>NC_141696.1:1165238720-1166512283 GCF_964263255.1 Lissotriton vulgaris
GACATATCAAAGAGTACAAGAATGGAAACTGAACTTATCAATCAGTAAATATTTGTTTACCTACTAGCTCTACCCGGCCACGCATTGCTGTGGCTCAGTCTGGTTAAATGGAGGAGAAAGAAAGAGTAAGCGCATGTTTCTAATATGTTTAATTCCACAATGCTTGGGGTATACCACATATTTTTGTGACTATTGTGTATATGCGTCTCTTGTAGTTGTTGCGCAGCAAGCAAATCAATAGGGTCTGTTTGGCCTTTCGCTTAAAAGTATGTGCGTATTGGGCACGCGCGTATTCAAATACAACGTTGTGTAAATATAAACACAGGCTAATGCTGCAAAGTGAACCAACTCCTCCCCCCTCCCTCCACCCACTTCCCGGTCTGCCACCCTGACACCAACTGTCCATCCTAATATATGTAGACTAATCTCTCTATGCGTCCCTTGTAGTTGTTGCGCAGCATACAAATCGGTAGGGTCTGTTTGGCCTTTCGATTAAAAACATGTGCGTATTGGACCTGCGCGTATTCGAATCTAACGTTGTGTATATATAAACACGCGCTTAATCGAATCCAACGTTGTGTCAAAATTTCAAAGCATTCGGTGACGAAGTTTCAGAGATTTAAGATTATTGAACAAACGAACATTGACATTTTTATGTGTCAGTTCGGGCTTTCGATTAAAAACACACGCGTATTCGACTCGCGTGTATCCGAATCCCACGTTGTGTATTTAAAAAGACAGGCAGAGGAGAATGCAGTTTTTAAAATTATTTTACTACAATAGTTCATTTAGCAAACAGTTCCAAGAGGTGAAGAAACAACAATAAGCAGTGTTTAAAGTAGGAGTATTTAACAAAGAGTGCACACTGCAGTGGCAAAGTGGCGACTGCCACTGATGGAATCCTGACCGAACTGAAGGTCCAGACAGAGTGCAGACCACAGCATGAGAACAGTCTACCAAGATTAAGCTTGCCCACAATAAGTCATTACAAGAGGAGACCAGATGGAATGGGGGTCCCTTAATATAGCAGGGTACCCTGATTAGTTTTGCTATTAAATTGTACAGCCCACTAGGCAGATGGAGATTTTCTTTTTCTGGTGCTCTTGGTTACAGTATAGACAGGCTAGTTGTGGTTTGATTCAGCGTTTTCTGGGCCCACTTTCCTTAACATATATGTTCCTCTGTACCCTAAAGGATCTAAAAAATCAGGGAATTTCCATAAAGGAAATTTGAACAAGGCAAGGAAAAATTAAGTAGAAAGGTGTCAACATTTCAGAGACTCTCATGGCTGAGTAGTCTCGCTATATAAACTCCTGATTGATTGATTGATTGGGTCTTCTATGGGTCAGAGAACGAGCATTTGCCTAAGCCTCACTTAGGAAATATTCCAAGGTAAGCATAGAGGGCTGAACCTCTAAAAGTGTTCTAAGCATTCATGGGAAAGTCTCAGAAGGAATGTCAAAAGGAATCTGAACTCCAATAGTGAGAACACTAAGTTATAACACCATGCATTTTCTGGGTAACTCACCTTTGTACGTATCATCAGGGGTCCATTTCTCATGTTGTACTCTGCAACATCAGAGAAAAGATGGGAACAGCATCTTCTCACGCACAGGTTAGATCGCAATATTGCTGAATAGGGCTTCCAGTTGACGCTCTGGCTCTTCATGTTCTTTTCTTCAATGGCCTCTGCTCAGGCTGTCCCCTCTAGCGCAAGTACAGCAATGTATCTATTCTCAAACTAAAAATGCATATGAATACCTGCAAGAAATGTCACGTTATCAGAAAATTGAAAACAGTACTTCTGCAGCATGGTGAAATACAGGTCTAGTCAAGACAAGTTAAAGCATTAACTCAATGATGCACATTTAATATTCCTGTTTACATTTAAACACAAAGGAATATAAGTTTCTAGTGCATTTAATTTACATTACATATAACATGCAATGAATCTTTTAAAATATTATTGTGGAAGTATGACTAGAAACTACATTAAAATCAAATATGTGAAATAATAATGCACAGATTACAACTCTCTTTATTGTTTTAAGTGAAATCACATTCTGCATATATGAGGATGGTTTCTATTTAGTTTGATAATTAATAAAGTTTCCTGAAAGTATTAATGCACACATTCTGAAAGTATAATTTCGACTGTATAGTGAGTACTTTACTAATTAAGGGCGGTTTATTTCATCAAGACTTCAAATAATATCAGGTATGGTAAACACCTACAATTTGAGTATCCTCTAATCCTACAGAAAATGTGTTGCTTCAAAAAGAAATACTTTAAAAAAACAAGAGACCAGAGGCGTTTGGCAAAACAGAAATAGCTCATTTAATTAAACATTGCAGCCGGGAGATCAGTTACAGACATTGGGCCCGATTCACAGAATGAATTTAAGACTCAATCCTAAACTTACTACTATTTTGGTATTCACAGAATCCACTTACTACTTTTGGCATTCACAGAATGAACTTACTACTTTTGGTATTCACAGAAGTTAGGATTTTGTCTTAAGTTTGTCTTAAGACAAACTTAAGACAGACTTAAGACAGACTTAGGACAAAATCCTAACTTCTGTGAATACCAAAAGTAGTAAGGTCATTCTGTGAATGCCAAAAGTAGTAAGTGCATTCTGTGAATACCAAAATAGTAGTAAGTTTAGAATTGAGTCTTAAGTTCATTCTGTGAATCGGGCTCATAGGGTCTGAGGACTGTCTCACTTTACAGTCGATCTATGGCTCTCTTAAATACAGTTTATCATAGGCAATAAAATGTTCCCGGTGATCCTTGTATGGTGAGGAATATGAGTTGCTACCTTTGGAGTCATAAATAATTGTCTAATGGATAACACAGATGGATCTCAACCTTGCGTGGACACAATGCAACCATTGGGTAACATGTCCAGATGTCCAGCATGGGGAGCACGTGCTCACTGCGTATGCTGTGTTCTGATTGGCTATATGTTCCTAACTTATGTGACATCTGAATATATGTAATGTGGGTGGGTCTGCACACTGTCTTTATCAAACTTATCTAGGTAATAAACACAAATGTTTTCACTGTTAGCGTGCAGTGCTGTAGGAGAAGGTACCTATCCCCCTGGAAAAATGCTTGTATGTGAGTCTAGGGAAAACCCGAGACTGAAGCAATGCACAGCTTGAAAGGCACTATGGCCTAAATGTTATGAACAAAAAACTTTTCACAAGCTATTAAACAAATTGATTTACTCCAATGTTCTAAAAAAAACATCCAATATAATGCAAAATTCAAATTAGACTCGAATGCTAGTACTTTTCAAAAATCTGATCACTTTCTCAGTGTAAGAAAGTACATTTCACTTTTTTGTAAACATCCCAAAAAAAACGTTCATCAACAACCCAAATCATTTCGGGTTCACCCTGAACCCTTCATCAGGGGAAAATTACATTACAAATGTCCACATATTTATGTAGTTTAAACTCTTCGGAGCCAGTCAGATTGCGAATCTACAACAAAGAAATACAATAGCCTCAATTATGATCAAAATAGGATACAATAGTGCTCAACTATGATTTATGTAACTGTAGGTTTTACATGCATGATGTATGCAGTTAAAAATTCAGAAAAGTAAAGCCAGAGTCCAGAGACAAAGTGCGCATACACCAAATGACTAGAAGAACAAAAGATAGCCTTGCGCCAAGTGAAAAAGGAGCTGTGATCTCATAAACCGTATATCATTTCAATGCCACATGCCAGTGTAATCTAAAGTAACTATTGCCGTGCGATACACCAGAATGACTGTTATTTGCGAAATACCTTCTGTGTCCTGGTGGGACCAGGTAAATCTGTCACATATATTCAAAGAACAGCAGTTCTTCCTATAAAAAGAAATAAAGTGGTGCTGCTTAATCTTCCTAATCCAACAAAACTCACTATCAACCATCAGTAACATCGAACTTGGTACTCACAAAAAAGCTTCAGTTTCAAGTCCAAAGTTAAGGTCAAATCGTAGCCAATGGTAATGTAGCCTCGTGAATCACTAAAAAATAAATAATGAACTAGTAATTATAGTATGCAATCCTGCTAAAACAATCTCAATGCTCATATGTGAGTAAGCGACAGTGTCTTCATCTTACCTTTGAATAACATGTAATCACCCCCTCCGTATTCGTAATCACTATGTCAAGAGAGTATCTGAAACCAACATGACAGCCTTCAGTAAGGGCAAAAAATAAGCTTGTAGTGAAAGAGGTAATCGGTGGAAAGTTAAATTCCCCATACCTTCAAATTTCAAGAACGCCGTCCCAAAAAAAAACCAATCCAGCTGCTCCTAGTGTATGCTCGGCGAGTGATTGCCGGTTCCAGTTCGTAATCTAACAGGAGAAACGGCGCGTCGCCCTCCACGTTCAGTAAACATCAAAAATGGACTGTTATTCAAAACTAAACTCCTCCAAGATGGCGCTCGAGATCAAGATCGATCTCCTAAACTAGTGAACATAGGAATCAGTGGCCAAAATCAGGGTGAAGTGACAAGATAAACAGATGAGAAGAAATAAATATAGAAAATAAGTAATGTAAGAATCAAAAGTGGAAATTTAAATGAAGATGAAAAAGATGAAAAAATTGTGCAAATAACTATAATGTCGTTAAGAAGTATGCAAAATACCCCTCACATTCTAGGATCACTAATGCAACACTTATAAAAAACACAGAAGTTCGTAGTGGTAATTGAGACCCCCTGGGATTACGGTCCCTAATTTTTTGATCCATTGTGTCTCTTTTCGTGATAGTGTGGTGTTAATGTCCATGCCTGTTTGTGGTTTGATATGTTCAAGTATAGTGAACCTAAGTTGCGGAATAGTATCTCCTGCGTTAATCCAATGTGAGTTCATATTTTTGTTATGTATGCGGCTCTTATGCTCCACTATCCTTGTTTTGATTTTTCTACTTGTCCTGCCCACGTAAATCAGTCCGCAAGGACACTTTATTGCATATATGACATTATCAGTCGTACAGTCAGAAGTGTGTCTTAAAGATATTGCCTTGCCAGTTTGAGGATGGTGAAATTCCTTCCCAATGATCACGTTCCCACATTGACCGCAATTATGGCACTTCCTCATTCCCATGAATTCTCTCAATTTATCTGTCTTTTGTGTTTTCAACAGTTCCCGAAGATTCTGAACGCGAGTGTGGGCAAACAAAGGTATTCCTGTAATGACTCCATGGAAGTCGGCTTCATTCTCAATCAATTCCCATTTCTTACGGATGATGGCTTTAATTTTGGGGGCTTGAGTAGAATGTTTCAAAACGAACACCTCTTTTATCGTGCTAGGTTTTTTTTGTTTTTGTAGTAGATCTTCTCTTTTTTTGCTGGACACAGTCCTTCTAGCTTCACTCAAGGTAGAATCTGGGTAACCTCTTGATCTATACCTCATCTCCTGTTTGTCCATCAATTGTTCACAAGCCTCCTCTTCCGATGTTATTCTTTTAATTCTCATGAGCTGCGAAACAGGTAAATGTTTTTTTAAAGACAAGAGATGGGCACTGGTGAAATGTAATGCACTGTTCACCTCAGTGGGTTTTTTGTAAACTCTGGTTGCCAATCCTGTGTTAGTTTTCAAAATTTCGATATCCAAGAAATGTATTTTGGTTTCATTGATGTCGTACGTAAACTGTATCCGACTATTGAAGGAATTCAATTCATGAAGACATTTATCCAGTGTCAAACGCGGGCCTTTCCAAATGACCAAAATGTCATCAATGTTTCGGATGAACATGATAGCATTTTGTTGCCAGTCAGGGTGATGAAGTATATGTTTCTCTTCGAAGTACGCCATAAACTTATTCGCGTAGGCGGGTGCCCCCGGAAAACCCATAGAGGTACCTGTCCTTTGTGCATTAAATTGGTCCTGCCAACAAAAATAACTGTGGAACAAAGCAAAGTGTAATAGTTCCAAAAGGAACACGCTTTTTTTTATGTGGCAGATCTGAGTTGAGCATTCTCCATTCCGTTGCCTCAAGTCCTTCTTCGTAGGCTATAGAGGTATATAGCGCCACCACATCGATGGTACAGAGCAATATATCCTGAGTGAAAATTTCTTTAATTGAATCAAGTTTTAGTAAACAATCTGTTGTGTCCTTCACGTAAGTTGTCCAAGTCTGGACAAGTGGTTGTAAATAGAAATCCAGGAAAAATCCTAACGCTTCATGTATGGACCCACACCCCGCCACAATAGGGCGTAAGGGGGGGTTGTCTCTGTCCTTATGCACCTTAGGTAGCATATAAATGGAGTGAGTTTGTGGGTACTGATTGTACAAAAACTGCAACATTTATGATAAGGCTGATTCCACTATAGAAATTTTAACATGGAACCTCAGGTCGATGTCTCTTTTTACCTGCTGAGAAGCGTAAAGGGGAGAAACACTACATTACAGTTTCATTTTCTAATCGAATCCGAACTCAAGGACCACAGACTCCAACTTCAGTTTAGGGGGTTTATTACAATGCCAAAAACAACTGAACATACAAGCACCTCAAGATGAGGTTGTAGAAATACATAGGTACTAATATAAAACCAAACCTACATAATAATCTACTCCTGTGGATCATGAAGAGAATGAACAATTCTAAAAATCGGACACTAGCAAGAACTGCTCCTACATTTAAGTCAGACGTCATTAGCCTCTAAAAGGAAAAAGAAATAATTAGACTATCCCGACACTATCTCTAAGGTGATATCCCTACTTAGCATTTCCCAGGCAAAGTCAGTAAAAGGTGTCAGCTTGTGAAGACTTCCTAAGAAGTGCATTCACAGAGTAAATCAGTAGTCGCAGCTACAGAGCTCTTTCTAAGATGTTCCTTCTAAGTTAGTCTATGACACCCTCCTCCTAACTCATCCTGTCTCCTTCTACTTCTCTAACTCTTCTCCTTCTGCCTCTCCTCCCTCTGGGCACTATCCCCAATACAAAATGCAAAAATGTAGAACATGCCCACAGATCACCTTACTAATGGACACCTTCTCCTAGGTAGTTTTCCACCGTCTTCTGCGTGTGGACACTGATGGCCTTCGTTCCCAAGCCTCCTGAGCGAGAAAGAACACCGGCTCCCAATTATCAGCATTCCAAGTTCAAGTTCAAGTTCCAAAATTTGTATAGCGCACTACTCACCCAGAGGGTCTCAAGGCGCTTGGGGAGGGAGGTGCTTTACTTATCGAATATCCAAGTTTTTAGTTGCTTTCTGAAGGAGAGGTGGTTCTGTGTAAGGCGGAGGTGGGTGGGGAGGGAATTCCAGGTTTTGGCCGCTAAGTAGGAGAAGGATCTTCCCCCCATGGTGGATCTGTGGATGCGCGGAATTGCGGCGAGGGCTTGATTGGACGATCGTAGTTGGCGGGAGGGGGTGTAGAAGGAAAGTCACGTGTTGAGGCATTCGGGTCCTAGGTCGTAGAGGGCTTTGTGTGCGTGGATGAGGAGACGGAATGTTATTCTCTTGTTGACAGGGAGCCAATGGAGGTCTTTCAGGTGGTCTGAAATGTGAGCTTGCCGAGGGATGTCCAAAATGAGTCTGGCTGAGGCATTTTGGATGCGTTGGAGTTTTTTCAGTAGTTTGGCTGTGGTTCCGACGTAAAGGGTTTTTCCGTAATCCAGTCGGCTTGTGATTAGTGCGTGGGTGACCGTCTTTCTTGTTTCGGTGGGGATCCAACTGAAGATTTTTTTGAGCATGCGTAGGATGTTGAAGCATGATGATGAGACGGCGTTGACTTGTCTGGTCATCGAGAGGGAGGAGTCCAGGATGAAGCCCAGGTTACGTGCGTGGTCCGTAGGTATGGGTGCGGTTCCCAGGGCCGGTGGCCACCATGAGTTGTCCCAGGCAGAGGGGGATGACCCTAAGATGAGGACTTCCGTTTTGTCCGAGTTCAGTTTTAGACGGCTGTTCTTCATCCATTCGGCCACTTCTTTCATTCCTTTGTGTAAGTTGGTTTTGGCGGTGTTTGGGTCTTTGGTGAGGGAGAGGATCAGCTGGGTGTCGTCTGCGTAGGAGAAGATGTTGAGGTTGTGTTGGCGCGCGATGGATGCGAGGGGACTCATGTATACGTTGAAGAGGGTTGGACTGAGTGATGATCCTTGCGGTACGCCGCAGATGACTTCGGTGGCCTCTGATTTAAAAGGGGGGAGGCGGACTCTCTGGGTTCTTCCGGCGAGGACCGAGATGATCCAGTCCAGGCGTTGTATGAGGGTGCTATGGCAGACTGTGTCGAAGGCTGCGGAGAGGTCAAGTAGTATGAGGGCAACTGTTTCTCCGTTGTCCAGTAGTTTTCGGATGTCATCTGTTGCTGCGATGAGAGCGGTTTCGATGCTGTGTTTGGCTCGGAAGCCGGACTGTGAAGGGGTCGAGGGATTTGTTGGATTCAAGGAAGGCGGCGAGCTGACTATTGACGGCTTTCTCAATGACTTTGGCGGGGAATGGGAGGAGCGAGATGGGGCGGTAGTTCTTAAGTTCAGTGGGGTCTGCTGTGGGTTTCTTCAGAAGGGCGCTGAGTTCGGCATGTTTCCAGTTTTCCGGGAAGGTAGCGGAGTTGAAGGAACAGTTGATGACATCGCGGAGGTGGGGTGCGATGATGGAGTCTGCTTTGTTGAAAATGTGGTGGGGACATGGGTCGGTTGGCGAACCTGAGTGGATGGAGTTCATCACGCGGATGGTGTCTTCGGTGGTGATTGAGTTCCAGGCGCAAAGGTTGTTAGAGTGTGGTTTTGGTTCAGGGGTGGGTGGAGTGGACTGGTCATCGGACTGGTTTTCAAAGCTGTTATGTATTTCTGCGATTTTATTGTGTAAGAATGAGGATAGAGAGTCGCAGAGGTCTTGGGAGGGAGTGATGTCGTTGGTGCCGGCGGTGGGGTTAGTAAATTCTTTGACGATGTTGAATAGTTCCTTGCTGTTTTGGGCATTGTTGTCAAGTCGATCCTTGAATGCTGATTTCTTGGTGGATCGGATCAGTTGGTGGTGTTTGCGGGTGGCGTTCTTGAAGGTGGCTAGGTTGTCAATGTTTGGGTTTTTTCTCCAGGTTTTTTCGAGAGTACGACAGAGCTTCTTGGATTTCTTAAGGTCATCGTTGAACCAGGGGGCTTTTTTGCTACCTTGCTTGATTATATGGTTTTTCAGGGGTGCTAGTTCATCGGTGCTGTGGGTGATCCTTTGTGTGAGGTTGGTGGCTGCTTGGTTTGGGTCCGATGATTTGGCAGGGGGGTTTTGGTGAAGCGATGTAAAGAGCTGGTCGGTGGTGATTTTGTTCCAATTTCTTCGAGGAATAGGTTGTAGGGGGTTGTGGGTCGTGGTCTTTTTGTAGTTGAAGTGAACGCAGCTGTGGTCCGTCCAATGGAGAGCTGTGGTGTGATCGAAGGAGATGTGCTTGCTGGAGGTGAAGATAGGGTCTAGCGTGTGCCCGGCAAGGTGGGTGGGGGTGTCAACAACTTGTTTGAGTCCAAGATTGGCCAGGTTGTCTAGGAGGGTGGTGGTGTTGCTGTCGTTTTTCTTTTCCAGGTGGAAGTTGAGGTCTCCCAGTAGAATGTAGTTTTCGGAGGGGAGGGCATGTGGGCTGATGAAGTCAGTGATGTCTTCGCTGAATTGTGTGCGGGTCCTGGTGGTCTGTAGATGAGGGTGCCTCTGAGTGTGGTTTTGGGGTCGGTGTGAATCTGGAAGTGAAGGTGTTCGGCGGAAGCGAGGTTATCGTCGGAACTGGTTGTGATGCTGATGGTGTTCTTATGGACGATGGCGATGCCTCCTCCTGTTTGGTTGGTGCGATCTTTTCGGATGATCTTGTAGGCATCCGGGATGGCTATGGCGATGTCTGGTGCTGATGAGGCGTTCATCCATGTTTCTGTAAGGAAGGCGACGTCCAGCGATGTGGTGTCGAGTAGGCTCCAGAGTTCAATGGAGTGTCTGTGGATTGAGCGGGTGTTGAGTAGGATGCACTTTAGGTGGTTAGTGTCGGAGCTCTGTTTGTAGTTTGTGGATTTGGTGTGGGTCCTGATGCAGTCGAACTTGCAGGAGTGGCAGGTGAAGGGTCCATGGGAGTGTCCTGGCGCGGCTTGGTAGCAGTTTGGGAGACGGCCGGGGTTAAGGGCTGAGAGGGTTGTGGCATCGTATGTAATGCGGGAGGAATGGGTTTTGCGGGGGGCAGGGGATCTGGCGCTGGGCGCGGTCCAGGCGCGGACGGGCATAGACGGGCTTACCTTTGGCGCACCTTCGGTGCGCTTGGGGAGCGACCGCTGCGCGTGAATGCTGCGCGCAAAAGCATCTGTCATATGTGGATAGTGGAGGGGGCGAGGGAGGAGCAGCTGGGAGGCGGGACCGGGGTGAAGAGCCGGGCAGGGAGGCACAACAACAATCAACAAAATGGCAGCAAGCCAAAAACGAAACAGGATTGGGGCACAATCGAAATGAACGCGATGATAATGGCAGTGGCACCGGCACAGACAAGCACAACTGAAATATGCAGGCAAAAGACAGCGCAGCACAATTTAAATCAATTGAAAGCGCACTTTTCGCAATGGCGCTACAATACCAATGTAATATGCAATCAGGCACGAATAATAGCGCTACAATATCAATGTAAAATGCACTCAGGCACTGATACTTGTAGGAGCAATGCGAGGAAGCAGAGAGCAATCAGGGAGTATAGCGCTACGATACCACAGGCGGGAAGCAGATCAGGGAGCAGCGTGAGGAGCGACCGCTTCTGAGGGGATCAATGTTACAATGTTGCATCTCTCCTCCATGCCCAACTCCTAAAACAAAAGTCATTAGTTCTAACTAACAAAGACAGATTTTTCCACCTGCAACTGAAACGTGAGAGCAGAACATCCTTGCATACACATGAAATTCGCTGACTGCTTCGAAATGCGACAGCACACCTGGGGAAAAAAAATGTTCTGGCCTAAACAGTTTGGCCAATGTAAGAATAAATGAATAGGCCTTTCGTATTCCAATGTGAACATTTAATTTAGGCCTTTACACATCAAATTATACACTCGAGTTAATAGTGCTTTACACTACAGCATCTGAAATTAATACACATTAAACCTTCACATTATTTCTTGGTGCAGTCTTCATCTTGGTGCGCCTTTAACTGAAATGCATTTCATTACACAGAAACTTCTAATTAAGCAAATGCAGCATACTAAAGATTACACTTCCAGTAATGAAAATAGTTTCATTTCTCTTTGCATGGCACAATAAATTTCTGTTGTTAACATCACGTCATTTTTACACCATGTTCCTAATATTCACACGTTAATACAACACAAGAATAAATGTGGGTGCTGACTATCCATGATTATAATGCACCCCTACAATTTTAGAGCACAGTCATACTCTATCAGTTCCCCCTCTGATGACTAGTGTTATCACACCAAATCACACTCCCTGGAGAAAGAACCGACCTAAACAGAGCTTGTAGCCATTTTTCCCTGCCAGAAGTTCTCTAGGCTCTTAATATTCTCATAATGACTGTCCTGCAGTCTTTCCGTCTTTCTCTCCTGCTCTCTAAGGGATCTCTCAACTCTATTTGCCCTATTCCACTTATAGAGTCTCACTAATCCCCACAGCTAAATCTCACAAACCACCACTATAATGATAGGTTTCAAGATGTATCCAAGAATTCCCTTTCCTAGGGACGCAAACCAACTTACTAAATCCCTTTCCAACCTTGTCCTAAATTCCTTCTATGGCTAAGTCATGTACCTCATGGTGTATCTCAGTAATGTTGCTTATACACCTCTTCAGATCTTAGCTGTTATCAGGTATATAAGTACAACATTGTTGGACCTTCAGCATTTTACAGTCTCCGCATTCTTTTGCTAGTAAAACATCTAAAGCAAGACGATTCTGAATCACCATAGCTCTTAACGACACCATCTCTCCATCTACTCGCAACAACGACTGAGCCGTATTTGCTGATAACTTGTCCACAATAGTTGATAACTTCCTGATCTTGACATCATTCAACACCACTCCCAAACCTGGTATCAACGCTCCAAAGACATCTCCACAATTTCTCCTGCACTAGCGCCTCGCTTCCCCCTAGAATGTAATCCACCTTCTAAATGATCCAAATCTTCTACATGGTAGATCTTAGGAAAAAACACTACCACATTACACGTACCCTATCAATTCAATGGCAGTCGCACATAAGCATTTTTCCCACATACAAAATACACATTTGGCACTACTTGAATTGCGTCCTGCAAGAATTTCTTTGCTGAGACCTTGATGGTGAAAGTATGATCATATACACTCTCTCCCACGAAGACCTTATCATAATAAGTTTGAACTTGTCGCACATATAACTTCCCTCTTTGCTCAAAATCTAACACAATTGGACCACTACTCCCTTTTGCCTTATGGGCTAACTCCTCCTTGGTCCACTCAACTTTACCTCCTTTGTTGTAGCTGTTCCCTATTAGTTGTCTATGCCTAGTGCTTCTTGATCTATACATTTCTTTTCTACATCTTTTAATGAACATGTCAAGTTGTGTCTGCATGCATAAGCTATATTTAGGGTTACAGTAGGTATGAAATACTTCCCTATTCTATCTTCTTTTTTGTAATAATCATACTTATTCAAATGCTTATACGCGGGAACTTCTGAAAGCACTACCTCATAGTTAGAAAAGTAATACTCATAATGACCCTTGTCATAAACATACAAAGTAATAAATTACAAGTGATACCATACGTCGGAGGAAGATGATGATATCTGATACCGTCCTCCACTGACGCAGGCAACTGCATACACACATAGCAATCTCTCACATCCATCGTAATAACATACTCATATAGCAGCTTTGCATATGCATTAAGCGTATAATCTCCTCTAGACAAATCTACATGCAACATTGGACTAGTTTGATCTAGCATAGCTTTTTCAGCTCCTACAATACCCTCTTTTGTGCTAGAAGTAATCGGTGTGGATGTCACTTGTACATCCTCTTCCTTAACCTCTGGTACATCCACTTCCTTAACCTCCTTAACCTCTGCATTGTGTGAAAGAATTATAAACAACAACTATAACTATTGATACTATCACTCTAACATTTCATGTACATATTACCCACTCAGACCTATGGGTCGGATTTCCAGACTCCATTTTCAATTTGTCGGTGTAGTTCAATAAGAGGAAATACAAACGTCTCTTCTTCCCGCCTCAGATTGCTGCTCAAGAGTTCAAACAAAGTTCATTAAAATCTCGATTTTTTTAATTTTTATTTACACAGTCCAAAAAGACTTCACTAGCCCTCTTTCTTCATCTACTGGAAAAACCCAACTTTTCATTCTTCTTCCACTTGGACCTAGGTTATCCTCTTTAGAACAATGATTTATAGTTCACAGTTCATTCACAGTCTCTTATAAGTTCAGAACCATTTTCAATAAACACTCGCTGCAGTATTTCATGACGAAAAGCTGGGATTTCCTGAGCTGGTGGCTGATAAGCGAAAGTCGGAAAAGACAACTCCTGAAGGATCATAATCCGCACTTTGCTCAAGACTGGGGGTCTCGGAACCGTTATTGTCAAGAATCCCTCTATTTGCAGTCCAGGAACTATCAATTCCACCTCGATCTTCAGCTTGGGTGTTCTGCTGATCACTTGCGAAGACCTCAGTCTTCCGGTTCCCGGTACTCCTGGCACCTGTTACCAGATAAGTCCACTCCCGAGCAGCATATTTCTGACAAGGCACTCTTACTCTCCTCGACCTGCTTAGACCCTCTGAAGCATGTTCTGCTTCACTCAGTTCGGATTCTGAAGTCTCCGACACAGGAGCAAGATCTCTCTCAGGAGCTAGTCTCAGGTTTAGCCTTCCTCGTCTTTCAGGCCACGATTCTTCTAGGATATCAGCTTTCTTCCTCTGCCCCGACCAACTTGTGCACCAGTTACGTCAGTGAGTCTGACTCTATACCATTCGCAACATTACCTTCTCCCTCAGAGTCAATTCCTGGGTCTTGTGTATCGTAACCCTCCTCAGCTTGTTCTGGTGGACCAGCTTTATCAGCAACCCCCACAGCTTGGCTTGCCCTCTCAAGTGGCCTCTCTGCCACAACTGGGTTTCCTTCTGTAAGAGGGGCTGTTTCTTCCATGGGTTCTGGAACTCTGCGAGTGTGGGAGACATGTACCCTCTTCGGTAAGCCTCCACACTTCACCGCCGTATTCGTCACCAGAAATTTCTGGTAAGGGCCTCTCCAACGGACATCAAGGCAGCTTTTCCTCACATGCTTCCGAACAAGCACCCAATCCCCCGGACACAGGTCATGGCAGAGATCTCTCGAGGTCGGGCAGTTGCAGCTTCCACCTGGTGAGACACACAATGGACCACATCAGCCAGTCCTTTGCATTAGTTAAGGATCAGATCATCTGTGATGTTTATCAAGGCTGTTGATGGCACTGCTGGTAACCTCATAGCCCTCCCCATCTGGATTTCGTGAGGTGAAAGACCCGTTCTCCTGACTGGTGTACTGTGAACACTCATCAACACCAGGGACAAGGGATCTAGCCATTTCAAGGATATAGACAAACACACTTTTGCCATCCTAATTTTTAAAGTCCCATTAATCTGTTCCACAATCCCAGAAGCCTCTGGTAGATAACTACAATGAAGCCTCTGGTCAACGCTCAAAGCAGCACAAAGTAATTTCATGATTTCACTGTGGAAATGTGTTCCCCTATCCGACACCAATGAGGTTGGAAATCTGAATCTTGGAATCAGCTTCCTAAGCAACAGCTTTACTACTGTAAGGCTATTGCACCTTCTCCTTAGATAAGCTTTCACCCAGCATAAAAAACACATACCACAACCAGAATATACCTCAAGCCATTGCACCTAGGCATTTCAATAAAATTGAGCTGTATTCTATTGAAAGGCCCTCCAGACCTTCCAATATGACTCGAAGCAACCACAGTCTTCTTTCCGGCATTCATCTGCTGACACGTGACACACTGCTTCAGCAAATGCATGGAACCGTGGATTATACCACGTCTGCCTGAACACTCGCATCATAGCATCCCTTCCGAGATGTACTGCCCCATGGATCTGTCTCGCCATAGGGCTTAATAAATCATCTGGCAACACAGTTCGACCATCATTTGAAATCCAAACCCTTCATCTCCTATTTCACATACTGCTCTGATCCATACAGCTCTTTCATCTCTGATGCCGTCCCTGCAGACGTTTGAGTTTATCCCAGGTGTCTGCTATAGCTAACATCATACTGAGCTCGGTTATTTCTGGGCTCTATCTTGTATACTCTCCAGTACATATGCACCCTTGTTTAGCACAAAAATGTGCAACCTCATCTGCATACTTAATACCCAGAGAAACAAAGTCATTTCCCCTCCCCCGGGCTGTCCATTTTACTACTTTAATTTCTCGTGGACGTTGTAAAGCTTCTAACAATTGTCTTACATATTCTCCATTCCTAATAGGAGATCCCGATGACTTGAGAAACCCTCTCTGTGACCATATCTGTCCGAAGTCATGAACCACAGCGAACCCTTACTGACTATCGGTGTAAATGGTGATTCAGGTATTATCAGCAGCCAAACAGGCACTAGTTAAGGCAATGATTTCTGCTACCTGTGCGGAGTATACTCCCTGTAAACAAGCAGCTTCCACAACTCCAGAAATGGTACCTACAGCAAATACTGCTCTCAAATTGCCAACATTGTCTCTTAAGCATGAACACTCTAGAAAGAACATTTCATCGGACTCAGGTAGTGGTTCATCTACAATGTCAGGCCTTGGTTTGGTGCAAAATTCAGTCACATCGAGACAGTCATGGTCTTCACATTCTTCATTAGCAATATTTGACACTGACATTAAAGTAGCAGGGTTCAAAACAGTGCATCGTTTCAAAGTCACATTTTCTGAGGCAAGTATAACCTGCTCCTAACGAGTGAGTCTATTATTGGTCATACGTTTTGTCTTGGTTCTCTTCATCAGGAGTTCAACTGTGTGTGGAACATAAACTGTAAGTGGATGACCCATAACAATACTTTCACATCTTTCAATGCTGACACCTGTTGTAGCAACGGATTTGAGACATCCGGGGAACACTAAAGCTACTGAATCTAAAGTAGCTGAGAAGTAGGCAGCTGGTCTACGGACTCCTCCATGACTCTGACTTAAAACTGACAAGGAGCAACCTTCTCACTCACAGCAGAACAGTGAAAAAGACTTGTTATAATCTGGCATCCCCAGAGCTGGAGCACAACATAGATCCTCTCTCAACTCCAAAAATGCCACTAGGCAGTCCTGATCCCATGGTACTGGATCACTCACATCCTTGTACATCAGCCTTTGTAAAGGCTTTGCCTTCAAGGAGAAATTCGGGATCCACAGACGGCAGTACCCAACCATTCCCAAGAACATTTGGACTTTCTTTTGTGTGGTGGGCACACTCATTTTCATGATTGCCTCAATTCGATCTGTTGACACATTCCTCTTGCCCTTTTCTATTCTATGGCCCAAATACTGAACTTTGGGTAGACAGTACTATAACTTGTTTGGGGACACCTTGTGTCCATTCTCTGCTAGGTGGCTCAGTAAGGCAACAGTATCAATCCTGCAAGCATCCTCAGTCTCGGACGTGATTAGAAGATAGTCAACATACTGTACAAGAACTAAATTCTGCCGCAGTACGAGACTCTCAAGATTCATTTTCAAGAGCTGATTAAAAATCAATGGACTCACTGTATACCCTTGTGGGATAAGACACAATGTTAACACACGACCTTCCAGCCGGAATGCAAACAAAAATTGGCTCTCCTCATGCAGAGGTATCGAAAAGAATGCCTGACACAGATCAATCACAATGAACCATTCAGCTTCACATGGGATCTTAAACAGGATCACTGATGGATTTGGTACCACTGGACAACATGGGACCACATTTGTGCTGACCCTTCGCAGGTATTGCACAATCCTATACTTACCACTCGGTTTCTGCAATCCCATAATTGGTGAGTTACATGGACTCCCCATTATCTCCTTCAGAATTCCGTGCTCAATCATAGACTCAATCACAGGTTTGATTTCTGCAATCGTCTCCGGTGATAAATTATACTGAGGTGTTCTCGGAAACTCAGCATTGACTTGAATCTTAACTGGCTCAACTCCCTTAATCAGTCCTATCTCTTCCCCCGTGAAATGCCATACGTCCAAAGAGACAGAATCTCTCAGGTCGAATGGAGGTTCTTCAACTATTAACATAGGAAACTCCTCTATACACATATTCTGGTTCACCATCTTAAAGGTAGCATCATCATCGCTAGTCTGTAGCTCTTCTCCTTTAGGTGTGCAATAGATGGTGCAATTCAACTTACACAGGAGAGCGCGACCCAACAGACAGACTGGACTTGAGTCACATACCACAAATTGGTGTTGATCATACAAGGTCCCTATTCTCACAGGTATCGGTTCAGTCAAAGAATTATTCATTTTCCTGTTTGCCAACCCTACCACTTGAATCAGTTTTCCAGAGAGGGGTAAATTAGGAACCACTGCAGATCTCACAGTAGAGCGAGTAGCACCTGTGTCAACCAAGAAGGTAGTTGGGTGACCATCAACATCCACCTCTGCATACAGTCTTCTGTGATCTACCTCCAAGACTGCTCCAAGGATACAGTCTTCCTCCCCCTCAGACACTCTTGTTGTAATGGCTCTGGACCGAGTTCATCAAAGGTCTCAATAAAAGGCATCTGCCGGTAGGTTCGGGTTCCCTGTGGAATTCTTGGTGGCTGGGGAACTTGTACCTGCGGACCCATTCTCCCCCTCTGTACGGATCTGTGTCTCGTCACAGTATTTGCGACCTCAGATGTTTGCACCACTTCCTCCTGCTGGATCTGATTAGCTGGATTTGATCTACACTTGCGCTTCCAATGGCCAATCTTATGACAATTATGAGATGCAGTAGTCCTCTTTAAGGTAGCAACATCTATTCCGGTCTTAGATTCGGCAGGTTTCCCTTTTCCCTGACCTGATGCATTCTGAATCCCTCTTTGATTATTTCCCTGTCTTCCTAGCGTCCCTCCATTGGTCTGGGCCTGATCTTCCTTCTCTGCATTCTGCATTTGGACCAGCATCAGCTTATCATTAAGCTTCTTATGCTTCGAGTCCACTTTGTTGCTACGTTATCTGGCATACCGCAAGATTTTATCCACTGATTTTTTCTGCCAGCAAATTAAGCGCTGCTGAATCATAAAGCTAACTTCTGGTCTCAATCCCAATACAAATTTAGAGACAAACTGTCCCGAACCTTTTTGGTCGAAGGTGTCCAACCCACTGTGCTGCTTTAAGGCTTGCAAGCTTCTCATAGTATGCATGTACAGTCGCCTTTGGTTCCTGAACAGTTCTGTCTATCTTAACCCAATCAATATCTTGTGGCGGAATCCTTGACTGCAACCATGTGATTACTTGCTCATACTTTTTCATAACTACAGGTGAAGGACCATGTGTAACCGAATTTCATTCAGGCTCTGAAGATGGCCAATCAACAGCAATTTTACAAGCTGACCACAAATCACTTGGTACCACAATGTCATAGAATGTATTCAAATCAATCCACAGTACTTTTGAAAAATTGACAAACCGATCAACTTGCTTGTACCATTCAACAGGTTTTTCCCTCATGCGAGGAAAATCATTGGTAAACGCTGCTAAGTCACCTCTACTCCATGGCACATGCACATACCCTTCACTCGGTACCTCTGGTAACGAAAGGCCTCTACTCTCATTGTTCCTCCACCTGGAGGTGGTGTTTCCCCTATACTCTTCCTTGCACTTTTCTTCTTCGAGCATATTTCCTCCCACATGTCAAGCATGCCCCACACCCTTATTCCTATGATTAATTCTCTAATGTGGGTCTTCCGACCTATGACTCTTTTCTCTTTGAGTTCCTGCTCACTGTAATTTAACCTAGGATTCTGTGTAACATTTTTGTTTTAGACAAATCTACATCATACCTCTGTGCCAACTCTGTCAGTTTCTCATGTGATTTCCTTGCTTTTCGAGTTACATCCTTTGCCACAAACAGCAACTCATCAGGTTCATAGAGTTCGATCCTTTACAGAGGCAAATTCCCACTAATTATCTCCTCCACTTCTGCCTTTAATCTCACCACATCCAGCCCATTGGCCCTCAGATCAGCTTTAAAAGTCCCTCGACTCAACACACTACTTGACTCTACACTCTTGCTACCCTGATCTTCCCGCTGCTTTTCTTCCACCAAATTCCGACAACAGATTGACTCTCTGACACTTCCTGACTGTTATTCCCATCATCCTTCCACTAGGGCCTCTCACTGGGGGTTCCCACATCCTCAAGTCAGAATGTGACTCAGCTAAGGACCCTGTCCTCGGTGCTCTCTGCTCCACCTATCTCCTAGAGGAATCTGCTGTAGCTGGCAACGGCATACTTGATTCTATGGGCCTTGAAGGGTGACCACTTCCGTTCACTGTCCCATTCCCTCCAGGAGTGGTACCGTCTCCAATTACTGACAGTACTAAGCTTCCATTTCCTGTCTGGTCTGGATTGTATACTGACACTATGGGACCAGTGGTGACCAGTACTGTAAGAACTTCCGGTAGCCTGGTAACTGGGTTAACCTTGTTTGCTTCCATTCCCCTCAGTGGTTGCGTCCTCATTCCCTCTGCCCCTGCTGAAATCCTCCCTCTTACTCCCACAGTAGGGTTTGCCTGCGACTCCCCTGTTTTCCCTATAGAAGCTCCTGTTCCTCCTTCCGAATCTGGATTGTATGGAGGTGGACGTTCTGCCAACAACCTTTCCAAAAAAACTGTCATCTGTCATCTGTCTCACTATCATCTTCCTCTTCTCTTCTCTTTTGGGCATCTCTTACTTTTACTAAAAACGGAAATAATCTTTCTCCCTCAATGATGTTTACCCTCCATCTTTTCGTTACTGCATCGCACCGTGCATCCAGAAATGTCCTGATCGATTTCTTCACCCTTGACTGACTTCGATCTCTCTTCCTCACATGCGCTGCTCTTATACATGCATCCAGTGCCTCAAACTGAGTTGGTCTAGGCAAAGGTCGCAATGCAGCCATCACTGACTTTAAGTGATACAACACATCAAATCGGAATGAACAATAACATGGGAAAGCCAAATCTCCCTCCTTTTCAGTCATTTTTTGCCAATTCTCAAGCCAAAGTGTCATATGGAGTCCTACGTTGGAGTATCCGCAGGTTGTGCTTCTTCCCCCACTCAAGTTACTATTCCTCTATCTCCCCTACATAGGTCTTGTAACACTTTAAAACATTTCTTGATGAAATCAACTCTTTTACCCACAGTGTTTTCTTTTTACATCCTGATGTCAATCCACCAATGCCAGCGGGGTGTCAAACTTCGACATCACTCTTCCTCCTCACGCAGCAGTTCCCCTCCTTCACAATTCACCTTCGAACACTATCACATGTCTCATTGAGACAACATGTAACTGTCTGTCCATAAAATGACCGGACAATCACTTGATCGACTGTCTGTCCACCA
Organism: Lissotriton vulgaris; assembly: GCF_964263255.1. Lineage (NCBI taxonomy): Eukaryota > Metazoa > Chordata > Amphibia > Caudata > Salamandridae > Lissotriton > Lissotriton vulgaris. Next base: position 1,165,259,260 of record NC_141696.1, read on the forward strand.
TACAACTGGACAGTCACTCGTAATTGTCTTGCTCAATCTGACAATTGTCTGTCCGCGAAACGACCGGACAACTGCCCTCAACCATCTGCCCACAAACGGCTGGATGGTCACATAAACAGCTGATAGAATCCAATCACTTGATTTTACACACACCATAACCCTCGACCTGCGTTGGTAACTCAAACACTCACTCCCTTGTTCCCTATCTCAGGTGCATTTGTCGATGACGTCTCACGACTCCCACAATTAATGGTCGAGAATTACAGCTCTGGGTGTCTTCTACACCACAATCTATCTCTCCTGGGATCTTAGGCTACTCGTCAAGCCTAACATCAAAAATCACATGGACTGCTCGCGCTCGCAGTCCTAAACCACAATCGCCCAACTCTTATTCCAACTCCGCAAGACATCACACAATCAAACCATCACCGCAATCTAACAACATCCCTACTCATACTCACTCCCCTGCGAACTGCTGCTTCCGCCGCACTGTCACTCCCCGTCGGTCTCCGCCAAACATAGTCGTCCTCCGCTCTCGATCTTCCGGATAACATTTCTCGGGTTCTATGGGGTTTTTACTTAACCTTTCCCTATGTCTCCCCTTGCTACAGAGATAACCATCCTTTCGCTACCAACTGATACGGCTGGTTCCACTATAGAAATTTTAACATGGAACCTCAGGTCGATGTCTCTTTTTACCTCCTGAGAAGCATAAAGGGGAGAAACAATACATTACAGTTTTATATTCTAATCGAATCAGAACTCAAGGACCACAGACTCCAACTTCAGTTTAGGGGGTTTATTACAAAGCCAAGAACAACTGAATGTACAAGCGCCTCAAGACGATGTTGCAGAAATGCATAGAAGTAATACAAAACCAAATTTATGCAATAATCTACTCCTGTGGATCATGAAAATAATGAACAATTCTAAAAATAGGACACTAGCAAGATCTGCTCCTACATTTAAGTCAGATTTCATTAGTCTCTAAAAGGAAAAAGAATTCATTAGACTGTCCATACACTATCTCTAAGATGACATCCCTACTTAGCATTTCCCAGGCAAAGTCAGTAAAAGGTGTCAGCTTGTGAAGACTTCCTAAGAAGAGCATTCACCGAGTAAATCAGTAGCCAAAGCTACAGAGCTCGTTCTAAGATGCTCCTTCTAAGTTAGTCTATGACACTCTCCTCCTAACTCATTCTGTCTCCTTCTTCCTCTATAAGTCTTCTCCTTCTGCCTCCCCTCCCTCGGGGCACTATCCCTAATACAAAATGCAAATATGAAGAACACGCCCACGGCTCACCTTACTAACAGGCATCTTCTCCTAGGTAGGTTTCCACCGTCTTCTCTGTGTGAACACCGATGGCCTTGGTTCCCAAGCCTCCTCAGCGAGAAAGAACACTGGGTCCCAATTATGGACATTCCTTATACAATGTTGCATATCTCCTCCATGCATAACTCCTAAAACGAAAGGCATTACTTCTAACTAACAAAGACAGCTTTTTCCACGTGCAATAGAAACATTAGATCAGAACATCCTTGCGTACATATGAAATTTGCTGACTACTTCTAAATGTGAGAGCACACCTGGGAAAAATACATTTTACCGCCTACACAGTTTGGCCAATGTAAGAATAAATGAATAGGCCTTTTGTATTCCAACCTGAACATTTAATTTAGGCCTTTACACATCAAATTATACTCTCGAGTTAATAGTGCTTTACACTACAGCATCTGAAATTAATACACATTAAACCTTCACATTATTTCTTGGTGCAGTCTTCATCTTGGTGCACCTTTAACTGAAATGCATTTCATTACACAGAAGCTTCTAATTAAGCAATTGCAGCATACTAAAGATTACACTTCCAGTAATGAAAATAGTTTCATTTCTCTTTGTATGTCATTATTTCACCACGTTTCTAATAATCACACGTTAATACAACACAAGAATATATGCGGGTGCTGACTATCCATGATTATAATGCACCCCTACAAGGGTCAGAGCTGATTTGCATAAAGCCATTATCTGACCCAGGGTGGTGTGGAGTGCAAAAAACGATGGATTTAGGCCCAGATCCTTGTACTGGGGTGAATGTAAGACATTGATCTACATTCTGTCCATCAAATTGTTTTTTGTAATTTTCCCCCTACAATTTTAGAGCACCATCACACTCTATCACTTACATTAATCGTTAAACCACACAAGAAACGTGCTGAGTGCACATTCGCGTCATTTATTCATTAAGTATTTGTGACATATCTGTGATGTGTAAAGGGTGGAAAACTTTGCACTGCACCAAGGTCAAGGACATGATCTAGAGGTCCTGAGGTAGAAGGTAATTTCTTTATCACATGTTGGGCTCTTAAATTACATCAACAGCAGTTAGGTCCCGTCATGGCTCAATTCTCCCTCTAATTTTCTTCAGTTCTGGCTTCCACTCCACATCAAACACCTACATTCTATTACATCATTCACTCTTAACATTCCAGTCACTAGCTCAGAAGTAAAGAAATGGGGCCACACAGGAAACTACAGTAGCATTACGACGATTCAATTCTGCTTTTTAGTGACCTTCCTGCATACACTTTTCCATCCGGAATTGATATGCACTGAATATCAGAGTGACTTATACAAAGGCCAATAAAATCGCTTTCAAATATTCAAAACTGAAAAATAATGCCTTGGGTTTTAGCAATGTGTTGTGTTTAAGTTTGCTTTGAGTAGTGAACCACCAATTTGTTTTCAGATGAGATAAAGAAAACAAAAGTAAAACTGCACAGCTATTTGAGTGTTTTGCTTTCATAGAAGATAACGCCAGCAAAACACTTTGAGACACAAATCAATAATGATGGTAATATTTTGGATGGGATTAAAGGTTTTAAACATTCGATCAGGAGAAGTATTCTAGAGACAGCAATGAAGATGCATGGGGCTATACTCAACCCCTTTAAGACTATAGGTTCCTGTGACAAGGTAAATATAGGATACTCTCGAAACCAAGTTCTGGAGCTCACATACCTGGATAGGAAAACCGGCAGGTTTCAGAAAGTGGTAATAATTGCAACAGGAGGAAAGGTTCAGAACGCTGAGAAATACAGTGAGGACTATTGGTGCGGATAAGGGGGCATGGCCTGTAGTTTTGTAGGAGGCAGAGCCACATGAGAGGAGAACTAATAGTGGAGAGGGAAGGAAAGTGCCAAGAACTTCCTTCAAAAACCAATGAGAATGGATGGGGAAGGACAGAGACAGGAAGGGGAGGGGCATGGGGCTACAAAAAACAGGTTTCTATCAGTGGAGATGGAAAGTGACTAAATGGCAACACCTTTCCTAACCATAGGTGTTTCTTCTTTCCATGCAAGTACAAAGAATGGGGTGGGGGGTGATACTGTCTATACAGCAACAACCTCACTTATCATACATCCTTCTTCATTCCAGGGGGAAGGTTCTAGAGCCTGCAAGGAATTGGAGTACCGGAAGTGAGAAACCAGAAGGAGGAGCCCAACTCATGCCAAGGGGGAAAGGGATAACTTTCAAGCACATGATAGAGGTTAAAACCAAGGAGGACAAAGCCTAGAGAGTATGAGATTAATGAACTGGGACTTATAAGCAAGGCTACAGCAACACCGCGGACTGTAAAGATTAACGGTGTGAGGAAAAGTCTCATGAACGGGGATATGCCATGAAGGGGCCTAAATTTGTGCATGGACAATAAATCTGTAATAAATGTGTTTATCACAGCCCAGCCTGTCTGCTGATCTGTCATTTGCAAATCGGGAGATCTCATGCATGGTGTACTTCTTCCTTGCCTTGTTGGCGTTTTGTATAGGCTTTATTTTTCTGTAAATCTATAAAATCTATGAATGTTGAGAGAAGTACCCCATTTGTTTCCTTCTGGACAGTTTTGGGTGTTTGGCCTCCTGGTACAAACTCACTGTAGATATTGTTCCTGTACTGCTTGGAGTTAAAAATAAAGGAGGACCTGTAATGTTCAAAGATATTTTACAACTCTGCCTAAATGGCTTGTCACAGAGAAAGCTCGTTAGTTGGGGCATTGTTGTATTGTGTATTGACAGTCCTCATTTTATAGTATCTTTTGAACGGGGCAACTTGTCCATTTGTCGTTCTTTATAATAGGAATCGTCTTGTAAAAAGAAAGAGTGGGCATCATACCAAACTAATCATGAATGTGAAATTATCAGTGCTCAGTTTTACTCCTGTGTGAGTCAAATAACATAACAAATTCCTTGCTGAACACTTTTAGAAGGGATCCATGCTTGTGTTGCAAATTATCTTGCACCAAACGACTTTACAGAGTTTGAAGGGTCTAGGGGGGCATAATCAGGAGATACTCTTTCATTGTGTGTGTTCGCTTCTGTGTGCTCAGTCTTTGCAACACGTCATGTTTGGAAGTGAGGTGTTTACCCCAGAAGTAGCCAGATTAAATGCATTATTCAGCACAGGTTGGGTGGTGTCATGTCCTCTAGGAAAGGACATTGTTATATAAGTAGGTCAGTGGTCTAGCTAGCCCTGACAGAAGTGAGATGCCATGAGCTTCTCTGGGTGGTTACAGGAACCACAGGGTTCTCTCTCACTACATCGAGGGAAGCAGAGAGAAGAGGGTGTGTGGAGAGTAGATCCACATCAGTAGGTCATGTAAAAGAGCTGAGGAATTAATAACAATGAGCTAATAGCCTTACTCAGGTACTGACTTTTGTACCAAGTGTTATTCTTGCTAGTGCTATGAATAGAAATCAATCAAGTAAAGGACAGGGAGGAGTACTGCAAATGAAAACAAAACTCAGATAAACAGATTAGAGAAAGTGGCGATTGTAAGAAAATGTAACAGAAAGTTTTGTAAACAAAACCATAAAGATATTTTAATAATAATAAATTGTTTAAAAAAACTGTGTAAAATTAAAATATTAAGGGGTGTCTTGACTTTTTGGTTTCTGCATTTCTATCTGCCTCTGTCCCCTCAATAAAATGAAAGAATTTCCTAAGTGATGACTGTAGAAATAAATCAGATAGACGCCAAATTGTATGCTACATCCTGCAATGTTCTGTGTGTCAGGGATTAGGATGTATACTCCTGGCTTTACATTGATCCCTTGTTAGTTTTGCTTTATAAACCTCATGCCAACATTTCTGCTCTGTCTGCTGCTTTTGTTGATCCATGCCACATGCGTCCAGTCTTAAAAAACGGCAATCTCTTTTGAAGTACACAAATTTAACTTTGTGATTAAGGCACGCCCAACAAAAAGCAAATAACCACATTCAGTTTGCACCAGACACGTCACGTATGTACACACATAAATAATTCACAGCTAATTTATGTACACACATATTTGTATGCGTGCAAACATTTCTGTGGACAGTTCAGCTGCCAGGCTTCAGCAGTTTACATATTAATATGGGGAATATGTATATATCTAGGAACATCATTGACAAAGATCTATATAATTTAAACTTTAGCCTCCTGTCTTCTTTCGGAGTATCTTCACAGACTATAACATTTTCCAAAGTCCCCTGTACAACGTAAGAATTTTGGAATTCTTGGACTAAATGAAGCAGTTGCTGGTGCCCCAATGCTCTACAAAAAGAAATAACCTCCAGGCTTTACAGATGCAGCGGATTCATTGGTTCTTGAGGGTTAGTGGAACAACCAATAAGTATAGAAATAGAAAAACATGTTATAAAACATGACAAGAACCTTTTCCAAAGGGAAAACCCCTCCTGGAAATTCTCCAGCATTCTTTAACAGAATAAGGAAACCCATTATTTGCTAAAGAAGGGCGAATGAATGTGGAAAGTTAATCAATCAAGGTAGATAATTCTAAACTGGGCTATTAAAGAAATGATGTTTATTTTACCCCATGAGCACTAAGAGTTTCCTATCACCCCTTTTGCCATAAACCCCATTCCTCGATCAGCATTTCTGCTAGATTAACCGTGTTTCCTGTGTATGTGTGTGTATGTGTGTGAGCGTGTGTACGCGCTCGTGAGTGCGTGTGTGGGTACCCATCTTCAGGGGCAAGCACTATGCATGGTGAACTTGATGATAGACAATAGCCCTGAAGAAGATTGGGGACCAAGGTCGCCCTCCAAAAGGAGTCTTATCCTTGCCCTTTTGGTATGTGTGCAGGGTCAAGTTATTAGCCAGACTCTGAAAGGAACCTGGGAAAAAACAGTGATCTACAATCGCACACTAATGCAAATAGATCTTCTGCCAACATAGAGCCGACAAACTAAATATTTATTTAACTAAATATAAAAAAATCCCAAACCACATTTGAAAGCTCGAACTACATCCCTGCGTATTTGATCAAATTAGGAATAGAGAGATTCCAACTCCAACCTCCTGCCCTAGGGATACGGTTCAAGCAGGATGAGCCCCAATCGACAGGAATCACCAAGACACAAAGAGTGACAAAAAACAGCAAAGCTGGAACTGGGGAAGGTGAGGATGGGTGAGGATTCAGAACCGACTCTGCACCAGAGCCCATCAATAGTTACTTGTGCCCCATGGCTGATGAAGCTGTGTTGTTGCTCCTGGGTTGGCTCTGTCAAAGGGCAGGCAAGAGTCTACATTTGAAAAGGGGGCTCATATATAAAGTGTGATTTATTATCGATTTAAGATATTTGTGAAGTTTGCTTTTGCCAACTTTGTGAATTTCTTTAACTTCACCAACTTCATGTTGACAAAGATAAACAAACATTGTCAAAGCCAATAGTTCTGGCCTTTAGGATTTGATTGCCGAGCTTACCATGCAAGCATGACTGACCATGCCCAGGCAGCCATCTTGGACTTTTTGCTATATTTTAAGATTCTTTATCATCCTAAGACAATTGCTGCATTTAGAAGCAACCTGAGCAGTGATGTTGTAAGGTGGCAGACTGTGAAGATACAGAGTAGGTAAGGGGTCACAGAATGGTACAGTTAAAAAATGTATTAAGTAGTACAGTGTGAGTGAGGTGACACAGAGTGGTAAAGAGGGACTATAGATGGGGAGGGGAAGAGAGTGGGTGTTGGCATAAAAATAGTTATGAGACCACAGTGCCAGTATTAAAATGCTGGGGTCAGACACAGAAAAATAAGAAGTGAAAGAGCCCAGGTTGAAGGAATAGTGAGGAAAAAAAGAGGCATATTTGCTAAGTCAGAAAGCTGAGAAGGTGGAAATGGAGTAGGATGCAGAGCATCACTGCTGCTCTCCAACTCAGCTCAAACAAACACTAAAGTGTCTCTTCCATCAACGAGATACCAGGGCCCAGGGAGCAGGCAGCAGCAATGGTACAGGTATAACGTGGTTACAGGCCAACACAAGACTATGGGATAGCCTTGGAATTGAGTGTCGATTGCAACCCCAGCAGACACGGCTGCCATATTACACCACCAGGTGGGAGCTCAGCCTAGACCGTATTGGATCAGGCGCTTAAGTCTGGCGCCCTTCGGAAAGAAGACCCAACCCCAGCAATGGCAGCTTTATAGCCAGGCCCCTCCCAGTGGCAAAGATGAGGAAAGAGATTTTGCGGGACTGGCCCCTGGCTGACCTACCATCCTCATCAGATCCTGGAAGGAATCCCCTCCACAAAGCCTGCAGAATGGGCAGAGTTGGCTAGGGGTTGTATGATTGAGACACGAGTGGATAAATCTTGAGTGCCTCTACCACACAGCCTAAACCACAAATGCACCTTAACCACATATTCCTTCACCATGGACGCCTCTACCACGTAATTTCGTGGTAAAGGCATGAATGGTAAAGGGGGATGCATGACTAAGGTCGTGACCTCCCTCCCCCACCCTAAGCTACAAACTGCCCTTTGCTCCCTCTCCCCGCCCTGAGGTCCAAATACCCCAGCCCCTTCCCAACGCCTATTCTGTTCCTAACCTTTGAACACGATCCTGTCCCTAAAACTACCCTAACCCCTTCCACTGCCCTTAGGCCTAATACCCTAACCCCGAATGAAAATAACTACCCGACCCTCCCACTGTCCTGAAAACTACCCTGACCCCCCAGTCCTGAAAACCACCTCTGACCCCCATCCCTGAAAACTAACCTTGAACCCACCCAGCCCTGAAAACTACCTCTGACCCTCCAAGCCCTTAAAACTACCCGGACCACCCCAGCCCAGAAAACTACCCAAACCCCCAGCCCTAAAAACAAGCATTTGCAATGCAATAGGTCTCGCATTAATTAAGTTTGAGCTATTGGCATTGCTAAATATTGCAACACCAATTGCAACAAAAGTCTATAAATTGTAGGACAAAAAAAATGGAATGAATTTTTGTAGCAATGGTGGCATTGCACTTTAGATGAATATGTTTAAAAGTAAAGTGCACCATACTGCGATTGCTACAATAGTTAATTGTTGATGTGTTAACAATTGATATGTGCACTGATGGCTGGTGGTGAGTGTGCCTGTAGAAATAATGCACTGATCGCTAGTGGTGTGTGTGCCTGGTGGAAGTGTGCACTGCCTTTTGGTGGTGTGTTTGCCTTTTGGAAGCGTGCACTGATGGCTGGTGGTGTGTGTGCCTGGTGAAAGCGTGCACTGACGGCTGGTGGTGTGTACCTGGTGAAAGCGTGCACTGACGGCTGGTGGTGTGTGTGTGCCTGGTGAAATCGCGCACTGATGACTGGTAGTGTGTGTGTGTGCCTGGATAAAGCGTGCATTGACGGCTGTGGGTGTGTGTGTGCCTGGTGAAAGCTAGCACTGACGGCTGGTGGTGTGTGTGTGCCTGGTGAAAGCGTGCACTGATGTCTGGTGGTGTGCGCCTGGTGAAAGTGTGCACTAATGGCTGGAGGTGTTTGTGCTCGGTGAAAGCGTGCACTGACGGCTGGTGTTGTTTGTGCCTATGAAAGCTTGCACTGACGGCTGGTGGTGTTTGTGCCCTGTGAAAGCGTGCACTGACGACTGATGGTGTCTGTGCCTGGTGAAAGTGTGCACTGACGGTGTGGTTGTGAGTGTGGTTGTGTGTGTGGTTGTGTGTGTAGGGTTATGTGTGGGTGGTTGTGTGTGTGTGGTTGTTTGTGTGGTTGTGTGTGTGGTTGTGTGTCTGTGGTTGTGTGTATGGTTGTGTGTGTGGTTGTGTGGTGGTCGCATGTGTGGTTGTGTGTGGTTGTGTGTGTGTGGTTTTTGTGTGTGTGGCTCTGGGTGTGGTTGTGTGTGTGGTGCATGCCAGTGCACATTGCCGTTGCTCGAGGGTGAAAACTTTGCAGTAACTAATCAGCCCACTTTGTTCTTACCTACTTTAGCCAACTTTTTCCACTTCAAAATCAGGACATGGAGTTAGCAGCAAAACTGGCGTACTTTATAGACAACATAAGCATCAGACACTGTACCTATCAAGAACAGTGCTCTTTGGAGGAAGTAACATCACAATACTATGGTTTAAGCTCTGTTCAGTCCTCAGCAAAGGAAAGCGTTACTCCTCAGTAACTTGGACTTCCAATGTCTACAGGTATTTTAATCTACTACTCTCCTTTGCCATTTTTCTAAAGGGGGTCCCCCGTATAAGTTAAGTGACTACAATTCAGATTAGTCAGACTTATAAAACATCAGAAGCACAATCCCTAACCAGACCAACTTCATTCATCTCATTTAAAACTTAAGAGTCACTGGAACTGCTTCCAACTTGTCATACAGCTCTCTTGGAGTTAAAATAACACATTGTAGGACAAGAAAGACAACTGAAAATGGCTCTGCAAAGCAAGAGTATACAGGGCTCATTTGACCAAACCACAAAGTGTGGGTCAATTGTTACAGGCAACAATAAGTTATTCGCCACACAGCTTAAGCAGAATAACTATATGTACGTTCAGTAATAAAGCAGTAACAGCCTTTCCTATGGGACCCTTCAGAGACACTGACAGAAAATGCTCTGTAGAGGTAATGTACCTGCATAGAGCTTCGTGACGATGGGTTGTGAAAGTATTCACAGACTTCCACAAGGGCTCTTGTAGCTCCCAACCATGCGTTAGTGAGATTAGGTGTACGAGCATTGCACTTTCTTTAATGTGCTCTTAATCCTCCTATGGTTCTATGACCTTCACAGAACAGAAAAGCACAGTGCAGTACAGTCATTTGTTTAGTGTTTTGAAAACGTTGCCCTCAAGTAACTTAACTCACTGTAAGCTGGTAACGACCTTTCTCATTGCTACCTTCTCCCCATACGAATATAAAAACCACAAACAATTTCAACAAAGTTTTCTTCCTACTTCACAAAAAACAGGTTAGCAGAGCTGAACTGAAGGCCTAATGTTGGCAGTTGGTAACATATTTTAGAATTAATGGCACTTTGCAAGCAGGAGGAGCAAAGTTATATCAGTTGAGACCATCTGGACATTTTCTCCTAAGTGTGAACATGTCAACCCAGCAGATAAACTTTATTCAGCATTAACCCCTCTGCTGTCTGATGAGTTGTATAAAGTCAGGTCTACAGATTTATAGTATTTGGTGGAGAATAAAGAGTTTGACGGAGAGGAGAAGTGTTTGGAAGCAATGCTTCTGGGAAGAAATCAATACTTTTTCCCCCTCTAGTCCTTTGGGGTCAGGAGACTACGGGGGAATAAAGACAACATGTTAGCAGCTCATCTTTTTGGGTGCAAGGTGAACACTAGGGGGTCCATTAGGATGTCGGGCGGTGGCACCACCGCGGTGTTGGCGGGGCGGAAAACAGCCCTTTTCCGCCCGCTGTTGGATTTCACCCATCTGGACCCACACCACGGAAGCGAGGATGGCCCCAATCCTCTACCCCTATTCGGACCGCCACACACCCTTATGTATCACAGCGTGACAGCGGACCGAACAAAGGGAGAAGGTAGGAAAAACAAAAAAGAAAGAGAAAACGCCAAGGCTCTTTCTATGTTTCAGCTAGGCAGACCCAGTTATCGTCAGTATAGGACTTCTAACCTGCAGCATAACAGAAAAGAAACAAAAGAGAACACAGACAGTCACTTCAATTCCCAGTGTCCTGTTACCTGAATCCTCCAATACCCTATAAAGCCCAACACATCCCAATTCCTCTCCTTACCTTGGTGACATAGAAGAATCATCAGAAGGGAGTCTTGTGGCTGACTTGTCCACACAAAGGGAATGCAACAGACTCCTTAATGCCCAGCGTTATTTTGAAAGAGGGGAAAAAATCATACTACTCATAAAAAACCCCTTTAAAAGCTATTAACAGCGGAAACGCTGTATTTGCATAGCGTTTTATCCTGTTTGTGGCCACAACTAAAGCGCGTTCACTGAAAACGCCAGAAGCAAATACTGCTTCAAAAAATTGTCCAAAACCATTCACATAACGATGTGAATTGGTACACCAAAACCCGGAAACCGGCTTTGCCGAGGGTCACCCGTTAAGGAACCTATTCCCAATACAACAACAGAAGAATTGTCCCAATCCCTACCAGGACGTCCTCTAAAATAAGTATTTTCGAAGTAATCTCCGACGGAGACAGCTGGCAGGCAGGCGTTCGACGAACTCCGACTCCAGAGGCAGAACGAAGCCTCGTTCTGCTCGGCAGGCTTCACAGCGTCAAGACACTGAACGCGAAGAAAGAACACCAAAGGGAGAAAAACGCTAACTCCCCATCACTCACTCTGGCCAGTAGCACAAAAACCCAACCAGGCTAGAAACCAAGCGTCTAACACTGGCGCTGGATCCCAGATAAGGAAGTCTGAGGAAAGGGGCGGAGACTACCGAAATAGAAGAAACAGAAAGAGGATACCGGGAGCACCAAACTCTCACAGGCACAGAAGGAATAAACCGGTCTATTTCCTAACAGTACCTCCCCTCAAAGGCCTCCCAACAGGACGGGGTTTAGAAGGGTGACGAAGGTGAAACAATCTGATCAAACGGGGAGCATGCACCCCTGTAGCCGGCTCCCATGTACGCTCCTCAGGAGGATACCCTTTCCAGTCTATCAAGTACATCAACCTCCCCCGTCTCTTTCTTGAATCAAGAATGGCATTTACCTCGAATTCCTCCTCTCCATTCACCAATACAGGAGGAGGAGGAGGCAGGGCCTGATCAGTGTCCTTATACGGCTTTAACAATGAGGTGTGAAATACAGGATGAATGCGATATTCATCAGGCAACTCCAATCTCATGGCCACAGGGTTTATCACTCGTGTTATGGGAAAAGGACCCACGAATCGGGGTTGCAATTTCCTAGAGCCTTCCAATCTCAAGTTCTTTGTAGATAACCAAACCCGATCACCCACTACGTAAGAGGGGGCCGGTACTCTGTGTTTGTCAGCATGCCGCTTCATATCTTCCTTTGCCTTGACCAAATGATCCTGAGCTATACCCCAAATCCTGCCCAATGCTATCCCCAATGAATCAACCGCTGGGACATGCCCTGAGGGTTGAATAGGAATGGCCTTTGGATGAAAACCCATGGAGCAATAAAAGGGGGACATACCAACTGCAGAATGAATGCTGTTATTATATGCAAATTCTGCAAGGGGGAGGGCTAATACCCAATTACACGTCAAGGAAGTCAATAAGCACCTCAGATACTGTTCCATTGTTTGGTTGACCCTCTCAGTCTGACCATCGGACTGAGGATGATAGGCAGACGACAGACAGATTTTCATTTTTAGAGCCTCACCTAACTCAGTCCAGAAATGGGACACGAACTGAGCCCCCCTATCGGACACAATGGCAGATGGCAAACCGTGAAGTCTCACTATAGATGACACAAAAATTATAGCCATTTCCTTTGCAGTGGGTAGTTTGGATAAGGGGACAAAGTGGGCCATTTTTGTGAAAGAATCAACCACAACAAGGATCACCGTACAACCGGACTCCAGAGGTAAATCCGTAACAAAGTCCATACTAATCGTATGCCATGGCACAGGAGGTACGGGCAAAGGTAGTAACAGGCCGGACGGGCTGGAATGTGATGGCTTACTCACAGCACATACAGGGCAAGACGCTATAAACTGTTGAACATCCTGTGCCAATGCCTCCCACCAAAACCAACGCATACATAATTCCCTGGTCTTATGTATTCCCGGATGACCTACTAAGGCCGATGAATGACACCATTTCAGCACTGAGTCCCTCAAGACTGGAGGAATGAACAATTGGGTGTCATGATACAACAATCCATCTCTCATAGAAAAGCTAGGCTGGGAATCCCAAGGAGCCAGATCTAAACCCCTCAATTGGTCTTTCACCGACGTCAAAAACCCATCCACAGAAACACTGCCAACAATCTTTTCTGGAGAGATGAAACACCCCATGTCCTTGTCTGTCCCCCACTCGTTTGGTTTCACATGTATGCGGGACAAGGCATCAGATTTCAATTGCTGAGCGGCTGGCCTATAGGTAATGATAAAATCGTATTCATTGAAGAATGAAACCCAACTCATCTGCCTAGGGGTCAAAGCACGAGCGGACCTAAAAAATTCAAGATTCTTATGGTCCGTAAAGATGGTAATGGAATGGCGTGCCCCCCACAGATGATGTCTCCACTCCTCAAAGGACAGCTTGATCGCCAACAATTCCCGTTCTGCTACCGTATAGTTTCTTTCAGCAGGTAACAATGTTTTCGAAAAGAAAGCTATAGGATGCATAAATCCGGTTTCTACATCTCTCTGAGACAAGACTCCCCCCACAGCGCCCAAAGAAGCGTCTGCTTCTACAAAAAAAGGTAGCGCCGGGTCAGGATGGACAAGAACAGGAGCTGAGGTGAACCGTTCAATCAACTGATCTAAAGACATTTGCGCCACATAAGACCACACAAATGGAACTCCCTTTCTCAAAAGAACAGTCATGGGGGCAACGATTTCCGAAAAATGGGAGATAAACCGCCGATAGAAATTGGCGAATCCAAGCAACACCTGCACCTCCTTTACACATTTTGGAGACGGCCAAGAAGTTATAGCCTCAATTTTGCGAGGATCCATCCGAATGCCCTCAGCAGAAACAAGGAACCCCAAAAACTCTACTCTGTCAGTATGGAAACAGCATTTCTCCGGCCTCACGAACAACTGATGATCTTTCAAGGTCTGTAGTACTTGGCGAACGTGTGTTTCATGTTCAGCCACGGTGTTGGAGAATATTAAAATGTCATCAATATAGACTATCACGCTCGAATCCAAATATTCCCTCAGTACCTCGTTGATGAAGAACTGAAAGGCAGCCGGAGCATTACACAATCCGAAGGGCATAACACAATACTCATACAAACCGAACTTAGTCCGGAAGGCAGTTTTCCATTCATCGCCTTCACGGACTCGTATGAGATGATATGCCCCTCGGAGATCTAGTTTAGTAAAAACCGTTGCATGCCTCAGTTGTTCAAGCAATACTGGGATCAAGGGAAGAGGATACTTGTTCTTAATCGTACCCTTATTGAGCGCCCTATAGTCCACACAGGCGCGGAGACCACCTTCACGTTTGGGTATGAAAAAGATAGCAGAGGAGGCAGGTGAAGAAGAAGGACGAATAAACCCTTTAGCCAACATCTCGTCTATGTACTCCTTCAAATGTAGTTCTTCTGGGCCTGACAAAGCATAGATGCGACAACATGGCAGGGTAGCCCCGGGAGCCAAATCAATCCTACAATTGAATGAACGATGGGGAGGCAAGTCCCTCGCTCGTCCTTTGTCAAACACCTCGGCAAACTCTACATACGCCTCGGTATCTTTTGCACATCACATCTTAACCCATCACCTACTGCACAAATTAAAGGAGTAACCCAATCAGTGGCTTCCATATAACAACTCTTTAGACAATAGACAGAATCAAGAGTCACCGTTCTGCTAAACCAATCTATCCTGGATTTGTGAGATTGCAACCAAGGTACCCCCAAGACAACACCAAATGAAGGAGCATCTATTAGATCAAACCCAAGGTATTCGGAATGTCCGTTATCACAAATCATACACAATGGTTCCGTCTGTTTTGTTATGGTACCAGAAGACAACTCGGTCCCATCTATTGCCCTCACAGGTTCGGGTTGGTCTTTCATGATCCAGGGCACCTTCAATTGTTCGGCTAACTTGATATCCATGAAATTACCCGTGGCACCTGAGTCCAATAAAGCCGATACAGGCGCCCTATGGCTGTTAGTTATAACCAAACAAACTGTGATCATGAAATGTTTAGGGACCCTCTTGACGATACCAGCTATCTGATACGATGGATTAAGTTTATCCTCTATTATCAAGTCCTCAGGTGGCTGCACACATGCCACCACCTTTTTAGATGACATTGATGATGGTTTTACAGTACATTCTCTGGCAAAATGACCACCTTGCCCACAATACAGACACAAATTCTGCGAACGTCTTCTACTCTTCTCTTCGGCGGACAGGGGACCCCTCACTCCACCTATCTCCATCGGTTCCGGAGTTGTTCGAACCTCTCCTGTACTCTTGGCTTCGCTTCTAACGGGAACCACTCGGGATACCTGAAAGCGTTTTTTCTCTCCTCTCCTTTCCTGTAATCTATGGTTCAACTTCACGACTAAGTCTATGAATTCTACACAGTCCTCGGGGGGGTTTACCACCTGTGAAACGACATCTTTCAAGTCCTCCGACAGCCCCTGATAGAACAACGAAGTTCTCTTATCAGCGGGCCAATGAGTCTCTGAAACTAAACGGTTAAATGTGGACACATAAGTCAGTAAATCCTGTTTCCCTTGCCTCAACTTCAATAACTCGGCATCACTGGCTTGCATAAAGGCATGTTTTGCGAAAAGACAACGCATCTGATCCTTAAATGCCCCATAATTATACAACACAGGGTCATCATTGTCTACCAAAGGAACTGCCCAAGAAGCCGCAGTGCCTGCCAAATAGGAAATTACAAATGCCACCTTGGAAGAGTCGTTAGGAAACGAAGTGGGACGACACATAAAGTGGAGATGACACTGGTTCATGAACACACTGTATTTACTAGAATCCCCTGTAAACCTTTCTGGGGCCGCCAACGGTACAGGGGTCGGAGTTGTAACATTCACAGTAAAAGGGGGATTACTAGCACTAGTACTCCTATCAAAATGGAAAGTAGCGGGTTGAACTAAGGGGTGGTTTACTCATCCCCCAGACTGGCTCCTTAGCCTTTCCTGCACTCATTTCCTGTCTCAGCCCTTGATTCTCTTGCTGTAATTCCTGAACTTTAATCTGTAGAGCATTTACAGCCCCCATCAATTCCTGCATGGTAGGGGCCCTCTCCTCAAGCATATTCCCATCCTCATCCATTCTCGCTCGGGCGGTGTAAAGTTCGTGGGCTTGGTTTTCTGTTGGATTTCACCCAGCTGGACCCACACCACGGAAGCGAGGATGGCCCCAATCCTCTACCCCTATTCGGACCGCCACACACCCTTATGTATCACAGCGTGACAGCGGACCGAACAAAGGGAGAAGGTGGGAAAAACAAAAAAGAAAGAGAAAACGCCAAGGCTCTTTCTATGTTTCAGCTAGGCAGACCCAGTTATCGTCAGTATAGGACTTCTAACCTGAAGCATAACAGAAAAGAAACAAAAGAGAACACAGACAGTCACTTCAATTCCCAGTGTCCTGTTACCTGAATCTTCCAATACCCTATAAAGCCCAACACATCCCAATTCCTCTCCTTACCTTGGTGACATAGAAGAATCATCAGAAGGGAGTCTTGTGGCTGACTTGTCCACACAAAGGGAATGCAACAGACTCCTTAATGCCCAGTGTTATTTTGAAAGAGGGGAAAAAATCATACTACTGATAAAAAAACCCTTGAAAAGCTATTAACAGCGGAAACGCTGTATTTGCATAGCGTTTTATCCTGTTTGTGGCCACAACTAAAGCGCGTTCACTGAAAACGCCAGAAGCAAATACTGCTTCAAAAAATTGTCCAAAACCATTCACATAACGATGTGAATTGGTACACCAAAACCCGGAAACCGGCTTTGCCGAGGGTCACCCGTTAAGGAACCTATTCCCAATACAACAACAGAAGAATTGTTCCAATCCCTACCAGGACGTCCTCTAAAATAAGTATTTTCGAAGTAATCTCCGACGGAGACAGCTGGCAGGCAGGCGTCTGACGAACTCCGACTCCAGAGGCAGAACGAAGCCTCGTTCTGCTCGGCAGGCTTCACAGCGTCAAGACACTGAACGCGAAGAAAGAACACCAAAGGGAGAAAAACGCTAACTCCCCATCACTCACTCTGGCCAGTAGCACAAAAACCCAACCAGGCTAGAAACCAAGCGTCTAACACTGGCGCTGGATCCCAGATAAGGAAGTCTGAGGAAAGGGGCGGAGACTACCGAAAAAGAAGAAACAGAAAGAGGACACCGGGAACACCAAACACTCACAGGCACAGAAGGAAGAAACCTGTCTATTTCCTAACACCCGCGAGCAGCGGTTCTCACGTCCGCCATATTAGTATAGCAAAACATAGGTCATTTCCCGACCGGCGCGGAGCGCCGCACACCGCCATTAAAGTGCGCCCGCCCCCTTGCCGGTGGGAGCCAATGGAGACTCACCTCCATGCGGAATGACGTCTGCATGCTCTACAAAGTAGGATGGCCCAAACAGGCAGACACACCACAGCGGAGACACGGCCCAACCAGAGACTGCGGAAATTCGACTGCGGAGCACCATAGCAGAGACCCGGTCCTCTCCACCCGGTCATGAACGCCATCGACCCAGCTCTACATATGCATCTGGTTATGTACTTGCTACAGCACTACCATCAAATGGGCCGCTGCGGACGCCGCCGCAGGTACACAAATACAACACACAACACACGGGCTGACACAGGGTCTAATTCCACAACAGACACCCTGCTGGGGGTCACAACACAACCACAAGGGCACACACACATTACCCACCTACCAACAAGTCACGCCTCTGCATCCGGGGCACACATCGACCGCAAACTAGCAGCAATGTCCCTTTCCCGGTCACGTCACCGCTGCGGTCAACACATGCGCACAATGCAGAAGGCAGGGCCACTACAAGGCATGGGCAGGGCACACAGACTACAGGGACACACCAGTTCCAAACACACATCAACACACCCCAACAAGTCACAGGCCAGGTGCCCATCCTGTGCATCCCCATGCACACCAACAAGCAACAAGCACAGCAACAAGCAAGCACAATACACACCCTGCACCACACCACAAACAACTAGGGAGACAGCCACTGCAGGATTGTCTGACAAGGAATACACAACAATAGTGCCTCACACACTGAAGGCTGCCAATACTTCCCAGCACATACACACACAAACAAATACACACCCTGGGTGTATCCACAAACAGAATAGACACACAGGGAAACCTGAACAGATGCCAGCACAAAAACTACACACAAACACCACAGGAACACACACAGAATCCCAACAGGAACAGACATACCCTGTCAGCCAAACTGTGGAAAGGCAATGGGAGCACAAACACAACATGAGTGCACAACATCATCACTCAAGAACAAAACACACACACAACATACCACAAATCACACAAGAAGTGCACCTGCATAGACCTACACTGCCACATCAAACCAACCACAGATGCCCATGAAAGCATAAATCATCAAACACCACAGGACATCAGGGGATGCACATCAGGCAATGTCAGGCTCACATACACACAGCACTGTATGCACAACAAGCAGTGTGTGCATAACAAGCACAACAGCCACACACAAACATGACTGACACAACCTCAACACACACACCACAAATCAGCAAAACACAAAAACAACAGCACACCCAGGAAGTGAAGCAATACCACAGCCAACACACAGACATCCAACACAACAACAACAGGATGCACCACTCTGGGATACAAGAGCAGAACCACCTACACCAGAGCACTGGGCAGCACACACAGCCCAAGTACACATAGGCAATCCTCACTGATAAATAGCTCAAGAATATCACACATAAACCATTGGGGCAATGTCCAGAGTGCAACATTACTCTTGGCCCAAGAACTGCACCCCAAGGCACAGCCTCACAAATGAAGTGATGAGGAGGCACATACACATGTAAACAAAGGGGACAGCTGACATCAAAGTCAACCAACTTGCATGTCAGTAGTCGACATGTAAGGGGTGCACCATACACAACTAGAGGGAGCGCAGACCCACAATGGCTAGGCACAAGCGGCACACATAGGGGATGGCATCACCACACACACACCATACCATACAGGAGGAGAAAAGGCCCCATGTGCCTGCAATGCATGAGAAACACAATCACAATGCCAGTGAGGAGCAACAGGGCCACACAGCCTAACCAAACACACTCAAGACACATTGATGATCATACAAACACAACACTGATGTACAAGTTACACACTTTGCACACTCATAAATGACCAAAACAACAAGGAGGAGTCACACAGAACTGCATGGACACACCAACACACAGCACAGTGCACAACAGACAACTCACACAAGTGCATATAATCATTTACACAGGGCAGGACAATCCAAACAACACACAACTCCTGGGTGACACATGTGTGTCTATCACAATACAGGGGCACCCACACACCCACACCCACTACAAAGTCACACCCCTCACACTGCACACATCCTTACCACCAAAGAGCACACATCTCATGTAGGCCAGGGGACCAGGACTAAGGGCCAACACAAAATGAACATACATATACACAGCTGGGCACCTATACATGAATAACATACATCATGGCATTGCCCAGCCTGCATGCAAACCTGTGCACAGCATCACACCCTGTGCTGGCAGTGTACTCCAACCTGACATGGCAACAACTTAGCCAACAATAGCAAACCACTAAAAAGAGAACTGCATGACAGGTAAAAGAGTCAACACAGATAACATAAGTATCAGTGTTTGAATGGACTGAAGACCCTGTCAACCCTGTTTAAAAATGTGATGCGGGCAAAGAGCTTGGCAATGTAGAAGTGACACATAGAGCATGGGGCACAGGCAACCAAATGCACACACCAAAATAACTTTAATCAGCAAGGACACTGACAAAACACACAACAGGAGTAACTGTCTTTATTCACATATTGCACAGATGTGACAGTAGAACAACAGTAGACAAGAGCAAGGCACACAATGCTGGCCATATGCAAGATAATCTGCACAGGCAAACTACAAACGGGAAGGCCAGTGGGCATGACACAGGGGAGAGTCCAACACAGCCGAGCAACAAGGCAGTGTCCATGGCACAGGTAAGAGTCCAACACAGCAGAGCAACAGGGCCAGTGTCCAAGGCACAGGTGAGAGTACAACACAGCAGAGCAACAGGGCCAGTGTCCTTGGCAGGTGGAACAGCAAGTACATGAGAGGCGCACAGGGGATAGTCCAACACAGCAGAGCAACAGGGCCAGTGTCCATGGCAGGTGGCACATCAAGTACATGAGAGGCTGCACAGGGGAGAGTCCAACACAGCAGAGCAACAGGGCTAGTGTCCATGGATGGTGGCACAGCCAGTACATGAGAGACTGCACAGGGTAGAGTCCAACACAGCAGAGCAACAGGGCCAATGTCCATGGGACAGGTGAGAGAACAATACAGCAGAGCAACAGGGCCAATGTCCATGGCACAGGTGAGAGTACAACACAGCAGAGCAACAGGACCAGTGTCCATGAATGGTGGCACAGCCAGTACATGAGAGACTGCACAGGGTAGAGTCCAACACAGCAGAGCAACAGGGCCAATGTCCATGGGACAGGTGAGAGAACAATACAGCAGAGCAACAGGGCCAATGTCCATGGCACAGGTGAGAGTACAACACAGCAGAGCAACAGGGCTAGTGTCCATGGCAGGTGGCACAGCAAGTATATGAGAGGCTGCACAGGGGAGAGTCCAACACCGCAGAGCAACAGGGCCAGTGTCCATGGCACAGGTGAGAGTGCAACACAGCATAGCAACAGGGCCAGTGTCCATGGCAGGTGGCACAGCAAGTACATGAGAGTCTGCACAGGGGGGAGTCCACCACATCAGAGCACCAGGGCCAGTGTCCATGGCACAGTTGAGAGTCCAACGCAGCAGAGCAACAGGGCCAGTGTCCATGGCACAGGTGAGAGTCCAACACAGCAGAGCAACAGGGCCAGTGTCCATGGCAGGTGGCACAGCAAGTAAATGAGAGGCTGCACAGGGGAGAGTCCAACACAGCAGAGCATCAGGGCCAGTGTCCATGGCACAGGTGAGAGTGCAACACAGCATAGCAACAGGGCCAGTGTCCATGGCAGGTGGCACAGCAAGTACATGAGAGTCTGCACAGGGGAGAGTCCACCACATCAGAGCACCAGGGCCAGTGTCCATGGCACAGTTGAGAGTCCAACGCAGCAGAGCAACAGGGCCAGTGTCCATGGCACAGGTGAGAGTCCAACACAGCAGAGCAACAGGGCCAGTGTCCATGGCAGGTGGCACAGCAAGTAAATGAGAGGCTGCACAGGGGAGAGTTCAACACAGCAGAGCAACAGGACCAGTGTCCATGGCACAGTTGAGAGTACAACACAGCAGTGAATGTCAATATCAGTGACCAGGGAGAAATGCGGATGCAGGACATGAGAAGCTGCACAATGAGTGTTTTTGACTGTACCCTTCCATGACAAGCAACACACCCAGGTGGCAAACAATGGGTAGGACTAGCACACCTGTATGCGAGACAGGTGTATGAGGGGGACTGCCCTCACATTTGGCTGTCAGGCGGATTTGGAGTTGGCTGTGTGTCGGGGACAGGAGGAACACTTGAGTGGGGAGACAGAGGCGCAGGTGATATAGGGCTATCTGTTGTCTATTAAGCTGAAGGGCTGTTTGGACCATGTGGCATAGTGGCAATGGAGGTGGAGTCATGCGGACCAGTGACACAGTGTGGGTGGGAGAGGTTGGAGGGGTGCCCTTCCACTTTTTGGGAATATGAAATGGCTTCCCTGTCTTGGGGTTAATGGGAACTGGTGATGACACCACAGGCACACACACACCAACTGTCCCGCATCAGGTGCAGACACTGGCACTACCTCTGGTGATGTGCTGGATCCTCCGGAATGCTTTGCCTGGCTACTTCTCTGGACCACCTTCCCCTGTTTGCCAGGTGTCCCACCTATAGTGCCCTCCTTTGCCTCTTTGCCAGGGGTGGCCCCTACAGTGCCCTCCTTTGCCTGTTTGCCAGGTGTACCACCTACAGTGCCCTCCTTTGCTCCTTTGCCAGGGGGGGCCCTACAGTGTCCTTCTTTGCCTCTTCACCAGGAGTAGCCCCCACAGTGCCCTCCTTTGCCTCTTTGTGCCTTCCTCCACCTGCTTCACTGGGCTTAGAATTAGAGTTGATGTGGTGGGGGGATGTGGCCCTGTGCCCTTCCTAGGTGTACCCTTGCTATACAACACCTCCTCAGTGGGTACAGACACTGCACGCCGAGCTCTGCGTGACGTTTTAGGGACAGGAGAGTCCTTTGATGGTGATGCCTCTGAGGCATGTGAGCCTGATGTCAGCCTCATCGCTTTTGCGGCCTTGCTCTTCCCTGACGGGCTCTTGGCCTTGCATTCTGGAGTGGCTCTGCTCTTCTGTGGGGATGGTGTCTGTGGGCAGGACTGCCTGGGTTGTGTCTGCTGTGTGCTCCTTGTGCTGTATCGTGTCTGTGATGCATGCGAACCGTGGTCACTGTCATCTGATGTGGCCACTGACTGAGTGGTGGACAAAGGCACCTGAGCAGGAATGGAAGCATGTGCTTGTTGAAGGGCAGATGTCACTGCGGATGACAAAGCTTGGACTGTACGGTGTAGCCCACCCATGTCAGAGTGTATGCCCTCCATGTAGGCAACCACCCGGCCTAATTTCTTGTCGTAGTCACTGAAGGCATTGAACAGGGCAGTCTGGCCCACACAAAGCTGGCGCAGGAGCTCAACAGACTCAGCACTGAGGGCAGCAGGGTGGACAGGTGCAGGCTCAGCGGTGCCACGTGTGAAGTAACTCGTCCCCTCTTACTGACACGGACATGGGCAGCACCAGACGAAGTGGATGGGAGGCTGGGCACTGGCCGCTGTGTGGTAGATGATGTTGCAGACTCCCCATCCCCAGTGCCTGCCAACATGGATGCATCACCGCTGCCCTCAGATAATGTAGTACTCTGTGTCTCAGCCACGGATTCCTCCGGCATACTACGGTCCCCTTCAGATGCGCCGGTGGGCTCTGTGTCACTGGCCTACAGTGCAGCTGTGGTGCTACTCTTGGCACCACTGGTTTCCGGCTCCCATTCCTCCGTGTCCACTGGAGATTCTGCATGAGAAGGAGATGCAAGGTGGTGTTAGTGTCATCATCTGGACAAAGTAATCCAATCAATGCAGTACAGGGGATGCCCAAATCAAAATGGTGACCACCACACCCTGCAATCACATTGCAGCAAAACACTACATGGACCACAACAGTGCCTGTAACCCTGAATATCTGCCATGACTGAGCCATGTTGAGGCCACAGAGCACAACACCATGCCCGTGGATGAAGTGTAACAGACACACAACTTGCCCTGTCCACACCTATCATGTCCCAACACTCATTGCCACTGACAGATCTTCAGGGAACAGGAGGGGACAACACACACACCTATTAGGACATGACAGTCCACAATGTCAAGTAGGCCATACCAAGCACCATATGGTACTCTGGGTCACCTTGTCAGATGTGTGGGCCTCATCAATCATGGTGCATGCAAATTAGGCATGCATGAATTCACACTCAGATAGGATACCCTGCTGTTCAACCCCTAATAGATTCCCCACACTATCCCAATGCTGAATGACCATGTGGATCCTAACACATCTGGCTATGAGAAAGCACAGCAGGGAGGATTAGCTTTGTAAGGCCAGTTTGTCCCAATGCCTGACACTAGCACACATCCCAGCAGCCACTCACATGACATAGCACTGCACCACCACACAAACTTCACATGGGCCACCGCTGCCACAGGCCCTGAACACATGCATCCGCTCCCAGACAAAGTCATCCTCCCCAAATACTCACCCCTGCCTTGCTGGCGATGCTCCTTCACACGTGCATCCAGCTCAGGATTAGTCACTGCCAAAATGCAGGCCATCAGTGGTGTTAAGTTGCGCCGTGCCAAAAGACCAGTGCGCGGTTGCAGCCCCAAAGTCATCTCAGCCACGTTTTTTGCCAGCCGGCTGATGTCATCCCACCTCTTGTGGCAGAGGGTGAGTTGTTGGTTAGATACCCCCAGAGCTCGCACCTTTGCTACAATGGCCCTCCACACGGCCTTACACTGGTGTACCTTGAGCTGTAGGTATGGGAGAAAAGAAGGGTAAATGAGCAGTTACACAGTGTCATGCACCAGTATCTATCAGTACAGTGGCAAGATACAGACTCAGGACCTATTGTAATCTCCCTCCATCCCAATCTGGGGGACACCTCACAAGTGCACTCTGCATGTGCCAAACAGATGTGATTGCATGCATACATGAGGGTATAGAGGGTACCTGATAATCACACACACATGCAGGATGACTGCACTGAACCCCCTCAGTGGCTCGCAGACATCACCAGTCTCATGCATGTCAGACAATCCCCCTGCCCTACAGCTCCCTTAATGATAACTTACCACTACATTGGGGCCACCATACAGCCTTGGGTACTGTGCCAGCACCTCGTCCACTAGGACCTCCAGCTCCTCGCTTGTGAATGGACTGGCACGGATCTTCTCTGTCCTTGCCATCCCTGTGGACATGGAACACCTGTGGTTGATGTGAGTGGTGAGGGGTCCCAGGCAGCAGGCACTTCAGGCAGCAGCAGACAGAAGGTCCCAGGCAGAAGGCTCTTGAGGCAGCACCAGGAGAGGGTCCCAGGCAGCAGGCTCTTCAGGCAGCAGCAGTAGAGGGTCCCACGCAGCAGGCTCTTCAGGCAGCAGCAGGCGATGGTCCCAGGCAGCAGGTTCTTCAGGCAGCAGCAGGAGAGGGTCCCAGGCAGCAGGCTCTTGAGGCAGCAGCAGGAGAGGGTCCCGGGTAGCAGGCTCTTGAGGCAGCTGCAGGAGAGGGACCCAAGCAGCAGGCTCTTGAGGCAGCAGCAGTAGAGGGTACCAGGCAGAAGGCTCTTGAGGCAGCACCAGGAGAGGGTCCCAGACAGCAGGCTCTTCAGGCAGCAGCAGGAGGGGGTCCCAGGCAGCAGGCTCTTTAGGCAGCAGCAGGCGATGGTCCCAGGCAGCAGGCTCTTCAGGCAGCAGCAGGAGAGGGACACAGGCAGCAGGCTCTTGAGGCAGAAGCAGGAGAGGGTCCCAGGCAGCAGGCTCTGTGAACAATGGAAATGTGAGGCTCACTCCCACCGATTTATAGCCCCCTGGGGTCGTTTGTAAGGTGCAAAGCTGCAACAATTGGTTGTCCAGGTCTGCCTCATTCAAAAGCATCCAATGACCGCCTCTGCAGTGGTGGAGCACGCCTTCCGCGATTTTCAAAAGTGCATCATGCCACCGCAATCATCGCTCCCATTGGCTGTAGGCAATGCTCCATGGCGGTGATGCACCGCAGGGGCCCGGGGTGCGCTACCGCAATGGTGCATCTTTCCAGCCATGTAAACAATGGTCCCCCCCAACCCCCTCCCCTGACACCGTAGTATCGCACAACCAAAAACTGAATCCCAAACACATAAATTCTGAAGGCAAGTTTAAGAAAGGTGCACGCAACCCGACTGGTCACAGGGCACTAATCAAACTGCGTCATCTTCACTCACTGCACGTGCAAAACCCTTCGCGAGATCTCATCCCCACAGTCAACTTGAAAGTCAGAGGCCAAATCTGGTTACGATTCAGAAAAGGAGGTGGTGTTGAACAGAGTGTCTGAATTAAGCAGACCACTCTTACCCAGTCCAAAGATCAGGGCTTGATCCATCACCGTTATTTATCTCACTGCACCGTCCCAGCTCAGAACCTGGCTATATTCAAAGCAGTCTGTCCCTGGCCCAGTGCATCATGGGAACAGGGCAGACTAAACTACCAAGCCAATTCTTCACCAGAAAGGAGACAAGCTACCGGGGACCGGTTTCTGGCATTTCAGCCGTCTTCGGCCCGGCTTGCTTGAATCCTGATGGTGCAGTGAGAAAGGGACTCATGTCTGAGTATACCCTGCCACACCTATAGTGGCCAAAAACGATTCAGAAAAAGGGGTGGTGATGAACAGAGTGTCTGAATTAAGCAGACCACTCTTACCCAGTCCAAAGATCAGGGCTTGATCCATCACCGTTATTTATCTCACTGCACCATCCCAGCTCAGAACCTGGCTATATGCAAATCAGTCTGTCCCTGGCCCAGTGCATCATGGGAACAGGGCAGACTAAACTACCAAGCCAATTCTTCACCAGAAAGGAGACAAGCTACCGGGGACCGGTTTCTGGCATTTCAGCCGTCTTCGGCCCGGCTTGCTTGAATCCTGATGGTGCAGTGAGAAAGGGACTCATGTCTGAGTATACCCTGCCACACCTATAGTGGCCAAAAACGATTCAGAAAAGGGGGTGGTGATGAACAGAGTGTCTGAATTAAGCAGACCACTCTTACCCAGTCCAAAGATCAGGGCTTGATCCATCACCGTTATTTATCTCACTGCACCATCCCAGCTCAGAACCTGGCTATATGCAAATCAGTCTGTCCCTGGCCCAGTGCATCATGGGAACAGGGCAGACTAAACTACCAAGCCAATTCTTCACCAGAAAGGAGACAAGCTACCGGGGACCGGTTTCTGGCATTTCAGCCGTCTTCGGCCCGGCTTGCTTGAATCCTGATGGTGCAGTGAGAAAGGGACTCATGTCTGAGTATACCCTGCCACACCTATAGTGGCCAAAAACGATTCAGAAAAGGGGGTGGTGATGAACAGAGTGTCTGAATTAAGCAGACCACTCTTACCCAGTCCAAAGATCAGGGCTTGATCCATCACCGTTATTTATCTCACTGCACCATCCCAGCTCAGAACCTGGCTATATGCAAATCAGTCTGTCCCTGGCCCAGTGCATCATGGGAACAGGGCAGACTAAACTACCAAGCCAATTCTTCACCAGAAAGGAGACAAGCTACCGGGGACCGGTTTCTGGCATTTCAGCCGTCTTCGGCCCGGCTTGCTTGAATCCTGATGGTGCAGTGAGAAAGGGACTCATGTCTGAGTATACCCTGCCACACCTATAGTGGCCAAAAACGATTCAGAAAAGGGGGTGGTGATGAACAGAGTGTCTGAATTAAGCAGACCACTCTTACCCAGTCCAAAGATCAGGGCTTGATCCATCACCGTTATTTATCTCACTGCACCATCCCAGCTCAGAACCTGGCTATATGCAAATCAGTCTGTCCCTGGCCCAGTGCATCATGGGAACAGGGCAGACTAAACTACCAAGCCAATTCTTCACCAGAAAGGAGACAAGCTACCGGGGACCGGTTTCTGGCATTTCAGCCGTCTTCGGCCCGGCTTCCTTGAATCCTGATGGTGCAGTGAGAAAGGGACTCATGTCTGAGTATACCCTGCCACACCTATAGTGGCTAAAAACGATTCAGAAAAGGGGGTGGTGATGAACAGAGTGTCTGAATTAAGCAGACCTCTCTTACCCAGTCCAAAGATCAGGGCTTGATCCATCACCGTTATTTATCTCACTGCACCATCCCAGCTCAGAACCTGGCTATATGCAAATCAGTCTGTCCCTGGCCCAGTGCATCATGGGAACAGGGCAGACTAAACTACCAAGCCAATTCTTCACCAGAAAGGAGACAAGCTACCGGGGACCGGTTTCTGGCATTTCAGCCGTCTTCGGCCCGGCTTGCTTGAATCCTGATGGTGCAGTGAGAAAGGGACTCATGTCTGAGTATACCCTGTCACACATATAGTGGCCAAAAACGATTCAGAAAAGGGGGTGGTGATGAACAGAGTGTCTGAATTAAGCAGACCACTCTTACCCAGTCCAAAGATCAGGGCTTGATCCATCACCGTTATTTATCTCACTGCACCATCCCTGCTCAGAACCTGGCTATATGCAAATCAGTCTGTCCCTGGCCCAGTGCATCATGGGAACAGGGCAGACTAAACTACCAAGCCAATTCTTCACCAGAAAGGAGACAAGCTACCGGGGACCGGTTTCTGGCATTTCAGCCGTCTTCGGCCCGGCTTGCTTGAATCCTGATGGAGCAGTGAGAAAGGGACTCATGTCTGAGTATACCCTGCCACACCTATAGTGGCCAAAAACAATTCAGAAAAGGGGGTGGTGAAGAACAGAGTGTCTGAATTAAGCAGACCACTCTTACCCAGTCCAAAGATCAGGGCTTGATCCATCACCGTTATTTATCTCACTGCACCATCCCAGCTCAGAACCTGGCTATATGCAAATCAGTCTGTCCCTGGCCCAGTCTCCTTTCTGGTGAAGAATTGGCTTGGTAGTTTAGTCTGCCCTGTTCCCATGATGCACTGGGCCAGGGACAGACTGATTTGCATATAGCCAGGTTCTGAGCTGGGATGGTGCAGTGAGCTAAAAAAACGGTGATGGATCAAGCCCTGATCTTTGGACTGGGTAAGAGTGGTCTGCTTAATTCAGACACTCTGTTCATCACCACCCCCTTTTCTGAATCGTTTTTGTCCACCATAAGCGTGGAAGGGTATACTCAGATGTGAGTCCCTTGCTCATTGCACCATCAGGATTCAAGCAAGCCGAGCCGAAGACGGCTGAAATGCCAGAAACCGGTCCCCGGAAGCTTGTTTCCTTCCCATTATAAGAATTGGCTTGGTAGTTTGGTCTGACCTGTTCCCATGATGCACTGGGCCAGGGTCAGACTAATTTGCATGCAGCCAGGTTCTGAGCTGGGATGGTGCAGTGAGCTAAAAAACTGTGATGGATCAAGCCCTGATCTTTGGACTGGGTAAGAGTGGTCTGCTTAATTCAGACACTCTGTTCATCACCACCCCCTTTTCTGAATCAAATCTGGTTACAGCAGCTCCACCTCCTTGCTTCCTGGCATTAGTACCAAGCACCGGCAAAGCCAGTCGATCTTGCTTTGCAACACTTGTTTTATGAATGTAGGAATTATTCTTTGCCAGCTGACTATTTTCCCTCCTGAGGCGGAAAGCCGGGAGGTCTCTTCTCTGTCCCTTACACTCGCTCTGTTAGCGTTAGCGTTTTTAATTGTTTTATACGATCGCACTATACACGCTTGACTCAAGAAGCGTGGAGAGACTCCCCCTCGTTCTCCCTTGCTTCCTGTACCTCTCCTCCCTCCCTCGGCCCCCGGACAGCTCTCGGCTGAGTGTAGACGCCGAGGGCTGGTTAGTAGAACTGTGGCGGCCATATTGGGTGAGGGCTGTTGAGTGACGCGCTCTAGCAGCGCGCATAAAGGGTGCAGAGAGGCTGTGTTCCGGTCAATTGCCAGCTGACTATTTTCCCTCCTGAGGTGGAAAGCCGGGAGGTCTCTTCTCTGTCCCTTACACTCGCTCTGTTAGCGTTAGCGTTTTTAATTGTTTTATACGATCGCACTTTACACGCTTAACTCAAGAAGCGTGGAGAGACTCCCCCTCGTTCTCCCTTGCTTCCTGTACCTCTCCTCCCTCCCTCGGCCCCCGGACAGCTCTCGGCTGAGTGTAGACGCCGAGGGCTGATTAGTAGAACTGTGGCGGCCATATTGGGTGAGGGCTGTTGAGTGACGCGCTGTAGCAGCGCGCATAAAGGGTGCAGAGAGGCTGTGTTCCGGTCAATTGCCAGCTGACTATTTCCCTCCTGAGGCGGAAAGCCGGGAGGTCTCTTCTCTGTCCCTTACACTCGCTCTGTTAGCGTTAGCGTTTTTAATTGTTTTATACGATCGCACTTTACACGCTTGACTCAAGAAGCGTGGAGAGACTCCCCCTCGTTCTCCCTTGCTTCCTGTACCTCTCCTCCCTCCCTCGGCCCCTGGACAGCTCTCGGCTGAGTGTAGACGCCGAGGGCTGGTTAGTAGAACTGTGGTGGCCATATTGGGTGAGGGCTGTTGAGTGATGCGCTCTAGCAGCGCGCATAAAGGGTGCAGAGAGGCTGTGTTCCGGTCAATTGCCAGCGGACTATTTTCCCTCCTGAGGCGGAAAGCCGGGAGGTCTTTTCTCTGTCCCTTACACTCGCTCTGTTAGCGTTAGCGTTTTTAATTGTTTTATACGATCGCACTTTACACGCTTGACTCAAGAAGCGTGGAGAGACTCCCCCTCGTTCTCCCTTGCTTCCTGTACCTCTCCTCCCTCCCTCGGCCCCTGGACAGCTCTCGGCTGAGTGTAGACGCCGAGGGCTGGTTAGTAGAACTGTGGTGGCCATATTGGGTGAGGGCTGTTGAGTGATGCGCTCTAGCAGCGCGCATAAAGGGTGCAGAGAGGCTGTGTTCCGGTCAATTGCCAGCGGACTATTTTCCCTCCTGAGGCGGAAAGCCGGGAGGTCTTTTCTCTGTCCCTTACACTCGCTCTGTTAGCGTTAGCGTTTTTAATTGTTTTATACGATCGCACTTTACACGCTTGACTCAAGAAGCGTGGAGAGACTCCCCCTCGTTCTCCCTAGCTTCCTGTACCTCTCCTCCCTCCCTCGGCCCCCGGACAGCTCTCGGCTCAGTGTAGACGCCGAGGGCTGGTTAGTAGAACTGTGGCGGCCATATTGGGTGAGGGCTGTTGAGTGACGCGCTCTAGCAGCGCGCATAAAGGACGGTCATGACTCCACGCAGCGGACATGCATTGCGGACGCGCCGGATCTGCGCCAGAGTCGTGCCAGAGTCATGCCCGTCTGCGCCCGTCCGAGCCCAGACGAGCCTAGGGCCAGCCACTCTGCCGAATTTATCAGGTACCTCACGCACTTATTCTCGTGAAGCATTACTTCACTCTCGCTCATTGACACCTTCATATTGCACCTCTCTTAATACGGACTCCGCACATTTTATTCACTGTGCACTATGCCACCCCTCTAACCAAGCAGCGGTGAATCACATACTACGCCTGGGTCTCTTGATTTGTAGATCTCTCCCCAGGCACTCGCTGGAGATTAACCTCCTCATTTTGGAACATGAGCTGGACATCCTGTTTCTAACAGAAACATGGCTCACACAAGGTTCTGAAGCAGATGTATGTATGTATGTATAGGCATTTATATAGCGCACTACTTACCCGGAGGGTCCCAAGGCGCTTCGACCGCTGCGAAACCCTTCCTGGCTTCCCTGAGAGATGGTCCCTTAATGGGTATCTCCAGGGTGAGACCAGGCATCCCCGGTGGTCTGGTGGGGCCGTTAGTGAAGATGAGGCAAGCTAATGCCCAGAGTTGCCGAGTGTGATCGCTGATCAGAGTGGGCACCGAGGCGAGAGAATTATCGAGTCCGCTGACCCTGGTCCAGAAACCTGCCGCGCCGGGAATCGAACTCTGGTCCCGGGCCGTCCTCTGCTCTCGGGTCTGCCGCCTCTAACCAGTGAGCCACACTACTTCACTACAGATACGGTGAACGCCCTTCCCCGAGGCTATCTAATCCTCACCCAGGATAGACCACTGGGTCGAGGAGGAGGCGACGCTATTCTGTATAAGAACTCAATGACCTGCAGAACCCAGAAAGGGGAGGTGGAAGATTGCGAGAGCTGTAAGGTCTCCTTCCAAATTTCACCCACTGTGGCGATGTCAGGGCTGCTAGTTTGCCGTCCCCCAGGAAACACCGGAAATTTCACCAGCTCCCTTATGGAAACTGTAATGGTCAGTGCCGCTTCTGCCACAAATTTCATCAACCTGGGAGATCTTAATCTCCACTTTGACGATCAGGAAGACCGGTCTGCGACCGCCCTCCTACATGACCTTAAAACCTGTGGGGTTGACCTCATAAATTTGGAGCCTACCCACAACAAGGGCCATTTGTTAGATCCCATTTTTTCAAACATTTCCACCATGAAAGCAGCCCCCCCGATCCCTCTGCCATGGACGGATCACTTCATGATCCCTTTCACCTGGCAAACTAAATCTGAGAGCATCCCCCCCATTAGTGTTGGTGCACCAGAAAGACCTTGGGCCAGGCTATCAGTAGAACATTTTTCACAAGGCCTGGAAGCCTCACGCCCACTACTTTCGCAGGACCCTGTCTTAGCAGAAGCAGATCTTTGTAGGTGGATGTCGAACACACTAGACGCCGTTCTCCCTATAAGACCGGCAGGAAGAAAAGAGAAAAGACTACGCACCGCCCCTTGGTACACACCCGAGCTAAGGGTTATGTGGAGGGCATGCAAAAAATTAGAGCGTGCCTGGAGGAAAAACTGGGAAGTATCTAGTAAGACGGAATATCGAACAGCGATGAGGAGCTACAAGCTCGCCATCCGGCTAGCTAAAACTCAGTTTTTTTAGGAGAAAATCAGCAATGCCTCCAATTCCTCAAGAGAAACTTTCCTGGTGGTTAAAGAAATTTTGAGTGTTCCCACCCCTTCGGCCCCTACGGAGAATCTGGAAGACAAATGCAATAAATTGGCAGAGTACTTCCATACTAAAATTGAAAAAATCCTGATCTCCCTACCCCAATCCAAGACAGGACCTGAGCCCTTGGAGGATGAGGGCTTACCTCAGAGGATCTTGGAATCCTATGGGCCAGTCACTAAGGATGAATCGCTTAAAGTCTTACTCTCCATTAAGAGTGGCTCTCCTCGGGATGTTGTCCCCATGAGGATTCTTAAACAGGTTGCCCCTTCCACTGTGGAGTCCATCACCGAGGTTATCAATGCCTCATTAGGCGCGGGCATAGTCCCACCCAATTGGAAGAGTGCAATAGTAAAAGCCCTCTTAAAAAAACCTAGCCTAGACCCCCTAGATATGGCCAATTACAGGCCCATCTCGCTCCTTCCGGGACTTAGTAAAATCACGGAAAAATTGGTTAATCTCCAGCTATCCAATTTCCTTGAGTCCAACGGTGCGCTAAGAAGCTCCCAAACTGGCTTTCGCCCGGGCCAAGGCACTGACTCCGCCTTGCTGGCAGTCACGGAGGAGGCACGCTGCATTTTGGATTCAGGAGGATCAGTGGCAGTGATCCTCCTGGACCTTAGTGCAGCGTTCGACACTGTCAACCATCGAGTGTTTCTCCAGTGACTGTCAGATGTCGGAGTGAGGGGGACAGCGCTGAACTGGCTTAGGTCGTTCCTCAGCGAAAGATCTTTCCAGGTCTGGGAAGGGGGCGCACGATCGGCATCCACCCCCCTCCAATGTGGTGTGCCCCAGGGCTCCTCCTTGAGTCCCACATTATTTAATGTGTACATGGCCCCCTTGGAGGATGTGGTGGCTCCATTTAACATCAAGATCGTGAGCTACGCCGACGACACCCAACTGGTGTTTGCCCTCTCCCAATCTACGAACAACTCCCAGATGCTTCACTCTTGCCTTTCAAAAGTCTACTCTTGGATGGGGGACTCAGCATTAAAATTGAACGGGTCAAAAACAGAGATAATGCTGATGGGACCAAAAACTCCCTCTCTTCCATGCTCGGCATGGCCCAGCTGCCTAGGACCCCCTCCCGAACCCAAGGCTGAAATTAAGAGCCTGGGTATCTGGTTGGAACAAGACCTTTCCTTTAGGACCCAGGCTTCCAAACTAGCTGGTGTCTGTTTTGGCCTCCTCCGATCGGTACGCAAAGTACTGCCTCTGATTCCTTTTTTGTCTCTGAAGCTTTTAATCCAGGGCCTGATTATGTCCAGGTTAGACTTCAGCAATGCGATCTACCTGGGTGCCCCTGAGATCACTCTGAACAAACTCCAACAAGTTCAGAATGCGGCAGCGCGAATGCTTTACAACATCCCCATGTCTTGATCGGCCAAACCAGCACTGAGGGCATTACACTGGTTGCCAATACGGGAAAGGGTGAAATTCAAATCCCTCTGCCTTGCGCACAAAATCTTGCAAGGCAAAGGCCCTCCCGTCCTTCAAAAGATGGTGACCCCGTATAAAGCCAGTAGAACTTTACGTTCGGACCAACAACATCTGACCGTTGTCCCCAGGGTTAAAAAGTCCCGATCAGGAGGAAGGAGATTCTCCGTTAATGTCGCTACCCTCTGGAATACCCTTCCCCTTGGTATTCGCTCGGAACCATGCCTTTTGCGTTTTCGAAAACAATTGAAAACTTTCCTCTTCTGCTAATCTCTTGTCCCTGCTCTGTTTGTAGTATTACTCTGTTGGCAAAGCGCCGGGATGCTCTAGGGTAACCGTGCGCTGTACAAAACCGATCTAATAATAATAATAATAATAATAATAATAAACCCATCCAATGACCGCCTCCGCGGTGGCGGAGCACGCCTTCTGCGATTTTCAAAAGTGCATCATGCCACCGCAATCATCACTCCCATTGGCTGTAGGCAATGCCCCATGGCGGTGTCACACCGCCGTGGCCAGGCGGTAGCTATCGCGATTTGGGTGGCGACGCATGCCCACCGCCATCTACCCATGTCTCCATGCCAATGGCTACCGCACTTGTGAAGGGGGTGGTGCTGGTATCACATTGCCGTGGTCAGGCGGTAGCTACCGCGATTTGGGTGGCGGCGCATGCCCACCGCCATCTACTCATGTCTCCATCCCAATGGCTACTGCACTTGTGAAGTGGGTGGTGCTGGTGTCACACAGCCGTGGCCAGGCGGTAGCTACCGCAATTTTGGGCACATGCAATGGCAATGTCCATCGTGAAGACTGCATCAGTACACAGCAGCAACATGGTTAAGGGCACATCATTGTGCACACAATGCCATTATTCCATATAATGCACAGGTGGTCGCACGTTATGTGTGACGCACATTGGTCTGTGGTGCCTGCAATGTCACTTATGCATTTGATGTTTGATGAAGCTTCACAGTGTTAAGCTGATGTCGATGATGTGTGACAAATCAATGTCTTGTGGGTCAGTGCTGGCCTAGGCAAGGCTTGTCTCACTGTATGGTGTTGTTACTTACTTGTGCTACCATATCAGCTCATGCACACAAGTGACAGTTTTCCTACTACTGTGATCATTGGGCTCTTGATGTGTGCCAAGTTCACACGATGCATTGAGGTTTGACAGCTACAGCAGATGGGTATGAGCCAGTCATGGTCATTTGACACACTTTTGTGAATGGTATGGTACGAGGCATGCACATGTAGAATGTGGTGTTCTGTATGTGTGCATTACCAGTGACCCATGTGTTGTTTGCGGCACTTGTGTATTGTAAATGGAGAGGTGTGCCCTCTGTGTGTCTCAAATGTCCACCCATGTAACCTGGTGTGTCACGTATCTCTCATGGCAGTCTTTGTTTTTGCGTGACATCCTTAACGGTATGTGCTGTGGCCACCTCATGATGGTTGTCACTGACAGCACGTGCCTGGGTAAAAAGCCTGGATTGGCAGCACAAGGCATTTGAAAATGCGGAATAAAGAATTCTGTCTCAACCCAGCTGTCTCTGGAGTGATTTTACAAACCTTGAATATATGGATTATTTGACAACTGAACATCGTTTGGTATACTATGGATTAATTTGGTGTACTTTGAAAAATATGTTCTACTTTAAGAGGAAAGTTTGTCCTCATTTTTGCAGTGCAGCAGCTAGGTGCGCAAACGTTGTACCTTTCGGAAGTGTCATTGTCACCTCTACCACTCCCCCTGCCAAACAACTGGTAACTCCGGGCATTGCACCCAAATCTGTACTCAGTCCAATACCCTTAAAAAATAGATATACTGATTTAACGTGCGATCCAGAAATAGAGGACCAGACTCTGCCAGAAAAGGAGATATTATTATTATTATTATTATGTTTCTTATATAGCGCCTGAATCGACCCCCAAAGGGGTATCTCCGCGCTTGCCTTGGGAACCCGTCCTGGCTTTTCCCTGTGAGATAGCCCCTACAGGGCATCCCCAAGGTGAAAGCCAGGCATCCCGCTGCGGGGGGCCGTTGTGGAGATTAAGCAAGCTTAATGCCCAGAGTTGCGGAGTGTGAACCCATGATTAGGTCAGGCCCCGAAGCGAGAATTATCGAGTCCATGGACATTTGAGCTCAAGACCCTGCCGCGTCGGGAATTGAACCCTGGTCCCGGGTATGACCTCTGCATCAGGGTCTGCCTGCTCTAACCAGTGAACAACTTATCAAAGCCCTCCACCAACAGGGCATGATTTATCCGCTTCCACGGATGCTGAAGTAGCTGAGAATAGTGGTGGCAGCCGCCAGGAAAGAGTGTTAGTCGATTCAGATGGAATCCTCTCGCAGGTGGAGTCACTTTTACACAATCTGAGAGGGGATCTTCTATCTAAATTTGAAATCTCTGAAGCAAATCAAAAAGGCATACATGAGAAATGCTCCAACCTAGAGGCTAAACTAGATGAGGTCTGTAAACGAACCACGGTATTGGAAGAGGAAGTAACCTTGCTCTCGGGGGCTTCACAAAGACATGAGAAGGGCTTAGAGACTCCTAGAGCCCAGAACACAACCCTCCAGATGGACATTGAGAGACTAGAGATCCAGTCAATAAGAAATAACTTGAAATTTTTAAAGATTCCCGAGGTGGCAGAAAATGGGGACGTTAACTCGCTGATATGCAAACTCCTTAGAGAGGGAGTCTTGAAAAATAGACCCGACATAGATCTCGAATCCGAAATTCAAAGAGCACACAGGGACCCTTTTAGATTACACACTGAGAAGAAAACCCCCAGGAAGATCTTGGTGAATTTCCACACCTACACAATAAAGGAGCTAATCTTGGGGAGAGCACTGTCAGACACTACAATTCGAATAGATTCAGCTAAATACCTTAGTCGTTCAGATGTGGGGAAAGCTACGGCACAAAGACAGTGAGAGCTAGGGAGTAGAATGCTGGAACTGAGAAATATGGGCTCACAGGTCCAGATGAAATTTCCAGCATTCTTAAATGTAGTTTGGAAAAACAAAACACATAATTTTCTTTCATCTCAAGAAGTTGTCACTTTTCTCATTTTAATGAAAGAGAACTCCCAGCAGAGTACCTTTCCTTAAGCCTCTCATAATGATACACTTTTGACCTTGCTAAGGGAAATTTATAGTAGAAATGTAGAATTAATGAAGAACTAAAGTTGTGAATGTTGTCTTTTTTTTCTAGTACTTATCGTCTTTCTTTTTTCGCAACATATAGTGTAAAAAAAGGGGAAAAAATATATAAGAGGGGGCACAGAAAGGGGAAGAAAAAAAAATAAAGTCTTAGGAAATAAAAAAGGGGAAAAAAGGGCTTATAAGAGAAGGGAGAAATACAATAAAAAAAAATATATATATATAAGCACTAGAGATTACATTCAGTTGCCTACTCTCCTTACAGAAGGGGTAGACCCTGATCAGACACCGGAGGCCCCCAACAGGCGACAAGATCGCCAAAGAAGGTACGGGGGGGTTCCTCATGGGAGGTGGGCAGTTAGTTGGGTGGCAGGGGAAAAAAGGGAAAAAAAAATCCTCATATACTAATGAAAGAAACAGAGCTTTGGAATGGGGGCTGAGAGTGGTCTATCCGAGGAAAGGTTGACATGGCCAATATGACCTGTAAAATTTAAATTATTAGTTGGAATGTGAATGGCTTGAGGGACAGAAGAAAGATGCAGAGGGTGAACGAATATCTATATAATTCTGGAGCCCATGTTTGCCTTCTTGAGGAGACCCACCTAAAAATGCGAGAGTGTAAGTTAGCATTTGGCAAACGTGGGTGGGTTCAAAATATCCTTTGTTCAAATCAAAGTGGCAGTACAAGGGGAGTGGCAATTGTGATTAGAGCAAATGTTGGAATTAGGCTGTCCGAGACAGATCATTCTGGGAGATGTCTGGTGGCATAATTAACGCTGGGTCATACTCCCTTTACTTGCACAGTTTATTATGGGCCCAACCAAGATGCTCCGGGATCTCTTATGAAGCTAAAAGCTAGTCTAGTGGAGAACCCTGGTCCTATTATATTAGGGGGCGATTTTAATCAGATTTTTGATGAAAAATTGGATCGTACGTCCAGGGTCAGATTTACACCCCCTCAAAGATCCCGAATGGAGCTCAAGAATATCATGAAAGATCTTAACCTTATGGATATCTGGAGGGCTAAAAATGGTGCAAAAAGGGATTATTCCTTTTATAGTCGAAGATATGGACATCATTCCAGAATCGACTTCTTTCTTTTAGATAAATTGCTCTTTTCGACGGTAGAACATATTACATACATCCCGGCTATACTGTCCGATCACTCGACTGTAGAACTCGTAATTCACCTTAAACAGAAGGAACAGCAGAGGAGGTGGACTCTAGACAGAGCCCTGTTACTCCAAGAGGGGGTGAGGTTGGACTTAGTGATACAAACAGAGGAGTTCTTTAGGCACAATAAAGACTCAACCAGCCAACAGATGATATGGGAGGCATTTAAGACCTTTATTAGAGGTTCTTTGAGTACCCTGATGATTAGAAGAAACAAACAGCTGAGGGAAAAGAAGGAAGAGAGTCTCCTGAAGCTCAAATTGAAAGAACAGGAGTTTCTGAGGGCATCAGTAGACCAGTCAGATACTAAACTCCGCCTGCAGGGAGAGCTGGACGGTCTGCAGGCAGAGCATCAAGCTAGCATAGACAAGGTCTTGAAAGATAGATGGGATGCCAGCAAGCTTCAGAATTTTTCGTATGGAGAGAAATGCGGCCGTCTGCTCACAAGGAAAGCTCGAGCAGATAAGACCAGAAATCAGATCAATAGCCTATCCCTTTCTGGTTCAGGCGAAATTACCTATGACGACGATCAAATTAGGGAAGAGGCTAAATCTTTCATGCGAGATCTATATAAAGCTAACACCTGTAACTCCACACAGAGTGTGGAAGGCTGGTTGAGCAGGATACAGCTCCCGAATCTATCTGAGGATGATAGAACTTTTCTTACTTCTGACATTCGAGAAGGCGAGGTGAGAATTCAGATTATGAAAATGGCCAAAGGGGAAGCCGCTGGTCCAGATGGGCTCCCTGTGGAGCTGTACAGGATAGTCTTAGACCAAATATTATCTTTTTTTATATCACTGTTTAACAAAGTTCTCCAGTGTGGGGCGCAGGCCCCAATTTCTTGGTCAGAAGCCTCCCCTACTTTAATTCTGAAGCCAAACAAAGATCCATCAAAAATCGAGTCCTACAGACCGATCTCATTATTGAATTCAGATTATAAGGTATTTGCGGGGGTGATGGCGGCGAGACTGGCCGGAGTAGTAAAAACCATTGTCCATTGTGATCAGAGGGGTTTCATTCCAGATAGACAACTCAATGAGCTAACATTTCAAGTCATCGCTGCAATTGATGTTGCTATCAACAGGAAGCTTCCCCTGACCTTGGTAGCGGTCGATGCCGCAAAGGCATTTGACTAAGTAGATTGGTTATATCTGTGGAAAGCACTGGCGGTTTTTGGATTCCCAAACATGTTTATAACAACCATAAAGTCTCTTTAGAGTTCCCCATGCGTAAAAATCCTAATCAATGGGTCTCTTACAGATTGGATACCCATTGCTCGCGGAACCAGACAGAGCTGTCCTTTGTCGCCTCTTTTGTTTAATTTATACATAGATCCTTTTGTTTGTTTGCTTAAGTCTGACCCATTAATCATGCCCTTTATAATTTCCAACTTGCAATTAAAATTGCGTTATACACGGATGATTTGCTCATGTTTAACCTCAAATCCAGCTGAAGCCCTGCCAAGATTAATAGAAACAGCTGCAGCCTTTGGAGAGATCTCAGGATACACTATCAAATAAGACAATAAAGACAAAACTGAGATCATGGAGTGGAACCAAGAAGTAGGGACATTAGGAGCAAAGTCTAGAATGAGATATCTGGGGGTGCACTTTGCCAAAAAGATCGAGGAAATAACGAAAATCAATCTAGACAGAGTTTCAAAGGACGTATGCGCCCTTCTGCAGAGATGGTCATCCCTTCCTTTAAACATCTTTGGGAGAGTGAACCTAATCAAGATGATCATCCTCCCTAAAATAACGTTTTTATTTAACTCTATCCCTCTATCTTTTAACACACCAGCAAATAATAAACTACAAGGGAAATTAGGATCTTTCATCTGGAATTCAAACTCCAAGAATCTCCTGGAAAAAGCTTAGGAGAAGTTTAAAAACAGGAGGCCTTGCTTTTCCAGATTTATTTGTATATTGCCACGCATTTCATTTAAAAAACTTCAGACTATTGGCCAATAAAATATATCTATCCTCCCTAGGCATACTCTTTAAAACATTATTGCAAGACGTTCCACAGGGAAAAGACTTCTTCCTCTTTAAATTCGGGGACCCGAAATTTAAAAAAAAAGTGAGACTCAAGTTCCTGGAGCAGCACTAAGAAACTGGGTATACATCAGAAAAAGGTTTGATATCCCATACTATGCAGCACAGGCCCCGATCTGGGATTCACCTGGGATACCGGCCTGTCTGGATGATCAACTGTCTCGGCCCCTGAGGTTGGCAGGGTTAGAACATTGGGGAGATCTTCAGGAAGGCGTTCAGCTTTTAAGTTGGGAGGCTCTCTCCAATTTGACTGGGGGAACACTCACTAGATTCAAATATTACCAGCTGTCCGGATGGTGGTCGACCAGATCTTGGAACTCCAACAATCCCAACCCGAAGTTTGATCTAGTAACTAGGAGTAGAAGGTGGAAAAACCAAATTTCACACTGGTATTCAGCTTTATTAGACGCTGAGAGCGTTACGGAACCTGAGCTCCAAAAACTCTGAGTCAATGTCTTAAACCTGAACAGTGGAAATGTTAAAGATCTGTGGATTGAGTCCTTTACCATCTTGCAGGCGGTGGTTAAGCCTGCCACCTTAAAAAGGAATCATCTTTATACCATGTACAGGGCCTATATAACCCCAAAACAACTTGCTAAATTTTCCAACTTAGACTACCATTACCCGAGATGTAGGCACCCAGCTGCTGACGATACACATATGTTCGCCGACTGCCCAGGGATAAAAGATTATTGGGTCAAGACCCAGGACTTTTTGGAAGATGTCCTTCAAGTACCCCTGGAAATCACCACAAAAGCTATCTTTTCTGGGTTGGGTTCTGATTATAATGTAAATGAACCCTCCACGAGATTTATTTTTTATGTTATGCTTCTTGCAAGGCGGGAGATATGTAGAGCCTGGAAGGTTCCAATTCCCCCTACCTTTTCCAACTGTCTAAAGCATATTATCATTACAAGTAAATCTGACATGACAAGTGATCCCACAAGCTATGTAAAAATTTGGGCGACCCTTGTGGCCTGGCAAGACAGGTCAATGGTATTCCTATGATTTATCTGGAGCCCTGTCGGTTCCCTTGCCTTCAAAGTAACACGGGGCCAACTACGGTGTGAAATGGAGTGGACTGGGAAAGCAGTGGCCACTTGAGAGATCAGGCTTATTACTTTGTTATTGGTCTACGATATCAGGGCTGGATCAGGATGACCAATCACTGAGAGGCAGCCAGTTTCCCATCAAGACTTCCAATAATGGTATATGAGGAACCCCCCCCCCCCAAAAAAAATAGGAACTGTCATTGACAAGCTGTGGAGGGACGAAACAGAGCGCTGTATTTGCGCGCATTCATCGCAGCAGTCTAAGCTCATTTTCATGAATAATTAAGGGAAGGAGTGCACCCGCCATCCTTAACTCTTGCTTTGTCATTGACATTTGAACATTTACATCTCAACTAGGAGGAGGCCTCATCTCATACGTCACCTGACAGTGCTGGAGGACATGGAGGATATAGCGATCCATCGCAGATTCAGCCTCGACAGACCAATCCTGAAGACCCTTTGTGATCTGTTGGAACCCCACTTGCAGCCTCGTCGCCACTACCCAACAGAATTCACACCCACATGCAAAGTGATGGCAGCCCTCCACTTTTTTGCAACTGGTTCCTTCCAGGAGACCGTGGCCGGCGCTGCAGGGATGTCGCAACCCATGTTCAGCATGGTGCTGAGGGATGTTCTTGAAGCCATGATGATATATAAGGATCGATACATACATTTTCCCAGGGGAGCAGAATTGGCTGGTGTGAAGGGTGACTTCTATCCCCTTGGGCACATCCCCCATGTTGTTGGTGCCATCGATTGCACCCATGCAGGTCTGGTGCCACCACAGGCGACTGTAGACGCAAAAGGGGTGGTTGGGCCCAATGGGAGGGAGGGTAGGTAGGGCCACACTAAAATTCAAAAAATTGTGATTACCTATGCCTCCAAACTATGATTTAGACAACACTTGATTGTGGATAAACAATAGTTTATTAGTTTACCCCCGACATTGATTTATGCCTTTGAGTTATATCTTAGTTAGCGACAATTATTTTCATTGTTTTCAAACAACAGACATAAGATCACCGTCAACCTCATATCAGGCCATATACAATTCAACAAGTGGTTGGTGCATATATACAGTGCAGAAATAATGATAATAATCCAACACAATTAAGGAAAAAACATTCAAACTCTTTACATGGACAAGAATTGTCATGAACAGAAATTCAGAGAAAAGAACAGTTCACAGAAACCAATCACAATTACGAGGAGAGCGAGAGTAAGCAGTTTTTTTGTGAAGATTCTACTCTCAGCTCATCAGACACAATCAATATGTGCTATTGAAAAAAGAAGAAAGCCCAATTTGTGCAACAATCGTATTAACCCTTAGTGACAGGGAAAATGCCGACGCGTTTCGAATCCTGGAACTTGTTTACAGGATTCTCATCAGGGCGCTGTAATTGTGGTCCATGGGAACTGTTTGTGGAAAGAGGAAAGGGCGATTTTATTAAAGTTTTGGACCTCAGCCATTTAAATTAGTAAAGAACACGCATGGGAGTGCGGGTTACCTTGTGTTTTGGTGCCATGGAGGGCTCCTACTGGAATGAAGGATCGTCTATGCCGCGTGAGGTTTGGGCTGCAACAGATCACACCGTGTCAGGATTGTGTGTTACAAAGGCTAGTTGAATGACGGAGAACTGCGAAAATTCAAAGAATTACCTTAGATTCAGGCCGTCCTTCGGCAGGGGTGCCGGTAACGGAGTTTTTAGTTCTCCATGCTAGCGTAGTTTATCTGAAATTGGAGAATTCAGGGGAGGGTTGGAATGAATCAGTGTGGCAGAAGCCGCGTGTCAAAAAGTAACATATCTCCGGGGGACTTACTTGTGTGCGAAAACGCATTGGCAGGCTCGCCGGTAATGGAGACTGTTTGGTTGTAGATCTACGAAGCAAAGGGGGAGACGGGTGTTAATTGTCTCATTAGTTGGAAAAGACATTGTGTCCCAGGGACGAGTTGCGGGGCTTGGGTCTTGCCGTCAAGAGACGCGGAGAGCTCTACTGTTCGAACTTGCTTGGAGCCGGCACACTCTGTTAGTGTTTGTGGCTGTCCTGTGCCAAGCCGGGTTCCTAATGCAAACACCATGTGATGTGAGCTCATCCAATCAGGGACAAGGCCGTTTTTGGTGCTTTATGGGAATTGGAGTCAGGAATCGGGGTTAGGCCCGATTGATTTCACTGAGGGAGTTGAGGCCCGTGTTGATGCTGTCGAATTTTAGGATTAAATATGCCTCTTTGCGAAGTAGCATAGTTTCCACATCTGGATAGCGTTTGGGGTCAATCCAGATCAATGCTGTCCATTTAAAATCATTCTCGCTGTGATTGTTGTTCAGAAAGTGTTCCACCATTGGCGCAGATATGACTTTTTTCTTGATGCGAGAACGGTGTTGGGTAATTCTCGCATTGATGGGTTGATTTGTTTTCCCAATGTAAACTCTGTTGCATGGACAAACCACCGCATAGACGATGTTTCGAGTTTTACAGTTTGTAAAAACCTCGTGTTTCCACTTGGTG
This sequence comes from Lissotriton vulgaris, assembly GCF_964263255.1. Taxonomy (NCBI): domain Eukaryota; kingdom Metazoa; phylum Chordata; class Amphibia; order Caudata; family Salamandridae; genus Lissotriton; species Lissotriton vulgaris. The sequence goes on from NC_141696.1 coordinate 1,165,303,016, forward strand.
CCATGATTGATGAAAGTGTCACCCTCTAATGTGGTGGAGCATGATACACAGTTTCCACATTTGTGGTGCCCACGAAGAGGTTTCAGGTTCCACTGAGCTATGAGGTCACTTTTGGGTGGAGGAATATAGCTGTCTGCTTTGATTAGATGTTGACCAATGCTCATATTTTTCCGCATTGCAAAGATGGGTTTTGAAAGGGGGTACTCAAGGGATTCCAATAAGTGCCAATTGTTGCGGATGATATTTTTGAATTGGTTTGTATGTTGACCAAACGTGGTAACACACACCAGTTTGTCCAATTAATTCTTTTGTTTTGGCTGTAGAAGTGTATTTCTGGGGGTGTACTTGGCCCTATTTTTGGAATGTTTTAGCAGTTTTTTGGGGTACCCTCTTTCAACCATCTCACTGCAAAATCTGGTTGCGTGTGAATCAAAGTCTTTAAGATCGCTACAATTGCGTCTAATCCGTAATAGTTGGCCATAGGGCAAGTTATCCTTTAGGCATTGCGGATGTGAGCTGGTGTAATGAAGGATCGTGTTCCTATCTGTTTTTTTCTTGTGCAAAGAGATTGTCAACTTAGACTCACTGGTGCCTACTGTGACGTCAAGGAAAATCATTTCTTTGGGACTCGAGTTCAACGTGAATTGGATGTCAGGGTGCCTGGAGTTTAGCCATACATGAAATTGATCAAGTTCCGTCTGGCTCCCCTGCCACAGGAGCCAGACGTCATCAATGTATCTCAGCCATTGAGTGATATGGTCTGAGAAGGGATTATTGCTGTAGATAAATCTCTCCTCATATTGTGCCATATACAACACCGCCAGCTCCGGCGCATATGGACAGCCCATAGCCGTCCCTTTGATTTGTATGAAAAAGTTGTTCTCGAACTTAAAGTAGTTGCTCCGCAGAGTAATTTCAGCCAATGCAAGGATAAATGAAGAAGGCACTCGATGGGGTCTTTCTCGTTGTTCGAGATACAGCTCAATTACCTCAAGTGCTTCGTCCTGCGGTATTTGGGTGTATAACGATGCGACATCCAATGTCACCATCAAATCAGAAGGTTCACTGAATGTGCGCCCCTCAATCCGGGTGATAAAGTCTGTGGTGTCCCTGAGGTGCGATTTCACTTGTGCTATGCATGGTTTCAAAAAGAAGTCAATATATTTTGAAATAGGTTCTACCACAGAGTCGCACCCGGACACTATGGGTCTTCCAGGTGGTGCCTTCTCGTTTTTATGAATCTTAGGTAAGAAATAGAGTATTGGTGTCCTTGGTGACTTTTTGTTCAGATATTCAAACTCTTTAGGCCCTAAGAACCCCTCGTCCAAGCCTGTCTGCGTGATTTTACTTATTTTGTCCTGAATGGCGAGGACGGGATCTTCTTTGGACGGTCTGTACCACTCCTGATTATTAACATGTAGTTGTCCTTCAGTGAGGTACATGGGACGGGGCCAAAGGACCACCGCCCCACCTTTATCTGCTTGCTTTATAACAATTGACGTGTCAGATTTCAGATCACCAATTGCTTTTTGAATACCTTTACTGATGTTATTTTTGACAAAGCTGTTCTTCTTCTCAAGTTTGGTGAGTGAAGACAACACCGCCTGTTCAAACGCAATGATTTGTTTCGGAATATTTGTAGTCGGGGTGAATTTAGATTTAACTCTGAGTCCAGTGGTTTCTTGTGTTGACGTCATTTCGGCACCAGCGAAGTAAGTTTTCAGCCTGACTTTGCGACAGAAGTCAAGTGCCTCCAATTTCAATTTGGTGAAATCAGTTTTCTTGGTGGGGACAAATTTGAGGCCCAGGTTTAGAAGCATTTCCTCATCTCTCGATAATTCTTTATCAGAAAGATTTACTATGGTGGACAGGTTCAATTGTTGTAATTCTTGTTGCGAGTGCGCATTTGCCACGGTTGTTTGAAACGTGTCCGTGTTTGTCCGCCCCTGGATAAAAAAGGAATCGATCCTCCTCTTGTGCCTCGTGTTTTAGGGTTGGACTGTCTAGAATCAGAGGAAGAATCGGAAGAAGTGGTGTCAGAGAATGTAATGAATCTGTTTCTAGATCTCCCTTGAAATGTATTTAGGGCCCCTCTAGACTCCCCCGAGGTGTAAAAATCTTCTTTAAGAAAAGGATAGACCTGTTCAAGTCGGAATGTTTTGGAGTCTTTGTCAAATTGGGTTGTTTTAATATTCAAAGTGTAATCTTTGAATGTAGCAATTTCCTTTTCTATTTTGTCAAGGAGGGCCTGCGCTTCACTAGTAGTCTGACTGTCGTTGATGGTTTTGATTAAATCTTCAATTTCCTTTTCTTCCTGACTACAAATGCGTTGAGCTGTCTCAATGGTGTGTACCATTAAATCTCTGCTGCATTTGGTGTTAATTTGGCTGAAACCTTTCTTGTAATCAGCGTCCTCTGTGAAGATGACGGGAATGTTCTTAACCTGAAGGCCCCAGGGAATGGTCCCCGCTTTTAGATGTTTGAGTAAAAAGTAACCGTGAAGCTCAGTTCTAATAAGGAGGCCTCATCTCATACGTCACCTGACAGTGCTGGAGGACATGGAGGATATAACAATCCATCGCAGATTCAGCCTCGACAGACCAATCCTGAAGACCCTTTGTGATCTGTTGGAACCCCACTTGCAGCCTCGTCGCCACTACCCAACAGAATTCACACCCACATGCAAAGTGATGGCAGCCCTCCACTTTTTTGCAACTGGTTCCTTCCAGGAGACCGTGGCCGGCCCTGCAGGGATGTCGCAACCCATGTTCAGCATGGTGCTGAGGGATGTTCTTGAAGCCATGATGATATATAAGGATCGATACATACATTTTCCCAGGGGAGCAGAATTGGCTGGTGTGAAGGGTGACTTCTATCCCCTTGGGCACATCCCCCATGTTGTTGGTGCCATCGATTGCACCCATGCAGGTCTGGTGCCACCACAGGCGACTGAGCACATTTTTAGAAATCGCAAACATTATCATTGATAAATGTGCAGGTGGTGTGCCTTGCGGACATGACCATATCACATGTGTGTGCAAGATTCCCCGGCTCAGCCCATCATTCGTACATCCTGAGGCACAGCATGGTGCCCCAGATGATGGCAAATCTGCTTCCTGATCATGCTTGGATTGTGGGTGAGTATGCCTAGTGGCGTGCTGTATGTGTGTGACCTGCGGCCCTCTGCCTGTGCAACATTGCAATGTGTGTTTGTCATTCACAGGTGACTCTGCATATCCCAGCCGTCTATGGCTGCTGAGCCCACTACGGAATCCCAGGACCCCGGCTGACGTCGGGTACAATGAGGCCGATGGCAGGACCCGACGTGTCATTGAGCGGACTTTTGGCCTGCTCAAGTCAAGATTCTGCTGCCTTGACAGGACTGGAGGTGCACTGGCATACTCGCCTGGGAAGGTCTGCAAGATCGTTGTGGCATGCTGTATGCTGCACAACATGGCCATTCACAAGGGGATTCCCCTACTCCTGGATGATGGCGAGGACCCAAGGCCCCCGCCTGCCCAAGGACCTGAGTCCAGTGATGAGGACAGTGGAGAGGAGGAAGGAGTTGACATGCGTCAACAGCTCATCACCCGCTACTTCACTTGAAGGTGGGTGAAGAGGTACGGCTTGTACATTGTCGGCTGTGATTGCTGTTGTTGTGATGGGCTATGGGCGAATTGTACAGACAGGCACACGTTGAGTCACCTGTGTGGAAAAGTGGCTGTGACATTTCACATGTGAACATATGCAGAACTCTAATTGTTGACACTTACTGCACATTGTGTTGTCCACCTGTAGACTTATGTGTATGTTTTGCGTAGTGTTATGTCTGTGATTGCACACTGACGCCAGTGACTGTTGTTCTGTTGTGTCTCCCTAGGTGCTTCAAAATTATCCAGCCCTACATACTGTACATCTTTTGGATACATCATGGACATTTTCAACACTGTAATTATGGCACTAAAAATAAAATAGCACAAATTCAAGGGTGTAAGGTATTTTATTTTCAAAGTGGACATGTGAGGGGTGCGGGCATATTTACATGAAGGTGGTAATGGAGCAGTGAGTTGACAGTCATGGTAGATGAGATGCAAGAGTAGACACCACATGGATATGGTTACCCTGTCCAACAGACAGGTGCAATTCACAAGGCAGTATGAGGAAGGACAGTCCAAACAGTCAATGCAGTGGGGAAGAGGGTTGCCATCAGGGCTGGCTCTGTGACTGGCGTGTGGCTGGTGCTTTGCCTCCAGAGACTCCCAGGCTCTTTTTGGAAGCCCCCTTGATCGCTTTGGCGGGGGGGCATGCTGCATGGCCAGTGGCGTCTGAGGACTCACCCCGCTCTGTGGCCGCAGGGGAGGATGGTGCACCATCATCCTGCAGCACAAAAGAGGGGGGTGGAAGTGTTGTTTGAGACACAGGCCTGTCCCTCAGCAATGCCACTGGCTGGGCCATGAGGTCCACCATTTGACCAATGCGTGTGTCGATGGACCTCATCAGCAGGATGAGCCCACGTAATAGTACGTCAGACCGGCCACTTTGTCCCTGGACCTGTTCATATGCCCTGATGACGCTGGTGAAGTGGTCCAGGGATGGTGGGCCAACCTCCTGAGGTCTGGGGTGACCCTGGCCCTCCCACCTGCCCTGCTGCCACGGACCTGTTGCCTCACCATGGTGGGTCCCCGCACACTCTCCCTGCCCTCCACAGTTGGTGGTGTGTCCTGGTCATCCCTTGGGACAGGGAGGGTGGTGGTGGTGGTGGTGGCAGTGGTGGAAGCACAGGCTGTGACTGCAGGGGTCTGCTGTAATGTTGTTGGTGCAGCAGACGTGGTGGTGGAGAGGATGGGGTCCTGGGACCTGTTGGTCCTTGGCACACCAGATGGGCCTGCCTGGAGCTCATAGTCCACACTATCCTGGGAGTCAACATCCGAGAGTCCATGTACCGGGGGGGTAGGGGGGGGAGACTGGCTCTGCTGGTCGTTGTTGTCCTCAGCAGCGAGTTCTTCATCACCTGGGGATCAGATGGGGAATGGTCAGTGTTGGGCACTGTGCAAGTATTCTGTTAGCTGCATGTCATCCGCTGTCTGTACACTACACAATTGAGACAACTTCACTATTATTGTTAAGAGCAACAGTGGGTGTTATTACATGGTGCAGAGGAACATCAATTACTCGTACATGTCAGGTATCGATGCATTGCATGCAATTGGTGGAGTGTGTAGTGATGCACGTCTCACACCCACAAACAGCCAGACCAGTGAAGATGGCTGCCTACCTGTAAGTGTGTTTGGCAAACAGTGCAATGGCTTCCAGGGACTCCTCGGTGGGGGACCCCTCAATGCTGCTGGGGTGTGGGACAGGGGCATGGTGTGAGTTGTGGTACAGCTCTCCCACCCCCAAACAGCTAGTACAGGGAAGATGGCTACCTACCTGTGAGGTGAGGGTGAACAGTGCAATGGCTGACACATGCTCCTGGGTGGGGGAGGACTCCATATTGCTGGGGAGTGGGACAGGGGGCATGGTGGGGGTAATAGGACAGGCCACCCTCCCCCAAACAGGCCTACCAGTGTGGATGGCTACCTATCTGTAAGTTTATTTGGTGAATAGAGCAATGGCTGACACATGCTCCTGGGTGGGGGAGGCCTCTAGTCTGCTCAGGGATGGGACAGGGGACATGGTGGGAATCGTGGGACAGGCCTCCCACCCCCAAACAAGCCTCCTAAGCAAGATGGCTACCTACCTGTAAGTTTGTTTGGTAAACAGTGAGATGGCTGACACATGCTCCTGGGTGGGGGAGTGCTCCATGCTGCTGCGGTGTGGGACAGGGGGCATGGTGAGAGATGTGGTACAGGCCTCCCACCCCCAAACAAGCCTCCCAAGCAAGATGACTAGCTACCTGTTAGGTGAGGGTGAACAATGCAATGGTGTTTGGGTTGTACAAGGAAATACTTATCAGTGTGTTGGTTGCCATTTGTTTGTACTTACCAGCCTCCATTCCCCCGGCTACTCCTGTGAGACTCTCAGGATGCAGTATGGCAAGCTCTTTCTCCTCCCATGGTGTGAATGTTTTCTGTGGGATTGGAGGGCCACTGCCAGTCCAGTTAGCCAGCTCCCAGTTCTTGCTCCTCCTCTCTTTGACAACCCTCTTCAGATCATGCCACCGCTTCATGATCTCCATCTTGAGTCGCGCGGTGGTCCCTACTGCATTGACCCTTTGAACTATCCTTTCCCACATTTGTGTCCTTGTGGCTAATGGTGTCTGTTGGACCAGGCTGCCAAACAGTTGTGGTTCCACTCTCACTATCTCATTTACCATGACTGTCAACTCACTCTCTGTGAATTTTGGCATTTTCTGTGCTGCCATGGTGCGTGGTGTTTGAAGTGTTTGTGGGTGCAGGTGTGTGTGTGGTGGGTGTGGTGTTGATGTGTGAGGTGTGTTGTGTGCCTGGGGATTGTTGGTGCTGGTGTGATGGCGGTAGTGATGGTGGTAGTGGTGGTAGTGTGTGTGCTGTGTTCATTTGCCTCTCCTGTCAGATGTGGTATATGCCCTTCTCTTCTGGAGTGTTGCAAAGGATTGTGGTCAGTAAAGGGGCTGGTTTTATACTCAGCTGTGTGGGTGTGTCCAAATGGGATTTTGCTGTGAGGTGTGTTGTCCTGGGAATTGTATGTTTTTTTGGGCATTTGTTTTTTCATTGGTATGTGTTTTGTGTATTTGGAGGGCATGGCTACTTTGATCTGTGCTAAGTTTGGCATCGTTGTGGTGTTTTGGCATCGTCCGCCTTTTTTTTCATGTACCGTCCACTGCGGTAGCTATGCTGCCGATCTTCCGCTGTCTCTCCCATTTACTCCTGTGTGCGACCGTGGCGGTCGGAAATAGATGGTACCGCGAGACCATCGGGGATATCCTAATTTCCCGTGCGGTGTCTCCGCTTTGCTTGCGGCAGGTTGTAGCTTTTCTGCTGCATTTCGGACCACCGCGGTCACTTTTTGGACGTCACCGCCCGCGTCGGGCGGTTTCTGTTGGCCCGTTACCGCCGCGATCGGTCTTTTTTGGTGGTTGATCCTAATTTGAAAGCCAGTTTATCCGTGGTCCCGGTGGGCGGTTGTTTTCCGCCTCCATGGCGGCCGGGGTGATTTTCCGCACGCTATCCTAATGGGGCCCTAATTGTTCTGGACCATTGCCACCACTGCCCATAGTAGGGAGTCTGTAAAAAGCCAAGAGTCGCTTGCTGTTTGTGTTCGTGACCTCACAACCTTTTTCCAAGTAATTCTATTAAAGGCTTACAGGTAAATTAGGGTTATATCCATTCTGCTTCAGTACGATAATAATCAGCCACTCTGTTCTCGAACCATGTGCACCATACGTGCACTCTTCTACTCACAATATATGCAACAGCTAAACCTCTACTACCGATTTCAGGGCCCTGCATACAGACAAAGGCATACAATAGGCGTAAACCTCTATAACCGGACCTGCCATCGCGAATCTCGTTCCTGCACCTAACTGTTATTGATCGGGAGTATTTCGTAACAGTGTCCTATTTACAGAAAATGTGGAATATTGGGTGGCTAGTCACACTACACCGTTTAAAACAAGCTATTTCAGAATACAACACGCTAGCAATCTCTAGGATCAAATCCGGTTTATGTCACACCGCCACTGCTCGCTACGATAAGATCATCTGATCCTAAAATAAGCGGGTTCAATGAATACTAGCTCTGCTCACTTATTGTCATGCACTGCTGGATTGCATGTAAAGATGTGGCCTAACTGCCAGAGTGTGGAACTGGGAAACCAGGGCGACTCAACATCCTGTGATCCTGGGCAAATAAGTTCCATATCTACCGTGCCTTAAAAAAAGAAATATTAAAAGCTTACCTTGTCTAGTGTAACCAGGCACCAGGCACTAAATAAAGCTGCATAAAAAATAAATACATAAAAAAAAAATAAAGGGCACTCAGAACAAGCACTTGCTTAATTTGAGAGGTAGAATGTCAGCACTTGTCAGCAGGGCTGCGGTACTTTTAATTTTGGAGTACCTGTACTTTTGACAAGCAAACAGGTACCCTGGCAGGAACATATGAATCCGTTTTTACATTTCAAGCACTGCTACTGCTCATGAGGCCACTAAAACACAAAATGGTGAAACACACAAGGGCAGAGTTCACAATTAAGTCATCGACCGGTTGTGTAAAAAGGATCCCAAATGTGCTAATGTGGTTTGGACCCCTCTATCAACAGAGTCTCAATTATGTGGGCGGGTGTGGTCAAGGGGCAGGAAGGCGACCGGAAAACCCTTCATGGCTGACACTATCAGCCTGGGTTCAGTATTGAAATATTGAGGGACAAAATATCGACTTATCAAAATATCGACGCCAAAATATCAAGGGACAGAATATAGAAGGCCTATCTATAAACAGGTAAGTACTAAAATATTGATTCCAAAATATAGAATGTTAAAATATAGTTAACTAAAATATCAAATTTTTTAAATGTAATAAAAATACTAGAAATGTAATTAAATAATGAACATAATTAAATAAAACATAATTAAATAAATGTTAAAAATCTTAAGGAATGGGGGTAAGAAGATTAAAATGGGTTATGGTCTTTTGTTACAGAGTCTGGAAGATGATGTGGTGCAAGTGGAAAACGCTTGGGCCCTTAGAATTGGAGATCCAAATGTAGATGTGGACTATGCACTGGCATTGAATAAGAAAATATTAAGAGCAACCAACTTAAAAGCACAACATTATAAAATGATCTTTAATTTATATTACACCCCCGCAAAGCTGTTTCAATGGGGTAAAAGGGATACAGACAGATGCCCAAGATGTGACCAAGGCCCAGCAGATTTAACCCATATGTTTTATTCTTGTCCAAATCTGAAACCTGTTTTAACTGAAATGGAGAAATTTTTATCGGGGCTGCTAGAGGGCCAAATCTCTCTATCCCCAACGACTGTGTTAATTGGCAGGGATGAAAATCTTAAAATTACACATGAAGCGGAAGCTTTTGTCTTTCTGTGTGTTGCAGTGTTAAGAATTTTAATAGCGGCGGCCTGGAAAGATCCAGTAGCCCCTTCATTCCAGATCTGGTTGACTAGATTGCTTGGAATTCACAATATCGAGGAATGTTTATATAATTTCAAGAGACAAAAGAAGAAAGAATATGGAAAAAAAATCTGGGCACCCCTCAGTAAGTGGAGGGAAACAAGAGGATGAAATTGTTGAATTTATGCCTGTTTGTAAAACACTTTTAGATAGTGTCTCGTATTATGTATATATGAATTGTTTTTAAACCCTCGTGTATTTTGTACTTACTCTTTTATCCAGCTGATACTCCAATAGTATGTATGAATGTATTTCTTTTGTTTTATTCTAATCCATCTCAATTAAAAAATAAAAAAATAAAAAAAAGTTAAACATCTTAAAATGTAAAAATAATAAATTTCATGTAAAACTTTTTTTTAATACATATGTACTTAATAATATTATAAAATAATTATTAATTTTAATTATAAAATATTTAAAACATTAATAAAAATATATTGACATAAATATATAAATAAACATATTTAAATATAAAATAAATAAACTATAATAATTAAAATAATTAAAATAATAATTTTTATGTTAATTAATAATGAGTGCAACAGCAGTGAAAGCGTTGGATAGCGTAGGGGATAAAAAAACTACTACCATTCCAGAAAGTGCAACAGTAGAGAAAGCGTTGGATAGCATAGGGGTAAAAATTACTATTCCCACTCCAAAGAGTGCAACAGTAGGGAAAGCGTTGGATAGCGGGGGGTTTAAATTGCTATTCCCACGCCAGAGAGTCCAACAGTAGCGAAAGCGTTGGACAGCGGGAGGGTAGAAATTACTATTCCCAATCCAGTGAGTGCAACAGTCGGGAAAGCGTTGGATAGCGTAGGGGTAAAAATTACTATTCCCACTCCAGAGAGTGCAACAGTAGGGAAAGCGTTGGATAGCGGGAGGATAAAAATTACTATTCCCACTCCAGTGAGTGCAACAGTAGGGAAAGTGCTGGATAGCGGAAGGGTACAAATTACTATTCCCACTCCAGTGAGTCTAACAGTAGGGAAAGCATTGGATAGCGTAGGGGTAAAAATTACTATTCCCACTCCAGAGAGTGCAACAGTAGGAAAAGCGTTGGATAGCGGTAGGGTAAAAATTACTATTCCCACTCCAAAGAGTGCAACAGTAGGGGAAGCGTTGGATAGCGTAGGGGTAAAAATTACTATTCCCACTCCAGACAGTGCAACAGTAGGGAAAGTAATGATTTAATATTAAAATTAAATTAAATTAATTATCAATTACAATAAAAAATTATTTACAAATAATTACCAATTAATAGCAATTTAATATGAATTAAAATATAATTCTAAATAATAAAATGTAATTACCAATTAACAATTAATTATCAACCAATTAATTATCAACACATATAAATACAAATAAATATTATATTCACAAAAGAGATCGGTGGTAGTGTCACCCTACCAGGAGGGAGAGCGTCCGCACATAAAGTTAATACATCTCATAGAAATAATAGTACACATGAAGTATATTGCATAAAAGGTATTCGTCTGCTCAGAGGGGTGCTCATATAGCCTGATGCACACCCACCACCCGGAGTGTCAAGCAGCACAAAGTGCCAAGTATCAAAAAGAAAAATGAGAGCAGGCCACACAGCACACCCAAAATTGTCCAGTTAGTAGTTAATCTAGGAGAACCTAGATAAGTGTTCTAGAGCTATCAAAGTGCAATATTGTATTTTGAGTTAATTCACAGTTGACAATATGCAATTTTCAAAGTACTAAAAGTGACTTCAAATTCAGAGATGCAAAAAAACACAAAGAGTCCCTAGTTGGTGGGGGTATATACCCTACAGAGTAGACTGACCCAACCAAAAGGCTCTAAGGGTAGCTACGTTGTCAAGGACAAGATAGTCTTTAGCATAACATACACATAATTTACAAATAGTTTACGAATACAGGCTAACAGTCAGTATAGGAACCCTGTCTACAAAGCACCACATTAATTTAGGAAACTATAATCTTTACCAGTGTCAAAAACAATTTATTAAAAGCAATACAGTTTAAATTCGCATTCATAAAACAATTATACATTCAAACATATATTAAAAAACCAAAGAGTCGACGCGGCGTTTCGGTGTCTTGTTTCGATGATAACACCTTCTTCAGGACAGGTTTTTAAGTTAAAAAAATCTCTCAGAAATAGAGGGATTTAGGGAATTTGAGGTCTCATGAGGGTACAGTTTTTTTCAGTCATTAGTCTGACTCTCATGGACTTATCTTCCTTTGATGTAGTTTAAAATCAATTTTGTTCCACCTGGATATAGGTATTCAATAAAATTATCTGTGCTGTATCAGGGGTGACCACCGTATATCAATTCGGCTGTTTAGCATGTAACTTTAGTTGTATCGGGTTGGGGATGATCCAACTTATCTCTTGTAGATAGCGGTCTTCAGATTTGTTACATTCCCTTCTACCAATTCGCTTACTATTCCTTCTTAATTCTCAGAATAGTGCTTTTTCCTGTGTATCAGCCTCCCTGTCACCTGGTCCTCATACAGCTTCCCCATGGGGAAACTGTATGAGGTTTACCCAGTCCCTCACTGGTCTTTGGGTACCTCCCTCATTGTGTTGTTCAAATTCAGAGATCCAAGCCAAGTCGTATTCTTCCAACTCTTTATTATGTATCCATAGACATATAAAAAACTTCACAGCTCACACCGCCGACACGTGTTTCATCTCCTAAAGACTTTTTCAAGGCTGGAAGCATAGAACAAAACTACAGTCAATATAAATTTATATAATGTTAAAAAACATTTGCTATTTACATCTTTATATATACATTTTAAAAACAGATGAAATAAAGCGTCTAAGCTTTTCTTGAAAAACCACAAAATCTCAATGAAGACATTAACATATCCAATACATAAGTACAATTTATTGTATTCATCATAGCCAGAACCCACAATGTTACTATGAACTTATCTTGATATGATATATGGATTCAACCCTGCATCACTAATACTTCTACATGATCCAAGAACAATTGATAATGTTCAAGTACGTGCCTAGTTATAGTGACGAATAATGTCTCAACTGAAATACAGGGAAACAAGTACATTCAAACATGTGTCGGCAGTGTGAGCTGTGAAGTTTTTTATATGTCTATGGATACATAATAAAGAGTTGGAAGAATACGACTTGGCTTGGATCTCTGAATTTGAAGTCACTTTTAGTACTTTGGATACTGCATATTGTCAACTGTGAATTAACTCAAAATACAATTTTTCACTTTGATAGCTCTAGAACACTTATCTAGGTTCTCCTATATTAACGACTAACTGGACAATTTTGGGTGTGCTGTGTGGCCTGCTATCATTTTTCTTTTTGATACAAATAAATATTAACTTTATTACAATTAAATTACTTTCCACCCTATTCCCCTATAAACCCACAACCCACTCCAAATGAATAATACAACTATCATAATTATCAATTAATTGATCAATACAAATTATTTACCACTTAATAAAAAATAATTACCAATTGAAAAAAATAAATTACGAATAATTACAAATAATTACCAATTAAATACATTAATTACCAATTAATAAAATGTGATTACCAATTAATAATTAATTATCAACCAATTAATTATCAATACATATAAATAAAAATAAATATTAACTTTATTACAATTAAATTACAATTTTTATTACAATTTATTACAATTAAATTACTTCCCACCCTATTCACCTATAAACCCACAACCCGCTCCAAATGAATAATACAATTAACATAATTATCAATTTAATTAATCATTAAAATTATTTACCAATTAATAAAAATAAATTACCAATTGAAAAAATCAATTACGAATCAATTAAAAATAATTACCAATTAAATACATTAATTACCAATCAATAAAACTTAATTACCATTTACTAATTAATTATCAATTAATTATCAATACATATAAATAAAAATTGATATTTAAGTTACTATATTTAAATTACTTCGCACCCTATTCCCCTATAAACCCACAACCCTCTACGGAATTAAATTCTGCAAAAATTAAATGACATAACATTCATTACTTTAAAAAAATTAAACATACATAACAAAATTAATACATAATTTTAATACATTTACTACCATACATAACACTAAAAATATTCGATATTATGGAAATCAATATTTTAAATTTGATATTATGGAATTCCGATATTTCATACCTCAAATTCGATATTCTGACTATTTTGGTTATTCGATATTTTGAGCAGTCTATAGTTTTGATTCGATATTTTGGGCAGTCTATATTTTGGAATCGATATTTATGGTGTTCACCATATGCCCGAGTGAAACGCTGAACAGAGTTCTAGTGGTGGAACGGGACCCACACTGCGATGAGGCTAGGCCCGTTTATAGGGAGGACACCGAGCTGGGAGAAGGGTTCAGGAAGGTTGAAGCAGAAGCAGCATGACAGATGGAGAACCAAGGACGGAGGACCGAGATCACAAGATGCCGTTAAGAGAAGACAGACGGAACAGCTTCGTCGGGCAAAAAACGTGAGAACACCAGGAAGTCTGAAGGGGCAGCGAGAGGAGAAGACACAACCTCCATCGAGACTGGAAGAGGTGCCAGAGAATGAGGTGTACCAGGGAGCCAAAACAATTAACAAAACAATAATTAAAACATTAGCGAAAACAAATAAACCAGACTACAGGGGAAGGTATAAAGAAACAAGCAGTGGCTGCGAAATCAAATAATAAAAAAAAAACAAGTTCAAATGTAATCAATATGCGTGTAAAATACGTCAATGTACAGCACCACAGCAGGGGCGGCTCTAGGCTCATGGCAGCCCTGGGCAGGGAGCGTAGGTGGGGGGCCCCGGAAGAGGGGGTCCGGGCGGGGCAGAGCGCGAAGGCCAATGAAGAGGGGGGGGGGGGTCAGGGTGTTTGGAAGTGAGACAGAGCCGGAGGCCGCCAAATCCCTGCCAGGGACCGCCACGCAAATATGTATCCATCCTTAGAGGATTATTATATTGAGGATATATATTGGCGAGGCGGCCCCTGGGGTTTGGTGGCCCTGTGCAGGTGCACAGCTTGCACATGCCTAAGGCAGCCCCTGACCACAGGTTAACCACAGTTAATGAACCCTGTGTCTGCTCAGTGCTGTCTGATACAGTATCACAAACACAACTACATAAGCAGAAGAGTGGCATAGAAGGGTGCCAAGTGCTGTGGTGCAAACAGGGGAAATTGGCTCCCCATCCCTTCGTTTGATATTGGCAGTAAAAAAACAGCTACAGGTGTGGTGCGTTGGACACCTTAGACTGAAGGGCTCCGGTGCCACTGCACCTTCAGTACTGTTAATAGTTACACCCTTGGAACACAAGCTGTTTGTGTTTGCCAAGTCTGAAAGACAAGCTGTACTGCACGGGTATGTGATCATGTGAATGATGTCTTCAGAAGAGTGGAAAGTAGAAGAAAGCACCCTCGTAGTTTATTTATCTATGAATAACTCCCTGTGCCCCATAATTTAATCCCAGCTGACACTGAAACAGCTAATTCGTAATCTCGTGTTGCACCGAGACAACTCCCTGGTGAGTGTCCTGCTGCTCAAACAATGTATACACAAATACATTTTCGCAGCTGAAGTGAATCATGCTGCATCTGCACTCTTAGAAGTATGTGCATGCCCCATGCATCTGTCTACCTGGAGCGTGCGGATAGGGTCCTAGAGCATTGTGCAGACTGTAGGGTGAACGGACAGTCAAGGCTACCCAGGGCCAGGCTGCTGCAGGACGGGTTGTCAATCTATACACAGCCCTGCCTTAAAAACTCTCAGAATACTCTATTGAGATAAGGGGTGGCATGAGGGCTGCTGAGTGGCACGCCTTCATCACACAGTGGGAAATCGGTTTGAAAACGCTGTCAAACCTGAAGACCCTGCTGGATAGATACAAAGATATGCCTTTCTCACTTAACATAGCGTATACAGACTGCAGTTTGGGGCCACGGAAGAGGTGCAGTCCTTGGAGGGATGTCCTGGGCTGTGGAATGACGAAGTGTGACCCAGAGATGGACTACAAACACAGGGCAGCGTGTGAAAAGTATAGTATTTTATCCCACAACGGAAGTAGTTGTACGTGTTTTCGGTAGAATTAAGATTAGATAAACGTCCAACAATGGAGTAAGGTTTCCTTTAGACTATATGACATAATTCAGGTTATGACTGAAAATAAAATGTCCAGTTGACGGTCTTCCAGAAATAATTACAAATATGAAAGTGCAGAACATTATTAGGTAGCACGAGGCGACACAAGGGACCAATAAGAATGCGCCCTGGCACTTGTGGGTAAACACCTTGCATTCGCATCCTGCACTCGTGATTGGCGCTTCACAACAGTATTCAAAACCTAGGGTTAGACTGGCTCTGCCATGGATGCACTTTCTTACATGCAATTGTAGGAGTCCATGTTCGCCCATTAGACTGCAAAGCAGTAATTTATGCTGTGATTAAGGCGTGAGACTCACCTGCCTGTTCGTTGTCGGGAGAAGCGAGGGGAGCATCCGACGAGCTTTGGTGGAAAAAAGAAGATATTGCCAGCTGCACCATTATAGGTATCTGCTATTAGTGAATCAAAACAATTAAATGCCAGTTGTGTAATACTAAAGCATAAGTATGAGATGTAAACATTGTATAAGACCTCGTAATGAGCACTGGAGGCGTTAGAATGCCTGTATCTACAAGGGAAGAGCTGGGGATATCAGACAGGCCTCACTGAATGTCTATGTGCGCCGGAGAAAACCAAGTGATAACAGATAGGCCCACGTATAATGTTATCACAGAGTGTGTAAATCAAAGAATGCCTATGTGCACAAGAGAAGAGACGATGATACCAGACATGCCAGAGTGTTCGCCGGGCCGAAAAGAAAGAATTTTTAAAAAACGCGAGATGTGTGCACACACGCGCGCGACCAATCGAAGTTAGGTTATTAAACAGTGTGTTACCCTAAGAATGCCTGTATCTACAAGGGAAGAGCTGGGGATATCAGACAGGCCTCACTGAATGTCTATGTGCACCGGAAAAAAGCAAGTGATACCAGATAGGCCCATGTATTATGTTATCACAGAGAGTGTAAATCAAAGAATGCCAACACGAGTGGTGACACGGGTGGTGTGCACGCGTGTCACTGCAATTGCTACTTTGCTGGCGATCAGCTTGCTATAACGCGCATGCACGTGCGCTCTTGTGCGTTTTCTAGCAAGCTGATCGCCAGCAAAGTAGCATTTCCCAGAGCACCTACGAGATGTCTCGGCCGAGACCAGCGCATGCGCTGAATCAGGCCCAGACCTAATAGCCCTGAAACTCGCCAGCCAAGAAAACTACCCAGATCCCACAGCCCAGAAAACTACCCGACCCCCTGGCCCAGAAAATTAACTCTGACCTCCCCAGCCAAGAGAACTACCCCCAACCCCCAGCCCAGAAAACTACCCCAACCCCCTGCCCAGAACACTACCCCAACCCACTACCCAGCCCAGAAAACTAGCCCGGCCCCCAGCCCAGAAAACTACACGACCCCCTCCCAGCCCAGAAAACTACACTTACCTCACCGTGGCTCTCTTCCAGGCGAGGTCTTCCTGCTTCCGTCCCCAGCAGCCAGCAGCTAGACCGTACACTGCCTTAACCATGCATGTGCGTGGTTAAGGCATATGCGTGATTAAGGGAGGTGTGGTTTAGCTTGCGTGGTGAGAACACTCGTGGTTAAGACCGTAGTGTTACGACTGTTCTTTGTGGCACGGGGATCTGTGTCACTGCAGAACTCCAACACAGCTGTGGAATCAAGCGTCCATGCATCGCCAGCAGGCATAACTGCCATCTTGAGCCACCATGAGGATAAATGCCCTGGTCCTTGCTAGGCGCTGCACTTGAATGAATGAATGAATGAGATCACTTGTAGAGCACTCAGCTGCCCAGGGGGTGTCCCAAAGATGTCTAGCATAGATAAACCCATTGGAGAAATTTGTTGACAAGAAAAAGCCAGGTCTTAAGCTAAGATTTAAAGCCCTATTCCAAATGGTGAATGGAAGTTTATTCTGCGACTTACAGGCTAAGGTAGAAAAATAGAGGCCACCCGTTCGAGCACATTGCACTTTGGACGTTGGTAATGGAAGCTGGCTGGTGAATCTGAGAGATATGTAGGTAGACAGGGAGTAATTCTTTGCCTTAAGTATTTTTGGGCTCTCTCATGATATGTTCTAAAAGTCATCAGCAGGCATTTGAAGATGATGGGTTTACAGACTGAGAGACAATGAAAGGGGCTTAAGATGAACTTAACCAATTCCTATCTTGATAGGTTCTGTACAAGAAACAATAGTCTCACGATTGAAAGCAATACAATCAATACAAATGAACCAAATGGTAATTTTATTCATTAGTTATATTAAAGGAAATATAAAGAACTTTTATTAAAAAAGTTTACTTTGTGATGGTGCGGGGGTGTAATGAGAAATAAGTTTGGTGATCTTATCAAAGTGAGACACACGCGAACAAATTCAGAGATCAAATTTGTGTATCTTACAAAATAAGAACCACACAGCCCGTTTGTATATAATATAATCTATCTAGGGTCCGTAGTGGTAGTCAACGATGTTTACATCGCTCAAGAAGATGGGGGGACATTGATCAAGATTTTTAAAATAAAGAGAAGCCTGAAACAAGGAGAATGGGGGCTAAAAGTACGATTAATAGACATTGGTCAGAAAGGATAGTGTTACGGTGTGAGGTGTACGGCTTTAATATTGAATGTATACTCACAGAGCGAAGATTGAAAGCTTCTATAGGGAAGAAAGGTGGACATCCCAAAAATAAGAGGTTAAGGTTCAAGATAAAGCCAGGAGGCTGCCCAATAAAAACATATATGTGGGAAGAGCAAGATCTACCTGAATCCTGGTAGATTTAATGAACAGGTAACAATATTGTAACTGTGATGTCTGTCCAACTGGAGTATGGCTGAAAAAGACAATTATAAAAAAGGAGGGAAGAGGTCTTCAATTGCCCTGAAGAGTGTGATTAAAAAGATATACAATTAAAAAGTCCTACCTTACATTCTTTCCAGAAGAGAAATTATGACTAATGGGAAATACCGCTCAAAAAATATAAAGGGGATTCCCAAAGAATGGTCCGTGGACAGCAGGTCTGCACACAGTTCAGGAAAGTTCCAACAGAAGGAGATCTGTGCTAGCATCTATAGAGAAGAGTCCATCACTTCTCAAGCTCACTGGGGAAGACCCACAATGCCATGGGAGAATAGTGGAGGGCGAAGAAGGACTAATAGGTAAAAGGTTGTAAGCGGCGACCATGTTCAGAAAACACCAATTGTGTTATGGAAAGGTCACTGAAAAGAAGATTAGGGAAATAGCTAGATCAACAGATTAGAAACACAAGCATTGTCAGGCAAAATAAACCAATAGAGGTAACACAACAATATAGCATATAAAATGAATGCAGAGAACAGCCAGTTTAAACCTGCTAATCAGTACAGATCCCATTACAAGGCAAAGTCAAGGGAGGAAAAATCATGGAGTCTGAAGCAGTCAAGTTGAAAAATACAGAACTGATATCAGGATAATTAAAGGGTTCATAGTGTAGGTGCTGATTGTACACACTGGGGATTGCTCAAATTCAATTAGTCCATTCTTCCTGCTTGTTCAAGCCAGTTCCCATCGTGCCCATTCTGAGGATGCTGTCATGCTGAAGTCTTAACTGTGGGATAGGGACCTGGAATGGCCTGGAAATCCATGGGGCAGTCACGACTGGGAGCGCCACCACTACACAGGGAACCTAATATAGCCCTAATATCAAGCAACATCTACACAGGGCAGGTCCCCGAAGAGGGGCCAAGGAGTGGCATCCCGCACTGCT
Organism: Lissotriton vulgaris; assembly: GCF_964263255.1. Lineage (NCBI taxonomy): Eukaryota > Metazoa > Chordata > Amphibia > Caudata > Salamandridae > Lissotriton > Lissotriton vulgaris. The sequence continues at coordinate 1,165,322,007 of NC_141696.1, forward strand.
CTCTCGCTTGGACCGCAGCATGAGGTGCCTCTCTTGGGATCTACCTTGAATTGAATTTGAATTTAAAATATTTGTATAGCGCAACATTCACCATGCGGTTTCTTGGCGCTGTGGAGGCTACTTTAGCAGTAAAAACAGAAAACTAATAAGGGAGTCAGGATTAAAATCAGTTTACATTAAGAAAAGCCTGGGTAAAAAGGAGGGTCTTCAGGTCTTTTCGGAAGGAAGAATAATGAGTGGCCAGTCGCAAGTGGTCGGGGAGGGAATTCCAAAAGGATGGTGCCAGACAAGAAAAATTGGCTCCACCCCATTTCTTGCGTCTGTACTGAGGTACCTGGAGGAGTGATTGGGTGGATGAGCGAAGCTCACGGGCAGGAATATACTCTTTAAGTAAAGAAGAGATAAAGGCAGGGGCAGTCCCTTGGCGCGCCTGAAAAACTATGCATCCGGTTTTAAAGAGGGATCGCTCCCTCACAGGCAGCCAATGTAGGGCTTTCAATAGGGGCGTAGAGTGATAGAAACGGGGGAGGCCATACACCAGTCTGGCCGCCTGGTTTTGAACCAGCTGGAGTTTCCGCAGGCTATACGCTGGGATGCCGTTGTAGAGGGCGTTGGCGTAGTCCAGCCGGGAGATAACCAGAGCGGACATGATTAACTTAAGTGCGAGGGGAGAAAAAAAACGAGAAACAGAGCGGATAGTTCGAAGAACAAGAAAACAAGAGGAAACCACAGAACTGATTTGTGAGTGGAGGTTGAGATGGTTGTTAAGTTTGATGCCCAGTGTTTTAACTGAGGAAGAAGGTGTAGGAGGGGGTCCCAAAGAAGAAGGCCAAAAAGAAGAGTTCCAGGGACTGGAGGAACCACCCGTAAGGACCAATTCTGTTTTATCTGGGTTCAACTTCAGATGGTTGTGGTTCATCCAGTCCCTGATGAAAATCATAATAGACTGGAAATTAGAAATAGAATGAGGGGAAGAGGACAAATTAAAAATGAGCTGGAGGTCATCTGCATAATTAAAAACAGTGACCTCCAGTTGCTGCAGTGCAAAGATTAGAGGATAGATATAAAGGTTGAACAAAAGAGGGGAAAGAGAAGAACCCTGGGGGACACCACAAGTGACTTTGAGTTGGGTGGCCGAAAAATCCCCCAACCGGACCGCCTGGGTACGGTCCCTCAGGAAGGACGATTGAGTGACCCGGTCCTCCTGACTCACAGTTAGCTCCCTTCACTAACTACCTCTGTCAGGCTTAACTCACACAAGTTGATTGTTCTGCTGCATAGCAAGCTAATGAATCACATTAGAACCACCTCTTCTCCCTCACCACAGTAACACACACTCCAAGATATTCCCAGCAATATGTCCACAGTAGTGCATGGTAAACCACAATGCAAACATTCAGTAGCTGACATGTTATGTTATGTTTTTATACAGCGCACGATTACCCAGAGGTGTCTTGGCGCTAGCAGACCGGGAAACCAGGCAGAAAGGATTAATCAGTGAACAGCCAGGTTTTAATGGCTTTCCTGAATAGTGTCATGGAGGGGAGACTTCTGATTCTGAACCGGAGGGAGTTCCAAAGCGTGGTAGCACCTGCCATAAATCTTCTGCCGCCCCAATGGGACTTAAAAACTCTCTGGGAAAGTATCACTTTTGTTCCTTGTGATCTCAAGCATCTATTTGGGGAGTACCAGTGTAGTGACCGTCTTAGGAACTGAGGACCGGCCCCTTGAAGTGCCTTGTACGTAATACAAAGGGTTTTGAACTTGATCCGTTTTATTATTGGCAGCCAATGCAGTCTTTGGAGATGAATACCCACAGACTGGAATTTGGGAATCCCCAAAAGAAGTCTGGCGGCCGCATTCTGGATCATTTGGAGCCTTTGGAGTTGTTTAATAGGTATGCCAAGATAGAGTCCGTTACAGTAATCTAATCTTGAAAGGATTAGAGATTTAACCCCCGTAATCCTGCTTTCTGAGTGAATCATTGGAAGAATTTTTTTTATGGCCTTAAGGATAAAAAAATTGGAAGATGATACAGCTTTGACTTGAGCTTCAAAGTCAAGTCTTTGATCTATGACCTCACCCAGGTTTTTCACCTTGGGAACCGGGGTAGGCGCTGACCCTAAATCATCTGGCCACCAGATTTGTGACCAAGACGGAGAGAATTTACCAAATGAAATCACCTCAGTTTTCCCGGAGTTTCATTTAAGACAGTGGGAAGTCATCCAAGCGTTAACTGCTGTCATGCAGTCCCTAAACCTGTTTACTGGCGGTGCAGTGTTTTTAGTGACGGTAACCACAATTTGGGTATCACATGTGGCTGCAGGTGTCCCATAATGGGGGAGACAACCGAGAAATTGGTGGATTGAGGGTGGCCCCCATCTCTCTGAAATACATGGAACAGTTCCTGGGTGAGATTAGCACAGAGGTTGGCCTGCAGGAAATACACAACGAAAGCTCTGAGTAGAGGCCCTAGAATGCAAAGTTGATGCACGCACAGAGGATCTGAAACTCTTACAGTGTAAGGTCCAATCCTTAGAAGAACAAAATAAGAAGCTCCAAATGAAGCATGTTGATGCAATAACATCTGAATCAGAGGGTCCCTAAAGGCATGGAGGGTGACAACATTTTGGACTTTACCCATGACCTACTACAGTCTATCTAAGGTAATATGGACTCCACACCTGTTAAGCTTTATTGTGTTTATAGGGCAACAATGGCTCCACCTTGCACCAAGAACACAGAGGATGTTATTCACTATTTTGATAAAAATGAAACAATCATGAAGGTCACCAAAAAGAAAGGATCATTTACTTACAAGATCTGCCCAACCCAGTTGTATCAGGACCTCTCCATAGTTACTCTAAGGAGGCACAGAGAATTCCACCCCATAATAGAATTCCTTTATAAGCAGCACACCAGACATCGACTAGGCCATCCTCTTAGTCTCATCTTTCAGTAGAAAGGAAAACAAAGACTCATTCCCTTACAGAAGCAAAGCCGCTCCTAGGTCTCCCTAGTAAGGTCAATGGTGCAAAAAGACACTTCATGCCAGCAGCAGGTCGGCCCTGAATGGCAGACTATCTGATGCTGTCCCAGACATCAACAATAGATCACATAAACAGGACAAAGCCGACATAATCTCTCATTGAAGAACATGGAAGGGGGCCCAGACAGGAGCTCATTCCCCCAACCACAAGTGGGGCATGGGGTGTATGGGAACCGACACCTAAACTATGCCATTCTGCTCTAACTCCTGGAAGGAATATACGGCCAGGACATGGGGAGGAGCTGGACAGAAAGGTGCTACACAGGGCATTATGGTATATTTGTTTATTCAGCCAGATCCTGTCTGTCTAATACCATACAATGTCCCTGCCCACTGAGAAACCATCCTCGCGAGGAGTTGCAAATGTCCCAAACCAGAATGCTCTTGGTAGGAATGCCTGTGTTGGCCCTGTTTACCCTTTTACATTTCTATCTTAGTTGCAGGGGGTAGGGCAGACAAAGTCTAGACTTCCGCCAGGGTTGAGATTCTATCTGCACACTAAGGCCCATATTTATCATGGGTTTAGATCACCCTTGCACCACGCAAGGGGGCACAAGGGTGATGTAAAACCTTAAATGATATCTACCAAGCCTTGCAAGGCCACCTTGCGTGACCCTGCATGGCTTGGTAAATTCTGGAGTAACGCAAGGCAGCTCTAATCACTGCCTTGCGTTGCTGTGCCCCAGGGAGGCATGACATGGGTGGAGTGTGGGTATTCGCACACATCCATCCATGGATTTTTATGCATTCCCAGATTGCGTTATTTCAGATTTACCAAGCCATGCAGGGTCACGCAAGGTGGCCTTGCTTAGCTTGATGATCTCAATTGGGTTTTGCGTTGCCATTGCACTCCCTTGCATGGCGTAAGAGCGACGCAAAACCCTGATAAATCTGGCCCCTCAGTAATTTGGCCCTCTAATGAGGTGGCAATTAAGGAGTACTTTTCTCTGAACTCACTCTTGGATCTGTCCTTGCTCAAAATTTTGGATGTATTCAAAGAGACAATTCATGTTGTATTAAGATCTATTGAGATGGTCCATGCCAGACAATCCAGGCTACTCTAAAATAGGCTTTCAGCAGAGATTAATGCCAACATTCACAAAGGTTTAGCATTGGGTTAGTGTTACCATTTTTAACGGCAGATAAAATCAGCGCTGGGAAGATGGGAGGGGAAAGACATATTTCTGTAGATATGACACTCTCTTGCTCCCTCCCTGTCATGCAACGCAGAACAGCATTTTTGACTGCTGCACTGTGATCCGTGATTCTTTTGAGAATCCGGGCATAGGTCTCTTGAGTGACAGGAGCAACAGAATCCAAGTAGGAAAACCCAAAGGCAGTTGGACATCCTCAGGGGTCGAATGAAAGCCCACAGATGCACTAAACTGGGGCAGGCCTTCTTTGAAAAGTTGATAAGGTGGCAAATCGTTTAGCAAGTAAAATCTGCCTCCAATGATCCAAAACACATATTGAAAAAGTCAAAAAGGATGGTTTCTCCTGGGCAAAATTGAGTTATTCGTCTGTATGGTAGTAACTAAACCTAAAATGTAAAACTTAGAAATTCCCTGAAAAAACCAATGGTTAAAGTGGTGCTATATGTAGCATTTTTAAGACAAAAAAATGTACTGTTTTAAAACCAAACAACATTTTACTAGTTGCACATAAATAACATAAGATTTACTTGCACTGTTATGATGCACTGCTTATGACTGCACATATTACATCACTGATGATGTATGAAATCTACATCTACAACTGTGCAAGTTATATATCTCTGTCAATTGCTCATAACTTATGCTGCAGACTGGGTCCAAAGGAGGACTCAATGATAGCGGCCTGGTGAAGTGTGGGTACTTGGTAGGAGCTTCGAGTCCAGGAAGGTCTCGTCAGTGACGGATTTTGCTTGCCTGGGTGAAGCCCCTCTACATTTGGACTTAGAAACGTTTTGGAAAGTCAAAATCCTTTCAGCGGGGGAAACCCGCAGGTTGAGCCTGACCAGTGATTCGATGTTGATGGCTAAATATTTTACCCCAGTCTCTACTGGTTCTCTGCAGGAAAATTTCTAAAAAACTTTCTAAGTGACCAATTTTGCATGTTTTAGTGACATATAAGTACACAATAGCACCAGCAAAGGTTCCAGGATGTTGGGGGCACTCTCCCAAAAGCCACCAGCAGGATTCATGGCAAAGCCATTTGGACATGGTCAACTGAGCTTTTGGAAAAAGTAGGCTTCTTGCAGCAGCTGTGACCCCGAAGCATAACAGGAGGTCAACATCACTGTCATGGGTTCAAGTGGGAGCAGGTTCTACCCTTAGGAGTTCTCTCCACAGGTTCAAGGTTCAACAATAGGTCCAGTCCTCCTTCTGTCTTCCACAGGCCCAGAGGTGTTCTTAAGGAGGCAACCAGGGGTGCCACTTGTATGCATGACATAGCTTGTGGGTGGTGGAGACTCCCTGACCAATAGGGGAAAAGTTCCCGGGACACTCCTACCCACTATGACATAATTTCCTGGGGTTTGGGTCTACAAAAAATCCTAATGTGCCCTATTCTGCCAAAATGGAACATGGCAGAACCTTTCCTCCCATGGGGAGAGCTCTGTGCACACCCCTGACGTGTGTCTCTGGAAATGAGAAACTCCTCTTGCAAAAATCAATTCTGAAATAGGTTTCCTCCCACTGGAATTGATGCCATCCTGAATACCTGGATAGTGGAAAGGGCAGTCGAAGGTGTGAGTAACAAATGTCTATGCCAGGGGATGCCCTTTTTAAGCATGTGCAGTTGGTGGGCACATCTCCCAGGAAATACTTTCAGGAGGATGTCACACCTCCTTCCATCCAAGGCCCTCTTGTTTTCTCTCCTCTGAGCTATTCACACCTTCTTGCTGAGGGCCAATAGGCTGCCAGGTGACAGTTGGGGATTAACTCTCAAAAGGCTACCCGAGGCATAAGGCAGAAAAATAATGACTTTCTAAAGTCACTGTCTCTGAGGAAATTCGCTAACATTGTACTTTGGCATTAATATAGACTATGAAAATGAGTGTTTGAAGTATTGTTTCAGCTGGTGCCAATTTGAAGTTAGTTTCATTAAGCATTAACCTACACCATTATATTCTCACCACTACTACTACCACTACTACTTCTGCCAACACTACCACCACCACCAATACCACCATGAATACTACCATTATTACAACCATCATCACCACCATTTCCACTACGACCACAGTTAACACCACCATTGATACTACCATTACCTTCACCATTAACATCAGCACTATTGCCACTAAAATCATTAACCCAGCCATTACCGCCAGTACCATTACTACCATTGATACCACTACCAGCATCATTACTACCACTACTACCATTATTACCAACACCAGGTAAAGTAAACGTTTGCTGTAGATTAAGTAAAATAATTACTATAATAGTGTTATAACACATTTTATGACCCTTATGTATAAAATCTGATTGAAACAAAAAAAGGATTAGTGCCAAGAGTCATAAATGCAGTTATAACATTTTAAAAACTTTAAAGTAGGACAATCTAATTCAGTTTCTTTGGTCTACTCAACCCCCTCAGACCCTGGCAGTGTGGTATACAACCTTAGGCATCTTCATCCAGTGATTGTGCAGCTTCTCTCTTAATACTTTGATTTATGTTTTCTTAATGTGATCGCGTATCTTCTTCACTGTTAATGTTACAACCACCAGATATTTCTTTGTACATGTCTACTGCTGTCATGATTATGATTCTCAATATGAAAGACCCCAATACAAATCATTTTAAAAACAATTATACGATTCAGGATATCTGCCTGTAAAAAAGAGGGTGTAACCAGTACTTCCTTTCTTTTTTTCTTGGGTATCACAAAGGCAAGTATGTTTAGGAAGCTCTCCTTAACATTAAAACAAATGCTGCAGCTGATCTGTACCTCACTCTCCTCAACACCAGTACCACAACCACTGTTACTACCATCAACAACATCACTACCATCCTGTGCTAAATTTGAGCCAGTGGTTTCTGGAACTCGGCACCAGCATTTAATTGTCAGCACCAACACTTTTGACAGCCTGACACATGTTGGGGCTGGTTGTCTAATTTAGAGATGAGTACACAACAATTGTTTATTAATTCAACATGGATTAAAAATGCCTAATACCATTGCCCAAGCCATTATTATAGCTTTGGGGGCCTGGATTATTCTGAACTGTCACACTTACAGGATTGTGATGCTTTGTAGTTGCATTGGTACTGGTATTGGTATCTGTTCAATCTCTATCTGCAGCCTCTGATTGCGTCCTTGGCCGAGATGGGCTGTAGAGTCTTCAACTATGCTGACGATACTTAGCTTGTGCTGAGTATCGATAATACAGGGACAGCACAAATCCAAGCTCAAAACATCTTGAGGTATACCGTGGGGTGGATGACGGAAAACCTACTAAAGATCAACCCGGATAAGACCGAGGCACTGGTAATTCCATCTACCACCTCACCGTGGAGTGATCTGTATTGGCCTGCAGAGCTTGGATTAGCCCCAAAACCTAGTGCCAACGTAAAGAGTTTGGGGATTAAACTAGACTGTGATCTGTCAATGTGCAGCCAAATTTCCACCGTTGTTGGAACCTGCACGAACATCATTAGACAACTGAGAAAGCTAGCCCCCCTCCTCTCTCACTCCATGATGCGCTCAATTGTAGCAGCAACCGTTATTTCACGAATCGACTATAGGAATGTCCTGTATCTTGGCCTCCCAAAAACATTGACAAACAGACTCCAGGTCGTAATGAATGACGCCGCACGACTGATCTTCGGATTACCCAGACGAACAAAGGCCTCCCCTCTACTCCAAAATCTTCACTGGCTCCCTGTTAAAGAGAGGGTTGAGTTTAAGAGCCTCTGTATAGCGCATAAGGCGATCTATGGCCATGCGCCGGCCTATATCAAAGCTCGTCTGGAAGTATACTGCCCGAAGAGAACACTTAAATCATCGGACTCTCAGCTACTGGTCTGCCCCCGCTACAAATTAGTGACTAAGGGAGGGAGAGCCTTCTCTGTCTTGGCCCCTCAGTTATGTAACAAGCTGCCTGAGGGGCTACGCAGGGAGGTGAATCTCCTACGGTTCAGGAAATCACTGAAAACACTGCTGTTCAGAAGAGCCCTGATCGCAATGTAGTCCTGTAGCTGTGTCTCTCGGAGGAGTGAAGCTAAGTTATTGTAACAACATCTATTTCCAATGCGCTTAGAGACCTGTAGGTGATTGGGCGCGCTATAAATCTAAACTAACAATAACAATAACTGTGATAGCTGCTCTGACAAAGGCAATGGGTGGTGCAAACTGTAGTGGCCTCTTAACAACAGCCGTGCCACTTATATTTCTTACAAATTAAGTACTGCTACCAGCACCATTATCACCATTACTAATGCCAATATTACACAAACACGATCATTACCACCAACATTATTAAGGGCACTATTACAACAACTGTTATCACCACCATCATTACTTCTGTAACCATTACTAGCAATACTACCACCATAAATACACACACCATTACTACTACCATTATCACTGAAGAAGCTGGGCCTGTATGTTCTAGATCTGCTCTGGAACCTCAAGTCAATGGTACTTTTTCTCAGCATGAGAGCGTGGAGGGGAGAGACTGTTATGTGTGTATGCACTCACTTGCCTGCTTTGGTCGAGGAGGGTATAAGGTACCATCACCTGCCCTTGATGTATAATATTAGTTGCAGTCTGCTTCTCAGTGTGTTTTATGAAAAGGGTCACTACGAGTACTATTTCTCAAATTATGATTGGGTGCTTTCAGAGGGAAACATCCTAACAACGAAGTTGTAATGACGACTTACCTGAACAACGTAGTCCGAACAACGACAAATCCTGAAGAACGAAGTCATGAACAACGAAGTCCTAAACCACGACTCTTCTTAACATTGATTCCCGGACTGCAATGCACTCTTCTAATTTGGAAAAGTCATTCCTGTCCCCTCGCCCCCCCGGCTTCTGCTAAGGCACGTCACTCTTCTACGCATGTGTAGCTCCATCTCCATGCCTGCGGAGCTGGCAGGGTCACCTGATTTTAACAGCCAAGCAAGGAACGTGTCACATCCTCTTCGAGCGCAGGTTTGCAGAGTGCAAGCAGACACTCTACAATCATGTTTCATGTTTCTCCTTAGGAACGTGATGTCACCAACCAGCCTAACACTCCTCACGGATTGTGCCTTTCATCAGCTGTAAACTATGCCAGTGCATGTGCAAATGAGCAGGCATAGGTGGAATATTCTAATGGTATACGGAAATGAGATGTGTCTAAAGGAGTTAGGGCAAAATTACAAGAAAATGTTTTTTGTGCTGCTAGTGACTGGTTGAAATTCAGCAGAAACGCACTGTGCCTTGCAGGAGGGCAGAGCAACCGGGCGAAGCGTTTAACATATTTAAATTTGTGAGTGCCATTAACACGAAGAAATGCACAGCACAGTTATCCGGAGTTCTAAATTAAAAAGGCGCAATGTAGCAGGGCTCCTTTGATTAATCAATATGTTGTTCTCCCATTGCCAAAGTTCATCAAAATCTACTTTGTTACAGAAAACTGAGAGTGAGGCTTCGGAACTAAGCCCTGTAACCAGATCTCTCTCGCCGAAAGAAAGGAAGGGCGGTGAGGGATATTGGAGGAGGTGAAAGAAAAATGTAGCAAAAGATTAGCCTCAGTTGTGTGTGGGTAATTGTGTTTATATTTAGGGTGGGTGCAATTAGTTTTTAATTTTTTAAAACACACATTCCTTTACCACAAAAGAACCTGGTAAAGGAATGCTTGGAAAAAAAGTCGTGGTTTAGACGAGGTCGTGGTTGCGACCTCGTTGTTAGGGAAGTTGTGGTAGTGGAACTCATTGTTCCAACATGCAACCGCTTTCAGAAGTTCCAGTTTACAAACATTTGATCATAAGTATATTATTTTAAAAAATATTTTTATTTTTGTTTTGCAAAAAACAGGAACCAAAAGAAAACATAACAAAACCAGGTACAATCCTACAGAGACAGTCATGTACAAGCCATATCCCAAACATCCCCACATCAGTACCCCTCAGGGCCACTCAATCTTGCAAGTCCCACCCAAGCCCCCTATTGCGTTGTAGCATCTCACGTTTCTTCCACTCCTGGGTTAACTGGAAGCAAGCGGGCCGGTAGATATGTTTAGGGTCAAAGGCCAGGTCCCCAAAAGGTCCATTACCCTTCACCCAATCCCCCGTCAAACCCATAATAGGTTCTCCATTTGCCCCATACCATGCAGAACTTTGTCGGGCAGCCTCTTGCCTTATACGTGACTTTCAGCTGCCAAATACATGTCCATTCCTGCTTTCCGCTCTCGGAGCTAGGGTGCCAACGCCGCTCCCCAAGCTCGTGCTACATCCCGTTTCGCCACCACCAGGGCAAGCAGAGTGAAAATTAACTGCGGGCGTCCCAGATCTACATCTCCAGGTATGCCCAGCAATATAAATTTAGGGTCTAGTGGTAGTGGTGTGTCTAAAACTTTTCTCAGTTCCCCCAACACCTACCCCCAGTAGGTCTGTATTTTGGGGCAGTCCCAGAGGGTATGATAGAAATCTCCCTGTTCATATCCACATCTCTGGCAACTAGGGTCACTAGCGCTGCCCATTTGTGGTATTTCGGCTCTATCATAATAGGCTCTATGAAGTATCTTGTATTCTATAAGGCAGAGACAAGATTTAATGGCCACCTCTAAGTGATGCATCAAGGCTGCTTCCCAGTCTATGTTTTCAAGTGTACCTATGTTTGTTTCTGAGACCTCCCGCAGCCTATCCAACCTATCAGGTGCATTGTTATTCAAGGTGCAAATAAGTGAGTGATACTGCCTTAGCAAGGAGCTTTTCCGGAAGCAGGCGTCCCTCCAGTGGGTCGTATTCCGGCAGTGAGGAGGATAAGGAGCTCTCAGCCTGCCAGGCATGTCGCAATTGCACATACTTAAAAAACTGGGATGCGGGCAGCCCAAAATCTATCTGCAACATGCGGAAACTTTTAAGTTTACCTTTGGCTACAATGTCCCCAATGGTAGATCTGCCTATGGCGTCCCACCCCATAAAGCCCTGCAAGTTATGGAGTTCTTTTAACCAGGGGCAGTTCCAGAGAGGCGTCTGTTTAGTAGGTTTGCGGTCCCATCCCAGTGCCTTCGACGCTCTCTCCCACACTTCTAACATGACTTGGGTGGCTGGGAGAAGTCACCCCTGCCCCGTCCCCCATAGAGATAATACAGACCAGTCTGGTTCGCCATAGTACCCCTCTCCAGTGTATAGGTGGGGTGGTCTGACTCGGCATGTATCCAGTTGTTCACGGGCGTTAGATGTTCTGCCCAGTAGTAGGCCTCTATGTCTGGCAACAAAATCCCCCATTGTACTGATTACGGTGTAGGGTCATCAGAGCTATCCACAGTTGTTTCCCGAGCCATAGAAGGGAGCGCAGTTCCGCATCCATGGCTCAGAAGGTTTGTCTTGGGAAGGGGAGTACTTGTTCTGAAGGGCATAAAGGAAGCGGGCAAGGTAATCTTCTTAAACATGGCAGCTCTGCCTAGAATTGTGAGGGGTAGGGATTTCCATCTCTGTGCATCTTCCACAAAATTGGCTAGTACCCGCTGTATGTTTCTCTGGTAGGAGAGCCTCGTATCTGTGGTGAGGAAAATCCCCAGGAAGGTGAACCCGGTGTGTGATATTTGGAGGGTGCCAGGGAGAGTAGGCCAGACAGCTAGAGCACATGGACTGTAGATAACCAACTTGTGCCAGTTAATGTGTAACCTGATTAGGTCCCGTACTCATCCATAACCTCGAAGAAGGTGGGAATCGTGCCCGTTGAGGGGATAATATAGAGCAGAATGTCATCCGTATAGAGCAAGATCTTTTCTTCCGCAGTATCTGCTGGTGTAATTCGGAACCCCTGGATCTCCAGACACTGTATGATCCTACAGACCACTGTCTCGATCATAAGGTCAAAGAACAGGGGGAGAAAGGATAGCCCTTTCGGGTGCCTCACCTGATGGGGAAGTCTCCAGAGAGCTGACCATTGACCTTAACCCTCGTCCTGGGGTCTCTATACAGGAGACCAACCAGTGCCGAAACCAGGGGATGATGCCAAATTTGGCCAGGGTAGCCTCCAGAAAGGGGCTATGTACAACATCAAATGCCTTTTCCATGTCCAGTAACAGGAGAAGATGTGGGTCTCCATGGTCCCGGACCTCCATGAGCCAGTTATGGGTCCTTCGCAAGTTTAGCCGGGTCGCCCGTCCAGGCAAAAAAACCTGTCTAGTCCTGGTGCCCCAGATCAGTGATGTGTGATGTGATGTGATTGGACACTTCTATAGCGCACTACCACTCCAAGGAGCACCTTGGCGCTGTGACTCCCTATATCTAGCGGATGGTCAAGGCTAGACTGTCCTTGTTGTAGGAGAGGATCATATCAAGGCTTTGCATCCTGTGTCTGACAGTGTGTAGATCCATGTTTTCAACATTTTTCTGAAACTTTGCTCGGTAGTAGATTCACGAAGGTAGTGAGGTCGTTTGTTCCATGCTTTTGCGCCAATTACTGCTAGAGATATGCCTCCCTTAGTCGCCAGCCTGAATTTGGGGACGATGAGCAAATTTGCTGTAGATGATCTGAGTTCACGTGACAGATGGTATTGAGTGAAATATCTGCGCAGATACATTGGGCCCTGATGATGGGAGGCCCTGTAGGAGATTGTCAAGACCTTAAACAGAATGCGCTTATTTACCAGAAGCCAGTGCAGGGTGTCCAAAGCAGCAGAGGCCGAGGATATTCTTGGCCATCTCAGGACCGGTCTGGCGGCGGCATGTTGGACCATCTGAAGTCTGTGCAGGGCAGATTTATTTAGCCCAGCATACAGGCTATTACAGCAATCTGGGGCCAGATGTAGGTGGCCATTTACCGGCCGATATCGGCCTTTACCGACCGGTAAATGGGTTCTTGGGATGTAGGGGGCCAATTTAACGAATCGGTAAATTTACCGAATCGGTAAAATACCGAATCAGTATTTTTACCGATTCGGTAACTTCTAGATGTAGGTGGGACTCTTCTGAGTCCCAAAGGCCTTTCAGATTCGCTATTTTACCACCCAATCCAATTGGGTGGTAAAATACCGAATCCAGGTGTGCATACACATGTGTGCATGCACACCTATGCCATGTGACAGACAGACATGCCCTTAGGGTATGTCTGTGTGCCACATGGCACACATGCCTGTTTTGGGGTGTTAGAGGGTGTCAAAGTGACACCCCCTGCACTCTTGCTGGAATCGGTAAATACCGATTCGGTAATGCCCATTGATTCCTATAGGCTTCAATGCCGATTAACGATTTGGTATTTACCGATTCTGTAATACCTACACCCCCCCCTCTATTTTACCACTACTTAAATACCGAATCGGTAAAATTCAGTATTTAAGAAGTGGTAAAATAAAATTACCTAAATCTAGGCCCTAATCTCGATGTTATCAATGCCACTGCGACTGTCCGTCTTGGATTCAGGGGTAGCAGGTCAAAGAATTTTCTGAGACCTCTAATGATATTAAAGCAGTTACCGGCCACTTCCCGTGCTTGCTGTTTAAAGGACAAGGTGTTATCAAATTTAATCCCCAGATTCCGTACTGCGTTGATGGTGTTTGGCGGGGCCTCTGCCTCCTTTGGCCACCAAGACTGGGGTGAAAAACCGTTATTGGGCCCAAAAGGCACAATTTCTGGTTTTCGCTGAGTTGCACTTTAGGTGGTTGTTGGTCATCCATGTAAATGTTGCCGACAGGCATTCTTTCAGGGTCAATTCAGCATTGGTTAGGTTCTTATCAAGTACTAATACCAACTGAGTATCATCGGCATATGCGATCGTGCTGATGCCGAAGGAAGAGATCAGATTGATCAGGGGGACCATATAAAGATTAGACAATGTGGGGCTCAGACTTGAGCCATGTTTTCAACACTTTCTCCTCAGAGCAGAATTGGCCCAACGTAGTGACCTGGCGCCTATGCGCCAGGAAGTTTCTGAACCATTCGAGGATGGCTCCCGCTATGCCCGCATTTGCTAGGCGATGTAAAAGGATAGCATGGGACACCATATCGAAAGCTGCAGGAAGATCTAGCAGGATCAGGACAGCCTTGTTGCCCTGATCCAGTGCAGCTCGAATGGTCTCAGTTGTGGACAATAGTGCAGATTCGGTTGAGTGATAAGCTCTAAAGCCTGCTTGGCATGGATGGAGGATTTCATTCTCCTCCAAAAAAGCCATCAGCTGTTTATTGACACAAGATTCCGTCAATTTACAAAGGGCAGGGAGAAGGGAAATTGGGCGCAGATTCGTAAGTGTCGCAGGGTCCTGCACAGCCTTCTTTTGCAGAGGTCTGACTGCAGCCACCTTCCATTGCGGGGGATCTCTCCTGATAGGAGGGATGAATTGATGATAACATTGATTTCAGGGTTGACCTCTCCTACTATTACTTTAAGCAGGGCAGGAGGACAGGGGTCAAAGGGAGATCCTGACTTTATAGTGGATATAGCCCCATATGTGTCTTCCAAACTAATTGGGTTGAAAGTATCCCAACAGGGTTTATGCCTGTCTTTGTTAGTCTCAGCCTCTGGCTTCTCTCGCTCAAACTGAGGGAAGTCTTTCGTGAGGGTATCTATTTTCTGTGCGAAATAGTTAGCTCTCTCGTCACATAGAATCTGGGAAGGTGGGATCTCTTGTGACAATACCTTAGGGTTTCTGAAACTGTTAACAATTTTAAATATTTATTTCTGTTTATTGCTAGTAGCTTCAATTTGGGACTTGTAATACTTGGCTTTTCCGTTTTTAATAGCGGCGTGGTAATGTCTCCTAGCTGTCTTATATGCCTCTTTTTCTTCCTTTCCGTAATTACGTCGCCACCTTCGCTCTAGCACTCTAATATTGCCCAACATTTCTTTTAGTACACTTGAGAACCATGGTGCAGATATCCTCTCTTTCCTCGGTTTGGGTCTTTTCCCTGAGTTTATTATATGATTTCCTATCGCAGTCATCCAACCCTCGAATCTCTGATTATCTATATTGATGTTCCCAGAGAGAGTGGGTTTACTCTCCTTCACCCAGTCATGGAGGTCCGGGTGTTTTATAATTTTTCCCCAGCATGGTGCGGGTTTGCCCTTTTTGTATATCTTCTTTCTCTTTATCTCATTTCCCTCTGTCCTAAGGCTAAACTCGATGAATTTGTGGTCCGTCCAAGATTGTGATACCGGCGATTCTACTTTCAAAGCATCCACATTAAAGCTGATGCAATCAAGGATATTTCCTGCCAGATGAGTAGGTTCTGAGATTTGCATGGTCAGCCCCAAAACATGCAGAATTTCTTTGAAACTGGAGGCATGGTGATCATTTAAGTCGTCCAGATGCAGGTTTATATCTCCTAATAGGGTAAAATTGGCGAATCTGAGGATCAAATCACCAAGGACATCTCCTACGCTTTCCAAGAACTGCGTGGTTTGGCCTGGGGGGCGGTACAGCAGTGCACCTTCAAAGGTGAAGGTATCGCACGCTTGGATGCAAAAACTTAGGCTTTCAGCTCCTCTGATGTCAATAAGCTCTGTTATTGTGCATTTTAGGGTATCTCTGTAGATGATGGCCAACCGGCCACCTCGTTGTACTGGTCTATCCTGCCTCTGGATTAAGAAGCCAGGAGGTAGGGCATGTACTATATCTGGATTAGACCATTCGTTTAGCCATGTTTCACTGACAAATAGGCAGTCTAGCTCTTTTTCAGTGATAAGATCGTATATGTGAAGTGCATTTTTGCACATCGATCGTGCATTTATCAGTCCCCCCTTTATAAATTTGCGTTTCTCTTTCCCTCTAGGACTATGATAGGGTACTAGTGTTTGCCTACACCTCAGACAGCTGATCGGACCTAACCAAATGTCCACATTAAGCTCATGCTGACAGTGTCTGGTTTGTTTGTTCAGGACTAGTATCTCCTCTCTAGACCAGGTGTATGTCGGGGCAGTATATCTGGCCCTAGGCTCGTCCATAGCGCGGACGGGCGCAGACGGGCAGGACTTAGGCTTGACTTCGGCGTGACAGCGGCGCGCCCGCTGATTGTGTCCGCTGCGCGGAGGCATGGCCGTCTGTTTTTATACTGTATCCTCACGCGCTAGAGCGCTGAGACTGGATCTACGCCTAAGATGGCCGCTGAATTTCGGTTCAGAAAGTCACCTCCCACTCAGCACCTAGATCGGCTGTGTGAGGGGCGTCAGAAAACACAAGTTCAGTGCAATTTCTGCAGGTATGGGCACAGTTTTTAAAAAGTGAAACTTTGCGGCGCAAACAAAATTCAGTGCAAAATAAAACAAGGTAGATTTAAAAACGCTGCTAATGCAGAACAAGCAGTCTCCCGGCTTTTCGCCTCAGGAGCACTATGGAGTCCCTGATGGAGCCTCAAGGCAAGGATAGTCGCCAATATTTTCACCTCCATATTGAGGAGGGATATAGGGCGATATGAAGCACAATCAGTAAGGGGTTTTCCCTTGCTTATGGATTGGGATTATCGTGGCATGCACAAACAAAGGGTCAAAATGTCCTCCTGGGACACATCTTGGAAAAGCTTCAGCAAATGAGGGCTTAAAAGATCTGCGCACTTCTTATAAAATTCTGCAGGGAGGCAGATTGGGCCCGGGGTCTCCCCTGAACGCAGTCTGGGTATAGCCAGTTTGATGTCATCTATTGTGATATCAGAATCTAGCCCCTCTCTACCATCCTCGTCAAATTGCGGGGTATGAACGTCCGCCAGGTAGTCTGTTATATCTGGTAATTCCCGCAGGTTCCGGGCTTCGTAAAAGTGTTGGTAATACGACGCGAACATCTGTACTATCTGATATTGTGTGTCTGAGATATTCCCTGGGGATCCACCACGCTCGCGACCCATCGAGCCTCTATCTCCCTACGCCTCAGCCACGCCAGGAGCTTGCCCAACTTGTCCCCCACTTCGTACAGTCTATGCAGAGTCACCTGGGCCTGTGCCTTAGCCGCCTGCGTGGCCTAAGCCCTGTAATGATGCTGTGCATCTGTTAACTGTCTCAGGACCTGAGGGTCCCTCTGCAGGAGGTGCTGTCATTCTAGGCTGAGAATTCGGGCCTCTATTCCAGCAAGCTCCTCCTGAGCCCTCCTCTTTTCCCAGGCTATCCTGTTCTGGGCCCAGTCTCGCAACACTGTTTTATATGTTTCTCAGATTATCACTCTGGACTGCACCAAGCCCAGGTTTTCTGCAAAGAAAACGTTTGTATCCGCACGAAGGCCCAGGAGCACCTCCTTGTTCTGGAGGTCACATGCCGACAGTCTCCAGCCTCCCTGTCCAGTATTGGCCCTCTCACCCACCTAGACATATAGAGGGGTGAGTGATCTGACAAACCCCGGGCCATGTACTCCATTTTATAGATGTCCTGGTTGGCGCCCTGTGGGAGAAACACATAATCCAGCCGCGAATGGACCCTGTGGGCCCCAGAATGGAACGAGTACCCTCGCTCTCCCTGGTACAAGTGTCTCCACACATCCACCAGGCCCAGAGTGTCGGCAAGTCGCGCCAAGTGTGTCACTGGGGGAGGGTGGACGTGTTTGCCCGAGCCAGCCGCAGGGATGTGCATAACATCGTTAAAGTCACCCATAATGATGTGCGTCGATCCCAGTGTCCCCAGTAGTATATCCGTCACCCCATGCAGGGTCCTGGTCTGTAATTTTGGTGGGGCATAACCCGATGCGATAGTGACATTCCTCCTACCCCATGTTCCTGTCACTCTCACATAGGTGCCTTGGGGGTCTAGCCATGTACGTTTTACCGTAAAGGGAGGCGACTTTTTAATCAGGATGGCGACTCCCCTGGAGCCGGAGGTGTACCCTTCATGTGCCAGGACTGTATACGTCCCCGCACAAGAAACCCACATTTTGGGCCTTTAAGACGGGTCTCCTGCAGAAGCACCACATCCAGGTGGGTGCGTTTTAGGAAGGACGACACCAATCCCCGTTTAACTATATGACCTAGACCGTTAACATTACAGGTAAGCATAGTGGTGGGGCGTGCGAGCATGTGCGGAAAGCTGATGCCCTGTATGGGGCCTCTGGTGGAGAGCGTAGGCTCTACAGA
Organism: Lissotriton vulgaris; assembly: GCF_964263255.1. Classification (NCBI taxonomy): domain Eukaryota; kingdom Metazoa; phylum Chordata; class Amphibia; order Caudata; family Salamandridae; genus Lissotriton; species Lissotriton vulgaris. Next base: position 1,165,340,245 of record NC_141696.1, read on the forward strand.
ATCTGTGACTGTACCTTAACAAAAACATAATGAACCAAAAAAACAATACAACTAGTTGAAACTCCTTACCCGCGTCCCCCCACCCCACCTCCCCCTCCCTCAGTATCACACCCTCTGTCAAACAGTCGAGGTTGCGAATAAGGGTGGTAGAGGTCTGTCATCGGCCTCAGCCCCAAACTTATGCTATGGGTTCCAACTGCTGAAGCACCCCAGGAACCGCAAGAAACAAGCAAACCAAAGAAGGAGAGAGACAAAGCAAAGATGAAGAACAGAAGATATCTGAAGGGGGGGAGAGAGATGAACGGGGGAAAGAGAAGCTGGAAAGAGGAAAAGAGAGAGGGCTGTCCAATGCCCTTGTCAATGACCAGTCCTAGCCTAGAGCCTGCGATGAAACATAGCTCTTCAGCTGCTCTGCAGGACTATTAGTTAGTGTATCGAGGGGAAAGGTCCAATCAACATACTCTACGGTATTCATTCTGATTCTACAGAAAGTCTCAGAGGCTCTTCAATCAGGAGTGCGAGTCAGGGTGGTCCCCCTGTGATACCAGCATGTCTGCCGCTGTGTCCTTCTCTATCACCACTATCTCAGCGACCAGGGGATGTAAAGAGGGCTCGTCTTCTCCTCCCTCACCAGACGTACTGTCCCTATTATCCGTCTCTGTACCAGGATTGTGGCAGTCAGTAATCGAAGGGTGTGCGAGCCCGCTGACAAGGGGTAATCTAAGGAGAGCCCACTCCGCCGCCAGATCCTGTTGACGCCCCCTGTTGCATATGGCGTTGCCCCCTGTATACGATCTCTCCTGTTTCCCTGGGGTCTCAGTGTTCTTTGGGAGCCAGAAGGCCTCGTGTCGTTCCTCTCGGATGTCTGGCTGTGGTGCAACAGGGCCTCCAGCTGCTACAGGACGGGCCGTTCCTCAATCCAGTTCCACATCTCATCTGGTGTTTGGAAGAAATGCGTCTTCCCCAGAAATAGGACCTTCACTTTAGCGGGAAACAGAAGCATGTACTGAATCTTGTGCTCACTAAGTTTCGCCTTCACGGAGTCAAAAGTGCGGCTTTGCTTCTGGATCTCCCTGCAATATTCCGGTAAAATCATTATGCGGGTGTTCTCATGCCGTATCTCTCCGAGCGTTCTTACCTCTCAAAGGATCATGTCCCTATCTGGGAAGTTCAGGAAACAGGCTATGATGGGACGCGGTTGCGCTCCCTGGGGAAGTCGCGCCAGCAGTCCCCTGAGCGCCCTTTTTATGATGAAGCAAGCAGAGAATTTGTCTGGCGGGAATGTGAGCTGGAGCCAGGAGTGACGAAAGGCCGACATGTTGGTTCCTTCAATCCCTTCCCTAAAGCCCACAAATGGAAGGTTGTTGCGCCTTGCCCTGTTTTCCGCATCATCCACACGCCACCAAAGATCTTTGTTTGAAGACTGGAGCTCCGCCATTCCTTTACGTAGGTCCTGAAGGGAGTCCTCTGCCACGCCCAACCTGGTCTCCAATTCTGTGACCCTGGCCACCAGGTTGCGTAGATCCTGTCTCAGAAGCGTCACCTCCATACCCACCTCCCCTATCTTCCCCTCCAGTGCTGTCCTGGAGTACTGGATCACCTATAGGAGAGTGTCCATGTCGGCACGGATGGCCAGCAGTTCCACCGGGGGGGTGGGCGTGGGGGAGGTAATCACTTTTGTGTTGCGGTCCATTTCCCCATGTCGCAGTGGCTTTGGATCCTTATCCTTGCCCATTTTCAGGGACTTAGGCGTGGGTCACCAGGAGCACAGTGGCAAGGCCGAGGCCAGGCACTCAAGCTGGGAAGCAGGGCGAACTCTCCACACCCCCCCATTCGACACCCCTCAGGCGTGACTTCAGACCACTGAGCCCTGCGGCGTCCCTACCACACGCAGGTTTGTGTCACTCAGGTAGTATAGGTCCTTTCCAGACTGTCACAGCTTTAGGATCTGCGGCCAATGAGACAAACAAGGAGGAGTCCACTTCACCACCACAGTGGTCAGAGCTGTCCAGGCCCAGCTGGCACACCAGCACATGGCTGCAGGTGACCATGAAAGGGGGAGGGCCTCACCACATCGGGCACTGCATCGTCTTGCTTTTGATGGCCAGCCCCCTCTATGACAGCTCAGAGGGGGACGAGCACAAGCTCTCATCTGTTCACATGCGGCCCAGCGCCCCACCAGTTGCACTCGCTGTAGTGATCAATCTGCCGGCGATTCGATGTAGTCAGAGCCTACCTCGTGTCCTCCCCAGCACCAGTGCAGTGGGGATCAAGGGCATAGGCTCCAGGTGCGGGGAGCTCACAGCTGGGACCGCAGTCATACGGGACTTCACTGCAGACCTCTGCAAAGGGCCGGTTTGCCACTCAGCGCTCCACACCAGCGGGGCCCCAGGGCGCGGCAGCGTGCGGCGCAGCGTGTTACAGCCACCCGGCTTACCTGGAATCGCGGCTCCGCACTTCAATCGCCAGCCACCAGCTCAATCCACCGGTCCCACAGCGGCGAGGAGCATCCCCCATGTCTGGCCTGCAGCAATGTGGCCCCCGACCCGGGCGCGCCACAGTGAAATCGGGCAGGGTAGATCTGGGCTGGGGCATTTGCTCTGGGGGAGAACGGGGCACAGAAGCTGACAATCCTCCTCATCGTCTCCTGATCTCCTCCCAGGGACCCAACTTCTCGGCAGCGTGGCTCCGAATTGAGGGGCTTGCCAGGCTGTCTGCACTTCAGGTAGGTGCCATGTTATCAAGGCAGACACAGACCCAGCCTGGGACTCGCAGCGGCGGCAGGAAGGTCAGACGCCCTGTCAAAGTCCCTCAGAAGTGCGTCCGGCGTGTTTGTTTTGAGTGTGGTAAAAATGCAAATGTTCAACTTCCGAACAAATGGTATGGTACTTGTTATGTGGCTGTTGTGTTTTCAAAGATATACCATGTGGACAATTTGGAGAGTTTAGAAGGAAAGTAATCAGACAGAGAGAAACGTGGAGCGAGTGCTGGTGCAATCATGGCAGATATGTTTGGAACAATGATACCTAGTTTGGGAGTGGTATTTAATGACATCAAGATTAGAAGGTTATCAATAATCATGGATAAGTTGTCAGTTAACACAGCTCTGTCACTGTTGCTGGTAGATGGAGAGATGGAATTGATAAGGGCTATGGTAATGCAAAATCATCTCGCTTTCGATTTGTTATTAGCAAAAGAGGGCAGAGTCTGTAAAATGCTGAAGGTCCAACAGTGTTGTACTTACACACCAGATAACAGTAAGGACCTGAGGAAATATATAAGTAACATTACTGAGATACATCATGAGATACATGATCTGGCAACTGAGGGAATTTGGGATAAGATTGGGAAAGGTTTTGGAAGGGTTGGAAATTATTCTGCAAATCTTGGAAAAAGAATTCTTGCAAATATTTTTAAGCCAATAGTAAATCTTGTGGTCTGTATTATCATCTTGTTGGACATGGTAAGGGCATACAAATGGCATAAGTCGAGGCAATTGGAGAATTCCATTAGAGAAAGAGAAAGGAGCATGGAAAGACTGCAGGACAGTCACTATGAGAATCTTAAGTTATTGGAAGAATTAAGACAGAGGAGACTAGCTTCAACTTCAGTTTAGATCGGTCTGCTCTACAGAGAGTTAGATTTTTTTGATGACACAGGTCATCAGAAGGGGGGACTCATGTAGTGCAAAATCCATTTTCCTTTGTAGGGGTACATTATAATCCCATGTGTAGAACGCATCTGCATATAATCTTTTGTCGTGTTAACCTAAGTGTAAGGATCTTGTAACTTATTAACATGAATGTGATGTGTTTAGGCTAAAATGTAGAATACATGAAGAATTAATGTGGAAAATCAAATGTAACCAGGAGAAATGTTTTACTGAAATGCTCGTGTTGTGCAACTGACTGTGTCGTTTATATGTAGATGAAAATATTAACTGTAAATGTCGCAATTTTTATATAACCTCGTAAAGCTCATGTTCCATTTCTCTTATGTTTCATGTGCATGTTAGATTCTGTTATTTCTCACGTTTGCGTTGCAGGTGGAAGAAGCACCCTTGTTAGTTAGAATAATGTCTTTGTTTTAGAAGTTAGGCAAGGAAGGAGAGAAGTGGATACAGTGGGAGTTAATGCTGATAAGGAGAACTGTTGTATTTTCTCACCGGGAAGACACCTGTGACATTGGAGTATTGCAAGTAGGGAAAGAGTCACACTTCTTGTCTGCCTTAGGAGAGAGAGCGTCTTAGAACAAGCTCTTTCTCAGTAGCTTCATGCTTCCTGACCCATTGAAGTGGAAAGACTTCTAAGAAAGACTCCACACTCCGACACCTTAACCTATCCTTCTTCAAAGAATGCTTAAATAGGGATACCACATTAGGGTTAGTGTAGGAACAGATTAATGGTTTATTTTCATCGACCCTCGATGCAGGGGAACTTAGACTCTAGTTTCTTGATCTTTTGCATTTAATTCTTGAATTAATTGTCTTTTGCATGTTGCCCTGTCTTAACCTCATTCGCAGATTTGGATTCATCTTGGTTCCAATGTGCTTCTACACCCTCGTTTTGAGGTGTCTGTATGTCCAGTTATTCTAGGCTTTGTAATAAATTAACTAACTGTAGTTAATAGTCTGTGATTATTATGAGCCTAGGGAACTGACATTGAATTGATTGACATTTTTAATGATTTCTCTCCCCTACACACTCTCATGCTGCGAAAAAGTACCATTGACTTAAAGTTCTAGATCTAGAATATACGGGAGCGAATATGTTTAGCTTTAATTAGCTGCCATAAACAAATGAGGTTTGCATGTGTTAGCTCTTTAAAGCCAGACCTATTGGCTTTGCCACTGTTAATTTCCTAGTTCAGTTCATTTTCAGGGGCAGCTCTGCTGGGAGTCCTGGTCATATCAGGAGGAGGGTATCTGGAAGATTCTCTGTGTTTAACATATCCCATGCCTTTGTATAAACTCTGTTGCCAGTCATAATGAAATGTAATTCTGTTCCTCTTGTCTTCAGTCTGAATAGAATGGGGTCAGTCCAGGCCTTCTACGGAACAGAGGACTGTATTTATGTGAGACAGATGGATGATGATCAGGAAGTGGTTGGACCACAGCTTTGTGCGCAACGTCATTATTATGTGTGTACATTAGGTCAGCCATGGAGAAGCCTGTGTGTGGCACCACTTACTGGTTTTTCGAAGCCAAGGGCATTCAAGTTTAGCATCTGTTCCGCTACTGCGCTTTTCAGACCTGTCTGCACTTAAATCCAACTCTTCTATTAACAGGATTACAGAATGTGAAGCACATTTTAAGATTTTCTTGGAATAACCAGATTTCAAATCTCCACAGTAACAAAGGAAGTGTTATGGTTAATTGACTCCAGGCAAGAGCACACTGGAAGTAGATGTAGATGTAGAGTAAAATTAAATCATCATGATGATGATGATTATAACAATAATAATAATAATAATAATAATAATAATAATAATAATAATAATAATAATAATCATCATCATAATAATAATAATTTGCTTCAGACTCAGAACTAAAACACACTTGGGTTTTGATGTTCTGAAAATACTGATTTTAGAATTACCGAACCCATTGGAACTTTGCCTATTTGATTGAAAAATAAATGGTGAACTTCTAGGTTGGAGGAGTTGTGCGTTGAGCCTGCACCCCTTTAACCAATCGAATATAACTCCATGCAGCCAGCATATCAACCATCTGAGATATTTGAACACCACTACTTTAGCAAGTAGGCACATTTTCTTGTTTTAAAAAAATGCCCACGTGCCTGTGCTTAGTTGTTAGAAAGAGGGTGGGTTGGTGAGGGGGATGTATAGATACCCAACTAGGTTCACGTTTCTGAAGTCCGACAATTTCGATATCAGGAAGGGCTCCTTGTTTAGTAATAGAACAATGTCATCACTCTTAAATCACAGCAGATTAAAATAATATTGAAAACAAATGGAACTAAATGTTAATGTATGAGCTAGCTCTAACGAATGCATTTAGATTTTTGTATCCAGTACCCCAACCCAAATGTTTCTAAGTCACGGACTTTATTTAGGCGCAGGGTTTTGACGCAGCATTGGCCTAAAAGTGACTGAGTGAAATCTTGAGAATTTCACCCAGACACTTTTAGGAGGCGTTCATGCGCAGGAACGCCCCCCCCCCCTCCGCAGGAACGCCTCCTTATGGCGCAGGGCTTTACAACGTGATGCATCTCCCAGATGCGTCACGTTGTTAATACCCTGCACCATGGCGCATCTTTTGCGCCGCCACTGCGTCACAAAAGTGACGCAACAGCAGCGCAAAAGAATCCGACTTGTAATTCCAAAATTGTTCTTCTCCAACTGGTATGCGGAGATTCTTTAATCAGTAGTAACGCTGAGTGTTAAAATCCTCAGGGTGAGAAAATCGGGAGAGTATCTATGTCCACGTATTTAAAACGCGGGAAGTGTAGAAACTTTCGCAGCAGAAAGGGGAATTACAAGTCGGATTCTGACTGACACTGAAAACCCGGTCTCGAGCGGAGCCGGGTCGGAATTATCACCGGCACCGCGACCTGTGGTTATAAATCTTTTACCTACAGCCCTGAGGAGTCGCGGAAAAAGTGTGTTTTCTTGCGACGAAACACGTGTCGGCTGGCTTTCTATGATCAATAAAAGAAGATCCGAAACACTGGTGGTCCAATCCTTCGTCCATGACAAATGAACTTTATGTCCATTGAGACATCTGTTTTTTGCTTGAACTTGTACACAAGTGTGCAGCAGGTTTTGTTTCTATTTTACAGTATAATGTCCAGCGTAATAAAATCTTTATTATCTTTAAAAAAATTGCTAATTTTGAATAGATCAGCTTCATTACAAGGAGTAATTACGAGCAAACCAAAAGTTGTTTATAGTTGTCTAATACATTTAAGGGCTTCTTTAGATGTGGAACTTGCAACACGTGGGAATATGTAGTACGTGAGAGTATGGAATTTAGATGTAATACCAAAAGAATAAATAAAATAAGGAGATTCATTAATTGTAATACCCCACATACTATGTATGTAATAGAATGTGAAAGTAATAATATGAATATTGGCAGCACACCTAGACCACTAAAACAGAGAATTCGGGAGCATCCTAGAGCAAGTAAGAATGGAAACATTAAGGGGCAGATTTACAAGCCCCTTGCACCTCATTTACGCCGCCGTTGCATCGCTTTTGTGACGCAGCAGCAGCGCAAATCCTGCGCCATGGTGCGGGGAACTTACAACGTGACGCATCTGGGAGATGCGTCAGGTTGTAAAGTCCTGTGCCACATGTAGGCGTTCCTGCGCAGGGGGGGCGTTCCAGCACAGGAATGCCTCCTAAAAGTGGCTTCACTCAGTCACTTTTAGGCCCATGCTGCGTCAAAACCTTGCGCCTGCCTGAAGCATCCATGCGACATCCATGCTCCGCTCATCAAATTCTTCCGGGCCAGGCACTGTGAAGCCCATATATGGTTCACTAGTGAACTGAAAAATAAAAAATTATTGCTCCGTCAGTTGGAAAGAAAATGGCGGCATGTTTATGACACTAAGGACAAACAGCTTTATCTGCCAGCCCGCAGGGACTATAAGAAAGTTATACTAGCAACCAAGACCTCGTCTTTCATCACCAGGATTCTCGCTGCCTCTAACAAATCCAAAGAAATTTTCAGGATTGTGAATGAGCTTTGCAGCGATGATAGAATTTCACCTTGTCAGGTTCCCACTCAAAAGCAGTGTAACCTGTTGAACGATTTTTTTGTGGAAAAAATTGAAACTATCGGGGCCAGTATTTCTACCTCCTCTCTGGCGAAACGTCTGGACAACAATCCTAACAACCCTCTGACCATGAATCATTTTAAAGCTTTATGCCCTGGCACCTTACTTGAATTAATGTCCCGAGTGAAATCAGGCTCTCCTAAGGATTGCTGCCCCCCTTCTGTCCTAAAGGACACCTTTGCAGCTCTACCTAATTGTATTCTTCCTCTCCTTAATGAATCCTTAAGGAAGGGAGAAGTACCTAGAACCTTCAATAATACCACATTAGTTCCGCTCCTTAAGAAACCTGGAGCAGACCCCTCTAACCTCTCTAACTTTCCAATGAGTCATTCATCCTGGCAGTGATAGATACCCTGAGGGCTAACGCTGACTTAGGTATTCCACAAGCACACGTGCTCCTGGATTTATCGGCAGCACGGTCGACTATACCATCCTGTTGAACGTGTCGAACAAGCCGGTATATGTGGTGCCGCCTTCCAGTGGATAAAGTCCTTTCTCATGGAAAGAACTCAGGCAGTACGTCTTGGGAGCTATACCTCTCTGAATCAATTCACATTTTGTGGGGTCCCACAGGGCTCCTCCCTCTCCCCACTACTATTCAACCTTTACATCAGGCCTCTGATTCACTCTCTCAAAGCCAGGGGAACCACTGTCTTCAACTATGCTGATGATCTGCAGCTTGTGTTCTCGCTGAGGTCTCCTAGCGCTGCGGCTGAATTTCAATCCACAATGCGTCACATTCAGCATTGGATGGAGGTGAATCAGTTGAAGCTCAACCCTGGTAAGACAGAGCTGGTGCTACCTGGGAAGAGCTCCGCATATTGGGGATCTCATTTCTGGCCGGCCGAATTAGGCTCACCCCAGTCCCCTCACTATCTGTAAAGAGCCTTGGGGTAACGATAGACTCCGATCTTACTCTGAGAGGACAGGTGGGCAGCATGGTCTCAACCAGCTTTTTCCAGCTGCGTAAAATCCGGAAAATCTCACACTTGTTATCCTACTCAGCCTTGGTTCAAGTGATCATTGCCCTGGTTCTTTCACGCCTAGACTTTTCTAACTCCCTGTACACTGGCCTCCCTCAGGGCCTGCTTAACCACCTCCAAGTGGTACAGAATCAGGCGGCAAGACTGATCTATAAACAGCCAAAATGGCAATCGGCCAGACCTTTACTGGTCAAACTACACTGGCTGCCTATAGTACATCGTGCCACTTTTAAGACAGGCTGCATAGTCTTCAAAACTTTGCACGGTACGAGCCCTAAATTTCTTAACAGTCGGATCACCAAACATGCCCCTATACGTAACCTCCAATCTGCACACCACCTGCATCTTCTTACCACCCCCACCATCAAACTAAAAAGGCAGGGTGGTCGTAGGTTTTCCTACTTAGCACCCAGGCTCTGGAATTCTTTCCCACTCCCAGTTAGGAACCGCAACAACCTGCTGGGCTTCAGAAAGGCCTTGAAGACATGGCTTTTTGTGCAACCATATTAATTCTGGACTGGGCCCTCAAAATTCATTCAATTAGCGTCATGAAACCTTTGGTGACCGTGCGCTTTATAAATTCTTCCTAACATAACATAACAAGGATTGACGCAGCTTTGTGCACATAGGGCCCACCTGATCATTGCTGGAGCTGCGTCGCGCTTGCGACGCAACTCCAGCAATGCGCCGCTTTTACGGCACAAATGCGTGACGCTTCTGTGACGTTTTTGCCCCATGGTGCGCCGCATTGTAAATGCAGCGCATCAAGGGTGGCGGAGCTGCGGCGCACACTTACTGGCGCATCCCTGCCGATACGCAGGGATGCGCCAGTAATTGTAAATCTGGCCCCTAAATATCTACTTGCATTGGATTTTCAGGAAATGTACCCAAATATTTTTACTTTCCTTCATTCTTATGATTGGCTTCATTGAGGTTAAGCTGAGGAGAAAGATAACTATGTCTAAGGTAAGCTGAAGAACTATGGAAATGAAAATTAAAATTGGTGGAACGTGAGTAAGTATGGGCGGAAAATCTGTTCCGCTCGCGGATTTTGCGGATTTTCGGTAAATTCGCAATCCGCGAGATTCGCGAATTTCCCGCAAAATCCGCAAATCCGCGAGCAGCAAATTTTATGGCTTGCTCGCACTGTTCGCGTGAGTTCGCGGCTTCCCAGTTCAACTTCGCGCCCCGCGAATAAGCGCTAAATTGCAGAAATACGATCTTAGCAAAACTGAAACTACTTACCAGGTTCAAAAGTTCAAGCTCATCATTAGTAGCCATTTCCTGTAGTGCTTCCTGAGGGGCCCCTCCAGAGTTCAGTTGCCTACTTGCAACTATTATGTGACCCTGCTCTGACCCTCAGAATAGTTACACATATGCCACAAAGGTCCTGAATTACAGCTAAGGGAGAAAGCAGGAGCCAGGCTGGAAGTTCAAATCCAGTGACACATTAATCAGCCCCTAATTCATTATTGTCAGTTGGGGCAGGGCAGGTGTTGTAACTAATTTTGCAACAATGAAAGCACTTAGCAAGTGCAAAAGATCACTAATCAGGAAGCACTAAGGAAGCAGGTGCCAGCTAAAAAAATATTCTGTGACACATTAATCAGCCCCAAATTAATTCAGGTCACTTGAGGCAGGGAAGGTGTGCTTTGCTTTGCCACAATAATGTACACTGGACAACCAGAGGGTGCTGTGATGAAACAGAGGGTGGCATGGGTGAGCCAGAGGGTGGCATGTGGTGACAGAGGGTGGCAGTGATGAAGAAGAGTGTCCCAACTAGGCTGGACACGTAGAAACAACAAGTTCGCAAAACTTGCGACCCGACAGGTAAGTTCCCGTTTGCGAAATTGTACAAAAACCCTCGCGACCTGGCAGAAACCCGCGGGGAACACAAAAAAAAAAAATCGCAAATTCGCGAGAATTCGCGGATTTTGCGGATTGCGAGTTCGCAAATCCGCAAAATTCGCGAACGCGAGATTCGCAAAATTCGCCCATGCCTAAACGTGAGCATTATACTGATAATGAGCTGCTTGATTTGTTTATGAAATAGGTTTTTCATTTGGAACATGCCATGTCCATGTCTTCTTGCTCAAAACACAATATATGTTATTCTATGTGATAAGATGTTGGTCCTGTTCCTTTATTGCCATTTGTTGTCTCAATATGGCGGCCATTTGTCCTTTTAGTGAGTCTGACTCGCGTAATCATGGACATATTTAAAGAGTCACAAAGGTGGCCCTGACTGTGGACACAAAGACTGTGTGTAGCGTAGGGTGGGAGCATTAATCACAAGGTTTTTGATGTTAGTAAAAACAGTGTTGACTTCTTCAGTCCAAATAAAATGAGTGCCTTTTTTGAGCAAATCTCTTAAGGGTTGACCATTGGAGGCATAATCAGGAACAGACCGGGCATAATACTTGCAGAGACCCAGAAAGGATCTCAAGGCATCCTTATCAGGAGTGGAGGGGGTGCCTGTACAATAGCTTTATCATTACAAAACTTGGGTTTAAGGCCTTCATGGGTAATTGTATGCCCTAAGTAATCGATTTGTTCAGCCAAGAACTTATACTTCTCCGGTTGAATAGTGATACCTCTGTCATTGACAATGGAACTCAATTTGTTTCTGCCTCCATGAAAAGCTTCCACAATGATTGTGACCTTAAACATATTCAAGTTTCTTTGTATAATCCCCCAGCTAACGGACTAGTTGAAAGAGCTAAACATTTCTTAACGAAAGGTGTTCAAACAGCTCTTTCGTCTTGCTAGGATTTTAACTTATACCTTAAAGATAAAGTGAAAATGGAGCCAGGGAATGAACAAAGAAGTTAAAGGGGAAGAGACATAGCACAATGAAGCGACAGAGAAGGCAAGGTGAGAATAATACATTGTGCATGTACAGGAAGACCCTTCTCAATGAATACAAATCAGTAAGATGCCTGTTCACTGTGCCTTTTTAAAAAATAGAACTGTGCCTGCATTGCCATTTGTTGCTTTAATATGGCGGGAGTTTGTGTCTTGGTGGTTTAGTGTTTATTTCATGAGTCCGGCTCTTGTAAACATGGATGTATGTAATAATGTACAAAGATGGTGCTGGCTATAGATGCCAAGAGAGTCTTGCGCCATCGGACTGTCACTTTTTGTGACCTTCCGTGACACAGAAGCCTGCGTGATATTTATCAGGCAGCATTAAGCCACTTTTTTTGGCTTAATGCTGCCTGATAAATATCAGTCCCTTTAACGGAGTGTTCTGCGTTAAAGGGGCATGCAATGGGTGTTGCTTGGGGCGATCCATGGCCTTTTGACACTGCCCCAGATTTAAGAGAAATCGTAAACCTGAGGCAGTGCCAAAAGCTTACGCCTCCCTGGGGGAGGCATAAGGGAGGCGTAACTGGGAGAAATATCTTTATTTCTCCTTGTTTTTCGTTTTTCTACGTGTGCTGCATTCTGCTACATACGTAGAAAGAGGAAAAGCCTCTTGTGATTATTTTTGTACAGAAAGGTTTCCCTTCCTGTACAAACATAATCATCCCCGCAATGCAGGCACCCTTGCACCATTGTGCCAAGGTGCCTGCGCTGGCACAGGCAGGGTAAAAGGACAGGAATGAGCTGTATCTTTTAGATACAGCGCATTCCTTGCCTTTTCTTTTGCCGTAGGGAAGTGTTGTGTTGTGCGGGACTGCACAACGATGAGGGCAGGGACACTTCGCATGAGCAGTAACATTCTAGATGTATTCATTTAAGAACAGTCTTACATTAGGTGGTCTCGCAGACGGCAGGATGGCACAGGATTCCGTCGCAGCCAGTACTGGGACCTTCCTCTGTTTTGGATGTCACCACCACTGGGCTCTGCCGGAGATGGCATCAGCTCAGCTGCGGGCTCACAGTCACCTCCGTTGCTGTCGGCACCTTCAGGGCTCTCTCCATCACTCTGGTCGTGGAGGCGCTCAGGAGATTCTGGAACGGCTACAGGGCTAGGACAGTCCACTGCAGTCCGGGGACCAACCTGACTCTGGACAGGGTATCCCACATTGTCCGCCCGCATGGTGGTGGGGTAGAGCCCCATCCACCCTGATACTTTTTGAAATAGGACACATTGCACCTCACCATCTCCGGGCCTCTAGTGGCAATCACCCAAGTTCCTCTGACATCAACCGCTGTCCATGGATCAGGTTCATACGCAAGTCTGAACTTGCCGCTGGTGACTCGGTTCTTCAGCAACACTTGGTCACCTTGGACTACTTGCGGGGCTCGGGCTCTTCTCCGGTGACTGACCTGGGCATAGGTCTTCTGACATCTGGATTCAACCTGCCCCTCATTGGGAGTTTTGGGTCGCCATTGTGGATGATTAGGTATAGAGTCCATGACCACACGCCCCATGAGGAGATGTCCTGGCGCGACACCCGTGGTGGTATGAGGTGTCTGGCGGTAGCTCTTTAAGAACGTGAAAATGGCTAGTTCAATAGATTGCCCCTTTTCATGGGCAATATGGATTACTTTATTAAGAGTCCGCATGAACCGTTCCGCTTCGCCATTCGCTTGTGGCCATCTTGGGTTTGATTCGCCGATGCCGGACACCCAACGCCTTCAGGTAGGCCGCTAGTTCTTGACCTTGAAACGGAGGGCCGTTGTCAGTCTTTAGTTCTTGCATCAAACCATGCGCCGCCATGATTTTTTCTAACTTGGGAATGACTTCAGTCGCACTGGTAGTGGATATGATCTCCACCTCTGGATATTTGGAATGATCATCGATGGCCACCATGGTGTGTCGGCCATCTGGAAGGCTACCAAAATCTAGGCTGACGCACTCCCACAGAGACTTGGGCTCTGCCAGGTTCGGCGCTGGTCTAGGAGGTTGCCCTGTTGTTTGGAAGGCCGCCCAGGATCGCACGGTCGACTCCACCAGAACGTCCATTAGAGGAAACCAGACCTTGATCCCGAAGACGAGATTTAGTCTTGACCATCCCTTGGTGGCCCACATGAGCCAGTTGAACAACTTGGTCAGTGAGTGATGAGGGGATCACCAGCCGGTGTCCTCTCAGCAGGCATCCTGTGTTGTCCTCATTAAGCTCTTCTCTCACATGGTACAGGCTGTCCATAATACGTCGCGCTCCTGGCGTCAAGATCTTCCAGTCCTCCTTGGCTTTGTGCCAGTTCCCACTCTGTACTGCAGCTACGGTCCTTTGGAGGCAGTCATCGGTCTTGGTGGCACCGCGAAGAGTTCCATGGAGATTGGCAGTGGACAGGACCGAGCTGTGACACATCGTACGTACTCCTCCGTGTCCGCCGCATCTTCCATCTCTTCCTGGGTTGCTGCGCGGGGGTGCCGGGATAGATAATCAGCTGGGTTGTGTGGTACTGAAAATTCTGGACCCTGCTATTGTGTGGTACCGAAGCTCTGCACTCGTGTCCTAAATATCATCGTACCATGACGATTTTGGTATTGGCAGACCGGTAATGATTGGGATACTATACATAAACATTTGCGTCATGATCGAGTGATGAAATCACCCTGAAATCGTAGTTTTCGTCTTGAACCCTCGGGTTCCATTTTGTGAGCGGCATCCATTTTGTGATTGCCCTTACATAGTCAATTGACTAAAGCCGAATTCAATCTTGAAGGACACGTACACCTTTGCTGACTCCTCTGTGACCTGGGCGAGTTGACTCCACTGCCTTAAGCCAAACCTGCTCGGGCAGTTCCTTTCCCAGTGGCCGAGCAAGATTAGTATCAAGGCACAACATGTCATAAACCGTTCATCGCATACAAGCTATGTTTTATCTCACACACACCTGTCCCTGTTTCTTCTTTATGACCTGTTTTACAAGGAGGAGGTGCCCGTTTTTATTAGGGGTCCGTCGATATCTGATGAAAGTTTTGGGCCTCGCCAGGTAATCTATCATGAACTAGACAAACTGAAATGTGGGCTTGTCATCATGACTCTGCTTTTTCTTTATAGTAGAAATATTTGTATGACCAACTGTAAAACAAGGAATTCTTGCCTGAAGCTTATTATTTAGTATAAAAAGAGAAGGCTGGTTCTGTAAAAACGAGCAGTCTCCTGAGAACATACATGTCGTTGTACTTCTAGGATACCTTTTACTGGTTGCAGCCAATAAATACGATCTCTGACATCACCTAGAAGACTCTGTGTTTCTGTGGTCCGAAACAGGAAGGACTTGAGGTCTTTGGGTGTTCTCCCTGGCACCGCCGGGTCCATAAAAACCCGGTACCTCCGTTGGCGCCCAACTCGGGGTGGTATCAAGCGGTACCGGTCCAAGCCAGAGGTTCGTGAGGAGCTTCGTGTGAAAATTCCAGAGGACGGCCAGCCACTTCAGCGACCCCTGTATGTCGACGTGGTTCCGAAGGTCTTTGCTGCGAGGTTCCCCGCGTCCCGACGGCTACGAAGGACTGCTGCCCTGACTATCGCCCTGTTTTGGACCTTTGATGATTGGTAGAGTGAAACGATAGAAGAGTCTTCTGGTGACGTCATCGATCATCGATACTTCAGTTAAGTATAAGTGGAGCATCTCCCAGTCCTTAGTTTGGTTCTTATTTTTGGTTTCCTTCGGATACGCTTTGATTTGGAACTTGCAAGCGCCAAAGCCGAAGGACTCGTGTATTCACGAGACTATCGTATTCGATAATCCTTTGAAGTTTGAAGCTAGACTAGAGAGCGAAGATGCCGTGTCCGGTTCCTCCGATTGGAACTCCAACGTATGAGCTCTATGTGAAGCATGGCGTAGGCCCTATCACGTATAACGAAGTATGGGTCCGATACACCAGAAAGAATGGTGTTCTAAAATGGCCCCAATATGGTAGTTTTGACACAGAAATCCTAGATAACCTGGAGGTAAAACTTTTTAAGAAGAAAGCCCGGCCGGCGATGTTTGACTCCTTTCGCCTATGGCGCAAAGAAGCGAAACAGAAAGAGATGAAATTAGCAAAGAAAAATAAACGAGGTATGTCAATGGTACAAGCTGCCGTTGCGTTCAAAGATAACGAGGAAGAGCAAGAGAGTGAACAAACGCTTAGAAGTAGGAAGTTAGCGGTAGACAAATGCTACCCAGTTCTGCCACGTAAAGGACGAGGATCAAAAGAGAAACTTGATAAGGATCCTTTGATGTCTCATTTACTGAGTTCACCACCTCCTTATGCGCAGAGTGCTACAGCACCACAGCAACCTTTGGTTGTACAACCTCCTGTTGTTGGAGCAACAGGTTCTACCACAATCGCCAGCTCCTCTTCAGCTGGTTCCTACTGCTCCGGCGCAGCCCTCTCAGGGGCCGCAACCTTTGCTACCTACTCCATCTGTTTTTCCTACGACTTTGCCTACTGCTCCAACTGCTTATCCTAATACTCCCTCTGTTACTGCCTCCACCTCTGCTTTACATCAGCCTGTCTTATCTGGCGCTTCTGCCTTTCCGTCAGTTTCTCCTTCTGTTCGACAGAGAGTAGCAAACACTGTCACTGGTCTTTTCTCAGCTTTCTTTGGGTCGCCTAATACGACCCCTAACACAGAACGAAGACAGTTGCGGAGTCAGCTGCCTGACTATCAGGAGAGAGAATTGTTGGATGAGTTAGTGCGTAAATGGGTTGTCAATACTGCAAGACATGATGAAGAGCCTATTATAAAAGTCTTCCGTCAGTGGGAAGCATCGAAACAGATTTATGTTTTTTTTTTTTTTAAATCTTTTTATTGTCAAATTTTTTCCCCAAATTTTTTACAACCATACAGGGCACGACCATAAATTTTACATTACATATATCAAGACAGATCAACAGAAAAGAAAATAAGATACAATATTTTTTTAGTTTGCATATACATCAAACAATATTAAATGAAAATGTTGTGCACAACGAGCACCCCGAGCAGCCCAAGCAGACCGAGCAGAGCGTGTTGGCAGCAATAACAGAGGAAGGGCATATGGGAAGAATCTGCTCAGGTTTAGGAATTGAGACTGCACAGCCGAGTGTAATGAAAGAGCATCAGACCCGTGTTAGCGGGGGAGCAGGCGAAACAGATGCTTATGGTGAAACGGGTGCGGGAGAGGTATCAGAGTCTGTATCTCTCCCGGTAGAAGAATTAGGTAAGGAGCAGGAGGGGGGATCCTATTTAAATAAGAGCACTCCTGAACTTCCTGAAATCTTTATACAATTTGCTAGTAATAAGGGAACTGCAACTATGATTGACCACGCTTCATCAAAAGAAACCCCTTCAATTATTCTAGCGCATAAAAAGGATGGAATTAATAATGTCACTAGTAAACTTACAGAGGACATATTGGATGGCTACCAAGGTGTTAGCAGGGGGGTAGATAAGCAACAGGGTGACAGAAATGGTGATTCCCTCCCAGCAGTCACTGGCTCTCCTAGTGCTGATTGTTTCTTTACTGGCAACGATGAGGATAAGGAAGAAATCGAGTCTGAGGAGCTAGAAGAGACGGCTTCCAATTATAATTTATCCTCTGACAAGGAGGATACACCAATAACAACTACTACGGAAAGCGAGTCAGAGTCCTCGCAGACAGATATATCAGAACTAGAGACTAAGTCTAACCCTGAGCATAATACTATACTAAAACGAAACCTGGTGTCTAAGCTAAGCAGAAAAAAGGGAGCTAAGGGAAGGTCCTGTAGAAGAACAAATAAAAGAGGGAATGTAGTGCAAGCTGGGGTTGCGAAAAAACTGGATTGGGACAATGCAGCCACCTTACAGATGTATCAAGAGGGCGCAGTTGGAGGCTCTGAGCTACCGAATAAATCGCAAAATCAGGCGCGACTAACCCCACAGACTCAGGAAAATAGCAATGCAGCAAATTTTGAACTCCTGTTTTCAACTTTAAAACAAATCCAGGGAGAGGCCCGCCAGGAGAGCCAAAGAGCTAAGCAGGCTAACAAAAAAATACAAAGTTCTCTCCGCAAGGTTGATAAAATGTTTACTGAAATGGCTGATCGATTGGCGGAAGTTGAGGAGAGGACAGGCAAAGTCGAAGATGAATTGGTAAAGTTGCAGGAGTACAGGGATGAACAAGAAAAAACATCATCTGATGTCCTGTGGAAACTTGAAGACGTTGAAAACAGACAGAGACGCAATAATATAAGAATACTGGGCGTTGATGAAGAAAAGGAAGGGTCGGACATACGTGCTTTTGTTGTAGAATTGTTGAAGGGGGCTTTCCCAGAGCTTGATAAATGGGACTGGGACAAAGAGGTGCAGCGCGCACATAGGTTTCCCTTAGTACAAAAGAAAACCACAAGTCCGAAAGCAAGGGCTATATTAGTATACATCGGAAATTTCTTATTGAGAGAGGAAATAATTAAAAAGGCAAAACCCATGACTAAGCGCTCATTTAAGGATATAACATTTTTTACCCGCCCAGATTTCTGCCACACGACGGTGGAGAGAAGGTGGCGCATGAGGCAATTAATAACACCTTTTCAGAATCTGGGATGTGAAGTATATCTAATGTTTCCTTGCCGTCTCAAAGTCGGCCATAATGGCCAATTTAGGGTCTTCTTCTCAGAAGTAGTGGCGCAGGAGTATCTGAATTATTTAAAAGAAGTGAAAGTACAAAGAGATGGGAAGACGCAAAATGAGAGAGCATTAGCCAAAAGACAAACTGAGTACGTGACACAAAAAAAGAAAAAATGAAATGTAATAAGAAGAAAATAAAGTATATGGGGTGAGGCAGTATGGGTAAATTGTATTAATGATATAGATTCTATAACATGATTCTGACACTTCGGGGGGGGTGGGAACGGAGAGGGCCTCTGGGGGAGGATCGGCTGTCAGACAGAGGTCAATATTGACCTCTTTGCCAGTAGGGAGGGGGGGTGGGAGGGATGGGGTCTAGGGCGGGGGGAGGGGAGGGGAGGGACAGGGCACGACAATGCAGAAAAGGCAGAAAAAGACAGAGTTGTTGATGGAAGCAAGGATAGGAGAGGGAGAAAAAGGAGATAAAATAAGATACAAGATGAGGGATATGAGGCTGAAAGGAAGAAGAAGGAGAAACATAATCGATAAGATGAGGAGGAAAAAAAAAGGTATAGAGTGATAAAGCATGAGTATGAGTATGAGTACAAGTATAGCTGGGTATACAATAGACATACAAAGAAACATTTATGGGGACGAAGTATGTGACATAGAATGTATGTGGGTTAAACGAGGCTCAAAAAAGACTTAAGGTATCACTTTTATTAAGGCAAATGAATCCAGATTTTATTTTTATTCAGGAAACGCATGTCATGAGCTCACAAGATTTTTTTTTTAAACAATTGGGTTTTCAACTATTGGTAGCTTCACAACAAAATGTTAAAAAAAGAGGAGTTGCTATATTATCTAGGGATAAAAACATATGTTTGAGAAAAAAAGCATACGATCAATGGGGAAGATGGGCAATGGTTGAATGTATGATTGATGGGGAGTGGACAACATTGATAAGTGTATATGGGTCAACAGAGGATGACCCGGAGATTTTTCAGTTCCTAGATGTGGAATTAGCTACTTGGGCTCCAAGAATTATAATGGCGGGAGACTTGAATATTAACGGTGCTGATGGATTAGGTCTAGGCTCATTTGGCAAATACTGTGGTAGGAAAAAACGAGTGTGTTATGCCCTACAAGAATTAGCAACTAATAATGCTGTATATGATGTGTGGGGAAAAAGAATGCCAGGGAATAAGGGCTACACATATTATTCTGCCCCACACAAAATATGCGTGAGACTGGATTATTTCTTTGTTTCAAATGAAATATTAATAGTATCCAGGATAGATAGATTTCCGCGAATCTTAAGCGATCACAACCCCCTAACTCTCACAGTGAGAAAATCAATAAATACTAAACAACATATGCAATGGACTTTTGAAAGGGCACTCTTATCGGAAGAAAAATACGTGGAGCATATGAAGCAATGGATAAAAGACTTTTTTGAGATTAATAGAGATAGCACCTCTGTGGGGGTGGTATGGGATGCTTTCAAGTCAGGGGTGCGGGGAGAGACGCTGAGTTTTAGTTCATATAAGAAAAAATAGGAACAAAAGAAAAATGTGGACCTAGCCGAGGCACTACTTAAAGCTGAGGAGGATTTAGAGGAGTGCACTCGGAGTGGAACCCCTGTAGAAAATGTGTATGTGAAACTATTAAAAGCGTAGGGTGAAGCTGAAGGGGATATTGCTAGAAGGGCTGCAAAACTCTATACTAGTAAAAGAGAAAAATGTTATGAGTTTAGTGAAGCAGTGGGAAGAACGCTAGCAGTCCGAACAAGACAACAAGACGCACTAGGCACTGTAAGGGAGATTAAGGACTCCTTTGGCAAGATACAAACAGAGACTGAGAAAATAAGGGAAGTCTTCAGATCTTTTTATGAAGACCTATATGAGGAGCCGACAAGGAGTGACCCCGGGAGAATCAGGGACTATTTACAGGATATTCCGGTGACTAAATTTACGGAAGAGGAGGTAGATAGTTTAGAGGAAATTTTTATGGAGGAAGAAATAAAAAATGCCATATCAAATCTCCCATCTGGTAAAGCAGCAGGCCCGGATACAATCCCAGTAGAGTTTTATAAAATATTTTGGGAGGTTCTTAAAATAGATATGCTTAGGACAATGCAGAAGGCGCAAGACGGTAATTCAGTACCTATGACATGGAGAGGTGCCGAAAAAGTTATAATATTAAAAAAGGGAAACCAGCAGAAGAGCCTGGTTCATATATGCCTATAACGCTAATGAACACCGATACCAACATTTTTTCTAAAGCACTGGCGACAAGATACGCTAAGATCATAGACAGGGTGGTGAGCAAAAATCAGCATGGCTTCATACCTGGGAGG
Organism: Lissotriton vulgaris; assembly: GCF_964263255.1. Classification (NCBI taxonomy): domain Eukaryota; kingdom Metazoa; phylum Chordata; class Amphibia; order Caudata; family Salamandridae; genus Lissotriton; species Lissotriton vulgaris. The sequence goes on from NC_141696.1 coordinate 1,165,360,868, forward strand.
GGCACCACCCACCATACGCGCAAAGTAATTACATTGTTTGACGCCACAGCAGTCTCAGGGGATCCGATGGCAATTATGTTATTAGATGCAGAAAAGGCATTTGATCGGGTCTCCTGGGACTATCTGTGGTATACACTGGAAAGAGTAGGAGTTAAAAAGGGATTTATTAAAGCAGTTCAAGCGCTATATGTAAATCCTGTGGCCTCGGTAAGGGTGAATGCGGGGGTCACTACCCATTTTGGGATAAATAGAGGTACAAGACAGGGTTGCCCTTGCTGCCCATTGCTATTCGCAATGTATATGGACCCATTAATCCGAAAAATAGAAATGAGTGCTTTAATAAAACCATTATTTACACGGATTGGGTATTGTAAAATATTGGCATACGCCGATGACATTGCAGTAATTACACCAGATCCAACGGAGGCTATCCCTCAAATAGAAGCAGAAGCTTTGAAGTTTGGAATAATCTCGGGATATAAACTCATCACTGCTAAGACCCAGATCATTAAAAATCGGTACACCATATGTACAGACGATCGAGTAACTAAATCTGGAATATATTTGGGGGTGAGTATATCGTCTGAGTTAGATAAATTAGTGGAAACAAATGTAACCCCCTTAATAAATAAAGTACGAAAGGATTTAGATAGAATAGATAATTTACATTTAACAATCTTGGGGCGGACTAATGTGGTTAAAATGTTGGTGTTACCGAAGTTTCTTTATTTTTTTAGAGCAATCCCTTTATTATTTGAGAACAACTTATTTAAGAAGATAGAAAATTTAATTAATAGGTTTATATGGGCAAAGGGTAAAACTAGGAGAGCACTTAGGTTCATGACGTTGCCAAGGGAGAGGGGAGGGTGGGCACTGCCAGATCTAAGGTTTTATTACTGGGCAGCAGCTCTACAAAATATGGTGGGTCTGGTGGGCGGGGGAGAATACGAAGGAGGGAATGAGTTAGGCTCATTGGCAATATATGGCTTGCTACTAGGGCCAGAAGCAGAAAATGTTTTTTTGAAGTATATTGAACCCAGCTATTATTAAAGGACAAGCTTTAAGACACTCATTGCTGCATATAATGTATGGAAAGCTTTCACAAAAAAATTCGGGATGGGGCGGTATAATGCATATACAAGATTGAAAGGAAATCCGAATCTATCCGAGGAAATTACATCGGGACTATCTTGGCAGAGTGGGAAAGAAAAGGGCTTAGAAAGGTGGGAGACATTTTAGGGCAGCAGGGAGTCTACCAGTTTTCTGAATTACAAATTAAGTTTGCAATTGATAGAAGACAATTTTTTAAGTATCTACAAATTAGGAGTTTTTTATTTAATAAGAAAGGTGGTTTATCAGGTTTTAACAAAAATTCAATTATGGAAGTGATACAAGCAGGGGAGAATTGTACCATTAAGAGATTTTATGCAGAATTGCTGACTTCAAAAGAGGATGATATGGAGAAATGGGCAAATAAGTGGAAAGACTGTTTGGGAATTGATGAGGAAAGTTTTGATATATCCTTAGAAATGGGATATACATTGTTATGCTCAGCGCCTCTACAAGCACAACACTACAAAACATTATATCATTTATATTATACGCCTGCTAAAATAGCACAATGGGGCGGTACAACTGGAATTAATTGCTTTAGATGTGGGGATTTAGAAGCAGACTTAATACACATATTCGCAACATGCCCTCACCTGCAGCCATTGATAAAAGATATAGAGGGTTTTATAAATCAAGGATTAGCAATAGATGTGAGTCTCACTTCTTCAGTTATTCTTTTGGGGGTAAGAGAAGAAGGGGATGGACAGCAACAGAGTAACAACGGGGTAGATGAGAGATGGGAATATTTTTTATTTGTGGCTATGGCAGTATTCAGACTTTGCATTGCATCATCATGGTTAGATCCTAAAATTCCGACATACCACCAATGGCTGGCTAAATTACTCTCAATATATAATTTGGAGAAAGAAATTTACGAAAGAAAGGGGAAAAAGGGTAGGAAAATTGGTAGGCAGATCTGGGGACCTATTACTCGGTGGAATGAGGAGAGATTGGAATGAAATGTTTAATTTAAATATTTTTTGGACTAGAACGACTCGGATAGAATGTATTAATATTGTTTGATGTAGATTTATGTTTTTGAACAAATGTGTGTACTTCTCCGTGAAGATCTGAAGGGAAATGATCCAGAACACGACATGTCTGAGTTGTACCGTGTGCGGTTCAAGTTCGCGGAGGGCATGATTGTGGGCACCGATGTTGAACAAGCGGTTGCGACATTATTATCCTATAGGAGTAGAGGGGGCACTTCCCGATCACTATCTGAATGTGACGCACCAGGTAGGAAAAAGGCGCGACAGTATCCCATGAGAGAGGTTCCACCAGTTTGGAGGGAAGGTGACGCAAATGCTAATCCAGTCATTCTGCCGCATTTTCAGCGTGTGTGGGTACATGCTCCTTGGAAGAGATCTGAGGATTTGGCTCTCAAACAGACATTGCCTGATCCCCGTAAAAATCCTGCAGGGTATTATAAGGAGTTATCACAGACTGCAAGCTCCTGCATCATGAATTTAGCCGATTTAGACATGTTGTTTGGAAATGTGGTTCCACAGCCTTTATGGGGAAAGATTCGTCATACAGATCACGATCAAGAGTTAGGTGACACATGGGTTAATATTGCTGCTGCTGATGCTAGACAAGTTGGGGGTGCTAAACCTTAGCCTTTAGTAGCAGAACTTCCTGGTAGGATTATTGCGTACATGAAGACCTTAATGCCCGAATTGCGTGTGAATTGGGACAAGTTGTCTGCGTGCAAACAGAAGAAAGATGAGACTGTGTCCGACTTTTTCACGCGGTTCGAGGAGACTTTCGTCGATCATAGTGGTCAGGATATGGCTACTGAGGGTGGCCAGAGATTGTTCATTGACAAATTTGTACATAATTTGCTTCCTGAACTATGTAATAAGTTGAAGGATTCTGAGAGTACTTGGGCTGTTTCCACTTCAGCACAGATTCTAGCTACGGCCCAGTACTATGAGAATAGGTGCAAAGACGAGCTAGAGAAAGCGGATAAAAAGACTAAGGAATTGAAAACTAAAGTCCTTCTGCAGCAAGCTTATCCACCTCGTAATAATAGTCAGCGCGACTATCAGCAACCCCAGCAGTATTCGAGAAACTCGCAAAGAAACGAGTCTTCTCAACCACGTTTACCGTATGGACCGAATCAGTGTGCGTATTGCAAGGAAGAGGGTCATTTCAAGAGTCGTTGTCCGGTTTTGTTACAGCGCACAAATGGTGCATCTGGTGCGAGAGGTCGAGGCGTTCAACAAGCTCCTAGAGGTAGGGGCCGTGGAAATTTCCCCCAGAACGCTCGTTCCTTTCCGCCTCAGAATTCCATGAATAGTTTTGATCAGCAGAATAACGCTTTCGCTAGGACGTCTCAGTACTATGCTGATGACTACTATGCGGAAAACGAGAATATGGAGGGTAATGATTGCTAGGACAGCCATGGACAAAGAGAGGGAGTTGTTTCAGTTCCAGTAGATCAGAATGGACCTTATGTTGAGGTGATTACATCAAGTATGTCAGAGCCTTTTCTGTTGGATACTGGTGCTACAAAGAGTTCTATTATGCACTCAAAACTCCCTGGCGCACCTTTGTCTGACGAGATGAATGTTTCAGTAGGTTTTTCTGGCGCCCCGGTTAGGAACCCGATCTCTAGTCCTATGTCCATTTCTGTTGGGCCATGTGAATTAGAAGCACCCCTCATTCTTACAACAGGTTGTGGTGAAAACTTGTTGGGATTGGATCTGTTAAAGAGATTATATGCGACTTTGTACTGTTCTCCTTCGGGAGTACAACTTACACTGGGTAAGAAAGGGGTTTCTCCAATGTACCTGTCAAGGGAAAGGCTTCCAACAGAATTGTCCTCTCTTTCAGATATACTTTGGGCTACTGGCTCTAATGATGTGGGTCTCTTGGAAATAGCGCCATATGTTATAACATTGAAAGCCAATGTTAGAATGCCACGCATTCCCCAATACAAGATTTCTAGTGAAGGTGAAAAGGCGTTGTTAGCAATCATTTATGATCTGATTGAGAAAGGTGTAATTGAGGAGACAAGAGGCAACATCTGTAATAGTCCTGTTCTGCCGGTTGTGAAGCGTACTTATCCTTCCCAACCACCTGTTTACAGGTTCGTGATTGATCTTAGAGAAGTGAATAAGATTGTTGTGCCACAATTTCCAGTTGTCCCTGATATCACTGCCCTATTGACTATGATTCCAGCTTCAGCCACTCGGTTCTCAATGATTGACTTGAAGAATGCTTTCTTCGGCATCCCGATTGCCGAGGAGAGCAGGGATATTTTTGGCTTCAATTTAGGAGGCCGAAGTTTCCGCTTCAAACGCGCTCCTCAGGGCTACTGTGAAAGTCCATCAGTATTCAGTCAGGCCTTGAAATCACAGCTTGACACGATTGTTTTACCCAATGGCGCTACTCTTATTCAGTGCGTCGATGATTTACTGGTCGCTGCAGATACTGACGAGATTTGCAAACAAGGCACATTGTCGTTGTTGCGTCATTTATGTGATCTGCACCACAAAGTCTCTCTTTCAAAGTTGCAATATTGTCGACAAGAAGTAACCTACTTAGGTCACCTCTTATCGAAGGAGGGAAGGAAACTGACCCCAGAAAGAATTCAGGCAATTGCAAAATTGAGTGTCCCAAGGACACAGAGAGAAGTGCGTGCTTTCTTGGGCATTACATCATATTGCAGGCAATGGTGAACTTTTCCTTATTGGCCAAACCTTTGGTGGCATTAACTTGTAAAGATTCACAGAAACCCATTCCGTGGTCTAAAGAGTGTCAGAAAAGTTTTTACGAATTGCGTGATGCATTGTGTTCGGCTCCTGTGTTGGGTACCTCCGACTACAGTAAGCCTTTTACATTATATGTCCATGAGAAAGAAGGTTTTGCATTATCAGTTCTGACACAGTCTTTTGGGGACAAACAGCGTCCATGCGCGTACTTTTCGGCGACTCTAGATCCGGTAGCTAAGGCATTGCCAAGTTGCTTGAGAGCCACTGCGGCAGCAGCTGTCTGTATTCGACAGTCTGCTGGGTTGGTAATGAATAATATGTTAATTGTCATGGTCCCACATGCAGTAGACATTTTGCTAAACAGAACAAGGACACAGCACTTAACTAGTGCTCGATTGTCAAGTTATGAGCTGACACTGTTAGCGAGTCATGTACACATAAAGAGGTGCGATACGCTAAACCCAGCCACATTATTGCCGATTTTAGCTGAGACAGAGGAGGATAGTGAAGATCAGCATGACTGTTTTCTGAGAACAGAGGAAGAGACGAAAGGGAGAATAGATCTTAGGGACACTCATTTTCCTGAATGTGATGGTACGTTATGGGTTGATGGTTCGTGTTTCAAGTTGCCGATGGTGATACGACTGCAGCATATGCTGTGACAACTTTGCACACTATCGTTGAAACTGCACGTATCCCGCATAATTCAGCGCAAGCAGCAGAATTGATTGCACTTACAAGAGCGTGTGTTTTGGCGAAAGGACAACAAGTGAATGTCTGCACGGATAGCCAATACGCCTTTGGTGTGGCTCACAGTTTTGGACGATTGTGGAAAGAACGTGGGTTCCTGACGTCGCTGTGGAAATTGAAGAAATTGATGTACATAAACAGCATTAATTTCCCTTCTTCTCCCACTCCTCTCCCTGTGAGCACCATGAATACCGTAAATTATTGACCGTATCACTCTGCCAGTAAGAGCCCATACCCATATGCATATGTATAGCCATCCTAGGCACCACGGCCTTTTACCCATTGGAATCCCCGGCTTCCCTCCTGCGCGTATCTTAAACCCCCCCCCCCCTCTCATGCATAGACCATGAAACCCTCTCCCTCTGCGCGACCCTGCTGTGAAAGGCAACCCTTCTGCTTGACCCGCACAAACCCCCCCCCATTCCCTCTTGAAGAGGCATCCTTCGCCTCAGCTGACACAGCCCTCCCCAGCTGCACCTGACTGCCCCCGCTCTCTCATGTACGGGTCATAAGATCTCTCTCTCTCTATGCGACTCTGCCCTTGTGTCCACTCTGGCTCCCCCCTCCCCCTTCCTTCTCCTCACATGGGCAAGTCATAAACCTTCTTCTGCAAGACCCTGTCCTTGAGAGTCACGGCCGCGCCTGACCAACACCTCCTTTCCTTCCATGAATGCCCCTCTGTTGACAAGCCTTCCCTCCGCGCTCGATTGTCCACGCGGCATGAATACCACTCCTTTGATGACCCTTCCCCCGAGTCCGGCTGACCACACATGTCCGAGGCCATCGCCTGAGCCGGGAGATACCATTTACTGCCCTTATTGTATGAAGTCACTCCTCTTCAAAGGATCCACTATTGATCCTGGCCACCCCACCCCCTGGGCTATGATCAGGCGCACACATCCTAAACTGTTGACGGAACACTCAGCTGCGTGATTGCCCTCCCCTCTTATCAGCAGGTCAAGGGTCCCTATTGTGAACACATGTGGGGTAGGATTGACACAAGGATCATGGGGTTGTATTTTCCTTGTTACACAATATCATGATTGTAACACCAAGTGTTTTGTAAAGTATAAAAGACGGAGTCTCAGCTCACTTGTTAGAGCACCTCCTGAAAGACACCGTGTTTCGTGTCCGAAATGACTGGCTCTCCTCATGAGAAATAAACTCTGTTCTTGATTCCTGCTTCCAGCGCCCGTCTCTTTATTTGGTAACTATTCAACATGGGAACTAAGAGGCGGTTTGCGCCAGCGGCCTGGGCATCGGTAGTAATCTGGGCTCCTGTTTCACAATTGGCGTCCCAACGCGGGGTCCATCAGTGACATAAGGTTCGGTAAGAGAGATCCAGCCGAAGAAGTGAACATCTAAATGATCGGAGTATACCTGCCTTGAGAGGGCCCTCGCCCGGCTGCCGATCGAAAGTACTTCACCAATTCTGAACGGACCTCTCTTGAGTGACCTATTGTCCTGACTGGAATCCCACAGGAATGCTACATGGAGTAAGAGAACGATCGGGCGCTGGAGGAGGAAGATGAAGAACTGTCCGTATGGTCCGGTCCGGGTAAGATTAAGTAGGGTGTTTTTACGCCTGATTGGTAGGGTGGTTCTATCCACCTGATTGATTGATTGTTTGTATTGGAATCGATATTTGTATACTGATATTGTTGGTATTGGTTCATTTAGCTTTGAATGCTACTTGACATATTGGTTCTCTTCTTGAGAACGAGACATTCTCTGTTTGCAAACAGCGGCGAATAGGAACGTCGTCCCTCTTTGCAGATAGAGAAGGGTAGGTAATGCAGACTTTTGTCCCCGTTGTAATCCGTCATGCCTACTTTTCTCCCCACTGATTGTTTGAAATCGATTAATAATCGATTGTTGCTCTTTGAGATCTTCCCTGTCCACAAACAGAGACGAATAGGAATATTCTGTTTCCTTTCTGGATAGCGAAGGGCAGGTAATGCAGACGTTTGTCCCCGTTGTAATCCGTCATGCCTGTTTTTCTCCCCACTGATTGGTTGGTTGCCTGGACATTGTTGTTCCAGGAATTGTTTCGTTTGAGGCATTTTCTACTTGCAAACAACGTGGAATAGAAATATTCTGTCTAGTCTTTGCAAGTAGTAAAGGGTAGGTTATGCCCCTTTGTGAATTCGTCAGTCCTACCCACTCCCCACTGATTGGTTATTTGGGGGGTAGCTCGCATGGTCCGCCAGGAGACTACCCTTATGGAGGACATATGCTCCCCGCTCATGGGCCATTTAGTGGAAGTAGACCATCTGGTCCGTCCAGGAGGCTACCCTAGTAAGTGGAAGTACATCGCTTGGTCTGCCCAGGATGATACCCTAATGAAGGAATATATGTTCCCCTTTTGATCGATAATCTAGTTCCAACCCGGACCATTTACTGGAGGAAACTCGTCTGGTCCGGCCAGAAGTTCCCCCCCCTAGTGAAAAGGACGCATAAAAATATGAAGTGATCACCGTTCCCTACTAACAGAAAACTTTAGCTCGAAACACGCTAAGGAAAAGAAGGAAAAATAAAACGAAATCAGGCTAAGTCAGTAACCCCCTGATGAGCTTTTGACTTCACTAAAAATAAGAAACATTAGAAATAGTTCGTAATAAGAAACATAAAATGGCGAAAAGTTTGACAGCAAAAATAGCCACGAGGTAGCTAGGCTCCACTGCCTATTCCTGCCCCCAACATGTCTGCCTCATTGCCCACCACGCCCAAATAACGGTCACACGAAATAGAAACAATTCAATAGGTACCTACCCCCATTCCGGAAGCTCCCGAAGTGCAACAGGTCCGCGGTTACGCCCATCCGGAGGGCGAGGCCTCGAGGCATGCGGGGCTCGCCTGGCCGCGGTCAGTAGGAGATGCTGGTGGGCAGGCGGCCCAAAGAATGATAAGGACCTCTCCATCTCACCTCTTCTGCCGCCCTGCAGGCCGCGGGGAGAGAGGGGGCTGTCTTGCCTCAGCCACCGACCACCCCTCTCTCTCACCCGATCCGGCTTTCGTCGAAGGCCGAAGCCAAAGCGAGGATGGCGGCATTTCTTTGTGCTATAATGGCCGCAACTACACCCAACGCCTGACAGTTGCAGGTAGTCCCGCCACATGCCATCGCCTGGATAGTTACAGGTAGTCCCGCCACATGTCAAGGGGGGGGGATGTCTTGCCTCAGCCACCGACCCCCCCCCCCCATCTTCAATGGCTGGCACGGCCAATACCGAAGCGCTGGAGCCGAAGAACTGCGCGGGGTCGCTGGAAGGGGGAGGCGGCGCGAACGAGCCTCCCCCACCTCCCTCCAGGTGGAGGCTTCCAGCGGCACCCCAACGCTCTTTGCTTAAAGAGGGTCAACATCGAAAAGCGGTCTTTTGCCCAGGAAGGGCACACGCCCCATGCCTTCTCTCCTCAACCTTGAAGATTCTATGAGAGCCGGGGGGCACCCCGATCCCTCCGCATGGGCGCCCCCGCCCCCCTCACTGGGAACAGCGACATCGGCGCACTCCTGCCAGCGCCAACTTCAGTTTGGAAATGGCTAAAATGCAGCCACGACACAGACTTGTTCAGTTCCGGTGGAACACCAGAATGACCCGGTAGGAAAATTGTTGCCGCCCTCCTCACTCTTTGACTGTTGTTAGACTGTTACCACATGATTCAAAACCTTTTGAACTACCAACGGAAGGTTCTGGTCCAACCACGAGTCATTGGAGACATTCTGACTGTGCTGGAACTCGCCTGACCCCACCCAAAATGGCGCCGATACACGAAACGAAAATTTCGAACTCTCTGTACACCCGGATTGCTCGAATCTTGATGCTCTGAGATACGTGTGCATTTTTTGGAAAATGAAAGTTGATAAGATGGATAGTGGTTATGTGCTTAGAGAAGAAAAGCAATACAGATATTGATCATGTGTTTGGACAATGAACTGACTTAGGGTGGGTACTGATTATGATTTGGAAAATGAATTGGTGTAATTTAGGTAATGAATGAGCATTGGATAATGAATTTATGAATTAATTAAAAATGAATTACTGACATGCATCATGCTTGCTCTGAAGGGAAGTTTAATACGATTTTTGCACTGCTGCACTTTATGCAATGAACTGCCACCAACTTCGTTCTTCTTATGTACAGTTTCAATCTGCTCCTTGGCCGGCCCACTGGGTTGTAAGCCTGTATTTATACATCAACACTTTTTATTAAAAATATTTTGAAAAAGAAAGCATAGTTGTAGCGGTTGCATTAATGAGTTTTGGATGTTTTTCTACTATGAGCGAAGAATAAGTATGATGAAAGATGAAGGTTAAAAAGGACCAGATATTTAGCAGCTACATTGTGTGTCACAGGCAGCCGGAAAAAGTGTTTTAGACGCCATTAAAACGACACCACAGAAATACCACCTGACCGCCACCCTTGCACCCAACAAAAGGGGTTGCGACCAAGTAACTCATGTAGATACGCAGATCGTCAATGATTATCTATCTGACATTACTGGGCCCTTTGGGCTTAAACGCCGAGATGGTAAAGAAATGCAGCACGTGGAGATAGGTCGAGTATGTGGTAGGTAAAAACATTTTCGGACTACTGCATGCTGATGTGCTTTGAATGCTGCCCCCCCCACCCCCTTCTTTCTCCTCCCTTCTACAGGTCACGTTAGAACGTCGGCTGAAGTGTGGGAGAGCGATGGTCAAACCACCGACGAAAAGGGAAAGAGGGAATATGTGTGTAGTCGTTATGACGATAAGTTTTCAAAAAGACGTAGACTTAAACATGACTGTTCCTCCTTAGAACATAGCGACTGGGAGGATGGACTGACATAGAAACTGGACAGGTACTGTATGACGAAAATTGACTAGAAATAACACGTTGGATAATGTAACTAGACATTTGACTAGGTAGGGATAGGACCAAGAAAAGTGTGTGGGTAAGGGTTACCACGGCACCACCCGTCTAGGACGTTAGAAATGCTGCTGATGTTCAAAATGCACTGCCCCCTTTCTCACACTCTTATAGATATAGCCAAGCTGTCCGACTGTTCTCCCGATCAATACTTGCCGTTACCTCAGCCTGGAGAACTTCCCACCACAGGAAGGAACTGAAAATTGGTTTAAGATCCAACCATGGGTAAATAGCGCGACCAGGTTAATTTCTGATCGACCAACCGAGGTGTAAGTATTGGCAATTGAGAGCACTCGCAGAGATAACAAGCGAGAAGGAAAAGGAGGGAAGGGTAGAAAGAGCTAAGCACGTAGATAAATAGGATAGTAAAGATACGTAGGATATAATATGGATTTTGTTGGCCACCTGTTGTTTTCTGTTTTGTCGTGAATGTCTTATATATGTGTAAATACATGTGCTGTCTTCCCTGTTTGAGTTTGTGTGTATGTAATGTACGGATTTATGTCTTCCCTCTGTCTGTATTTGCGTGTTACCTGACCTTTGCTGTTCTGTGTTGTGAGCGCACTAAATGACCTATTTTCGTACACGTCTCTCTCTCTCTCTCTCTCTCTCTCACCACCCCCTTATCTCTCTCTCTCTCTCTCTCTCTCTCTCTCTCTCTCTACATGTCATACATGTACCGAATAGCTCGTTTGGATTGCGGACGACTCTCATTCTCTATGAGAGTCTCCCTATTTTCTCTCCCTCTTTGTGGTAAAATTGTGCCCCACCGGCACCAGTCTGATTGGATACTTATTGAACGCGAAGGTGTTCAGCGAAATTGACCGACACTAAAATGATTGTATCCCGCCATATTACTACCTCTCCTTTCTGCAAAATGAATGAACTTGAATTGGCTAAAAGGAAAGGACAGGTAAGACGACTAAGGTCCCCCAAATCTGGCCATCTATAGGGGAACTGTATGTCAATGGCACCTCATTTCTGTTCTTCAGAGACGAACGCCAACGTCTAGATTGACCCCCAAACGCCCAGATTGCCCCACCCCCCCCCTTTTTGCACCCAAGCGCGAGCGCCCGAAGCATCCCCGCCCCATTTTGATTGACCCCAGCTGCTGTCCCGGATATAAAAATAATGACCATGAGTAACTGTCGTCCCTCGAGAAAACCTTGTTTTGCCCTGACTCTCGATGATAACGCCCCCGCCCTGTTTGAAAAGGTTAGCCAGCCTTGAAGGGAAATGTTAGACTATTAAGGCTCGGGTTAGAAAGACGAGTCTCCCTGGAGGCTCCGAAATGTTGAGCTTGATGAAATACACAGTTGATAAGAGTCTGACTTCCCTCCATATGTGACCTGTGTAGACAATGAATAAAACTCGGCATGAACTCAGTAGGAATGCCGACATATGCACTGCTTCGTAAATGAACCTCTGACTGTGACCAATGAGCGTATCCCCCAAGTGCGTTGGATTGAGGGAGGAATTCACATGCATAAATGTCTTCCCCTGACCAGTTCTCTAAAGCTTGTTTTCTACCTATTCAAAGATTCACGATCACCGAAGGAGAAGGGTCAGATGTGACGTACAGCCTGGCTGCAGATCTTGGGACCCGTGTGACCTCGACCAAAGGTGGAGCTGCAGAGCAACAAGATACGGGACGAGGCCGCAATTTCAACGTGGAAAATGAAAAATGACGGGCCGCCTTGAAGCCCTTCGTCTGCTAACCCACGTGTGCCTGGAGTCTCTGTCCCCCTTCTTTGGGCCCGATTGATGGGCCTGCCTGCTTGTTATCCTTTGCTCCCTTGGTCCCTTTTGTGTGTCCCAGGAACTCTGACCCAACTCCGCTCTCTCTCCTATCGACTATTTGAACCACACTCACCCTCTTTTCCACGTGACTTTTTGCCAAAGGGAAGAACTGCATTCAAGTGGGAATAGGGTGTTGCCACGGAAATATAGGTGCCGAACATAAGGTGCCACCAAACGGATTGTTTAGGGAACAGGACTGTGGTCTAACAGCAGAGGACTGACCGCACCCTGCAACGCGTAAGGATAGAACTGAGCTGGACCTATAGCTCCACCGCCGGTGCTCAACAGCGCCAACGAAAGTACACGGACTAGAGCCTACCAGTGATGGCTCACTGACAAAAAGACACTGTGACGAAGAAATCTTGTGTATTTAACTGAATTCCGCTCTCAACTACCTGGTCAAAACTGTTCATTGGTCACATTTTTAAGTCAGAAACACTTATGCTATGTAGTGTGCTTAATTGTTAGGAACTCAACGAAATGCAATTTCCTATGTGCTGCATTCTGCCCATCACCTCAACTGTCTATGATTGTATGCCAAATGTTAGTATCGGCAAAATGCTAATTCTTCAACGATGCCTGTCCATCTGTAACCCCATCAATTACAAAAATGAACGCTGTAATGTAAAAAGGGGCGACTGTGGAAATTGAAGAAATTGATGTACATAAACAGCATTCATTTCCCTTCTTCTCCCACTCCTCTCCCTGTGAGCACCATGAATACCGTAAATTATTGACCGTATCACTCTGCCAGTAAGAGCCCATACCCATATGCATATGTATAGCCATCCTAGGCACCACGGCCTTTTACCCATTGGAATCCCCGGCTTCCCTCCTGCGCGTATCTTAAACCCCCCCCCCCCTCTCATGCATAGACCATGAAACCCTCTCCCTCTGCGCGACCCTGCTGTGAAAGGCAACCCTTCTGCTTGACCCGCACAAACCCCCCCCCATTCCCTCTTGAAGAGGCATCCTTCGCCTCAGCTGACACAGCCCTCCCCAGCTGCACCTGACTGCCCCCGCTCTCTCATGCACGGGTCATAAGATCTCTCTCTCTATGCGACTCTGCCCTTGTGTCCACTCTGGCTCCCCCCTCCCCCTTCCTTCTCCTCACATGGGCAAGTCATAAACCTTCTTCTGCAAGACCCTGTCCTTGAGAGTCACGGCCGCGCCTGACCAACACCTCCTTTCCTTCCATGAATGCCCCTCTGTTGACAAGCCTTCCCTCCGCGCTCGATTGTCCACGCGGCATGAATACCACTCCTTTGATGACCCTTCCCCCGAGTCCGGCTGACCACACATGTCCGAGGCCATCGCCTGAGCCGGGAGATACCATTTACTGCCCTTATTGTATGAAGTCACTCCTCTTCAAAGGATCCACTATTGATCCTGGCCACCCCACCCCCTGGGCTATGATCAGGCGCACACATCCTAAACTGTTGACGGAACACTCAGCTGCGTGATTGCCCTCCCCTCTTATCAGCAGGTCAAGGGTCCCTATTGTGAACACATGTGGGGTAGGATTGACACAAGGATCATGGGGTTGTATTTTCCTTGTTACACAATATCATGATTGTAACGCCAAGTGTTTTGTAAAGTATAAAAGACAGAGTCTCAGCTCACTTGTTAGAGCACCTCCTGAAAGACACCGTGTTTCGTGTCCGAAATGACTGGCTCTCCTCATGAGAAATAAACTCTGTTCTTGATTCCTGCTTCCAGCGCCCGTCTCTTTATTTGGTAACTATTCAACATGGGAACTAAGAGGCGGTTTGCGCCAGCGGCCTGGGCATCGGTAGTAATCTGGGCTCCTGTTTCACATCGCATGGTGCTAAGATCCAGCATGGTCAGTTAGTGAATGAGCTTCTCGAGTCACTGACCTTGCCATTACAAGTTGCGATTGTGAAATGCAGTGCACACAAAAGGTGACGGATGATGTTGGTCGTGGAAATACATTTGCAGGTGAAGTTGCAAAAGAAACTGCTAGGAATGTAATGAGCCGAATGTATGTTGCAGGCCCTGCGAGATGGATTGGTGATGTTGGTATGTGTGAAGATACGATTGAGAGTGTGAAGTCTATCCAAGCTGAAGCCACAGAAAAAGAGGTGAATGAATGGAGAGAAAGTAAGGGTAAATTGGATGCGAATGGTTGTTGGGTTGAATTGTCAGAACACCAGAGATGGTTGTTACCCGATGCGTATGTGCTTGCAGTGGTGACGATGGCTCATGGAATGGCTCACATCAGCGTGAAAGGGATCTGTAAGTTGCTAGCTCCGGTATGGCAAAATGCTGGAATCCCTAAGTGTGCGGAGAATGTGGTCAAGAATTGTATGGTGTGTCTGAAATACAATCCTGGTAGGGGAACCCCAACTCCAGCTGGTCATTTTGCGCCTCCAACGTATCCGTTCGAGGTTCTGCAGCTAGATTTCATCCACATGGAAAGGTGCAACAATCTAAAATACGTACTCGTTGTTGTTTGTGCCTTCTCCAGGTGGGTGGAAGCATATCCCCTAAAGGACAACACTGCCTTATCCACAGCTAAAGCCCTTGTCAAGGAATTCTTCCCCTGATTCGGAATGCCTACAATGGTTTGGAGTGATAATGGGAGTGAATTTGTGGGTCGAGTGATGAAGAAAGTGTGTGAGGGGCTAGGCATACAACAGAAGTTCCACGCTGCAAATCACTCCCAATCAGCTCGATTAGTAGAGTGCTATAATGGCAAGTTAAAACTGAAACTGGCCAAGATTCAAGCAAGCACAGGTCTTAAATGGCCTGGCGCCCTGCCCTTGGCACTCCTATCAACAAGAATGACTGTCCACTCTAGAGTGGGACTTAGTCCGCATGAAATTGTGTTCGGCCGCCCGGCCAACATATGGGGAGTGCCAAGGCCCACGAAATTTTGTGAAATAGAGCATCCTGTACTGCTTGACTACCTGTATGAATTGACGGCTAAATTGCGTGTTTTACACCAACAGGTCCACGACATTCTACCTCATGCCTCCGAAGCTCCAGGACACCCTATCGATCCTGGAACATACGTCCTCGTGAAAAATTTCCAGTGGACAAAGAATGATGAGCCCCGCTGGACAGGTCCCCACCTAGTTCTCCTCTCCACAAGATCGTCAGTTCGAGTGGAAGGAAAGAAACACTGGATCCACGGGACCCATTGCAAGAGGGTCCCGTTACCTCTGCCTTACGACCAGCGGGTCCAGGAAGGGATTGCTGATTCTGAGACCGAGACTTTGCCTCGCTTCTTGCTCTTTAGTGATGCACAGATAAAAGGAACAAACTCTGTACGTGAAAGTGACGACATTCTGCAAGGATCTGTGCCAACATCAATGCGATTGGACACTACAGAGCCTGAACATTTGTTTCAAGACCAAACGGCACCTGGTACAAATCGTTATAACTTGAGACCGAGACCTATGACTATGGACAAATAAACTTCTTTTTGCTTTTTATTGTGCAGCTCTCTCATCTAGGAAACCTGCTCATTTTTGGGGTTTTTTGAACCGCCATCCGGTTCTGCTGCCAGGGTCGCGGTTGCCATAGTCTTTGGAGTGCAGCTGGAGACAGTTAGGTCGACAGTTCTGGTTGGTTCAAGGGAGTTACCCTGGACTGACAGAAGCACTCTTCAGCAGAAAGAACCTACCACCGCGGGCAGCAAATTAGAGAGGATGGAGTTTCCCAAGATGGAGAGACCTGCCAGATTAATGAACTTTGAAACCAGAATATGCACTGTGATGGCAAGAACACGATTTTTAATAATATGCATTTTTATGTTGTGTAGTATAATGATGTTTTTAATAGGCTATGCTTTATACACATTTCGAGTTTCTTTTGCACCCACTACACAACCCATACCTCCTCCTACTGTTTCCTCGCACTCTTTTCACCCCCTGCCCGAACATGAGTCCTCTAGGAGATTAGAATTTATAAATAACTCATTCGTTCAGCTCCTACACCAACACCAGTTTGTAGTGAACACGACAAATTGTTGGGTTTGTGGACTTATGCCACACACGACAGATAAAGGTATCCCATATTTCGTCTTGCCATTCAGCTACCATGGCTCTTTGTGGGCATTTCAAACAATGTTCCTATTTGCCCTCGAACCATATTCCCCACGTTCCACAGGAAGAAAAGCGAGCAACAAGGCGCTAGTGGTGGGAATCACAAATATGAGCAGAGATATCGACACGTATAGAACGATTCCCAGAGACAAATTGAAGGCTTACAGTAGATGGAATATAACAAATTATGGAATTTCCTTGAGTGAGAGCCAGCGAGCAAAGAAGTCCTCCCCAATTTGGATAGTACCCCATCAGGGTCACCTATGTCTGCAGGGAAATGGCAAAAAAAAACAGAGCTCAGCTAGGGAAAAGCGTCTGTACCGAAACATATGTCTTCTCGTCTCAGACCTCTCCTTCATTTTTAGCAGCTAAGGGTACATATTTCATCTGCCATGATAGAGCAAATACATGGCTGCCCCCTGACCTTTCGGGCACATGTTTTATCTCGTTCCTGTGCCACCCACCTACACGGCCGCGGCAGATTACCATAGGACAAGGACAGTTAGTGGTGTTGTGAGTAAAGACGAAACTTCGGAACAGGAGTTTGGGGATTTCGCAAAAGGTTTTCTGCCGTTTTGGGGGCCTATGGTGAACAGCAGGAACATTCGCCAATTGACGAGGGTAGTTGAATCCGCCGTGATTGAAACGGCTGGTGCCCTTAGTAACTTGACTGCGGAGCTCCAGTCGGACCGCCTTATGACTCTTCAGAACAGGGTTGCCCTAGACGTCATACTTGCAGACCGAGGTGGGGTATGCAAAGTGATCCAATCCAGTTGCTGCATCTTCATCCCAGATAACGCTCCGACAGTATACCAGGCCATCTCCAAACTGCATAAGATCTCTGAGTCCATTCACGTGGATGAAGGAGACTGGTCCTTAATGGGGTGGTTCTGGAAACTGATATCTGCCTGGGGATGGAAGATTCGGATAGTCATTGGGATGATCTTAGCCATTCTTTTCCTGTTCTGTCTGTGCGTACAGTGTGCTCCTGCAATATGTGGCCTCTGTGCTACATCATGTGTAAGGAAACTTGTATCGAGAGACGAACTAAGTAACAGGATGATGCTACAGCAGCATCTTAATGACTTTATGAATACAGACCTAGACTCAGATTAGCATGAGTATAGGTTATTGCCTATATAAGGGCAAAAGGAGGTCTGTGGTACTGAAAATTCTGGACCCTGCTATTGTGTGGTACCGAAGCTCTGCACTTGTGTCCTAAATATCATCGTACCATGACGATTTTGGTATTGGCAGACCGGTAATGATTGAGATACTATACATAAACATTTGCGTCATGATCGAGTGACGAAATCACCCTGAAATCGTAGTTTTCGTCTTGAACCCTCGGGTTCCATTTTGTGAGCGGCATCCATTTTGTGATTGCCCTTACATAGTCAATTGACTAAAGCCAAATTCGATCTGGAAGGACACGTACACCTTTGCTGACTCCTCTGTGACCTGGGCGAGTTGACTCCACTGCCTTAAGCCAAACCTGCTCGGGCAGTTCCTTTCCCAGTGGCCGAGCAAGATTAGTATCAAGGCACAACGGGCCAGATGTAGGTGTCGAAATACCGGTCGGAAACGGCCGAAAATACCGATTTTCGGCCATTTCCGACCGGTATTTTGACATTGGTAAGTAGGGCATTGAAAATCCTACGGATTCGGTAATTTTACCGAATCGGTAATTTTACATAATCGGTATAAAAGTACCGATTCTGTAAAATTACAGAATCGGTCAATTTTACCGATTCTGTAAATTTACCGATCGGTAAAATTACTGAATCTGTATTTTCCTATGTAGGTAGCACTTCTAACAGTGCTACAGGGCCTTTAGAATTCGTTATTTACCATGAAATACAATTGCATGGTAAATAACAAATTCTTGTGTACATGCACATCTGTGCATGTACACCTGTGCCCTTAGGGCATGTATGTGTGTCACATGGCACACAAGCCAGAAAGAGGGGTGTAACAGGGTGTCAAAGTGACACCCTGTCCCCCTTGGCAATTCGGTATTTTTACCGATTCGGTAAATACCGAATCAGTATTTGCTATTGAATCCTATGGGCTTCATGGCTCATAGGATTCAATAGCAAATACCGATTCAGTATTTACCGAATCGGTAAATACCGAATCTTAACGATTCGGTAAAAAATACCGAATTATTACCTACATCAGATTTACCGATTCTAAAATACCGAATCGGTAAAATTCGGTATTTTAGAATCGGTAAATCTAATTTACCTACATTTAGCCCAACATGTCATAAACCGTTCATCGCATCCAAGCTATGTTTTATCTCACACACACCTGTCCCTGTTTCTTCTTTATGACCTGTTTTACAAGGAGGAGGTGCCCGTTTTTATAAGGGGTCCGTCGATATCTGATGAAAGTTCTGGGCCTCGCCAGGTAATTTATCATGAACTGGACAAACTGAAATGTGGGCTTGTCATCATGACTCTGCTTTTTCTTTATAGTAGAAATATTTGTATGACCAACTGTAAAACAAGGAATTCTTGCCAGAAGCTTATTATTTAGTATAAAAAGAGAAGGCTGGTTCTGTAAAAACGAGCAGTCTCCTGAGAACATACATGTCGTTGTACTTCTAGGATACCTGTTACTGGTTGCAGCCAATAAATGCGATCTCTGACATCACCTAGAAGACTCTGTGTTTCTGTGGTCCAAAACAGGAAGGACTCGAGGTCTTTGGGTGTTCTCCCTGGCACCGCCAGGTCCATAAAAACCCGGTACCTCAGTTGCGAGATCCCGGTTGGTATTCTACCCGGCAATTGTAGTTTTGAAGCTGCAACATCCATTTTTCGATGCGCAGCGGAGGCTTGGTGGATGTGCCAGAAAATAGGGCAACCAACGGTTTGTGGTCTGTGGCGTCAACAAACGGCTTCCCATATACGTACAGGTGGAAGTGTCTGCATCCCCAGTGTATGGCTACCGCCTCTTACTCAATCTGGGAATACCTTTGTTCCGTGTCCGTGAGGGACCGGCTGGCAAATGCCACAGGGGCCCAATCCTCATCTGCTCTTCGTCGCTGCATCAGCACCGGCCCTAGTCCTACCGGACCAGCATCCACCGCCACCAGTGTTAATTTTCGGGGGTAAAAGAATGCCAGGGTGGTGGCCTCTGAAAGCGCATCCTTGATGTCTCGAAAAGCCTTCTCCTGTTCCTGGCCCCACTTCCAAGGCGTGGAATCCTTGATGAGCTCCCTCAGTGGTACTGTCAGGTTGGCCAAGACTCTCATAATCCGTCCACAGTAGTTTACCATTCCTAGGAAGCTGCGGACTTCCATGACGGAGGTGTGAGGTGCATCTTCCTTGATGTCTTTCACCTTTTCTGGATCCAGATTCACCCCATCGATGGAGAAGGTGTAACCAAAGAACTGAATCTTCCGCTTCAAAAACTCGCATTTCTCACGGTGTAGGGTGAGACCAGCTTCTCTCAACCTCCTGAGTACCTGCGTCAGACGGTGATTGTGCTCTGGTATGTTCCTGGCATGAATCATGATGTCATCACTGACATTGATCACTCCCGGAATGCCTGCGCTGAGCTCTTGTATTACGTTTTGGAAAACTTCCGCCGCGCTGGAGATCCCAAAGCTCAGGCAGGTATATCTTCGGAGCCCTAGATGCGTCAAGAACGTGGTAATGTTGCGGGAGGCCTCGTCCAACACCAACTGGTGGTAACCAGAGCGTAGATCTAGCTTGGAGAACCAACTTGCCCCCGCCATTTCACCCATGAGGTCATCAATAGTTGGGGTGATGTGGCGTTCCCGTTTGATGGCAGCGTTGGGGAGTCGCATGTCCACGCAAATTCTCACAGCCCCCGGCTGCTTGAGCTTCCGTGTGACCACTATTGGCGAAACCCACAAGGTGGGACCAGTCACCTTCTCAATTATCCCGGCATTCTTGAGCTTCTTGAGTTCCTCTTCAACCAGCAGTCGCAGGTGGAATCCTACTCTGCGGTGTTTCAGGGCGACTGGCTGTATTGTGTGATCAATGTGCAGATGCGCCTCTTTCCCACGGAACTTCCCAATACCTTGGAATACTTCGGAAAACTCCAGCAGCAGTTGTTGAATGGATTCCTGATGGACCCCAAACACAAACGATACCACTCCTAGGTCCTCTGCGGCTCTACACCCTAAGAGCATGCCTTGCCCATCTTCAGACATGAAGACATTGGTGGTGATGGATCTATCTCCGTGTGAGATCGATGTCTTGAATTTTCCTTTTATTCGCAAAGGGGTGTCTTGCCAATAAGCAAATACTGTGATGGCTGACGGTATCAGGACCGACGCTGGATCCAGCGTTTGATGGAGGCCGGCAGCCATTAGATTGATAGTGGCACCGATATCCACAACTGCCTTGACGTCCTGGGTACCTACTTTGATTCCACATTGTGGGAGGCGTCTGGTCCTTCTAGTGGTGGTGCCAATCATGTGCACCTTTTGCACCATCCGCTCCTCGTCATCATCATCCATGTCGCTTTGGCCCTGGTCGCCTTCGGGCACCGTGTTCACCACCTGCCGGGGCTTCCGATACTTCTTCGCATGGCACACTTTTTCAAAATGGTTGAAACGTCCACACCCTGAACACTGCTTTCCTTCCGCCGGGCACTCCGCCGCCGGATGTGGTGGACCCTCACAGTAGCCACACGATTTAGGCTGCCCAGTCTGGACTGTCCCGGGGCCTTTCTTCGCCCCTTTTGTTGGAGATTTTACGGTCACTTTATTGACTGGTTCCGCCTTCACTGGCGCCTGAAGTGCCACTTCCATGTGTGCCTTGGAGAGTTACTTGGTGCGTCCCAGCATTAGAATATCCGCCAGTGGCTTGCCCGACTCTTTTAGGATCTGTTCCCTCAATTTGGCGGAGGCGCAGCCTTGAATGATCTGACCACGTATTTCTTCTGTGTTGTCAGCAACCCACATGTCGACGCAAGGTTCTTCAGGCGCGCATGATAAGTGTCTAGCGACTCCTCTGGGAGCTGTCGGGCTTTTCTGGATATGAATCTTTCATAGTCTTGGTTAGCCATAGGCTCGAAATGCGCGTTCAGGGCATTTATAAGGGTGTGGTGGTTTTTCGGAGTTGCTTCCACTATGGTTTTAGCGATATTGTGAATATCCTTGCCTCCCAGATGAAGGACCATGGCCCTCTTCTGTTCCTTGTGAACTTTTGTGGCTTCGAAGAAGATCAACATCCGGTCTACCCAATCCTTCCATTTGGGGGTTAGCGACGACGGCGATCCCTCCACCACGAAGGGTTCAATGGGAGGTATCGTGGCCATGACCAGTGCAAGGTGCGCAGTAATCAACACAGGAACCTAGCGTTGCTCTTTGCTGTGGGCCTGCGTATTGTTCCTTGATTGACCACCCCTCTGGAGAGGCCTGAAGCTCTTTGGAGTGGCTAGTGCTTGTTCATTGCGAGGTAAGTAACCTGAAGCTCTGTGGCGTAGCCAGTGTTTGTTTGTTGCACTGTGAATGGGGTGTGTTTGACGCCTTCTGTTGTCGCCTTTCACCCTCGGCTTTTCCTCGTGTAAGGCCCCTGTGTCCGTGGGGCCTACGCCCACGTGGTATGTCCTGTGCTGGTTATGAGGCCCAGGGTCCCTTCCTTCAGCACTTTGTGCACTGCTGGGGGCGGTGGCACGGACCGGTACATTCGCTTTGCTTTCCTTGAAAAGGGGGCCAACAGATGAGGCTACACGCGGTGTTACCACGGCTGCTTTCCGGGAATCGAGGATGCCCCTCCCCCACACGCATGCATCCACGTGTAGTGCCAGGCTGATGCGGGAATACGCGACCCAATGTCCCCCTCAAAGCACGGGCCGACGCGCCTCACCATGTCCGCGCGCTGCCGAGCGCAGCTGCGATGCAATCTTCACCCACAGACTCCGGTACACGGAGTGGGCACACACCGCCAGCAGGAGCTGGGCACGAGCGCCGCGAGCCAGAAGCAGAGCTCACTGCCGCCCCACGGCAAAATGCGGCAGCACACACGGCGAGGGCACGCCCACCCTCGTCGCCAGTTGTTGTGTTGTGCGGGACTGCACAACGATGAGGGCAGGGACACTTAGGGGCGCCGGGGCCTACACTTAGTGCTCGTAATAAAGGACACAGAGGCCGAGCCTGGTTTGCTCTTGTCGTCTCTCTCGCCGTCACCTCACTGGCGTACGTGCGAGCGTAGACTCTTTTTATTGTAACAGGGTCACGTGACCAATACGTCTCCTGTTGATTAACCCCATCGGCTAGGACACAACAGGGAAGCGCAGCAGGAAGGCCTGCAGCGTTGCCCTACGGCAAAATCTCATAAATGAGGCCCTCTGTGTCCAGACAGGTCCTGCTGTATGAATGTACAACTGTAAGATCCGCATGAAACTGTGTCTTTCTTTATATTTACACTTGTCCATGTAGCAGGTATTTGTCACAGCCTCCATAGATTTGACACAGTGACAGGACGAACTTGCCATTTATATTGCCTTTGATAGCATCCAGTTGTTGTTATTGCCATCGGACACTTTAGTGAGCAACAAGCGACATTTATTACATGACAGGTTGCAACCCTAGGTTAGCGCAGATGCGTCTTATTCTCAAGCTTCTATTTTTGGGCAAGAAAATGTTTGGGATGTAGCTTAAAAATGTATTTGAAAAAGCCACTGATGTGTGTCCGAGTGCTCTCCTTTTCAGGGTCAAATCTAAACGAACCCTAATGTAAGTGAACAATATTCTGTCTAGAGTTTAATGGGGCGGTCTGTGTTATGTTTGATCAATATTGGCTGCTGGTGGACATCTTGGTCCTCCACCGGGGTTTGTCTGATAATGAACTCAAAATGAGTTAAATAAATTCAAGGCTGGTATGGTGTTTTGCTGTGCATCATAGTGTCTTCAAGAACATAATAAATGGGCCATATTATCAACACTGTGTGATAATTATCGCAATTCCCGCACAGCGCATACTTTTTTATCACCATCTATCACTGGATTACATTGTCGTGTCAGCGGCATATTAGCAACACTTTGCTCAGAGGCAATGTAAAATTCAGCGATAGCAGTGAAAACCAGCAATAGCACAAGAAATCCAGCGATAATTTTACTGCGCTAATGAAAAGCTTGCTAATAGGCAAGTGAGGACTTAACCTAACAATCCACCTCCCATTGACAAGATGGTTAAGTCAAGTTTTTTTCAGGTTTTAAATTCCAGCAATAACCGCGGTTAGTGCGACTTTCGTTATCGCTTCACGGGTCCGGGGCCGCATTGATAATAGAGGGAAGTTGTGTTTGCTACTGTTCCCATGTAGCTTTAGTGAGGAATGCCTACTTTGTATGTCATTAGCGATAAATATCGCTAACATGCAAAGCGGCAAAAAACGGCTGCTATCTCAAGAATACAAGCGCTAATGCTTGTTAGCGAGTCCTTGTTAATAGTGGGATAGAAAAAATTGCTGCTTTTTCTGCGATATGTGACGAAAAAGCAGCGATACTTCTCTTGATAATATGCCCCATGGTTTCCATCTCATGTTTCAGACTGTGTCTAGCCAAGTACAACCCCGTCTTGTTAGCCCTTTTCATGTGATATGGGACATAGATGCTTTCTCAGTGCATTGTTCTCCAAGCATAGCACAACATAACATAACATAACATCACATAGCATTGCAGAGTATAACATAACATAAGTCCTAAAGACTGCAAGAATAATTTGCCTTGCCCATTCTGTGCCTATTCATGGTACGTAGCCCCTTATGGTCTCAAGTATTACTCTTTCTTTTTCAGCATTATTGTTCTGATGTTACTGGATACGGACATGCCTCCTAATTAAGGTAATTTACTCGTGTTTACCTCATCTTATTACAGAAAGATAGTAATGTACTTTCAGGGCTCTTACTCTGAAAACAAGCTCAAATGTCACTCAGTTTCCCTCTTCTGTTCTCTATTGTGCAATCTGGGTTTACTTCTGGAAATGCTACTTCTCATACGTTGCCAATTGTTTGGTAATCATTCGTACATGGCCAGATGTTTGCACCATCGCTCTTCTTTCCTCACCAATCACTTATTTCTCCAAAAGGCATGCGCCGATATGCCACCCATTTCTTGCCGGAGAGAGAGACATTTTACTGCGAAAAAAACAATTGGGGCCAAGTGACAGACCCTGCAAGTATGAGCTAGCCCTGCCCTTTTTACATCCCAATTGATTACCCACATTTCCACTGTCAGTTCAGATTTTTGACCAGTGAATAGCTAAGGAATTAAAAGATTTACATCACCCAATAGAAGTAATTTCTTCAGAGACAAAATATTAATTGGCATTGACACTGCACTATTTTTTCCACCTCAAGTGTGATGATTTCCTTTACAGGTGGATTAAAGTGTATTTGAAGCCTGCATCCATCTAACAATTCATTTTTCTGTGTTTAGGTCGAAGCCCAGTAGACAGTTAAGCTGTCTAGTTCGGTGAAGACATGTTGGGGACATTCAGAAAGCTGACCTAGGAATGCATTCCGCCCATTGCTTACTATTGGCTTTGTGATTTGTTATTCTGATTTTCTGGCTTTCCATTTATTGGCTTTATTTGCTTTACCCTGTCCAGCTTAAGTTTGTCCCTCCCATTGCCCAACCCTTGTTTACTGTATTCTTCCTCAAAAACACTTTCTGTAAAAAGACCTTTAAATATTGTTCTTATCTTGTCCAGTTGCTGTGCTTCCAAGGACAGAGGTCAAATATATGGCTCTCTCTTCCAGGAAGCTTGTTTTTTATTTGTATTTTTCTGACTTTAACATGAGGGAATTTATGTGACAATCCAGTTGAGTACCAATGTTAAAGGAAAGAGGGTGTAGGGTGTTGTTTTTTCTAGTTCAAAGGAACTGTGCTGATGTTTCAGAATATATCAGAATTAGTACAAATGAAGCACATTTTTTTGCAACTGAAGTGTGGTGGAGACAAATTTTTTAACATGATCAAAGCGCATTAATGCACTAGGTGATGACATTTGCCCACTATCATTTTGTGTGAAGTAGAACCGTATTTCGGTGTAAATGTAATGGTTATTTTAATTAAAAACGTGTTGTCTGTTATGGCACATCATGCATACTCCATACTACGGCACTCCACTCTATGCCTTTCCATTCCCTGCCACGCCACTCAATTCTATGACACTCTACGACATGCAACGCCATTCTACACCTAACCATCTTAAGACACTCTGCAACACGCCACACCACTTGACTCCATTCTACAGCACTCCCTCCATGACACAATATGTCAATCCAATCTACACCCCTTCACTCAACACCACTTGTTCTTGCTGACCTGCCACCACTCACAGCACACGGACCAGCGGATTGAAGCTCACCTGAGGGAGTCCAAAGAACCTGCTGCTGCCGCTACGCCTCGCCGGACCCGCTTCGCGGGTCCCGCTTCGCGGTCAGCAGCGGCCGTTCTATCACAGCGAGGGGGTTGCTGTTCTAAATCGACCGGCAGGGCTGCAAGCTTGGAGCGGCGGACTCCAAGGACCAGGAGTCCCCGCGCGCCCGTCTCCACCTGGGCTGCTCTCCCTGCCGGCCCCACTCCCACCTGATCAGCCTAAAGCGGTGTTCTACCACTCTACAGCGGATTGTTCTTGCTGACCTGCCACCACTCACAGCACACGGACCAGCGGATTGAAGCTCACCTGAGGGAGTCCAAAGAGCCTGCTGCTGCCGCTACGCCTCGCCGGACCCGCTTCGCGGGTCCCGCTTCGCGGTCAGCAGCGGCCGTTCTATCACAGCAAGGGGGTTGCTGTTCTAAATCGACCGGCAGGGCTGCGAGCTTGGAGCGGCGGACTCCAAGGACCAGGAGTCCCCGCGCGCCCGTCTCCACCTGGGCTGCTCTCCCTGCCGGCCCCACCCCCTCGGTCACCAATCACACAGCTATAAAAGTGAAGCAACATCCCCGCTGCGCGGGAGCGCGCGGCAGGGTGCCGGGAGAAGCCCGGGACAAGGGCGGCACAGTTTGAGGCCGTTCGAGGACTAAGAGGACTGGACTGGCCCACCCCCCTTGGTTTGTGTGGTCTGGCCTGCACACCGCTACCAGTGAGTACATTGCTGGAACTGTAACTGAAATATATCATGAGTACACGGGGCAGTCGCAGCAAAACTGCAATGGGGTTGAGCAAGCCCAGCGGGACACTGGATGATTTTCTTGTGAAAACGAATCTGGCAATAGACGCCGAAATTACTAAAATGCAGAAGAGGGTTTCAATTGAGCTAGATGCTGCACGTAGGCTTTCTCAAACCTTTGCCAATTCCAAAAAATCTTCTCTAGGGAGAATTGCGTCTGCTGCATCTCCGCAACACGCTTCATGCCCTCCCCCGCTGATAATTCATGCCGATATTCACCATGCTCCCCCTTCTTCTTCCCTCCCACTAGAGCCTATATCCACCTTAACTACTGTGCCCTCTAAATCTCCTGAGCGAATTGTGCCAATCGGACCTGGAACTACCATCATCTTGCCGGACAGTCCTAACCCCCCTCTCTCTGTAGTAAAAAATAAAAATAAAGATGGCCCAACGCTAAAAAAGAAAAATAGCACTAGATCTGCCTACGCCCGCAAAAAAGCAAAAATTGCAAGGCAGCAGTTTTTCAATAATAGGCGAACATTATCCACCACAGGGGAGTCTACACAAATGCCAAACTTGGATAACCAGCTAATAGGGGGGATAGAGAACACAGCAATTTTAATATGGTCCCTGCCCCTACCCCAGAGCCCCTCCCTGCCTGCAGCGAGAAACCAAAAGAGGGAGGGCAAAGCGAGACAGGGAAGGATAGAGATAAGGCGGGCGACGATGAAGACTTTCTCAAGACAGTTTGGGTTACTTTAAAACAACTATTGTCACCTCTGGAACTCAGACTTTCACGTATTGAGAATAATCTTCTCGAGATGGATAAGACCTTAGTCTCCCTTGCCACTCTTAGCCTAAAACAACTGGAAGCTAGTTATCCCCGTATTGCTGAGGGTGTCCCCCAGGATGGCGATGATGGCATCCAATCGGCCCCAGAATCTAACGCTATTTTCCCTGCTCCTCTAATAGTGCCCCCGGTTTTGCCCCCACCCTTACCAAAACCTACTCCAATACCCAAACCCCGGAAAATCCCAAATGTTCCCGTTCCTCTCATATCAAAACCCTCAAAACCAGTTACAAAAGGCTCCGAGAATCAGACCCTACCCAAAACTATCCCTAAGGCAGCTCAAAAGCCTAATAAGATCAGCACCCCCCCTCCTCCGCCTATAACTAACCAACATCAAGGTCACCAGAACTTTCGTGGGGGCTATATCGATCTCCCTCCTGACGCCGGGCCCTACGTCGTCATTCTGGCCGGGGTACCACCACTTGATCCTCTTTCTATGGAGACCCAGTGGTCCCTAAAGAATAAGGTGATTTACTGGCTCAACGTCAACAGGCAGCTCCCTAATACTATCAGGACCAGGGTCCTAATGGTCCGGAGAGTCCCATGGGTGGGTCGTACTTATAAATCCATCCCCGGAGACTGCATAGTGGTCTCATTTGCAGACCCCCACACAGCCCAACTTATCACCACATGGGATCCATATGACACTGACCAATCTATCGTCACCAGACCCCTTACTTTTTTCTACCCCCCTAAACAGACTGTTGAGCCACCTGGGGCTTGGTCAATAGCCCACAACCGTAGATGGAAAGGACAGGGGCACGGCTGGCAACCCACTAACAACTGGTGGGAAGGAGCACCCACTATGAACAGGTTTGAGTGCTTGGACCAAGTGGATTGACTGGGAACTAGTCTTCCCTCAATCCCTACTAATGCACATAATCCTCCAATGGATACCGTCACGAACGAAAAATCATTCCCCACAATCCAAAATCCAAGTCTAAAGGGGATAGACTTAACCTGCACTGAACAGCACGCCCTTACTGCACAGGTCACACGACAGATAGAGCTGGCACACCCCCAAGTTCCGAAAGGCATAATGGGGAGCGAAGGTGATCATCCTCAGGAAAGTGGAAATCCTATGCACTCTCTCCTTTCCTGGAATGTAGCAGGCCTGGGTAGTAAGATCACCCACAAACCCTGGCTGGAGATCGTGCAGAAGTATGGCATTCTTTGTCTCCAAGAAACCTGGCTTGTAGAGGAAGCCCACATCTTGGGCTACCAAACATTTCATTCACCCGCTGTCCCATCAACCCAGGGTCGCAATAAGGGGGGCTTGTGCATATACATCTCGAATGTAGGGGATGTAAAAGTTTACAATTTTTATTCCAATCAGTACTTCCAAATTATACTATTTAAATGGGGCACTACACAAAAGGTGATACTTGTAAATTTCTATAATAATTTGCCAACTAGTGAAGTGGAATTGAATATGAACAATATGATCCATCATATCCACAAAATGAGAGATCAAGGCACGGGGGATCATATAGTGCTGTGGGTGGGAGACTTCAATTGTACCATCTGTCCGTCTTCTGAGTTAGGTTTGTGCGGCCTTTCAGACCTCGGGGAGGATTGTCCATTGCACTTCTCCCACACCAATTTGGGGTCTCTTCTCAACAACGTCATATTCACTTTTGACCTCACTTTTATCAACCAGGCATGCTCCCCCCCGGTTCCCTTTGTCCCAACGTATAATGGAAGAGGTTGTAAAACCACAATCGATTTTGCGCTGACATCACCCACTCATTCTGATTTTATAACTTTCTGGGAAATCGGGGACGACCCTATGAGCGATCACTATCCCATCACTTTTGGGGTAAAGCTTATGGAGGGTAAAGTAAAGGAACCCAGTAGGGTTTTATACCCACATGAGGTCACCCTAACCAAGACCAACGGGTACGTAATTAAATGGGAGAAAATGAACCCTATATCCTTTTTTCAAAATCTCCTATCGTCCTGCTCTACAGACATACTTGTTTGCTTAGAAGAAGATACTGACCCAAAGACCATCATGGCTGCCTTTTCTAACATTCAGCGACACATAAAAAATGCACTAACTAGGAGTTGCAAGGACAACGGGAGGCATACACGTGGGTGGTTTGATTCTAGATGCACATCTGCCCTGAAAAACCTAAAGAAAGCTTTATCTGCTATCCCAAAAGACAGGGTTCAAATTCGCCAGGCGAGACAAGATTATAAGCTGGCAATAAAACAGAGGAGGGCGACACTGAAGAAGGAGGCCTGGGAAGCTCTGGGGGAAGCCGCTAGGAACAAGGACACTAATCTCTTTTGGAAAGTCATAAGATCCGTATATAACTCAAAAGATAGAGACAATTCTATAGATGTAGCAATAACGGCAGAGCTCTGGGTAGAACATTATGGTAATCTTTATACCAACAGTCAGGGTGACGCCCCGAACCCACGTAAGGTGACTTCATCTACGGATAGCATAACTGAGGATAACCCGCTAACTGTCCCTCCAGTACCCCCCTACCCGATTGAACTGGTATTTACCATTCTAGAAGTGGAAGATGCCCTTAGGGAAAGTCCGTCAGGGAAAGCCCCCGGCCCTGATCATGCCCCAGTGGATGTCTATAAATCAAATCTGGATTTTTGGGTTCCCCTCTTAACCAACGTATTAAATATGGGAAATAAATGTGGTTTCATTAACACCTGGTCAGACGCGATCGTAGTCCCCATTTTTAAAAAGGGGAATAGGGACGACCCTGCTTGTTACCGTCCAATATCGTTATTGGACGGACTTATGAAAATCGCAGGAAGGATCGTCCTTAAGAGGATACAACACTGGGAAGCAGAGAAAAAGGTCATCTCAGAGCTCCAATATGGGTTCCGAAAGGGACTAGGGACACTGGAGCAATGTTTAAACTTGTCTCTACTAGTCTCTAAATACACTGAGGCCAAAAAAGGGGACCTATTTGTTACCTTTGTTGACCTTAGCTCCGCATTTGATTGCGTGGACCACGCGCAGCTCTGGTCAACATTGGAACACATCGGGGTGGACTCAACCATTCTCACATTCATTAAAGAACTATACAGAGATGCTGGGGCCAGAGTAAGATTCGGGACCCAGGGGCAATGTTCTCAAAAATTTGCTATAAACAGAGGGGTTAGGCAAGGCTGCATACTTGCGCCCTTGCTTTTTACATTTTACATAAATTCCATCACTGAGAACTTAATAACTTTCCCAAGCGATTACCCAGCTGTCAATGGTAGGCCTGTACCCATTCTTTTATATGCCGATGACGCGGCAATCATGTCGAGGACAAAAGTAGGCTTGCAGAGAGCAGTAAATGAATTTTCATCTTACATGGGTAAAAGAAACTTGAAGGTGAATATCTCTAAAACCTTCTCCATGTCCTGCTCCCAAAAGAACAACAGACCACAATGCTCAATATATTTGGAGCAGCAAAAGATCGCGATCACGGACACTTTTTGCTACTTGGGCATTGTTTTTGACAGGAGGGGAAGGTGGAAACATGCAGTGTCAGCCAGGAAACTCGCCTTCAGCCTCGCCATAGGGGCCCTACGAACCTTTGCAGGTAAAATTGGGGGTAAACCCATCAGAGAAATGTTACAGATCTACTGGGCAAAGTGCATAGCTACGGCCACATATGGAGCAGGTCTTTGGGGTTTCGAGAACGTCTCCTCACTACAAACTTGCGAGAACATTTTCATTTGTTACTTACTAGGTGTGCACAAAACCACCTCGACCTTTATGACTCATATTGAGACCGGCCTTAAATACCTCAGTGACATTATAAAATTATCACCTTGTTTGCTTTGGTATAAAATTTGGACCACAGTGGAGTGCCAATTGAACAGAAACCTCATTAAAGACTGCATGACTTTGGATGGTGCAGCAAAAGTCAAGTGGTTGCGATACGTCCAGATGATGTTTTCTAACATTGGACACCCTGAATTTTATGATGATCGAGAGACTCCACAAACCTTGTCCAGGCCGGCCCTCAAAAAACTTTTAATTACACACCTAGAAAGTGCAAGATGGGACACAGAGAAACTTAAAGGCACTACTCTGAGCTATCAGCAAATTACCCCTACTGAAGGCCTACAATTTTACCTTGGGATTGAAACAGCACCCTACCCTCGCATGCTCTTGACTAGGCTGCGCTTAGGGATCTTCTTCCGCATGGTCACTTTGCCGAAACAGAACGATTGGGCCTCTTTGAACCTAATATGCCCATGTGATGACCATTCAACACAAAGTAACATTCATATCATGTTCTTTTGTAACCTGTACACCACCCCGAGGAAATTTTTCCTCCTACCACTACTTAAACGCTGGGGGATAAGAACATGTAAATCTGCATACTTGAGATTACTGCTGCTAGAAGATGAGGATGTTATCTTTGTTGTTTCTCGCTTTTTAATGTCAGTGATGAAATACAGAAACTCAATGAGTTAAGTATTACATGTCTAAATTAACTGATCACTGTAACATGAGGCCCTTCGTCCAAATGACTGCTGCAGATTTTAATCCTTGGAGAAATGTTTTATCTACTTTCGTAACTTTGTGTGAAAATTGATTTTACATTTTTTGTATAAATTGTACTTGCACGCTTTTATGATTTTTTTGATAAATCGAATAAAGCTTATTTGATTTGATTTGATTCACCACTTACCACACACCACTCTACCCCACTCTAATCTACTCCACTCCAATCTATGCTACTCCACTCCTGTGTAGCCCAACCAAGTCCACTTCACTACAATCTACCCTAATCCACCCAATCTACTCCACTCCGCTTCAATCTGCCCCACCCCAATTTAACCACCCACTTTGCCCTACCCCAATTTACATCACATCGCTCCAATCTTCCCCACTTCGATCTACCACACTCTAACTGCATCTACCCCACTTCACTCCAATCTACTCAAAGCTTCTTTGCTACAATACAACCTACCCCACTCCACTACAATATACTCAACTCCACTCCGATCTACTCCACTCAACTCCACTACAATCTACTCCACTCCACTCAATCTAACCCAACTAACCTTACCCCAATCAACCACACTCCATTTGAATCTACCCCACCTTCTCCATTCTACCACAGCCTACCCCACTCCACTCCAATGCACTCCAATCTACCCCACACATATCTACCCCAAACCACCCCACTCCAATGGAACCAATCCAACCCATTCCACTCCAATCTTCCTGACTCTACTCCAATCTGCCCCACTCCACTGTACTCCACTCCAATCTACCCCAGTCCAATTTCCCCCACTCCATTTCAATTTGCTCCACACAACACGAAACTCCACTAAAATCTACCCAACTACTCTCACTCCAATACACCGCACTTTACCACAATCTACCTGACACCAATATACCACGATCCACCCACTTCAATCTACCCCAATCAACTACACTCTACTCTAATGTACCACACACCAATCCAGCCAATCTAACCCACTCCACTGCGCTCCAATCTACCCCACTCCACTCTACTAAATTCTAATCAAATCTACCACATTCCATGTCACTTCAATCTACCCCACACCAATCTACTAAATCTACTCCAATCTAACCCATTTCACTCCACTCTAATCGTCTCCACCCCAATCCACCCAACTCCAAACTAACCCACCTCACTCCACCCCAATATACCCTACTCTAATCTACCCCTTCACAAAGTACCCCACTCCAATGTATACCTATTTACTTCACTCCAGTCTACTCCACTCCAATATACCCCACTCTATCTTAATATACCTCACTTCATCACAATCCACCCCACCCCACTGCAATCAACCCAACCCCATCTCACTCTACCCCCTCCAGTCGAGTCTAACTCACTCCACCCCACTCCAAGCTACCCCACTTCATTGCAAACTATCCCAATCCCATCATCCCTCTTCAATCTACCCCACTCAAATCTACCGCACTCCAATCTACCCCACTCTGATCCACCCAGTTTAAATACTTTATTTTTCTCAGTGACCATAAAAGCAATACAAAATAGAAAGCACATTGAGGTATTAGTCAAGTAAATACAAGATAAAAAAATTCCAGATAAAAGGACTATGACTCCAATCCACCCAATCTACCCCACTCCACCCTAATCTACTCCAGCACATTTCACTCCAATCTACTCCACTCTACTGCAATCTATCTCACTCCAATTTATCCACTCCAATCCACCCAATATACCCCACTCCACTCTACCCCATATACGACACTCCTTTCCACTCTTCCCAATCTACCCAACTCCACTTCACGCTAATCTACTACATGCTACACAAATCTACCCCCTCCAGTCCAGTCTAACCCACTTCATCCCAATCCACCCCACTCCAAACTACCCTACAGCACCCCACACTACCCTACTTCAACCTACCACACCCAATCTGTCCCACTCCAACCTATCCCACTCTACTCCACTTCAATCTACTCCACTCCAATCTAACCACTCCATCCCAATACACCCCAACCACACTATCCAAATCCACTCCAACCTACTCCACTCCAGTCTACCCCACTCTACCCAATCTACTCCACTCCAAACTACCCCACTCCCATCTATCTCTCTCCAATCTACCCAAATTCCCTCCAATCTACCCTACCCTAATCCTTCCAATCGTCCCAACTCCATTCCAACCCCCCTCCCATCTACACCAATCTACCACACTCCACTCTACCCTAATCTACCCCACTCCACTTTACTCCACTCCAACCTACCCCACTCCACTCAATCAATCTAATTCAATCAACCCACCCCAATCTACCACACCCCTCTCAAATCTGCCCCACTCTGCACCAATGCATTCCAGACTACCCCATTCAAATCTACCCTAATCCACCCCACTCCAATGTAACCCAAGCCAAACCACCCAACTCCAATCTACCTGGCTCCACTCAAATCTACCCCAACCCACTCTACTCCACTCGGATCTACCCAGTTCAATTCACCTCACTCCATTGCAATTTACCCCACACAACTCCAAACTCCACTGCAGTCTATCCAACTCCCCTCCACTCCAATCCAATGTTCCCCACTCAACCCCAATCTACCTCACACCAATCTTTCACAATATACCCCACTTCAATCTGCCAAAGTCCAACCCTCTCCAATCTACCCCACTCCACTCTACCACATGCCACTCCACTCTACCCAAATCTACCTCACACCACTTCACTCCAATCTACCCCCTCCTATATACCACACTCCAATAAAATCTACTCCACTCCAACCTAACCCACTCCACCCTATTCCATCCCACTCCAGCCATCCCACCCAACCCACCCCAATCTACCCCTCCCCAATCTTCCCTACTCCAATCTACCCCTCTCTATTGCACTCCAATTTACTCCACTCCAGTCTACCCCACTCTGCACAAATCTCCCCCAATTCACCCCACTGTAATCTACTCCACCCAACCCCATTCCATTTCATCCCACTTCAGTTTACCCCACCATAATCTGATCTACCCCACTCCGTACCCATCAATACCCCACTTCAAACGACCCCACTTTAATCAACCCTCTTCAATCTACCCCACTGTAATCTACAGCACTCCAATCCACCCCACTCCATTCAATTCTACCGCACTCTAATCCACCCAATCTACCCCACTCCATTACACTCTAATCTACTCCACCACACTTCGCTCCAATTTACCCCACTCCACTTAACCCAGTATACCTCACCTCAATCTATCTACTCCACTCCACTCTAACCAAATCTACCCCATACATTTCCCTCTACAAAATCTACACGATCTACCCAACTCCACTCCAATCTACCACATTCCACTCAAATCTACCCCACATCAGTCCAGCCTTACACAATCCACCGCCCTCCAAACTACCCTTCCCCACCCCACCCCATAACACCCAACTCGAATTTACCCTAATCTACTCAACTCTTATCTACTCCACTACAGTCTACCCCATCCCATCCCAATCTACCCTAGCCACTCTATCCAACTCCACTCCCACCGACTCCATTACAATCTACCCCACTCCAATGCAATCTGTCTCACTCCCAGGGAGAGGTGTGGTGCAGCAGACAGGGCTACTGACTACGGAGCACAGGGCTCACGGTTCGATCCCCGGCCCCATTGGCAGTTCAGCACCATGTGGTTCTGGGCAATAGCTCACCTAATCTCCCCGAAGGCCCCCAGCTCCTTGAGACCCTTATGGGTGATTGTTCATGCTTTACAAATACCAGAATCGTACAATCTACCCTATCTTAATCAACCCAATCTATCCCACTCTACTCTACCCTGATTTTCCCCACTCCACTCCAACCTTCTCCTCTTTATTCCAATTTACCCTAATCCACTCCAATCCAGCCCGATCCACTGCATTCCTTTCTTCCCCAGTCCACCCTACTCCACTCCCATCTACCCCAGTCTACCCCACTCCAAACAGCCCCACTCCTATCTCACTAAAATCTACCTCACTCCAGTCTAACTCCCTTCACATCCAATCTACCCTACCACAATGCACCCAATCTATTCCACTCCAATCTACTCCACTCCTCCTTGATCTACCTCACTCCAAACTAATCTACTTCTCTCCACTCCAATATACTCCACTCTACCCCACTCCATTCTATCCCTCCACTCCAATTTAACCTAATCCACTGCACTTCACTCTTCCCCAATATACTCCACTCCAATCTACCCCAACATATCCCATTCCTGTTTACCCCGATCTACCCCAATCCACACTGGTGCCACACTGGTGTACAAAATGGCTAAAACCCATTGCCAAAGCCATTAGCACTTGAATAGGTGAGACCTATTGACTTTCAAAATGCTTGTCAGCTAGTATTGAGGTTCCGTGACGGTTCCGTGACGACTTGAACCCGTGTTTTCAAGTTTGTCGGAAATACATAAAATTAGTATCAGCGAACCGCAAATGATCCATTTAGTATATCCTAGTGTTTTCGCTACGCTACGAGCAAGAGCACTCCTTCCACTGACACATTTCTGATATACACACGGCATCCATCTTAGATCGTGGCCGCCATTTTTGTGGTTCCTTGCCCTCACATATGCAATAGCCTCTGATCATTTCATTCACTTCACTTTGATTAAAGACACGTAGCCTTAGCCGGAGATTCACCTCTTACATGACACGTGCACCTTAAACCAGATCACGCTGAAGCTGCATGACTCGACAAAGGCTGCCTCCTCTGCCCGAGGCCAGCCCACCTGAACTGGTTTTCCTGTCCATTGTACCTGATCATGATTAGGCGGCCGAAGCCGGTAGCCTTGCCCATTTACAACCCACAAACATCTCTTATCCCGTTTTCTATCTTCTGCACCTGGCTCTGCTCCTTTTCCTTCTGGGCCTTTATTAGGGGGAGGTAACGAACTTTACGATGAGGCGGTCCGGGTCTTGAATGCAATATTGACAAGGGATTGTGATGGACTGGTGGGAACCCCTCTTCGTGATGTTTGGTATCAGATATTATCGACAGTTCCTGTGTAACGCCAAATATTTATTGTTTAGAGACACAAAAGGTTTGGGAATGTACCGACATGTGAAATATTTGCCTAGAGCACAATTTTTGGTATATAAGGAGCAACCCTCAATGTACAAATCGAACAGTCTCCTAGATTCTGCCCGTGTGTAGATTCTGTGACTTCTGTGTCCCTGCAGTAATAAACCTTTGGTCTTTGACGCCACCATCGAGAAGCCCGTGTTTCTGTTCATTTGTGCACCAAGGCAGGTGGGACTCCGGGGTCTTTGGGTGTTGTACCCTGACACCTCTGGACGGAACCAAAAAGTCCAGAACTCCAATTGGCGCCCAACGTGGGGCGACGTCATTCGGTACCGGTCCAAAAGCCTGAAGAGTTCGAGAAGCTTCGTGTGAAGATTCCTGAGGGAGGCGCCCCACTTCATCGATCCCGGCATATCGCAAAAGTGGCCCTGAAGTTCTCTTCCACGAGGGTTCCCGTTCAGGACGGCTGCAGTGGGCCGTTGCCTTGACCGTCGCCCTGTCTTGGACCCGAAGTGGTGCAGTCCTTAGTACAGCGAAACGTGACGGGTTTCTCCTTGGTGACGTCTTCAGTGACTCAGTTAAGTATTTAGTGATAGCTAGCTGGTTACTTTTGTGAGGATTGTTAAAAATCCTTGATCGGTTCTTGGTTTGGTTTGGTTTCGTAAGATTATCACTAGTTGTTCTGGTTACGATAATCTATTTTGTTCAGTTTTGGGTATCGATACATCAGTTCGTTTTTGGTAGGCCTAAGTTCTTGGTTCAAGTGCACAATTTGTTCCGTGTTTGTTTGTTTTGTGTTCCGGACTGAGAATGGTAAGTCGGAAAATGTTGTCTTGTTTTAGTTGCAACAGTGACTCACAATTAGAGGATTCCTGTCTGGTTCCTCCGATTGGGACTCCCCTATATGACCTATATTGTAAGTATGGTGTGGGTCCTATAACTTATAATGAGATATGGGTCCGTTATTGTAAGAAGGATGGTGTCCTTAGCTGGCCACTGCATGGTAGTTTTGAACAAGAGATTCTCGACAATTTAGAAGCGAAATTGTTTAGGAAGAAAGCCCGGCCGGCAATGTTTGACTCTTTTCGTTATTGGCGGAAAGAATCCAAACAGAGAGAAATGAAAAGGTTGAAAAAAGAGCAAAAAGAACTAGAAGAGTTAACTCTAGAGCAAGCGACTAAGCAGTTGCAGGCTGACGAGTGTGAGAAAGCCATAGATGTAGCCATTAGAGAGCGTAACTTAGCGATTGACAAGTGCTATCCTGCCTTGCCATCAAAAATGGCTAAGATACTGGAGGATTCCGAAAACGATCCTCTGCTATCTTATCTGTTACGGTCGCCTCCACCGTACGCACAAGGTGCTGCGGCTCCACTTATACCGGATGTTCAATTGCCGGTTGCTGGACAACCTGGTGTTCTTGTTCCTCAGAATCAAGTTCCTATACCTCCTGTGGTGAATGTAAATGTTCCTACAGCTCCTCCTCTTCCTACACTGCCAACCCCTATACCTACCCCTGTACCTACTGCTCCAGAAACTATTTTCCTCGATACTCCTACTGTTTCGTCATCTATTCCTACCTCCACTGCATTCTCTATGTCTGCGAGTGTACTAACTCCACTTTCTGTTCGTCGAAGAATCACTGATTCGGTTACTAATATGCTGTCGCCTATATATAAAACCTTGATTAAGACTCCTACTCCTGACTCTGTTCAGAGACGGAGTCAGCTTCCAAGTACTGAGGAACGGGGAGTTTTAGACTCCACAGCTCTCAGATGGATTACAAAAGTTAGAAGATATAGTACAAGAGATGTGTTAGAGACATTTATGCAATGGGGAGAGCCAACGCAGCGATACGTCTTCGACGAGATGTGCTCGTTGTTGCGTGAGGAAATAGAAGAAGACGATGTCGAATCAGATTTGGAAGATTTAATTAAAATTCAAAAAGAGTTTGCTGCTGGAATGATAGTGGGCGATAATATAAAGGAAGCGATGGAACTCATTTTGAGTTTTAGGATTGATCCATCTCTTCGTTCCCCGAGAGATTTAGAGAAAGGTAGAATGAAGCCAAGTCGCCAATATCCTATGAGGGAAGTTCCTCCAATTTGGCGCGAGGCAGTACAACGTGATGATAATGCGGGTATTGCAGCTGCTCCAGCACAGTTCCAAAGAGTATGGATACATATTCCGTGGAAGCGAGCAGAAGTGTTAGCAGTGAAACAGGCCTTGCCAGATCCACGTAAGAATCCAGCCGGATATTACAAGGAATTGACACAGACAGTTGAGGCTTGTATAATGAACTTAGCCGACATTGATATGTTGTTTGGTAATGTAGTTCCACAACCAGTGTGGGCTAAAATTCGTAGAGAGGATCATCAGGCTGCTTTAGGTGGTGATTGGGCAGCTATCACTGCAGCAGATGCTCAACAAACAGGTGGTGCGAAACCCGAACCCCTAATTGCTAATCTTCCTGGCAGAATAATAGATTTAATGAAGACTCTGATGCCAGCATTGCGTGTTAATTGGGATAAATTATCCGCATGCAAGCAGAAGAAAGACGAAAGTGTCTCCGACTTCTTCACGAGGTTCGAAGAGACTTTTGTAGACCATAGTGGTCAGGATATGAGCACTGAAGGAGGACAGAGATTGTTTGTCGATAAATTTGTGCATAATTTGTTACCCGAATTATGCAATAAATTGAAAGACTCAGAAAGTGCGTGGGCTGTATCTACGACAGCGCAAATACTTGCGACTGCACAGTACTATGAAAATAGGGATAAAGAGGAAAAGGAGAAATCAGAGAAGAAAACGAAAGATTTAAAGACTAAAGTTCTTTTACAGCAGGCGTATCCGCCTCGCACGAATCAGACTAATATGCAACAGAATTCGTATCAAAAGACAGATTATAATTCGACCAGGCCTCAATACCAGTGGAATCAGTGTGCGTACTGTAAGAAAGAGGGTCACTATAAAAATGATTGTCAGATTTTAGCGCAAAATAATGCGGCAGCAGCTCAGAGAGGTCGTGGTGGTTTTGCACAGAATTCTAGAGGTCGGGGACGAGGTGCTATGCCTCCACAAACGAATGATCGTCCTTCTAATCACTTTGATCAACAAAATGTACAGTCAGCTCAACAGAATAGATCTCAGCAATATCTTGTTGAGGATTATTGTGAAGTTGAAGAGGGATTTCAACAAAATGGGTACTAGGACAGCCATGGACAGAGAGAGGGAGTAGTATCAGTTCCAGTGGATCAGAGTGGGCCTTATGTCGCAGTAGCAACATCAGGTGTAGTCGAACCGTTTCTGTTGGATACTGGTGCCGCAAAAAGTTCTATCATGCATGCGAAACTCCCTGGCGCACCTTTGTCTGGCTCAACAAATGTTTCCGTAGGTTTTTCAGGCGCCCCTGTGTACAACCCGATATCTGGTCCTTTGTCTATTTCTGTTGGACCGTGTCAATTGAAAGC
Source organism: Lissotriton vulgaris (assembly GCF_964263255.1). NCBI lineage: Eukaryota > Metazoa > Chordata > Amphibia > Caudata > Salamandridae > Lissotriton > Lissotriton vulgaris. The sequence goes on from NC_141696.1 coordinate 1,165,401,143, forward strand.
ACCCTTAATTTTGACGACAGGTTGTAATGAAAATCTGCTTGGTTTAGATTTGTTAAAACGACTATATGCGACATTGTACTGTTCTCCGGAAGGAGTACAGCTTACTTTGGGTAAAAGACTCACCTCTCCGATGTACTTGTCAATGGACAAACTCCCGCCGGAGCTACGTTCACTCCCTGATTCTCTTTGGGCGACTGGTCCCAATGATGTAGGTCTACTAGAGATTCCACCGTATGTAGTAACTTTGAAAGCGAATGTGAAATTTCCAAGAATTCCTCAATATAAAATATCGAATGAAGGTGAGCGTGCACTCTTATTGATTGTGCAAGATTTGATTAAAAAAGGTGTGGTTGAAGAAACGCGAGGAAATGTTTGTAATAGTCCTGTATTGCCGATTTTGAAACGAACAGATCCTACAAAGCCTCCAGTCTATAGGTTTGTCATAGACCTTAGAGAAGTTAATAAGATTGTAATTCCGCAGTTTCCTGTAGTGCCAGACATTACTGCCTTGCTAACATTGATTCCCGCTACAGCCAATTGGTTCTCAGTCATCGACTTGAAGAATGCCTTTTTCAGCATTCCGATAGCCGAGGAAAGCAGAGATATTTTTGGCTTCTGTTTAGGAGGTCGCAGTTTCAGATTTAAACGCGCTCCACAAGGCTACTGTGAAAGTCCATCTATTTACAGTCAAGCTTTAAAAAGCCAGTTAGATTCTTTTGTCCTTCCTCCAGGTTCTGCCCTAGTACAGTACGTAGACGATCTTTTGGTGGCTGCCGATGACAAGGAAACTTGCAAGGCAGCTACAATTTCACTATTGCATCATTTGTCTAATTTGAATCATAAGGTGTCACCTTCCAAAATGCAATATTGCTGCCAAGAAGTAACCTACTTAGGTCATCTCTTGTCAAAGGAGGGAAGGAAGTTGACCCCAGAAAGAATAAAAGCAATTACGCAGATGAGTGTTCCACGCACACAGAGGGAAGTACGTGCCTTTCTAGGTATTACCTCTTACTGTAGGCAATGGATCCCAAATTTTTCACTTTTAGCAAAGCCATTGGTAGCTTTGACTGGGAAAAATGTTCCGAGTCCGGTGCCATGGTCTGATGAATGTCAAAAGAGTTTTGCTGAATTACGAAAAGCTTTGTGTTCAGCTCCTGTATTGGGCACACCTGATTACAGTAAGCCATTCACGCTCTACGTTCACGAAAGAGAAGGTTGCGCGTTGAGTGTCTTGACACAGAAGTTTGGTGATAAACAACGCCCTTGTGCGTATTTCTCATCAACATTAGATCCGGTAGCTAGAGCATTGCCTAGTTGTTTGAGGGCTACAGCGGCAGCTGCAGCTTCCATTCGACAATCTGCTGGTTTGGTGATGAACAATATGCTAGTGGTCATGGTTCCTCATGCAGTGGACACACTCATGAACCGAACGAAGACACAACACCTTACTAGTGCGAGATTATCTGGTTACGAGCTGACGTTATTAGCGAGTCATATTCAGATCAAAAGATGCAATGTATTGAACCCAGCAACATTGTTGCCGACTGATCAAGAGTCGAGTGATTCTGAGCCACATGACTGTTATTTCAAAACGGAGGAAGAGACAAAAGGTCGTATCGACTTGAGAGATACTCCTCTATCCGACCCAGATGGTACGCTGTATGTGGACGGGTCATGTTTTAAATTGGAGAATGGTGATGTGACTGCTGCCTACGCGGTAACGACTTTGAAGACGATTGTGGAGACTGCAAGAGTGAGTCAGAATTCTGCCCAAGCTGCAGAGTTAATAGCTCTTACGAGAGCGTGTGTTTTAGCTGAGGGAAAGAGAGTGAATGTGTTTACAGATAGTCAGTACGCATTTGGCGTGGCCCATAGTTTTGGCCGGTTGTGGAGAGAAAGGGGTTTCATTACGTCCCATGGGACTAAGATTCAACATGGTCAGCTAGTTAACGACTTGTTAGAATCTCTAACCTTACCGACTGAAGTTGCGATTGTGAAGTGCAGTGCTCATAAAGCAATCACGGATGATGTTGGTCGGGGAAATGCCTTTGCTGATGAAACCGCTAAACAGACAGCTAGAGACATGATGAGTAGAATGTATGTTGCTACGTCTGCAAGATGGATTGCTGAGTCTGGAATGTGTGAGGACACAATGGAAAGTGTGAAAGAGATTCAGAAAGAAGCGACTGAGGAAGAGAAACGCGTATGGAGAGAAAGTACGGGCAAATTGGACTCGAATGGATGTTGGATCGATTTGACAGAACAGCAGCGTTGGATGTTGCCTGATGCGTATGTGCTTGCAGTAGTGACGATGGCGCATGGAGTAGCGCATATAAGTTCTAAAGGGATATGTAAGATGTTAGCTCCGGTCTGGAAGAATGAGGGAATCAGTAAGTGTGCAGAGAGAGTGGTGAAAAATTGTATGGTGTGCTTGATGCATAATCCTGGCAAGGGAACTCCAACTCCAGCTGGTCATTTTGCTCCTCCTTCCTGTCCCTTTGAAGTAATACAGTTAGACTTCATTCACATGGAACGCTGCAACAATTTAAAATACGTCCTGGTGGTAGTTTGTGCTTTTTCCAGGTGGATAGAAGCATACCCACTAAAGGACAACACTGCTTTATCAACTGCCAAAATTCTTCTCAAAGAATTTTTCCCTAGGTATGGAATGCCACGGATTGTATGGTCAGATAACGGAAGTGAGTTTATAGGGAAAGTTATGCAGAGTGTGTGTGCCGGCCTAGGATTGAAACAAAAATTCCATAGTGCAAACCATCCCCAGTCTGCTGGTTTAGTCGAGGGTTACAATGGCACTCTGAAGCTTAAAATAGCCAAAATTCAAGCATCCACAGGTTTGGCTTGGCCAGACGCACTTCCTTTGGCCTTGTTATCAACGAGAGCAACAGTGCATTCTAGAATAGGGCTTTCTCCATATGAGATTGTATTTGGCCGCCCGGCAAATGTCTGGGGTGTGCCAAGGCCTAAACAATTTTGCTCCATTGAATATCCTATGTTGATAGACTATCTTTATGACTTGACTGCTAAATTAAGTCTTATTCATCAACAGGTTTTTGATGCTTTGCCAAAGCCTCCGGAGAGTCCAGGGCATCAACTGAAACCGGGTGACTTCATAGTGGTCCGGAACTTCGCGAGGACAAAGAATCTTCAGCCTCGCTACATCGGCCCCTTCCAAATCCTGCTGGCAACGAGGACAGCTGTACGTGTTGCTGGCCGGAAGAACTGGATCCACGCTTCTCACGTAAAGCGTGTTCCACTGCCGCTGCCCTACGACGACTGGGTGAAGAAGGGAATTGGTGCCTCCGAATCTGAAATAACTCCAAAATTTGTCCCTTTCAGCGATGCCGATTTGATTTCTGACACTTTGAAACGTGACTCTCCTCTTGAAAAGACTACTTTGAACATTGAACATTTGTCTCCAGCATCAGAAGAAACTTTGCCATCTGCGAACGTAAACTCTGCAACAGCTGCTAGTGATACACTATTTTCCGATCAAACAGTACCAGCAAGGAAAAGATACAACCTTAGAAGCCATAAAACGAACTAATAAAGCAGGCAACTGCATATTGTGATTTTGATATTTATATACATTGGACTTTTTTGCTTTTCAGCCAGGAAGTTTGCTATTGTTTATTGTTTTTAATAAATTGCCTTGCCGTCTGGGTAGCCGTAGGGTCGTGGCTGTGTGCCTAGTTTGAATTTGCAGGGGTCTGACACAAGGTCGATCTTTCTGTTAGTACTGGGAACTCCCAGGGCTGACAGAGGCATTTTCATCTACGTACACATCATCAGTGGTCGCGAGCGGATTGTAGAAGATGGAACTTCCTGCGCTGCAACGAGAAAATGTGATTTACGTTCGCAGAAACAGACTAAATAGAATTCTTCATAGCAAATGTTTCTTGATGCAATGTGCCATTACATTTTTGATTGTTTTAGCAACACTGGTGGGTGGAATTGTCTTTAGCATAAATTTGATTTTTGTGCCAGTATCTACAGTACCTCCCCTTGATCCTGCTATTTCTACTGTTTCTTCTATACACTCTTTTCACTCGTTTCCGGAACATGAGCAAGCTCGACGCTCAGAATTCATTAATAATACTTTTGTACAGCTCTTGCACCAACACCAACTGGTAGTTAACACGACAGACTGTTGGGTGTGTGGCTTGATACCCCACACTATGGATAAAGGTATTCCCTATCTGGTTTTGCCTTTCAGCTACAATGGATCATTTCAGGCCCTTCAAACCATCTTTGCTTATGCTCTTGAGACCTATCCTCCACGCCCACCACGCTCCACTAAATATAACTCTGCCAACAAAGCTTTAGTCCAGGGAATTATTGACATGATCAAAGACGTCAATAATACTCCATCTTACCCTAGAGACGAATTGCGAGTATATTTAAGTTGGAATACTTCAGAGTATCGCCTTAGTTTAGGAGAAAGCAAGCGTAAAAGCTCAACTCCAATCTGGGTCGTACCTCACCGAGGTCAGGTCTGTTTGCAAGGTAATGGGAGAAATCCGAGAGCTCAGCTAGGGAGGAGTGAGTGCGTAGAGACTTATGTGTTTCCGGCTAACTCTTCCCCTGCCTTCCTTACTGCCAGGGGTACCTACTTCATCTGTCGAGACAGAGCTTATACATGGTTGCCTGCTGACTTTTCAGGTTCATGTTATATTGCTCGATTGTTGCCTCCGACATACACTGCTTCACCGGATTACCACAGAATAAGAGTAGCTAGAGGTGTTTTCAGTAAGGAAGATACCGCTGGTCAGGAAGCTGGAGACTTCTTCAAAGGCTTCCTTCCGTTCTGGGGGCCTATGGCCAATAGTAGAAACATACGTCAGCTAACACGGGTAGTTGAATCTACTATTACCGAAACTGCTGGTGCCCTTAGCAATCTGACAGCTGAGCTTCAGGCGGATAGGCTCATGACATTGCAGAACCGTATGGTTCTAGATGTTATACTTGCAGATCGAGGTGGGGTATGCAGAATGATCCAATCGAGCTGCTGTGTCTTTATTCCTAATAATGCTCCAACAGTTTACGAGGCGATCTCTAAGTTGCACAAGATTTCGGACTCCATACATGTAGATGAGGGAAACTGGTCCTTTATGGAGTGGGTTTGGACTCTGATCTCAGCATGGGGATGGAAGGTTCTAATGGTCATTGGTGTCATCTTAATATTACTATTCTCATGTTGTCTGATTATCCAGTGTGGTCCTGCTCTGTGTAGTCTTTGTGCTACAACCTGTTTTAGGAAACCACCTGCATTTGGAGAAAAGACACGAGAAAGGATGATGATACAACAACATGTCACTGACCTGATGAGCATAGAACTAGATTCAGACATAGATTGAGTAATTGCCTATGTAAGGGCAAAAGGAGGGTCTGAGGTTCCGTGACGGTTCCGTGACGACTTGAACCCGTGTTTTCAAGTTTGTCGGAAATACATAAAATTAGTATCAGCGAACCGCAAATGATCCATTTAGTATATCCTAGTGTTTTCGCTACGCTACGAGCAAGAGCACTCCTTCCACTGACACATTTCTGATATACACACGGCATCCATCTTAGATCGTGGCCGCCATTTTTGTGGTTCCTTGCCCTCACATATGCAATAGCCTCTGATCATTTCATTCACTTCACTTTGATTAAAGACACGTAGCCTTAGCCGGAGATTCACCTCTTACATGACACGTGCACCTTAAACCAGATCACGCTGAAGCTGCATGACTCGACAAAGGCTGCCTCCTCTGCCCGAGGCCAGCCCACCTGAACTGGTTTTCCTGTCCATTGTACCTGATCATGATTAGGCGGCCGAAGCCGGTAGCCTTGCCCATTTACAACCCACAAACATCTCTTATCCCGTTTTCTATCTTCTGCACCTGGCTCTGCTCCTTTTCCTTCTGGGCCTTTATTAGGGGGAGGTAACGAACTTTACGATGAGGCGGTCCGGGTCTTGAATGCAATATTGACAAGGGATTGTGATGGACTGGTGGGAACCCCTCTTCGTGATGTTTGGTATCAGATATTATCGACAGTTCCTGTGTAACGCCAAATATTTATTGTTTAGAGACACAAAAGGTTTGGGAATGTACCGACATGTGAAATATTTGCCTAGAGCACAATTTTTGGTATATAAGGAGCAACCCTCAATGTACAAATCGAACAGTCTCCTAGATTCTGCCCGTGTGTAGATTCTGTGACTTCTGTGTCCCTGCAGTAATAAACCTTTGGTCTTTGACGCCACCATCGAGAAGCCCGTGTTTCTGTTCATTTGTGCACCAAGGCAGGTGGGACTCCGGGGTCTTTGGGTGTTGTACCCTGACACCTCTGGACGGAACCAAAAAGTCCAGAACTCCAGTATTCTGCCTGACAGTATGTGTGTTAAGTGAGACTGCATGTATGCCTGCATATGTGTTCAGTGCATGTGAATGTCTACTCATTGGTCTGTCTGCATGGGTCATTTTCTGCCTGTTGGTCTATGCGCATAAGTGACTGCATGCTTGATTGCATGTAAGTTTTGGTAGTCTGTGTGTATGGGTGTCTGTAAGTCTGTGTGCAATTGTGCCGGTGTGTATCATGTCCTCTTTGTGTGTTGGCCTGTAAGTGCATTGAGGTTGATAAGTTTATTGCACTGTTCGCATATGTCTTTACTGTGTGATATATGTTAATGTGAATATGGGTATTGTACAACTATGCGCATGACCTATACAAAAAGGAAAAACTATTGTTTTTGACAATTCTTGTTTCTAGTGAATTTGATATGATTGTAAATGACTAGCGTGGTTTTCCTTACAGGGGGAGAAAGAAATCCTTTGGTTAATAGTGCAAATTTTCTGTGCAAGGATTCTCACGGAACAACAACATCAATCAAATACTCCAATCTACTCCACGTTAGGCGATGTTATAAAATGTGCACAGTGTTCCATAGATCCGGAGAGACTTTGTGGCACTATTGCAAGTGAACAAAAACAACAAGGAAATTCTGGGGCATATTTACAATAAGTGGAGCCTCCCTGCATATCAGCAGAGATGCGCCACTTATTGTGCGTCATACCTCCGCCACCATGGATGCGCCGCATTTACAATGAGGCGCACCATGGGGCAAAAACGGCACAGATGCGTCACGCATCTGTGCCGTGAAAGTGGCGCATTGCTGGAGTTGCGTCGCATGCGCGATGCAGCTCCAGCAATGCTCTGGGGGGCCCTATCTTGTTAATGCTGTGTCAATACTTATGCCTGCTTCAAGCAGGCACAGGGTTTTGACGCAGCATGGACCCCAAAGTGACTGAGTGAAATCTTGCAGATTTCACTCAGCCACTTTTAGGAGGCGTTCCTGCGCAGGAACGCCACCCCTGCGCAGAAACGCCTCCTTCTGGCGCAGGGCTTTACAACGTGGCGCATCTCCCAGATGCGTCACGTTGTAAATACCCCGCACCATGGCGCATCTTTTGCGCAGCCGCTGCGTCACAAAAGCAACAGCGGCGTAAAAGAGGCGTCAGGGGCTTGTAAATCTGTCCCTAAGTTTAACCTACTAGAGAAGCAATGTAAAAGTGGATGTAATAGCAACTGCTTTGAAAACACTATACAACCTGTCATTTATCATAGTGCCTTATAGAAAATTAGCATACTGCTGCCTGTTGCATTGTTTGCTTTCCCATAGTAAACCGATTGGATGGTTTGCTATAGGTACACGAAATTCTTTTCAGATGGGTGTTGTCTGGATGTCTAGCTTTCACGTCATCATGTTCATCTTATAACTCTGGAAAATGAAGCAAAAAACATAATCTTCCACAGTATGCAAGACAGCAATTAGAACTGAAAAGTGCAGTAACCACCATGGAAACAGCGCGTCATTGATGTCTGCTTGAAGTAATTTAGCGTGCTGTGTTGTTCACACACTTGACAACTTCCCCCTCTCTCTACTTGTGAGCATACCACTCACCGCTTGTAACAATACCTTAAGTATATTAGGCCCGTGCTAGCTGCACAACGGTGCCTGAGAAGAGGAATCGTGAGCAGACCCCGGCCCTCCCTGCTCTTCTATGCGGGGGCTCTTTGTGGTCGCCATGAGCACTGCAGCTCCCTGTAGAGATGGGATTCCCATGCACAGGCGGTCTGCTGCTACTGTGTGCCTTTGTATCTTGAAACAGATGCAGACGCTGCTGACGCAGGGCAGGTTCTCATTACTGGGGTTGGTTTGAAATCGCAGACGGCGCGTCCCGCCAGACGGAGCAGCCAAGGGAGCTGCTGTTCCTTATTACCCTGACCCGGGTATTTCATGTGGCGACGGTGACAATGGCGATGAGAGGGCAACAGGAGTCTGGCTCTACAAAGTGATGCTTTTCCTTTTGTTCTTTTTGACTGTCAAAACAAGGGTCAAGGGGCCCCTGCAACAATGCACTGGTTTGCTTTCTTGCATCTTGCAAGGGACGAACCCGAGGGCTGAGAGACTGACACACACTGTACTAGTTCATTTTTACCAGGGCCTATTTTCTAAGGTTGGTGTCTTATGTTATGCAGTCAGTGGCGTAGGAAGGGGGGTGCTGTAGGTGCGTCCGCCCCGCGGGTGTCATCAATGAGTTGGGTGGCAAAATGGCAAAAATATGTGTTTTAAACATATTTTTTGCCAGACAGAATATAAGCTATGTATCGTCAGTTTATGAGATCATTTCGAACCCAAAGGCTTCAACCATCTTGGCAAGGGGGGCCACGTATATGTTGAAAAGAGAAGGGCTCAAACATGAGCCCTGGGTCAACCCCTTTTCCAGCCCCTTTTCCCAGAGTCAGTGTGCAAAATTTAAAGGCGCCCAAGATAATAGTTTGGATTCTATTGGAGAGGAAGTCACCAGGTCACTGGAGCGCAATTCCGTGGAATCCAATCTCTTGTAATTTACAGAGTAATCTAGGATGGGATACCGTATCAAACACTGTGGAGAAGTCCAGTAGCACAAGCATGGAGGGTACAGTAGTATCAAGGCATGTGGCCATGTATTTATGCCCAAGAGACACTAACGCCTGTTTCATGTACAGACTTTATACAAATTTAACTATAATGAGCATGGTTCTTCAGTCATAATTATAACTCAGTTAAAGTATAGACACAATTTAATACCTATCAGTCCCTTTCACACTGCATGAGTTTATATAGTTGACAGGGATTGGCAAAGAATTGACAGAATTCTAACAATTAGGACCTAAATAAAGAAATAATCATTTCAATATAAACTTTTGTGCATCATTAAAGACAGACGACTCTGATTACTTATCAATATGCTTTTATCTAAATTAATGTGAATGCTCATCAAGTACAGTACAGCTCGAATCATAAATCACCATACAAAAGAAGCAACAAAATAGTAATTTATAAACGTATCTCAAATATCCGTGTCATGAGTGAGTGGATAGGTGAAGAGACAAAAGAATAAAGACATTTGCAAAATAAAATTAATGCAAGTTCAGAATATCATATGAACTTATTAGCACAAAATGCTAGAAGTCTGAAAAGCTACTCTCCGGCCGAGAGAATAGCTTGGTCACCCTCAAAAGATAATCAGGAGCAAAGTCAAAGAGTCAGGAATAGCAGAACAACAGCTAGCTAATTAAGTTAGGAAACAGCAACACAGCTCACTCCTCTCACACAGTGACCTTTCCTAACTATATAATCTTATCACTAGTAATTATACTATAATTCACCAAAGATCCAACCCCCCATGTATCATCAGACGAAAAATTCTCAAACCCTATTGGTGCAGGCCAGGGGGTGTCTGGTCACTTCACTTTCGGTGAGCCTAACTTTTCAATAGTTCCTTTGTCTTTAGAAAACTTTCATCAGCGACCTTCGGCAGAGGAAAGTCCAATATCTCTTCCGCAGCTTGTACATTTTTCCAACTTGGTGATGTATCAAACTCATAATACAAGTGTCCACAAACTTCGCTCGGCAAGAACTTTCCATTCATAATGTTCATTACTTCCTCCACACATCCATGGCTATCTTCAGGAACTCATGAAGGACAAAAGACATTTCTTACAGCCTATGTTTTAATAAGCAAATTAAACCTAAAATGACTCTTGAGGTCTTCTGTGCAAAACAGTGAAATGTGCTCTAGGAAAAACAAATACACATGATTATCGTTGTCACTTTACAAAACTCCACTATTAATGCTCTTTTGCATCACATTATATACATTTCAAAACAGTTAGTAAAAAAGAAAAATATAACGTCTCTTTTAAGCTTATGACTTCTATTATTATTATTTCCTTTGGCTGTTATTTCTGCATTATGCATTTACATTTGTGGCGTACTACAAAAGCACTTGAAACACTAGCTTCTTTCCAGCACGCACCTGCGCAGTTTTCATCCTCCCCTGTTTAGTTTTGCACTGTTCATTTTCACACCATTTTGTTAATAATCCACACAATGAGCAGTTCAATCCGAGCCGGTTTTATTTGGCAAAACCCTGCTCCATCAAGGGAGAGTCAAATATTGTATACCAAAGAGTCCGGTTAGCTAATCCACAACCAGAAATACCTGTAGATTCAGTAAAGGACATCTGTCTGCTAGATTTAAATTATGATTGCCTCCTAAATTAAAAGCAGACAGCACATAGTTTGTTGTTTTAAATAGTGTCTATTGTGTAGCTTCATTTGATCATAGAGCTTTACATTACTTCCAAAGTGCACACAAAAGCCTTGATCTGCAAATGTAAACCATATGCTGTGGGGAGTAAAGTGACAGAATGAACAAGAGTCAAACTTGATGCATGGAAACTTACAAATGCTGAAAGGCCCATGAGAAATTCTCAGTGATATAACTGAAGAGGAAAGCGTGGCTCTTGACTAATTTATTAACCTCTGTTCATAGCATGGATCAGTATTCACACTGCGATACAGTGGCGTACTCTGTCATCCTGTGATCTTCAGGCGGTTGGTAGAGGCTGAGGAAGGCAGGAGAGGGTATTAGCCATATAGGAGGGATTGTGGGGTGGAGCTTAGAGTTATAGTTTGCGGGCTGTTGGGGAACAGTCACCTATTTTGGATTAAAGTGACGGGCACACCGGTTGGCATGGACACTTGCTCAGAACTCCCCCCACCCATCCTATAGTTTGGACTAGAAAACAGTGTACTTTTCTTTGGTTTGGCATGTAAATGTAAATGTAAATGTAAATGTAATGGATTTGTAAAGCGCACTGCTGCCCGTAAGCATCCTGGCGCTGAAGACCGATGGGGAACCCATCCTGGTTTTCCCTGTGAGATGGTCCCTTCTGGGTATCTCCAAGGTTAAGCCAGGCATCCCCGGCATCTGTGGGGGGCCGTTGTAGAGATGAGGCAAGCTTAATGCCCAGAGTTGCCGAGTGTGATCCCGGGTTAGAGTAGGGAACGAGGCGAGAATTATCGAGTCCGTTGACCCTGGTCCACGACCCTTCCGAGTAGGGAATTGAACCCTGGTCCTGGGCCGTTCTCTGCTTCCAGGTCTGCCGCCTCTAACCAGTGAGCCACACCACTCCCTGCTTGCCAGTATGTGTGAAAGGGGCAGGAGTGTAAGGCTGAGTCCCGCAGGGCATGCACTTTGCTCTGGAAACCAGGCGTCCCAGTATGCAAGAGGGGCAGACGTGAGAGGGCCCGCTGAGTGGAGTAGCAGCTCATGGGCCCTAGGCTATGAGCATACAGGCACAGCTTCATGTGGCTTAGAGCAGGTGGATGGGGGCATGTAGAGAGTTGATGGCGCCTTACAGGTGGTTCCTGTCCCTGATGGGAAAGGTGGGATGGGTTCGGTGCTGCTCTACAACCAGCATGCAGCACATTTGTGGTGCGCAGTGGACAGGGCCAATGACAAAATAGGCCTGCCACTGGATCTTTCGAGTTCACGCATGCAGGCCCAGCAGAAGCAAGGGGCAGGGGCAGTCTACAGGCGGCTAATACAGGTACCTGGGAAAAGTAATGACACAGCTTCCCCCTCCACAGTGGGCCTGTACACATGGGCCGGCCAGGGATTGGCACAGGTATTGAGGGCATGCAGTGTGGACACTGATGTATTCGCAAAACAGGTACCAAGGCCAGGGCTTAATTTGTGCCGGAGCTTTCCGGTGCTTAGCACCGGCACTTATTTCGTAGGGCCGGGTCTACACTCCATTTTGACCTCTTTAGGTTCACACAGGTTTCCCAGTGAACGCCATAAAAAAAAACAAATTGGATGCGGCATAGGCGCATCATGCCTTATTATGAGGCACATTCCGCACTGGAACTGCCCGGGAGCACACAGCTGAGCAGTGCATGTCAATGCTCCTTCCTAATGCTAACAATGGAATAAACACTGTTCTCCCTGGCTGCTGGCTCTAATCATGTCCCTTTTCCCGTCTGCTTGAAAAGCTGCGCAGCCCCCTGAGCAGGTCAGCCTTCTCGAAAAGGTACCTCCCCCCCCCACTCTCTAACTTCCGCCCGCCCGGCTCTCCGCTTCAGCTTCCTGTCCCACAGTGATCCTGGCGTCAATCTGATAGCGCAAATAGGCGGGCATTTTCATTTCTAGAGGGAACATTTGAAAATAAATTATACAGTGGCTCCCGGCCTGCTTCTCTAATCCTGAACCCTGTCTGCCACGCTGCCACCGGACTGCCCTTGCAAGCCCCGGGAGCGGGAGCAACCACTGTAAAAAGAGGGGCAAGTGCAAGGTGCAGCACCTTCTACATCCTGTTTCCTGTGCTGTTTCAAGACTCCGCTGCACAGGGCTGAGGGCTCCGAGGATCGTGGGTTCGAGGCTTAGCAGTTGGCTGGTTCTCTGGGTGGCTGAGGGGCTCCTGGGCTCTCTGTGTGTGTCTCCGTCACTGGGAGCAGTATGGCCCCGCCACGCAGCTCTCCACATCGCTGGTTTCCAATGTAACTGAGAGAGCGCAATTTGAATATAAAGTATATCATAGCCATATCTAGACGTATATGTTATAAACGTAGGAATGAAACGCATATCGTAATGTAAAGTTGACAACTATAGCATAAAGGCCAACTAACGTGATAATATGGTATAGGAAATGTAAATGTATTTCCATGTTAAATATGCATTAGATTTAGAAGGCCCGTATACATGATGGGTAAACATAGGAATGTGTAGAAGTGTTTACGAAATGTAGAACGTGCACAGTAGAATTCGTGTACGTGTGTAACTTTAAATGGACATAACGTGGATAAATGTATAGAGAACTTACATGACGATGTAACCAAGGAGAATGCATAAGTTATACTCTACGCAGTCGTATTCTATGTATTATATATTCGATGTAAAATGTATTCAAGTATAACTAAGACTTTTTGCTAAAGTACGAGTATATAAATGTATGCCAAAGGTTATACTGTGTAGAGGGTTTCTGTAGGAATGCTGGAAGAGTTTAGGTCATTTGTGATTGTAACCTAACTGACCAAGAGTTCGCAGGAGCATAGTCAAATGTATGTAATTTAGAGGGCTTGTAAAAGTCGTAAATAGCTTGATGTGGACGTGAGAGCCAAGAAGTCTAGCACTTGTTAGATTTAAGGTGACAATGCCGGACGGAGCTTATTGCTCGAACGTGAGGAGAGACACTTTTGAGGTGAACTATGTTTTGACAAGACCATTCACCGGATCTAGAAGGTTAAAGAGTTGCAGGTATGAGTTAAAGACGTGTCTAAGTTCATATGACATTTGATCCGAAAGAGTCAGTAAAAGTCGCCAACGAGATGATGAAGATGACATCTAAGGAGAAGGGTCAACTTAACGAACGACGCAAAGAATGGACCAATGGAAGAAGCAGGAAGTTGACATCATCGGGGAAAGTCCGTGGTGGGCGTCAAGGGGCGTTCCACCCACACTGTGATTGTGTATTTTAGGGACAGCACCCCGGGGAGGAGGTAGCAATGAGCAATTGGCGATCAGGAGAGGGCAATCAGTGAAGGGCGAATTGCTCAGAGCGAAGACAAGGGTAGATGCCTTGAGCAGATGCGCTGAGAGATCAGAGCGCAAGGGAGCAGTAGGCCGAGGACCCTTAGAGAGAGCGGATGGGTAGGCAGATAGGGTACTGCTTCTGAAACTTAAGATTCCTTTAGAGGCTAAGAGAGTTTGAACTTCCTTGGAAGTCAAACTGCTGACACCTTTTTAGGGAAGAAACTTGCGAAGTAGGGATGTCCCGTAGCATAGAGTAGGGACAGTTTTAACTTGATTATTTTATCTTACTGCAGATGACGCAGAAGGAACCACTTCACATCGAAGCTTAAGTTGCTGATATTGTAACTGATTTTGTATTTTGTATACTTTGAGGTTTTATCCTGAGTGGATTGTATTGCATTCAAATTAACTTTATATAAAACTCTTAAACTTTATCAGTTGTAAGTGGTTCTTCAGAGTGGCGTCAGTTAATGGGGTCTGTCTAACCTATGCGGGGGTTGTCTTTTACTCAATGACAGATACAACTCGGTCCGAAATTGACGAATGAGATAAATTATTAAATTGATCATAATCATAAATTGATATCAAAATCTCATTCCCAGCAGTTGGTAGCAGAGTATGATGGTTATCTTCTTGAGGAAGACGACCTAGGCCAGGTTAGTTTACCCCAAGGTCCCTAGTCATCGTCGACCAGAAGAAGAATTGCAGCCGGAGACGGTGCTGACGGTGCGTCGAGAGAAAAGCAGCAGAGTCGGTCGAGAGTGAGTATAAGGGTGTGAGAAGTTGGCCTGGTATATAATGCTCACTAGTTCTAGTGATCACTTTGTACCATGCCAAGCAACCCTTATGATGATGGTTGTAATTCAACCTTGTAGACCAGTTATCCTAGTGGTAACGTGGACAAAGCAGTCTTAGGCTAAACTCTGAAAGGCATGTGAAGCCAGCTGTTATACCATACACAACCCCCTTGAATACCAAATGAAAGGGACACCACACAGATATATATTGAAAATATATATTGATTTATTAACTATAAAATCCCCTGGACTCTTTATGAGCACAGAAGCACAAGCGTAAAATCACAAGACAGTTTAAAATACACGAAAGTTGCACAATATGGATGAGCCCTAGGGGCCACCTAAACCATATACTAAATAAGTGGTATAAGAGATACCAGGAGGAAAGTGAAGAGGCCTAGGGCCTTGGGAATCGCTGGAGCTATTCGAGACTGGAGTTAACTAAGTCGGGAAAGGCCCACGGGACTCGGGTGCAGTGTTCAAAGTGCACGCACTTCTCAATACAAAGTCTATGGTGCGTAAAAAGCACAAAGTTAGAAAGTTAGGAACCTTCCGAGTGACCTACGGAGCTGAAACTTAAAACACAGGCCCTTGGGATGTGTACCAGTGCAGGAGCACCGGCGGAGCTGAGTTACCTCACCCACAGGAAGCGGGTGCACAGGGTCGAAGATGTGTCGGGTTTCGTCACGCTGGTCGATGGTGCTTGGAGCAGGAGATGCTGCAGGCGGCTCGATGAGAAGAGTTCCGGTGGATCCAAGGGTGGATCTGAAGATGTGAAGACCTGAAAGCAGAGGGGACAGTGTTCAAAGTCACTAGCCAGTGACTGCCGTGGAACCAGAGTGGAACCAGGTGATGTCGGGTGCAAACAGGCGTTGTCGGGTAGCTTCTTTCTGCAGCCACGTGGATACCCGGGGTCGAGGACGTCCAGGAGTCGGTCACGAGCTGTCCCACGTAGGCTTCTCGCTGTTGGCGGTGTCGGCGACCTGATCGGAGCAAACAGGCCTTGGCAAATGCAAGCCACGCAGAAGTTGAAAGATGCTGTTCACTCGGACCAGCAAGGTCAGAGCGGGTGCTCCTTTTCACAGGAGCTTGGGTAGGTCTGGAGCAACCAGACCTGCTGTTTAAATCTTCGGGTTCGTCGCCAAGATGGCCGCTGGCCGCGTGGCTAGTGGCCGGGATGGCGCGTCGAGTGGCACAGTGCAAAAGGGCCCCACGCAGATCGTGGAGATGCTGGGGGGCTGATCTTCGGTGCAAGGGCTGCTCGGTGGTGGGGGTTCTCAGTCCCCAAAGCACAACGTCGAGGATGCCTCAGAAGCTGCGCAGTCAGCTTTACGAGTGTCTTCCAAGAGGTCCGGTCCCACGTCACTCGGTGCCTCCACGGGTCCCTTCTTTGCAGGGACTGTGGATCGGGCTCTGAGAGGTCTGGGAATCTGGTTCTTGTCGGGCTCTGGGCTCGGGCTCCGGCGGGAGGCGGCGGCAAAGCAGACGTCGAGTTGCTGGTTGGTACCTGTGTTCACAGGGTGGTCACTCCTTGGCCACAAGGGAGATTCTTCTTCAGTCTTCTGTGCAGCAGAATGTCGAAGTCCAGTCTTCTTCTTAGTTTTAAGTTGATTTCGGGATGATCTGCTGTGCAATGGCACTGCTCCCCCTCTTATTCCAATCTAGGGGGTGGATCACCTACTAGGTCCCTCCTCTGGGAGGAACCAGGAAGGGGGGTGGTTACACCCCCTTTCCTTTGTCCAGCTCCGCGCCAGGACTGGGGCTGGAAGGCCCCAGAACCGGTTTGGACTGGCCTATGCACGGGGACACCTTGTGTGCCCCGGGCATGTCTGATTCTTTTCAGCCCTGTCCTACCTAATACACAAAATCCTGTCTGGGGTGGTGCTCGCACCTCCCAAGGCAGGAAACCCTTTGTCCAGGCCACCATCTGCCGAGTTTCGGTCAGCAGCAGGAGGCCAGACTTGTGTCTGTGGTGGCAGCGTCCATTTTGTGAAGCTGAGGCTCTGTTTAACTTTAACCGGGGTTAAGGCTACACACATGTCGTGTCCCTCTAGAAGGGTGGAATGCTATCCCCGTCGCCAGAATTGGCGAGGGGATAGTATTCCAATTCGTATGACACCTTACTCGACATGTTTTGATAAAGCCAAACCAAAGTTAGCATTTAACCGCGAGGATTATAATGCACTTAAGAGTATATGGTATGGCAATATCCCGGAACAGCTTAGGGAGTTGTTCCCGACAGCTGCAGACAGGCTCAGCTCATGCCAGAGCACCATCTCACATATTTCCAAGCACTCTGCCTCCAGGATTGATGAGGCCTTCCATAGGAGTGGCTGATAGGAACATATGTGTCCAGTTTAGGGTTAGGCACAGACATACTGTACCTAAGTAAGAGGTGGTTACACCGACTTACCCCAGCTGAGTGATCAGCCAGTTGTGTCAAGGATGGAGGCCAGGCCAGGGGTGGCACAATACATGCTGCAGCCCCTGGCAGGCCTTGGCTACACCTATGCCCTGGGTACCTATGGTACACTGTTACAGGGGCCTATAAGGTGAACCAATTCCAATTGTGTTATGCACCTAAGGTACATGGAGTCCATTTTAAGGAGAGAGCAATCAGCCTGGGGCCCTGAATAGCAGGATCCCAGGCCAACTAAGTCAAAAACCAGCTAAACACCAGGCAAAAAGTTTGGGGGTAACCATAGTCAGATATCCACCTTCCTACATAACCCCCCCCCAAACGAAAGGAGATAAGGCTATCCTTGACCAGGTAAGCCTATATTGCCTAAGTGGCCATATAAGGAAGTACCAGCTCTGGCTTGGTAACCCCCTGTCTCATGGTCCACTAAGCAATCCCTCACCCTAAGGGTATCTGAGGGTCTCCACCATAGGGAATCTCTACCTGTGGTGTGTCTTTGCAAAGTCAAAGGCTGGTGTTGGGATGGAGTACTGAAGTGAGTTTCCTCTGTAGGGCTCAGCTTCCTCCAATCACTCTCCACCATGTGTGCCTTTCTTTCTCTGACTGAGTTGCACTGTGCTCTCAGGGTCAACCTCTGGCTACCTAAAGCTGGAGGCTGGGTCCCTCTGTTTGGCTTACTGGAGGGACAGGTCAGGTTTGGGGCCTTTTGGTCCCAGGTTTGGCTGTGCCCAACAATATCCATCTGGGGGAGGTCCCTAACTACTTTTAAGGGGGATCCCTCAGGAGTTTTTAAAGTTTTCACCTCACTAGGGCTACTAGTTTCGGTGCCCCTAATCTGTTGATGGGGGTGCTTTATTTGACAGGGGGCCCTTTGGGTCTCACTGTCCTTCTTGTCCTCTGCAGCCCTGGGCTGAGTAAGGCAAGGTAGAGAGGGGCAGGTTACCTGCTCCAGACTGGGTCCCTCCTGAGAAGGGTCCACTGCCATCAGAGGCTCTGTCAGGCCAGGCCTAACAACCTCTGGGACAGTTCCTTCATCAGGGGTAAGATCAGTTCCCTGAGGAGGCTGATCCTTTCCTAAAGTCTGGTGGGAGGGAGATTTCTCTTCCTCCTCAATGCTCTCTGTTTGGGTGGAGTGATCCATCATTTCAGGCTTCACTACCCATGTATCAGTTTGAGTTTGGGCTGTGGCCATCACAGCCCCACCAACCTTTTCAGGAGGAGACTCAGTTTGGGTATGGGCTGTTACTAGTACAGCCCTGCTACTCTTTTCAGGAGGGAAGTTATCTAAAGATGGGGCTGAGGTTTGCTCAGCCCTCCCAACCTTTTCAGGAAGGACATCTTGAATTGGGGCTGTAGCCATTACAGCCCCACTAACCTTTCCATGGAGATTTACCATTCTAGAATGGGTTTGCTGTTCAACCTCAGCCCAGGCTGAGATTTCCAAATCATTACCCAGTAGGCAATCTACAGGCAAGTTTGCTGACACTGCCACTCTCTTTGGGCCAGTGACACCTCCCCAGCTAAGATTGACTACTGCCATGGGATGATTGGATTCTATGCCATCAATGTTTGTCACCTGATATTTGGCATCAGGTAAAAGTTGCCTTGAGGGGACTAGACATTCAGCCACCATGGTGATGCTAGCCCCTGTGTCTCTGAAGGCCTCAACTTTCAAGCCATTGATGAGGGGCTCCTGTCTATACTTGCTCAAAGTGTTTGGGCAAGCAGTGAAATTGGCAAACCCCATGCCAGTCTCATAGACAAGAGTATCTGAGTTAGGGGACCTGGATAGGCCAGAGTCCACCTGTCCTCCAAAAGTAAACCCACCCAAATTCTTGGGGGTGCTCCCACCACCTGGGGGACCACTGCTAACAGTGACAGGAGGTGTTGGAGCCTTACCTGGAGGTATATTCTCCTTATTGCCATTCTTGGGACAACAGCTATCTGTTTTGTAATGCCCCACCTGTTTACAGGTATGACAATAAGGCTTTTTCTGGGATGTAGAAGTGTCTTGGGACCCACCCCCATTCTTGGAGTTTTGGGGCCCTGGGGAAGTCTTTTCCTTACTTTTATCCCCACCCTTCTCTTGAGGCTTGGTAGTCTCTTTCTTTTGGTCACCACCCTGGTTCTTAGGCCTGATCCTGGTTCTGACCCATTTGTCTGCCCTCCTACCCAATTCTTGTGGGGAGGTCAGATCAGAGTCAACCAGGTGCTGATGTAGAAGCTGATTTTGACAATTACTTAAGATTTGCTCTCTCATAATTAAATTATACAATCCTGTATAGTCAGTAACCTTACTTCCCAGCAACCAGCCCTCCAGAGCCTTAGTGGCACATTCAACAAATTCAGACCAGTCCTGAGTCTGTGTCTTCTGGGTATCTCTGAACATTAACCTGTACTGTTCAGTGGTTAAGCCTAACCCATCAATCAGAGCACTCTTCAGGACCATGTAGTTTCTAGAATCCTCATCACTAACTGTGAGGAGTCTGTCTCTGCCTCTACCTTCAAAGGAGAGCCACAGGATTGCTGCCCACTGCTCCTGAGGGATCTGCTGTACCATGCAGGCTCTCTCAAGTGCAGTCATCCATTTGTGGATGTCATCCCCAGCTTTGTAGGGGGGCACAATCTTACTCAGGTTTCTTGTATCAAAGGACCTGTCTTTATCCTTCTGGATAGTGCTGCCACCAGTGGATCCTAATCCACTCTCTCTAGGCTGTCTTGCTCTAGCAAGTTTCTCCTTAGCCAGGGCAACCTCTAACTCTTGCCTCTGGATCCTAAGCTCAGCCTCTCTCATTTTGGCCTCATGTTCCCTTCTCTGAGGGCTAGTCATCTCCTTTCTGGAGTGACCATGAGAGCCTCTAGAGACATGGGAGGTATTGGATTCACCTGAGTGATGCCTCCTCCTCCTATGGCCCTGGTTAAGTCCACCTGAGGGTCTGAATGGGTTGTTACCTGATTCATTCCCAAGTTGACTTAAGTTAGCCTGGTTCAGTCTACTGACCAGCACCTGACTATCTCTGGCATCATCTGACTCACTGCTTTCCACCTCCTCCTCCTCTTCTTCTTCTTCCTCTTCATCTACCTGAGGAGCTCCAGTGGTGGAGGCTTCCTCATCTACTAGGATGATAGGGGTAGGGGTGTCTACAGTGTCATCCTCTGAAGGATGGCCTCCTTCAGCATTCCCTGTGGGGTTTGCTTTAGAGGTCTTTAGAGCCTCAGACTGATCCAAGAGCTCTCTTAGGTGGTCTGTAGTAGGGGTAGGCCCTGTCTTCAGACCCCTTAAGACACAAAGCTGTCTTAATTCCTTAAAAGGAAAAATAGCAAACTGGGATGGTGCCCTTGGAGGGTCACTCTCAACAGGAGTAAGTCCACTGGACCCCTCTGTTCCAGACATTGCTCTAGTGTGGGTGGATGTGTTGCAATCTACCTACACTGGTGTTTACCTACTAAACCTATCTAGTAGTTGTAGCTAGGGTGTGCTACTCCCTTTGCTCTACAACAACTAAGTTCAGTAGAACTTAAGTATACTAGTCTTGTTTTATATGTACCTAGCAGGTACCTGTATGATCTTTCAAATGATAATCTCAAAGATTGTAATGGTAAAACAACAGCAAGCTCAGATCCCAATCCGCTGCTCACCAATGTGAGAAGTTGGCCTGGTATATAATGCTCACTAGTTCTAGTGATCACTTTGTACCATGCCAAGCAACCCTTATGATGATGGTTGTAATTCAACCTTGTAGACCAGTTATCCTAGTGGTAACGTGGACAAAGCAGTCTTAGGCTAAACTCTGAAAGGCATGTGAAGCCAGCTGTTATACCATACACAACCCCCTTGAATACCAAATGAAAGGGACACCACACAGATATATATTGAAAATATATATTGATTTATTAACTATAAAATCCCCTGGACTCTTTATGAGCACAGAAGCACAAGCGTAAAATCACAAGACAGTTTAAAATACACGAAAGTTGCACAATATGGATGAGCCCTAGGGGCCACCTAAACCATATACTAAATAAGTGGTATAAGAGATACCAGGAGGAAAGTGAAGAGGCCTAGGGCCTTGGGAATCGCTGGAGCTATTCGAGACTGGAGTTAACTAAGTCGGGAAAGGCCCACGGGACTCGGGTGCAGTGTTCAAAGTGCACGCACTTCTCAATACAAAGTCTATGGTGCGTAAAAAGCACAAAGTTAGAAAGTTAGGAACCTTCCGAGTGACCTACGGAGCTGAAACTTAAAACACAGGCCCTTGGGATGTGTACCAGTGCAGGAGCACCGGCGGAGCTGAGTTACCTCACCCACAGGAAGCGGGTGCACAGGGTCGAAGATGTGTCGGGTTTCGTCACGCTGGTCGATGGTGCTTGGAGCAGGAGATGCTGCAGGCGGCTCGATGAGAAGAGTTCCGGTGGATCCAAGGGTGGATCTGAAGATGTGAAGACCTGAAAGCAGAGGGGACAGTGTTCAAAGTCACTAGCCAGTGACTGCCGTGGAACCAGAGTGGAACCAGGTGATGTCGGGTGCAAACAGGCGTTGTCGGGTAGCTTCTTTCTGCAGCCACGTGGATACCCGGGGTCGAGGACGTCCAGGAGTCGGTCACGAGCTGTCCCACGTAGGCTTCTCGCTGTTGGCGGTGTCGGCGACCTGATCGGAGCAAACAGGCCTTGGCAAATGCAAGCCACGCAGAAGTTGAAAGATGCTGTTCACTCGGACCAGCAAGGTCAGAGCGGGTGCTCCTTTTCACAGGAGCTTGGGTAGGTCTGGAGCAACCAGACCTGCTGTTTAAATCTTCGGGTTCGTCGCCAAGATGGCCGCTGGCCGCGTGGCTAGTGGCCGGGATGGCGCGTCGAGTGGCACAGTGCAAAAGGGCCCCACGCAGATCGTGGAGATGCTGGGGGGCTGATCTTCGGTGCAAGGGCTGCTCGGTGGTGGGGGTTCTCAGTCCCCAAAGCACAACGTCGAGGATGCCTCAGAAGCTGCGCAGTCAGCTTTACGAGTGTCTTCCAAGAGGTCCGGTCCCACGTCACTCGGTGCCTCCACGGGTCCCTTCTTTGCAGGGACTGTGGATCGGGCTCTGAGAGGTCTGGGAATCTGGTTCTTGTCGGGCTCTGGGCTCGGGCTCCGGCGGGAGGCGGCGGCAAAGCAGACGTCGAGTTGCTGGTTGGTACCTGTGTTCACAGGGTGGTCACTCCTTGGCCACAAGGGAGATTCTTCTTCAGTCTTCTGTGCAGCAGAATGTCGAAGTCCAGTCTTCTTCTTAGTTTTAAGTTGATTTCGGGATGATCTGCTGTGCAATGGCACTGCTCCCCCTCTTATTCCAATCTAGGGGGTGGATCACCTACTAGGTCCCTCCTCTGGGAGGAACCAGGAAGGGGGGTGGTTACACCCCCTTTCCTTTGTCCAGCTCCGCGCCAGGACTGGGGCTGGAAGGCCCCAGAACCGGTTTGGACTGGCCTATGCACGGGGACACCTTGTGTGCCCCGGGCATGTCTGATTCTTTTCAGCCCTGTCCTACCTAATACACAAAATCCTGTCTGGGGTGGTGCTCGCACCTCCCAAGGCAGGAAACCCTTTGTCCAGGCCACCATCTGCCGAGTTTCGGTCAGCAGCAGGAGGCCAGACTTGTGTCTGTGGTGGCAGCGTCCATTTTGTGAAGCTGAGGCTCTGTTTAACTTTAACCGGGGTTAAGGCTACACACATGTCGTGTCCCTCTAGAAGGGTGGAATGCTATCCCCGTCGCCAGAATTGGCGAGGGGATAGTATTCCAATTCGTATGACACCTTACTCGACATGTTTTGATAAAGCCAAACCAAAGTTAGCATTTAACCGCGAGGATTATAATGCACTTAAGAGTATATGGTATGGCAATATCCCGGAACAGCTTAGGGAGTTGTTCCCGACAGCTGCAGACAGGCTCAGCTCATGCCAGAGCACCATCTCACATATTTCCAAGCACTCTGCCTCCAGGATTGATGAGGCCTTCCATAGGAGTGGCTGATAGGAACATATGTGTCCAGTTTAGGGTTAGGCACAGACATACTGTACCTAAGTAAGAGGTGGTTACACCGACTTACCCCAGCTGAGTGATCAGCCAGTTGTGTCAAGGATGGAGGCCAGGCCAGGGGTGGCACAATACATGCTGCAGCCCCTGGCAGGCCTTGGCTACACCTATGCCCTGGGTACCTATGGTACACTGTTACAGGGGCCTATAAGGTGAACCAATTCCAATTGTGTTATGCACCTAAGGTACATGGAGTCCATTTTAAGGAGAGAGCAATCAGCCTGGGGCCCTGAATAGCAGGATCCCAGGCCAACTAAGTCAAAAACCAGCTAAACACCAGGCAAAAAGTTTGGGGGTAACCATAGTCAGATATCCACCTTCCTACAAAGGGTCATGCGTTGTAAGATTGCGGTGTTTTATGTCGTTCCTGTGTTGTGATGTCAAGCGGAGTTGAATGCCTGTAGTGTGATTGGGGGAAGGTTGTGAGCGCGCGCAACCGGATGAAATCTTATGTCCAGAGGACTTAAGTGGTTCGGGTGTATCGAACACCCAGAGTAATTTGTCTACCATTGAAAGGGGGTCATGAGGTACCATTGATTTCCCGACAGACCGATGATAGGGGGAACGTATGCGTGAGTGAATGAGTAACGGACGCTGGTCGTACGTTTACTGTGTGTAAGTAACCTATCAGTTGAGGCAAGTGTCCGACCGTAAGAGGAAAGACGCTGTGCCAGTTGAGGTAGCAATTACAGTTAGACTGTGGCCGTACAGTCAGAGAAAAGTGATCGCTTGGACGGAAGTAGTCATTTTTCAATGTATGAATGAAAACGCATGTGAGATCGTGAGACGAGTTGAGAAACGAGGGAAGCTGCTGAAGAAGAGAGAAGTGACGTCAGCGTAGAGCCGCGCTGAGATTGGTCGGTTGGTGTAGAACCGTGCTGGGATAGGCGGTTAAGCGAGAGTCGTACAGGGATTGGTGGTAGTCATCAAGACGTAAATAAGGAAGAGAATTAGTAAGGAATATTGTACGTTATCAAAATGAAGTGTTTCAAGGGTTTAGGAAAAATCTTTAAAAGAAAAAGGAGAAA
Organism: Lissotriton vulgaris; assembly: GCF_964263255.1. Taxonomy (NCBI): domain Eukaryota; kingdom Metazoa; phylum Chordata; class Amphibia; order Caudata; family Salamandridae; genus Lissotriton; species Lissotriton vulgaris. Next base: position 1,165,425,379 of record NC_141696.1, read on the forward strand.
TTTATATGCCGGAGAAGAAGCTCCACCAGAAGGCACACCAGCATATCATATGGCAGTCAATGTAGGCTTACACTCGATACTGTGGATTTCCGAGTGGCACAGGCTAACTGAAGGGCATAAAGAACTGGCGTTTCCGAGATTCGGAACGTTTAAATTAGATGTGTTGAACCAACTGAAGGCGACGATGCTTTCAATGAGACCTCTACCGAGGCCAACACAATTTGAAGCTCTTGGTGTGTGGTTTAGAACAGCACACGAAAGGGGCGTAAAGAGGCGCCAAGAAAGAGTGAGACGATCAGTAAAGGCAGTACAGGATGCCAAATGGGATGAAGAAGCTAAGAAATGGAGAGTACAAAAGATAGAAGCGGACAAACTGTTCACCATGATAGAGGCCACAGGAGAAAGGAAACCTCTAGAACAAGAAGATGAGGAAAGCGAGTCGGAGGAGGATCTAATAGAAAGGTTGTTAACAGATAGACCACCTCCATACAGCGGTGAACTTGCGAGTCCCATATTACCGCAAACAGACGGAGCTAGGTGGGGGGAATATAAGTCGATCCCGGTAACGGAGTGGGACGCTAACAAGACTGAGGAAATACCCCAAACTAGTTCTGAACAGAGAGTAGTGGGAAGATTTGTGGTCCAGAAGGTGCCAGAGACGCAATGCGCTAGGTCGTACCAAATGCCGGACGCCTTGCAGGTTCCGGTTACCATAGGCCCTATTGTGTCAATCTACAACCCAGAAGGGGTCCAGCAGGATGAACAGGCACGATGGGACAGTGAAAGAGCAGAAGTGGAGAATAGGAATGCCACAATGAATCCCCACAGGCAAATACGAGCACCAATAAGTCGGAGTACCCCATTAGATTCTGCAACGGGTCCCAGGATAGAACAGGGAGGTCAAAGAGGGCCAATGGATTTGAGAGGTCCTAAACCGAAGTCTTTTAAGGAGTTAAGAGAATATTTGAAAGAATGGGAAACTGTCGAAGAGGCTCGGGGTAGGAGTTTAGAAACGGGACCTGAGTGGAGAGAAGAGGACAACAGGATTCTCTCTCATTGTGGAGCTGGCGAAAGCAGCCCCGAGTGGGAGAGAGGAAGTCAAGAGAGCAGAAGAGATACTTGTCCTACCAATAGCGGCAATAGGCTAATGTGCGAAGACAGAAGTGCAGGGTGTGGCGAAGTGCCTCGCGTCACCTTCAGTGAAGGGGAACGTAGGACACAGGAGTACCGGAATACCTTTAGGTGCACACACCATGCCCCAGGTGAAGATGTGAGACACTGGAGTCACGGAAACATGGAGAGTCGCGAAGCGTCTCGACATGCATCCGGCGATAGTGGACGGAGTCAGGAGAACATAGGGAGTCGCGAAACGTCTCGCCATCCATCCGGTGATCGCGAAAGAGATCACGGGAACATGGAGGGCCGTGAAGGACCTTATCGTTTATTAAGCGACACCAGACAACAAGCGAGTTACGGTGGGTTAGAACAGAACGGTGGATCCTATCTCACATCTGGAGAAACCGAGCCGAAAAGTCGGAACGTAGGGTTGGGGGACGGAGCATTATTCCACCATACCCCACGTGAAGATGGAAAGGCTTGGGATCTAGAGGGGTGGGAACGAAGAGAAGGAAGGAAGACTCCTCATAACTCACCTGTGCTCAGGCGTAGGGCGCATAGTGGAGGTGAGAGGGATATGAGAGAACAACACAGAACTGAAATGCTGAAAGCTGAAATAAAAGCAAAACGGCTTGACGTAATGAGTTTGAAGTCAGACTTGGATGAAATGATTGATGGCACAGTGGCACTAGAGAGATTAGACTTGTATACACCAGACGAAATATTGTTCTTATCCAAGGATATTACTCGGAGGGCGAGGTCAGCTCATGAGAACCTATCTAATTTGGCAAACAGGTACATGGTAGACCTGTCGCGAACTAAGGCTTTGCAGAGCAACCATAGGCTAACTTGCACAGATCGGGATCTGGATGAGCGTAGAACGATCGCGCTGAAAGTACACATAAGGGAATTGATCGTAAGTATCAGAATATGGAAAGATCTGGATAGATGGGAGGAGAGATGGTCCAAGAAGGGCTCCGTTAGACGGAGTGTGCTTGGGAGGTCCCAGGACGCAGACTTGATGCGAATGGAAGCCTTCCCTTTGCGAGAAATCGCGAATGGAAGCTACGTTCACGTGCCCTGGAGTAGGGGGGATTTGGCGGCATTTACCAATTCCTTCCCAAAGCTTAGGGATAATCCCGTCGAGTGGTACAAACAGGTAGAAAGATTCGTGAAGATCTCAAAGGTACTGTGGATCGATTTGAACACACTGTTCGATATCGTAGTACCCGGAGATTTGTGGACGGCGTGCAAGCTTAGTGTTGAATGGCCTACTTGCGAGCCACCGAGAGATACTCGGACAAATGGTCCATCAGTTAGAGTCATGGAAAAATACGAGAGAGTAATAACATGGCTAAAAGAGAAAGTGCCAGTGCAAGACATAGACTGGGTAAAGATAGATCGAACTACTCAGGAGCCGAAGGAGACAGTTCATGAGTTCTATGAGCGATTGCTGAAAGCATTCAAGCAGTACAGCGGGTTAGATGTGATGGATCCCAAGGACATAGGACAGTTTGTTTCGAAGTTTGTCCTCGGATTGAGACCAGAAATATGCCTAATGATCCAACAGCATCTGATCTGTTGGCAGAACAAACCTTTAGATGAAATTCTGAGGTATGCAAGGTACTGTAGTGACGAGATAGACTCTAAGGCAAAGAAGCTTAAAGAAAAGTTAATGCTAGTGCAAATGCAAGCCGCTGGAAAGGATAAACCGCGGCAGCAGGGAACAGGAACGCAGGCAAAGAAACAGAATAATCAGAGCAGAGAAGAGGAAGAAAGACCGAGACCGAGAATGGATATCGCGACCCTGAAAAAGACGACGAGATGCCATCAGTGTAACGAGGTGGGACACTGGCGACGCGAGTGTCCTTATAATGTTGAGTCAGGGGAATTAGAGCAGGAGGAGGAAGAGGTTCAGAACAACGTGGTTAAGGGAGCCATAGTCCCGAAGGGCAAGTTTGTCAAAGGGGGGACTCAGACTCCTCGAGCCCCGTTTCCTCAACCACCTCGCATCTCAAACGGAGGGAAAACCTACAGACAGATGCCATTGTTTGTAGGAGGAGAGGAATGCTACTACGTTGATCCACTTACAGGGCAGCGGGCGAATAGGGAGGAAGATTGTACTCTAGGAGCCGCCTTGGAAGTAGATCAGAGAGGACCATACGTAGAGGCTGAGATAGCGGGATGTCCTACAACCTTTTTGGTGGATACGGGGGCCACTCGATCCACGCTGAGATCCGCGGTAGTCCCAGGTCTGCCAATATCAGGAGAAATGGTTCAGGTGGTAGGAGTCGCGAACAAAAGGATGACGAATCCCCTGACCGAACCAGTGTCAGTAAGGATAGGGAATTACAGTGACGAACATCAGTTTGTGATCTGCGACTCTAGTCCTGTGTGCTTACTAGGGAGAGATTTGCTGTGCAAATTGAATTGCACGATACATTGCACACCAGAAGGAGTAGAAGTGCAGACCAATGATGAGGATGCTGATTTTAAAGTCGTAAACTCAAAGGAGTGTGTGGAACTATATCCTACCTTAACAGTGGAGGAGCTTCCGCAGGACTTGAGGGAGAAAGTCTCAGCTGAGGTATGGGATTTTACTGGGGAAGAAATAGGATTGATCAAAGGAGTAGAACCGGTAAAAATCTTGGTAAGACCCCATGCTGAGTATCCAAGAACACCACAGTATAAGCTAACGCCAGAGACGATTGCAGGAATAAAGCCTGTGATCGAATCCATGATTAAGCAGGGAATACTGAAGGAGATCGTGGGTAGTCCATGTAACTCCCCGATTATGGGTTTGCAGAAGCCTAGTGGAAAATACAGGATAGTGCAGGATCTTCGAAAGATTAATGACATTGTTGTCTCATGTTGTCCAGTGGTACCGAATCCATCAGTGATATTATTTCAGATACCGTTCCAAGCTGAATGGTTTACCGTGATAGATTTGTGCCAGGCTTTCTTTTCGATACCGTTAGACGAAGAGAGCCAGTATCTTTTCGCTTTCAAGCTGGAAGATCGCGTCTTAACATGGTGTCGTATCCCTCAGGGGTATACAGAAAGCCCGTCGATCTTTAACCAGTTATTGAAACGAAATCTTGAGAGTCTAGTACTGCCCAAGAATTCAGTTCTGGTCCAGTACATAGACGACCTCCTGGTTGCGTCAGAAACTGAGGAAGCTTGCAGAGAAGACACCATCACCTTGTTAAATCACTTGGCCGAGAACGGACACAAGGTGTCTCCAAGTAAATTGCAATATTGTAAGACTGAGGTGCAATACTTGGGCCATAGGATTGAAAAGGGAAAGCGGAAGGTGTCTCCAGACAGAATAGAGGCGATTATGAAAATGAACGCGCCTACGACACAAAGAGAAGTCAGGATGTTTCTAGGCATGGTCGGTTATTGTCGACAGTGGATAGCAAACTTTTCACTGAAGGCTAAACCGTTATTACAACTGACGCACAAGGGAGTAAGTGATCCGGTACCATGGGACAAAGATTGTTTGATGGCATTTTTGCAGCTGAGGGAGGACTTGTGTCGCGCCCCGGCTTTGGGAATGCCAGATTACACCAAACCTTTTTTGCTTTACTGCTGCGAGAGAGAGGGATGCGCTTTAGCGGTTTTAGCTCAGATCCACGGAGATGCGCGCAGGCCAGTGGCGTATTTCTCGGCTACATTAGATCCAGTAGCCGCAGCGTTGCCCGGATGTCTCAAATCCGTAGCTGCAACGGGTGTCAGCATTGAGAGATCGGAGAGTGTAGTAATGGGACACCAGTTAGTGGTGTATGTGCCGCATTCTGTTGAATTGTTAATGACCAGGACAAAGACTCAGCATCTGACGAATAGCAGGCTCACACGCTACGAGCAAGTCATACTGGCTGCCGAGAATGTGACCCTAAAGAGATGCTCCGTCTTGAATCCTGCAACTTTGATGCCACTTCCGAATGAAGTGGACGATGAAAATTGTACAGATCATGACTGCCTCGATGTGACTGAACTATGTACCAAACCGAGACCTGATATCGTAGATGAGCCATTGACAGATCCAGACGAAATTTTCTTCGTTGATGGTTCATGCGTAAGAAACGATGTCGGTCAGCTGAGAGCAGCTTATGCAGTGTGCACGATTACCAGAGTTATAGAAGCCGCTTGCCTGGAAGGAGTACACTCCGCACAGGTAGCTGAAATTGTCGCTTTGACTCGTGCTTGCTTAGCAGGCGACAAACTTCGAGTCACCATATACACCGATAGCCAGTATGGTTTCGGGGTAGTTCATGATTACGGGCAGTTATGGTCTCAAAGAGGTTACATGACCTCCTCGGGTTCTCCCATTAGGAATGGAGAATTCGTGAGACTTCTGTTAGAGGCTTTGCAAAAACCTATGGCCATAGCTGTGGTCAAATGAGTTGCGCATACCAAAAATGTTGATTTTGTATCACTAGGAAACAGATACGCGGATGAAGTAGCACGATATTGCGCAGAGCAGGGCTATTCTCACACTGATGCGAAAGTGGGGGGAGTCCAGGAAAGAACTGAATTGACCATGTTGCTAGATACTGTAGATACGTGGGATGAGTTAAGAGCTGTACAAGAAAATGCACCAGATGACGAGAAAAGGAGCTGGGAAACAGCAGGTTGCGGAAAAAGTGAGATGAATTTTTGGGTTTCCGCCGACGGAAGGGCAGTATTACCAAATGAACTTGTTAGCCCAATGGCAAGGAAATTGCATGGATCAGCACACATAGGAAGAGATGCTATGGTGAGAGTATTCAGACAGACGTGGTTCAATCCTAAGTTTAGAGTAGCGGCAGAAGCAGTGTGTCAGCGATGTGCGATCTGTCAGCAACTAAATGTGGGAAAGAGAACACCAGTTACATTGAGTCACATTGGGAGGTCTGGGGGGCCTTTCAATAGGATGCAGATTGATTTTATAGAAATGCCTCCATGCAACAGACTCAGATACGTTTTAGTGATTGTCTGCATATTTTCTAGATGGGTTGAGGCTTACCCTACACGTAGGTGCGATACACTTACAGTAGCAAAATTGTTACTTAGGGAGTTGATACCGAGGTTTGGGGTGCCATCCTCTTTGGAATCGGACAGAGGAACTCATTTTAATAGCGAAGTGGTGAAGATGCTGTGTTCAGCTTTGAATATCGATCAGAAGTTACACTGCAGCTATCGACCAGAAGCTTCAGGGATTGTAGAACAAATTAACAGTACTATCAAGTCCAGACTGGCTAAAGTTTGTTCATCGACATCCCTGAGTTGGCCAGACGCACTTCCAGTAGTTCTTATGAGCATACGTAGCACACCTGATAGAAGAACAGGCCTCTCTCCACACGAAGTGCTAATGGGGAGAGCTATGAGGTTGCCATCGGTTCCGACTGCAGCGCTAGTGAACATCACAGACGATTTGATCTTGGACTACTGCAAGGGACTATCTGATGCCGTTAATTCTGTGTCCCTCCAGGTCCAGGCTGCAGAGGTTCCATCAGTACAAGACTTGTGCCATGACCTGAGTCCAGGAGACTGGGTCCTGGTGAAGAAGCACGTCAGGAAGAACTGCTTAGACGTGCGTTGGCGAGGACCATTTCAAGTCATACTTGTAACGAATACCGCAGTGAAGTGTGGAGGTTTGCCAAACTGGATACATGCCTCACACACCCGAAGAGTGCCAACACCTCCAGAAGAAACAGCTCCTCTCTCGGATGAGAATCCGGCGGGAAGCGGAGAAGCCATAGAGGGGGGAAACCAAGCTGGGGAGGTGATCGAAGAAACTGAAACTGTGTTGGAACAGGACGACGAAGGTCAGGACACTAGTGGGACCGAAGTCGCCTCAGGAGAAGAAAGTAATTGGGAGTCCGACACAGATATTGAACAAACTGAGAGTGACCAAGAGACAGGTCCTATAATAAGGAGCGGAAAGACAAAGAGTGACGAAGCCAGTTGGCCGGAGAGAAGGAAAAGGCCAAGTACGAAAGAAAAGAAAGAAAGAACTCTTGCTCCGATCGCTGAAGAATCGGATCAGGAGGAAGAAACGACAGACTCAGGAACGGAGAGTCCACGAAGATCGAGAAGGGTACGTGTGCCCTGCAGAAGGTACGCCACCCCAGAGTGGACTTATCTGGCAGATGTATTGGGGACAGAAATCTGGGAGAGTGAAGAGCGTGAAAGTAATCGATCTCGATCCATTTGTGGCAGTGGAGATATGGATGTTGGTGCCTGGACTCGAGATTGAGGGGTTACTGACTTTCACACTTCCCATACCCCCACGTTTGAGTAAAATTCAAGATCTAGTGCTAAAAAGATTACAATTTCCAACATTTGGTCAGCAAATGTCAGAAGAAGAAGAAAAAGTTATTCGCTTTGAACTGTTAATAATTGTTGTGAAAGCTGCAGGTCCGAAAATAATTGTTGATGCATAAAAGACTTTTGTACGTATGTTATAAAGAAGAAGATAACCTAGCACCGAGTGGAAAGAAGAATAAAATTAGGGATTACATTTAGAGGACGGAGAAGGGCTAGGGTTGTCTGCTGCTAAGAAGAGAAAAGACATTGTGGTGAAAAAGATACCTGTTGATAAAAAAAGGCACTTTAAAGACTGTGAAAGCAACCAAGGACTGGAAAGAGAAACCATTTCCTAGAGAACGAGGTACGCTGTTGGATAACATGGAGAACGGCAACCCAAACAGAAAAACTAGATGTATAGCAGGTACACTTATAGCAATAGTGATATTTCTCATAATCATAGTAGTAACGATATCTTACATAATAGGACATGAGAAAGATAAAGAAATAGCGAATGTAAAAACTGTAACGACTTTGAAACCTGCTCTTGTGGGAAAGAAGGAGGAGAGCACTGTTATACGTGAAAAGGCGTTACTTGCAGATGAAGCTCGTAGATTGCATGTAGACGAGTCACAGGGAAATTTCAGGTCAAACGCATACGCTAAACTGTTATATGAGTATATCGATGCCATGGAGGCCAAAGATTGCTACGTTTGTATGCAATTGCCGGCTTCTGTAGACGAAGGCATTAGATATCACCATCTCCCATTGACTTATGGGATAACATGTAGTTTACTGCTTAGTATATTTTATGGTAGAGAAGGATTTGAGTACTACTTTTCAAATTATGATTCGGTACTGCCTGAAGTTCCGAATTATAAGCAAATGAATAAGTGGGACTATTACAAAAAGGAGGATAGACTGGCTAAATTCTTTCTTCCTTGGGATACATTGGATACATCATATGCACGTAGAAATAATCTGACTTGCAAAGTGTCAGAGGTAGAGAAGAGGTTTATAGCACAAGTAGATGACCGATGCAGACGGCAGAAGATTCTAAAAATGTCAGGACAATGGAAAACAGATTGGACAGAAGAAGAGAAGGCACATAAAAAGAAAGGTAGCAATGGTCCAATAGCATTGGATAGAACGCAGAAAGGAAAGTTATGTTTAGCTCGAAGCAAGACATATTATGAGAGTGAATTTGTAGGTGAAGTTAGTTGCGAGCACTCTTTTAAACTAGAGTACTACACGAAAGATTTTATGAAAGGGATGCAAGCTATTCCGAATGTGTATTTTGTATGTGGGAGAAATGCCTATGTAAAACTACCTGATAATTGGTATGGTTCGTGTTACTTGGCAATTGTCTTCCCCAAAATATATCATGCAAAGGATTTGGCGATAATAGAAGGAAAGGCTTCGACGAGAACGAAAAGGGAAGTAGGAGATGCAGAAGTAGTAGGAGATGTATTTGGAGCGATGTTTCCATTGTTAGGTTTGATTCTTAACGATGTTAAGATTAGAAGGTTAGCGACAGTCGTAGATAGATTGTCTGCCAGTACTGCAAGATCATTAATGTTAGTAGAAGGTGAGATGCAGTCGATTAGAGCTATGGTTTTACAGAACAGACTTGCTTTAGATGTGATATTAGCAAAGGAAGGCGGAGTTTGTAAAGCTTTGAAAATTCAGGAATGTTGTACTTATATTCCTGATAATTCAAAACCACTTGAGAAAGTCATACGGAACATTACACAGATTCATCAAGAAATCGAAGATTTATCAAAAATAAATGTTTGGGAAAAAGTTGGAAATGGAGTGGGAAAGGTTGGAAGTTGGTTTGCTAATCTTGGCAAAAGTATAGTTTGGTATATTTTAAAGCCTGTATTAATAGTATTAATTTGCATAATTACATTATTAGGATTGGTAAAATTGTATAAATGGTATAGGTCGAACCAGTTACAAAGATCGATGAGAGACCAGGAAAGGAGACTAGCTGTTCTACAAGATCAACAGTATAAAAGTCTGAGAACACTCGAATCGATAAAAAGAGGAACTGATGTAACTAGTTCTGTATAAAGGATGTATTCAAATTGCTTTTAGTGATGACTCCTAAAAGTCATCAAAGGGGGGAACTGAGAGAGCGCAATTTGAATATAAAGTATATCATAGCCATATCTAGACGTATATGTTATAAACGTAGGAATGAAACGCATATCGTAATGTAAAGTTGACAACTATAGCATAAAGGCCAACTAACGTGATAATATGGTATAGGAAATGTAAATGTATTTCCATGTTAAATATGCATTAGATTTAGAAGGCCCGTATACATGATGGGTAAACATAGGAATGTGTAGAAGTGTTTACGAAATGTAGAACGTGCACAGTAGAATTCGTGTACGTGTGTAACTTTAAATGGACATAACGTGGATAAATGTATAGAGAACTTACATGACGATGTAACCAAGGAGAATGCATAAGTTATACTCTACGCAGTCGTATTCTATGTATTATATATTCGATGTAAAATGTATTCAAGTATAACTAAGACTTTTTGCTAAAGTACGAGTATATAAATGTATGCCAAAGGTTATACTGTGTAGAGGGTTTCTGTAGGAATGCTGGAAGAGTTTAGGTCATTTGTGATTGTAACCTAACTGACCAAGAGTTCGCAGGAGCATAGTCAAATGTATGTAATTTAGAGGGCTTGTAAAAGTCGTAAATAGCTTGATGTGGACGTGAGAGCCAAGAAGTCTAGCACTTGTTAGATTTAAGGTGACAATGCCGGACGGAGCTTATTGCTCGAACGTGAGGAGAGACACTTTTGAGGTGAACTATGTTTTGACAAGACCATTCACAGGATCTAGAAGGTTAAAGAGTTGCAGGTATGAGTTAAAGACGTGTCTAAGTTCATATGACATTTGATCCGAAAGAGTCAGTAAAAGTCGCCAACGAGATGATGAAGATGACATCTAAGGAGAAGGGTCAACTTAACGAACGACGCAAAGAATGGACCAATGGAAGAAGCAGGAAGTTGACATCATCGGGGAAAGTCCGTGGTGGGCGTCAAGGGGCGTTCCACCCACACTGTGATTGTGTATTTTAGGGACAGCACCCCGGGGAGGAGGTAGCAATGAGCAATTGGCGATCAGGAGAGGGCAATCAGTGAAGGGCGAATTGCTCAGAGCGAAGACAAGGGTAGATGCCTTGAGCAGATGCGCTGAGAGATCAGAGCGCAAGGGAGCAGTAGGCCGAGGACCCTTAGAGAGAGCGGATGGGTAGGCAGATAGGGTACTGCTTCTGAAACTTAAGATTCCTTTAGAGGCTAAGAGAGTTTGAACTTCCTTGGAAGTCAAACTGCTGACACCTTTTTAGGGAAGAAACTTGCGAAGTAGGGATGTCACGTAGCATAGAGTAGGGACAGTTTTAACTTGATTATTTTATCTTACTGCAGATGACGCAGAAGGAACCACTTCACATCGAAGCTTAAGTTGCTGATATTGTAACTGATTTTGTATTTTGTATACTTTGAGGTTTTATCCTGAGTGGATTGTATTGCATTCAAATTAACTTTATATAAAACTCTTAAACTTTATCAGTTGTAAGTGGTTCTTCAGAGTGGCGTCAGTTAATGGGGTCTGTCTAACCTATGCGGGGGTTGTCTTTTACTCAATGACAGATACAACTCGGTCCGAAATTGACGAATGAGATAAATTATTAAATTGATCATAATCATGAATTGATATCAAAATCTCATTCCCAGCATTACTGCTCCCGCTGCTCTTCCTGGCACTGTTGGGCCTCCAGGCTTAACATCCCGAGGGTGCTGCTTCCCTACTCTGCGGCTGTGGTATAAGAATCAGCTTCACGCTGGATGGAGGCCATTGAGGGCTGCTACTGATGGTGAGTGCTGAGGTTTCTATTCTATCCATACACAGCTCTACCAATCACTGATCACAGCGCTCCTTCCTACCAGCGCACTGGAGACTACACTCTGCTTGGGTAATAATGTACCTTTACAGCGACCCTCTTCCCCACCCCCTCTAAGACGATGGTTACATATAAAAATCTGAAATTACACCCATATGAGCAACGAGAAATTAAGATCTTAAAACTGCTGCAGAGTGGCAGAAATGGAAGGGCACTAACATACTGCCCTGCTTTAATTTTTTAAAAGACTTTACATATGCTTATGTTGACGAGCTCTAGTAAGTTGGTAAATTAAATTACGATTCATTGGAGAAGAGTGACTGCTTTATTGTCACAGGTGGTTGAAAGGGCTGGTGATGCAGCCCCTACGAGGTTTGTGACTTAGGGCCTGTGTTAAACCCTGCGCCTAGCCTTATTCAGCAGTAGAGTAAGCAGTAGCCTCTGGCATGTTGGTTAAAGAGGAAAAATGCATGCTTCTTCATTAAGTGAAAGCAGAGTTAATCAGAATCATTTATTATTTTCTGTGAAGGGGTAGTAGTGTATCCCAGGAAGCAGAGGTGGTGCGGATAGCAGGCTCTGGTGTTGGCCACCTGCATGCGGGCCTCGCTGGGTTGTTAGGCTGTGTCAGATGACGCCTGCTCACAAACACACCCATTAAGAGTGCACGGCCTGCATTTGAGCAGCCTTGCAGCCGGGGGCATGGCAGCACAGCACATACCGGATAAACCTACCGCAGGACAGCAGGTGTTGTGACCAAGGAACTGCCTGCTGCATAATCCCACCCGGGGGGACACTGCTCTCGTAGGGTGAGACAGTATGTTCTGTGGGTGTCAGCTGCTGCGTTGGCTGAGATGATGACAGTTCCCAGAGAGTGCATGCATGCTGGTTTAAGTTGTTTTGCATTCTAGTGTACGTTTTTAAAATTCTATGGGTTTTTACTTTGATACAAACAAATGTGCACATAGTTACATGTCCGATATGCTACATGCCTCTTTCTTTTCAGCAGCAGTTTTAAGATCTTAGTTTCTCGTTGCTCATATGGGTGTAATTTCAGATTTTTATATGTAACTATCGTCTTCATTGCTTGATTTTGCTCGGGAGAAAGTATCAATCGTAGTCATTGAATGTCACTCATAATTACACGGAAATTATGAAAATCTCACACATGTAAATGTAATGGCAATCTGAAACCTTGGAAGCTATGCTGACTGTATGCAGCAGGATTACAGGACTGTGTAACTTCCTGTGCACGCCTCAAAGCAGTCCCGGCCCTTCATGAATCTGACCTCACTTACTTCCAGGAGGACCCACTAGTGGAAGTGGGTGGAGCCGAGGGAAGTAGGTGGGCCTCCTAAAAATTTGAGCACCTGCACTTCATATTTTACAAATTAAGCACTGGTCAAGGCTGTGGAGCAGGATGAGGAATGTGGTTACCTTGGAAGGGCAGACACTGGGAATCAAAGGTCTTAAGCAGGTGACTCAGGAAAAGGGGAATATTGGACACCACAGGTAGAGGAAGACAGGAGGGGAGTAGTAATCCAGCGGGATTAGTCAGCTCGGGTTATTAGCAAGTTACCATACTCACCAGGGCCCAAAACATTCACAGATAAGGGGTAATTACCACTGGAATCAAATTTTGTTGTTCCTATGTGATGAATTTTACCTTTACCGATTCTTACCAACCCTATCACCTTAGATTTTAATTTCCTCTGGTCAATGGATCAGATAGTTAGTAGAATAGGTATAGATGACATTAAATTCAAAGTTGGTCGCGATGTTCCTATGGATAGAGGAGGGTGTTGGTACAGACTGTAGTGCAGGTGGATTAGAACAGGGTAGCCTGGTGGTCACCCTGGGAATCCATTTTGTTGGATTTAATGCCCTCACACACCCTTTCAGGTGTCATGCTTCATCATTTGGGCCTGCTCCTCGTTGGGTCGGCGGTGCAATACCCAACGGGCAACACCTCAAAGAGGGGCTCTTTGGCGGAGATCTTTTTCCAACTGCCGTATAGATGAAGTGCGGGTGTGGGGCCAGGATTCAAGGTAGACGTAGTAGAGTGAGATAAAATAAAGCTAGTGGTACCAGAGACGCTTTATTCAGGTGGGCCACTGCTTTAGTTTAAAACCAATTTCCTAGAGGAGGGTAGTGGAAAGTGATGTTTCCTACTCTCTTCTGGAGTGTGCTAGAGTCCGGTCGACATGTTTCTCGCTACTCTAAAATTTACTGAGCGATTCTTCAGGACCGGGGGGACTGATTTAGCAAATGTCTAAATGTCAATGTAACTGTCTACACTACTGTCACAAGGTATGGTGTGTGTAAGCTAGTGTGACTACCATCCAAGTGAGTGGAAAAAGGGGGAACTATATTACCCTTCTTCACGTTGCGATTGTTAATACCTATTGGAGGCAAAAAAAGAGAGAAGGGATAAAAAACATATCGCCAACAAGTTGTGTTACTTTGCATTACAGTCTGTGGCACTTGTGTTTATCGCATGCTGTGATTCATGCGTGGCAGCATAGTTGCACAAGTGTGTAATCTCAACAGTGACAACTCAGTGGAAGTGACATGTGAAGGTAGATAAAACCAGAAGTTTGTGTTACAAATAAAATACCAATTAGGTATTAATTGCACGCAATTATTAGGACTCACCTAAAGTTAAAAACAATCAAACAACAACAGTGTCCAGCGGGTAAAGCTTCAGGAGATCTTCCACCACAATGCTATGTATAGGGGGAAAGATCTCAGTAATATTTTGCCACGATCATATTATCCTAATGATATTGACAAACTCAGGACAATAGAATACATGAATATATACAGGCATATTTTACAGTAGTACTACAAGTTGAATGTTTATTGCTGGCATGTTCAACGTGAGAGTAATGTATTCAGAACTCTGAGTTTTTACAAGGATGATGTAGTGGGACAGGCAGGCAGTAAATGGTAGATGACTTCATTGGTTAAATAGTTATATCAGTTCATAGATGTAGTATCTCTTCTCATAGTTAAAAAGGGGCTCTGTCTGTTGTGGTTACCCAAGGGGCATAGTCTCTGTGGGTGTCTAAAGGGAACTACCCCAACAAATATGTGAGCCATATCAGTTCATAGATGTAGTGTCTCTTCTCATAGCTAAAAATGTGGCTGTCTGTTGTGGTTACCCAAGGGGCATTGTCTCTGTGGGTGTCTAAAGGGAACTACCCCAACAAATACGTGAGCCATAATGATGTCTGGCGTGTGTTCCTTTGTTGACATTTCACAAAACTGTGTAAACCGGAGGGGTTTCCCTCCGGGTTCTTTTATGAGGAAGTCTGCTGATAATCGGGTTTAGTGACCGGGTTTCAAAAAGCGGAACCCGTTGTACTTTGTAGAAACAGTTCTGATATGTAATCCTACTTGGATTCTACTATTGAAGGGTCACGCGTTCGCTCGTTTAAATATGGTGAACAGTGGCTCGTTTTGTCTATTATGCTGTTGGCGGTAAAGATAACGTTTGGATTACTCCTCAAACAAATAAGCCTGTGCCCGTGTAGACTGTACACGCTGGCGCGCTGTTGTTTAAACGTTCAGCGGCTCGATTTGTCGTTTAGACTGATAGCGGTAAAGCTAACGTGTTGGTTTCTCTTGAAATAAACAAATGCGAGCCCGTGTAAACTATACACGCGGGCGCGCTGTTGATTAAACGTTTATGAAATTACCGGTCCGTGTAGACCGCGTGTTAAAGCACGCTATAAATCTTTTTCGTTTGGTTATTATTGGATCTAGTTAGGAGCAAAAGGGTCAGCCGGCACTTACTTACAGCGCGCATCTCAATAGTTAAAACGGCGTGAACCTGAAATCACGATCGGACTACATTGTATTTAATTAGCCAACTAAGAAGGGGGAAGGCGCATTGAATTGGCACTTACTTGATGAATGCCTGAGCTTCGTGTCAAGCACCTACCCATCGCCGCTGGAACCGGGTGGAGGCAGTGGGAGGGGTTGGGATTGTTTATAAAGGAAGTTAACGTGGATCCCATTGGTTAGCAGTAATGGCAGCCATCTTGTAGTGGTGGATGGTTGTTATAAGTTAATGCACAGAGACTACTAGGTGCCTGTATGATCATGTATCTGTGTATGTGAACCTGCCAAAGTTGCGCAGGGATTCTCACATTAGTATAATTATAAAAATAATTGTCTATTATGGTTAAGTTTAATATGACAATGCAGTGCGGAGAATTAATCAATTTCTCCCCTACCTCGTGTTAACAGATGGAAAAACAGAAGGAGTAAAATTAAAGTTCACGTTCAGAGTATTGCAGGAAGTGTTTATATCAGTGTGCAAAATTATTCTGTTCATAAGATGCCAGCCATTTGCAGTAGTTTCGGACCAATTGTATCTTATATATCCTGGTGGAGTAGATATTTATCGGATATATAGGGGGATATGTGGTTGGGGTAGTCCCAAGCCAGAACTATTGTCTCCGTTCTTGAGGGAGCATTATGTGGTTGAATCAGTATAGTGGTGGTGGTGTATTTACTATACTGGTTAATTCAGAGGCTCGCCCAGGGTATGTCTTCGTTTAGGCCCTTGCTGTTAGAGGATAGTCTGTGAATCCAACGTTGTTCTTTATAGAACAGTCCTTCCTTAGATGTCTGGGGACTGGCTTCCAAGACAAGCCATTGGAGAGAGTCAGCTGTATGTTGCATTTCCAGGAAATGCTTACACATTTTGGTGTTATTCTTTTTACACCTGAAATTGCTTCGATGTTCTGATATCCTGGTCTTCACACTGCGTGTTGTCATGCCTATATAATATAGGTTACACGGACATTTCCCACATGAAGAAATGAGAGGCCATACAAATTGCAATAGCTCTAACTGTATTTACCTGATCATTTGTCCGTGTAACCTATATGTATTTACAATCGCAACGTGAAGAAGGGTAATATAGTTCCCCCTTTTTCCACTCACTTGGATGGTAGTCACACTAGCTTACACACACCATACCTTGTGACAGTAGTGTAGACAGTTACATTGACATTTAGACATTTGCTAAATCAGTCCCCCTGGTCCTGAAGAATCGCTCAGTAAATTTTAGAGTAGCGAGAAACATGTCGACCGGACTCTAGCACACTCCAGAAGAGAGTAGGAAACATCACTTTCCACTACCCTCCTCTAGGAAATTGGTTTTAAACTAAAGCAGTGGCCCTCCTGAATAAAGCGTCTCTGGTACCACTAGCTTTATTTTATCTCACTCTACTACGTCTACCTTGAATCCTGGCCCCACACCCGCACTTCATCTATACGGCAGTTGGAAAAAGATCTCCGTCAAAGAGCCCCTCTTTGAGGTGTTGCCCGTTGGGTATTGCACCGCCGACCCAACGAGGAGCAGGCCCAAATGATGAAGCATGACACCTGAAAGGGTGTGTGAGGGCATTAAATCCAACAAAATGGATTCCCAGGGTGACCACCAGGCTACCCTGTTCTAATCCACCTGCACTACAGTCTGTACCAACACCCTCCTCTATCCATAGGAACATCGCGACCAACTTTGCATTCTGTGTTATTTTGGGCCTGTCGTGTATGGACCTTCTGCTCCGATAAGAGCAGTAATAGCCCAAGACTCCTCTTTTTTGATTCTAATAGATGACATTAACCCTTTTCTCAAATGACCACAGACTCGAGAGAGTTTTAAAAGTTTTATCTCCTCTTTAATTTTGTGAGTCAAATACTAATACATGTCATACACCGATTTCTCAAGGAAATGATCAATAATGGGACAAATAAGTCTCGGTTAAAATTTCATGAAGAAAGTACCTGGAGAGGGTAGAAACAGAGAGCAATACAAGGACATACTACACAAAATATATTTACCTAGAATGGTGTGAGGACCAACCCTTGGCCAAGGAGCTAAATAGGGACCACTGGATAGACAGGAGCGAAAGGATCAGGACAGATTCAGGACAGGATAGGGGACCTCTTCTAGGTGCAATGCCTGCGTCACACCCCAGTCTGGCACTACTCTTTTTGATTCTTCCCCTTCCTTGGATGTGCCTCCTTGATCTTCTTCCACGTTCCCCCCCTCTAGTTGATCGGATTCTGCTCCTAGGGTATCTCCATCTTTTCTTGCTCGAGTCCTCTGTCAGAGTGCTCAGACAGCGTCTTTGACCTCTGTGGCATTCGCCGTCCTCGGCATCAGTGATAGGTCTGTGAAGTCAGCGACATCAGTGACATCTGCGGCATCGGTGTCATCAGATGAGACTAACTGACTAAGCCTACCTTAGTTATTCCATTCTACGTGAATGTACCACCACCAATGCTTCAATATGGTGAAAACCCCTACTTCTGATTGGGCAAGAAGATGGAGAGAGGTCATCACACCATACTAATTTTATGCTTTTTCTTTACTTCATTGTTCAATATTCCTGCCCCTTAACTTTACTTTCCCAAGCTGTATTCCCACCCGCATTTCACATTAGGGCAAATACAAGGTATACGAAATTTGAGTTCTTTCTTTCCCTCTTCGGATCGAGAGGTGATCTTCCCAAGCACTTCTTGCTAAAGCGACCTTGGCTGAGTTTCAACTGATTCATCATAGTTCCGGACGGTTTGTAATGCACATGTGCGTCCAAGTCAGGTGGGATAGAGATTTGAGTTACCCTCCAGGCCCAAATATGAACTAATAGTAAAGTCAAAGAAAGACATGTTAGAATCCGAAAATAAATTAATGCACTGTATACCACTTATTCCTACTCTAATCCCATTAATTTATTTATTCTTTTCGCATTAGCAATTTATTAAAACATACAAGGTTTAGTTTAAGCATAGCATGTGCATTAACATGTGAGTTTCAAGCGGCCATTTTAATAGCTACTACGCAGCTGCAAAGTTTTCCCACCAAAGCAAAAGACGTCATACTACGTAGATGCAGTAGACGCATGTGCAGAAAATTCCCGCGTTTTCGGCAGCCATTTTAAGTCACTCAAGTTAATGGTTAGTAATACACATATGCAAGCTTCCCCTAGATTGTGTACAAAAAGGAATGTAATGCAATATTAGTATTTACAAACATGTTGGTTACAGTAGTACACGTTATTTGAGAGCATTGCATCCAAGCAAGTTTCTTTCATACAAGACCTTGCTCCATCAGTAGTGAATGGGGGGACAGGAGTAAAATGGGTATGGGTGCCATAAAAAGGTAGGGGACACAGTTGGCACATGGTCCGCAGTGAAGGTAAAGGTAGAAGGTTTTAGTGCAACTCTGCAGCCCCAACCCGAAGGCAGGACTTGTGTCCATGTGACCAATTCTGGGACGGTGAGGGACCGGGTGCAACAGCAGGGGGGATTTGGCTCTGAGGCCACCTTGCAGGATCAAGACTCATACCAGATGCTTTTTAATGAGCAATTTGGAGATGGCAGTGTGGTTGACAATGCAGTACCCAGCATGATGGAAGATGTGGGTGCGAGAGGTTGAGAGGAAGAATTGATGTTGGATTATGAGAACGATGGCTTGGAGGAAGGGGTGATTTCGATACTTCCACAGGTTTGCAGGAGTGGCCATGAGAGTTTGATGTTGTCCTTAATAATGGTATGGCTGTTTTTGGGACTCTCCGAGTGGCAGAGGTAGTTGGGTCCAAAGCCAGGAACGGTATTAAGTGGAAGGTTTGTGTTTCCTGGAGAGCATACCCAAAAACCCTCATTTGCCCATGGTTGTGGTGGAGGAGGCTGCCAGGCCATGGTTTGAGATTGAAAGAAGTTTTCAGGCATGCAGATGGCAGCAGGTTCTTTGTGTGTTGAGGAGGGCTTTGAAACAGCTGGGTTTGCCAGAGCAGGATTTTGGGACCCAATCATTTTGTGTCAGGATGGCTACAAAAGCAGAGATAAGAGGGTGGGCAGGGGCAGATATCCGGCATTTGGGGAATTGGAGATCGGATTGTTACTAGAAATACGTGGGTTTGGGATGATCTTTGGAGTGAATCGCGTTAATATTGTCTGTTTTTGCGTTACAGGTTGTGTGGCAAGTCGTGGGCATGAGTACATAGAAGTGTGAGTCTGTGGGCACTCTTTGTCAAGTGGGAAGTCAGCCAAGCGGAAATGAGCAAATGTGGAAAGCAACTGGGGTTTGACTATATTGCATTGCACCTGAAATATTTTGACAGAGGTGGTATGAGTTGCTACCAAAACTTAACTCTTTGTACTGGGGAGCCCCTGGTCAGACATGTTGGTCAATCCTTTGGGTGAGAACGATTTAGTAAAGTTAAAAGGATTAGCACTCTTAAAGTGCAATGAAGAGTCGAAGGAGCTGCAAAAGATGTGTCCTGGCACATCAATTGTGTAAACAGTTTTTTTGCCATGCAGGGAATGGCGAGGGGCAGCAGAGCCTGGAGCAGTTGACAGGGCTAGGAGGAAAGGGAACAGAGAAATGAAGAGATTATGTAAGAATGAAATAACATATTTTCTGGAGCATATGGGCATTAAATATGAAAGTGTTTAATGTATTCAGGATAACAGAGTGCATTTATCTGTGTTTGGGATGGAGCTGTATTTGCTGCAGTTATGCTTATCTCCAGGGAAGAGTTAAAAGAGGAGGAGCGTGAGTTAAGCGAGGAGGAGAGCTTGGTGGGGAGGGAGGGAAAAACTCTAAAGGTTTTTCTGGTGGCGGTTCATTAACCACGTTTTAAAGTGATTGCAAGGAGAATTGACTATGTTGAGACCGAGTCAAGGAAGCTGGGGGCTAGGCGGTGAGTTTTAAAGCAACAAGAAGGCAACAGTGGTGTATTGAGGATGGCTGGATGCATACATTTTGAGTAAGGGGAGTTGTGATTGGGTTTTTGGTCATTGTTAATGGGAGCTGGGAGGGGGATGAATAGTTGGTAATATGTCTAGTGTGGACGAGTTTATTGTTAGTCTGTATGGCTTAATTAAAGTCAAGGTTGTGGTATTGAGTTTTGCACCTGTTTAATTAAAGCAGCCTTTTGTACACCAAATAATGGTTTCCTGTTGATCGTGGATGTGCCAACCTGCCCAAATTGCTGTGTGCTGGAATACCTTTCTCTCTAACAGCATTATCTTACTAAAAATGTGCGTGTTTGTGTGTGTTTTCTCGATAATGCATCTACCCGAGAGACAGCGGTTTTATGGGCATCAAGTCACCTAAATGGACTTAGTGTATTTTGCCGTCTATTAAAATAGTTTTTCCATCACTTCAAAGGATTGAAAAGGGTGACCTATTTAGAAAATGTACACACATTGAAAAGAAACGTAACAAATTACGTGTACATATTTTGTGCTAAGATACCCCTTGGAGAGCCTACTCCTTTCACTCATTTCTAGACCACAGCAAGGATGTTAAATAAAGGTCAAGTTAGCAAAGATGTATCTGATAAAAGGATAAAAGGTTGTTTGTAAGATGCTCCCTGGACTCTGATTAAAAACCAGACTTTACTGTCTTTGAAGACACCGAACACTGCATGAAAAACTCTGCAAAAGGCATTATTATTATTTCTTCCTCTCCTTCTGAACCATCTTTAGCTCAACTGGAGTAGCCGTAGCAAATTATGCAGCACTAGTTCAAAAAATTAAAGTGAAAATATGAAAAATTCTAGTGTACTTTGCGTAACAAAGCTGACTCAAAAAAGTAACCTAAATGTAGTGTGAAGATTCACATAAGCATTTATGAGCAAGGGAAGGTGTGCTACAAGAGTACTCTTTTATGTACCCTTATAACCCTTTATGTCAGATTCGAAGCACTAACCTGTCAGCATGCAATCTCATGGACACATGATGATGCCACAGAAGCTTTAACCCAACTCCCCCAAAGACTAACTGCTTCCAACACTTTTAAGCACTTGATAATCAGGCAGTTCCCTAAAGGAAAGGGGAATTGGTGTAGAGAGAAAAGAAGTCTGGCTCTCAGCTGCGGATTGCTTGAGGATGCGTGTTGTCTTCCTTGCTGTCAGTGGTGGAATGGTCTGACAGTCACAACAACTTTAGTGGGGCAAATACACTTCAGAAATATGTTTATGACCTAGGCTCCAACTCTAACCATTCTTCCAGTTTAGTAGATGATTAGACAGGTTCACCATTCTATTCTCTCTTTCCCACAAAGTGTTTAATGTTTAGTATGGACCAAGAACGGGCTTATTTCTTAGTACTCAGGGAACCCTACCTCCACAAGTTTGTTCCTTTGCCCCACTACAATACCTGACCAAACTGCCAAGCCATGTCTTCCCTGGACCCGAATCAAGCATCCTAGGACCGGTTTCTGGCTATCAGCCTTCATCAGCCAGGATAGCTTGACTCCAGTGGCTTAGTGAGTACGGGACCCACGTCTGGGCATACCCTTCCCACATAGGGTGAACAGCAAAACACAGAATATGAAGGACGGAATGTTGCACAACGGTAAAACATTCACTCCCAGTCACAGATCTGGGTTTAATCCATCGTTATTTTGCTCACCAAGCCACCCGAGTTCAGACATGGCCATATGCAAATCAATCTTGACCCTGTGCCTCATGGGAACAGTCCAGACCGAACTGCCAAGCCATGTCTTCAAGGCTGATTTGCACATGGCCATGTCTTAACTGGGGTGTTGTGGTGAGCACAACAACGATGGATTTAGGCCCATATCTCTGTACCGGGGTGCATGTATGACATTGTTCTGCATTCTGTCCATCAACTGTTGTTTTTGCATTTGTCACCCCGAGTGGGACGGGTATGCTCAAACGTAAGTCCTGTGCTCTCCACGCCACAGAGTCATGCTATCCTGGCTGAAGACGGCTGATAGCTAGAAACCGGTCCTAGGATGCTTGATTACGGTCCAGGGAAGACATGGCTTGGCAGTTCGAGCTGGACTGTTCCCATGAAGCACAGGGTCAAGGCTGATTAGCATATGCCAATGTCTGAACAGGGGTAGTGTGGTGAGCAAAAAAACTATGGATTTAGGGCCAGATCTCTGTACTGGGGTCAATGTATGACATTGTTCTGCATTCTGTTCATCAACATCTGTCAGGCCCTGGTTCTCCTGGATCTGTCGGCCGCCTTTGACACGGTCGACCATGATATTTTGGTCGACCGTGTCAGGGAGGCTGGCATCCAGGATACCGCCCTGGACTGGGTCCGCTCCTTTCTGACTCAACGCCATCAAGCTGTCAGACTATCCCAGTTCTCTGCTTCCCAGGTCAAACTTACCTGTGGTGTCCCGCAGGGTTCTTCCCTGTCCCCCCTCCTTTTTAATTTGTATCTCTCCCCACTTATCCGTGCCCTCCGGCAGTTCAATGTCACAGCGTTCAACTACGCTGATGACATACAACTGATTTTTAACATCAATTCCTCTGCTGACTCCATTTCTACCTTCCAAAACACCCTCTGCTTTATCAGCAATTGGATGAGCTCAAACCATCTGAAGCTCAACCCCGACAAGACCGAGCTGGTTCTTGTCGGTGGCCCTTCCAACCCCTGGGACTCCTCCTTCTGGCCGGTCAGCCTCGGCAGCCCACCTCGCCCCGCCAACTGTGCCAAAAGTCTGGGAGTCGTCATCAGCAGCGACCTTTCTATGACGCCCCAGATCAGCGCGGTAGTCTCCTCCAGCCATTTCCAACTGAGGAAAATTAGGAAAATCTCCCGGCTACTTACTGTCGAGGCCCTTACCCTAGCTTTGCTAGCGCTAGTATTATCAAGGCTTGATTATGCCAACGCACTTTACGTTGGCATTCCAGCCTACCAGCTTAGGCGGCTCCAGCTCATTCAGAATCAGGCTGCCCGCCTGACACACTCTCTCCCAAGAGATCAGCATGTTCGTCCCCTTCTGAAGAGCCTCCATTGGCTCCCGGTGGCCGCCCGCTGCAGGTTCAAGCTGGGCTGCACCATTTTCAAGGCCCTTGCCGGTCAGGGCCCTCACTTCATTTCTACCCTCCTCCAACCCTATGTTCCCCCTCGCACTCTCCGGTCTTCCCAACTGGCCCTGTTATCCATTCCCAGATACAAGAGGAAGAAACACGGTGGGCTTAAGTTCTCCTATCTGGCCCCCACTCTTTGGAATTCTCTCCCTCTGCCCCTCAGACTGTCCACTTTGTATCCCAAATTTAGATCTTCTCTCAAAACTTTTCTTTTCACCGAATCCTACCAATAAAACGTCCTCTGTTGCTTCTTCATCTGCTCTCTTCTTTCTGGCGCCAAGAAACCTAATGGTGTTAGCTGCGCCCTACAAATTTCTTTAACATAACATAACATAACAACTGTTAGTTTTGCGTTTGCTATAAATCTCGTCAGGTCAAACCTACCAATATTTGCGATGGGGAAAATGTCAAATATTTATCAGAAAATGCAGTTGTTGGTGCTGCAAGCACTACAATCCACACATTATAAACCCCAAAATTGGGTGGTATTTATTACACCCGGCGAAATAGAATTTTAGCATGAGAGTAAATTATCACATTAATTTTAAGACCACTGGAGTAATGGTCTAAATGTTAAAGGAGTTTAGAAGGTGCAGGGAACTTTAAAAAAACGACTTTATTGTCAGTACGAAAACAGACTCCTAGATTCCAACTTGTAATTACATATTAACAGCACACAAGCTGACAAGCCTATTAAAAAGCGGGAGTACGGTAGAGCTAAAGGTAAAAAAATAACTATTATGAAGTTAAGCTTCACAATTCCAGGGTGTGTAAGTTGGTCATGCACAGGCATGGTTCCTAACAAGGTAGCTTGGTCAGGCTAACAGCACAGATATCAACTCTCAAAAGAGAAGAAATACAAACTTTCTTGGCGTAGATTATAACACATTTCGACACCCAGCCCATCCTCTCACTCTCGAAGAATCCCACAGACACCAGACTCTGCTTCCAGGAAAGAATGAAGAACGTGGCAGCCTGGATAAAAGACAGCTGCTTGAAGCTCAACTCAGAGAAGACCGAGGTCCTTATCCTTGGATCCGGCAACTCTGCCTGGGACAACACCTGGTGGCGCTCCACCCTCGGGAACCCACCCACTCCTACTGGCCACGCATGCAACCTCGGCATCATCGATGACTCTTCCCTCTCCATGAACTGCCAGTTCAATGCTGTCGCCTCCACTAGCTTCAATTGCCTGAGCATCCTCTGCAAAACGTTCAAGTGGATCCCCCCGACTGCAGAAAGACCGTCACCAACTCACTCATAACCAGCAGACTGGACTAGGGCAACGCCCTGTATGCCGAAATCAACAGAACTCTACTACACAGACTCCATACGATCCAGAACGCCGTTGCCAGACTCATCCTCGGAACGGCGCTTCATGAACACATGACCCAAACCTGCAAGACCTCCCCATGCTCCCCATCGAGAAAAGGGTCACCTTCAAACTCCTCACACACGCCTACAAATCCCTCTACAACATCGGACCCAAATACCTCAACAAGAGAATATCCTTCCATGTACCCAAGAGGAACCTCCGCTCCGCCAACCTTGCCCTGGCAGAAGTCCCCTGCATCCGCAGAAAAAGAACAGGTGGGAGAGCCTTCTCCTACATCGCAGCCAAGACCTTGAACGAGCTCCCTGTGAACCTCAGACACTCCCCAACCCTGCACACCTTCAGGAAGGACCCCAATCAAGACCTGGCTCTTCGACTGATGCAGAGCTGCCCCCCCCCGCGCCTTGAGACCCTCTCAGGTGAGTAGTGCACTTTATAAACCCCTGATTGATTGATTTCAGACGCTTCTGTAAGAGAGTTCTTTAGGGTTAGCCATGGAAACGATTTTACCTGACTGTGAGTGCCCTTCACTCATAAGAGAAAATTATATAGTTCCAAAAACCACTGATTTATCCATCCCAAGCGCCATTTGCAAACTGAATTTATCTAAATGCAATTAGGTGAGGTGGGTCACTATCCACAAGCCTCAACTCCCTGGTAATGTTGTTTATGCCGGAAAAGGTCTCACACAATTGTACATTACGCAAACTTACAGTGTATCATTGTTATGTTATGTTATGCTGTGTTGTGTTATGTTATGCTGCAAAATCTTATAATGCGCACATGCAACTCAAAAGGAGCGCCCTGGTGCTTTAGCGAATGAATGTGACAACAAACCACTTTATTCCAAAATTTCTCGTAGAGCAAGGTCTTCAGCACTATATTAAATGGAAGATTAAGGGCTATCTCTTTTACGATACAAGGGAGAACATACCAATATTTTGCCATCATAAAACTAAATGTCCTGCCTCTACCACAAGATACGATGATCCTAAGAAGCATGACGTTATACTCATGGGCTGACCAAAGCAGATGTTTTGGAAAGTACCACCAACATTTCCCCTCCAAATAGAGAGGGCCTCTCTTATGGATTGCCTGATGGGTAAAACATACGGATTTGAACATATTCCTCTTCTCCACAGGCACCCATTGTAATTTCTTCCTGTATTCAGACACGTGGTTGTCTCATAAGTAAAAAAATCAAGTGTATTGAAAAAATAGTGGCAAAGGACAGCTGCTGCTGGTATCTCCATTAGAAGTCCTATTAGAATTTCAGTGGCACTTGTACTGAGGACCTAAACTCGTTTTTGATTAAATTATGTGTACATTTATGTGACTGGTACTGCTTAGTATGTTATTTGGTCAAAATGGACATTTGCAGTCATCTCCTTAAAAGGGTCATTGTCAGCCAAAGTTGACATCAGCCAAGTAACTCCACCCTTATTACACAAGACCTGAGATATAATAATAACAACTTGAAGTGAAAGATAATATGTATCAAAACCAAATGTATCACTATTTGTGATCTTACATATCACATATTGTTAAAGCATTCTCTGGTCCAGATTGACTCTATTCATGTTAACCAACGTGTCAAGCAGGGTAGATTCTAATTTATCTCCTAAAAGTGTCTCTGATGTTTAGTATCTGGCATCCATATTAGAACCATATGGGTATCAGTGTATAAGGCCAGAGATAGTGCACTGTATAACACTCTGCTAGTACCCAAGATAGATTTACTAGAAGCATATTGTAGAGAGAGAAGATGGCAGATAAAATCTTAAGCCTGTGCCCGTATATATGCACTTGGTACTTTGGAGAGTCTGCGGTGTATGAAGTCTTCTGTGTGCCTTTGCAAAGGGCCTGTCTGTCCATTTCTTCTATGCCATGCAGACTCACCACTCAACGCTGCCCCATTCAACAGAGTGAAATCAAAGGAGCATACCTGAGTTGAAACATGGGATATACAAGAAGGAAGTTTGATGAATGGAAATCCAGCCAATGCATAGTAAATTGTTTACTTGGCAAGGGCTGATGAAGCTGAGGTAAAGCCCTTCTACTCTCCTAAGTGTTCACTAAATTTAGAATCAAATGTATAGCTATAACTATGAACTGGTTTGCTAAGCCTTTTGAAGTGCAGGGGTGAAAACCCTGGGAATTTCTTTGCTCAAGATGCCTTAATTTTGTTTAATTAATTCCAATTGTGCTGTTTAGTTTCCTCATTGACAACATTCTTCTACTGTCGTTATGTAATTCACTTAAGGCAAGATTTCCTGAATTTCCAGAGGCATTAAAGGAATCTGGGGGCATATGATCAAGGACCGGTGTTAAAATTATCGCTGTTTTATTGGCAGGAAACTCCTGATAAAACGGTGATAATGGGCTTGATAATACGCACTTGTTAATTCCCATAGAACCCCATGTTAACATCAGAACATGGGCTTCTATGGGAATTAACAAGGACGTAATATCAAGCCCATTATCGCCGTTTTATCTGCAGTTTTCTGCCAATAAAATGGCAATAATTTGAACACCGGTCCTTGATAATATGCCCCCTGGTCTAGTTGACTTCACCGTAAATGTTAATCACTTCAAAACTTGGTGCCCAACATATGTCATACCAATGGCTTCTAGGCCTCCCCTAATGCAGAACTCATTTGATAGACGGGGATCTGAGTTGAGTGACCTTTTGATTGATGCTCAATTGTCCATGGCATGTATTCCAAAAATAAATTTAGAATTACAAGCGCAAACTATTTTCCTTGGGCCCGATTCACAAAACTAACTTAAGTCAAAATCCTAAACTTACTACTTTTGGTATTCACAGAAGTTAGGATTTTGTCTTAAGACAGACTTAAGACAGACTTAAGACAAAATCTTAACTTAAGTCTGTCTTAAGACTAATGAGGAGAAGGAGGAATTTCACTGCATAGGAGACAACCATGCTTGTGGAGTTCATAGTCAGGCACCACAAACGCCTGTATGGACTACCATCCTACTGCACCAGTGGGACACAGAAGGCAGCCCTATGGCAGCAATTAGCCACTGCTGTCTCAGCATTGGGGAGGAGAGGCGCACAGTACAGGACATCAAGAAAAAGTGGCAGGATGAAAGGCAGAGGATGAAGGAGAAGTACTCCAGGATCGAATTAAGCAGGATCCTCCCTGCTGCATACCCTGAACCCCGCATCTGTCTCATCCCACTGGAAGAGGATATCCTTACCACAATACACCCCCACTTGGTCCAAGGACTGCCTGTCAGTGACGTCCACTACGTGGTACCAGGCAAATGGAATGAAAAGAAAAAGTGCATGAAAAGATTGTCTGTGTTGCACTGTCATTGTGAGTAAGGAACTTGTCCAAAAGGTATATAAAAATATAGTCAATCAGAGACTCATGTGTCCCCATCTGTATGTAGCACCACAAGTCCCAGAATCCTTTGCATTAGAAATGGCTAATCCCTCCCCCCCTTTTGAAAACATGGGCTACAGTACTGCTGCTGTACATACACAACCCTGCTAAGTAGCAATTGACAAATATTAGTAGGGAAGCGCCAGTACCAATGTGACATGCAATTCAACCCTTGCACAACCACGGATGTGTCACATTTACATTGCGGTGCACTGTGGTGCAGGGATAGACAGATGTATGTTGCATCTGATGGTGTTTAGGGGTGCTTTTCTGGAGTCGTGTCGCAAGTGCGATGCAACTCCAACAATGTCCATGGACCACCCATACCTAATGTGCTGCGCCACTCCTTAAGTCTGCTTCAAGCAGGCGTAAGCTTGCTTCGCAGCGGCCTCTGAAAAGTGACTCTGTGAAATCTTGTAGATTTCACTGCATCACTTTTACGCAGCATATCCCAAAGGACTGCCCACACAGCCTACATCAAAGCTGATGCAGGTTTAATGTTGCACAGGGCCTCACAACGTGACGCTTCACCATAGATGCGTCACGTTGCGAATAATTCAAAATGTCGTCTGTTGTACACCACCGCTGTGTCACAAAAATGATGCAACAGCAGTGTAAATCTTTTTCAAGAGGCATGTAAACCTGCCACAAATTATCCAAGAAGTAAATCACCCTGTGCCAGCCTAAATCACAAAGCAGAAGGTGAGAGAATCATCAGATCAAAATATGTCATACACATATTCTGTTGTCCATTTCCCACTCTGCCACGCCATTACATCCCCAACAAACCTCTGCTCCTACCTGTCCCGTCTGCGGCAGTACTTCACAACACTGTTAGCATGCAGAAGATATGGGAAAATCCCTGAAAAGTTCCACAAGCATATTTCCCATTTGGTTACTTTTCATTCTTCTCACCCATTGACACATCCAGCCAGAGGACAGACAACTGCTGGAGCAGAGGTCACCACATCTAATGGGAGGAATCGACAACGTACAGAGGAAGGCATTACAACCTCAATAACTGGTAAGTCGAACTGGCCAGGAGATGGTCAAAATGCGTACATTGTCAGGAGACGACACAGGGACAAATAGTGCCCACCTATGATAGACAACCAGAGATGCAAAAATTGCTTCATTACAATTGGAGTTGTCAAAGGACATTCACCTTTAGCATATGACATTTGTGAACAGCGAAAGTCAAAATATAACATGTCTTGGCTCATCATACCTTTGTAATTGCGGTACATAACATGTATTTCACCAACAGTCCCAGACCGGGGAATCCAATCCTGTAAACGAGTGCCACAACTAGTCAAAAGGGTGTGCCCACTATATTGTAAGAGTGTCTGTAGACCTTAACCAAGAAATCCTATTTGCACAGATATGATAATGATGAACAAGCAGTGAGATACCAGTCTCAGTAGTATTGACAATGCATCCACTGCCCAACTTCAAATCTTTCCAATGTACATTAAATTACACAGTCCACACAGCTGGTCATGTACTTCTTACATTGGATGGATTATTTGTTGGACATCAACAAAGCACAATAGTGGACCTTATCTCTGGATTCATAGACATGTAATTGTGATATAGGTTGCATCTAGGTAGTGGGCCCATTCTAAGTCATATGTGGGATCACTCATTACATTATGTATGACACAGTTCTGCAACGGCTTGTGCTCGTCCTTTGTGCAAGAAATTTAGTGCATCACATGTGGCAGCAGAAATGTAAAGTTGCAAAACACACTTATCATTGTAGGTATAATGCGGTCCTCCAAGAATCAAAGACACACACTGACTTCTGCTACAAGGTTGGACGTGACATCTGTTCAGGGACCACACACTGCTCCGGTGCTGGACCAAGGTAAGTCAACCCTAGAATAAATCTGACTGAAGGCTCATTAATTGGGCCTTTCACCTACACTGTATGTTGTATGCATTTTACAACACTGTTGTCCTGCAAAACAATATGCTCACATATGGCATTTGAACCCATGGCAGATCAGACCCTGGTGGCAAATGAAAGGCTGACACAAAATGTATGCCAAGTGAGTGCAGAATGGACATACAATAGAACAATGTGTCATATGAACTGACCAAAACACAACAGGCTTGCAATTCAATGATAGGATAAATCCCTAGCAAAATATACATGGTTAAATCAACATGAAATTGGTATGGCTGAGGTACACACTGATGCCAGTTGTGTACCTTTGAATCTTCATGCAGTTACACCTGCAAAATGACTTGGCTGAAGAGCAACACGATAATCCAGTGCAGGCAGAAAGCCTCAAAGCTTCTCATCTCATCTGCAATGTGTAATAATAACCAAATGTTGTTTTCGGCTTGCCTCCCTTCTATTGTTTTCACATGTATAGGTGAGTGTTTGACATGTGAGGTTTGGATGTCTGCTGCACAAGACACCATCCGTTGTCAGCTAAGGAATACCATGATGTTGGAAATATAGTATGGGAACAGAGGACACTCAAAGGGTGGACATAAGAAATCTGTGTTCTCTCATTCAAAAATGAGCTGTGTGACCTCATGGGTAGGGAAGCACAAATGAGGAACATCATGTCCCTGACTACTGCACATCTCACACATGAACTCATTTCTGACTTGTCAACAGACAACATTACACTCATGAAAAATGTTAGTCTCAATGGTAAAGGTGAAATCAGTGTGATGCAGATGAGTCCGGGTCATTTATCCCCTTCCTTGGAATATCAATAACCTTCTCTTACAAGTTTGTCAGTTGATGTGTCATCCTATTGATGTCAGTGCTGCATGGAGGTAACAGCTGGCAAATGCTGCATGTAAGCAGGTACCCACATGTAAAGTCCATGAGGTAAACATGCTGCACATTGTCCTTGATTATCCGCAAATGGTTATTGAGAATGACATGTTGGCTCATAGCTACAATCTGTTGTACTAAAATATGGGCATGTATGTCTCATCATAGCTGCTGACAGGATGATACCACTGCAGCGGACAACATCCCGGGGGATGCATGACATTCTGGCTGTAGCAGTGAAACCCTCGCAGGCCTGTCCTTCAGGTAAATCTGGCATGAGGTGTGTCACTAGCTTAGATTACTAGGCCATGACAGAGATCAATATCCCCTTCTGCATGGAATCAACAGTTGTTGTTTACAAAGTGAAATACAAATCAGGAGTGTCACATGTGCCTGTCTGTCAATTGGTAATGCAGATCATTGAGAATGTTGTCTCTACCCTCTACAGCTATGTCTACAACATCTATGAGGAGACAGGTTCAGCAGGATACACCAGGGGGGAACGCGAAGGGACAGAAAGTTGTGGCTGGAGCTGGTGAGTTTGCTAGTATTATGTACATCTCCGTGTAACACCTCAGTGCTATGGTGTGAGCGATCATTCCTGGTGGTACCCTAACCAGGTCACATGATCCTCATCTGCTGATGCAAAGTACAGTTAATACAACCCTGGTGTTGCACCAAATGTAATACCAGGTCAATCACTAATATGGTTGCAACCTCTGTGCGCCACCACTGGTGCGCCGCATTTACAATACGGTGCACCATGGCGCTTGGGTGGGCAGATGCGTGACGCATCCCCGGCAGAAAAGCGGCGCATTGCTGGAGTTGCGTCGCAAGCGCGACGCCCCTCCGGCAAGGCTTGGGGATGCCCTATCTCTAACATGCTGCGTCAATCCTTACGCCTGCTCCAAGCAGGTGCAGGGTTTTGACGCAGCATGGCCCTAAAAGTGACTGAGTGAAATCTTGTATCATTTTTAGGAGGCATTCCTGCATCGGAACGCTCCCCCCCTCCCCCCAGTGCCAGAATGCCGACATGTGGTGCAGGGCTGTACAACGTACCGCTTCTCCCAGATGCATCACGTTGTAATTACCCCTCAGCATGGCACTTGGTTTGCGCTGCTGCTGCGTCACAAAAGTGACGCAACGGCGGTGTAAAAGAGGCGCAAGGGCCTTGTAAATCTGCCCCTCAGTGATTATGAACTTACATGACATATATGTTCACTGTCATTTACTGAATTGAGTCTGACATGGACATCTCATACGCAACTGTATTGGCCAACCCTCAACCTTGGCATTCTTATGATCTGTGTGTCCTGTCACTGCTACATGTGCCGGTTCCAAAACCAGTCCACCAAAGGAGAACATGAAGAGTCCAGATTTAATTGAATTTGGCCATTGATATGGAGTTGCAGCTATTTAACGTCTGGACAAGTGTCATCTGCTTTGTAGCATTGTATGGGACAAGACAAATGCCAAATGTGGGTCACACATCCACATAGGGTCTGGGCTACTTCTCTAGCTACATTGTGAGTCTAGCCTTTTGCCGTCCCCACACATCATCGGACAATCCAGTGCCACATATTGGCTTTGTTGACTTAAAAGGTAGTGCAGTACACCGGTGAACAGTGGTGGTTGGTTGTGACAGCCACCGAGGGTGAGACGTCTGTCAGTGGACACACCTTGCAAATTTAGGAAAACTTAAGAGTGAATCAAGGATCTCAAAGTCTGTCTTGACTCCATGGCACATGATGATCTGTCTCAATTTGAACCCTAACTCTACAAATGCAATGCAAGTCACAGCATCCAATACCCTTTGGCCTGCCATGCACACACTGAACAGTGTCTGTACCATTGCTCATCCAATGCACACATCAGTTATGATTTCCTTGGTTCACTTGTTGTGGTGCTGGCAGAGCAGAATTCAATATGAATGCACAAGTGTGGCTCATTTACCCAGTTGTCATGAAGAAACTACAACTCCCAAAATGCACTCTGCCCTGTACAGTTCATATACCACAGTGTGCCTTTTTAATCTTGGTGACTGATGCATGGACACGGGATTGGTGAATGGAGGCATGGGACACACAAAGGTACAGCACTGTTTCATTCACATCATACTCCCAGACACATATTGCATATGATGCACCTACTAGGTCCCTGCTGCTCATGCTCCTCCAGCTGAGCATGGAGGGTCGGCCAAGCTGCTCGCAGGATCCTCGTGTACAGTGGTGAGTGGCGAGGACGATGCACATGGTGCTGGGAAGACAGGCCCACCAGCTCCGTAGCCTTGTGGCGGGACCAGCGCTTTAAGTCCTCCCAGCGCTTGCGGCATGCCCTAGCACTCCTGGTGTACACTCCCAGTATACTGCAGCGCTCGCCGATGTTGGCCCATAGCCTGGCCTGGGCTGCAGTGCTCAGCTGGTACTCAGGGTCCCCATATAGCTGAGGAAATTTGTCCAGTACCCCCTCTACCAAGATGTCCAATTCCCTTTCTGAAAAAGGGGGTGCTCTCTCTTCATACTCCTCAGCCATTTTGGGGGAAATAAGTGTGATGAGAGGAGCAGGATGTCTGAGGATCTGATCGGTGATAGAGGATGACTCAGAATGAACACAAAATGGCTGCCAACTACTTCCTGTGATGTATTTCCTGTCTCCCACTTCCTGTATAACATTGCCTGTATGAAATTATGTGTTCCAGTTTTTTTGGGATATTATGGCCTGAAAACATAGTTTCCGGATCCAGAGCATTGTTTCCGCGCACGCTTATTATACCTCAAAACCAGAAATTACATTTTTGGGCAGTAACCTCCGAAAATGACCCGGAACACATACTTTCATACAAGAAATGTTATACAGGAAGTGGGAGACAGGAAATACATCACAGGAAGTAGTTGACAGCCATTTTGTATTCATCCTGATCCATCCACAACCAGTAATAAAATCCACTGTTCTGTTGTAGAAAAAACTGAAATGACAGTGCAGGTGAGAATCATGAATATTTAACAAAAGGGGGAACAGAACATTCAATGACATTTCAGCACGGATAGGGGGGGCTGACGCAACATCAAACCCCAGTTTAATTTTCTCCTACTTTGCATTATGGTACATGTAGTCCATATTGAGTGCTCATTATTAGAGTTGTGTGCAGTGTTAAGTAACATTGGGGTGGAGCAGTGTGGCTATATCACAGACACATGGGGCAGATTTACAAGCCCCATATGCCACATTTGCACCACAGTTCTGTCACTTTTGTGACACAGCGACAGCGCAAAGCCAGCGCCATGCTGTGGGGTATTTTCAACATGATGCATCTGGGAAATGTGTCACGTTGTAAAGCCCTGCGCCACAGTTGGGTGTTCCGGCGCAGGGGAGGGGGGGGGGGGCGTTCTGGCGCAGGAACGCTTCCTAAAAGTGGCTGAGTGAAATCTACAAGATTTCACTAAGTCACATTTAGGGCCATGCTGCGTCAAAACCCTGCGCTTGCTTGAAGCAGGCGTAAGGATTGACACAGCATGTTATGCATAGGGTCACCCCGAGCCTTGCTGGAGCTGCATTGAGCTTGCGATGCGCCTCCAGCAGTGCGTCACCTTTATGGCAGCAGATGCATCACGCATACGCCTATTCTTGCTCCATGGCAATGCGCATCCATGATGGAGCAAGGGGTGTCTGCCGTGACACACAATAACTGGGGCATCCCTGCTGATATGCAGTGGGCCTCTACTGCACCACCTGGACCCGTATTACCAAACAGCTGTACTTTTCCTGTTTGCACCCAGTGAACCTTAGGCGTGCCTGTAGCAAACTGGGAAAGTGTGCCCTATTATGTTGTATGCGCTGCTCTCAGCACATTCAAGTGAAATACGGAGCGGGCTGCTTTAAAGCCGCTCCGTGTTTCAGTGTGTGGGCGACAACCCGCCTGCACATCCAAGAGGGTAGACAGATCCCCTTGCAGGTGTGTGCAGTCAATGACTGCATGTGCATGCAAGGGGATGTCTGAGCGGTCCCCCTTTCTTCCCTCCAAAGGGTTGCATTTAGGAGGCACATTGAAAATGTGCTACTTTTTTGTGGCGCATTTTTATTGCGCAGCTTCAAAGCATGTTTGCCTTTGCACTTGCATCCAAAGTACCACACCCCATGTAAATGAGGCACGCCCTCTAATAATAGTGGTGGCACTCGATGCGTGCTGGTGCTATCTGTATTACAAGAAGGGTTCCTTTTGTAAGGTCAAAGTGCCCCGGGGGCTCCGAAAGCGGGTTCATATGCCCGTTGCCTCCCTTGGACACTCTCCGTAATAGGGCACCTGGTCTTTGCTATGCTCACTGACTTTAAAATGAGAGGCCTTCTTGCTGGTTTTGCAAACATATGATGGCACTAGATTTTATGGTCAGACTTGTCAGCGCAGCTGTTGCCAGACAATTATGTGAGAACACCAGGACAGGGGCTTCGGCTCCGCACACATGCTGTTAGCCAGAAGGACATATTTTGATTGGGCAGATTTTCTGTGCTTCCACAAAAAAAGTGGCTGCTCTCCACACAGCTGTGATCATTTTGTTTATTGATACAGCTGCCTGAGGTTGAACTTTCAAGGGCACACACATGCTAGCAAATTGTCTTAGATAATTAGATACTTTATAGTGTTTTTCTCCAGCAGCACAGATGAGAGGTGGGAAGTCATTAACCAACATATATTTCAGGTCTGGCTTGAAAGTGCAACTATCACTTGACCTTTTAACCTATAATGATATAATCTTACAGTTCTTTGAATCTACACAAATACATATCCATTCCCACACTATCTACTTGAAATGCTTGACATTACCATACAACATTATTTGAACGCCAGACCACAAACCTGGGCCAGGTAATCTCAGGTCCACAAACACTAGGCCACTATCACAGATTGCTGATGTGCAATCAGTGATAGTGGTCAGGTGCTAACCTGATCCCCCTGCAGCACCATGAAGGGGATCAGATGATGCGCTGACAATCATTGCCATGCCCTGCCATGTTGTCCCGTGTCCCCAGCTCCCCTAGGGCCCACCCTCTGGCCTCCTACCTGCAGCAATGTCCCCCTAGGTGCCACCATTTGCTGCTTGTTCTTAAGGAGTTGAATGCTATTGCCCATTTCTTGGTTTTTAACGCCCCATTTTGCATAACAATATGGAATTTTGTGCTAGAGGTAAAGATATAGCAATATATAGGAGCGTGATAGATAGAAAGTTCACTTTCCCAGGGGGGACCTTGGAAGGTGGGGGCCCTGGACTATTGCCCATATTGCCTATGCCTTAAAACGTCTCTTAAATGTCAGTGGGAAAAGACCCATTATTATCACAGAATTAGGAATTTCATGCAAAAAGGGCGGTGTCTCTAAAACAATGTAGGGGAGAGGAGTTGGCCTAACGGATAGGGCAATTGTCATTGAATCCAGGGAAGTGGGGTCGAGTCTCAGCAACAAGGCTGAACATCCTGTGATTCTGGGCAAATCACTTAATTTCCCGGTGCCTAAACAAAAAACATGAGTGTGTCCTCGTGTAATGCAACTGGTGCTATGTAAAGCGCTCTGATACCCGATTCGGGTCAAGTTTGCGCTTTATAAGACTCCGTAAAAAAAAAATGTATGTGGGAATCATGGTGTTATTGCCAGCCTAACCACTGTTAGGTCAATATAATGAAGATCCACTGAAAATAGCCTACACATTAACTTCTGCAATATGCTTGTTAACAACACAAATCAGCATGACAAAGGAAGGAAGACACATGGGTTCCTAAATTTTCAGGGGTCTGTCAATGCACTAGTGTGTGCTGCTTCTCTAAATGTATAACTAGATATTTCTTATCAATGGTAACATTCCATTTCAGCATTAGATGCAGGGTGCCCTTTTTAACTACTACTGAGACCAGACCCAATTGGTGATTGTGTTATGGTTGTTTAAATAATGGGGAAAGAAGATCAAGCACAAATTAAGAATCATTGTGCTATAGAGTAAGCGCTGTGAGACTAGTAAATAGGACGGCTCTGTTCAGTTAGCAGTCTGTCACTATGAGGACATGCTTGTTCCTTAGCCGTCCAATGAGAGCCTCTGTGACACATTTGATCAGCTCCTGAGGACAGCAAATAGAGCAGAGGGGGAAGGAAGTCAGAAGGGAGAGCGAAGGAAACTTGGTGGCCCAATATGGAGATCATACATCATTGGTGGAAAAGGACTGTGATAAATAATACCATGAATGTTTTTAAGCAGTCTGGTGTAGGACATTTGACAATGCTCCCATCTGTTTCATGATGATCCTCTTCGCCATGTCTTTAAACCAGATGATTAATCACACAAAAGGTTGAGACTCGATTCATGATTTCATTGAGGCAATGTCCTTAAATCAGATGTCTGATCACACAGAGGATTGGACTTGGAGGGCCTGGGTCTGACCACAAACTGCGCTGCGTGATTTTTTTTTAGATCTTGCTTGACAACCAAATGTCACCAGCGCTCATGTCAACACAACAGCAAACAACAAAACCCCACCAATATAAAGAGAGAGGTTTGGGTTATGACTTTCTGCCATTAGCTTGTTTGGATGAGTCCCCTTCCCCCACTTCATAGAACATGTGTCTATTACATTTTGGATCAGCCCACATTATTTTACAGATGCTCAATTTTTCTGCAGTTTGATCACCATTGTAGAGAATCACGCATCTAGGAAACTTGTTTCGGCTCAGAGGGAGGTATACCAGGTGGCAGAAAAAGGCACAATCCAGGAGCTGCTGCTCCCGGGAAGCAGCAGTGGGGCAGGAAGGAGGGGAGGAGGGAGGGGTAAAAAAAGACTTACCTGCCTCTTCTCCATCCTCTTCCTGGCTTCTTTGCTGCAAAGGAAGCAGGAAGCACCGGGCTCCCAGGCTCCCCTGACCAATCACTACGATGCAATGCGCACAACCATTGTGCTCAGCCAGGGAATGGACAACATTCATGCGCACTTACATAGTGCCCACCACTCCTCCCCCAGATCTGAGAGCAGAGCAGATCTGCCCCGCCCGCTGACACGTTGCAGCAGGAACAACTAAATGTTATTATCATTTTATATTTCCTTTTTTCCCACTGCATAAAGCTGAGGAGCGGCCTATGGCGCATTCGTTACAATGTAACTACCAAGCAAGGTTCGCTTTTCGACAGCAGGTTGCTGGTATTAACCGACCAATCAAAGTTGGTGCAAACGTGTTTGCACTTTTAAAGCTGTCTAAGCAAAAGGGGAGAGCCGTTACTGAAATACGTGATGGGACATGTCTTTTAATACAGTTTCAATCGAGTAATGCAAGTGTTTTGATCAATGTGAATAAAGTGATGGGCAAAAGGAGGGAGCTGTTGTCTTCCACCATTTTACATGGATATGTTCAGGGGCCTGTTTGTGTTGCTGCTCCTGTGCCATGGTCTCCACTGGGGGAAGAGCAGCTCGGGTTTATTCATGCTGCTGGTCTACAAGTCAATCTGAAGAATGGGAACCTTTCCAAGAAACATTCCAGAGATTGATTTCACATAAAAACGAAGGGAACATTTATATTTTTAGAGCTGAGAACATGATTTCACTAAACCACATTTAAGCAAAGATAGGACACAGTAAAAGTGAAGATTGGTATATACTTTTCTGGCATTTTGTGTGATGGCATGTCATGTTCTGTCATGTTATAGCTTAGTTTTATAGTGCTCTTGGGAGATGTTACTCATCACTAAACTTCTGGAAGTCTTCTCAACACATTTTTATTGCATTTAATTTCTTGTTCGGTATGGAACACACATGTTAGTACAAATCCTAATGTTTTTTTTCAGTCTGCCTGAATGAAGAGACGAACACAGCGCACTCACCCTGACTGCAAGATGTGACTAAACTATAACATGTTCACCATTTTACCTTTTTTATTCCGCGCTCCTCAGCATTCCTAGATCATAGCAAAAGGCAAAAAGAACAACTGATGGACAGAATGTAGAACAATATCATACATTCACCCCAGTACAGAGATCTGGGCCTGAATCCATCGTTGTTTGTTTTGTTGCCCCCCATGCCATTCCAGTTTGAGCCCAGCAATATGCAAATCAGTCTTGAGCCTGCTCCCTCAAACCGCAGCTCTTTTATTGGAAAGTAGGGCTGAAACCTTTTTGATGATCAAAGGGAAAAAAAGGCATTTCCACAACAGTACGTTTCGATTATAAATGAAAATACAAGCTAGACCTATTGGCGTTACCAGCGCTTCCTCTTTTCTCTGTTAAATTAATCAAGGAAGGGAGTTGACTCTTTTTTGCTGTGTATAGGGAGTGGTGCATAGTTGCTTTCAGTGCTGATTTCTACCACCGTATTTGCCCATCTGGTGATCTTGGAAAGTGTGTTTCTGTCCAACGGAGACTTTTTATTTGAGTAATTCCTAAAAAGACATTTTATGAGCCCAAACAAGGGAATGTTTACAAATTACACACATAAAACAGTGAGAGAGCAGCTTGTTTTAAATGCTATGTTATTAAAAGCTGCCTTATAAAAAAAACTGTGTATCCATCCAAACTGTGGGTTTCTATCTAAAATAGAAGGGCAGTTTTAAATTAGATTATATTGCTGTGTCAATTAGCAAGTTGTTATTTTTATTTTAAACAAGCAGAAGAAGGTGGGTCTGTGGGTGCTCTTAAAACAGTTCTCACAGGTCTTTCTTGGAGAAACAAATGAACTCATTGTCCTTCAGGAAGTCATTTCTTTGACATAATTTTAGGTTTGTCTTTCCTCAGCTCTCCCCTCTCTTACCAGCGCCCGCCCACTCACCCATCAAACTCAGTGAGACACAGCCAGGGCATAATGTTAACAGTGAAGTAGTTGTGTGGCGTTTATTTTAGCCTGAGTGGGGCGAGGGACTCCTATTATGGTAATAAATCTTCATGGTGAAGCAGTTTTTCGGTCTGTGGGAAGAAAGTTATCATTTTGCCTTGTTACTTCTACAGCATGAAATTGTACAGTTCCTTTTTCTCCTGGGAGTCGATGCAAAGGGTACTTTTAGCCGCGCAACTAATCAAAGCCTGACAGGAAATGTATTTGTATCTCTGTATTTATTTGATTTGTGAAATATGTCGCGCTTGTAAAACACTTCACAATGCATTGGTGTATTAATGGTAAAAATAATTCGACCGACAGCGATTGCATATATCACAGAGAGGTAATGGGAATTAGTGATCGAGAGAATCGTGGGATACACAGGTAAGAGATACTGCAGAGGGGATTGAGTGATTAAACTAAAGCAGGAAGGAGCACAGAGTGCTGAGGACGACTAACACGAGCTATCACTTCATATATAGACTTATAGAATAGGACAATGAAAGGAACTGCTGTGGAAAAATGACCAAACACTGTCAACGTACCTGAAAAAAGGGAACAGAAAGTCGGTGGGCCTCGGAGAAGAAAGTTGTCTCGAAAAGCAGGCTTTGGCCTGATTAGAGTTTGGCGGATGAGTTAATCCATCACAAATGAGTCGCTGCAAGGTGTCTTGCTGCATTGCGTGAAAAGTGATAAATATGGCCCTTCGTTTCCTACCGATGTAGGCACAAATGAGGTGAATGTTCATAATAGTTCTTGGCTCCTTAAGCTGCTGTTACCTGCCATCTCCGGTGCAGGAATGGTTCATGGTAGTGTCTGTAGGTGTGATACATTTAAAATAATGAAAATAAAGTTATAAAAAGAAGAAATATAAGTAAAAGCAGAGATAAAAGCTGCGTGGACTCACTCTTTTATGAGAACATTTTAAATAGACCTGACAGTTTGGAGTAAGGTTGTGCACTTCACTTACAGAGCCAAGGTCCTCACCCATAAGGGGATCTTGCTGAATGCAAAGCTCCTCTTTGACAGATGCAAATATCCATATAACAGAGGTGCCCCTTCATTTGGAAGGAGGGAGTCTAGGGAGTCTCAAACAAGTGTTTTTGCTCCCTATTAATTCCTCTAATGATGGACCATTGTATGAGCACGTATTATCATCACCTGCCTTTCGAAGCTGGTTATTGGGAGGGGGTGGGGGGAGCTGAGAAACCTCAAAGAGAAGAAGGGGCAGCAGATGCAGGCACAGCTTTAGTCTTTCCATACCAGTCTTCTAACATATCTCCCTCGCAGCCTCCCACTCCACCGGCACTGGTTGAGTCATGTGGCGCCCAGATTGACTCTTACGCTGATGACACCCAGCTTCTCTTCACCTGTGGAAAGAACATGGACTTTGATGGGGATCGCATTAAGAGCTGTCTGGATGCGGTTTTTACCTAGTTTCAACTTAATCAGCTAAAATGCAACTCAGACAAATCCGAGGTTCTTTTCTTTGGTTGTCCTCTGGACCCCGGTTGGAAGTCCTGGTGGCCGGCCGGTATGTTTCCACCTTCCGCCGACACCATGGCGGCTAAGAATCTTGGAGTTAAGATGCGCAACTGTCTTACTCTTAAACCACAGATTCTGGGCCTGGTTGGACAGTGCTTTGGGATACTAAAAACACTAAGGAAATTCCCCCCTTTTCTTTCCATTGCCCACAGGAAAACCATGGTACAAGCCTTGGTGGGATCAAGGCTTGACTATGCTAACGTGCTCTACCTTGGTCTTCCTGAGTACCTTCTATCTCGTTTGCAGGTGGTGCAGAACTCGGCGGCACGGGCAATTTTTGGCCTCAGGCGTAGTTCCCATGCTGCGGGTTTGTTGAAGTCTCTCCACTGGTTGCCAATTCGGAAACGCATTGAGTTTAAGGCTCTCACCACCGCGTTTAAGGCACTCCACGGCACCGGTGCACTTTTCCTAAGGAAGAGAATTGGTTTTCACCATCCGTCTAGAGCCTTACGCTCGGCGTCATTGTCTCTGACCACGGTCCCGGCAATTAGGCGTGCTCGGACCGGTGGTTGATCTTTTAAATATCTGGCGCCCCGGGCCTGGAATGCCCTGCCACTGTCATTAACCCCTTCGAAGCTAATGACGAGCTGGGCTCGTCATGGCGCTTACCTGCCGTGCGCGGATGACAAGGCCAGCTCGTCATAAATAATGGTGATTTTGGAGCTTCAGCGCAGGACGGGAAAACGCCTAGCAGCCATGTGGTTAAGAAAGAGTGAGAACTTACTGTCCTTCAGAAAAGAGCTCAAAATGTGGCTGTTCCGTCAATAATCTCCCCCCTCCGCCGGGGTTATGCTGTGCTGGGTCTGATAGCGCCGGGACACTCTGCTTGAGTTGCTGAGCGCTTAACAAAACTCCAGTTAACATAACATAACATAAAATAACATCTCTAGGCTCTTTCTACTCCAGCTCCCTCGACAGAGGATTGCCTGACATTTTAGATAATGTGAATGGGAGTGATAACATCACTTGGAGATGCAGGAGAAATTAAATGGAATTTGAGGAGCTGGGATTTAGGTCCCACCTGTTATGTTATATACTGCCACTGCACCTGACCTGCAGACTGATCTGTGAAGAGATCGGTTTTTCTTTACCCTTGGCAACCTATCTGGAGCAACTTGAAGACATTTAGGGAGACCTCACCATGTTTTTAAGTCTCGCCTGCCAATGCGCTTGCATATTGCTGGCGAGATTATAGTAGGGGAAAAGAAAAGTCTACCAAAACGGCGGATTAGACAGAGTTCATGTGAGACAGGCGCGTGCACAAGCCAGCCACGTCACACACCACCATTTGTCTGTGCCTCGCATCAGACTTCAAAGGCTGCCCCCCCCCAATCAGACTTCAAAGGCTGCCGCTCCCTCACCCCCCCGCATCAACCCCCTGCCACAGCAATGCCGAGAGCTTGCTTGGTCTTCCCTCCTATCTACTTTGCAATCCATAGCTCACCCAGAACACGGCCGCTACACTTGTATCAAATATTCCTAACGATATCAGTGTAACAGCACATCACAAAAGTCTTCACTGGCTTCCAGTACACAAAAGCCTTAAAGGCATTCTTTTTCTGTCATAAGACTTTCTTTTCGACTACATGTAAGAACTACTTATCTCTGGGGGTTTCCAGGTACTATTCACCCAGATTGCTTTGCGATTCAGCTACTCATTTGGTCTGTATTCTACGGTATCATAAATCTCATCTTAGAGGAGGTGCATTTTCTGCAATTACTGCTCAGGTCTGGAACAGCTTTCCTCTCGCGGTCTGTTCCAAAACAAATATTTTTCAGTTTTTGTAAATTAAAAAAAACTCACCTTTCTCAATAATGTCCGAGCTTGGTAATTTACAGGTTTCAGCACCAGGACACCTACGGGATCAGATAGTGGTTTGCTTTACAAAACCAAAAACCCAAACCAATCTTATTGTACCCCAAGCCTTGAACTACACTGCAGAACCACAGTGTCACTCTGCACCACCACCCCATCACTCTACACCACCACAGCATCACTCTACACCACCACAGCATCACTTTGCACCACCACAGCATCACTCAGCAAGAGCACAGCAACACTCAGCACCACCACAGCATCTCACAGCACCACCACAGCATTACTCAGCACACAACAATATCGCTCAGAGCCACCACAGCATCACTCAGCAACACCACAGCATCACTCAGCAACACCACAGCAACACTCACCGCCACCACAGCATCACTCAGCACCACCACATTATCCCTCTGCAACACCACATCATCACTCAGAGCCAAGAATGCATCACTCAACACCATCACAGGATAACACAGCACCACCACAGGATCACTCAACACCACCACAGCATCACTCAGCACCATCACAGCACCACCAAAGCATCACTCAGCACCACCACAGTGTTAGAAATGGGATCCCTGGCTGGCCAGGGCTTGAGCCAATGTCAGTCAGAGACCACCACTCTAAGTCAGGGCAAGGGAGTTACACGCCAAGATAACCCCTGCTCACCCTCTAGGTAACGTGACGCGAGCAGCAAGGCTAAACTTGGAGGCTATGTAGGTTAAGTGATTGCGGGCGCACCCAGCAACAACACCTAAGGCCCACCACAAAAGAAACTCCACACAAGGTTATATAAACAAATAGCCTTTGTATTATAGCAAAACACATTAGATAAAAACACCCACTTTACAATGTGCCAACAGGCACGGGCAGAATTTACAGGGGATATGTACAAGACAGGGTCACCTAGACCACTGTCAGGAATAGACACTTTTAGAACTAGCACTTAGAACATAGAATATAGATCACTGTAGCACAAAATAGAAAATAGAGCACACAACCAGTAACTACTGGTAACAGGTAAGTCCCACCTATGGAACCCTAACCACCTTAGGAAAATGTCGC
Source organism: Lissotriton vulgaris (assembly GCF_964263255.1). Classification (NCBI taxonomy): domain Eukaryota; kingdom Metazoa; phylum Chordata; class Amphibia; order Caudata; family Salamandridae; genus Lissotriton; species Lissotriton vulgaris. Next base: position 1,165,469,399 of record NC_141696.1, read on the forward strand.
GCAGGGAACCAGGACCTCACTAGCAACACCTGTACTAGCAAGAACAACCACCTAAGTATCACAATACCTGTAGGGGAAATAAGCACATTACACATGATGCATCACAACACATTCAGAGGTGTAGGGAAGGAAAACCCATGATGCATAATATACATTCAGCGGTGTAAGAACAAGGCACATGACGCATCAAAACACATTGAGAGGTGCAGGGAAAGATCACAATTGCGCAAAACTCACATGAGCCACCACTTGTGGCAGTCCCTAGGCCAACTGGCCTCTCTAGGGCTATGATGGCCTGTGTCCCAAAGTCAGGGGCAGGCTGTAGGCAGCCAAGAAGAAATGCGCCAAGCCTACACGTGGCAGCTGCCCACTAAGTGCTATGCAGCTGAATCCAATGGGCAAGACACGTGGGAGCCTCGCAGGCTCTGGCCAGGAACACTCATGGCCCTGTGAGCCTCGTGGGCTCGAGCAACCTGCTGCCAACTGTGGGGGGAGCGGCCCGCTGCCAGCTGGGGCCACTCTACCTCCCTAAATGCACCCTAGATCGTTGGAGTCCCTCGTGGGGGGACTCGAAATAAACAAATGTGCCCGAGCCTCTCGGGCTCTAAAGAATTCAATGCCCCTGTCCTAGGAGTCCCCCACTGGGGACTCGGAACTCGCAATTGCCCATAAGCCTAGTGGGCTCCAAGTACACAAAATGCAGGTACCCCTTTAGCCGGGGGGGGGGCGGGCACGGCAATGTGCCCTGACACCCCCCCTCTGTACCAAACAACACCGGGCCCCACTCACCGGATGTCTGGGGGGCGTCTCCTCCGGTCTGTCTCCTCTGGGGCGGCACTACTCTTCCCGGTGTGGGGCTGACGGAGGTCTCCTGCGCAGCCCGGTCTGTCATGCGCCAGGTAAGCTGCAGGGGGGGAGCGGGGCTCCTTTTACACAGGAGAGCCCCCGCTGGTGCTGATCTCTGGCCTGGTCCGCTCCTGAGACCGGAGCTGAGCAGGGCTGCCCGCGAGCTGGGGAACAGCTTCCTCCCGCCTGGGGGAAGCGAAAATGGAGCCCGCGAGGCTCTTCTTTGTCCCAGCCTGCCCACCGTCAGGCGCGGGCGCCGGCTCCTCTCTCCCTCTCTTCTTGCGCTGCAAGGCAGGGTGGCACCCGTGTGGGCACGAGAATTGGCACAAGTGCGGCGTGGGCAGCAGCGTTGAACGGAAAGCGCTCCCCAGTGCTTTGTGGAAATTAAAAGCGCTCCCAAGCGCTAGTGACATGATAAATCAGGCGCTTAGAAGGCAAATGCAGCGCCCACAGGCGCTTGAGGACTGATTACAGCGCTCCCAAGCGCTATAAGGGGAAAATAAAGCGCTATAGGCAAACAAAGGTCCACCAGTCCAGAAAAAGTACTCCTAGGACTGCAGCAAGATTGGGGGGGGGCAAGGCTGGGCCCAGAGCGAGCTCACTGGGCCTCCAGGCAGGGAGGCAGTCCAAGTGGCGGTCCTCCTGGCGCCCAGCAGCAGCAGCAGCCTCCCTCAGATAGGATCCTGGAAGAGAACAAATTGTAAGGGGACACAGCCCCTTTTTATACAGTGAAACCCTTTGTCTTTGTGCAGGGTGTGGGAAGAACCAGTCGCAGCTGGTCTGGGAGCACCCTAGATGTGCTCAGCCCCTCACTGGCAGGGCTAGGGTCATTAGACGCACCACAGGGGACGGAGCCAGCATTGTGTGTGGAAAGCCCAGCGCTACTCAGGACCCAGGTGCACTCCTCCCCAGCCATCAGGATGCTAATCTCAGCACTCACCACCGGGCAGACCCATCCAGACTCCTGGAGCCAGGCTCACCAGCCAGCTCCAGCCAATCACGTGCCAGCACACTCACTGCACACGCACACCCATGTCTAGAAGTGGCACATTCATGCTGCACATATCATTACGCAGCATTCAATCACACGAGTCCGCACATACCAAACTCGAGCCTGCACACCTCACGCATCAGGAACTACCGGGGACACAGCCATTCCCCATGCATTTCTATGGGAGGGCAGGCCAACCTTACTCCACGCACTCAGAATGCGCACGCACTTTACACGGGGACACAGTGAAAGTGCGCAGAAACCAAAAATCACTACCACCAATTTACATTCAAAAAGCAAAAAGTTTAGGGGTGAACCTGCCAGAAGGGTCAAGTCCAACACACAGCACCACCACAGCATCACTCAGCACCACAACAGCATCACTCAGCACCAGGATAGCATCACTCAACAACACCACATTATCACTTAGGGCCAAGAATGCATCACTCAAGAACACCACATGATCACTCAGCACCACCACAGCATCACTCAGCAACACCACATTATCACTCAGGGCCAAGAATGCATCACTCAACAACACCACAGGATCCCTCAGAACCACCACAGCACGACCACAGCATCACTCAGCACCACCACAGCACCACCACAGCATCACTCAGCACCACCACAGCATTACCCAGCACACAACAATATCCCTCAGGGCCAACACAGCATCACTCAGGGCCACCACAGCATTCCTCAGCACCACCACAGAATCACTCAGCACCACCACAGCATCACTCATCACCACCACAGCAACACTCACTACCACCACAGCATCACTCAGCACCACCACAGTATCACTCAGCACCACCACAGTATCACTCAGCAGCACCACAGCATCACTCAGCAGCACCACAGCATCACTCAGCAGCACCACTGCATCACTCAGCAGTACCACTGCATCACTCAGCACCACCACAGAATCACATAGCAACACAACAGCATAACTCAGGGCCAAGAATGCATCACTCAGCACCACCACAGCGTCACTCAGCGTCACCACACCGTCACCCAAAGTCACCACAGCATCCCTCAGCACAACCACAGCATCACTCAGAGTAACCACAGCATCTCTCAGTGCAACCACAGCATCACTCAGAGCAACCACAGCATCACTCAGCGCAACCACAGCCTCACTCAGAAACACCACAGCATCACTGGTTCAAATATGTTCTCTCAATATTTCAAGCTTTATTACAAATGTCGCAAAAACATGTTAATATTTCACTTCTGTTCTTGGATTTTCGTCACAATAAAATACACTGAACATAATCTTCACAAAAGTTATTTACAAAAGTTTAAGCTATTGCCATTATAAATTACAATAACTTTTATTTAAGTATTAATTATTTAAAAAAATGAAAAGTCATTGTTATTTGTAATAGCAATACATGTAAGTCATGTAAATACAACACATATTGCATTACAAATGCTATAGGTGTCACATTTGCAAAAGTTATAACTATTGGCATTGTAAATGACAAAGCTATTAATTTCGCTATTTTCAAAACCTACACATAAATAAAAAATTTGTCATTTACAATACCTATAGCTCAAAATGTTCTAATGCGAGACCTATTGCATTGCAAATGCTTGTCTTTTTAGGTCTCGCCTGAGCCAATGCGCTTGTGCATTGCTCCGGCGAGATTATGGTAAGCGGAAAAGAAGTGTCTACCAAAACGGCTGCGGATCGCATTCAGTTCATGTGATATATGCGCGTGCACGCCAGCCACATAACACACCACCATTTGTCTGTGCCTCGGCATCAGACTTCAAAGGCTGCCGCTCCCCCGCCAACCCACACCGCCACAGCAATGCCGAGAGCTTGTTTTGTGGTTGTTTTGCATTTACTAGGTGTTATATGACTCCTTCATTTTTCTAGCGCTTTTACTTCCTCGCATCTTGGCGCATTCTTTAATTTAAAAGGGAGCCTTTTTACATTATTATGAGTACTTTTGCTGCCGCGATCACAACAGTACATTTTTCTGCGCTTTAACTTATATTTTCATGATACTTTTGCTCTTACAGTATTAGCCTATTATTTAGAGTAACTTACAAAACCGATTTGCTGGTGTTTGCTTTTACATGTTTAGAAGCAGCGCTCCTAAACGTGCACATATATCTCTGTATCGTATGTTACTCAACATTTTCCCAATGCACACACACAAACAAACAGAAACAGCATATTACAATATCTATGCGAAAAACATTATTTTACAACCCTGCGCCATAAAAAAAACACATGCAGGTCACAATTGCTAATTGTTAATATTACCTTCCCTTGGTGCTTTCCGTTTTGCTTGCTTAAAACAAACATGAAACCATCGTACACAATCTTATTCATTTTTTTTGTACCCACTGTTGTACCCAACCTCAACGTTTTGTTTATAGCCACCATTAGCATATACATTTTGGAACAGCACCCTATATTACTACACCGTTGAAATGAAATGAAAATTGCATTTATATAGCGCATAAGCTACCCTGAGGTCTCGCAGCGCTTTGTCTGAAACCGAAGAAAGCAGGAATTACGTGCTAGCAGATTGTACCAAATAGGTGGGTTTTTAAAAGTTTCCTGAATGCCAGCAGATTATCAGTCTTTCTAAGCAGGAGAGGAAGGTCGTTCCATAACTTTGCAGCATTAGATGTGAATGAGCGACCTCCCCAGCGAGCTCTGTGCATCTTGTTTAAGGTAGCCAGATGGAGTTGGCTAGAGCGCAGGGCTCTGTTGGGAAGGTATGGGGTGATCAAAGGATGCATTATGGTTGGGCCCGTCTTCCACATTGCTTTATGTGTAATACACATAGCTTTGAACTGAATCCTAGCTGTTACGGGCAGCCAATGTAATTTCTTAAGGACCGGCTTCACAGATTGCCTCCGTGGAATTTGATATAGTAGCCTTGCGGCACAATTCTGTGTGACCTGGAGCTTATTAATTGTGGTCTTTGGAGCTCCCAGGTAAAGAGCATTACCGTAGTCCAGGCGGGAGAGTATTAGTGCCTGAACCATGACTCTCCTCGCCTGGAACGGGAGAAGGGGGAGTATTTTTCGAAGCATCCTCATCAGTCCGTAACAGGTAGATGAGGTCTTGGTGGCCTGGACCATAACGTCCAGGGAACTGTCCAACCCAGGCTCTTTATCTGTGTCTTGGGTGAGGGAAGAGGTCCCATACAATCCGGCCACAGAGGGAGCAAGATGTTGGGTGCGGGGTTCCCTAATAACATGATTTCCGTTTTTTTCCCTGTTAAGTCGGAGACAGGAGAGCTCCATCCATTTGGCGACCGCCTCCAAGCAGGGGCCCAGGGTGCTAGACGACCCCCCAGTCTGGTTTAGTGATACCACGAGCTGGGTGTCGTCTGCATAGGTGACAATTTGACGCCAAAGGAATGGACCACCTCCGCCAGTGACCTCATGTAAATATTAAAAAGGGTGGGACTCAGGGCAGAGCCCTAAGGCACCCCACACATGAGTGGCTGTTTAGTGGAAACAATGTCTCCCTCAAAGACCTGAAAGAAGCGCTCTTCCAGGAAGGAGGTCAGCCATGTCAGTGCCGCGCCTGATACCCCCATGCCACTCAAACGATGTAATAAGGTGGCATGGTTAACCGTGTCGAACGCAGCACTGAGATCTAATAAAATAATGGCCGCCTTACCTCCCTGGTCCAACAGACTCCTTGTCTCCTCTACTACTGCTAGTAAAGCTGTTTCAGTCCCATGCTGGGGACGAAACCCAGTTTGGGATGTAGAGAGCAGTTGGTTAGATTCCAAGTACTGGACCAATAGGTTGTTAATATGTTTCTCCGCCACTTTGCTCATCCAGGGCAGGAGAGAAATGGGTCGATAGTTGGACAAGTTACTTTGGTCCAGATTAGGCTTTTTTAATAGGGCTCTAACCATCACACCTTTCCATGGTACTGGGACTATACCTGAGCCAATTGATGCATTAAGGACATCAAGGATTCCTGTACGGATTGTATCGATGACCTTGATTAAAGATTGGGGAGGCGCTGGGTCTCTCGGGGAGCCAGAGGTGACTTTGGAAATTATTTTCTCCAAGGAGACATGGTCTATGGGCGTAAATTGTTCCAGCCTGCAGCTGGGCAGGGATTCAGAACTGACAGTCTTAGCTATTTCTAGCTTGGCAATATTGGGGGTAAAGGAGGCATAGATGGTCTGAATTTTTTGATGGAAGTAAGTTGCCTGGTTATTGCATCGTGACAGTGCTCCCTCTGCGGAGGCCAGTTCTTGGGGCGGGGTAATCAATGATTTGGCTATTTTAAATATCTCCTTGGGCGAGTTGGCAGCTATATTGATTTTAGTTTCATAGAAGTGGGCTTGCACTGCCTTACTTTCCATTTTGTAGAGACGGACCGCTGTTCTATGGTCTGCTTTCTTATCTAGAGAGTAGTCCCGTCTCCATTTCCTTTCCATCTTACGGCAAGATAATTTCAAGTCCCTTAATCTAGCTGTGAACCATGGGGCGACCTTTTGTCTCTTTATGTGCTGCAGCCGTTCTTTGGGAAGGACTAGATCAAGAGAATTCCCAATCCATTTATCAAAGTTACTGCTGGCCTGGATGGGGTTAGAGACCTTTGGTGGCTTGAGATCTGCAAGGGCAGGTTCCCATTGAGTAGAGGACAGTTTGGACCATTTCCTACCCCATTGTTTTTTAGGCTTTTGGATAGATATGGAGCTCCCTGTAACCCAGTTCATTGGAATGAGATAATGATCATTCCAGGATAAAGGGAGGGTATTTCCGTTGTTAATGTATCAACATTACTGTATACATGGTCCAATAGATGGCCCTTGTTATGTGTTGGGATAAATTCTTTTTGTGTCAAATCCACTGTTGGAGACTCATCCGCAGATTATTAGCCGAGGAGTCAAGAAGTCTGCTTTATGTTATGTGATGTTATGTGATATAAAGCGCACGTATACCCGGAGGTGTCTTGGCGCTGTGGACAGTGGGGGTATGTACTTGCATCTAGTGATGTGGTGGTGTCTGAAACAGCAGGTTTTCAGGCCCTTCCTAAAGGAGGTGAGGGTAGGGGCACTCCTAAGTTCGAGAGGAAGGGAATTCCATAGCTTAGTGGTGTGAAAGTGAAAGCTACGGCCGCCCCATTGTAAGGTGCGGAGTTTAGGCACCCAAAGAAGTTTAGTGCAAGAGGAACGTAGGTGTCTGGTGGGCTCGTACCAGGTGAGCAGATTTTGCAGAAAAACTAGGCCTTTTTGGTTCAAGGCTTTATAGGCTAGGGAGAGAGCCTTGAATTTGATCCGCCGCTCCACCGGGAGCCAGTGCAGTTTGCGAATTTCAGCAGAAATCGAGTCATACCTGGGGATGTTAGATAGTTGCCGTGCTGCTGAGTTTTGTACACTTTGTAGTTTTTTCAAACATTGTTTCTGTACATTCCCCAGAAGTCCGTTACAATAGTCTAGTTTTGACTGGATCAGGGATGTTTCTACCATTTTTTTTGTGTCTACCGGGAGGTATGGAAGGTTCTTCCTTACTTTCTTTATAAGGAAGTGACTGGCTGAAACCGTGGCGTTTGTGTGTTGGATGAAGGAGAGTTTGTGATCCAACCACACCCCCGGGTTCTTAGCTTTTAACTCCGGTTTTGGGGGCTCTCTTAGTTCTGAAGGCCACCATAGGTTTCCCCAACTGGGTAGTAAGTTGCCAAAGATCAGAATTTCGTTTTTTTCCGAGTTTAATTTAACACCTCTTATAAACAGAGCAGGAACCATACGTGAATGTTGCTCATCTGAGATGCTTTAATGCATTTTTTTAATGTATCGATTGTTTCAAATGTGTGTCGTGTGCGTGTGCATGTATGCACACTATATGCTCATCGCGTGTTCTTCAATAGGGTAGTACAGATCTTGTTTTGGTTTTTTTTTTACTGATGAGAAGGCGCTACTGGAGAGGCCGGATCCACCCTGAGGAACTGTTAACTCTTTTATTAGAGCGGGGGAAAGAACGGCACCCTAACTGGCGCTAGAGTGACATTGAACATAATCTGACGGCGGCACTGTAACCAGTCCTGTAAACAAACCTCTCTTTTCATGAGGCTTCTTGCTTTGAGAAGTCTCTTTTCCCAGCTCGTCACGGGCGCCTGTGCACTCCCCTTCAGGAACCAGGCTGGCGGGCAGGGAACCTTCTTAATGAGACCAAATAAAGCCTGGAATAAAACCGGCCCCTTTGAAAATAATCCAGTCCAGTCCCGAGCCATGTGCACTGGGGGGAGGAAAATAAAAACAAAGGTTGCATGTCTCGTGCATCCCGTAGATTCCTTACTTCTGCTTGCTTTTTTGTTTTGTTTTAGTGAAATCTGGTTTATCCAGCTAGTTACTGGTTATGCTTTAGGGTATCTCCCTGTGTCTATGGAATCACTATTCGTACATGTGTTTTATGCATGTTTCCCCCTCTTACCAAGTAGCAGGCCTCCATGTGGCCATGTTACTTGTATGCCATGTGTACCACTCATATATTGTAGTCACGTTTAAGTGTAATTCTCAGTAATTCGAGATTGCTGTCCAAGCGTCAGCCCTCGCTGCCTCTATCATTATACACTCTCTCTGTGTTTTCCTGTTTCCCATTGCTTTTTCCCGACTCCATCATTCTGTGCTTTGATAAACTGAACGTGCTTTGTAGCACTCAACCCTGCGTGCTCTTTGCTTCAGTCTCTGTGCTGCTGCACCACATCACTCAGGGACACCACCACATCACTCATGGACACCACCACATCACCCACAGACACCACCACATCACTCAGGGGCACCACCACATCACTCAGGGACACCACCACATCACTCAGGGACACCACCACATCACTCAGGGGCACCACCACATCACTCAGGGACACCACCACATCACTCAGGGACACCACCACATCACTCGGGGACACCACAACATCGCTCGGGGACACCACCACATCACTCGGGGACACCAGCACATCACTCAGGAACACCACCACATCGCTCAGGGACACCACCACATCACTCAGGGACACCACCACAAAACTCAGGGGCACCACTCAGGGGCACCACCACATCACTCAGGGACACCACCACATCACTCGGGGACACAACCACATCACTCAGGAACACCACCACATCACTCGGGGACCCCACCACTTCACTCAGGGACACAGCCACATCCCTCAGGGACACCACCACATCACACGGGAACACCACCACATCACTCAGGGACACTAACACATCACTCGGGGACACCACCACGTCACTCAGGAACACCACCACATCACTCAGGGGCACCACCACATCACTCAAGGACACCACCACATCACTCAGGGACACCACCACATCACTCAGGAACACCACCACCTCACTCAGGAACACCAAACACCACCACATCACTCAGGAACACCACCACATCACTCAGGGACACCACCACATCACTCAGGGACACCACCACATCACTCAGGAACACCACCACATCACTCAGGGACACCACCACATCACTCAGGGACACCACCACATCACTCGGGGACACCACCAGATCACTCTGGGACACCACCACATCACTCTGGGACACCACCACATCACTCAGGAACACCACCACATCACTCGGGGACCCCACCACTTCACTCAGGGTCACCGCCACATCACTCAGGGACACAACCACATCACACGGGAACACCACCACATCACTCGGGGGCACTAACACATCACTCGAGGACACCACCACATCACTCAGGAACACCACCACATCACTCAGGGGCACCACCACATCACTCAAGGACACCACCACATCACTCAGGGACACCACCACATCACTCAGGGGCACCACCACATCACTCAGAAACACCACCACATCACTCAGGGACACCACCACATCACTAAGGGACACCACCACATCACATTAAAAAAATTGTCATTTACAATACTAATAGCTCACACTTTCCTAATGCGAGACCTATTGCATTGAAAATGCGTGTTGCTTTCTTGCAGCAAGCCTGGGTGCATAGTGTTGAGGCATTTTGTTGCGCTCAAGTGACCGGGCCTGATAGTACCAACAGGACGGTTCCAGGCCCACTCCACTTTATTGGGGTATCTGATGTTTAACTGTACCTTCTGGCATCCCCTCATGATGCAATTAGGAAAGCTGCATCCAGAAACCTTTAATTTGGACAGTGTTTCTTTCGTACAAGTTCTTGTTTTTCCAGAGAAAAACAACATTTTGTGTGTGTGTGTGTGTGTGCATGTGTGTGTGTGTGTGTGTGTGCGTGTGCATCACTGGAACAAAGAAATTAGAAGTATGGCAGAAACTACCTGTAGGGGTCTGTAAGGCATTTTAGGCTGTTACTCTTCAACCTTCAAGTCACTAGTGACAATTTTTCAATGTTCACATCAAATGTAGCTGCATCCCTACACTCTTGGGTTTGGTGATTTGGATTGTTTCTTACTCTAGCACGAACCAGCTCCCTCTACTCCAGTCTCTTATCTTTCCTTCAAGCAATTGGGAATTTTTCGCAGTGTACAGGTGTTATAATATATTATCTCATGTATATTATCCCCCTTTTGTTTTTAGAAATCACAAGTGTTCTCCCGAAGAAGGCGTGTGTAACGCCAAAACGCGCGTAGAGATTCCCCATTTATCCACTTGGTTGTTGTTTTTTTATAAATGTATAATTTTATTTGTGCAAACTGTTTTTCACTGTGATATATATGCTGAAACCTTATGCATTAATTCCTGAATTGATTGATTATGTATATGTTCTTTTTATTTTTATAAAAAAAATAAAACTCTTAATGATATTTGTCAAAGAAATCAGAATTCATATAAAATTGTTATATTAATTCATCTGTCCTGTACACTGCTCCATTGCACAACAATTTTGTGTTTTCATTATCAATGTGTTTATGTACCTGATATTCTAGCAGGACCCCTAAGTTGCCTAGGTATTGTTATTTTGATAAATATTGTGCCCTTACCTAGGAACTTGTTACTAGTCGCAGGGGGTCCCTTTCTTATTTGCTTACACTGGATGGTTAGGCAAGAAAATAACGACTTTCTAAAAGTGGTATTTTCAAACCCAGAATGTAACAATCATCCTTACTAAAAGATGCATCTTAACATTCTGAGTTCAGGCATATCAAACTTTAACTCCCCATTCTATCCTATGGGACTAAATTGGCAGTATTTCACTATCGGGACATGCCACCCACATCAGGGCATGTCCCACCTTTCACATACACTGCATCCTGCCCACAAGGGTACTTTGGGCCTACCTTAGGGGCGGCTCACATGTAAGAAAAGGGATGGTTAGGGCCTGGCAAGTGGGTGCATTTGCCAGGTCGACATAGCAGTACTAGACAGCACACAGGCACCGCAATGGCAGGCCTGAGACCTTGTTGAAAGGCTGCTTGTGTAGGTGGCGCAATTAGTGCTGCAAGCCTACTAGCAGCATTTGATTTACAGGCCCTGGGCGCACACAGTGCACTGTACTTGGGACTGACTAGTAAATCAAATATCCCAATAATAATATCACCAATCCGTAACAACAATTTACAGGGAACACTTTCACTTTGGCACTGAACAGCAGTGGCAAAGTGCCCAAAGCATCTAGACCAGCACAAACAATGTCAAACACACAGCAAAATACCAAGAGGCGCAAACACACAAATACTGGGGAAACCCACACCAATTATGCAAGGTCTAACATACCCTCTTTGGAGAAAAGGGAACAGGCAGGTGTTTCTCACTCTGTCACCCATCACCCAGGGACACCACCACATCACTCAGGAACACCACCACATCACTCAGGAACACCACCACATCACTCAGGGACACCACCACATCACTCGGGGACACCACCAGATCACTCTGGGACACCACCACATCACTCTGGGACACCACCACATCACTCAGGAACACCACCACATCACTCGGGGACCCCACCACTTCACTCAGGGACACCGCCACATCACTCAGCGACACCACCACATCACTCAGGGACACCACCACATCACTCAGGGCCACCACCACATCACTCAGAAACACCACCACATCACTCAGGGACACCACCACATCACTAAGGGATACCAACACATCACTCAGGGACACCACCACATCACTCAGGAACACCACCACATCACTCAGGAACACCACCACATCACTCAGGGACACCACCACATCACTCAGCGACACCACCACATCACTCGGGGACACCACCAGATCACTCTGGGACACCACCACATCACTCTGGGACACCACCACATCACTCTGGGACACCACCACATCACTCTAATACACCACCACATCACTCTAATACACCACCACATCACTCAGCCCAACCACATCATCACTCAGCACCACAACAGCACTTTCCTTGGTTGCTACCAATAAGCATTGCCATAGCCAATAGGACTCACATTAGGAAAGGGTAATCTATTGGCTTTGTGAATAACAATGCTGTTAATTTATATATTTTCAAAGCCACACATATTAAAAAAAATTGTCATTTACAATACTAATAGCTCACACTTTCCTTATGCGAGACCTATTGCATTAAAAATGCGTGTTGCTTTCTTGCAGCAAGCCTGGTGCATAGTGTTGAGGCATTTTGTTGCGCTCAAGTGACCGGGCCTGATAGTACCAACAGGACGGTTCCAGGCCCACTCCACTTTATTGGGGTATCTGATGTTTAACTGTACCTTCTGGCATCCCCTCATGATGCAATTAGGAAAGCTGCATCCAGAAACCTTTAATTTGGACAGTGTTTCTTTCGTACAAGTTCTTGTTTTTCCAGAGAAAAACAACATTTTGATGTGTGTGTGTGCGTGTGTGTGTGCATGTGTGTGTGTGTGTGTGTGTGTGTGTGCATCACTGGAACAAAGAAATTAGAAGTATGGCAGAAACTACCTGTGGGGGTCTGTAAGGCATTTTAGGCTGGTACTCTTCAACCTTCAAGTCACTAGTGACAATTTTTCAATGTTCACATCAAATGTAGCTGCATCCCTACACTCTTGGGTTTGGTGATTTGGATTGTTTCCTACTCTAGCAAGAACCAGCTCCCTCTACTCCAGTCTCTTATCTTTCCTTCAAGCAATTGGAAATTTTTCGCAGTGTACAGGTGTTATAATATGTTATCTCATGTATATTATCCCCCTTTTGTTTTTAGAAATCACAAGTGGTCTCCCGAAGAAGGCGTGTGTAACGCCGAAACGCGCGTAGAGATTCCCCATTTATCCACTTGGTTGTTGTTTTTTTATAAATGTATAATTTTATTTGTGCAAACTGTTTTTAACTGTGATATATATGCTGAAACCTTATGTATTAATTCCTGAATTGATTGATTATGTATATGTTCTTTTTATTTTTATTAAAAAAATATAACTCTTTATGATATTTGTCAAATAAATCAGAATTTATATAAATTTTTTATATTAGTGCCGCTCGTGAGAGGATTTTCACCGTCATACCTTGGTTCCTGCTACTGGAGTAGCAAAAGAAATCGTTCTTCCCTTTGGACTTGGGTGCAGGCTCCTGACACTTCGACGTGGCCGCAGAGGAGATGCGAGGCGCGGCGAGCGGGACTGCGAGGACCAGCATTCCTGAAACACCCGCAGCTGGTTCCTCTTCCCGCCCGAGCCGCGCCCCCTCCCAGTGCCACGCCTCCTTGCCAACCAAAAGTGGGCCTGCTAACGTGCATCGTGGGACGCGCTCGGGGCGAAGACCGGGCAAAGAGCGGGCCGTTTGAGGCCGTTCGAGTACAGGAGAGTCCGGTCCGGCCTATAAACCTTAGCCCCTCTTCCATCTTTTTCTGCCTCACTTCACCCAGCGGTGCACGCAGCACCTAAAGTGCGATGTCTACACGCGAGCACAGACCCCGGGCAGCCAAGAGGAAACTGCAAAATGGAACACTTGATGACTTCATCACCAGAACCAATATTGCAATCGACAAAGAGATCAATAAGATGCAGCATAGGGTCTCCATTGAGCTAGATGCTGCAAGAAGGCTCTCTCAGGAGTTGGCCAATGCCAAGAAATCCTCTCTGGGACACTTTGCTTTTGCCAAAACACCGGACCGTACAGTGGGTCCAGCACCAAACTTAACACAGGCACTTATCCACCATCAACCAGTCTCGCCTCCCGTAGCTCTCCTACTGGAGGCCGAAGCTCACCAGGAAGCCCCGACATCACTACCCAGATTGGGAGGGCCAGATGGGCCATCCATGGGTACCCTACCAAACACAGACCTTAAGAACAGGTGCCCGAGAACCCCCCCCCCCCCTTTTACTAAAGGGCCCCAATCAAAAACAGAAGCGGAATACCACCACCGCCTATTCTAGGAAAAAGGCTAAGGTTGCAAAGGCCCAGCTGCCTTCTCAAGCATTAGCCCAGCCTTCCCATACATCCGCTCCCAAGGTAAACGGCCTCCCCCCAGCCCAAGATTCTAGTCCAGTGGGGCTGGTGGAGGAATATAAGAATCTTGTAATTGAAAATGAAAATGGTGGGGCGCCACTCTGTATGATTGAAGGGAAGGATGTTGAATTCCTGACAATTGTGTGGGAAACGTTAAAAAAACTGCTGACCCCTCTAGAACTCAGACTTTCCCGTATAGAAACCCAGCTCCTCGAGACGGAAAAAAGCATCCTAAACCTCGCCTCCCTGACCATCCCTGCCAACAAACCATCTACCCAACCATCACCGATCAATACTCTTCCAGTAGTGGCTGCCACCCAACCAGCACCTACGGTAACCAAACCTGTTCCAAAGCCTCGGCACAAGGCTTTTGCAACCACCAATGGAAATAGGGCAGCGGGAAGGACAAATGAGGTGCCGCCTCCACCTGTATCAGCTCCGGAAGCACCGGCTGCCTCCCGGAACAAAGAACACGATACGTATGCTCACAGAAACAAATACTCGAAAAACCATCAAAGGGGTTATGTTGATCTTCCCCCAGAGGTTAGACCATATGTAGTAGTGCTCACAGGGGTGCCTGAAATTCAGTACCATCAACATGAGGATTTTGGATCCCTAAAAAACAAGGTCATCTACTGGCTCAATGTGAACAGACCACTTCGCAATCACCTGAGAAGTAAAATTCTCATGGTGTGGCGTGTTCCTTGGATAGGCACATCGCACAGATCCATTACTGGTGATTGTGTCACGGTCTCATTTGAAGATCCTAAAACTGCACACTTCATACTCTCATGGAGTAACCAGGGAGCGAACTCTCCCATTGCAACCAGATCACTAACCTACTTCTACCCCCGCGTCCTCAAGCCCAAATGGATGGAAACTGGAATTGGGACACGTTGCCGGCACGAAATGGTGCGCAGGGGGGGGTACCGAATTTCTGGCAAGGTGCTTCTGGAGGGTGGAATGGGGTCCCTACCTACAATAGATTTGGATGACTCGAGGATGTGGACTGACTTCCATATAGAGCAAATGTCACCCTGCCAGCACTAGACACACATAGCTCTTTGTTTGATCCCCCTCCCTGTTTTGTTCCTGTATCACCGTCAACATATAGGATTATTGAGAACCCACCGGGACACCGTTCCTCGCCATGCTTAGCCTCACCTTCAAAATCGTCCCTTTTGGGAGACCATAATCAAATCAAGGGTGACAATAAGCATAGGAAGGGGCAGCCCAATGATCACGGGGAGGGGGGCACATCCACTGAACTTGAGATAGGTAAAGTCTCCACCATTAACACATGCATAGCTGGCTATACTGAGAAGGACAAAGCCTCCTTTGAAGAGTGCAATGCAACTCTTCGCTCGGCACCAGAGGCTATGCCCCTCTCAAATCCTAGCCAGCCCAGGCTAAGTAGGTGCAGATACCCTCATAATCCTAGAGGAGAGCGGGGGGTACTGGGTACACTCTCGATACTTTCCTGGAATGTGGCTGGGTTGGCCAATAAGATGGATTCCGAGGAATGGGCAGAATTCATAGAGGGATATGATATCTGCCTGTTCCAGGAAACGTGGGCAAGAGAACAATACCCCCGCACAGGATATGCAACCTTCGAGTCTATGGCCAAATGGGGTGGGAGGGGTAGACCATCGGGTGGCCTAGCAACTTGGGTGGGTTCCCATCTTGGTTGCAGGGCAAGTAATATCGAAACTAACTCACCGGACTTGCTGTGCGTTGTCCTAGAGTGGCCAGCTGGTGAAAGAGTAGCAATAATAAATGTTTACTTTAGACCAGTTGCCATCACGGCCACCTCCGGAATGATCGAGGACTTATCCGCATTTATTGACTCCACAACCCTTTGTCCATTACTCGTATTTGGGGGGGACTTCAACATTCAGCTTGAGCCCCTCCCGGATCACATGGAAGGGGTAGTTAATGACGAGGATGTTCTCTCGGAGATACCCACCGTGCCGGGTCCACCAGTAAAAGCATGGTCACCCTTAGTTACACAGATAATATCCTTTACCCTATCCCATTCGTTGAGGGCTTGCAACGGGCGGCTTAAGGGAGATATCCCACCCCAGAACACCTTCAACAGACCAGGATACGAATCACGGATAGATTACATCCTGGTGCCAATTAAGGATTGGGCTAAAGTAAGGGATTTCACAATACTTAGCAGGACCGACAGTGACCACAATGCACTGTCACTTAGACTAGCTATACAGGGTGTCCCGATAGTAAACACAGATTCAAATTCAACACCCACGGACGGTCTAGTTGCAGCTTGCAACAGACGTAGAATCAGATGGCCAACATTAGTGAAGAACCCCCAAGACATCCAAAGGCTATATGAGGTAGTGGTGCCCGCACTTGAAAAGGTGAGGGACCTCCCTTTACAGCTTTCCACCACCGATAATTATAGTGCACTGGAGGACATTCACGCCGAGCTCTGTACTAATTTGGCAAAAGTATTGAACCCGGAGGTCAGGGTGAAAAAGGCTAATGGGAAAGGAGCCTCTTGGTTCAATGCTGCTTGCAGAAGAGCAAAGGCTGCCCTTTTGGAGTCCCTCAAGACACGGGAAACTACTTGTAAGATCAGGGATAAACGATTAGCCTACAAGACCATCATTCGTCTAGCCAAAATAGAATGGGACCAGGATAATTGGGCGGAAATGACGGCTGCCCTAGCAGTCCATGACGCCCGTACGTTTTGGTTGATCGTCAAACATGGATCAGCAGAACCACTAGCGGCAGTAAATGCAAACATATCTGTCGCAGTCTGGGAGGACCATTTTAAATCTTTGTATAGTTCCCCCGATCAGAGCCAAGTGGGTAACTTAGCTGAACCCGCTCTGGACGGAACCCCCGAAATCCTAGCCCAAATGGACGAGTTCACCCTAGATGAACTTAAAAGGGCAATTCAGGGTCTCGCGCCTGAAAAGGCGCCAGGCCTGGACAAACTTCCAGGAGATCTTTACAAGCACGAAGTAATGATCTGGGCACCGTATCTACGGATGCTGTTCAATGCAATTTTGGACGGCATGACGATCCCCACTACTTGGCTGGGGGCAGAGATCGTCCCCATATTCAAGAAGGGTTCGCCTCTGCTCCCAGCCAACTACAGGCCAATAAGCCTGATAGATGTTTCTCAGAAACTCTTTGCAAGGCTACTTCTGGACCGTCTGTCGGACTGGATCATGGACCACTCTATTCTGAGTCCACTCCAGGCGGGATTCAGAAGAAAGATCTCCACCATAGATCAGGTCTTCCGGTTTGCCCTCATTTTCTGGAAAACGGTACAGCTGGAGGGTGGCAGCCTCTACACTGTATTCGTGGATCTGAGGGCGGCCTTCGACCTGGTCCCCCGCACCAAACTTTGGGAAGTGCTGGCCAAACTGGGGGCCCCGAGGGGCCTGTTAGAGATGATCATCCGTCTCCATACGGCCAACTTTGCTCAGGTGAGGTGTGGCAAGGATGGGGTGCTGTCTAATAGATTCCCCGTTGACAGGGGGGTAAGGCAGGGTTGTGTGCTCGCACCGACCCTGTTCTGCCTCTACGTCAACGGGGTATTCGCTCACCTCAACGGAATTCCCAATCTAGACGCTCCCAAGCTGGCGGGCAGCAGGGTGCCAGCGATCATGTTCGCCGATGACACCCTGCTGCTTTTCAAGTCTCCAAGGGGGATACAGCGTGTATTAAATGGTTTTGTAGATTTCTGTGGGGAATATGGCCTAGAAATCAACACCTTAAAGACCAAATTTATGGTCTTTAATCCCCCACCAAAACTACGCTTAACACCTACCATTGGTCAGACTGGTCTTGAAGGGTAGACACCTTCGAGTATCTTGGGGTCATGATAAATGAAAAAATGACTTGGTGCTCACACCAACAGAAAGCACTACTTAAACTAACCCAGTACTCGGGAGGGGTTCTGAAGTTAATACGGAATAATAGGTCACCTATCAAACCCGTAGGTCCACCACTTCAGATTTACAAGGCACAGGCAAGGGGGGCTGCTATGTATGGCTGTGAGCTATGGGGTCATGAAGTCTCCCCAAATTTAGTGAAAGTGGAGAATAAGTTCATTGAGCGGTTGGCTGGACTACCGCCAAGTACACCCCTTGTCCCGTTAAGGCTAGATTTGGGGCTGCGCCCTTTAAGCGAAGAACTGGCATTGCGCCCCCTAGTTTACTGGCGGAGGTTGTGGGTTGTCCCGGAACTGACCAGCTACAGGCAGGGTCTACAGGAGGTCTTAGCCATCCCGAATGCGGGAAAAATCAAATGGCTAAAATTTATTAAAACTCAACTGGAGGACATAGGCCTAGCGACACTCTGGTCTGATCCCTTGACTGTGTCTCCATTAATTTCTAAGAAGAGGCTGGCAAAGGTCTATTGTGACAATAAATTAGCGGCTTTCTGTCGCCAGCCAACATTGGGGACACTCACGGATGAATTTCTAAAGACTAAGGATCATTATACTTTTGAACCAGCCCTGGAAAAAATGTATCCCGTCTTACTCAGAAAACTCTACTTGCAGTGGAGGCATGGGACCCTTCCACTGAGAGCACTAACTAGCAAGTGGAGAGACCCAACCACCAGTATATGTCCGGCCTGTAGAGTGGCCACTGAATCAGAGCTCCACATGATCTTTTTTTGTCCAGCTTATAAAGCTCCTAGAAAGACCTGGATTGTCCCCATATGTAGGAACATGGGGTTCTCAGAGTGTTTGGCTGCGTTCAGAGTGTTAAAGACAGACATGACTGACCACATTGTTTATGCTGTAGCCAAATACTTAGGCGCAATGTGGACACTGAGGATACAGAGTCTTAAGGCTGGTCACTAAGTGTACTCTGAGCTTGAACCTTTTAACTGTAAAATCGGACTAAAATGAACTGTGATGTTTTAAAGTTTTATTTGTTTTTTTATCAATGATGAATGTATCTTGTATCTTTTATGGTAATAATATTACCGAAATAAAGATTTATGAAATGAAATGAAATATATTAGTTCATCTGTCCTGTACACTGCTCCATTGCACAACAAATTTGGGTTTTCATTATCAATGTATTTATGTACCTGATATTCTAGCAGGACCCCGAAGTTGCCTAGATATTGTTATTTTGATGAATATTGTGCCCTGACCTAGGAACTTGTTACTAGTCGCAGGGGGTCCCTTTCTTATTTGCTTACACTGGATGGTTAGGCAAGAAAATAACTACTTTCTAAAAGTGGTATTTTCAAACCCAGAATGTAACAATCATCCTTACTAAAAGATGCATCTTAACATTCTGAGTTCAGGCATATCAAACTTTAACTCCCCATTCTATCCTATGGGACTAAATTGGCAGTATTTCACTATCGGGACATGCCACCCACATCAGGGCATGTCCCACCTTTCACATACACTGCATCCTGCCCACAAGGGTACTTTGGGCCTACCTTAGGGGCGGCTCACATGTAAGAAAAGGGATGGTTAGGGCCTGACAAGTGGGTGCACTTGCCAGGTCGACATAGCAGTACTAGACAGCACACAGGCACCGCAATGGCAGGCCTGAGACCTTGTTGCAAGGCTGCTTGTGTAGGTGGCGCAATTAGTGCTGCAAGCCTACTAGCAGCATTTGATTTACAGGCCCTTGGCACACACAGTGCACTGTACTTGGGACTGACTAGTAAATCAAATGTCCCAATCATAAAATCACCAATCCGTAACAACAATTTACAGGGAGCACTTTCACTTTGGCACTGAACAGCAGTGGCAAAGTACCCAAAGCATCTAGACCAGCACAAACAAAGTCCAACACACAGCAAAATACCAGGAGGCAAAGACACAAATGCTGGGGAAACCCACACCAATTATGCAAGGTCTAACACACCCTCTTTGGAGAAAAGGGAACAGGCAGGTGTTTCTCACTCTGTCACCCATCACCCAATCAGATTGAATGTGATGGGTTAGACAACTCTGCTAGAGAAACTCTTATACACAAGGGACACCAATAACAGGAGACACTTACATCTGTTAGTATTTCATAATAAAGTGTTATTTACTATATACAACCAGTACATGAACCTTGTGTATCAGAATGACCTAACTTTACTACTACTAAATTGAGAAAAATCCTAATTTTAGGACTTTCGGTATTCACAGAAGGCCTTTAGGAGTCCTAAAGTTAGTAGTCCTAACTTTACTACTACTAAATTGAGAAAAATCGTAATTTTAGGACTTTCGGTATTCACAGAAGGCCTTTAGGAGTCCTAAAGTTAGGAGTCCTAACTTTACTACTACTAAATTGAGAAAAATCGTAATTTTAGGACTTTCGGTATTCACAGAAGGCCTTTAGGAGTCCTAAAGTTAGGAGTCCTAACTTTACTACTACTAAATTGAGAAAAATCCTAATTTTAAGACTTTCGGTATTCACAGAAGGCATTTAGGAGTCCTAAAGTTAGTAGTCCTAACTAAATACCGAAATGAGTAAGTTCATTCTGTGAATACCAAAAGTAGTAAGTTCATTCTGTGAATCGGGCCCAAAGATCTGTGTTTTATCAGACCTATATAAAATCAGAATACACACCAAAATTATTTCATATGCAATAGACAAACTTAGTTAAAAACAACATTACAAATCATATTCACACAAAGGGAGAATATCATAGACATTCGTTTTTGTCATTATAGGGAAACTTTCTATTTTTGACTGGTTATTTCCACTTCGTACCAAACACCTAATTCAACCACAGGATAAGATGCCAATTAAATTATCCAAACTTTAGATACAAAGAGGTCGGTGGTAGTGTCCCCCTAAAAAACAAGGAGAAACGTCCGCACATATAGTAATATGTCTCAAGATTCCAAAATTACACGTGAACTTTATGAGCTTTTCATGGATATTTCACCAGCCAATCTTGGGTGCTTATACAGCCTGATACACACTCACCACCAGGAGTGTTATTAAACACACAAAGTGCATATCATGCTAAACAGGGCACAGGCTTAATTAGCACACCAACTAATGTTCAATGTATTGTAAACTCTAGGTAATCCTAGATTTCTCTTTAGAAACGATAGAATCCAACAACCATCTAATAAATGTTTAGCAGTCAGGTATGAACAAAGTCCAGTTCTTGTATTGTATCAACGGATTCAAAGATCCAAACCAGGTAATGTTTCTTCACATTCTTTATTAAAAGTTCATATATAAAACAGACTTCTCAGCTCACACCGCCGACACGTGTTTCGTCTCTTGCAGAGACTTTTTCAAGGCAGATGTTAAAGGATGGTCTTCTAGTGCTATGTAGTAGGCCAGCCCCTTCAGGTCCCTGTGTCAATGGATCCCAAATGAGAAGTGTTGCATGTTATTAAATCAATCTGGGTCCCATCTGGTCCTGGCACCTTGCCACTTACACTCTCATGTATAGACGCTTCGACTTCTGGCAAGGATATAATCATGGGAGGGGAATTATTTAACTTGTCTTGTAAGAGACCAACCAGCTCAAAATCCTCCTCTAGATAGTATATAGTGGAGAAATGGGCATACCATTTCTCCACCCCACCTTGTTGCAATGTAACATCTTACACTCCCAGAGTTACATTACAACAAGGACTTATCGGGCATTTCATAATTTGATTTTAAGGGTGTCTCAAAAAAAATTTCTGTTGGTACCAAGCGCAGCTGATTCCAGAGTTTTCCAATCCAATTTATGCAGGCTTTACTTTCTAGCTTCAAGGGGAAGTTTATACATTTGGCTTGCTGACCGGCATCAGAGGGGACTCTCAGGGAAGCAGTCAAGGCTAGCCTTAAACGTCAATTTGCAACTGAACAATTCTTATCAAACCACAGGGGATTCCTCTTATCTAACCACACACAAGTTTAACAAACTGAGTTAATGCATCGTAATGAGCTAACATAGTACCCCCAGAGGCTACAGACAAGCAATTAAGAAACATGTTCTGATGCACCGCCACAATGGAACCATGGGTATCCAATGGATCTTTAAGTCGCCATTGAGTCTAAGACCTTCCGTAGTGTATTGTATGGGTATAATATTAGTGGTCAGTTTGGATCTACTTACAGTTTAGCAACCCCAAGATGGATGGAGCGATATGATCCCCCACTCTGTTTGCACAACCTCCCCTGAGAAAAAGCAATCAATATAATTCCTTGTTACAAAAATATAGTCAATAGAGGCAAGACCACGTCCCCTAAAGGATGGCAAAATGCACTTATCTTCATTCGAGTACCCAACTAAATCAATAGGACCACAAGAGGGCAAATATTTTGCTAAATCGATGCCCCATGTTTCACTAAGCTCCCCTTGGGATCTTTCCTCCAGTGGGCCGCCCACCAGCTAACTTTACATTAAAGTCTCCACACAAAATAAAAGGGGGCTGCAGCATATTTTGATCCTTAGAACATTTCAAAAGTTAGAAGTAGAGTTAAATGGCTGCGCAAACTAAAAAGCAGGATTTAATAGAAGAGTCATTATAATAAAAATTAATTTAATAAAATATTAAATGTGATGATCTAACTTGTACCTTAATAAATTGAAAGGCTGAGGACCCTTAGTCAATGGGAGTCACATCAACACATAGGCTAGCGCAAAAAAAGTATTACTAATCCACCCATGGCTCTTTCACAGGGAAGGAATTGCTTGACAAGAATAACAAGCATAACGTTTGAATGTGCTATGAGCTACTGCCCAGCTCTCTTGCAGGGCAAAAAAATCATATTTCTTAATAAAAGACTGCCAATATTGGTTATCCACATACCCTCTAAGCCGTGCCACATTCAAGCTTAAAAAGTAATGAGTGTTTGGGGCTTTCTAACCAACTACATCTTCTACCAATGGGACACTGATCTGGTCTGGACTGATAATGTGGGTGCAATGGCCTCGTTCTGGAGTCAATCAATGTTAGCTAAGACATCAAATCCATTTGCTGTGGGAATGTTAAAGAGCAATGTAGGCCCCTGGGGTAAACTAATAGGATCATGGAAAGGGGCCCCGGTCAACATATCTAACAAAAGGGAGATTAATTGGTATGGGGAAACTGGATTCCAAAGAACTCTAGCAACATTGGGATGGTTAAATTCAAAGCCCTTGGGTATGGCACTCTTCTGACCTTAAGTTTCCACAGCTTCTTTTTTCTCTGAATCTTCTCCAAGACCTTTTTCAGACCTTTTTCAATCCCCTCTTTTTTTTAATACAATCCAAGTTTCAATTTCAGTTTCTCTATTTCCAGAAATGTTTTCAATCTTTTGCATCCAAGTTTTTAACCCAGTTCATTAAGGGTGGCTCATAGCAATTTCTGTGATTTTGCTCGATTGCTTCTCCACTGTTGTCTTCTTGATCAATTGTTTTAGCAACCAAGTATGTCCATTCAGGTGCTGTGTATTTCTTGTTTGGTACTATTGCTCTTTTCATTCCGGGAACTGTATCTTCTTCGGTATCACTTTGTTCAGATATTTGAACTATTGGATTTGGAACACTCTCATTCAAAGTGTATTTCAATCTTTTCACTCCTCTTGGCCATATATCTCCTTTTCTTGAGTCCTCTCAATATTTCATTTAATTGATTTTCTTTTCTCTTGTTCACTGTTTTGTTCTGGAGTCAATCTCTTTACTGTATCAACATTAGCAGTCTAACAAGACCCAGTAGCTGATGCCCACTTTACTTGATTTTCAGTCTGTTTAGGTTTTTTTTGATCACTCTCTTGCCTTTTCTTGATCACTTTCAACTGATTGTTTACTTGATTTTCAGTCTGTTCAGGTTCTTTTTGATCACTCTCTTGCCTTTTCTTGATCACTTTCAACTGATTGTTTATTTTGAAGTGGACTCGGGACTCTTCAATCAACCAATCAATCAATCAATCAGAGTACTTGTAGAGCGCGCTACTTACCCGTGAAGGTCTCAAGGCGCTGAGGGAAGGGGGTGCTGCTACTGCTCGAAGAGCCAGGTCTTGAAAGTCTTCTGAAGGCGAGTAGGTCTTGGGTCTGCCGTATGTGGGTAGGGAGGGTGTTCCAGGTCTTGGCGGCGAGGTAGGAGAATGATCTGCCACCGGAGGTCATTCGTTGGATGTGGGGGATAGTGGCGAGGGCGAGGCTGGCGGAGCGAAGCTGGTGGGGGTGTGGAAGCTGAGTCTGCTGTTAAGGTAGGCTGGCCCGGTGTTGTGGAGTGCTTTGTGTGCGTGGGTGAGGAGTTTAAAGGTGATCCTCTTGTCTACGGGGAGCCAGTGTAAGTCTCCCAGGTGGGGGTGATATGGCTGCGGTGGGGGACGTTGACGATCAGTCAGGCAGAGGCGTTTTGGATGCCTTGTAGTCGTCGTAGGTGTTTGGCTGGGATTCCTGTGTAGAGTGCGTTGCCGTAGTCCAATCTGCTGCTGACGAGGGCCTGTGTCACCGTTCTTCTTGTTTCGGTCGGGATCCACTTGTAGATCCTGCAGAGCATGCAGAGAGTGTTGTAGCAGGAGGAAGAGACAGCGCGGAGAAGTCAAGGATGAATCCTAGGTTGCGTGCATGGTCGGCGGGTGTTAGTTCTGTTCCCAGTGTGGTGGGCCACCAGGAGTCGTCCCAGGCTGAGGGGGTGGGTCCGAGGATGAGTGCCTCCATCTTGTCCGAGTTCAGCTTCAGACGTCTGCTCCTCATCCAGGCGGCGACTGTCTTCATTCCCTCATGGAGGTTGGTTTTGGCAGTGTGAGGGTCCTTGGTGAGGGAGAGGATGAGCTGGGTGTCGTCGGCGTAGGAGATGATGTTGAGGTCGTGCTGGCGGGCCACTGGTGCGAGGGGGCCCTTTAGATGATGAACAGCATCGGGCTGAGGGATGAGCCCTGGGGGACGCCGCAGATGATGTTGGTGGCTTTGGATTGGAAGGGTGGGAGGCGGACGCTCTGGGTTCTGCCAGTGAGGAAGGAAGTGGTCCAGTCAAGGGCCTTCTCTTGGATTCTGGCTTCTAGGAGTCGTGTCTTTAGAGTCCGATGGCAGACCGTGTTGAAGGCGGCCGACAGGTACAGGAGGATGAGGGCTGATGTTTTGCCATTGTCTAGTTGGCGCCTGATGTCATCTGTGGCGGCGATGAGGGCTGTCTCTGTGCTGTGGTTTCGTCTGAATCCCGACTGCGACGGGTCCAAGATGTTGTTGTCTTCCAGGTGGTGGACTAGTTGCCTGTTGATGATTTTCTCGATTACTTTTGCCGGTAACGGGAGCAGGGAGATGGGCCTGAAATTCTTGAGGTCCTTGGGGTTCGCCCTGGGCTTCTTGAGGAGGGCGTTGATTTTGGCGTGCTTCCAGCTCTCTGGGAATGTTGCTGTTTCGAAGGAGATGTTGATGACCTTCCGTAGTTGGGGTGCGATGGCTGCGTTTGCTTTGTTAAATACGTGGTGTGGGCACGGGTCTGCCGGAGATCCTGAGTGGATGGAGTTCATGACCTTGCATGTCTCGTCGTCGTTGACGTTGGACCAGGAGGTCAGGCAGATGGCATGGTTGTGTTCGCAGGGGAAGTGGAGTCTGGCGTAGTTGGGGCGGTTGTGGTGTTGAAGCTGCCATGGATGTCAGTGATCTTGCGGTGGAAGAAGATGGCTAGTGAGTCGCACAGTTCTTGTGAGGGCGGTACGTCGTTGGTGTTGGTGCTGGGGTTGGAGAGATCCTTTACGATGCTGAAGAGCTCTTTGCTGTTGTGTGCGTTGTTGTCCAAGTGGTCTTTGAAGGAGGATCTCTTGGCTAATCTGATGAGGTGGAGGTGTCTGCGGGTGGCGTCCTTGTGGGCTGCATGGTTGTCCGGTGTGCGTTCATGGAGCCATATTTTCTCCAGTTTCCGGCATGCACGTTTGGAGGTCTGGAGCTCGTCGGTGAACCAGGTGGCACTCTTCGAGAATGACTAGCATGTATCCACTTCGGCAAGTCACCACTCTTCACTGCTGCCTTTGTCACCAGTATCACTTGATGTGGCCCATGCCATCGAGGTTCCGAACACGACTTTCTGATGTGCTTCTTGGCAAGAACCCACTCTTCAGGATTCAAGTTGTGTGCCTGTTCTTGCTGTGTTAATGGTTGCAACTTCTCCAACCTGATGAGACACTGAACCAACCACATCAGCCAATCCTTTGCAATAATCGAGTACCAAGTCATCAGTTATATTCATTAGTCGATTTGCTGGAACTACTGGCTGTCTCATTGCTCTACCCATGATGATTTCATGAGGAGACAATCCAGTCTTATTATGAGGAATACTTCCCAGAGTCATCAGAACTAATGCATCTTGCCATTTCAGTGCAGTGGGCGCACACACCTTTGCAAGTCTTGACTTTATTGTCCCATTGCCCTGCTCAACCACACCTGTTGCTTCTGGTTGATAGGCACAATACAATTTTTGTTCAATTTGTAATGCTGAACAAATCATTCAAATTATTTCATTGTTGAAATGTGTCACCCTATCAGACTCTAAAGAGACTGGAAATCTGAATCTTGGTATTATCTTTCTAAGAAGCAATTTACCAACTGTTAGACTATTATTGCATCTTGTTGGGTAGGCTTCCACCCATCTAGAAAACAAACAGACAATCACCAGTACATATTTTAGTCTGTTGCATCCTGGTAGTTCTATGAAATCAGCCTGAAATTGTGTAAAAGGACCCACTGCTTTCCCAACTTGTCCCTGTTAGAACTGGGAGACTCTAGTTGGCTGAGGTAGGTACCTTAGTCCAAATAGGGACTCTTGCTGCTAGTCAGGGAAAGGAGGGACACCCTCTTAGATAACCCTTGCTCACCCTCCGGTACCAATCACTTATAGGTTCTTGCGGTATTAATGAGCAGTTCACAATAGCCTCCTGCAGTCCTAATGCATTGCTATGCAGTTCGTAATGCAGTTTGTAAGGTAGTAATAGCACAGTCCTTAATGCACGCACTAATGCAGTTCGTAACGCAGGAATAATGCAGGTCTTAAGGCAAGAATAATGCAATTCGTAAGGCAAGAATAATGCAGTTCGTTATGCAAGAATAAGGCAGTTCATAATGCAAGAATCAGGCAATTTGTAATACAAGAATAATGCAGTTTGTTATGCAAGAATAATGTGATTCATAATGCAAGAATCAGACAGTTCATAATGCAAGAATAATGCAATTCGTAATGCAAGTATCAGGCATTTCGTAATGCAAGGAATAACGCCAATCTGCACCGTCAACTCGGGCCCCCCACAAGGCCCCAACAACAGAAACAACGGTCATACGCTTAAAAGGGTGGCTCCAGTACTGGTGGGCAGGCAACGGCAGCTCGGGGACTCAGTGCGTCTAACGTGGTGCAGCGGAAGAGAGCACTCCTCTACTCCTCCTGCACACGTCTCCAGGCTACAAACGCCTGCGCCTCCCGACCGGATTCCAACCCGTACCTGGGGGGGTGTGCTGCTTTGCTCTCTCTCTTGCACCTCCCAACCGGATTCCAAGCCGTACCTGGGGGGGTGTGCTGCCTTGCTCTCTCTCTCTCCCCGCTCATCAGACGTCCTGCTGTGCGGCCCGATGATGTTGTAACTCCGGTGTACCTGAACGGGTAATGGCGCTACCTTCTCCTTCGTTGACGATCAGGGGCAGATTGCTCTCGGTGAACTACAATAATGATCCCTTTAACCTTGCAACTCTCTTAGCTTCAAGAAATCGTTTAGCACGTTGCGCCTGGGCCGGCGGCGGTGATCAGCACTCACAGCTTTAGTTACGATGATGGCTCGGGTCACAAACAGCAATGCAGCAGCGTGGACGATGTTTCACGCTGCTGGGACAAGGCAATCCCGGGGCACCTAGTAAACTGTACCTCGGACCACATGGCAGTCTTCCAGAAATATGGTAGCACGTTGCGGCTCGGGCCGGCGGAGGTGATCCTCACTCACAGCCTCAGTTACGATGAAGGTTCGGGCCACAAACAGCAATACAGCTGCGTTGATGATGTTTCACGCTGCGGGGGCAAAGCGATCACGGGGTACCTCGTAAACAGTACCATGGACCACACGGCAGTCTCAGGCATGCAAATGCAGCACGCACCAAGCGTCGCTGAGACAATGTTGAAAAGTGTTATGTTCCTGAGCTTCCACAACAGGGGACCCACTCTCATCTGGCTCTCGGAGACACGCTCCTTCAGGACACTGTACACAGCAAAGTCCTCACCACGAGTGGGACACAGCACTCAGCAAAGTCCCTTATCCTCTCCTTAGTCAAATTAGCAAACTGCAGGCCAGCCCCAGAAAACACAGCAAGGACAGTCCTTCTCTTCAGTCTCTTTAGCTGTTCTTCTTTGGCAGAGGTTCCTCTTGACCACGAAGTAGATTCAATCTTTTTGCAGTCTGGATTTCAATTCTGAGTTCTGGGGTATAAGTCTCACATTTATACCCCTAAATGCCTTTGAAGTCTTTGTGTTCAGGGGCTCTGAGCCCAGTCCAAACCAGATCTGGGTGTCTTCCTGCTAGTGCACACCCTCTTCCTTTGATAGTGAGGGTCTAGGCCCCAGACGCTCAGCAGGAGGTGGAGCCATCCTTCATGTGGCAGCAACACAGCCCTCTTCACATCCAGGGTGGCTACTTCCCAGCCACATCAAATGCAGGACAGCCTGTTGCTGTCTCACCTACCCTTCTCTGAGGTCAGGACACTCCCCAGACCCTATCACATCCAAACCCAGATGGTCAATACACAACAAGGCAGAGGCACACATGATGGTTTAAGACAAAAAAACAGCCACTTCTAAAAACTTGGTTTCTAAGCACACAATTTAAAATCCATTTTCACAACAAGATGTGTTATTAAATTCCGAGTTCAGGCACACTAAATTCCATCTCTCCATCTAATGCCTGTGGGAAGATATGCTGGAAACATGTGACGCAGCATTCCCCATTCTGTCCTATGGGCAAGGTGGCCTTGCAACAGTGAAAAACGAATTTGGCATTATTTCACTGCCAGGACATGGTACACACCTAAGTACATGTCCTACCTTTCACATGCACTGTACCCTGCCCAGGGAGGGGTACCTAAGGCCTCCTATAGGGGTTTCTGATGTGCATAAAAAGGGAAGGTAAGGCCTGGCAAGTGGGTGCACTTGTCAGGACAACAAGGCAGTAAACAAACTGCGCGCAGGCACTGCAGTGGCAGGCCTTAGATCTCTTTTTTGGGCTACTTGTGTGGGTGGCACAATTAGTGCTGCTGGCCCACTAGTAGCATTTGCATTACCTGCCCTGGCACACATAGTGCACTTTACTAGTAAGACAAACATACCAATTATGGACAACCACTTACAATAACACTTTATATAGGGAACACTTGCACTTTGACACTGACCAGCAGTGGCAAAGTACTATCAGAAAAAGGTCTAGGAGGACGGATTTTTTTTAAGGAACTTTAGCCACAAAGGACCAAGTCCAACAGGCCCCAACATTTTGCTGCTGACAAGTCACACACCTCTGGCAAAGACTTTCTGCAATGACCCTGAATTTAGGGTTGAACCAGGATTCTTTAAACATCCTGATCTTAGCACCGCTACCTACGTGTTCAGGACCATGATAAAAACTCACCATTTGGGACAACAGACTATCTGGCATTATTGGTCTTCCATTTGGATAAATCCACGCTTTATCCTCTTCCCTACGTGAACAACCTGCTTTGATCCAAATCTCCTTTTCTTCTGCACTTGCTTCCTTTTGTAGCTGTCTAATTTCCTCTAATTTGATCAGATTGCATTCTTTTTCATCAGATTTCTGTATCTTTTTATTTATTGAACCCGAATTTTGGACACAAAAACTCGCAACTTCGTCAGCATACGGTTTTGTACACAATTCAGTCACATCTAGACAATCATGATCTGCTTCATCCATCACCATTTTGCAATATGGATTTGGCAACAAGGTAGCTGGATTTAGATGTGTACATCTTGTCACTGTTACATTCTCAGGTCCCAGTATCACTCGTTCATATTTTGTCAACTGACTACTCGCTGTGTTCGAGTTTGTGTCAACAAAATCTCAACAGAATGCGGTACATACACCTTCAATGGAAGATTGCTTCACTTTGTTCCAAACTCACACAAGTAGCAGCAACTGCCTTCAAACAACCAGGTAAAGATGCAGCTACACAATCGAGTGTTGCGGAAAAATATGCCACTGGACGACTTGCTGTTCCATGCTTTTGCGTTAGAACTGAAAGTGCACAACCGTCTCTTAACAGAATAATGCAAGAATAATGCAAACTCCTTGCTGAAATCTGACATTCCTAATGCAGGTGCACAACAAAGGCTTTCTCGCAACTCAACAAATGTCCTCATGCTTTCTTCATCCAATAGAATCAGATCTGTCACATCTTTGTGAGTCAATTTCTGTAATGGCTTGGCTATCAATGAAAACCCATTGATCCACTGTCTGCAGTCTGCAACCATACCCCAAAAATGTGAATATCTTTCGGTGTCTGAGAGGTTTCATTTGCAAAATCGCATTTCTTCGATCTTGCGACATCTTTTTCAATTTTGTACTGGTGACACTTTTGCCCACCTACTGACAAATGGTTCAGTAGAGCAATAGTATCTGTCACAAAAGCTTCTCTGGTCTTTGATGCAACAAGCAAATCATCGATGTACTGAACTAGCACTGAGTTATTGGGCATTACCAATGACTCTAAGCACCTCTTTAAAACCTGATTGAAGATTGAGGGGCTTTCAATCTAGCCTTGAGGAACTCTCCAGATGTGCTTTCTAAAGGTACCCAAATAAATATCTACTATACTAACTCCAAAGTTCCCTGTGCAATACTGACAACACAACTATTGCTCAATAATTGCATCAACAGCAGACAACGCAATACTACTTAGTGTATGCCACTCTAAGACAAGCCCTTGGGTTTATCCCAGGATCTTAGGCCTCTTCGGACCTGCTAACAAATTCCTTTAAGGTCAATACTGGTACGACCACTACATGTAACAAAAAGTACAAAAGATTAATAACAAACACTAATCCTCATCTTAATCAATTTCCAATATAATCAATCTACACTAACCATCCTCTGCTACCAAAAACTGATAACGTGTGGCGCAGCAGAAAATGGGAGTTTGGCTAACTAAGGCAGAGTGTGTATATTTACACCACACGCCAATGAGTCTATAAACCTCTATTTTATCAGACTGAAATTTGGCCCATCTCAACATCAGGTCCTCCGATGGATTGGAGAGTTGACAGGGATTTGGCAAAAGATCTAGGGAATATTATACAAACGACACTATATACAACTATTTATATATCTCATTATTTACAATAATTAATAATGACAGACACAGTTTCTCTATTACTTTTCTTATATCTATTTCTTTGAAAGCATATGGAAATGGTCAAACACAAGTACAGTATCGAATTAGAACCATCACACAAGAGAACACAAATCAGTAATTCATTAAAACTTCTAATTTAAGGAGCATGGGTTGAGTGGATAGAGTAAGTGACAATAGTGCATTATAACAAGATTAATGCAAATACAGTATTTCATACAAACCTAAGGAAACTATAGCACAGAGTGCTAATAGGCGGAAAGCTAACCCTCTGGCTGGAATGGAAAGCTGGGGCAATCCTCACAAAGGTATGAGGAGCAAAGTTAAGGAGTCAGCTTAATACAGCATCAGCCAAAGAATCTCAAAGGAACAGCTCACTGCATACCTCATAGAGAAGTCTCATTCTGACTCAAACCAAACGAATCGCACTGCACCGAGCCGAAAAAGACATGGGGGAATATTCGCAAGGAGCTATCGCCGAGTTAACAGCACTTTATCGCAGCCAAAGTCGCGATAAAGTTACCACCCCATTCACAAGCTGGGGCTACCAGCCCATAGCACCAGTTTACCTCCAATACCAGCTGCAAAAAACATTGCCACAGATGCCCCCGGCAACTATCGCTAATGAGAAGCAGAGTAGGCGTCCCCGTGCCAAAAGCCGCCACAACAACACTCCACAACCTTCTCAACGACCAGCCTGATCGGCGATAAGAACCCAAAACATGCAATAATGCGCGTTAGAAGCAGGAAACAAACACCTGCTCTGACCTGGTGCAAAGCCGGACCAGAGCCTGCACCACAAATGGGAGCCTAAGCCAGAGCCACACTTGAAGAACAACAGATGCCTTGGAGCCACTGAACTTGCGGACAGACACCCAAGAGGGCCACAACACCCACCGCCACCATCCCCAGGACCCCCCTTCCCCTTCCCAGGTCCCCCCCTACCAGACAAAGATATGCTACATCAACTACACAGAATCATGTACCAAATATTCTGCCTCATGTCGCACAATCACATCTGGTTACATGCATGTGTTGACACAAAAATGAGCATCACACATTCAAATTCGAAACAACAAATCAAAATGTGTTAAAACAAACACAGACAGAAATGAAGACACATGGCGGCACCCCTCGGGATAATCTGAAGGTCACAGCCTGCAAGACAAAAATCATGATGAGAAGGTGTGTCCTGCACAGAGTGGGGTAGAAAGAGATAGATGGACAGAGTGGGGGAGAGAGAGATAGACAGACAGAGAGGGGGAGAGAGACACAGATTACAGAATAGGGGGACAGGGAGAGAGAATGCTGACACTGCGCACCCAGGACTCACTGCACACCTGCTGTCACTGGTGTTTTTCCCACCACGTGCCGGTATGTAGGGCAGTTCACAAGGTCCCACATCTCAAACAGATCCATCATCTGAAACAGAGTCCAGATACATGAATGGCACAGTACATACAATTGCACTCAACATCATCACCTGTCCACCCCTGCGCACCAAGGCAGCTGCACCCCAGCCCCTCCCACCGCCCAGTGGTCCATGCCAACCCCTGCACACCCAGGCATCACTGCTCACCTTCCGCCACCGGTGTGTAAAAAAGAGGGCTCACCATGTGTCGCTGCAAGCAACGAGCCCAAGGCCCAGGGCCCGCTGACATGGCACCCTCAACATCATGTAGCCCCACTCTGCGAGCCACCAGGTCTCACATTTGGTGCTGGGTCTGGATTTCTCCATGTAAGTGGTGGAATTACCAGTACACCCGGCATCATTGCAGGCTGCACGCCCGCTCAGCCTCTAACACTGTGATCCTGGAGGCAACGCCATGTGGCCTTAGGCCTGCGCTGCTCGCTGGCTCAGGCCTACACTGCGGTCCATCAGGGCACACAAAACCTGAGCCGTCCGGTCCACCGGGATGGGGCATCAGCGCAGGCTGCACACCAGCTCAGCACTTAAGGTGCCCCTACTTCAGTGCACTAAAAGTCACCATTCCGTGGCGGTGTGCTTGTGCCGGTTGCAGTGGATCAGGTGCCACCAAGTTGGTGCCCCGCTAGTCATGGACCCTCTATTATTGGGTATCGTCGTGTGGACGCCATCATGTCACCTCCGGGCCTGCGGCTGTAATGTCGCAGACCCCTGGGATCCCATACCTACAAGCACACCACATGGATACACCCAGAGAGAGGTTGGAAATGGCATTGTGCACGTGTGTCCGGCCACTTTTTATCAGTAGGGTCACATGTCCTGTGACGTGTGTGCTGGATGGGTGTGGGTGTATACCAGCCATGAGGGAGTGGCAGTGGCATGCTGACAACTAGACCTGTGAGTAGCACTTCACCACAGTGAAGTCCTTGCACACGTAGCGTTGTTGTCCCCCTCTGGAGCGTAGGTGTAGTGGGCTGATTTGGCATATGCCAGTCCAGAGTGAGAGTTTGAATGATGACCCTGGGGCTCTGGGTGTGGTTCTGTATGGGGCTGGACAAGGAAGTAACTAATGCATGTGTCCCTGCTTTTGCATAGGCCCTACCCGGACAACATTTGGCAATGTGTCACCCTGTGACCCAAGTCCAATGACATGTGCCACATGGACGTAGGGGGAATTCCCTGACCCTACATTCATCAATACTACCACACATGAAAGACCATTGAAACAACACATATGTGTTATTATGAATGTTTAATGCACATTCAGTGGATTGTGGCTTCTGGAGCAGTACAGGGCCATTCAAACCCCACTTTACATTGTTAGCCCGTGGAGGGCCATACAGAGTCCTTCATGGAATGACAAGTCTGAAGGAAGAGGAGGAGTTCAGTCCGCAGCCTGTTTGCTGTGTCATTGGCGATCAAACAGAATATGGCAGTCCATTGCGAGGTACTAGGTGAGTGTTGCAGAGTGTATCGGGGGACAGTGGAAGGAGATGATGTACAGGGCAGAACCAAGCGTAAACAGGCCATATGGCAGAGATGCATGCTACTGCATCCTTCTTACCACAACTGAGCTTTCATCTGCCTCTTCGTCCTCTGCAGGGCCATGTGCCTCGCGTGTGGCTGGTGCTGGCCTTTCTCCAGCACTGTGTGGCAGTGACACCTCAGGGGCCGTAGGTGGAATGTCTGTCTCACTTTGTTGCACTGAAACTTCAGGGTGCGGAGATTTGGATGTGGTGGTAGCAGCAGCATGCATCAGTGCCAGGGTTTGCGGGAGCAATGCCATGAGGATGATTTTGAGGTCATTGAGGAACCCAGCTACCACTCGCTGGTGTGCTGCCATGGCAGGCACTCTTTCCGCATTGGCCCAATCCATGGTCTCCATGAGCCTCCGCATGTTTTCCACCTCGCGGGCGAGCTCGATGGAACCGCTCTGACTAGTCAGTCATTCTTGTCTCTGAGTCAGAACTCTGGCGATGTCAGCCATGGTTTGTTGGAGCGCATGGAGTGGACTGTGGGTTTCCGTTAGGGACTGTGAGTGGTCCCTGATGGGACTTAGACACCCACATATGGCATCTAGTTTTTCTGTTGTGCAGTCGAAGCCCATCCGCACCTGTTCAGCCAGCTACTCCTGGCATCATAACACACATCATTTGAAGGCCATTTGCTGTTCATGGGGGTCCTGGGAGGCAGCCGTGGTGGTGGGTGCTGCCTGCTGTGTGTTCTGTGCAGGAGGTGGTGTGTCCTCATTGAGCTGGGCTGCCCTGCTCCTGAAGGTGGGCTGCCGAGGCTGTCAATGAACTCTTGGAGGGCTTCGGAGTCGAAGCTGTGGTGGTTCTCTTCGCCATCAGAGAAGAGAGGGTTGGGCTGCTCTGCAGGTGGTGTTGATTGTCCCTCTGTAATGTGAAGGGGAGATGTAGCTTAACAATGTGTTCATTGTGTGTTGTCACATTGTACATGTTTACATACAGACTGCATGAATGTGTACATTGTGGCAGTTTGGGAGGAGCTGCCTATTTGATGGGGGACAGTGGACATTTCGACAACAGACGTGTGTGTGTTTGCGCTTGTACATAGTCATCTCACATTGCCCTGGAATGCCACTTGTGATTGGCCAGTGTCTACACCCAGTTGGCACCAGTTGTGTCCTGTGTTCTGTTGTGGACGTGTTGTGGTTTGTGTCACATTGTTGTCAATATTTCTGTGTTCTGCATGAAATGTGTGTGTGCTGCATTTCGGGGGTGTGGCCCTTGCTGCTCTGTATTGCTGCCCCTTATCCCTTTTCTGCGATGTGCCTTTATTTACTGTGCTTATACACTGCTGTGCTGAGATGTTGCATACTTGAGCACAATGGTCTTGTGGTGAGAGTTGGGTTCTGGGGACTGGTTTATCCGCAGATGTGGTCAGCTCAATTGTGCATGTGTGCCATTGTGCCCATCTCCCCCGTCTCCCAGTCCCTGGTTGTTACTCACCCTGTTGCTGTTGTGTCCGGTCATGTTGAGCAGTGTCAGGTCCCCCGGCTCCAGTCAACATCTCTCCACTGATGACTGGGGACATCATTCCCTCCATCTTGTCCAGCTCCTCCTGTGGCGCAGGACTGCCACCTCCAGTCTGCATTGCTGCCTTCCGGTTGTTGGCGAGTTTCAGTTTGGTTTTGCGCTTGACATCATTCCAGCGCCTCTTGACCTCTTCCATTGTCCTCTTCAGCACTCCTACTGCAATCACCTTATCCACGATGGGCTGCCATATTCCATGTATGGTTTCCAATGACACAGTGGAGGTGACGAACAGTTGTTGATGGTGTTCGACCACCTCCGTTATCAGGATCCTGTTTTCCTGCGGACTGAAGCAATTCTTCCGATTCTTCTTCTCCTTGTCCTGCCCTGACCCCAAGGTCCCAGGCAGGTGCCCTGGGGGGCTTGTGGGGTTCTGGTTCTCCGCCGTACTACCTCTGGCACCATCCATTCTGCTTCACTGTTGTTTGGCATTTGTTTGTCAGTTTTTTTCTACTTTTATGGTGATTGTTCTTGCATGACACATGTGATTTGCAGGCCTGTAGCTGGTTTTCGCTGATTTCAGTATCGCGATTGGCCTAATCGCAGCTTCTTTTGCTTCCGCGTTTCGCATTTTTGCGGTGTGGCGTTGATTTTAGCACGATCATTTGCCACGCTATCTGGATTCTATGGCAGGGTACCACTGTGTTGCGAATGCTTGGTTAACACGACGTCATTTTCACGCGATAGACTGCGATGTTGGAAGTTGCGTTAAGTAACTATTGCGACGGTTATCACACGTTCTTGAGAATATGCCCCATGAGCTCTAAAAACTAATAGTTGTACCCTAAAATTATAATGTCCATCCCTACTCTTGTATCAAATCCGGGAAAGTCTTTCTCCTCATTGGTTTGTAAGCATGAGGTGTTAGGTCACACCACTCTTGTCGCTCTTTTCTCTCAAATGTTCTTTGTTCAGACTCATGCTGTCATCATCGTCCTTCAGCAAAGAAAATCAAAATCTGCTCCTTCCTTGACCGACGCGCATGTGAACAAATGTTGTAAAATTTACTAGCACAGTTATCCACAAAAGTAAATATTTCTCCATACAGTAGGAAGTTCCGCTGACACTCCGAACACGTAGCAACCATCGGCAAGTAGTCATCTATGAAAAATAAAAATAAACATTTCTGCATTCCTACATTTTAAAGCCACATTAACCCTAATGGCAGCTTTTAGAGACCTTCTTTGTGCAGGGTACAGTTTTCTCTAGGAGAAACAAACAGATTTGGTTATTTGCTCAAAATAAAACTCCATTATATTTTCATTAGTCGAATATAAACGTAATCATTTAAAACTAAAATTCCACGCAATTAATATTGCTTAAGTAAACACATTTCATCTACATTTTTCTCATGAAAAATAACATCATTTGCTCATTCTTTGTTGTCTCACGTGCAGGAATCATTTGTGGCCTACTTAAACCTACTTAAACCAATTATCATTTTCCCACACCTTTCTTATTCTCTTTCCCAAAACAAAAGTTAATAATGCTCTTTTCGTTAATTTCGAAATCTTTTTTATTGGTTTTCACACAATGGGAGGTTTAATCCGAGCAGGTCTTATTTACGGAAAACCCTGCTCCATCACCTTCAATGAAAGAGTCTCTATGCTTTATATATTTGTTTGTAGTGTATATCCAGAGGTGGTGATATTACATCTGCATATTGCCAGAGTCAACATTTTGCTGCTTGCATGTCAAGATAGCTAAGTAGCTAGCAAAGCAATCTGCAGAAAAGATCTCCACATATTTATAGGTAGTGTACTTTATTTTGATTACTACTGCAGTTTTTACATTTTGTAACCCCTGCAAAACAGGTGTTACTGTTTTTCCAATGTATTCCCCCCAGACGTGCTAGACGGCACTGATGGGATTTCAACAAGCAACCTGCATATGTAGGTGAGAGGTCTCTTACAGTGTGTTTTGTTTACTTTATGAGTAATCTTCATTTTACTTTGGTTTATCTATTGTGGTGTCACACGTTTTAATACAGAAGTATGATTATGGGCTAAAATGGTTGCCTTGGAGATCCTACAATCTATGTCAAGAGCAAGTCCCTTGTAAATTCTGTCTGCTATTGTGTTCTCTGGTTGTGACGTTGTGGGATGGTTGTACTGATTATGTCCTTGCCATGTTTGTAATGCCTGTTCACAAATTTGTAATTTTGGAGTAAATTAGCACCTTTTATGTTATCCTTCTTTTCAAATATATTTTATGAACAACTATGTTTGTTAGAATGCTTTTGTATTTTTATGCTGAATATTTTTAGCACAGTGCAATATTTTAGGAAAATGCTTTGTGCAAGTTTTTTCTACACAGTTTGTATGTTTCGTAATGCTATGTTAAGATACTAAATTTAGTGCTGGATACACTGCGTTTTTATTAAATAACGTTATAGTAATCCCTTGCTGTTACAACTGGGGTTCTGGTTGGCAGAGTGATGTACCCTGTCCAAGCAGGGACCACCACTACTGTCAGAGTAAGCTAGATACACACTAAAAGATAACCTGTGTGCTCACCCTCTGGGAGCTTGGTACAGAGCAGTCAAGTTATCTAAGGGGGTTATTTGTAAAGTATTTGTACAACAGAGATACACACAGTAACACAACGAAAACAACACAAAAATACTCCACACAGGGTTAGACGAATTGATTGTATTTTTATGGTTAAAGCAAGAACCAAAATGACAAAAAGCCAATAAGTAGAATTGGAGTTATGAATTTTGAAAGAATATATCTAGAGTAATGCTTAGAAGCACATAGCACTTAGGGGTTACAGGAGGTTGTGTTGGACCAGGCTAAATCCAAAGTTCAGGCCGACCATGATGGAGGGTACACCTCCTACAGGACTCACACACATCCTGCTGAAAAAGTACCTTGGATGGAGCAAGCATCGATGTCGAAGACTCAATGTGCAGTTGTCATCCACATGCGATGAAGACTTTGTCGATGAACCCTTTTACGGTGCAGCCACTGCTCTGTCGTCAAGCTGTACTCAGCCGTGGACCGTGGAGGGAGTTACTGTGGGGCAGGAACGCGGGGCAGGGGAGGGGCAGGGTGGGAGGTGCTAAAAACCGGAATATGGATAATTGGAGGTAAGTAAACAATTTATAAATAAAACAAATTTAGTAGCGCGCCTTGCATCGCAAAATGCGATGCAGTGCGTGCTACGAAATTCATTTTATTAATTAAATTGTTTACTTACCTCCAATTATCCACATTCCGGTTTTTACAGTCACTCTGTAATTACTATAAACATATACACCTAATGTGGGCTTCATTATGGTAAGCCTAACTGATACAGACACATAAATTGCATGACGTCATCTCCAATTCCAAGCAAGTGTGAGTAGACCTGGGTGAAAGTGTCCAAAACCAGTGTGAATACTAGTGATGGTGGTGGCATAAATTCAAGAGGAGACATTCTTACCCTCTTATTGGGATATTCAGCTCATTCTCAAGCCTTGAAAAGGCCGCCTAGATCGCAGAGCTGCATATTATAATTTTCAATAAAAACAAAGCATCAGCAAAAACTCAAAAAGACATTCTTCAAGCGTGCTCAGATTCCACAACAAAATATTCATCTCATTCACCCCTAGGTGGCTTGTTATAAGCCACACTTTAACTCATTCAGGGGCATTCTCAAGCTCAGGGCCTGTGGTGGCGGCAAAGGAATAAATGGCACAGGGTGTAGGAAGCAGGCTGCGAGTATCAGCCTGGGGAAAAAAATACCTTGTGTGATCTCAGTGTCCTCATTTATGCATGCACAGCGAGAGGAGTTTATCTCAACCTCAACAGATCTAGGGCCATATTATCAAGAAAAGGCGAAACATTATCAACGCTTTTATCAGCAGGAAACTGCTGCTAAAGCGGCGATAATAGGCTTGATAATATGCCCTTGTGAATACCCATAGACGCCCGCGTTAACACCAGAACCTGGGCTTCTATGGGAATTCACAAGGGCATATTATCAAGCCCATTATCTCCACTTTAGCGGTAGTTTCCTGCCGAGAAAAGCGGCGATAATGTATCACCCTTTCTTGATAATATGGCCCCCGGTTATTTGGAGACTCTAAATGGGTTCTGCCATATGCAAAAAAAATTATATATATATATATATATATATACAGGTAAGTATTATGGCCATGATAGGATGCTCTGTAAGGCGTGAGATAGGAAAAAAGTAAAGGGCATTCTGAGAGATGAGGTCCCATTTAGAGAACGCTCATAGGCTGATTGAAAAAAGCACTAGGAACAGATGTTAGCATTGTTCTGCTACCCTTTCACACTGGGTTCAATGTCAGGTTCAACAGTTGTAGTTAGTAAGAGACTCCCATGGGACATACAAAGTCAAACTAATGCAGTCCACAGGATATCATCATTTAATTCATGTATATGACTTTTCCATCTCAATCTCCATTGCTTTTCTCTCTTGGACAGCAAATCATCAAGGCTGCCAATTGTGTTTGGTGAGGTTGGCCTATTTGATGTCATCTTTGGTATGTTGTGATGCCAGGTAGTGTCTGGTTAGTTTAGTGTTGGACTTTTTACACAGAACCAAGCTGCAATGTTCAACAACGCTAGTCTTAATTTTGTGAGTTATCAATCCCACATATTGGAGTTTACACAAACAAGTGATTAAATAGATCACCCCACTAGTGTTGCAATTCGTGTGGTTATGTAACATCCATGGGGTTCTCAAACCCAGCTCTATCTGTGTTTGCAAGTGTGTGAAAAGGCAGACAGAGAATGACCCACAATGGAAGTGTCTCTTAACTCGGGGTAGTGTCCACAAAGAGTCTTGGTGGTCACCCTGAGTTGTCTGAGGTCTTGTGTCTACTACTATGTCCATAATGTTCTTGCTCTGATTCAGGGCAAACATTGGTTTTTCAAGGTGTGTCTCACCTGTATTCAGGATATGGCAGTTTCTGTTGACAGTTTATTTCAGAGTGTCTGTTAAATGGCTAAAGGTGCTCACACATACCAGTCTGTCCTTAGTTTCTTTAGGGAGAACCTCTAGGAGAGAGTGTCTATGATTGTGTCTGGCCCTTTTGGCCGCTCTTTCAGTTAATGTCTTTGGGTAATGTCTCTATGCTAAGTTAATACTAAGTTCTGGTGCGTGATTCTTGATCTTGTCAACCTCTGTGTAGATCCTCCTTATTCTTAGAAACGGGCCCACGGGAAGGTAGTTTTGCAGGACATGGGGATGAAATCTGTCATGTGACAGCAGGGAGTTGCGAACCATTGGTTTTTTGTACAACTCAGAGAAAATTCATCCCTGCCTGGGGTATAGTAATAAGTCAAGAAAAGTCAAACGTTTTGGTATATTTATAAGTGACGGGGAGGTGGTTATTCCCCACATTGAGCCACTCAGTGAAACTGTTTAGTAGTTCAAGGTCACCCTCCCAGACAACCAAGATGTCATCTATGTATTGGCGGACCCTTAAAAAAAAAAAGATTGTGGGCCACCTTCTGAATCAGTTGACTTACCATAACTAAGCCAGCATTAGGTTTATATTTGTGTTTGTTATCACAGATTGAATGTAAGAAACTGATACTGAGGAATATCCCTGAACCCTGGATTGGGTTGTTCTGAGGGCAGAAACATGTTGACCATATAAGGGGAATATTATTTCCAAACTCCACATCAGTGCTTTTATTTCTGTCCACTGGGGGCGCCAGAATATACCTGATAGGTAGCCCACCAGGAGATCATTTTTTAACCCACTACAATTCAATATATAGCACTCACACCCATACCTGGCCCTCATCTTTGAAACAAAACACCCTAGCTCCTCTCCATTGGCGAGTTGTAGCCCACACCAGGTGCCATTGGTCCTGATTTGAGAAGAGAAACCAATGGTTAAGCATGCCACATTCAGGTGGGTGAGGGTTTTTGTACTAAAAAAGAACATTTTTTTTACATTCACTGACACTCTTCTACCTCCCTCACTAGACATACTTTTTTATGAATAATATTGTTAGGAAGCAGTAAGCAGCTAGTCGAGTTTTGAAATCCCACTAGACCTACCCTTTGTGTTTTGATTTGAGCTTCTCATAAGGCATAATAGGGTGTTGGGTACAATACTAATTTTATTTAAGACCTGAACACACTCTATTTTTGATCTGCCTTTCTTTAACAAAAGATAAGCACTAAGCTCAACATGGGATACCTATCATATTATATTGTATTGTATTGCATTGTATTATATTATGTTATATTATATTATATTATATTATATTATATTATATTATATTATATTATATTATATTATATTATATTATATTATAAATCTATTATATTATATTATACTAAGGGGCCAATGCCGGAAATCGTTTAGGCAGTTTGAATCGGTTTCGAAAGGCAGTCGAACAGCTTGAGTCTTTCGGAGCCAAATCATACAGCTCTATGAACACGGTTTCCTAACGAGTGATTATGATGACGGATTCTGACAGCCATTCCGGTTCGGTTTGCCTGAAACACGAAAGCGCTGTCAGAATCTGTCTTTGAGGGCCCGTTGAGCATCCCCCTTCACCCATAGGCATCCGATTGGGGCCCGTGAAGGTACCTAAGCATCCCCTCTTCCTAACCATGCACAATTTGGCAGGCTGCCACAGTGTGCAAGGTTTCCCCCAACCACCCCTTTTTTTCAATGGGAGCCTGTGTTCTCGTTCGGAGCACAGGCTCCCATTGAAGTCAATGCGAGTCTGACCGAACGATGTTAGGAGGCATCGTAATCGTTTGTTCGGACTTGCTGGACCCGATTTCTTCGGAAACGATTCTGAGACCGATTAGTTCAATACAGTTTCCGAACAACATCATAATCGGTCCATTAAGCTAAATTATCCTGTGCTGGACTTTATAAGGAAATTTCAAGTCACTGAGGAGTTCTGTGCCATACAGAGAACAAGATTGAAGACGAGTGCCTTATTAAGGTTATTGAACTCCAAGGTGACTAGCAGTATCCTTATAATGTACGGCTGGGGGAACTTTGTTGTCTATAATACATGGACACACCATCCCCTTTTGTCACACACCTCTTAAATCCTAAGTAGCTTGTTCTTTCATGTTAAAGAGTTAGCATGTCTGCAAACATGAAGAATAAAAGTAGACTCTCTAGTGCAAAATTAAACATACCATAAAATCTGTTAGATAGTTCTTGCAAAAAGACATTACATATTACATTTCTTTAAAAAGTGCTATAACTCAGAATGCGTAGAAACATGCAGAAAGATTCTATCTTGTTAATGACTAGCTAAGGTGTGAAAATAGTAAGCATATTGCCATTAATATCTCCTTTCAGCG
The DNA here is from genome assembly GCF_964263255.1 of Lissotriton vulgaris. Taxonomy (NCBI): domain Eukaryota; kingdom Metazoa; phylum Chordata; class Amphibia; order Caudata; family Salamandridae; genus Lissotriton; species Lissotriton vulgaris. The sequence goes on from NC_141696.1 coordinate 1,165,512,678, forward strand.
TAGCCCTGTGTATCTAAAAAACATAGCAAAAGGAGGAAAAGCTATGTTTTGTATTTATTTTTTTGAACAGCAGATTTAAATATGCTCCCCATCATGCCTTTCAGTGTGACTGCTGACTTTGGCAGCAGTTATTGTGACTTTAGAGCTCAACTGGAAAAAGGTATTACAGTTGAGCAGCTAAGTAAGTTCTTTGTTACAGGTGACTAGGTATGTCTCAAGACACCTGTGATAAGAGAGTTAGACACTGGTTTTTATACAAGGAATAGAAGATCCGATGAATTATTTATAGAATTATAGATGAGTAACAGTAAATTACAGGAATGTTTCTCTCCAAGGGGTTTTGATGTGACATCAAACAGACAAGGAGAGTGAAGCTCTAGTTGTCTGCGATGTCACTCAGACCCTGAGGAGGGGGGGGGGGGTTGGATATGAAAATAAGCTCTCAGTTTATGTTTAGAAAAACCCTAGAAATTCACTGAACTAACTAGAACTTGTGCCCCCACCATGCTTTGTTTATGACCTCACAGACTGCATCACTCATGATATGTTCAATTACATCGTTGATGATAACACTGGGCATGGTGGAGGCACACGTTCTTGTTAGCCTAGTAAAGCATAACTGGTGAATTTCAGTGTTTTATTTGTTTAAAATGTTACATTTTCACTGACATGTTCACCTAACTATAATGGCACTTTAACCTTTGTTTGTTTGTGACACTAGTGCTACTTAAAATTTAAGAAAATCAAATCTCTGATTTCCCAGTTGGATTTGTTATTTCGATATCAGTTTGTTTATTAAATTGTACGGTTTGGGGGTTTTATTGCTTTGCATTTCAACTTTATTATTGAAATAGTACTGTATAAATACTTTACACATTGCCTCTGTCTGCCCTGTGCCATATTTACCAGGGGATTGAGCTCAGGATTATTTAGTAACTTTTGTGGCTCATTGTGACAAGGATTGGGATTATTATTTGAGGTGGAATGTATCCCCCTCAACTTATATTATCTGATTGCTTGTGATCCAGCACCAATCAAGGATCGATAGTCAATAGTAACATACCACAGGCTCATACACATTTACCCAAACAACACGCAAAATCCCTGACTGCGCTTTGATTCAAAGTTTGAAAATAAATCAGTTGCTCATTATACAGACTTGTATCTAACACTCTAACTACAATACTGAGCCTGCATATAAATTCCTTTCATCTGGTCGATGGACCTAAAGTCGAGAACTTGATGGTAATAATAAGTACTATCTATCTATCAATCAACCAAATAATCACAAACTCAGTGAAAGGTGAACAATGTTTATCACCAAATAATAAGAAGATAAAAAGGCTCAACATGTACAGGATCACAAAGCAAACAATGCATCAATCACAGAGAGAGAATACATTATCAATCCAAACATTGTCAATTTCCTATAAAAATGAATAAATGCAAATGAAGGAGTGGATAGGCGAAGAGAAAGTAGTTTCAGAAACTAAATACATTTACACATTATTATGCAAAGTACGGATCATTTAGCTATACTACCCTATGGGAAAATTAAAGGAAATACCACCCCCTGACCACAGAGATAGCAGGGGTCTACTGAGACAGATTCCGGGAACAAAGATTAAATCAGGATACTGGATACAGGAACAGGAAACATGTAGGCCTCTATCAGCAAACCAATTTATAGCGACAATCTCCTTCTACTCTCTAGCAAAGCCTCTCCAACTGCTCCTACCACACCCCCTAGGGCACCTCAATTATACTCTTAAAACCTACCTGTCCAACCCACACTTGTTGAAACATTTGCAGAAACTCAGTTTCTCATTGACTGATTTGGGGGGGTGGATCTCACACCACCATAGTCACGTTCATAATTTTCATAGCGTTCTTTGTTTAGCACATTTTATAATACGTTAGCCATATCTCATGAATACACATTTCCTCCAACAAGTAACATGTTGTAAGTCTCTACATTTCCATTGTTCATCTCTGCCACTTCTGTGGAAGAAGCTCGTACACTTCCACTTGTTTCTCGCGGCTATTCTTCCGTTACTTGGCAGACATACAATATTCTTTGAGGGTTATCAGCCTTTGCCTTCTCGATTCTCTCTCAGAGCTTGATTTTCAGCTTATTTATTTGTATTTATTTATGTAACCCTCAACCGGCATGCAGAAATGTAGGCCCATGCTTGCTTCACTACGATGAACAAAACACAGACATTATTATTAATTTCACAAAATGTACTTCTCACTGTTTACCACCCACCATTGCACTACCCCACGTTATTTTCCTAGCAAGAGCATTAATGTGCAAAAGCAGCATTATTTTTATTTTATTCAAAAGCAGAACGCAAATGCAGCCTATTCTTTCATGCATTAGTTCTCACATTAGTGTACGCATGCGCAAAGCATTTCCCCATGTTTTTTGTGTTTTGCCCGTTATTTTCATAGCACACTGTCAGTAAATATTACTGAGGACTTAATCCGAGAAAGTTTTATTTTCTCAAAAGCCCTGCTCTGTCACTTGTCATAATAATACGTTTGACAACATCTGATTCTATAGTTTTTGCTGTCCCTTGTGTATTTCTGGAACGTGAAACTGGGTTTAATTACCTGTCAATTGCCCCATTAGGTTAGCTGACAATATTCTGGATAATATTAGCATTGGATATGGTAATTGTTAAAGGGCTTGATGAGTTTGTACTATATAGATGGCTTCCTACTGTTGTCCTCTTCTGTCACTTTATCAATGTGGGGCTAGGTTGATATTTAAAAACATAATCAGATTTATTAACACAAATTGTTTACTAAGCAAAGGGATGCACCGACAGCAGCCTGTATAGATGCCCCCAGGGTGGGCACCAAATTAATACCTGCATTGCTGTATGCTGATGACGCTGTGTTGCTTGCACAAACTGCTGTGTGTCTCCAAAACCTTTTAAATGCTTTTCCCTAGATCTGTTTACCAATGTTACCAAATCTCATACTATGACTTTTGGCAGATTAAAGGCTACTGGGTGCAAGTTTTTCCGTGAGAGGGTAGAACTTACTAAAGTCTCAACCTTCATTTGGGGGGTGCTGTTTTATGATAAAGGTTCATGGGTTGGTCAAAGAGCCCTTAAAAAGAATGCATTGGCAAGGGCTATTGGTGCTACTATGGGTTTTGCCAAGAGACCAGGGGCTAAACCTGTGCCTGCCGCTTTAAAGGTTTTCAAAGAAAAATGTATTCAAATGGCAAGTTATGCGTGTGATGTTTAGGGGTATAAAGATGTCTGAGAACTTCAGGTGGTAGAGAAAAAACTTCTGCTCAGGCTTCTCGCTGTTCTGACTAGTACCCCCTCCTTTACGATTCACAAAGAGCTTGGAGTGGGTTATGCTCTACTACAAACACCTTGCGCTCGTTGCATTGGCTTCCGGTGGCACAGCGGATCCAGTTTAAGGTCCTCTGTGTTGCCTATAAAATCCTTAAGGGACCTCCGGCTACGATTCTTTCCAAGCTCCTGGTCCGCTATGTTCCTGTCCGGTCCTTAAGATCCTCAGATCTAGAATTGGCTGTTGTCCCCCGTTTTAAGCGCAGTAGGGCTGGCGGACGCTCTTTTCAAGTCCGTGCTGCAGTGCTTTGGAATTCCCTTCCCCCGGCGATTCGCGCCCTCAGGGATCTGCTTTCTTTTCGTTGTGCTGTTAAAACCTTTTTGTACACTTAGTACTCTGTTCTTTCGGCTCTGTGTTGCTTAGTTGTGTTGTGCTGCTGCCTTGTCGGGCGCCAGGACGCTCCTTCGCTGGAGCATCTGTGTGCTTAATAAATACGCATAACATAACATAACATAACATATTGCTGTGGCACCTACAATGCGCTGGCTGAGAATTTGGTAAAGTCATGCTCCCAGCCTAAATCAACACACATTAAATGATTGTAGTCCTCTTGAAGGGGCCCTGCGCATCCCATGGATAGGATATGCTATGAGCAGCTGATGAGGTTAGGTAGTTTGGATTTGTTCACTAACCCCAGATCACTTCTCCCCAGAACTTAATTCTGACCAGGCTTCTCAGTGAAAGGGAAGATAGGGAATTAATTAAACCCACAGTGTGACAACATATATTGTTGCAAACAAGTTTGTGGGGAAGGCCCTACCTGTTGTTTGTCAATAACACCCATCATAGTTCTTTACTGACAAGATTTAGATTCAATTCCATGCACTGGTTTTTAGCTGTTCCCAAGGGAGTTTCAAAGCCAGGAGCTTTGAAACCCTGCCCCTGTGACAATTTTTCAGAGCAGGATACTTTGCACTTTGTATTTTTGTGATTTGTATTGTTCCTTGAGGAATGAATATATTATCTTGTTGGTAAGAAACAATCAATTTGCACAAGTAAGGCCCTCGTTGTTGTTCTGAAAAACACATGAGATGATGGACAGAATGTTGCACAATGGCAAAACATTCACCCCCAGTCACAGATCTGGGTTTAATCCATCATTATTTTGCTCACCAAGCCACCCCAGTTCAGACATGGCCTTATGCAAATCAGTCTTGACCCTGTGCCTCATGGGAACAGTCCAGACCAAACTGCCAAGCCATGTCTTCCCTGGACAGGAATCAAGCATCCTAGGACAGGTTTCTGGCTATCAGCCATCTTCAGCCAGGATAGCTTGACTCCAGTGGCGTAGTGAGCACGGGACCCACGTCTGAGCATACCCTTCCCACATAGGGTGAACAGCAAAATACACAAGATGATGGACGGAATGTTGCACAATGGCAAAACATTCCCCCCAGTCACAGATATGGGTTTAATCCATTGTTATTTTGCTCACCAAGCCACCCCAGTTCAGACATGGCCATATGCAAATCAGTCTTGACCTTGTGCCTCATGGGAACAGTCCAGACCGAACTGCCAAGCCATGTCTTCCCTGAACCGGACTCAAGAATCCTAGGACCGGTTTCTGGTTATCAGCCGTCTTCAGCCAGGATAGCTTGACTCCAGTGGCGTAGTGAGCACGGGACCCACGTCTGGGCATACCCTTCCCACATAGGGTGAACAGCAAAACACACAAGATGATGGACGGAAGGTTGCACAATGGCAAAACATTCACTCCTAGTCACAGATCTGGGTTTAATCCATCATTATTTTGCTCACCAAGCCACCCCAGTTCAGACATGACCATATGCAAATCAGTCTTGACCCTGTGCCTCATGGGAACAGTCCAGACTGAACTGCCAAGCCATGTCTTCCCTGGACCGGAATCAAGCATCCTAGGACCGGTTTCTGGCTATCAGCCGTCTTCAGCCAGGATAGCTTGACTCCAGTGACATAGTGAGCACGGGACCCACGTCTGGGCATACCCTTCCCACATAGGGTGAACAGCAAAACACACAAGATGATAGACGGAAAGTTTCACAATGGCAAAACATTCACCCCCAGTCACAGATCTGGGTTTAATCCATTGTTATTCTGCTCACCAAGCCACCCCAGTTCAGACATGGCCATATGCAAATCAGTCCTGACCCTGTGCCTCAGGGGAACAGTCCAGGCCGAACTGCCAAGCCATGTCTTCCCTGGACCGGAATCAAGCATCCTAGGACCGGTTTCTGGCTATCAACTGTCTTCAGCCAGGATAGCTTGACTCCAGTGGCGTAGTGAGCAAGGGACCCACATCTGGGCATACCCTTCCTACATAGGGTGAACAGCAAAACACACAAGATGATGGACGGAATGTTGCAAAATGGCAAAACATTCACCCCCAGTCACAGATCTGGGTTTAATCCATCGTTTTTGGCTCACCAAGCCACCCCAGTTCAGACATGGCCATATGCAAATCAGTCTTCACCCTGTGCCGCATGGGAACAGTCCAGACCGAACTGCCAAGCCATGTCTTCCCTGGACCGGAATCAAGCATCCTAAGACCGGTTTCTGGCTATCAGACGTCTTCAGCCAGGAAAGCTTGAATCCAGTGGCATAGTGAGCACGGGACCCACGTCTGGGCATACCCTTCCCATATAGGGTGAACAGCAAAACACATAAGATGAGGGACGGAATGTTGCACAATGGCAAAACATTCACCCCCAAGTCACAGATCTGGGTTTAATCCATCGTTTTTGGCTCACAAAGCCACCCCAGTTCAGACATGGCCATATGCAAATCAATCTTGACCCTGTGCCTCATGGGAACAGTCCAGACCGAACTGCCAAGCCATGTCTTCCCTGGACCGGAATCAAGCATCCTAAGACCGGTTTCTGGCAATCGCGCATGCGCATTCGTCTGAAGAAGTCGGCGCGTCAACAGGAAGAACGAGCCCCGGGACGCTGCATTCAAGGTAAGTTCTTTTTCTTTTATTTTACTCTATGTAATATTCAAAATAGGGTTGTAGAAGAGGGCGGGAGGGAGGCGGGTGGCGGGCAACTTTGCCCCGCCACGGAGTGGGCGTAGTGTTGCCTACTATGCCTACTTTGTGAAGCACGAAGTAGGCAACACTACGCACCCACTCCGTGGGCGGAGCGAAGTGCTGCGTCCAGGGTTATATTAAACTGAACTGAACACAAATTTTGAGAAAATCTAATTTGAAAAAAAAGCTTTCTTCTACCTACATTTTGATCTGAAACAGAAGTTTTTTTCAAGTATACTCCTTGTAAGGTTTTATGATTCTACTATATATTTCTATTTTAAGGAAATGGCTCTTTTTGTAAGAAAACCTCAATTTTTTCTGGAATGATGCTGCTGTCTTTATTTTACTCTGCACACTGAGACACTGCTAACCAGACCCCAGTGCATGGGTTCTGAAATCTAAAACATGTCAACATTAGCTGCACAGAAAGTACCAAAGCGGGGAGGTAGAGTATAGAGATAGGATTCTCACTCCACGGGCACTGATACTTAAACAAGAAGAATCCTACTCAGAGTGCTGCCCTCAGAGATGGGGGACACTCAGTGCTGTGAAAAATACCCCTCACACACCAACAGGCCCCTTGGTGTCATGCTTCATCATCGGGGTCCTCGCATCCCGCTAGAGGGATGCGGCGTGTTGCGACCGGCGACTACCCGGGAGCACTGTCAAGGTTGACTATGTGTGGTGTGTGTAAAGTGCAAGTGATGGGATACTTAGGGAATGTGAGTGAAGGGTGTGGTGAGAAATTAAAAAGTACCTGGCTAGTGGGTTCTATGAAAAAACTTTATTCGAGACCCCTAGCTGGTGCTATTAAAAAGAAGTGCAAAGTGAGGTCAGTTGTCTTTATTATGGACACTACCTCTGGTGTGCGTCGACATGTTTCGGAACTGGTGTTCCTTCTTCAGGACGGGGGCACAACTTCCCAACCCTACTCAAGTATTTTTAAGAAAAAAAGTGTTTTCTCTTAAAGTCGAAAAAAGTGAAACTATTTACAGTGAAAAAAAGGAGGCTAGAATGTGCCTACAGCGGTTTTTTGGTTCATGCAGTTGCATGTCCTAAAAAGAAAAAGAAAAGGCGAGTCAGTTTGGTTGCCACAAGGGACTAGCTCGGACAGGTGCAGTCACCTGGAGCCCCGAACGGTTAAATAAACCTGTGAAAAAGAAAGACAGACATAACACACAACATAGATGACACACTGATAGTTTGTAATTGTTCTATTAAGCATACTCATAGTGACTTTTGTGTCCTGCCTCATGAGCATATCCAGAAGGCCAGGGTCGGTAGGTGGATCCGTAATCTGTGTGGGTAAAGAGTTGTTTTCAATATTTTTACTCACTGTATGGGTTAGTGCTTGGTAGGTCTCCGAAAGTTTGTCTACTGAATACTCACAGAATCCGCCAGAATAGGCCTCCTTCTACCACCCTACGCTGCTCCGCTGGTAATGTTGAGCGTTTAGGGCTTCGTTATATATTGGCCATCACATGCTGTCTGATTCGTTGATTGGCAGAAATGATGCGTAGACCAAATAAGGAGCGTCCGCCCTTTAGCCTATCATGATCATGGACCTACTCTCAGAGTAACATGTGTCATTCTGGTCATGTTGGATCCGGTAGTCACTGTTGAGCCGGTTGGGCGCATGTGCGTTAGGTCGCTACTTCTGGGCGCATGGGCAGACGGTGTGGTCTTATGAGATAAGTGCTTTGGTTGGTTACACTATTTTTATAGTGATATGGTGTAAATGACATAAGTACATTTCAATATGAGTGGGTTATTGTGAAACTTGTGATGCGGTGTTTGGGACAACGCATGGGATAGATCAAATGAATGTTTTCCTGGATTTACAGTAAAACAGAGACTAACCTCACACACCCTTACGATTACAGTTAGGTACGAATCCTTGTTTCTCAAAAAAAGAATTACAGACAAAAATTGTTGAGGTCTTTCAGGTTTTAACCAGACAGATGGCCCCATGGAATATCATCATTTAGGCCTTCAATGTGGGTGCCCAGACGAAAAACCCATCGTTGTTCTTTTTGGAACAGACCGGTTTCTGATTGTAAACGTTCAATTATGGTCCAACGTAGATCATTGACACAGTGTTGTTGTTCTAGGAAGTGAGATGCCATCTTAGTGGTTGTTTTTTTGCAGCGTATGTTGCTTTTATGTTCTCCTATTCGCACTTTCACAGGTCGGGTGGTCATGCCTATGTACTCAAGGCCACATGGGCATGTTATCATGTAGACAACATTTTTTGTGTTATAATTAGAAAATTGTCGTTGTTCCCATGATGTACCGTTTCTGAAAGTTAAGACCTTGCTTTTTTGAGTTAGATGGCAACTGCTGCAATCTCCACATGGGAAGTGTCCTTGGACTCCAATGGTAGTCTGTCTGCCAGTTGGATTCTGACGGGGTCTTGTATGTACCAGTATGTCTTTGATATTTCTGCCCCTGCGATGTGCATACATTGGTTTTTCGAAATCCAAGTTTCCACAGTTCAGTATCCTCCAATGTTTGTTTATTACTTTCGATACTTCGTTGGACATGGTTGTGTAGGTCGTGACACATATTGGTCTTTTGACCACTCCTTTGTCTTGAGGATTGTCTTCAAGGAGTGCTTCCCTGTGATTGTTCCTAGCCCGTTTCATTGCCCTGTCAATGGTTCTAACGGGGTATTGTCTTTGTATTAGTTTAGTTTTCAGATCTTTGGCCTGTTTGTGGAATTGATTCAATTCTGTGCAATTTCTTCTGAGACGCAGGAATTGCCCATACGGTAGATTCTCCCTGAGGTGTCTGGGATGGAAACTGTCATATCGTAATAAGCAGTTCCTGGAGGTGGGTTTAAAATGGGTCGTACTCTTCAGCCTGCCATTCTCCGCGTATATGTTTAAATCCAGGAAAATCATAGACGTGCTGGAGACAGTGCTTGTGAATTTCAGATATCTGTTTTGGTTGTTGAGCCATGTCACAAAATTGGAAGCACTGTCCAAATCGCCATCCCAAATGATGAAAATATCGTCTATATACCTTTTCCAGGTATTGATCTGGGAGTGGTATGGGTTGTCTGTATGTAGGATTCTGTGTTGTTCCAGGTGGTGAACATACAGACCAGCCAGACTCGGAGCAAATGTACTTCCCATGCTCGTTCCATTGTATTGTATTGGAAGAAATTTTCTTTCAAGGCCATGGAGATACATTCCAGGACCACATTTCTCGGGGTTTGGTATTTCCATATATTGCTGAAGAGTACTTCCTCTATGATTTGCATTGTCTCATCATGAGGAAGGCTGGTATATAAGCTCTCTACGTCAAGGCTTAGTAGGAACTGTTTTGATGGGTCAAATTCCTTGTCTTCCAGTAGTTGTAAAACTGCCTTGGTGTCTTTCAGATAGGTGTTAGTGGATTGTACCAAGGGACGGAGAAATGCATCGGCAAATTTTGATAGGGGCTCCAGAATGGATCCAATCCCGGAGACGATCGGTCTCCCAGGTGGGTTGTTCATGTTTTTATGTATTTTGGGGATGCAGTAGAAGTATGGTATTCGCGGTGTTGGTTGTTGTAAAAACTCAGCCTCTTTTTTGCTTAGCCAGTCATGGGCTAAACCTTCCTCCACCATGCCCCCAATCCTGATGCGTAGTCTTTCAGTTGGGTCATCCTTCAAAATGTTGTAGTTGCGTTCATCTGATAGTAAACGTTTGCACTCCGTATCATAAGCCTCAAGGGTTTGTATTACGATAGCGCCCCCTTTATCCGCTGGTTTGATAACAAGTTCGCTGTTGTTTGTTAGTTCCCTTAGGGCTTGTTGTTCATCACCACTATTGTTGCGGAAAGGGTTCTTCTCTTTCATGTTGAGTTGGTTGACCTCAGTGATGACCGCTTTTTCAAATGTCAGGATTTCTACTGGTATTGTAGAATCCGGTGGGGTGAAGGTTGATTTCAATTTTAAACCAGTATCAGTTTTATCCTCAGGAACGCAACTACAAAATTTTGAAGGATGACCCAACTGAAAGACTACGCATCAGGATTGGGGGCATGGTGGAGGAAGGTTTAGCCCATGACTGGCTAAGCAAAAAAGAGGCTGAGTTTTTACAACAACCAACACCGCGAATACCATACTTCTACTGCATCCCCAAAATACATAAAAACATGAACAACCCACCTGGGAGACCGATCGTCTCCGGGATTGGATCCATTCTGTAGCCCCTATCAAAATTTGCGGATGCATTTCTCCGTCCCTTGGTAAAATCCACTAACACCTATCTGAAAGACAACAAGGCAGTTTTACAACTACTGGAAGACAAGGAATTTGACCCATCAAAACAGCTCCTACTAAGCCTTGACGTAGAGAGCTTATATACCAGCCTTCCTCATGATGAGACAATGCAAATCATAGAGGAAGTACTCTTCAGCAATATATGGAAATACCAAACCCCGAGAAATGTGGTCCTGGAATGTATCTCCATGGCCTTGAAAGAAAAATTTCTTCCAATACAACCAGACCCTATACTTACAGACCCATGGAACGAGCCTGGGAAGTACATTTGCTCCGAGTCTGGCTGGTCTGTATGTTCACCACCTGGAACAACACAGAATCCTACATACAGACAACCCATACCACTCCCAGATCAATACCTGGAAAAGGTATATAGACGATATTTTCATCATTTGGGATGGCGATTTGGACAGTGCTTCCAATTTTGTGACATGGCTCAACAACCAAAACAGACATCTGAAATTCACAAGCACTGTCTCCAGCACGTCTATGATTTTCCTGGATTTAAACATATACGCGGAGAATGGCAGGCTGAAGAGTACGACCCATTTTAAACCCACCTCCAGGAACTGCTTATTACGATATGACAGTTTCCATCCCAGACACCTCAGAGAGAATCTACCGTATGGGCAATTCCTGCGTCTCAGAAGAAATTGCACAGAATTGAATCAATTCCACAAACAGGCCAAAGATCTGAAAACTAAACTAATACAAAGACAATACCCCGTTAGAACCATTGACAGGGCAATGAAACGGGCTAGGAACAATCACAGGGAAGCACTCCTTGAAGACAATCCTCAAGACAAAGGAGTGGTCAAAAGACCAATATGTGTCACAACCTACACAACCATGTCCAACGAAGTATCGAAAGTAATAAACAAACATTGGAGGATACTGAACTGTGGAAACTTGGATTTCAAAAAACCAATGTATGCACATCGCAGGGGCAGAAATATCAAAGACATACTGGTACATACAAGACCCCGTCAGAATCCAACTGGCAGACAGACTACCATTGGAGTCCAAGGACACTTCCCATGTGGAGATTGCAGCAGTTGCCATCTAACTCAAAAAAGCAAGGTCTTAACTTTCAGAAACGGTACATCATGGGAACAACGACAATTTTCTAATTGTAACACAAAAAATGTTGTCTACATGATAACATGCCCATGTGGCCTTGAGTACATAGGCATGACCACCCGACCTGTGAAAGTGAGAATAGGAGAACATAAAAGCAACATACGCTGCAAAAAAACAACCACTAAGATGGCATCTCACTTCCTAGAACAACAACACTGTGTCAATGATCTACGTTGGACCATAATTGAACGTTTACAATCAGAAACCGGTCTGTTCCAAAAAGAACAACGATGGGTTTTTCGTCTGGGCACCGACATTGAAGGCCTAAATGATGATATTCCATGGGGCCATCTGTCTGGTTGAAACCTGAAAGACCTGAACAATTTTTGTCTGTAATTCTTTTTTTGAGAAACAAGGATTCGTACCTAACTGTAATCGTAAGGGTGTGTGAGGTTAGTCTCTGTTTTACTGTAAATCCAGGAAAACATTCATTTGATCTATCCCATGCGTTGTCCCAAACACCGCATCACAAGTTTCACAATAACCCACTTATATTGAAATGTACTTATGTCATTTACACCATATCACTATAAAAATAGTGTAACCAACCAAAGCACTTATCTCATAAGACCACACCGTCTGCCCATGCGCCCAGAAGTAGCGACCTAACGCACATGCGCCCAACCGGCTCAACAGTGACTACCGGATCCAACATGACCAGAATGACACATGTTACTCTGAGACTAGGTCCATGATTATGATAGGCTAAAGGGCGGACGCTCCTTATTTGGTCTACGCATCATTTCTGCCAATCAACGAATCAGACAGCATGTGATGGCCAATATATAACGAAGCCCTAAACGCTCAACATTACCAGCGGAGCAGCGTAGGGTGGTAGAAGGAGGCCTATTCTGGCGGATTCTGTGAGTATTCAGTAGACAAACTTTCGGAGACCTACCAAGCACTAACCCATACAGTGAGTAAAAATATTGAAAACAACTCTTTACCCACACAGATTACGGATCCACCTACCCACCCTGGCGTTCTGGATATGCTCATGAGGCAGGACACAAAAGTCACTATGAGTATGCTTTATAGAACAATTAAAAACTATCAGTGTGTCATCTATGTTGTGTGTTATGTCTGTCTTTCTTTTTCACAGGTTTATTTAACCGTTTGGGGCTCCAGGTGACTGCACCTGTCCGAGCTAGTCCCTTGTGGCAACCAAACTGACTCGCCTTTTCTTTTTCTTTTTAGGACATGCAACTGCATGAACCAAAAAACCGCTGTAGGCACATTCTAGCCTCCCTTTTTTCACTGTAAATAGTTTCACTTTTTTCGACTTTAAGAGAAAACACTTTTTTTCTTAAAAATACGTGAGTAGGGTTAGGAAGTTGTGCCCCCGTCCTGAAGAAGGAACACCAGTTCCGAAACATGTCGACGCACACCAGAGGTAGTGTCCATAATAAAGACAACTGACCTCACTTTGCACTTCTTTTTAATAGCACCAGCTAGGGGTCTCGAATAAAGTTTTTTCATAGAACCCACTAGCCAGGTACTTTTTAATTTCTCACCACACCCTTCACTCACATTCCGTAAGTATCCCATCACTTGCACTTTACACACACCACACATAGTCAACCTTGACAGTGCGCCCGCGTAGTCGCCGGTCGCAGCACGCCGCATCCCTCTAGCGGGATGCGAGGACCCCGATGATGAAGCATGACACCAAGGGGCCTGTTGGTGTGTTAGGGGTATTTTTCACAACACTGAGTGTCCCCCATCTCTGAGGGCAGCACTCTGAGTAGGATTCTTCTTGTTTAAGTAACATTAGCTGCACTCCTGGTTGCCAAATTTAACATACAAGTCCCTTGTATATGGTACAAAAGTGTAACCAGGGCCTGAAAGTTAAATGTCACCAGTGGACTGCAGAACTTATTTGGCCACCGTGACAATGCAATGCATGTATCCAGGTCTACCCCTGCCGCCTGAGTATGCAGTTTAAAAACTGTTAATTCAACTTAGCAAAATAAACTGTTTTCAAGGCTTAAACCTTCCTTTTCAATACTTATAAGTCACTCCTATGGTATTCCTTAAATGCCCATATTGCAAGGTGCATAGTGTTTAAAAAGTAGGAAATTTATATTTTATGTTTTGCGGATCCTGGCAGTGAAAAAAAAACAATGATGTTTTTATATATAGCTAAGCTGGACCTCCCATAGGAAGGCACTGGGTTACATTACCTTATAATGCCTAATTTCAGTTGGGGAGTAGTTAGAAAAATGATTGAAAGACTCATTGTAATAGTAATTTGAATTCCAACTTAATGATCAAGTCAGATTTAAATTATTATGAAAATTACACTTTTAGAAAGTTGTCATTTTTCTGTTTCAGACAAATGCGCCTTTCTGACAGTGTTCACTGTCACCCAGGTACCGAATGACTTGTTAATTAGGTGTGAAGTGACTTCAAGAGCTGAGACAAAGGGAGAGGGGCTGACTTTACCCTGACAGGATAGCCATCTGGGCAGTGCCCAGGAACTTAAATAACTTCAAAGGACGCCTACCCTCTCACTGGCAGATGTAGCTCAAACCTGGGCTGGCCACCTCTATTGTCCTGCTAGCCCACCAGGCACCACTCCCAGTAGGAGGGGAACAGCCCCCAGAACCGGTGTTGAGTAGCCACAAGGAAGGGATTGCCCATTGTCATAGCCACACCTCTGGGAGAGCATAGGAAGCTCTATACAGGAGAAGAACAATTCTGCCATATTGCTTTTAAGTATAGAGGGGAACTGTGGAACAAATTAGAGTAAAACACACAACAAGTGCTACAAAAGTGGGTAGGGTCATCCCTGGGAACTTTTACCTAATTGAGTAGGGAGTGGCCAGGAGTTTCCTCCACCCACTGACTGGAACTGGGTGTAAAGTGGCACCCCCACTGCACTCTTCAGAACACTTCTGGAGCTGTGGCAGGCAGAAGAAGGATGTCACCTGATTTTGTGACCTGTGAGGGAAACCCTAAGGGCTGGAACACTCACACATCCCAAGACTGGGATGTGGATTTCAAAGATCAGCTGTTTTACCTCCTGTTAAGATACCAGGCACAAAAGCTGCAGGAATTGCACTTCCCTGAAAACTCAGCTGACCAGTTCCATATGGCCCTGCCTAAGACCCTGCTTGTGCCTTCTATTTGAGTGAGTCATGACCCCTAAGTGTTGTCCCTGAAATCCTGGTAAACTTATATAAGTGTCATAGTGTACACCTCCTATGTAAGCTTAAAATCTGGAACTTAAAATCTTTTTCAAGGATGTTAGCCTAGAAAATCAACTGGAGACTTGGATAAACCTGCCAAATCAATCCAACTAAGGTGCGTTACTGCTGGTCAAAAGCTTTAGGTTGCTCTGACTTTGAGTTTTTCTGGAGCAGCAAATCTGTTTCAGCGTGATGTTGCGAAGAAGGTATCTGACCTCGTAAAGTCCTGTTTGTCTACAGCTTGCAGCCTCGCTCTGCTGGCGGAATCCGAGCTCAAAAAGAGTGACTAATTGCGAAGATAGAAATCTTCACTGGGTGAAGGCACTAAAAGTATCTGGCTGCCAAGGTACCTCCCTTGGGTGTGAATTTTGAATTTTTCCTGCTTGGAGATTTCCTATCAAAAGTCAACTACTTTTCCAGCACTTCGTCTGACACCTATCTGGCATTGTGGAACTTGGCCACAGTCTGCTGCCTTGCCCCACTGAGGATTTTGTTCTTCCATTTCAGATACTAAAACAGAAGGGAAAACTTCTGACTGGGTGGAACCTGAGCCCAGATTTATCAAGGGCGGGCATCGCCATTGGGAAGGTATTCCATGGGTGGAGTGTGGGTGTTCCCAAGCATCCACCCATGTTTAAGGAGCATTCCAAGATTTGCGAAGACTGGTAGACCTGGAAATGCATCAAAATGCTATGCCTTCCAAGGTGAGGGTTAATAATGAGAAATATATTTATTTCTTCTTGTTATTTCCTCTTTCTATGTGTGCTGCATTCTGCAGCACAAGTAATTATGGTGCATTCCTGCTCTCTCTATTTGATGCAGCACAGCAAGTTATTTTACTGCATTAGCTGCGTCAAATCTTGGTAAATCTGGGCACTGATATCTGTATCTGACCTGTGCCCTATTGGGAACCTGAAGATGGCAGGCTACTGTGGAGTAGTGTGGCTCACTGGTTAGAGGCAGCAGACCCAGAAGCAGAGGACGGGCCCGGGACCAGGGTTCAATTCCTGACGTGGCAGGGTGTTTGGGCCAATGTCAGCGGGCTCGATAAATCTCGCCTCAGTGTCACTCTAACCATGGGTTCCACTCAGGAACTCTGGGCAACAGCTTGCTTAATCTCCACAAACGGCCCCATCAACGCCGGGGATGCCTGGCTTCACCTTGGGGGTGCCCAATAGGAATAGGGACCATCTCACAGGGAAAGCCAGGACGGGTTCCCCAGCGTTATACAGTGCCAGGAAACCTACGGGTAGCAGTGCGCTTCACAAGCTCAAATACATTTACATTTACATTTGCATCTGAGGAAAACCAATGATACAAACCACACACAGAAGATGAATAGGAAATGTTCAGATCAGGATGTACAATTTTGTTATCTGAAGAAGAGGGACAACATTATTTAGATGTTGAAAATTTTAGTTACTTAATTAACAAGTATATCAGACACAAAAGTACAAAATAGAATTTTGTGAGTCCAAAAATCTACAGAAGCTTATGACTTTGGATAATAAATGCTACCATATTGGTGAAATCACAGCACTTTAAACACAGAATTGTTCTGGTGCCTGTTTTTATCCTAGTACTTTTTTCATTGCTCTTCCAAAATCTGCCATGCTACTTTCTCTCTGGTTTGATACTTTTGTTTTGGAGAGCAACTGTAATTACTGAGGGCTTTCATCCAAGCAGACATGCTATTTGAGGTTCGATGAGCATCAATTTGAAAGCAATTCCCAAACAGGCAATCAAGAAACAAACCACACGTCCCACCCACTACTGTACATCAAGACCTATATAGTGTTGTTCGACATCGAACAGTAACCGCATGCAACATGAATGCCATATATATTATTCACTTGTTGATATAAAGCTGTGGGGATCGCTAAACATAGGACATTTGAGGAACATTTAATAAAAAGTGTTGAAGTCGTGTGGATTTATCATGATAGCTGTGCTGGCTGGTTCAGCACAGAGCCATGCTCTTGTGTATTATGCGGCTGCAGTGGGTAAGGTGTATCAATTTAGCCGGATAATTCTCCGGGTTAGTGAATTAATTTCGAGGCAACCCTGTTCTGAGTTGTTCTCTGTTAAATTCAAGCCCGAAATTGGAGGAAAGTCTGGTTGAATGGATTAATGTTACATAACGCAAGCACATAAAACCAGGCGCTTAGCTATGTGCTTTGCCAGCACTGCCCATCATCATACGGCACTCAGACATTCAACTCACCTCCTTTAAAATACAACACAACCCTACTTTCTATTTTGGTTCTCGTGATGTAACAGGTGTCTTGGGAACCAGTTGTTTTGCCTTTTAATGTTAGTATATGATTAGAAAATTCTGCATTTAGATCTTCTTGATTAAAAGAAGAAATTATGTTTATTTGTACTCTTGGTGCCCAGCTCAACTAGTCGTACTCCTTCCGGGTCATAGTCGGGTATTGCACTGGCCTAGATGGGGTAGATCTTTTGTGCTTATCTCATCCTTTTTATTTTTCATACTTACGGAGAATACTACAAGACTGTTTTTGATGCCCCTTTTCTTTCAAGAGAATGTCCCAAATGAGTATTTTTTACCATCTTATTGCGGGTGCTAACTGGGTGGTCTAGGCACAGAAAGGGTCCTGACTCATCCCGAACCCACACATAATGCACACAGCCTTGCTCCTGAATGATCGTGCCGAAGCAATGTAGGCTGCTCTGAAGGCAAACTGATCTAAAAGGCATAGCACTAAATGGAATGTCTGCCACTTCCGGGGTCACTTAGGCGCCGGGCCTTGTACAAATGGGACTTCATGAAGCTCTGTAAATTCAAGTAACTTGTGTAATCTGTTGAATACCCATATACAGATAAATAAAAGTCTTCACGAACCGTTGTTAAAAGCAACAAACACCATAATATGGAGAGCAAGCAACGTTATAGTCGGAACCAGCCCTGAGAATGAGCTGCACAAAGGCCAGCCTATTTAACAGATGTATTTCTATGATGAGTGTGAAGGAAAGCAAAAATATATATGCTAAAAATGGTAATGATAAAGTAAATAGATGGAAAATTGATACACCGCAAGTACCATAATGTGAAGCATGAAATAAATCATTAAGAGGCCACATCTAAACTGCACCTACAAGCCTTTAGGAAGGAATTAAAAACGCAAAGGCATATGTACAAGCCCCTATTGCCACGGGAACGTCACTTTCTGTGATGTTCCCGTAGCGATAAGAGCCTTGCCCTATGTACAAGGCAGCGTTAAGCCACTTAACGTGGCTTATCGCTGCCTTGTACATAAGGCCCCCTTTCACGCTATGTTTAGCTTGAAAGGCACATGCAGTGGGTGTTGCAGTGGGTGTTCCACCGTAACACCCATTGTATTTGACGCTTCCCCCTATGTACAAGGGTGGCGTACATAGGAGGCAGGGCCACAAATAAGAACAGGAAAATCCTGGTCTTAAGTGGTCGAAGTGAGGAGAAATGCATTATTTCTCCTTGTTTTTGCTTTTTCCATCTTTTAAAAAAATGACATTTTGTAACTTTCATGTGTGCTGCATGAAGCAGTACACATGAAAGGTACAAAATGGCATTTTAGGATTGTTTATGTGCAGGAAGGGACACCTACCTACATATAGCCAATAATCTCCTGCATGCAGACACCCTTGCACTCTGGTGGAAGGGTGTTAAACTTAGCGCCATCACAGGGGGAAAGGCAAGGCCGCACCACATGCTTGTAAATGTGGTGCAGCCTTGTGTTTCCGAAGTGGCGGAGCGTGTCTGTAAGCCCAGGAGGCTAACCACACGCTCCGCCTAGATTAGGATGATTCTATGTCCACTCACTCAGATCTAGCACCTTGACACCTCCGAGTATCTGCTGTGCTATAGAAGTTACTATAACATAACATAACATAACAACATAACATCCATCTTGCCTTCTGGAGACACACACTCTAAACAATTCAATGCAAGATGATTTGATTGAGTAGTACCATAGCACTGCATCACATTGTATGCACTAGGAGAACATTAATTTCAAAATTAATTTGTAAACTATATTTATTGTTTCCTAATGCTGAGTATGCCTTTCTATTATCAAAGAGTTGATGTGTTCCACAAATCATCTTTGTGATATGTTATTGAATTGATGGGTACCTGAAACACATCTCACTTCGAAACTGCCGAGTGCAATGTGGGATGGTTACAGTCAAATTCAAAATAAGCTTTATTCGGCTTTTGAGTTTAAAACCATAAAAGCAGCAGGTTACAGTCCAATGGGCTTTCTGTGTCAGCAGTGCTTAAGTTAAGAAAAATTAAAAGCTAGGCCCCAATGTATGTCACTGGAGTCCACTTCAGCTGCCACCATCCACCGCTCTTGATTCTGTTGCCAAATTGCAGTGCCAGCTAACAATCAAACTAAAACAAATGTGACATTTTAGGACTATTCAATGCCACTCTCAAACTAGAGATGGCCTGGAAGTGCTAATTTTATCCTTTTCTTTTTAATTTTATTAAATAGTTATATGCTACAATAATGAATTATTCTGTAAAATAGATACACAGCGCCACCATGTAGTGGACATTCCTAAATTTGTGCCAGTGTTTAGAAATAAGTGCCAGTGCCAAGCACCAGCAAAAACAGGGCCAAATTAAGCATTGTTTCAGGTTGGCACGGTGACAAAGTTAGGCAATCAAGAAGGTATATCTTGGCCTGTATTCTGGAATATTGATTCAGAAAGTGTATCAAGCCCACTTCTGTAATGTTGTAGTTGTTGATTATGAGTGCATGGTGGCAGCAATTGTGTATTGTGTCAAGGGCGCCCTTCATTCAAAATAAGCAGTTTACAGTTAAATAATCCTCACAGGAAACTTCACAAATAAAGAAACACTTTATGAAAAATATAGGCAGATTGATTAGAGATCTTCTCATAATACTTGGTTGGTACTGTGGTAATTTAACTGAAATTATAATGTAAATGTAGAGAATGTTCTCTCTCTCTTTTGCGCCCATTTTGTCTCTCTCTTTCTTTTCCAGTATACCAGCCCTAACCGACCTCACCTCCGCAGACAATCAGACTTTCTGTGACTGGATTGCCAGAGCGGGAGCCCTGTTAAGCTCATCCAGAAATATTAACTCAAAAACCACTAAGACCAAAAAAGTGCCCCTTGGTTCTCACTGGCCTTGAAACTTGAGCTGGGCAAGGTTAGAGCACTGGAACGGAGGTGGCGTAGAAATTATGATGCCACCGTACGCAATATCTATAGGGCAGCGAGACGGAAGTACCATGCTGGAATAAAATCCGCAAAGAAAACCCATTATTTACAGGCCTTATCCATGGCAGGCCAGGAAGAAAAAGAAATCTTCAAGATTGTAAAGGACTTTATGAATCCATCAGCTCTATCGCAGGAGATCCCTCCATCTCAAGATCTTTGTAATGCGATATCTGATTACTTTGACAATAAGATCCTTACCATCGTGAAGACTTTTCCACTAGGACCACTCGCGCCGGTGGTTTCTGAACAGACAGTGGAGATGAAGACCTCTACCTGTCTCGAGGAATTTGCCCCAGTATCTCTTGAAGACATCTCTAAGGCTATTTTGGCCAGCAAATTGGGATCCCCTTTTGACCCCTGTCCCCCTCCGGTGTTACACACCTTAGTAGAGATGGTTAATCCTATAATCAACAGGATTATTAATTCCTCTCTAATTACGGCAGACATTCCCAATGACTGGAAGCTTGCAGCTGTCAAGCCTCTCCAAAAAAAGGCACTTGCTGACCCCACCACCCTCTCCAACCTGCTCCCTATCTCCTTGCTACCTGTCCTGTTCAAACTGACAGAAAAGTTCGTCAACAGTCAACTGACGAACTTTTTGGAGAAGAACAACATTCTCCCTCCTAACCAGTCAGGGTTCCGGTAAGAACATTCTACCGAAACGGCCCTGCTTTTTACAGCAGAGACCTTACGGGCGGCTATGGATCAAGGAAAGAAGGCTGTCCTTATCCTACTTGACCTGTCGGCGAACAAAAAACTTACCTGAAAGCCGCCGCAACACGCGCACGCTGTGACACCGCGAGGGCGCCAGGGGAGGCGCACAAAAGCGCCGCAGGACCGGCGGAGCTTTGGGACGAACAAAAAACTTACCTGAAAGCCGCCGCAACACGCCACAGCTTGCCAGGCGTTACAGCCCACGCCGCCACCGCCAAGAGTCACCTTCCCTGAAGTCTGGAAGCGCCGCCGCTCCGGGACTACGAATCCCGGCAGCCTACGCGGCGGCGCACGCTGTGACACCGCGAGAGCGCCAGGGGAGGCGCACAAAAGCGCCGCAGGACCAGCTTCGCGGGACGCGAGCGGGACGCCCGGGGCTAAGCCCGGGCAAAGGGCGGGCCCTCTACGGCCCTCAGCGGCACGAGGAGGCAGGGCTGGGCCAGAAACTCTACAGGACTTAACTCAAGTAAGCCATATTGTTGTGTTAACTATATACCAAGTACTTAAAGTTCTAAACGTTGGCTGTGAGTATATTGAAAAGTATGCCTGTGAAAACGAAGGAAGCCCCACAGAAGACCCTTGATAATTTTCTCGTCTAGACAGTCAGGAAAATTAATATGCAAAGGAGAGACTCTCTTGGTCTAAGCCAATCCCCAGACCTTCGCTGTTTGTCACCTACTGCTTCCACTATGATTGATGACACTATTTTGCAAGAAACTAGCCAGGAGAATGTAATTAGCGGCCCCATTCTCCTGGATGTAAGCAGTGCACCAGATAATGCAGATACGGCTATTGAGACTTCTAACATACAGGCTGAGGGTGGTATTGATATTGACACTGACTCTGATCAAGAGACACATGCACAAGCTGCACCCAAGGAGATGACACCAAAAGGGCATGCAACAAGACCAAGACGCTTATGCACAAAGATTCCCCTAAAGCTGAGTGGCCCGCGTATAGGGGCAAGAAAGAAAAGGGTTACTACCCCAAAGACTAAACAAGCAAACGTCATGGAGGATAATCAGTGTCATATTTTCGAGGATGCTTTTTTCGAAAGGATCTCTGACTTTCTTGAGCATAAAATCAATGCCATTGTTAAACCCTTAATATCTAAATTGGACAAATTGCATGCAGAGGTCAAGAGGTTGTGTGGCTTAAGCACTAAGGTAATAGATGGGGTGGAAAATATCACCAAGATAGTCACTATCATGCCCAACAACATAGGGGGAGATGTGATTAATGAAGTCTTTCGTGATAATGAAGGGATTCAGTTACCTGTTGACAATCCATTGCCCCAGCCATTAATACCTCTGTCTACCATCTCTCAGGGCCCTCTTTTGGTTACCATCCCAACAGATGTTCTCCCTTCTGCTGGACCACCCCCAGCAACTACCCAAACAACGGTTCCCCACCAATATTTAGTTGAGGCCACCCCTGTGGTTCTGGTGCTTGCAAACGTACCCCCTCTGGAAGGGGGAACAGTCGAAAGCCCTACCTCCCTTACTAGTAAGGCTCTGCACTGGTTAACCAACAATATGCGGTTAGCCCCAGGGGGGAAACATCATCTGGCAAATGTCATCACGTCTGCGACCAGGGTCCCTTGGCTGGGAAACCGCCGAAAAAGTTTAAGGGGGACTGTGTGGCAGTGACCCTCTCGAACCAAGATGTTCTCCCAAACATCCTGGCCAATCTATTCCCCCCCCAACGCAGAAAAGGCACTGTTGTTCCTCTTACTTTGAAGTTTTTTTATGGGGAGCAACAAAATGTCACGTACCCAAGGACTCCAGCGTTGGGGTGGGATAGACCCTGGGATTCCAACCCCAGACAAGGGCAGGATATAAGGCATAATTCTGTAGCTCAATATCCCTTTCTTTCACGGCAAAATGCTTTTGTCGAACCTCTCCAGTTATTTAACCGCTATGCCCCATTGTCCTTCATGGACCAGAATGATTGACTCGCTCCTATAGAAGATACTAACAATGAGGATTTTTTACCTGTTTCTTTTCCTGCCCCTGTACATTTAGATCTAAAAAATAAAAATAACAGGGTGTGTAGTATCCTGAGCTGGAACATCGCTGGTATTAACTCAAAAATTGGTAATAAGAACTGGCTGGAAATGGTTAGTTCTCACGACATTCTTGTATTCCAGGAGACTTGGGAGACGTCCGACGGATTTGCTCTAGACGGCTTTTCCCAGTTCTCTGTACCTGCTGTTTCTAGCACATCTGGAAGGGCAAGGGGAGGCTTGGCTATATATATTTCCTTAAACGTTCAGGGAAAGCCAAGACGAATTAACTTTAACTCAACAAATATACTAGCAGTTGAATTAACTACTTTTAACTCACAGCCTATCTTATTAGTTAATTTTTATAATTCTCCTGTCAGTCAACTGCTCAACGAGCACTTGGAAACCTTAGAGGATTTCTTGTCTACCCACAGCGAAAATAGTGCCCACGGCTTTGACGTGATTCTCATGGGAGACTACAATATCCACCCATGCGACAGGGATTGCCGTGAGGAATATGAAGATTTTCCCCCTTATCTCTGTATTCCGCACTTTGAACACTCACCGCGTGGGGAGGCACTGGAATCACTTTTAGCAACTTTTAACCTTTATGAATTTTCTAGTAGTAACAGAGACTTGAGGTTACCGACATTTGTGGGTAACAACTCTGGCACAATAGTAGATTATATTTTCTTGTCGTCTAGTATTTTGTCTGAGGTCTCAAGTTCAACCTATAAGGTAGAAACCTCAGTCTTTAGTGATCATAACCCAGTAATTTTAGAGATTTTATCCCAGGGAGTTCTTGGAAAGAGAGAAGCTGCAGCCTTATGCGTGACTAATTTAGTTCTGGGAGATCAGAACCGTAGGCTGAAGTGGGATCAAGTTACCCCGATCACTTTTATACAGGATACCCTGTCCAAAGTTGAGGGTGAGGTCGCAATCTGCCTAGATAAAAACAACTCGTCTCCTATCTTGATAGAGGCCTTCAATATTATCTGCAACCAGATTGACCTGGATCTGACTGTAAGGAATAAGGGCCGGATATGTAGAGGTAAAAAATGGTTTAACACAGATTGTTCAAAGGCCCACTCAATTCTCCTAAAGGCTTTAAAAGCGGAGCCAAGAGATAAAGTACAGATAGCGCTGTTAAGGAAAAACTACAACGACGCCATCAGAAAGAGAAAATCAGAGATCAAAACTGAGGCCTGGAACGATTTGCTCTCGCCCGAAATCCAGAGAGACAGCTCAAAATTTTGGGCGATAATAAATCATCCCTTTTTTGTCGATCCAGATAAGCAGAGAGCAGATTGCACCATTCCGGATGATCAATGGGTCACACACTTCAGCAATATTTACAGCTGTCCTGATAATACCTCAGGCTGTGGATTACTATCCACACAAGCAGTCCCTCCCATTTCTCCTTTTAGTATAGAAGAGGTAAAAAAAGCTATCAGCGACACACATTCTAAAAAGGCTCCAGGCCCTGACGGGGTTCCCGCTGACTTTTTTAAGAGTGCCCCTGAATTAAGCGCCAAAATTCTTACCAATATTTTTAATGCCACAAGAGATTTTGTTTTTCCTATTAGCTGGTCAAAGTCCACCATAATACCTATTTTTAAAAAGGGACAAAGAACAGACCCAGCCTGTTATAGGCCAATCTCCCTAATCGACTCAAGTGTCAAGATTTTGGGAAGAGTTCTCTTAGGTAGATTGACCCAGCTTCTAGAAGAAAAGGGCATTTTATCGAATGCACAATACGGCTTCAGAGCGAAAAGGGGAACCCTGGATCCGTGTCTGAATTTAGAACTGATCATAAGTAAGTATGTAGCAGCCAAGGGGGGCTCCCTGTACATGGCCTTTATGGACCTCTCATCAGCTTTTGACCTGGTCAACAGGGCTAAGCTGTGGGGGGTCCTTTTGGCCATGGGCTTTGATGCCCCACTAGTGGGATACTTGGCAGAGTTACATAGAGACCTCAAGACGTCTGTCAGAGTGACCAGAGAAGGGAGATGTACCTGTCATTTTGATTCAGGGAGAGGGGTTAGGCAGGGATGCATCCTTGCACCCCTTCTCTTTACACTTTATATAAATGGTCTTGAGGCAGTTTTGGCTGCGTCCCACATGGACATTCCGCGCGCAGGAGAAATAAAGATTCCTGTCCTCCTGTACGCGGATGACGCCGTCCTTTTAGCACGTTCTGGAGTGGCACTAAGCAAACTACTGTCAGCTTTTGGGGATTTCATGTCCTCACTGGACATGAAAACTAACGTAGAAAAATCCCACGTAATGATAGTAGGAGCCGCAGGCAGGAAAAAAAAGACTAAAACTTTCTTTTGCTCAGGGAAGGAGGTCAGGAGAGTTCCATCTTTTCCCTACCTGGGCGTGATCTTTGACGAAAAAGGCAAGTGGGGCCCCCAGCTTTTGGCCAAAAGCAACGCAGTAGCAAGAGCGGCTGCTGGGCTGCTTGGTTTTGCTAAAAAGCTTGGCGCTCGCCCCATGGAGAGCATTATAAAGGTCTACAAATCTAAATGCTTATCGGTTGCCCAATACGGCTCTGTCATCTGGGGGTACACTAATCATGAGTATGATAAAATTCAAAAAGTTGACAATAAATTCCTGAGAACTCTGCTCTCTGTCCCCTAGTCAATTTCTACATACATAATACACACAGAGCTCGGCTTGGGCTACATCACCGACATCCTGAAGGCAGCCCCAGTTATTGGTTGGTTGAAAGTGTGGCTCAATCAGGAGCTCACTCTAAACCATCATATTTTTAAAGATTGCTTAGCCTTGGACAATGTTTATAACATTCCTTGGTTAAAATATGTCAAGACGCAGCTAACTCTAGTTGGCCGATCTGAACTTTTTTCCTCCCCACATTTGATAAATCTAGAAGACATGAAGACAGTCAAAAATCTTTTGACTGAGCGTTATGTCCTGGAGAGGGAAGCCACAGAGTTGAACAAACATACGGTTAGGAAACATTGTACGATAATAACTGTCCCAGGTATGGAACCATATCTCTGTTCGGTACATAAACCATACCATCGTTTTCTCCTAACAAGATTCCGCCTTGATTTAATTCCTTTTATACTGGGCAATTTTAAAAAGTGGTCTAGACCTGAAAATGCTGACCAATTTTCTATTCAAGACACAACGCACTTTATCCTGTTCTGTGGTCATTACAAAGAGACCAGATACTGTGCAATATGGGTTTTACTCAAGTCAAACCAGCTATGCTATTTCTGCAACTTTTACCCAGTTTAAAAGTGGCATTTCATGTTGCTAGTTTTTTGGTTGCTGGTGCACGTATAAATAAGCATCGCTTTAGCGCCAGGCACTTTGTCTCTGATCAATGATTACCTTCTATATTCAAATGAATTTTTTAGATTATGGTACAATTTTATTCTTGTATAACGTGTTTTTAGGGTTTCTTATAAATTTTATAAATTTTATAAAAACTCTGTAAATCTATAAATTCTTCTGTATGTACTACTATGTGTCATGATGAAATGTTACCGTGTATTGCTCGTTCTTCTTTTATGATTTTAATTAATCGAATAAAGAAATTTTGACTGACTGACTGACTGACCTGTCGGCAGCCTTCGATACGGTCTCACATAACATCTTAGTGGACCGATTGGCTGCCGCAGGGGTAGGAGGACAGGTCTTGGCCTGGCTTAGGAATTTCCTTAGCAACAGACGCCAAGTCACAGTGTTGGGCCAATATCAGTCTGAGGCTAAAGCCGTCAGCTCAGGGGTCCCTCAGGGCTCAAGTCTAAGTCCTGTACTTTTTAACTTGTACATGATACCCCTAGTGAAACTGATCGCGTCATTCCAGATCAGTTCTATTTCATACGCTGACGACACCCAACTCATTCTGGTGCTGGATAGGGAATGGCCAGGTGCCGAGGAATGTCTAGCAGCAACTTTTAAATGGATGACCAACAATCATTTAAAATGTAACGCTGGAAAAACAGAAATTCTGCCATTCGGGAGTCATAATCTGTTTTCCCCAAAAATGTGCTGGCCGGCGGAGGCAGAAGCCCCTCCCAACACTATTACATCTGCCCGCAATTTGGGCATCAAATTTGATGACCAACTATCTTTCAAACTTTAGGCTGTGGCAGTAGCTGGGACGTGCTTCCAGATCATAAAAGCACTAAGGAAGTTTTTTGACCTACTTCCGTTATCAGCGAGGAAAACAGTTGCAGTGGCCTTAATAAATTCTAGGCTGGATTATTGTAACGGCTTATATACTGGAGCTAACAAAACCATCCTCCACAGGTTACAAATGGTCCAAAATGCGACGGCCCGCCTTGTACTGCGTTGGCCCCGTAGGTCTTGAACCTCAGCAGCACTTAACATCCTCCACTGGCTGCCAATAGGTAAAAGAATTCTGTTTAAAATTCTTATAATTACCTTTAGGGCATTTCATCGGCAAGGCCCAAAATACCTATGCAGTGGTTTTAAAAGATATCACCCGACACGCTGGCCGAGGTCTGCCAGTCAGAATCTACTTACAACCCCCCGATTCAAGCTGGCCACAAAAGGTGGTAAATCCCTTTTTGTATTAGGCACCAGGGCCTGGAATAAGCTTCCGCCCCTTTTACGTTCACTATCCCAAGAAACTTCTTTCAGGAAGGCATTAAAAACTTGGATCTTCTCTTTGCCCGATGCGACATGTAGGGCTTTGGTGTAATTTGTGGTGTAGAGTGTAAGTCATCCTTTTCCCTCCAACTCCTCCACCTGGGTTGGGTCAGCGCCAAGATACTCCTTGGAGTGAAAGCAGCGCTATAGAAATGTCTCTTACATTACATTACATTACCTCATCCATAGGATTCAGTCCAATTCAATTCAATTTATTATTTGATTTATGTGCCTAACTTCTTGGTTTACAAGTATTGGCTAAGCTTTGCTGACTTATAGGAACTGCAGTTTAATTTTTATATATGAGTTTTAGTAGGCATACTGCTGCCTTTTCTGCCATCTCTTGTTCTTCGCTGAGGAAGATGCACGTTTTGTTTCAATCTTCAGTTTTCTGATGTCAACTTTCTTGCAGGAGCATTTTCCAAAATATTATTTTTTACAATCTGAGTTCTTGCAATAGGTAGTAATTACATCTGAATGTTTTCTCAATATTTGCATGTCTAATGTGTTAATAAAAACATGACATAATAACAAATCTCATATAACATATCACACATATTTTTTATGTAACCATGACATCAAGTTGATGTCCAGTTTGAAATTTAAATGGTAACAACATTGACAGTGCACAGCATAGTAATGCAAAGTCTTAGGGGAATAGTCACAAGGACCGGTGATACCTATTGCAAATGCCAGTTAGCTGCATTTTTTTATTGCCGCCTAACCCTGAAAACTATTGCCATGTTAGTGGCGTATTAACAAGCCATCACTACATGGTGATAGAATCAGGGAACGCCGTTGATAACTACCGCTAACATCAGCGCGAAGGCAATTGGAAATCCAGTGTTAGGCCCATTAGCGGCATGCTAAATCATGTTAGTCAGCCCAATGTGAGTTTTTTGACTCTATTGCAAAAAATAGCCTATCAGTCAACATCCAATAGAAAATAGGCATAAACACAAAAAAAATGCAGAATGGAGCAGCCTGGGCCAAGTGCATCACACATCAACAACTCCTGCAAGCCACCTAACATCCAGGATGACCAGGATGAGAGCCAGGATGCCTTGCTGGACCTGCATCTGGAGCCTGGATGCCTCACTGGACCTGCGTCTGGAGCCTGGATGCCTCGCTGGAAAGCCTGCAGAAGGATGTGGCGGAGCTGTGGAGTCGATGAGCCGTGGCGGTAGACATTGAGGCTCGACGATCACCCGTACCTGGTGGTGAAGTCTGGCAGGTCGCGTGGAGAAACATTGTTGATCTGTGTGAGAAGACCGCCTTGCACATCTTGGAGCTGTCAATAGTGTAGGCGCTCTGGCGCCCCAATGCAGGGGGGGGTTTGCATCACATACTACGATCCACCACTACACCGGGTGCACGGAGCGGATTACCAACGGTGGGTGCCGCCTCTCTGCATCACAGGCCGGATGATGTTGGACTGGCCGGATGCTGTGGAGAGTGAGGCCCCTGAGCTGTGCCGAACTTGTGTGGTGGGAGCGCTGCAATTTCACGTCTAAGGGGCCCTGCTGCATCAACTGCATCAGGAGGTTCACCAGCAGACTTGGCGGCGGCGGCTGTACCCAGTCTTGTGAAATCTCACCTGGCTGAGGCTCCTGCTGGCTGAGTAACAGATTTTGAAGCCGATTGCGCCATGGTGTCAACGTCCAGGTAAGGAGAAGGTGGTCCACGTTCACATGAGATGCCTTGGGGTAGAGTTCCCCAGGCCTAGCACACGTAGATGACGCACTCCCAGTGACAGCTCACCCGCTATGGCGGAAGAGTGTCGCCCCACTGCTTTCATGCAGTGCAGAAGAGGAACAATCATCACAGGATGAGAACTTACTGATGTAACCGTGCTATGTTTCCTTTGCAGTTGGGATGGTGGGTAGGACTGCTCCAAGGACAGGGCAAGGCATGGGCGGATTGCCATGCCCACTCAAATGTGCAATGACTGTTTGGTTTGCCCACTCAGGCTGCCCATAGCAGTCATGCACACTTCCCTGTCCGTACTGCCGGCTGTATTACAGTCTGTATGGAGAACATGCCCACCCCTCCAAACCATGGCTGCATACCTTGTCCCGTTGCTAATTACCAATCCCACCGCTGCTTCGCAGCGTTGTGATTGGCTCAGGGATGGGAGCATGGCTGCCTACTTCCTGTTCCTGGAAGCGGACGAAGGAGAGCTGGAGCAATGAAGACACGGGACCCGGCTTCGAGGTAAGACTTCCCTTATTAAAATAACTCATCCCAAATTCCATATTTTACCGCAAAACACACCCCAAATTTCATATTTGAGCCCAAACCACACCCCAATTTCTATATTTTACATCCAAAACCCATACCCACCCGAAAAAATTTAAATTACCCCATTACTGACCTCACAAAGTGTTGTAATCGAATGCGATGTAAAGGCACCTGCGTTGTCTGAGTTGCGTTGTTAACGATGTACTGCCTGCATTATAATGGTCGTCTCCGGTGCTAAAGGCAACCCATAGGCTACGCCGTTTACGTCCGTCTGCCCCTCGACTGTGCTCAGCAGCAAGGAGCCTTCCTCTTGGACACTCCACCGCTAAAACGCCAGCATCCTCCTCGCCATCAACCCTGGACACCACCTCGCCTGCCAGGACCAACCTCTGCTCCGGACCGGACATCACCATCACCATCACCATCATTGACGGCTACAGCATCTCCCGCAAGGAGCACCCCGACCATCAAGGAGGAGGAATTGCTATCAATTACAGAAGCACACTCCGACTGACCACGCACTCTAATGACCTAGGGTGACCGTGGACCACCTCAACTCCCAGATCCGGACCAAGCCCAAGCACATCCTCTGTGGCACCCTCATGTGCAGACCCCCCCGGGCCATGGTCCCTATTCTCCAATACCATTGTGACCTCATTGCACCCCAGGGTCTCCTATCCACCGTCAACCTCCTACTCAGTGAACTGTTGTTCCACCTGGACAACCCCAGTGACGGGACACCAGCCTCTCCTGGGGAAGGTCCCGTACATTGAACGCAAGCAGCAAGTCACCCCAACAAGCCACATAGCTGGTCACCTCCGCCAGCAGGAACTTCAACTACAGCCACAACACCGGATTCTCCTGGACTGACCATAATTGGTAACATAATGTCTTCACCTTGCCCACCAGATGCCACCGCCATCATCGCAACCCCTCGCAGCTGGATCAAGGCCACCGAAGAATGTCTTATCAACTCCCTTCTCACCAGTACTCCACCAATGCTTCCAAACGATCAAACGCAGCGCACAACCACCACCGATGGATCTCCAACAACGCCGACATTTCGGGCACCCCTCATGAACTGCACTGCGTCAGTACCTTCTCCTGCCTGATGGCAGGAGTGAGGGTGGTGCAGTGCCACAGGGATAGGCTGGCCCCATGCATTGATTGAGTTGCGTCATTTTTGTGACATGACTGCAGCAATGCGTGACTTTAGCGTAGATAGATACATCAGGATTCCTGACGTATCTGTCAAAACTTGCGTCATGGAGCGCTGTCCAGTGAATACAGCGCATCCATGCTGTTGCAAGAAGGGCATAGTGAGTAGTGTTGCAATGCTGTCTTGTCGCAGCGCTGCAACACTTTTCATGACTGGGGCCCAGAAATGTGCACTATCTTATTGATAGTGTGCATTCCAGCTCTGTAGTTTTGTCGCGGACAGCGCTGCAACATTGCTTGTTGTGCTGTCCAGCACCAAAACCTGCTGAGATGAGGCCCCAAGTGTTATCCCCATTTTTAAGACCAGCTATTTTCTGATCTTAAGTAACTGGCTCTAACTGCAGTTAGAGACATTTTTTTTGGTCTTCAGAACTTCAAGGATCCCCTTCTGAATATGGAGTAGTGGAGTTTGCAGCCGTTTTCGCACTGTCACGTCTATCCTGCATATAATTATCGCTAACAGAAGTAGCGATCTTTACAACTGATGTTTTTGCCTAAAAACTATCACTAACAGCTGTTAGCGACAGCTTGGTAATCGGGCGATAAAAGTATCGCCGCATTAGCGGCAGAAAAGTGGCGCTAAACAAAGGAGCCTGGCAGATAGACCCATGGGCACCGTCAGGCTGCTGCTGGCTCTGTCAACTTCTCTCAGTTCAATGTCTTTCCTATCAGTAGTGCTTTAATGTCATAACCCATTGTCAAAGCTCTTTCACTTCATACATAGTACTAAACAATTTTATTTGTGAGTACCTGGGTCTCTTATAGTGGCACAGGTTGACAACTCATCTGCTGCTTCTCTGAAGTCTCAGGATCTTTTGGAGAAGGAGCACGCAGCTCTTCTGTTTATCCCTCAGTACTGTGAATGTAGGGATCTTGTTGGAGAGTTCCCAATAGAAGCAATTCTTTCTTTCCTCATGTTTGGGGTGACGGCAAAGAAAATGCTTTTCTCTTTCTCTGACTCCAGTGTCTCATTGTCTTATTATGCTTTCCATGTCTGTCTGTGTTGCCCCTTTTCAATCTCTAGCTCTAAATTTGTGTCTGGCCATTAGAGGGCAGACGACTTACTAAGGTTTTGCGACAGGGTTGTGTCACTTTTGTGGCGCAGCCCCAATAGACAATATTTTTTTGTATTTACTAAGCCATGCAAAGCCACTTTGAGTGGTATAGTAAATGCATAGTAATGCAATACTGCTCATAGTGCTCCCTTGCATTACCTTGTATTGGGAAGGCATTCCATGGGTGTTCTCATGCATCCATCCATGGATTTTGGCGCATTCCCAGTTTTACTACAGTTAATAAACCTAGGAATGTGTCAAAATACTACACCTTCCCCAGTGTTGCATAACAAGGAGAAATATATTTACTTGTCCTTGTTAATTCCTCTTTCTATGCATTATGCATTCTGCAGCACACATAGAAAGAGTAATATGCCTCTAA
Organism: Lissotriton vulgaris; assembly: GCF_964263255.1. Lineage (NCBI taxonomy): Eukaryota > Metazoa > Chordata > Amphibia > Caudata > Salamandridae > Lissotriton > Lissotriton vulgaris. The sequence goes on from NC_141696.1 coordinate 1,165,545,177, forward strand.
GGATTGTTTTCGTGCAGGAAGGTGTCCCTTCCTGCACAAAAACAATCATGCCTGTAAGGCAGGCACCCTTACACTGTGGTGCAAGGATCCCTGCCTTGGCACTAGCAGCATACAGTGCACCAGCACAAGGAAGAAGCAGAAATGCTTTTGTTTTTGGTTTCCTTTTAGTTGCGCACAGGAGCTATTATTTATTTATTCTTCTTATTTCGGATGTCTGCATCTCAACTTGTAAGTGTGGTTCCTCTATGACTTTATTTTTTCACATTGTCTAGGATTTCCAGGAATTTGTTAGAAATATTTGCTTTCACATCTCTCGTGGTGTATCTTGAGTTATGTGTATGATAGCATCGACAGAGGACAGGTCAATTACTGAAGGGTTTTGTCACTGATACTTTCTTCAGTGCCTATCATATAAAAAGGTACCAGAAACCACTGCACGACTGAAAATTCAGATCTATTATTCATATGCTATGTCAGAACCGGACAGTTAAAGGTTCTAACAAAGTGTTAGCCTATATTAAGCAATGTTTATCCAGCTGCAACTACATGTTTATTCTTTAGGCTCTAAGCCTTCATGTGTGTGTAAATAACACATATGGCAATATGCCATAGTACACAGTAATGTACATACCTGAGGCTGACAGTTGCATTGTACAACAGATTATGCCTTGAGCTATGTTTTGTGCATATTTTAAACTCTCCCCTCCTCTTGCAAACACAGGTGGTGCACAAAGGCAACCAAACATCACCCCGCGTCAACAGCACCAGTACCCTCAAGCCATGCCGTAGAACACAAGTAGAATGAATGGAACATTCATTGTTGTTTAATAATATCTTTCAATGGTACATTAGCTAACACTCTGTACAGAATAGCATGATTATATTGAAGTTATAACTAGCACTGAATGCTTATGGAATTGTAATATGGCCATCACATTATAGACTACCAGAGACAAATGCATTCTAAGCATGTATGTTTGTGGTTCACTTCAGATGTATCTGGGATGTCAATGAGTTTGAAGGCATGTTCCATTTTCTAATATCCCATGCCAACGCCTACACTTTATGGGCGATATTCAGGACTAAGACTAAAACACTAAGGATACCTTTATCTCTTTACTATTATGGGACAATTTCTGTTAAAGATTAAGAAGGCATGATCCAGGTATTAACATGGTCCATGAAACTTGCACCAGGTTTGCATTACAAAAGGGATGCAAACCTGGTGCAAACTGTTATGTTGGGATTTACTTTCCAAAGCAAATACTAATTTGCTTTGGAAAGTTGTGCAAAGTAAATCAAAGTAGTTTTATGCACTACTTTTCATCGAGGTCACTTTCCATGGGTGGCACAAGGGTGTTGCCACTAAAAAGAGGTAGACAGCACATAATGGCAGATGCATCAAAGTTATGTTTTGCGAGTCCTTAATAGCGAATTTTAAGGATTCGCTATTTAGAGATTCCTTAAATTGCGATTTCTGCATTTGGGATGATGCATCCCAAATGCAAAAATACCGGGAGCAAACGGCCAGATTCTGAGAATCTGCCCGTTTGCTCCCGGTAGTTTCTTTGATGCATCTGCCTGTTTGTGACAAAAATTCATCCCTCCTTGAGGCAGGGATAAAGTTTGAGAAAAGTTCTCCCTTTTCTTAATCTTTTCTAAGCTGTAATTTGCAGCACTCATACAACGTTAGTGCATGTCTAAGTAAAGTTTTTTTGTCCTGGAAGGGTGCCCTTCCAGTACAAAACCCAATGCTTGACATCACCCAGATACAACCTTGCACTATGGTGCAAAGGTGTGTGTGTTGGTGCAAGGCAGCCATAATTGCACCAGCACTAGAGGAGAGAGTAAGCGTGTCATATCTTAGTAGATATTCGCTGTTCTGCTTTCTCCCTTTCACACAATGCAGCACAGCAACTTTGGCTACTGCTTTATGTCACTTTTTAGTAAATTTCCCCCTCAGTTTCTTCTGTCACCAGTGGCGACTACTCCTGGGAAGTAGGAGTGAGGCGGGGTGGGAGTAAGATGGGGAGCGCCCACCACTCCCCCATCCTGCTCTGAGAGCAGAGCAGATCTGGCTGCCCCACTAAGACATGCAGCAGGAACAAATAAAATGATAATAACGTGGAGTTACTATCATTTTATGTATACTTTTTTTTTAACTGCAAAAAGCAGTTGGGCGATGCTCTTCCGACTTAGCGGCGGAACCAACTCGGTTTGTCACCTTTTTATGTTGTTATTTGCTCAGGACTCTTTTGCACTTACCATTTACTGGTGCTGCAAGAGTTTCATGATCCTGGTTTGCTGTGAATATCACTGTTCTTTTAGGCTCATACATGTCCATTGAAAAACTTTCCTCCAACATTGAACATTGTGTGTACCCACAGAGTATCATACAGACCAGGGGCTATTAACTTCATGATGTATGATATGGCTTAGCCCATCTCACCCAAAACCTACACCTCTCTTAATGGCCTAATATTTGGAGTGTGTGTTGTACACCTACACAAACTCTAACTTAGCAAAATATGTAGCACGGGCCATCCAAAAAAAGGGAGAGTTTTGCTGCAACACGCAAATCACTGTGAAAGGCCACTTGAATTCCATGAACATGTTGTTGGCTAATGCCTGGGTAGAACTCTAGTGTACATTTTGCACCCATTATTACATCAATTCCCATACAAATATGTGTTTGCCAGTTTCACATATTGGATACTTGGTGAAACTTTAATGGAGGATGTCATTTTATTTAAACCCTATCAATGTGTGACTCACTTTCACCAATTTCCTTAAATAAAAGTCATGTCAATGGACCTAATATAATTTAATGAATTTGCCCTGGGCCAAGTATTCAACTATAACGCTGTGAAATTATCAGAAGAGATTATACAAGATGTTCAGTTTCTGTTTCCATTATAAACACATTCACACAATGATCAAGCATCCTCTGGTAGTCACCTTACATACGGCAGAAGTACTTGATCTATTGTCTGCGATTCCACAGTCTGTGAACACTATGTCATACGTTTTATTGGCAACCCATGAATGTTGTGGTTGTTCTAGTCAGGCAAACAGAAGAAAAAACATTCATGCTGAAAAATAAACGATATATTTTAGCCCAAGTTCAGACCTCATGTTGTTCTCCAACCTCTATCCGATTCCAGTGTTTTCTATCCCATCACACATTCTGCAACATGCTGGAGAAATGTATGTTATGTTATGTAGCTTCCTATAAAGCACACATCTATCTATAGGTTCCCTATCACTAAACAAATTAGAATTTTCTGACGATGCTGCCCAAGAGGTTAAATTGGTGCAAAAAGTAGGATTTTTGTTTTCCCGAAACTTATGCAGATCTTCTTTTGAATATAGATGCAGGATATTTATTCCCAAAATGTAAGCTGTGTGGAAAAGGATCAAGCCCTACAACTTTGGGGGGCGCTAGGTGGCGCCAGACCAAGATGGCCGCACTGATGTGAGGCTCCCGCCAGACCGAGCGCTCCAACCTCTCCTTAAGTGATCCTGCCTTGATGAATCCGCGTTTGCATCGCCCCCACGTCTGCCTCTCATCGTGCTGATCACAGCGATATCAGACTCGCCCTGTTTACTTGCTTCCTGGCGAGGCCGGCTGCCTGTTTGCGCTGGGGCGGTCCGAGGTGCAGCTGCGGTGTTCCTCCTGACCGGCTACTCTCCTTCAGGAAAGTCCGGTGCTCTGCGGCCTTGCTGGTGTGGCCTGGGGGTCGGCCCGCGACGGAGATCCGGCCCGCGGAGCACCTGAGGACTGCATCCGATACCCCGGGGGGGGGGGGCACGACTTCACAGGTGAGAGCTGCCTGATTTCTCCTGGTCTCTCCTGCTGCTGCTGCCCGGCCCGCCCTCCCTCCCCCCGCCACTGGTACTGGGCCCTACTGCACCGCGCTGTGCCCTCGGCGCTCGGACCATCCGCCATCTTTGGCTACTACTGCGAGGCTGTGGCGGCTGGGAGCGGCACCAACGCTGGACTTGCCCTCAGTACTTCGCCCCTCCCCCCCACACACCCGAGGCACGGACTGCACCTTCCGCCTGGGTAACTTCTTTGGAGCTCGGTCACTATCGCTGCCTGTGCTGCAGACGCCCGACCCCGGGCTGGGACTGGGTTGCGCCGGGCCTTGCCACGTGGGGTTGCTGCCCAGTCCTGGATCCTTTCCTGGGACATATTTTTTCCCGCTTTGGACCCCCCCTCCTCTGCCTGGCTCGCCTTCCCTGCCGCACAGCATATCTGACCTGGCTCTCTGCCGGTTCTCTCCGTGGGTCCCCCCCAATCCTCTCCCCCCCCTCCTCATTGACACTGCTGTTGTACCTGCGTCCTCCATTCCTGTGCGAGAGGCACAGACTCGACCTGTTGTGAGGCCTGCACAGTCGGTGGCACTGCGTGGGACGCCGGTCCGTGGTGCTGCCGTTCCTTTGGGGCTAACATCCTCGCTGGCCCCCTGCGGGGGTACCATCTGGAGGGCGGCCTGGGCCTACTAGCTGGGCTTCTCACTGCTGCCTGCGAGCACACGGCCTGAAGGGCATTGTCTCGGCCTTCACCATCCACTCCTTTGCGTCCTGGCGACTGCTTCACCCCCGTCATCTCGGGCGCCCAGAAGAGTCATGGGCTGCGGTGACGCCAGGCAGTCCAAGATCCCTTTTGAGACTAAAAAGACTCCTAAATCGACGCCGGAGCCTGATGGGGGTCCGGCCTCCCAGGCGCCTCCGGATGAGGACTGCAGGGCACTGTTGCTGGGCCTGAAGCAAAGCCTCGTTACTATTGACGCCAAAATTGATACCATCAACACACGCATGGACAGTGTGGTCACCAGGCTTGAACAGCACGACACTCGTATTAAGGACACGGAAGATAGGATCTCTGTCCTTGAAGATGGCGCCACCTCGACGAGCAACCAGGTCACCCAGATGGACAGACTGCTTAAGCTCATCGCAGATAAGAACGAAGACTTGGAAGCGAGGTCTCGGCGGAATAATGTCCGTATCCTGGGCCTTGCGGAGACCACCAACACTGGAAAAATGGAGACCTTTGTGGAGAACCTCCTCGTCGAACTATTTGGGAAAGAATCCTTCTTGTCGCACTTCATTGTTGAGAGAGCCCACAGATCACTGGCGGCGTGCCCACCTCCCGGAGCGCAACCTCGCCCCGTCATTGTTCGCTTTCTGAATTATAGAGACAGAGACTCAGTGTTGAGACGGGCAAGGGAGGTGGGAACTGTGCACTACTGTAATACCACCCTCTCCTTCTTTCCTGATTTCACCTCCGCCGTCCAAGAGGCCAGGCGCAAATTCACGACGGTCAAGAAAAAGCTACAGGCGAGGGAGATGTCATATGCTATGCTCTACCCTGCCAGACTGAAAGTAACATTCCAGGGTAAACATCACCTCTTTCAAAATCCTCATCAGGTGGAGGACTTCCTTAAAAGCTGCAGGGGGGTGATGCTGGTGTGGCTCGGCGCAGATCCAGGTCGCAATCACCATTGTCGCAACAAGACTGAGATTGAGTTGGCAGACAGGGCGATGCATATCACTTTGGACACACTTGGGTTTGTGTGCTTTGTGTTGGATACTAGTTTAATGCAGGGTCTTACTGTCTAAGTCACATTCCTGCGCTCGGTCACCCGCCTCCGTCCCACGTCAGACGACAGGTCACCTGTGGTCAGTGGGTGTAAGTAAGGAGGCGGTTTTGGCACGTCTGGGGCCCCTAGTTTCGGCCCCCCCAATGGGCGAACCCCTGAGCACTTCTTCCCTCCTGGGAAGTGGTCTTGCTGTTCTACTCTGTTTCGCGAGTCATTGGTTTGGGTTTCGGGGTACTGGGTGGGGGTTGAATTCCCGGCCAGTTGGGGTTGCCGGGGTGGGTGGGAATGTTTTTTGTTTCCTTACTGACGACCTAGTCATACGAGTTCTGTTGTACCTGGATGGGATGTGGGGGGGTCATCTGCGAGGCAAGCTTACTGTGTTCGGACTTCGGAGCTGATTGTGCTCTGGTCTACAACTATGAGTTTTCATGCTACAGGTTGCTACTTCTGTGTGAATGGGTGACGTAGAGAGTATGCCACCAGCGCACCAACTCCAGCTGGTGTCGTGGAATATAAGGGGGCTGAATGACCCAAGGAAGAAGAGGCAAATCTTAGGGTACCTCGATAGGCATTGTATTTCCATTGCTATGCTCCAAGAAACACATTTACGGTCAGATAGCTCGCCCATCTTTGCATCTAGATGGGCTTCTTGCAGGGTCTTCTCCTCCTACTCTAATTATGCCAGGGGAGTTACGATCTTGGTACGGAGGGGCGTGAGGTTTGTGCCTGCGGGTATGGAAGTGGACCCAGGGGGGCGATACTGTTTGGTCTGGGGGACGCTACACTCTCATTCGATTCTCCTTGCATGTTATTATGGCCCAAATATTGATGACACTTTGTCGCTGCTTACATTATGGGGAAAAATTTAAACCCTGGGCGTGAGCCATGTGATCCTCGGTGGCGATTTCAATGCCGACGTCTCGCCGTGCATGGACCGCTCTCACCCTCAGGCAGTACACTACTCCCATACCCAGCGCGTCCTCTCTTCCTTCATCACAGACCACTCCCTCATCGATTCCTGGCGGCACTTGCACCCGTCCCTCAAACAGGGCACTCACTATTCTGCTGTACATTCCACATGGGCGAGATTGGACTACGTGTTCCTCTCGGTGGGCCTCTCTCCCTGGTTGACCAAAGCTATTCTCCTTCCCAGGACCTTCTCCGACCATTCCCCGGTCCTCATATCACTTTGCATCCCCATTGAGACCTCCCCGTATCTTAGCTGGCGCCTCAATCCCTCCCACCTTGCTGACTCCGCCTTTCGAGCTGACCTTGAACAAGACATCCAAGATTTTTTTGACCGAAATGTGGGGTCGGTATCGGACCTCACCGTGGTATGGGAGGCCTTCAAAGTCACTGTCCATGGGTGGTGTATCTCTAAGGGGGGCGGGGTCCTTAAATCCCTGCGGGGTGAACTTCGCAAACTCGAATCCGAACTGAGGGAGCTGGAGCGCATTGGCGCGCGCGAGCCCCGAGACCATGCCTCTAACGCTCTCCTTCGCGAAAAACTGAACGAATTCACCGAGGCGGCGGAAGGGGAGAGTAAATTTCTCGGCAAGCACCACACAGCGCGTGTCTTCGGTGAGGGGGACAGGCCCGGGAGAGCGCTAGCCTCCGCGGTGCGCCCCCTAGATACAATGGCTATGTCACCACTCTGCTGGATGAGCACCAGGTCCCACAACGAGATCTGCCCGCACAACTCCGCATCCTTACCGATCACTATTCGGCTCTTTACACCTCTCGCAAGTCGGTCCCTTTTGACCTAGGCTCCTACCTGGACGACAGTGCCATTGCCTGGCTTGGCCCGTCCCAACAAAAATTTCTCCACCATATACTCGAAGTGGATGAAATCAAAGATGACATTATGTCTATGAAGTCAGGTAAGGCGCCCGGATCTGATGGACTGCCAGTCGACTTTTATAAAGCGTATGTCCATATCCTGGCCCCTATTCTCCAGCAGGTTTACTATGCCTCTCTCGAAGGCGGTCTCTTACCCGCATCTATGCGCGAAGCCCTCATCACTTCCCTGTTGAAACCGGGCAAACCACAGGAGCATTGCGACTCCAACAGACCCCTGTCCCTACTTAATACAGACATTAAAATCCTAGCGAAAGTCCTGTCGTCCCGCCTCAACCTGCTGATGGAGCGTCTGGTCCTTCCCGACCAGGCAGGTTTCGTTCCCAATAGGGCGACCTCCCATAACCTACGTACCCTCCAGGCAGTACTACAGGATATTAATCCAAGATGCGAGGCTGCGGCTGTGTTTCTCTAAGGCGTTCGATTCTCTTGAATGGGATTATCTATTCGCCCTCCTTGAACGCATGGGGATCCCTTACAGCTTCCTTGACTGGATTAGACTGCTTTATGGAGAACCGTGTGCTTCCGTCCTCCTTAATGGGGCACGGTCTGCCCCTTTTCCCATCCAGAGAGGCACCAGACAGGGGTGTCCCCTTTCCCCCGTCCTTTTCGCGATCGCCATAGAGCCGCTTGCTGCTAAACTCCGTCCGTACCATAACCACCGTTCTCTTATCTACCCGGAGCGGCAGCTCCTTGTGGCACTATATGCCGATGATATAACTCTATATGTTGACAAGCCACACGATAACCTCAACCCTCTGCTACGCGAAATTACTAAATTCGGCGCTATCTCTGGAGTTCAAATTAATTGGGCTAAGTCTGCACTCTTCCCCTTAACAGATAAAACCGTGCAATTTCCCCTGGACTATCCCCTGATGTGGGAATCCAAGGAAATCAAGTACCTTGGTGTGGTAGTGTCCCGCGACCGCGAGACCCTCATCAGGGCTAATTATGGCACCGTACTCGGCAAGCTAACTGATAACATTACCAAATGGATCCATCTCCCGTTATCGATAGCAGGGCGCATCTCCCTAATCAAAATGGTTGTCCTCCCCAAGTTATTATACCTTTTCATTAACATACCTTACGGCCCGGGCCCCCACTTCTTTCGCTCCCTCAATTCCCAACTGTCGAGATTGATATGGGGTGGCAAGCAAGCTAGGATTAGTTTAAAGACGCTGATGTTGCCCTATCACCAAGGCGGATTTGACGTTCCTGACTTTCAGAGATATTATGATTGTGCCCAGACCACTTTGTGGCGTACTGGTTACATCCCCCTCCCTTCATGGCCCACCTGGCGGTGGAAGATGGCTACATGCATCCGGTACAACCGTCGGGATATCTTTATACCGACTCGAAGATATCGGAACGCGACCCCACTACAGTGGACTGTACTGTCCATGCTTGGTGCCGCATTGCGGCCCGCATGGAGGTTACCTTTTTATACTCGCCATGTATGCCTCTAGCGCACGACCCTAGATTGCTTGTCACCTGCGAGGAGATAGGGCGCAAGCTCCTCAAGAGACTAGCGATTCACACCTGGGGAGATCTCTTCCTTCAGGGGCAGGTCCGTTCTTCGGCACAGTTCTTTGGGGAGACCCACCCCACGGTCATGGACACATTCCTTTATGTCCGCTTACGACAAAACCTCAGGGCAGTCATTCCGAACTTTCCTGATGAGTCGGACGTCCTCCCCCCCTTGCATACACTTTTACAAACTGACACCCCTAAACACGTGGTGTCCATGCTTTATAAGCACGCCCAGCCCACCCCGTCCCCGCCCCCGCTCAAGGTTCATAGCGAATGGGACGGTGACCTTGAAGCACCGCTCTCTGACGAACAATGGGAGGATAGTTGCTCGCATACCACCGCAGTGATGGGTAACACTCGCTTACGGCTAATTCACTTTAAATTCCTGCACCGCACTTACTTCACTCCTTCCAAAATATTCCGGCTTGGCCTCCGTGATAATGATCGCTGCCTACGCTGCGGGGCAGGAGGGGCTGACTTCTTCCATCTGGCGTGGACCTGTCCTGCGGTAGCGGAGTACTGGTATGCCGTTTTTGAAGCATTATCTGATATGGTTGGGATTGGTATGGCCCCCTGTCCTAAGACTGCCTTGTTGGGACATGCGGTCCCGGCATTGAAAACACATTAAAAAAAATTGCGTTGGGCCTTCTGCTGGCCAAACGTCATGTTGCATGTAGATGGGGTAGAGGTCGTGCCCCAAAATTCAAGGTCTGGCTTGACACGATGTCTACCTGGCAAGATCACCTACACAACTACTCTGAACTCTTACCACACAAGTCACGCCCCAGGGACATATGGGGGCCCCTCACTGCCTACTTGCTCCGACACCAGAGCGACGACCCTCTAGATAACTGAGGCACTCTCCCCTTCTTCTCGGTCCTCGGCCTGTTCCCTGCCCTGGCCGTCCGGTTCCCACACCGGCCTCTTCCCTTCCTCCCTTCCCCCCCCCCCCCCCACCCCCCCTTCCCAGACTGCTTTCCCGTGGACGGGCCTGCTTGACATCTGCGCCCTTGGGCCCCCTTGCCCTATGATACTTCCCTGCCTCCTAGTCATGGGTTGCCCTTATGCATTTCTTGCTCACCCTCCCTGCCCAGCCTCTACTAGCTCTGTGTCCTGCTGCTCGCGGCACCAACGCCTTACACGTAGCATTACTCACATGACCTCTGCACTCTACCGTCCTCGCAGACTCAATTACATGGTGTCCCTCCCCTCCCCACTTCCCCCCCTCCCTTTTCCCCCTCCTATCCCATGTTCATCATAAGCATCACATAGGTGTGTACCACACTTATACTGGTGAAGTCCGTCTCTACCAATTGCCTGTACTCTATGGTACATCGCCTACTACTCCTCTGATCCACATACAGGTTATGGTGGTACATTACGGGTGGGAGCGTCCCCAATTTTGTTGTTTGGGGGGAAAAAAATGATAAAAGAAGCCTCTATTACATCCTTTTTGTATTTGGTTTGCCTTCTCTCACTGTTATGATATGTGCTTTTCCTGACTGTGCCTCCTTTATATCGCGGCCGGCCTGTGGGGTTGTAGGCGACATGCTGTGTCTAATCATCCTGCCATGCCCTTTCAAGTATGTGTCTACCTTCGCCTTCCCCCCCCCCCCCTTTTTTTTTCATGGCTGCCGGTCTGACGTCCCAGGTTGTAGGCGAAAAGCTGGGTGCTGTTTCTACTGCTTTGGCACTTAATAAAGGCTTCAAAAAAAAAAAAAAAAAAAGCCCTACAACTTTTATGGAGATACTCAGGAGCCACAAGAAACATATTCAGAACTCTTTGTTAGGAAGATAGAGTTTCAAATGTTTCTGCAGAAAAGGCAGACTCATTTCATACTTGATCGGATGTACTACACAAAGAAACTTGTAATACATTCTCACTGCCATAGGAAGCCATATTCAAGAGGCGTGACTGAGCCTTCCAGCAGCTTTGCTAGCCAGAGGTGGGCAAATATACATATTCTTAGACTGTTATCTGGATCACTAACTGAATATCGGAATCAGAAATACAATGTAGAACATTTTATCAAACATATTGAGGATCAAAATAGCAAGAAGGTAAGTGCAAATAGGTACGTAAAGATGTACCATTCTTAGCTCCACATCTACGTATCTTCAAGACAGAAATATCGTCAAGGTACACATATGTGGAGTTACATATAGAAACCCTTTGCTTACCTACAGAAATTTACCTTCACAATATTTCTGTCCCCGATATTCTTGACACACTATATTGTCCACACAATATTTTTTCTGCAGTATTGTGTCCAAACACCCTGTTATCACAGATATTTTTGTCCCTCCTACTAATATGATCTTTGTCTTTTCAGTGTTACGTTTTAGTAAATTTTTACCCAGCAAACCTTTGACTGAGACACAGTGTATTTGAAAGGCTGATTCTGACATAACAATGATAAAGAAAATCTGTCCACACTCCAATTCCAATTCTAAGAATATTTCTCAAAAAATATATCTGTCAGTCACAGAAAGAGGCAACAAGAGGATCCCCCACCAAACAAGCATACCCTGCACAAGCAGAGGCCAGACATAAATGTATAGGTTTTCATATACAGAGATGCTATGAAGATAATGTGATGAGATTGAAATGAAGAAGTTACAGAGGTACAGGATTCAGAAGTCATGAATAAATATGCAGATGACCTTCAGATATAGAAATTCAAGCTATTCCCCACCCATAATCAAACAAATTAGAAATTTCTTAGAACCAGGCATGGAAGAGAGGCTCTGTATCGGATGTATGACGTTACAACGCATGCTTTTACCACGCATGCCTTTACAACGCGGTTTTTACATCGCAAACCTTTACAACGCATAGAGCTTTGGGGTGTTGGATAGTGAATAGTTTAATTTACTATTCCAACTCCAGTCCCCGTGGAGACTAGGGAAGGTGTTGGATAGTAAATTAAACTTATTCCCTATCCTAGAGCGCCCCCCAGCGCAATGCGTTGTAATGGTTTGCGTTGTAAAAGTTGCGTCGTAAAGGCACTGCGTTGTAAAGGATGTTTCCCTCTGTATCTCATAGAGGGGCACAAGTTAAAGGTATGTTGTGCATTAGCAAAAAGATGGCTATAGCAAGTTTAGTTACACTAACCAATAAAAATCTCCCATCAAGATACCACCTCAAATCAAGGTGTGTGCGGGTATAGCCTGAGTACAGCTAAAAGCAGATGAGCCATATCTCAGCTGGGCTGTCGGAGGAGGTATTCCAGTGATAGAGCCAATGAACACTCTGTTGATTGAATACTTAAGGTCTGTCGATCTCCAAATGAGGTAGGTGACCTAGGGTTTGGCGCGCAGGACTCCATCACGTTTGCAACTGAGTATCCCATAAGCAAAACTCTAAATTGGGTCCAAAGTATACTCAAGCCTTAACTAGAGTTTGATAGTATGTGGACTATTTAACTATTTATCACACGTTTATTTCTTTTTAGTAAAAGATGTAACACTGCTTGTACTTTGATATTTTTTTCTAGAGAGATGTGTGCTAGATAAATTTAAAATGTTACCTCTCAGCTGACCTTCAGGAGTATGAGACGGCTATTTAAACTCACTACCCCCAGATAGTCAAAACATGAAGATATTGTATTTGGTCATCAATGAGCATATGGCAGGACATGGCCTAAGTGGTTGCAAGGGTGACAGCAATCTGGTGAAAGGCTTGCTTAGTTGCCTGTGCGATCCTCAGATTCTGGAGAACTGACCTGGCACTGTTAAGGAGTGTTTCATTAGTAACTTTGATTTCTGTTTTCCAGTGTAGTTATTGTTTCTTTATGTTGTGTAGTGTAGGTTTGTTTAGTATTGTGGGGGGTTTGATTTGATCTGAAAATAGACAGGAGCACCAACTAAAGGAGTCTGAAAAGCATGTGCTGGCAAGTTAACGAAGTGCTAAATAATTTATAATTTCAAATGCGCGTCTTTGAAATTGGCTATGGGTTTATTGTTCAACTGCTAACAGAAAGTCATAATCTATCAAAGTATAATGCAATATTTATTTCCAAAGTGTATTTGCTCGTCCTGTCATGATTAAAGAAGGTGTGATCGATCCCTTATTGGGTAAGTATCAATAGCCATGGTAAGCTGAAATTGTAAAAAGAGAGCAGTGTTAAGGGCCTGATTTAGATCTTGGCGGACAGGTTACTCCGTCACAATGGTGACAGATATCCCGTTGCCAAAGTATAAATTCCATTATATCCAAATGGGATTTATATTTTGGCAGAAGGGTTTCCGTTATCATTGTAACAGAGTAACCTCTACACCAAGATCTAAATCAATTGTCGTACTCATTATGAAGTTAATTAATCTGAAAAAAACTGATCTTTAGAGTATGATACAGCCCTTAGGATTGCAGTGTTATGCCGTGTGCCAGAAGAAAGCAAGCTGAAATAGCATGGTCCTCAAAATGAGAAAAGGGCTATCTCTTAGCGTTTCCAAACCAATAAACTGTGCCGCCATATTTGTGTAGTGTGTGTAGTGTGAAGATGCAGGTGTTACATTAAGAATGGCAATTACCTATTGTTAGATCTGGCTTGTCCAGCTGGTGTATTCCCCAGACTTTTTGCTTTTAGGCCTTTTGTTTCTGACCTGTTTTTGTTGGTTTTATGACTCTGGGCACTTTACCACTGCTGATCAGTGCTAAAGTGTGTATGCTTTCCCTGTAAATTGTTATGATGGATTGGTAATTCCATGATTGGCACATTTGATTTACTGGTAAGTCCCTAGTACAGTGCACTGTGTGTGTGCCCAGGGCCTGTAAATCAATTGATGCTAGTGGGCCTGTGGCACTTGATGGAGCAGGGTTTCGCAAGTAGAGCGACTTGCTCGGAGTCAGGCCTCTCGAAATAACTATTAATGTAATAATAAACATGTTTTGTGTACTAATCATTGCACCACACAACGCCATTAGCATCTAAGGGAAGCTTGTTTATGTTCTTTTACTAACCATAATCCGCTTGCATTAAAATGGCTGCTGCTACACGGGTTTTCCTACTGCGCATGCATCTGTCATACTCAGGTGACATGACGTACTACCTTGCTTGGAGGGAAACTTTTGCTTCTGCGCACTAGGACTAAGATGGCTGATTTGTGTTACAGCATGCATGAAGCTTGCACCGCTGCTTTTGCTAAGCTGTTTGTTTTGCCTAAACACTAAATGCAATAGTTAAAATAAAATAATGGGAATAGAGTAGAGATAAGTGGTATGCAGAACATTCATTTATTCTTTGTTCTAAAACTGTTTCTTTTCTACTTTGCTACTAGCTCGTGTTTGGGCCTGAGATGTATCTGTAACTCCATTTTGAAACCCACACCGCACATGTGCACCAGAATCCAGAAACACTCAAGTCATGGCATTGAATGAATGCCAAGGACAGTCTTGACTGAGATGCGCCTGGGAAGTTCACCTCCTGATCCTACGTAGAGGAAGCCAATATTGTTAACAATGTATTTGTTAATGAAACATTCATTGTTGGGTGGAATAAACGTGCATGGGAAAATAAATTGATGGGCGGGAACGCTAATTTCAATATTCAAGAGAAAAGTTTGTTATGGTATGGTGTGATGACCTCTCCTCGTCTTTTGTCCAAAATTGGGGAACCTTACATTTGCAACATTTGGGGGTGGTACACTGCCCTGGAAAATAGTATAACTCGAGTAGGCTTAGCTAGTTAATTTGTCCGACTTGTCCAAATAGCTGACCTGTCACTGATGCAACGCACTCAATAGGTGATCGGGAGCAGAGTTGCTGGCGGAGCACTCTGTCAGAAGATTCGATAACCCAATCGGGGTTCGGGAGTTTGGGGTGCTGGCGAAGCACTCTGACCCAATCTGGGTTCAACTGTTAGCTGCAGAGAGGATCCAATGCAGGCGTTTACCTTTTAGCTGCGGGTGCCGGTTCTAGCCTGAGGTGGTCCTGTCCTGATCCAATTTGATCCGTACTTGTCCTGATTCTGGTCTGCACCTGTTCTATCCTTGCTGGCACCTGCATTTCTGGGGTTTCTGTCCTTTATCCCAGCCCGTGGCCAGGGTTGGTCTTCACTCCATTCTAGGTAAATAATAACTGTGGGTATGTTAACGTAAGTTTCCCTTTTCTATCCCCTTCCTTTGTTTTAATGCAAAAAAGTTCTATATCTGCTTTGCATATGACTGTTTTCATTCTAATAATTGAGAGAATTCTTATCAATAGTGTATGGACTGTGACATTTGAGAATTTACATAGATAAAATTTAAAACTTCTCCTGAGTCTGTGGTTATTTACACAGGAAATGTTATTTGCTCCTTATTTTCTTACTAACTCACTGATCCAATAGGTCTCTAGGTACTAGTGACGAGGATTGGTAAGTCAATGGTATAGAACCTAAAAGGTAAAATTATATAACTTGGTAGAGTGTGGAGGTAACCTGCTCAAATGTAAATGATTAAATGTGTTTTTATGGGCCCAGGTGAGTATTGGTAAAAGTAGCGGGTTCACCCCTTCGCTCTATCAGTTTCTTTTGGTATTTATTTATTTTATTTATTTATTTAGATAGTTTTATATAGCGCTACTGAACCCGAGGGTATCAGCGCACTTTGCAAGGTCGGTATACATACAAGAAATAGTTCACAGTGTTCATTAACCATGAAGGATATAAGACATTACAATCAAATGGATAGGAGGTAGCCATATAAGACGCCAAAAGCAGCGTGCAAGTAATCATGGAGGATAAAAACATAGCTTTTAAATGAGGGAGTGGGAAGGAGAGGCAGGGAGATCAAAAAGATGAAGGGGAGTGTAGCGAATTGGGAAATAGGGGGTGTAAAACAGGAGGAGAGGAGGTAAGAGAGTTGGGAAGGGGGTGTGGTGAGGGGATAGCAGGGGAGCAGGAGTGGACATCGCTCAAATCAGTGATATTAGGTGCCCCAATATTTATTGAGAAGAAGAGATTTGAGCCTTTTTTTAAGAGAGGGTAGGAGGGGTTGCAGCGGAGATCCTTGGGGAGAGAATTCCAAATCGTAGGTGCATTATCAGAGAATGCACAGGATTGGGCTTTTTTGCATTTGAGTTTGGGCGGGATTAGGACAAGGGAGTTAGTGCTCCTAAGGGACCTAGAGCACCCAGCTTTTTGTAGTTTGTCAGCAAGATAAGAGGGGGTGTTTAGGTGGAGGGCTTTGTGCGTGATACATGCAATCTTGTATGGATCTTCCTTGTATTGGGAGTCAGTTGAGGTTTTTAAGGACAGGAGAGATGTGGTCGAATTTTTTACAATCGGAGATGAGTCTGGCGGTGAGGTTGAGAACACATTTAATCAGTGCCAGGTGGATTTTAGGGGTGCCAGCGAGTGTTGCGTTACCATAATCAATTTTAGACAGGACAAGTGATTGGACAACGATTCTAAAGTCATCGGCTGGAATAAAAGGTTTCAGTTTTTTGAGGTGATGATGGGTGAAAAGGGCATTTCTTGCCGCATTTTTAATGTGTGGGATGAGATTTAGGTTTAGATCAATGCTGACGCCTAGTGATTTGACAGAGTTCGAGGTGGAAAGGGGGCAGTTGAGAATGATGGGTGGGTTTAGTTAAGATAGGTAGTTAGTTGTAGTTAGTTGGTTTATTGAGATATATTTTTGCGCATTTGAAATTATATTGATTATTGATTGTATTGATTTTATGTATTAACCAAAACTGTTCATACCTGTTTTATGTTTTGACTGGAAACCCCGGGGCAGAATAACAGGAGGTAAATGGAAGCCACTCTGTAGTTGAGGTCACTTGTCCGAGGAAGTAATTACATGGTTAGGTACAACCGGAAGCACTGTTTAGGGATTTTCTGAATAAATGTGTGAATAATTGATAGCAAAGAGTTCGCTGGCAAAACTTTGGTGCAATATCACCTAGAAAGGATCACACTGAAGAAGTAGCAGGTTCTTCTGAGCTTGATTGACACCAATTGGCTTTGCTAGTAAAACCTTGGCCTTATATCACCTAGAAAGGGTAAGCCTGAGGGAGTAACAGGTTCTCTAAGGCTTGTGTGAAGGGTAGGCAGAAGAGATCTACTTGTAGTGTCTGTAAAGTAAACAGAAGGCATTTACTCGTAGTGGGTGAACATTATATTTCCTTTGAACTTAGTCACACAGGCACAGTGGCGAATCTTTCTACGTTGTTTATTAATGAAATGATCTTTTTAAAAGGTGAAAAGAAATAAGTTCTCGTATTACATTGCAAAGAGGAGTGTTAGTTGCGGAACTGCACTGATGTCCCCTAGAGCCGCGCTGGTGTTGGTTGAGACAGCGGGTGTGTAGCTGAGGTAATAATTGTAAAGGAGGAGTGAGTACAGGAGCGTGAGAACTCATCTCACGAGAAAAGCAGCGCAACCATTGGTTGAATTTATTTGAATTCGAAGTTTTAATTGGTCCTTGGAAAATAAGAAATGCTTAGGTATTGAAAGAAATTTTGTAAACAAGTAAGTCTCACCGCAAAGTTTTAAAATTCAAGTATATGTGGCATTTAGATCCAGGATTCATAGGAAACCGACTTGATAGAAAATACCTAGGTTTTGCTAAAGAGCAGATGATAGGAGGAAGACCCCATATCATGTATCAAAAGAGTTAAACATTTCTTTAAAAAGGATAAACCGATTAAAACTAGAAAAGGAATTATTATCCCACCATCAAATACGCCCGCATCATACATGATGGTTAAAGGGGTTATCACACCTGTATGTGGTTAGAGAATTGCGTAGAATACACCAAAGATGACGGAATTTTGGCATTTCCAGAACATGGTACCTTTAATGGCAGAATTTTGTATAATTTGAGAAATTGCATGAATGAATTAGACCCCAGACCAAGATTAATGCAGTATGAGGCACTAGAAGAATGGGAAATTGAAGCATTTGTGCGAGGCAGACCCAGAAGTGACAGAGGTATGAGTAAGTTTTACCCTAAGTTCCCACGTGAAACTAGAGATAAGCAAATGAAACAATGGAGACAGTCCATGATAGTGGAAGGGTTGAATCCCGTATTTACTCAAGAAAACCCATCAGGAAGTAAAAGCACAGAGAAAACAAGAGATCTAATGATTAGTGATAATCCCGAAGATGATTATTTGGAGATTTTGTTAATGAAAAATCCGCCACCATATAATGAGGAACCAAGCACAATTAATCCTAGTGCTCCATTATTGAAACCACCTTTGATATCACAAGTACTTCATGAGACCTCATTAGAAAAGGTACTTCAGGATAGAGAGAGAGAAGCATTAAACAAACAAAGAAGTGAGTTAATTTAGAAAATTTCCCATTTAAATACGAGTCCTGAAGCCCTGACAATTCCGTTAACCATTGGGCCTGTTGTTCCTTTGTATGGAGATAAGCAGCCTGGTCTTAAAACTCCAGTTTTAACTACACCTTTAGTACAGCCAAGAAAAGAAACTGTAATAGTGGATGATCAAGCAAATGAATGTGGGTCAGTAATTTCCCTTATGGATTTACCTATAAGAGAACCTGAAAGGAGCTCAGTTAGGAAGAGTACTCCCAGGAGCTCTAGAGAAGTGTGAATGGAAACACCAACATGTACAGTAAATGCAACAGTAGTTACTCCAGAAGAATCGCAACCAAAGGCATTGGATATATTCAGATTGAGGGTTGAATTATAAGAAACGATGGCAGGAAATGTGGGTTTAGAAAGATTGAACATATTCAGCTAGGATGAATTGTTGTTTATATGTCGACGTATTACACGGAACACAAGAGTATTTCATGAGAAATTAATGAATATGGCACTTGAAATGGGAATTGATATTGGTAAATCAAAAGTACTACAGAAACCTTACCGAGCTGAATTCACTGATAAAGATTTAGAAAATATGGTGTGTCAGGAAGGAAAGTGCAGATTAAGGAGTTATTATCAATATTGCAAAAATGGGTTGATTTAGAAAGATGGAAAGCCAGGTGGGCAAAGAAAAAGGAGGAGCCCTAAGCAAAAAGCATTGCATCAGAGTATATGTTGAAAGAAACAGAAAGCGTGGAAAGGTTGTGTCCAGTGAGAGAAGTGCCAGGTGGAGGTTATGAACATGTCCCATGGTCCCGGCAGGATATTTTGTAATTTACAAATGATTTTCCGAAATTACGAGAAAAACCTGTGGAATGGTACAGACAAGTCGAAAGGTTTGTAAAAGTTTCAAAAGTACTGTTAAAAGATCTAGATGGGCTGTTTGATATTGTTGTACCTGTCGATTTATGGACAGAATGTAACATTGCAGCAGACTGGCCAAGTGATGAGTATCCTAAAGACCCAAAGACAGGAGCCCCATCAAATGAAGTTATGAAGAAATATAATCAGGTAATACTGTACCTGAAAGGGAATGCACCTCCAAAAGAGACTGATTGGACTAGAATAGACAGAACTACACAGAATAAAGCTGAATCTGTGCATGCATATTATGAACGCCTCTTACAAGTTTTTAAACAATATAGTGGTTTGGAGAATATTGATTCAAAAGATACGACGCATTTTATCTATCAGTTTGTGTCTGGGCTAAGACTAGAAATTTCACAATGGATAATAGATCATAAGATCTGTTGGCAGGCCAAACCTATTGATGAAATACTCAAATATGCAAAATATTGTGAAGATGAATTGGACAATAAGCATAAAAATGTATAAGAAAAGTTTATGTGGGCACAAGTAAAATTAGCAGAGCAACAGGAACTTCAATTGAGTCAAATAAAAAATAACCAAGTTCAAGGAGAGGGAAATAGAGGAAAACCAAAGGGAAATTATAATAGAGATGAGGCTAAAAGAACTTCCTATGTCACGGGTGTGGAAAGTTGGGGCATTGGAAAAACGAGTGTAAAGCTATTCTGAATAATAATCCTATGCAAACTAACCCTTTGACCCGACAGACGCAGAATGAAGTGTCAATGAAACAGCCACTGCAAGTAATACAAAACCAATTACCCCTTGCACCTATTCCAGATCCTGGCAGCAAAGCAAACTATAGTATGGATACCACAAATTGGGAGGGAAGTGGTAGGAGTGATTCAGTGACTCCACAATTTCTTTTGAGTGACACATTTTTTGAAGAGGATACCTACTGACTGTGCCTGAGAGGGGATGACAAGGAGTGCGTACTTGGTGCATCCTTGCCGGTAGATCAGTCAGGTCCATATATTGAGGGAAAAGTTGAGGGAAATGATGTTACTTTTTTGTTGGACACTGGCGCTACCCGTTCTACTATAAGAACAGCAGACGTTCCAAACCTACTCCTCTCAGGAGAAGCGATCCAAGTAGTGGGTGTTTCTAATTAACAAATTAGTACCCCAGTTGGGGGGGGCGTGGCCAACAGCATGGCCGGCTAGACATGCCTTGCAGAAGCTCCGGCCGAGCTGCGACGAAATCCGACATATTATTTGCCCCACGGTCCACAAACGGCACCAAACGGAAGGCACAGCACTCTGGAGACTGGGAGGAGTGCCACAGTGGCGATATCGTGCTGAATTCACCAGGGAACCGTGCTTTACTACTGCCCCGGCGACCCCTTCAGCGGCCAAGATGGCGACCGCGGCACCCGGCGGACCACAGCGATTCTAGAACTCCGCCGGCGGCCCTGCAGGGGCGGACCCAGCCTACGGAGGCACCGCGACCCGCCTACAGGCCAAGAGGTACCGGACTGACACAGCCGGAGTGGCGGAGGTGAGACCGAGCGATCGCTGACGACCGGCCGCCTTTACCAAGATGGCAGCCGGCGGTGTCAGTGGCGGGCGGTGACAAGCGGAAGCCCCCTGCTGCCCTCCCAGCATCAAGGTGAGACCGGGAGTCGACTGAGGGGCAGACCGGAGGAGCAGCGACGAGGCGGAGTGCAGAGGAGGTGAGGGGCCACGCCCACGAATCACGGGAAGCCGGGGCATGCTCGGTTAAAGTGCCTGGCTTAACCAGCATGGCGGCGGAGGTACGGGGACACCCGGGGAGGCAGACATCGGCGAAGACGGCCTAGCTGTGAGGCACGACCTGCTGGGAGCGCTGAGAACCGGGCACGTAGTGGTGAGAGTACCATTCACCTGCTTGGGGCATAGACTGCCAGAACATCGTGTGTGTGAACCGGCGATACATCGCCCCACCTACAGGACATTGCACCGGCTCCCACAACACACTGTAGTAACTGGAGGTACTTAGGGCCGGGGCAGGAGGGTAACTGGGAGGCCGCCAGCGGAGCACAGCAGACGGCAGTGCCCAGAGTCACTACCACCTACTGTCGAACACAACTGAACTCCTAAGCACCACAGGGGAAGGTGACCTGCAGCGGGAGCCCCCTACCCACGGAACGAGCAGCCATGGGGAAAAGAGACCCGATACCCAAATCCACGAAGCAGGGCGCCATGGATAACTTTGCGGCACCGCAACACGTGGCGGAACAGCAGTCCATGCAGCCTGGAACACGAAATGACACGGCCATGTTGATGGAGGCCATCCAGGCGTCCAGGACGAACATACAGGCATCTCGGACAGCCCTGGAGATAAAAATTGGAGAGGTAGGATCCGAGGTGACGCTGCTGCGGCAGGATTTTCGAAACCTAACAGAAAGGGTGACGGCGACGGAATCTAGAATAACCGACAATGAGGAATCGATCACAACATTGAAAAAGGACATGGCGGAGCTACAGGCCTCACACCGTCAACTGCTGTGGAAGGTGGACGACGCGGAAAATAGATCAAGACGCAACATCCTTCGCTATGTAGGCTTTAGAGAAGGGATTGAGGGAAAGAACATGTCCGCCTTCCTCCTCGCCTGGTTGAAAACTACCTTCCCGACTGCACAGTTCTCCTCGTGCTTCATCATTGAGAGGGCTCACAGGGCCCTTCTGGCCAAACCACCGGAGGGGGCAAGACCGAGACCAGTTATAGCGCGCTTCTTGAACTTTGCTGACAGAGACTTGATCCTACGAGAAGCCAGGAAAATGGGGGAGATCCGCTTGGAAAATGCCACCATTATGATTTTTCCGGACTACAGTCAGGAAGTCTCAAAGCAGCGCCGCTCGTTCTACTCCGTGAAGGCAAAACTGAGGTCCTTGAACATTACGTACATGCTCCTCTTCCCCGCCAAACTCAAGGTAATCTACAAGGGTAAATCCATCTTCTTTGCGCACCCAGAGGACGCGTGGCAATGGCTCGAAGAACGCCCTATCCTAAATAGCAGAGAGGCGGCGGGTCGAGAAGCACTGGACAGGTCGATACGGGAAAAGCCGCGCTGGGAGTTGCCAAAACCACAGCGGCGGAAAACACGGAGAACGAAGCAGAAGACCCCGGCGACACCGTACTGAACCCGAGGCACGGAGGACAGGAGAGGAGGAAGATCGGCATCCCCGGGCAATGACTCTGTGGCGGGCTCTAGGTTCAGTTGCCTGAGGAATGGAATCCGTTCGGAAGGAGAAGAAGTAGATGACTCAGAGGGCCGCACGTCCGGGGGAGAGGAGGAAGATACAATGGGCGACTCGATACACCCGCTGGTCAAAGAAATCCAGCAATTGGAACAGGACTCCTCAGGGCAGGGGCAGACCATGGACACGCAGGACTCACACTCATGAACATAAGTGCACGGGGATCGGGGAGATCGCGGCTCGGCGACAAGGAGCACGCAGGTTGACACACCCCCTACTGTTATTTGAGTTTTTAGTACTGGTTGTTGTTTAGTGTGGGGAGGGATGTGTGGGAGGGCGACAGGCCTTCTCCCGTGGATAGTTTGGTCCCAGGTTGGGATGCGACTGGAAGGGGAGGGAGGTGGGGAGGGGGGTGCGGAGGGGAGTTGGTTTCTACATTCCCTCATGTTGGGGTTCAGGAGGGTTGCGGGGGGAGGGAGGGTCTGTTGAGAAACAGCAGCGACACGCCATGCCAAACTTTGTGCCATCCCTACTCCAAGGTCCTACATGGGGAGGATATTGTGACACACAATGGCAGGTACATTAGATACTCCACACAGGGGTGACACAGGGGTCACTGTGCTAACATGGAATGTGAATGGCCTCAGGTCAAAGATTAAGAGAAGTTTAGTTAATGCCTACCTCAAAAGACTGGCACCTGACATCATCCTCCTCCAGGAAACACACCTTAGAGGAAATCAGTGCACATTTATAGCGAGAGGACGATATGTAGTCCTGGCACATGCAGGATACACAACAGACTCCAGGGGAGTTGCAATTCTCATAAAAAAACGACGCCATTCACGGTCACTCGCACCTGGCTGGACCCACAGGGCACTTATGCGGGAGTTTAGGGGGTCTGGAGGAGACGTAGGTACACGATCCTATCAGTGTATGCCCCACCCAAGATACAGACACGCACGCTAAAGGCAATCACGGCCATACTACTGGACACGGCCGACACGACACAAATAGTGGGGGGTGATTTTAACGATGTTATGTGCGCTTCACAGGATAGATCGGGGTCACCACACACAGTAGGGTCCACTTCGGCCCTAGCGCGGCAAATGAACATCATCGGTCTCACCGATGTATGGAGATGGCTTCATCCTACGCAGGAGGCGTACTCATTTTACTCGGGGCCCACAGAGTCTTTTCTAGGTTAGATTATATCTTCGTATCCAGGCAGGATGTCTCAGCGAGAGATTTAGCAGATTACAAAGCGAGAGGGATCTCAGATCACTCCCTGCTATATGTACAGTTGGGGCGAGAGAGAGGAGAGAGGAAGGCAGAATGGCGACTAGCGGCATGGGACATCCAAACGCCGGAAATACTTTGGGGTATGCGAGCGGACGTACGGGTCTACATGGCCGAAAATGAGGGTTCGGTTGACTCCAGAGTTACCCTCTGGGAGGCAATGAAACCGGTCCTGAGAGACCGCATTCAGAGTAGGCTGGGGGAGGCTAGGCGGAAACGACAGGACAAGATAGCGAGTGAAGAGGTGTCCATCTTAAACCTAGAAGCAGAATACCACCAGTAGAAGGGAGCGGCACTCCTTAGGAAACTGTTAGACGCGCAGAGACACTACAGGGAAATAGTCACAGACGAGGCACGCACTCAGGCGCTGGCAACACTTCACCGATTATATGATGTAGGTGACAAGTCCGGCAGACTCTTGGCTTGGTTGAGCAGGAAAGGACGAGCGACAAGGTGGGTGGATCAGATCACGTTAGCAGGGAACAGACGGGAGAACACGGACGAGGCCATAGCGGACGCCTTTGCGACCTATTATGGGGACTTCTATAGGGCCAGGGACTTGGGTGACAGAGAGGACGCCTTACACTACATGTGCGATAGGAAGGTGCCGAATCTGTCCCCTGAGGCCAACGCGGCCTTGGAGGCGGAATTGACACTGGAGGAAATATCGGAAGCCATAGCATCGCTGAAACCGGGGAAAAGACCGGGGCCCAATGGCTTCCCGGCGGAATTCTTTAAACGGACGGCGGATTTGTTGCAACGACATATGAAGACTTTATTCACAGAGTCGTACCGGGCAGGGAGTCTACCGCCTGATCTAGCCTTGGCGACTATCGTCCCAATCTACAAAGAGGGAAAGCCCAGGGACGACTGTGCCTCCTACCGCCCAATTTCCCTCCTCAATATGGAGACAAAAATTCTGGCCACTGTTCTGGCTAGACGTCTACGACAGGTCATTACAGAGCTGGTACATATGGACCAGTCCAGCTTCCTTCCGGACAGGGCGACCAAATTAAATCTCCGCCGCACTCATAATTGGCTACAGGAGGTCCGTGAGAGAAGTGAACCCCACTGGTTCCTCTCCCTGGATGCGGAGAAGGTCTTCGACGCAGTCCACTGGCCTTTCCTGATGGAGACCCTCCAACGGTTTGGGTTTGGCCCCAAGTACTTGAAATGGGTTCAGCTCCTATATTCAGCCCCGAGGGCACGAGTGTGGGTTAACGGGAGGTTGTCCCGCGAATTTACAATCGGAAGGGGAACGCGCCAGGGGTGCCCACTGCCCCCCCCTTCTCTTTACCCTTACAATAGAAATATTAGCGATACGGATTAGGCAGAACCAGGGGATCAGTGGCTTCACGTGGGGAGACTCGGACGCAACACAGGAGAAAATATCCCTATATGCCGATGACGTGCTATTGTTTGTGACTGACCCAGACATGACAATCCCAGCACTGTTCAAAGAACTAGGCGATTTCGGGGCAAGGGTGGGTCACACGATAGCACAAATCGGTCCTCTATGATCCACAAGGCAAGGAACGAAGGGAGTGCCTGCCAGGGATACTCATTCATACAACGGAAGGCTTTCAATACCTAGGGATATATATAACGCTGGATAGGGAGCTCTCTTTCACTAACAACATAGCCCGAGTAATGGTGGGCGCAACGGTAGAGATGGACAGGTGGAGACAGCTCCCACTCACCCTATTGGGACGCGCCGCACTCTATAAAAATGGTCCTATTACCGAAGTTTCTCTATGCACTTCAGAACGAATATTATCCGCTGCCAGCCAGGACCTTGACTAAAATCCATGCGGACCTGCGTGCATTCCTGTGGCTGGGGAAACAGCCGAGAGTGGCTCTATCCACACTACAGCGCCGCCAATACAGTGGTGGGATTTCGCTTCCCAACCTGGAGGCGTACTATTGGGCGGAACACCTCTCCCCGATTAACGAGTGGCTACATGCGGCAGCCGATCACCCTACCTATGCACTAGAAAGGTCTAAATGGTCAAACAAGAATATACTGCACTACCTCTATGGAGGGACGGTGGGACAGCAGTTCCTACCTGCCACGAGGATTACGCTAACGGCGTGGCATAGAGCGACAAAACGAATGGGATGGGACAAGAGGCCCACCCGACAGACGCCACTATGGTGCTGCAAGTGGCTGGGGGAACTTAATAAACTGAGAGGCTTCGGACGGTGGGACGACATCGGTATTTCAACAGTGGGAGACGTGATAGCAAGGGGGGAATTGAAAACCTTTCAGGCGCTCAGGGAAGAATTTGGCTTGCTCAACACCCAGTACTACAAATACGTACAACTGAGGCACGCATAGAGGGCACAAAACATCACACTCACAGACATCCCAGAATACGCCCCACTAGAGGGTAGATTACTACAGGAACGGATACTGGGCGGGGCGATATCCCTAACATATAAAACTTTGACCAACAATATGCTAGGGGACCTACAGGTCCTACGAGACAAATGGGAGGCAGACGTGGGAGGCATGGAGGATCTGGATAGGGAGCTCGTCCTCATGCACCCTTGCGAGGTTGCGATTAAGTCAAGGCTCCGACTCATACAATTCAAGGTGCTCCACAGATCCTACTTTGACAGGGTGCGACTTTTTAAAATTGGTAGGATAACTGACACAGCGTGCCTTAGGTGTCATCAGCAGAATGGCGATTTTTTTCATACACTCTGGGGATGCGAAGTCATTCAAGAATACTGGGAAGGTGTGGTCCTGGAACTAGAGGAGGTACTGGGAGTGGACATACCGCGCGACCCTAGATTGGCGCTGCTGGGCATGACGACAGAAGTGGACCTAACCCGCCCCTTGATTATCTTTCTGGTATTGGCTTTCGTGGTGGCGAAAAGGGACATTGCAAGATACTGGGGGGCGTCCGAAAGGCCAGATTTGGAGGAATGGAGGAGAGGGTTGGATTTGTACATGGCGGCGGAGAGAGAGACTTACAAAGCCAGGGGTTGCCCCAAAAAATTTCGGAGAGTGTGGGCAAAATGGAGAAAGTATCATGGACTGGAATGAGGCCTTGCAGACTAGGAATAGGAGGTCAGGGGGACCACTGACGTGGCAGAACGTACGATGGGGATCTCTGATGGACATATGTATACTTCAATGCTCAGATCATGTTTGCGAGATGGATAGGAGTTCCATAGAGGAGGAGGGGTGGGACCAGGGGAGGGGAGGGGGGAGAGGTGGGTAGGTGGGCTGCTGTTTGGGGGATGGCTTTATTTTCTTATGTTCTCTTTACGTTGCTAGTTCAAGAGCTAAGTGTTCTAATGATGAGAATGGCATCCAGTAATAAGAAAAGTTGCATGACTAACGGCCAGGGCGGAATGTTGACACTCTACCGTATGCTAATTCCTACATTTGTGATACTTCTGATGCAACAATAAAAAGAATAAAAAAAAAAAAATAGCTACAGAACCGATGGAGGTCAGAATAGGCAATTTTAAAGAAATACACAAGTTCGTTGTGCGTGATTCCAGTCCAGTTAATCTGTTAGGTAGGGATTTGCTGTGCAAGATGGATTGTACTATCTTTTGCGCTCCAAGTGGTGTTGAAATTCAGACCCCCGATGAAGATGGAATTTATAAATTAATGTTGGCAAAACAGGAAACTGAAAATAAAACATTGACCATAGAAGATTTACCAGAAGAACTACAAGATACTGTGAATCCGGATGTGTGGGATTTTACAGAAAAAGATGTAGGATTAATGGCAAATGTTGATCCAATAAAAGTGACAGTAAAAGAAGGTGCAGTTTACCCAAGTACTCGACAGTATAAAATGAGCCCAGAAATAAAAGCAGGTGTTGCACTAGAAATAAAACGTTTGGTTGAAACAGGCATTTTGCAAGAAATAATGAGCAGTCCATGTAATTCGCCCATAATTGGCATAAAGAAACCGAGTGGGAAATATAGGGTCATACAGGACCTTCGAAAAATTATTAAAATCATTGTCCCATGCTGTCCTGTTGTGTCAAACCCTGCAGTGATTCTATATCAGATACCGTGGGCAGCAGGTTGGTTCACTGTAATCGATTTGTGCCACGCATTTTTATCCATACCATTATATCCAGATAGCAGGTATCTTTTCTCATTTGAATTCAACAGCCATGTCTACATCTGGAACCGTGTTCCTCAGGGGTACACAGAAAGTCCATCAATTTTTAATCAGATTTTGAAAAAGTGCCTTGAATCTTTGGTGCTGCCTGGAAAATCTGCCCTAGTGCAGTACATAGACAACCTATTGGTGGCATCTAAAACCCGAAATTACTGTATAGTGGATGCCATTGCCTTGTTAAATCATTTGGGTGAAGGAGGACATAAAGTGTCACCTGAAAAATTACAGTTTTGCGCCACATCAGTGAAATATCTGGGGTACCATATAGAAAGGGGTGTCAGAAGGGTTACCACGGAAAGGATCAAAATAATCAAAAACATAAATATACCTCAAACCCAGAAAGAAATCAGAATGTTTCTTGGAGTTGTAGGTTACTGCAGGCAGTGGATTGTGGGATTTGTAGTCCAAGCAAAACAATTTATACAAATGACAAAGAAAAGAGCAAAAGACCCAGTAGAATGGGATGATGAAAGCATGTAATCTTTCTTAAAATTATGCGATTATCTGTGTACAGCTCCAGCACTGGGAATGCCTGACTACTCAAGATATTTTGCATTGTTTTGTGATACCCGAGACAATTGTGCACTTTCAGTTCGAACCCAGACCCATGGTCTAATGAGACGTCCTGTGGCATATTTTTCGTCCACACTGGATCCAGTAGCATCCACATTACGAGGATGTCAGAAAGCAGTAGCTGCGACTTGCATGAGTCTTGAACAAAGTGAGTCTATTATTATGGGACATTCAGTGACTGTTTCTAGAAAGGAGGGGGGGTTCCAAAAGAGACTCCAAGGCTATATCAGTCTTCACTTTGTTTGTGTAAGAGAGACACACTCAAAAACTCTGGACCTCTTGAGTTTTGAACAGATAAAGTCTTTAAGGGGGTGGTGAGTGTGCTTACAACAGTTCTTCGTTTCATCAGGCTGAATCCTTACTCATATAGATTGAGTCAAAAGTCCTTTTTTTGTATATAGAAAGGAGATCTTTATTGATTCGAGTAAAACCATGAACAGCCGACATGTGTTTCGCCCCCTTTGGCGATTCGCGCTAGGGCTTTTTCAAGGCTATTTACATATACATCTGCTCATTGCAGTTTCTTCCTCATTATTATGCTGGTTTCCAAAAAACATCAGATTTTTCAATAGTATAAATTTGTAAGGGGAAATCCCTAAGTTCCGAAATCAGGAGCCTGCAGGTCGTACCTTCCGCTTTCGCGTATATAGGTCCCACATGCAGTTTTGATTTTGTTGACAAGAACCAAAACCCAATATCTGACTCCTAGTCGGCGGACTAAATATGAACAAATTCTTTTTAGGTGCAGCAAATGTGACTATTGCTAGGTGTAACATTCTGAATCCAGCAACGTTGCTGCCTGAATCACATTTTGCAGAAGTAAAAAATGAAGTGGAACATAATTGTATCAACCTGACAGAATACTGTACCAAACCTCATCTAAACATAAGAGAAGAACCATTAATAGATTCTGAAAATGAGTTATTCGTAGATGGCTCATGCATGGACATGAGGAAGGAGGTTTTAGCGCTGCATATGTTGTATGTACTTTATGGGGTCCAGTTGAAGCATCCTATTTACGTGGAGTCAAGTCTGCACAAGTAGCTGAACTAATTGCATTGGCAAGGGCTTCCACAATTGGGAAAAATGTGAAAGTAACAATTTATACTGATAGCCAATACGGCTATGGAGTTGTGCATGACCTTGGCCAACTCTGGATGCAAAGAGAGTTTCTGACTTCATCAGGTACTCCTATTAAAAATGGTCACTATGTAAAAGACTTGCAAGAAGCAATTCAAATGCCAAAAGAAGTGGCTGTGGTCAAGTGTGCTGCTCACCAATCTGGAAATGACAAAGTGACAGCAGGTAACCCATATGCTGACCAATTAGCCCAACACTGTGCCAAACATAAGATGGCAATAAATAAGAAAATAGATGCATGTGGAAACAGCTGCCAACATATGTTACTTCAGGGTGTGAAAACTTAGGAAGAAGTGAGAGATTTGCAGAATGAGGCAGAAACTGAGAAAAGGGAAGAATGGAGAAAGATAGGTTGTCAGAGAAGGGCTGAAGATGGTGTTATTGTTTACCTTGACGGCAGACCTGTGTTACCAGACTGTATGCTTGCTCATATGGCTAGGATGTATCATGGAGATTCCCACCTAGGACGGGATGCTATTCTGCGACTATTCAGACAATCATGGTTTAATGCAAAATTCAGGAACATAGCAGAAGGTCTTTGCCAAAGATGTTTGATTTGTCAGCAAATGAATCCTGGTAAGAGAACTGTAGTTTGCCCTGGGAAGATTGGGAAAGCAGCAGGCCCATTCATAAGACTACAAATTGATTTTATCCAGTTACCCCCCCTGTCGAGGAATGAAATATGTTCTTGTCATTGTCTGCCTATTTTCAAAATGGGTAGAAGCATACCCTACAAAACTAAATGATAGCATCACTGTAGCTAGACTCCTACTCAGAGAGTTGATACCACGTTTCGGTTTTCCAGTAACGATTGAATCAGACCAAGGTACTCATTTTAATAATGAAATAATTGGTCTAATCCGTGAAGCATTCAACATTGAGCAAAAGCTGTACAGTGCATACCGTCCAGGGGCTTCTGGAGTGGTTGAACAACTGAATGGCACAATTAAATCAAGATTAGGAAAGATATATGCATCTACAAAATTAGAATGGCCTGATGCTTTACCTCTTGTTCTGATGGGACTCAGAAGTATTCCAGACCGGAAGATAGGCTTGAGTCCTCATGAAATCCTCATGGGAAGAGCAATGAGGCAGGCATGGGTGCCAGGACTTAAGTTGATAAATATATCTGATGACTTAGTGCTAGAGTACTGTAAAGAACTGGCTGATCAAGTGCGTTCTATCTCTCACCAGGCTGGGGAAGACGTTGTCGCCAGACAATCAACTCCAGCACATGATCTGATTCCAGGTGAAATGAAATGAAATGAAAATGTGATTTGTAGAGCGCTGCAGCTGTCCTGAGGCGTCCAGGCGCTAGAAACAGAGAAAGCCCTCATAAGGTTACTTTGTTAGGCATTCTGGGTAGTGATAAAGGAACATACTTGAGAATCTTGCCTAGCACCAAGGTGGGGAATGCCACGTCAAGTGATATTGGTCACCACCACAGCTGTGAAATGTGAGGGAATTCCAAACTGGATCCATGCCAGTCACACAAAGATAGTGAGTGAACCTGATGAAACTGAAGCCGAAGGGTCTCAAGAAATCGATCCTGCAGTAGCTGATGAATGATCAAGCACCAGTCAGGATGATTGGATTCCAGTAGTTGACATACCTGCAAAGATCATAAGAACCAGAAGTTAAACTTATCTAGACAGACAAAGTGATAGTGAGGATGAGATAGGTCTAGAACAACGTACTCAAATTACAGAAATACAACCCAATAGTAATTCTAAGGAGGACCAGATAAGGAAAGATCAATATACTCAGGCATTTAGGATACCTGTCACAGCTCCAGAGTCTGAGGAGGGACAGATAGGTACTAGGGCGAAAGCTCAGGAGGAAGAAGGACAAGAGATCGAGTTACCTGAGCAGGACCAGGAAGGTGTAGAAAAACGTGTTCAGGGAGAAGAAGGAGAACAAAATCAAAGTCAAATTCAGCAAACACCTGAACAAGGCCAGATTAGTAACCAGGCAGAAGAAAAAGAAGACCTGGACCTAGTCAGATAGAGAGGGATACAGAGGGTAGCATTGAAATAGATGTGCCACAACTGAAAATAAGAGAAGGCTCGTAGAAGGTCAGAGCACAGTGCCACCTAAAAGACTCAGAAAGGGAGATAAGTGGCCTGGTTTTATCAAAAGATTGAAATTTTGCCTTAAAACAATAAATGAAGAGTCAGAGCAAGTAAACGAAATATCAAGTCAAGCTGGACACTCTACAGAACAAATAAGAAGGAGAAGTCCACAACTAAAAAGACTGAATAACAAGTTCAGAGGCCCTGAATGGACTTACGTCATCCTTGAAGATTTCGAACACTTAGAAATAAGTGACGAAAGTGGTGACGAACTAATTGCTGATCAGACTGACGAAGAAGTGGGACCAACTTGAGAAAATTTAAACAGATTAAAAGACTATGTAAAGGTTACAAAGAGGGGTATGTCTCCCAGTCAGCCACGGCTGATCATACTGTTAAAGGAAGACAGAAAAGAAAGTGTTTAAAAACATGCTGTAGAATATGCACATGTAGTATAGTGATAGTGCTCATAGTATGGTTAGGACTGACAGGGTATATAACTGTTACAACGCATCTTTAACCACGCAATACCATTACCACGCATCTTTTACAACGTAAAGACTTTCACCACGCATACTATTACAACGCAAGTACCTTTACAAGGGGGCGCTAGAGGGCGCACTGCGGAATGGCTGGCATCTGAGTCAGCTCCGCCGGACGGGTGCGGGAAGAACGTTCCCTGTAGCCCCAAACTCGCCCCAACAGGCGCGATAAACAGCCTCATGGACGTCGGAAAGCTGTGACACTGTGAGGTGGCAGTCTCCGCTGTGTGGGGAAGGACGTGACAGGAGAAATCGGCGAATGACCTGGTGAAGGTACGAGACTGTCCAAAATGGCAGCGGCCGATTGCGACAACGAAGGGCACAAATGAGCGATGTCACCCCCGAACGCCTGCATGCCTGTGCTGAAACCACCCCACCGACAACGGAGCTCAAGCGCCAGCCAGGTAGATGTACAGGACGCTCGCTATGTGCGGCATTAGTACTGAGGAGGAGATGCATTCCAGGGTTGACAAAATGGCGGAGGCGGTGGAACGCACGGCCAGCGAACCCGCGACTGGCGCTGCCGCTACCCTGATCGCTTGAGGCCGCTTGGGAACCGGACATCAGCGGTGGCCGAAAACGCTCAGCGGAGAAGCGGAGGAGGGGAGGAGAGAGGCACAGCTGGAGGGGGGTCAGTGAGCGGAGCGCTGAGTTGGAATCGGAGACGCTGCTGCCGCTATCAGGGGGAGCGCGGCAGAAGGCGCGAATGTGATCCAGCATTTCCCTGCCACTGGAGTGACAGAAGGCCCGCGAGCAGCCACCACTTAAGGAGACCAACAAAGAACCCTCAGGTGAAGCGACCGTACCGGCATCGCCGGCGCCAATTCCCGTATAGACGGCAAGTTCGAAGGGTGGCTAGTGTACTACTCTATGGTGCTAATCTGCAACGAGGCGCTGTAAACAACGTGGCGAGGACGCTCACTCAATTTGGGCCCCGCTTGTCCATGCTCACCAGGCAGGGTATGCCTGAACACCTACGAGATCCTAAAAACGACAGCAAATTAGAGCACACCCGAAGCAGACATTGCGCTGAGCAAGTATGTGGCTAGGTGGAGGCCCAAATGCATAGGCCCACAGCGCTGGGGACGGTTGGCGCACAACAGCGACGCAAACGAACGGCGGCCAAGCCCGCAACCACGACGAGCCCATGGATAAGTAGCCCAACTGCGTCTCCCAGTGAAATGGGGAAACCCGACAAGCAGCAGACGAAATTGCCCTTCGAGGCCAGGAAACAGACGACAAAACCTGGGTCTGCTCAGGAAGCTGACGGGGAGCAGGTACTGGGAGACGGCGCCAACATGGAGACGGTGCTACGGGCTATCTAACAAAGCCTAAAAGATATGAATAACAAGATGGACAATGTCGTAGCGAGGGGGGATACTATGACAGCGAAATTGGAAAACCACGAGGAGAGACTGGTGGAAGCAGAGCAAACGATCTCCGCGGTAGAGGAGTTGGAAATCGGGTATGCGATGCTCTACCCAGCGAAACTCAAAATTCTAACAGAGGGCAAGCCGGTGATTCTTACGACAGTGCAAGCTGCACAAGACTACGTCAAAAAACCTGGAAAACGCCGTAAAGACCGGTAGAGTGCGGGCAGGATGAGCGACAACGACTGAAAACTCTGATGGCGGACCCACATGGACCACTGGATTGCTATTACAAAGACAGCTGTGGACTGCGGACGCTGAATTTGGCACAGGACGACAGAATGCACTCTGCAATGGAACGGATGTTGCCGCCTACAGACATTACGGGGAGGATGAGCTTGGCGGAAACGCAGTGAGTACATTTGGCGATCCTCGGTGGTGGGCAGCTGTACGTGGCCCACGAAGTGAATGACTCAGGGTACATGGGCAGCAGACTGTGGAGAGTGCGCTGCCACTCTTTAGAGCTGAGACAGTATCGGCAAAGGTGGGTCGACATGGGTGTGTGAAGGCGCCGCACCTGAAAATGTTTAAAACTCCGAGTGGTGGTTGGGGGGAAAGGGATCTTATTAGACACATATGAGGTGAAGAGAGGGGGAGGGGAAGAACCTGACATTGACATTGTGGAGATACGCACCCGTCCACATCCACTATGTGGATGGTGATGTGTGCTTCGGGCGACACCCCCAGGCGGGTGTACCCCAATTCAAGTTCTACTACAGTTTCGAAGTTATGGGGGAGATGGCTTTGGCAAAGTTTGGGTGCTGAAGTGGGAGGAGGAGGGAAGGGGGGGTTGAGAATGGTTCAAATGAATGCACTGTGTCTGAGAAACATTGCGACCTCTTTTGTTGCCTGTAAGGATATTTTTAAGCTTGCATACCTTAGCAGGAGACCGAAGCACACACACCACATGGGGCTGTCGACCTGCAATCGGACTGTAATAGGCAGCACAGCCGCAGGGAAGCTTCTACCAACCACACGGTAATGGCACGCTCTGACACACTAAACTTCCTAACATGGAACGTAAGGGGACTAGGGACTCCAAAAAAGATAAGACAAATGTTTGCGTACTTTGACAGGCTAAAGGTAGATGTGGCATTTCTACAAGAAACACACTTGGCACCCACTAGCGCGTCCAGGCTGGGAAACAAACGGGCAGAATCAGCTACTGGCTCAAACTACTCGACATACTCACGGGGTGTAAGTATACTGATAAAGAAAGGGACCCACTTTAAGATTTCAGAAACGTACACTGACACTGGGGGACGGTATGTCATAGTGGTGGGTAAGGTGAGACAGCAGCAAGTGGCACTAGTGAATGTATATGGCCCGAACGTAGACGATGCAGCATTCTATGAAAGGCTGTGGCACAAAATAGCGGACATACGGGCGGACAATATCATCTGGGGGGGTGATTTTAATGTCACGCTACAAGACGGGCACGACAGAGCATCACTCACACTGGAACAGCATATAAACGCGAGGGGGATGCTACTAGATGCAATGTCCGATTTACATGTAAGCTACATGTGGAGGATATCGCACCCTGGGGAACACGTAGCAGCACACATTAATGCGGCCAACAGGAGCTGGTGCAGGTTGGACTATTGGTTAGGCACGCAAGATATTATAACATGGGTAGAGAATATCACACACCTCCCGAGGACACTCTCAGACCACGGCCCGGTTCTCCTACAGTTTACGAATCCCACACTATGTCACACCACCGTACGTCTGGCGGTTCAATGCACAGGCCTTGCGTGATCCGCTTAATGTTGACACCATCATGAAAGCGATCACGGACTATTTCGAACTGAATTCCCCCACGACGGAGGACCCGTGCCTCCTGTGGGAAGCCTTCAAAGCAACAATACGGGGCGTATGCATCAGCACAACCTCAGGCATATTGAAGGACATTCGACACCAGTTAAAGAGGAGGGAGGAGATGATACAGGAGCTGGAACAGCGATACACATGCACTGGTGACACAGCGATATTGAGTGACGTTCAGGCATTACTGTCAGAGTACCAAAAATTTGCTGAGGATGAATTAAAATACATATTTAAAAGGACAACTGCCAGACGGTATGGAGAGGGGAGAAGACCGGGTAGAGCCCTAGCGGAGAAGATTTGTTTAGGCAGAGCACCACAGCACATAGCGGTAATAAAAACTAGGGATGGCACACGCACGCACGACATCAAGACAATAATGGGGGAGTTTATGGACACGTATGGGGCACTATATGAGGCGAAGCCACTAATACCACAAGAAGAACTGTTGGCCTACATGGCTGACGTGGAGATTGCCTGGCTGGCGGATGGTCACAGAGACTACCTAGCGCGACCTATCACAACACAAGAAGTTGTAGATACCATTAAAAGACTCCCTAATGGCAAAGCTCCGGGGCCGGATGGTTTTGTAATAGAATTTTATAAGGCGTTTGCGGACATACTAGCACCGCACCTGGTGAACCTCTATGAAACCACCCACGAAGCACAAACGCTACCACCGTCAATGAGAGAGGCGCTGATCATCGCTCTACTGAAACCGGGAAAGGACGATGAACACTGCGACTCTTACCGCCCTCTCTCGCTGATCAACGTAGACACTAAAATACTAGCGAGCATACTAGCAGACAGACTGAAACCGCTCATGCCGCTGTTGATCGGACCTGACCAGGCTGGTTTCATACCGGACAGGTCAACCACCCACAACACTCGCACTCTGTTTGCTCTGGCGCACTTCTTGGCCCCGAACATAAAGGCGGTGGCTGTCCTACTGGACGCGGCCAAGCGTTCGATACGATCGATTGGCCCTTTCTCCACGCAGTCCTGGTTCGGATGGGATTCCCACCATTGTTCATTGGTTGGATAACGATGCTGTACACGGGCCTGACGGCACGCATAAGGATAAATAAACATCTTTCAGCCCCGATAGAAATCAGACGTGGCACCAGGCAGGGATGTCCTCGGTCGCCAATGCTGTTTTCCCTCATACTGGAACCATTAGCGTGTAAAATAAGGCAACACCACCACTACTCAGCCATTCAGCTCCCCACACGGCCCATACATATAGCCTTATACGCTGACGACATGGACCCTTTATGTTAAAAATCCAGAGCTACATCTCAACCCGCTGCTGCGGAAATATATTAAATTCGGCCAATATTCAGGACTGCAAATTAACTGGAACAAATCCCTTGTACTTCCATTGACGGACGGTACCCAGCCCTCTGCGCTGGATTACCCCCTGGAATGGCAGGATGATCCAACAAGATACTTGGGCATATGGTTCCACAGGGACCCGGAACTGGTCATCCGCACCAACTACGGGAGAACTATATCAAAGCTAGAAGATAAGGTCAAGAGGTGGATTGGGCTACCGCTGTCACTGGTGGATAGACTCGCCATAGTAAAAATGGTGCTCCTGCCTAAATTCTTATATTTATTCAACAACATACCTATCAAGCCCCCGGCAGAGGTGTTCCGCAACATTAAATCCCTCATGTTATCCTTGATCTGGGCGGGGAAACAAGCTAGGCTGGATCTACAGACACTGACACTACCGTACGCTAAAGGAGGTTTTAAGGTACCGGACATCTACCTATACTATCTATGTGCCCAGGTGCAATTCGCGCATTATTGGTACCATGAGATACCATTTCTGACACACGTAGCAGTAGAAAAAGGGGACGCTGATCCCATCCCACTGACGAGTATCCTGACACATAAACGACCCAGATTGCATAACCATGACATAAACCCGGTGAACACCACGATCGAGGCATGGAAGACACTGAGTAAGATGGCACAAAGCACACCACTTTACGCTCCGGCACTCCCATTAGCCCACCATCCGGCCTTATCCGTCACACAAGAACAGGTAGGAATGGACCTCCTTAAATACGCTGGCATAGATACCCTAGGCGATTTATATAGAGACGGGCAATTCGTAACGCTAGACAAATTGGCATATATACAGAATACAACCCTGCAGTTTAGTTTCAACTATTACAGATTGCAAAGGGCAGTAAGGGAGCATTATCCGACATTCCCGGACGAACCACAGACACTTGCCCCTTTACAACTCGTACTCACCGCACCCTCGGCGTCTCACTTAGTGTCCAGAATATACCACAGCGCACAAACAAGCATGGGGGGTAACACTACAAGGGCCAGGGAGAAATGGAGCGCAGCACTGGCAGATACCCTCACGGAAGAGGAATGGGAGACTTCCTGCATACTAACGGGGATGCTGACACCGAACGGTAATCTCAGACTCATCCATTATAAATACTTGCATCACATGTATCACACGCCTGACAGACTGCATAGGTTTGGCTTAAGGGATAACTCCAACTGTACTAGATGCGGGCAGGAACATGCAGATTTTATGAATTTGGCATGGCACTGTGGTGCGGTGGCGCAATACTGGGAACAAGTGATACAGACCATCAACATCATCTTGGGGGCCACTTTACGCTGCACAGCAAAAATTTGCCTATTGGGGTTAGTGCCGCAATTGAGAGCGCAACGACGGAAACTGTGTGTGATCGCACTGCTAATGGCGAAGAGGAGAGTATCCTTGCACTGGAATAGTAAGCTGAAGCCAAGGGTGAAAAACTGGCTGAAGGACTTGACCTATTGTAGAGTCACATTGGCCACATTCGAGGAGGAACTACCTGCAGGTTCACGTCCCAGAGACTACTGGGAGCCTTTTAGACAATATCTGCTGACGGTAGCTTCGGAAAATGATACGTAATTGGTACAAACCTAAAACAGGTCTTATGCAAATACGCGTGGTTCATTGCAGAGTAATGAGGGAGGGAGAATGTTGTGACACAGTGCTTTGAGTTTTAAGGGGGTTTTTTGTTACCTTGTTCCTCTAGGTTGCAGAGGTTCCTACTGTAATACTTGAAAACGTAAGACTGAGAGAACGTCTATACCATATTGTTACATTGTCAAATGACGAGCATGATCCTTACACCACCAACTCGCCGCCGAACCTACGGTTGTCGGCTGAAGGGCTGTGTATGAACGAACTTATAATTGTGGATAATGTCAACATGAACAGCCGGCCTTATCAGGTTGTAGGCGATACAATTGTACTTTATTTCTGTGGCAATGTAAAATAAATGTCTTACACAAAAAAAAAGAAAAACAAAAAAAAAGTACCTTTACAACGCATGTACATTTACAACGCATTATATGTATATTTTAATACTAGAGTATTATATGTAAATAATGTTTTTTATTAATAAATATTAATACTAGAGTATTTTTTTGAAGTATTATTATTTAAATGATAATAAAAATTTGCAAAACATACATTGGTAATTTTTTTTAAATTTTAAGGCTTTTAATAAACTTTATTTTTTGGTTAAAAAATAATACTAGAGTATTATTTGTAATTATTCTTTTTATTCGAAAAAATATTAATAATAAAGTATTTTTAAAAGTATTATTATTTAAAATATAAGAAATTTAACATAAAAATAATTTTTAATGATACTAAAGATTAAAAAAAAAAAGTTTGGAAATTTTGTAAAAAATAATGCCATGTACTATACTTTAGAATTTGCTGAAAATGTAATACTAGTCTATTATTTCTTATTATTCTTTATATGT
This sequence comes from Lissotriton vulgaris, assembly GCF_964263255.1. Classification (NCBI taxonomy): domain Eukaryota; kingdom Metazoa; phylum Chordata; class Amphibia; order Caudata; family Salamandridae; genus Lissotriton; species Lissotriton vulgaris. Next base: position 1,165,584,371 of record NC_141696.1, read on the forward strand.
AGGTTAAATATTTATACTACAGTATTTTTTACAGTATTTTTTCATAATAGAAAAAATGTTTTGAAGATCAATACATTTATTTAATCATGTTAATTTTGTATAACTAGTTTAATTTTTGAAAAATATATATTTTCTTTTATATTTTTACAAAATAATATATTATTTAAAATAAACTTTATTATTTACATAAGGCAATGTGCAAAATAATTAAAGAGTTATTTAAAACAGTTTTTTAAACAAAATTTTAAAAGATAAGAATTATTATTTTTATTACTAATAATACAGTTAACAATTTATTAAAAATATTATTTTTGGTTTATTTAACATAAAAAAGATGGTTCGATTAAAAATTTTAAAAAGTATACCTAATAATGTAAATGGATCATAACAGTTTAAAAAAATATATAATTACATTTTTACAAAATAGAATGTTATAGATATAATTAATGAAAGATAGGGGGGCATATTATCAAGCCTGTGCGCTAAAATTATTGCCGCTTTATCGGCCGAAAACGGACGATAAAGCGGCGATAACGGGCTTGATAATATGCTCTATGGAATTCCAATCGAAGCACATGTTAGATGTGAAGACATCTAACATGGGCTTCGATTGGAATTCCACAGAGCATATTATCAAGCCCATTATCGCCGCTTTATCGGCCGTTTTCGGCCGATAAAGCGGCGATAATTTTAGCGCACAGGCTTGATAATATGCCCCTTGGTTCCCACGTTTTTACATTGAATCCAATGGCAAACATTGTCCTTCTTTTATTTTCATGCTTGATGCTATAAGTCCCGCGGAACAGAAAAAGAATGTTGGAAAGAAGACGAAAGAAGATATAAAGAAGGGAAAAGGAAACAGAAAAGAGGTAAGGAGAAATATTTATAATTTAACAAAATATATAATAAGAAAAAGAAGTAATGCATGTTAAATTGAATACAATAAAAATACGATAACATAGTTTCAAAAATATTTTTTTTTTTAAACACTTAGAAAATTTATTTGTATTATTATAATTTTTTTCCATATTTTTCCATATTTCTATTATAAGGGAAACATTATTAAAAAAAATATATATAATGTAATAAATATTAATAAATAAAGTAGTCCCTTTTTTATCGTAGCAGCATCCAATTACGTAACGACATAAACGTGAGCGTAAGCGGCCATTTTGAAGAGTATCCAAGGTGGAAGCAGCTGGAAGCTGATCGGCGTCCAGGTAGGAAACATTTTAAACTTTATTTTAAGTACTTAAATTAAAAAGGTATACATTTATTGTAAGGGAAGGATAAGGAGAGGTTGCTATATACGTAAATGATGGAATGTACGTAAAAAAGCATGTCGATAATCGTATATCTAGTGTATGCCTATGTCGGGTCTGGGGAAAAAAAGTAATAAATGTTTATCCTGTTTTGAAAAAGTTGTCTTTATATTCAAAAAATAAGCTAAAATGTTTATGTTTTAAACTTTTGTTACCGCTACGGGAGAAATGTAAAAAAATGCATTTTTGAATTTATCGATTGTTTTTGTTTCACTTTAGAAAGACATAAAAGTGGTTAGATAATTGTTGAAAAAAGCTTCTTTGAAAGTAAACAGTTGTATGATCAAGTTTCTTGGGTAAAGATGATTTTTTTTAATTGTTGTGTTGTTTAACAAAGTTCTGAGAGATGACGTGGTTTGAAAGGGATTTGTCGGTTTCTTCGACTTCAGGTTTACCAAGAAAATGTGTTGGTATTTTGTAGGAAATATTTACGAGAGTTATTCTTTTTGTCTTTTGTTAAAAATAGTTTAAATGTATAAGTAGAGTTCAGAGTGAAATGTTAATAATTTGACGTAATGTACAGAGTAGGATTATAAATATGGATTAAATTATAGTACTGTTATAACGTTGTATTTTCAAAATTGAAATATTGAAGATACAAGAACATTTTTGTTTACACATGGAGTGCTTTTTGAAAAAAAAACTTTTACAAGTGGATTATGAAAATGGCATGTGCATTTTTTGGCATCATTTACATCAAAAATATATGGTTCTTAGCATTTTACTAGATATTTATGAGAAAATAGAAATGTCGTGGAGTGATTTAAGATGCATAAGGTATTGTGTTTTGAAATAAATATTGCTTCCAAACAGTGAAGGATTTTTGTTCAGCTTTTGAAAAAATGTGGATGTTTTAAAAAAAAATGCATGTTAATGCAAATGGAATGTGATTTATTGGTAAAAGAAAAGTCAAGAAAAAAAGGATCTCTGTTTTTTTTACAAAATTTTTTGGATTTAAAATTATGTTGTGGCCTTCTAGAATATGCTAAAGGAGATGGGTGAATTTGAAAAAATCTAATCTGAAAAATGATGGATTACTTTTTTGCTTTTGTAATTAAATTATTTTTGGAAAAACATATTTTCTGTAAAGATAATAATTTTGAAAGTCATGCTTACTCATTTGTAAATATTTTTGTCCACCCTAAGCGTGGAAGGGTATTCTCAGATGTGAGACCCTTGCTCATTGCACCATCAGGATTCAAGCAAACCGGGCCGAAGACGGCTGTAATGCCAGAAACCGGTCCCCGGGAGCTTGTTTCCTTCCCAGTGTAAGAATTGGCTTCTGTAGTTTGGTTTGTCCTGTTCCCATCATGCACTGGGACAGGAACAGACTAATTTGCATACAGCCAGGTTCTGAAACTGGGATGGTGCAGTGAGCTAAAAAACGGTGTTGGATCTAGCCCTGATCTTTTGACTGGGTGAGAGCTTTCTGCTTAATTCAGAGACTCTGTCCCTCACCACCCCTTTTTGTAAATATTTTTGTCCACCCTAAGCGTGGAAGGGTATTCTCAGATGTGAGACCCTTGCTCATTGCACCATCAGGATTCAAGCAAACCGGGCCGAAGACGGCTGCAATGCCAGAAACCGGTCCCCGGGAGCTTGTTTCCTTCCCAGTGTAAGAATTGGCTTCTGTAGTTTGGTTTGTCCTGTTCCCATCATGCACTGGGACAGGAACAGACTAATTTGCATGCAGCCAGGTTCTGAAACTGGGATGGTGCAGTGAGCTAAAAAACGGTGTTGGATCTAGCCCTGATCTTTTGACTGGGTGAGAGCTTTCTGCTTAATTCAGAGACTCTGTCCCTCACCACCCCTTTTTGTAAATATTTTTGTCCACCCTAAGCGTGGAAGGGTATTCTCAGATGTGAGACCCTTGCTCATTGCACCATCAGGATTCAAGCAAACCGGGCCGAAGACGGCTGTAATGCCAGAAACCGGTCCCCGGGAGCTTGTTTCCTTCCCAGTGTAAGAATTGGCTTCTGTAGTTTGGTTTGTCCTGTTCCCATCATGCACTGGGACAGGAACAGACTAATTTGCATACAGCCAGGTTCTGAAACTGGGATGGTGCAGTGAGCTAAAAAACGGTGTTGGATCTAGCCCTGATCTTTTGACTGGGTGAGAGCTTTCTGCTTAATTCAGAGACTCTGTCCCTCACCACCCCTTTTTGTAAATATTTTTGTCCACCCTAAGCGTGGAAGGGTATTCTCAGATGTGAGACCCTTGCTCATTGCACCATCAGGATTCAAGCAAACCGGGCCGAAGACGGCTGTAATGCCAGAAACCGGTCCCCAGGAGCTTGTTTCCTTCCCAGTGTAAGAATTGGCTTCTGTAGTTTGGTTTGTCCTGTTTCCATCATGCACTGGGACAGGAACAGACTAATTTGCATACAGCCAGGTTCTGAAACTGGGATGGTGCAGTGAGCTAAAAAACGGTGTTGGATCTAGCCCTGATCTTTTGACTGGGTGAGAGCTTTCTGCTTAATTCAGAGACTCTGTCCCTCACCACCCCTTTTTGTAAATATTTTTGTCCACCCTAAGCGTGGAAGGGTATTCTCAGATGTGAGACCCTTGCTCATTGCACCATCAGGATTCAAGCAAACCGGGCCGAAGACGGCTGTAATGCCAGAAACCGGTCCCCGGGAGCTTGTTTCCTTCCCAGTGTAAGAATTGCCTTCTGTAGTTTGGTTTGTCCTGTTCCCATCATGCACTGGGACAGGAACAGACTAATTTGCATACTGCCAGGTTCTGAAACTGGGATGGTGCAGTGAGCTAAAAAAACGGTGTTGGATCTAGCCCTGATCTTTTGACTGGGTGAGAGCTTTCTGCTTAATTCAGAGACTCTGTCCCTCACCACCCCTTTTTGTAAATATTTTTGTCCACCCTAAGCGTGGAAGGGTATTCTCAGATGTGAGACCCTTGCTCATTGCACCATCAGGATTCAAGCAAACCGGGCCGAAGACGGCTGTAATGCCAGAAACCGGTCCCCGGGAGCTTGTTTCCTTCCCAGTGTAAGAATTGGCTTCTGTAGTTTGGTTTGTCCTGTTCCCATCATGCACTGGGACAGGAACAGACTAATTTGCATAAAGCCAGGTTCTGAAACTGGGATGGTGCAGTGAGCTAAAAAACGGTGTTGGATCTAGCCCTGATCTTTTGACTGGGTGAGAGCTTTCTGCTTAATTCAGAGACTCTGTCCCTCACCACCCCTTTTTGTAAATACTCATTTGAAGAAGCTTATTTCTAACAATTTTGGTGAAAATAGAAGAACAGAAGATTTTTAATATTTATCAAAAATGCATTTCTTTATAAATCAAAAATCTGAAAAATATACAGAAGAAGACTGGATTATTTGTTTTAAAAAAGGGAATGAATAAATATCTTGGAATACTTGGATTTTTGGATTAATTTGCAACTAAGGGTTTTTTAAAGTTGCAAAAAGAAGAAAAAGAAAATAGAAGACAACTAAAGGTAAGGAGACCCGACTTTCTTTTTTTTAAGTAAAAAATTTAGAAAAATGTAAAAGCCAATTAAATTTAGAGAGGATATAAATTTAGAGCAAAGCAGGAAAGTAATGTGTAAAAGATAATTAAAAACTAAGAATGTTAGCTAGATTTTCCAGGTAATCTAGAGCCACACACAACGTAAACTGTTGTAAAAGTGCCAATAGTCTCTCAGACATTTCCTTTGTTTTTGGAGTTATTCGTGAGTTTAGACTACCTGTAAGAGTTTGGGAAATTCTCAATTCCTGAAAACTTTGCTCCTTCTTCAAAGTTTCCAAAAAAGAGTAGAAATTAGGGTGGGGTTTACCAATTAGATGGTTGAAGGAGTTATGCCATCCATCAATGGCATTATTTGTTTTTGCCTCTCCCTGTAAGCAACTCGAATAACAGTTCCACCACTCCACATGGGAAACGTGGCTTCCTCCTGCGACCCGATCTGCTTAGGTGTCCAATCCATGTGTCTTCCATATAATTTAGAATGGTTGCCAATTTTTACTCATTTGCAATGTAATATTCAGACTCTGTAATGGCAGTGTAGTACTCGTCTACACTTTCGGGAGGGACAAAACAAAGAGCAGTCAGTTTTTTTAATTCTACCTGTAGTTTGCTGTCTGATGAGTATTCTGTAACTAGGGGTGTTTTTTGTAACTTACACCAGAATGCCTGGGAAAAATGGAAAAAACACCCCTGAATTTGGGTATCCGTGTACATTTTGGTGATCACATTGATCATGCTCAATTCAAAATCAATAATAATTTTCCTAGGGCTTTGGTTTGTTTTTGATGTTATAACTGATAAAAGTTCAGTGTAAGTTGCAGAAGTATTATCAGGCAGCAAACTATATACTAGGGGGATCACACTATTGTTAATTTTAGCATGTATAGTATAAATTTGGGTGAATGGATGGGGTGTACTTTTAATCGTCCCATCCATCATCCAAATGTCACTACTTTCAAGTTTTACAAGGTTGCGGGGTGTACTAAAAATTAATATACGTTTTTAAGGGTTTTCATTATCATGCAGAAGGAAAGGTTCATCAGCAAAAGAAATAGTGAGTTTGTGAGGAATAACTATGTCAGAAAAGGTATGAGGTGTATTTGTTTGTGTATTACTTGCCTGCTTTTGACGTTGAATAATTCTTCTCAAATTATGGATGGTAGGCATATTACTAGCTACATGACTAGGGACATGCTGAGCAACCTCTCGTAAAATGGATCCTGTGGAATCATTGGAGGTGCTGGCAAGTACTTTAATTTCATTTACGGTTTCTCTGACATCAACCTCCATTGCAGAGGCAGAGTGGTTATGGTCAGTTGTTTTTATAATGGTATCATGAACCGTAACCGCTCTGCCGCTGCAACGGGTTGAAAAGTATTGCACGCACCTCCAATGATTTCTAGGGAAACTTATCCTTTCCTTACAATAAATGTAACCTGCATGATTTAAAAGTCGGTTTCCTTTTCGGGATTTGATGTATCTTGCTGTGGGATGAGTAGACGTTATCTGCAAGGAAAAAAATTATTTTAATAAGTCCGTGCATATGTTTACTTTAAGTTTATAAAAAGAAACTTACACTTTCCCTACTGCAGCACTTTCCTGGAGTTAGAATAGTAATTGATACCCCCACACTATCCTGCACTTTCCCTACTGCAGCACTTTCTTGGAGTTAGAATAGTAATTGATACCCCCACACTATCCAGCACTTTCGCTACTGCAGCACTTTCCTGGAGTTAGAATAGTAATTGATACCCCCACACTATCCTGCACTTTCCCTACTGCAGCCCTTTCTTGGAGTTAGAATAGTTATTGATACCCCCACAATATCCAGCACTTTCGCTACTGCAGCACTTTCCTGGAGTTACAATAGTGATTTATACCCCTACACTTTTTAACACTTTCCCTACTGCAGCACTTTCCTGGAGTTAGAATAGTAATAGATACCTCTACACTATCCAGCACTTTCCCTACTGCAGCACTTTCCTGGAGTTAGAATAGTAATTGATACCCCCACACTTTTCAGCACTTTCCCTACTGCAGCACTTTCTTGGAGCTAGAATAGTAATAGATACCTCTACACTATCCAGCACTTTCCCTACTGCAGCACTTTCCTGGAGTTAGAATAGTAATTGATACCCCTACACTAGTAAGCACTTCCACTAGTGCAGCACCTTCCTGGAGTTAGAATAGTGATTTATACCCCTACACTATCCAGCACTTTTCCTACTGCAGCACTTTCCTGGAGTTAGAATACTAATTGAAATCTCAACACTATCCAGCACTTTCCCTACTGCAGCATTTACCTGGAGTTAAAATACTAAATGATACCCCTACGCTATCCAGCTCTTTTTCTACTGCTTCACTTACCTAGAGTTAGAATAGTAATTGATTCCCCTACACTATCCAGCACTTTTCCTACTGCAGCACTTTCCTGGAGTTAGAATACTAATTGAAATCTCAACACTATCCAGCACTTTCCCTACTGCAGCATTTACCTGGAGTTAAAATACTAAATGATACCCCTACGCTATCCAGCTCTTTTTCTACTGCTTCACTTACCTGGAGTTAGAATAGTAATTGATTCCCCTACACTATCCAGCACTTTTCCTACTGCAGCACTTTCCTGGAGTTAGAATACTAATTGAAATCTCAACACTATCCAGCACTTTCCCTACTGCAGCATTTACCTGGAGTTAAAATACTAAATGATACCCCTACGCTATCCAGCTCTTTTTCTACTGCTTCACTTACCTGAAGTTAGAATAGTAATTGATTCCCCTACACTATCCAGCACTTTTTCTACTGCAGCACTTACCTGGAGTGAGAATAGTAATTGATACCCCCACACTATCCTGCACTTTCTCTACTGCAGCACTTTCCTGGAGTTAGAATACTAATTGAAACCTCAACACTATCCAGCACTTTCCCTACTGCAGCACTTTCCTGGAGTTAGAATAGTAATTGATACCCCCACACTTTTCAGCACTTTCCCTACTGCAGCACTTTCTTGGAGCTAGAATAGTAATAGATACCTCTACACTATCCAGCACTTTCCCTACTGCAGCACTTTCCTGGAGTTAGAATAGTAATTGATACCCCTACACTAGTAAGCACTTCCACTAGTGCAGCACCTTCCTGGAGTTAGAATAGTGATTTATACCCCTACACTATCCAGCACTTTTCCTACTGCAGCACTTTCCTGGAGTTAGAATACTAATTGAAATCTCAACACTATCCAGCACTTTCCCTACTGCAGCATTTACCTGGAGTTAAAATACTAAATGATACCCCTACGCTATCCAGCTCTTTTTCTACTGCTTCACTTACCTGGAGTTAGAATAGTAATTGATTCCCCTACACTATCCAGCACTTTTCCTACTGCAGCACTTTCCTGGAGTTAGAATACTAATTGAAATCTCAACACTATCCAGCACTTTCCCTACTGCAGCATTTACCTGGAGTTAAAATACTAAATGATACCCCTACGCTATCCAGCTCTTTTTCTACTGCTTCACTTACCTGAAGTTAGAATAGTAATTGATTCCCCTACACTATCCAGCACTTTTTCTACTGCAGCACTTACCTGGAGTGAGAATAGTAATTGATACCCCCACACTATCCTGCACTTTCTCTACTGCAGCACTTTCCTGGAGTTAGAATACTAATTGAAACCTCAACACTATCCAGCACTTACACTACTGCAGCACTTACCTGTAGTTAGAATAGTAATTGATCCCCCTACACTATCCAGCACTTTCACTACGGCAGCACCTACCTGGAGTTAGAATAGTAATTGATACCCCTACATTAGCCAGCACTTTTTGTATTGCAGCACTTTACAGGAGTTAGAATAGTAATTGATACTCCCACACTATCCAGCACTTTCCCTACTACAGCACTTTCCTAGAGTTAGAATGCTAATTGAAACCTCAACACTATCCAGCACGTTCACTACTGCAGCACTTACCTGGAGTTAGAATAGTAATTGATACCCCTACACTATCCAGCACTTTCTCTACTGCAGCACTTTCCTGGAGTTTGAATAGTGATTGATACCCCTACACTATCCAGCACTTTCCCTACTACAGCACTGTATTTTATTTTTCATGTTTAGTATGTTTAGATGTATTAAAGGGTGCTTCTAAATTCTTGCGTGTTGCTATGTTTAAAAATAAGGTGTGTTTTTTCAAATACCTTTGGTTTGTGCTGTTCTTTTGTTCTCTTGGATTGCTGTTTTTGAAAATTATTTTTTCTTGTTTATTTTCGTTTGCTGATTTTCTTGTTTTTCTGTTAGGTTTCCGTTTAGAACTGGATATTTGTGAAATTCTAGATAAAAAGAAAGGAAAATGAGCATTCTTTTTTTTACGACATTTAGAAATTGAAAGAAATATCATATTGTGCATATTTTTTTGCCATTTAAACAGTCACTCACATTTTCCCTACTGCACCACTTTCCTTGAGTTAGAATAGTAATTGAAATCACAACACTATCCAGCACTTTCCCTACTGCAGCACTTACCTGGAGTTAAAATAGTAATTGATACCCCTACACTATCCAGCTCTTTTTCTACTGCTGCACTTACCTGGAGTTAGAATACTTATTGATACCCCTACACTATCCAGCACTTTTTCTACTGCAGCACTTACCTGGAGTTAGAATAGTAATTGATACCTCTACACTATCCAGCACTTTCCCTACTGCAGCACTTTCCTGGAGTTAGAATACTAATTGATATCCCTACACTATGCTGCACTTTCCCTACTGCAGCACTTACCTGGACTTAGAATAGTGATTGATACTCCTACACTATCCTGCACTTTCTCTACTGCTACATTGTATTTTATTTTTCGTGTTAAGTATGTTTACATGTACTAATGGGTATTTCAGAATATTTGCTTGTTGCTATGTTTGAAAATTGTGTGGTTTTTTTTTAAATACCTTTTGTTCTTGCTGTTGTTTTGTTCTCTTTTTTTGCTGTTTTTAGAAATTATTTTATCTTGCTTGTTTTCGTTTGATGATCTTCTTGTTTTCCTCTGTGGTTTGTGTTTACAACTGGAGAAATCAGAAATTATAGATGAAAAAACTTAGGAAAATCAGCATTCTTTTTTCAACGACATTTTGAAATGGAAAGAATAATCTTTTTTTGCATTGTAATTTGAAATTTATAGTCACTCACACTTTACACACTGCAGCCTTTTTTTGGAGTTAGTTTAAAAATGGAAACTCTTCAAATAACCAACATTATCACCACTACAGCACCATTCAGGAGTTAGAATAGTGATTGATACCCCTACACTATCCTGCACTTTCTATACTGCAGCACTTACCTGGAGTTACAATAGAGATTGATACCTCTACACTATCCAGCACTTTCTCTACTGCAGTACTTTCCTGGAGTAAGAATAGTAATTGATACCCCTACACTATCCAGCACTTTCCCTACTGCAGCACTTTCCTGGAGTTAGAATAGTAATTGATACCCCTACACTATCCAGCACTTTTTCTACTGCAGCACTTACCTGGAGTTAGAATAGTAATTGATACCTCTACACTATCCAGCACTTTCCCTACTGCAGCACTTACCTGGAGTTAGAATAGTAATTGATACTCTTACACTATCCAGCAGTTTCCCTACGGCAGCATTTTAATGGAGTTACAATAGTAATTGATACTCCTATACTATCCAGCACTTTTTCAACTGCAGCACTTACCTGGAGTTAGAATAGGAATTGATACCTCTACACTATCCAGCACTTTCCCTACTGATGCACCTTCCAGCAGTTAGATTACTAATTAACATCCATACATGTTTAGCACATTTATTGAGTAAGAATAGTAATTTTTACTTACACTGTTTTCTCAAAAAATTTGATAATGTTTGCGACATATTTGAGTGATATAAAATTGAAATTTTGCTATTTGTCTTGCAGACTACTTAGGTATGCTATTTGGGGTCAAATTTACTTTCAATTACCTTTTATTTTTTGTTGTATATTTCTTGTCCGGATTTTGGACGTGCTTCTGGATTTTTGATGGCTTTCTTGGTTGTTTGTTCTTTCGTTTTTTTCTGTTGGTCAGAGGGCTGTAGAAGATCTCTTTGAGTATCTAAAAAATGTATAAAAATATTTAATGTCATTATTGATTTCAATGTTTGCGATGTAGTGAAAAGTGACAATATTATTTTGTTTTAGTTACATTTAATTTAGTGTTCTGAAAGTATCTCACTCTTTCCCTTCTGCCTCACGTTACTGGATTAAGAATACTAATTGCAACACATGTAATATCCATCACTTTTTCTTAAGCTGTTCCTTCCTGGAGTTGATCTACTAATTGTTATTTCTACACCATCCCACTCTTACCCTTCATCTGTACCTTCTTGGTGATGAAATAATATTTTATTTCTGTACATTATCTCACATATTTCCTACTGCTGCATTATGATGGAGTTAGAACAGTAATTTATTACCTTTACTATCCCTCACTTTCACTTATTTTTCATACATTTATTTAATGAAAAATATATTTACCCTCTTTTTAACGAGACAATTTTTTTTAATCGTCATTTTTTACTGTGGAAAAATCGGAAATATAAGGTATGAATTATTAAATGTTTTGATTTGTAAAATAATAATTAATGATTTTATAAAAATAGTTTACAAGTACCTGTAAATAAATGTTGTAGAGAAGTGTGGTTCTTTTAAGAAAATGCTGTATTTAGCAAAGGTTGTTTTCTCGACACACTTTGTAGGAGTGTTTCTTTGAAAAAAAATAATTTAGTTAATTTAAACGAAAATTACATTTAACTTTGGTTACGAATTTAATTTAAATGTTCAAACTATTTCGTTAACAAAATGCTCGGGTTAAATTGTTGTTGGCTTTTTTAGTGATATATGTAGGTATTTCGATTCTGTCATGCTTAAAATTGTTTTATTTAAAAAAAAGTAAGTTATAATTATTATTTTCAGCGTTTAAAAAGGTTTGAGCTAACATTTATATTTTTCGTTTCACAAACTTACTTGTATTTCTGTGAAAAATGCTCCAAAGTAGGCTACGGCTGATATCACGGTCAAGGGGTCAGAGGGTCAGCTTTTGACGTCTGGTCACTCTGCTAGTTGATAATCAACTGAGTTAAAAATTGTGTCTTGCTTGTATTTATAAGTTTTAGTGAGGGTCATCGTTTTTAGTGTAAAATACACCGTTGGTAATGTGTTAAAATAATCTTTTACTTATTGTGGAAAGTATTAATTTAATTTTGCGTTTCAAAAAGTTTAGTATAGAATTTCTTGTTCCGTTTTGGCATCCATTTTGAAAGTATTGTTGTGGTATAATTTCATGGAAAGAGTAGAAGGACATTTTTTCAAAATACATAGTTTAAAATGGCGACTCTGTCTATGTGAAATGTTTGATTTTACGAAAATATATTGTTATCTTTCTTAAATAATGTACAAGAATATTAATTTCAGTAAATCGGCGACTTGGTAAAGTATGTCATTTTTAAATAACAGTAGTATTAATTTTAATACGCGAGTATTAATTTTAATACTCAAGTATTAATTATATTTAAAAACCTTGCATTTCGTAACACTACTTTTAGTTTTTTAATAACATTTTAATACACTTCCTCACCCAAAACCCCTATTTTCCCTGCATCCCGTGCCAGGTTTTATTTATGAAAAAAAAATATATATATATATTTGCGTTGTAATGGTATGCGTTTTAAAGGAAATCGTTGTAATGGTACTTTTTCATTATAAACACTATATTGCATTGTAATAGTATTCGTTGTAAAATAATGCATTGTAATAGTATTTGCGTTGTAAAAAATGCGTTGTAAAAGTATGCGTTGTAAAAGTATGCGTGGTAACGTCATATATCCGACTGACAGTAGCCATTCCTTATCTAATGAGTAGAAACATACAGAATAACACTAGTGTACCTGAAACAATGGATGCACCTAAGAAAATAGATACATGTGAAAAGGCACTTAGCATTAAACAACAGAAGGTAGATTTGGAGAAGTGTGGCTCACGGTGTAGAGCAGGCAGACCCGGAAGCTGAGGTCAGACCCGGGACCAGGGTTCAATTCCCGACGCGGCAGGGTCTTGAGCTCAAATGTCCACGGACTCGATAATTCTCGCTTTGGTGCCTGCTCTAATCATGGGTTCTCACTCTGCAACTCTGGGCATTAAGCTTGCTTAATCTCCACAACGGCCCCCTGCGGCGGGATGCCTGACTTTCCCCTTGGGGATGCCCTGTAGGGGCTATCTCACAGGGAAAAGCCAGGACGGGTTCCCAAGGCAAGCGCCGGGAAACCTCCGGGTAGCTGTGCGCTCAATAAATGCAATAATAATAATAATAATAATAATAATTTAGAAGCATCAGATGAGGAAGGATTACATTATAATAGAATTAAGAATAGAACTCACTTAAATGTGTTTGCTAACTTACTAGTACACTATGGAGAAGCTATGGAAATTAGTGATTGTTATGTTTGTATGAAGTTACCTACGTTGGTAGCAGAAGGTGTGGCTTACCACCATTTACCCCTAACATATGGCATTTCATGTAGTACTTTAGCTAGTTTATTTTAAAAGAAAGGACCCTTACAGTATTACTATTCTAACTCAGACGTGATTTTTTCTGAACTTCCTATACGTAGTAACCTGAATCCTGTACCTACTAAGAGTAATGTAGCACGTTATATGGGTGAATATTTCCTAAATATAGGTACAATAGATATAGCTGAAGCACACAAGAATAATTTAACATGTTTATTACATGAAAAAGAGAAAATATTTTTAAACATGGTTGAGAAAAGGAGAGAGAATTTCCAAAGAAAAGCAAAAGACAAGAACCATAGAATCCCTAAATGGGCTGAAAATATAGGGTTCACCTCAAATGGCAAGACTCACGCTGCTACGATGCTGAATTTTGAAAAGAAAGGGAAACTCTGTCTCCATGGAGAAAGAACAAGTTATTATAACATTGTATTTATTGGTTCTAGTGAGTGTGAACACATTTATAAGGTAATTGGGGGTTGGGGTTTCAAAGATGGAACTGAACCTGTATTTTCTGGAATTTATTTTTTATGTGGAAACAGGGCATATTACTAGTTACCAGATCATTGGTATGGGAGCTGCTATTTTGGAATAGTATTCCCAAAAATACATCATGTAAATAAAAACACTGGAAGCAATGAAGAGATTAATGGACTAATACGTAGTAAAAGAGCTAGTATTTCTGAAATTGTAGGTGATATATTTAGTGCATTGATACCTTCAGTGGGAGTGGTTCTGAATATGCAAAGAATTTGCGAATTGTCAACAGTGGTGGATCGCTTATCGACTGACAGGATTCTTGATGATCAATACCGAATTGGTTGCAATCAGATCAATGGTTTTACAAAATCGACTTACTTTATTAGCAAAAGAGGGTGGAGCCTGTAGAATGTTGAAGGTGCAACATTGTTGCACTTACATACCAGATAAAAGTGTGGATTATTAAAAAGTATGTAAGGAATATTACACATTTGGAAAAAGAACTCAAACCACTGGAAGTTGATGGAAGAGGCTAACAGATGGTCTCTCGTCTATAGGCTGTTGGTTTTCTAATGTAGGAAAAAGTATTGTAGGTAGAATACTGATGCCAATATCGGGAGTAACATTGCTGATATTAGTAATAATTCTTTGGTGTAAATACTGCAGAAACAAAAAAACATATGCAGTAAATAAAAAAGGATAGAAAATAAATATTGAAGAAATAGAACTTGTAGAGTTGAATGGAAATTTATACAAGAAAGTGAAAAACTTTCACTTGAACAATGAAAAGAAACAAAGTAGAAAATATCATCAAAGAGGGGATTGATGGAGCAGTGTTTCGCACGTAGAGCGACTTGCTTGGATTCAGCCCTGTCAAAATAACTATTAATGTAATAATAGACATGTTTTGTGTACTAATAATTTCACCACACAAAGTCATTAGCATCTAAGGGAAGCTTGTTTATGTGCTTTTACTAACCATAATCCGCTTGCATTAAAAAGGCTGCTGCTATGCGGGATTTCCCACTGCGCATGTGTCTCTCATACTCATGTGACATGACATACTACCTTGCTTGGAGGGAAACTTTTGCTTCTGCGCACTAGAACTAAGATGGCTGCTTTGTGTTACAGCATGCATGAAGCTTGCACCGCTGCTTTTGTTAAGCTGTTTGTTTTGCCTAAACAGTAAACGCAATAGTTAAAATAAAATAATGGGAATAGAGTAGAGATAAGTGGTATA
Organism: Lissotriton vulgaris; assembly: GCF_964263255.1. NCBI lineage: Eukaryota > Metazoa > Chordata > Amphibia > Caudata > Salamandridae > Lissotriton > Lissotriton vulgaris. The sequence goes on from NC_141696.1 coordinate 1,165,599,462, forward strand.
CAGAACATTCATTTATTCTTTGTTCTAAAACTGTTTCTGTTCTACTTTGCTACTAGCTCATGTTTGGGCCTGAGATGTATCTGTAACTCCAATTTGAAACCCACACCGCACATGCGCACCGAGTTCCAGAAACACTCAAGTCATGGCAATGAATGCCAAGGACAGTCTTGACTGAGATGCACCTGGGAAGTTCACCTCCTGACCCTAGGGAGAGGAAGCCAATATTGTTAACAATGTATTTGTTAATGGAACATTCATTGTTGGGTGGAATAAACGTGCATGGGAAAATAAATTGATGGGCAGGAACGCTAATTTCAATATTCAAGAGAAAAGTTTTGTTATGGCATGTTGTGATGACCTCTCCTCAACTTTTGTCCAATTAAAATTGGGGATACTTACATTTACAACATTGGGGGGTGGTACACTGCCCTGGAAAATAGTATAACTAGAGTAGGCTTAGCTAGTTAATTTGTCCAAATTGTCCGAATAACTGACCTGTCACTGACCCAACGCACTCAATAGGTGATCGGGAACAGAGTTGCAGGCGGAGCACTCTGTCAGAAGATTCAATAACCCAATCTAGGTTCGAGAGTTTGGGGTGCTGGCGAAGCACTCGGTCAGAAGATTTGCTGACCCAATCTGGATTCAACTGTTAGCTGCAGAGAGGGTCCAACGCAGGCGTTTACCCTTTAGCTGCGGGTGCCGGTTCTAGCCTGAGGTGGTCCTGTCCTGATCCAATTTGATCCTTACATTTCCTAATTCTGGTCTGCACCTGTTCTATCCTTGCTGGCACCTGCATTTCTGGGGTTTCTGTCCTTTATCCTAGCCCGTGGCCAGGGTTGGTCTTCACTTCATTCTAGGTAAATATTAAATGTGGGTATGTTAACGTAAGTTTCCCTTTTCTATACCCTTCCTTTGTTTTAATGCAAAAAATTAAGTTCTATATCTGCTTTGCATATTATTGTTTTCATTGTCAATCTCATAATTGAGAGAATTCTTATCAATAGTGTATGGACTGTGACATTTGAGAATTTACATAGATAAAAGTTAAAACTTCTCCCGAGTCTGTGGTTGTTTATACAGGAAATGTTATTTGCTACTTATTTTCTTACTAACTCCCTGATCCAATAGGTCTCTAGGTACTAGTGACGAGGATTGGTAAGTCAATGGTATAGGACCTAATAGGTAAAAGTATATAACTTGGTAGAGTGTGGAGGTAACCTGCTCAAATGTAAATGATTAATGTGTTTTTATGGGTCCAGGTGAGTATTGGTAAAAGTAGCGGGTTTACCCCTCCGCTCGATCACACTGATTGTGCCAACCGCATGAGCAGTCTGTAAATGTAACTCAGACCTGCCACCACAGTGTCTGTGCACAGTTTGATACTGCCATGTCAACCTAGTAAGTGCACCCACTTGCCAGGCCCTAACCTTCCCTTTTCATACATGTGAGTCACCCTGTAGGTAGGCTCAAGGTACCCCTTTGGGCAGGGTGCAGTGTATGTGAGAGGAAGGACATGCCCTGATGTATGTGGCATGACATGATAGTAAAATACTGCCAATTTCTTTTTTCACTATTGAAAGGCTATCTGTCGCATAGGATAGAATGGGGAGTTTACTTATAACCTCTTATAAGTCTAACTTCCCTGGGAACAAGAGGGAAAAATGAAGTTTATTATGCCCGAACTCAGAATCTAAAGAAGCATTTTTAGTAAGTATGATTTGTACATTCTGGGTTTGAAGAGTAGGAAGAGGAGATTTATTTCACACCTGAATGGGCCTGTTCTGCCTTGGACAATGCTGTCTCCATCACCTACCTGGTAGCTGCACCAGAGAGGATAGAACTGTTTTTTCTGGGCAAAGCGCTTCTCTGCCACCAGAGAACAAATGAATTTGTGCAATAAAAAGTGGGGCCCAGATCCCTGAACTTTAGATTACTGCTGAACTAAGGTACCTGCCAGGAAGACGAAACGGGAAAGCTGGATGAGGAGTACTGCCCTGTGCTGTGTGCTGTTGGGGTTGGCCTTCAGTGATTGTTTCTGTCTTGGCAAGGGAAAGGATTGGACTGTACTTTCATCATCCTGCTGTTAGAGTTTTCTCCAAAGGCTTGGCTTGAAATAGAGCTTGCCTCTTTTTGGAAGTCTCAGGGATAGAAAAGACTTCAGAGATTAATTCTGGGATTCAGGAGGAATCTGTGCCAAGGGGAAGAGCTGGAAAAACTGATGAGAAATGCTGCCCATTTGCTGTGTGCTGTCTGAGGTTGGCCTGCAGTTGCTGTTTCTGCCAAGGAAAGGACAAGGACTTTGCTGTGTGCTGTGTCCCATGCTTAAGGAAGAGCTCCAAGGGGCTTCAAGTAGAGCTTGCCTCCTGCTTTGAAGTCTCAGGGATACAAAGACTTCACCCTAAGTTCCCCTGAACTTCCTTGCTGGGAGTTCTGACCTGACAAGAGGTGCCTGCTACTGTTCTGGCAACGCAACTAAGGGAAGCGTGTGTCATTCGTACCTGTTTCTGATGCATCACCGAAGAAATCAGTGAAGCGCCTGCCTGCAGCTCGAGGAATCGCAGCAGCCGCATCGAGTGCACCAATCTAGGGAGTCCGAGATCACCTCACCGATTCTGACGCAGGCCCGGCTGTACGGCTGCAAGAACCAATGCATCTTGGGACCGCAGCTGCAACAACTGATGCATCCCCGACCCTCATGTATCGGATCTGGGTGCCGCGCCTGCAAGAACGCGGGGGCCTCAGTAAGAAACCAACGCATCACCTCCCCACACAGTAAGAAACCGACACATCACCTCCCAGCACAGAAAGGAACAGACACATCACTACCCTGTGTGGCAGTAAGGAACCAACGCATCACCTATCCTGAAGTAAGGAACCAATGCATCACCTTCCCTGGGCGTAAGGAACCGACGCATTACCTTCCCAGCTACAGTTTTTGATGCATCCAAGGTACTTTGTGAGTCTCCCTGAAGGCAGAGTGCTTCGTTTTGTGTTAGAGGGTGACCATGCATGAGCTGGGCCCCTCTGCAGTGTTCGGAGCCTCTTCTCAGAGGCTGTTATGTGATGCAGCCAGACCATATACTCTTAAATGCATGATAACCCTACGGTAAATGCTAACTTTGGAATGGCTGCATTGAAGCATGTCGTGTTTGGTGTCAAAGACCTTGGAATCCTACCCCCCTGCCCGTCCTGGCGGCGGGCTTAGAATTCCACCCTTCTAGATAGAGAGACATGTACACACTGGTCTAACCAGTAATAGTTTAAAAGAGCTGTGGCATCACAAAATGGATGCTGCAGCCAGAGACACCAGTCTGGCCTCCTGCTGCTGACCGAAACTCCAGCAGGTGAGGCCTGGACAATAGGTTTCTTGTCACGGGGAGGTGTAACCACCTCCCAGACAGGCTTTAGTATAATGGGGCTGGCTGGTCGCACTCTGAAAGCGCTTTGAAATCTGCACTGGGGCACATTTGGTGTCCTTGTATATAGCCCCGTTCAAACCGGTTGCAGGGGCTACCAGCCCCTGCTCTGGCGGGAAACTGGACAAAGGAAATGGGTGTAGCCACCCCTCTTTCCAGACCTTCCCATAAGAGGGTCACCAGAGTATGTCCAACCCCTTTCTTAGGTATAAGTAAGGAACAACTGGCACCAGGACTTTAGATTACACCTGCACGAATCTCTGAAACTGATTCCTGGAACTTCGATGCTCTACTAAAGACTAGAGGACGGAAGAATCTCCCTTGGGGTCAAGGAGTGACTTCCCTGCTTTACAGGCACCAACAAAGCATCTTGCTGGTCTGCATTTCCAAAGCTACAGCTGGACCCCGAGGTATTTGCAATACAGGAAGAGAATTTCCAGACTTCTCAGAGGACGACCCGAGTCCCCAGCAAAGCTGAGACCCGCAGCCCTTGTAGGTGATGTGAAATCGGAACCCCTGGACACTGTGCACATTTGCTAGTGCATGACTTCTCAACGTTCTTTGCAATTGTGCTTTGGGTTACTTGTAGCCCAAGCCCGAGCACCTTTTGCACTGAAGATTGTGGGCATATACTCCACGTGTTCCGTGAGCCTGCTTCTTGCATTTCAGCTTGAAGCTCCTTCGCTATCCAAGGGTCCATCAACTGGTGGGTCCTTACGAAGGCAACTCTGATTGTCGTGGTGAGCCCCTCGAACCTTGCAGGTCCACACCGAAGCATTCCTTTGATTCCTGCATGGGTTGCTGTTGCCAAGGGTTGTTGAGTCCAATCCGGGCACCAACATTGCACCACTCAACATCCTTTGTGGGACAGCTTGATTCCAGATCCTGGTTGAAGAGTCAAGCTTCACCTCTTTCACATGAAATCACCCGACATCAGTGGGCATTAGACTATCGTGCCCCTGGTCACTGGCAAGTGACCCATACTCTATCCCCTCTGCTTTCAGGTTCTTCTGATCTTCGATCAAGGCTTGGATTACACTGGACACTCTCCACTTGGACGGCAGCAGCACTTGAAAACGACGACGATTCCCGGCACCAAAAGACACCTATGCTCCTGGCTTCCCTGGGTGAGGTAACTCAAGTACTCCAGTGCTCCCGTGAGTGTTGGCCCTAGAACCCCTTAAGTCTAAAGGGGTTTGCTCAAAGTCCTCTCCTAAGTGTCCTTTTTTCTTAAATGTCCAACCGTGACTTTCCCCATAGAAGCTAATGGTGATTTGCGGTTGTGTTCTCACACTGCAACACAGCACGCGTCCTCCGTGGGTCCCCTGCGTCACTACCTTGGGTGGTTCCTTGTGGGCCTAGCAATTCTACAGGCTCTTGGCCTTGTGTCTAGTCAAGTCCTGGTTCTTATACCACGTTCTCAATATATGGTTGGATACGCCCCTAGGGCTCAACGTACATTGAGCTAATTTCTGCATGATATTAAGTTTACTGTATGTACTTTTGGCCCCGATACCTCTCTCTGGGGCCCACACCATTGGCCTCCGGAGATGGGTACTCTACCCATTCCATCAGTGTCTGCTCGCAATCTCGGTGTAATCTTCGACAACCAACTTACCTTTAAACATCATGTTGTGAAAGTTGCAGCCACCTGTACGACCATCATCAGGTGGCTGAGAAAGATCACTTGGATGCTGCCTACAGACACCTTGAGGACCGTCGTCCAGGCCCTTGTCATCTCGCGCCTGGACTATGGGAACATCCTGCTCTTAGGTGCTGCCAAAGAGGTAACCAGAAAATACCAGGTGGTCCAGAATATGGCAGTCCGCCTCATCTGTCACCTGCCTGCCAGATCCTCGGTCACCCCCCACAGGCGGAACCTGCACTGGTTGCGCATTGAAAGCAGAGTGCACTTTAAAGCACTCTGCTACATGCATAAAATCATGACTGATAGAGCCCCGCGCTATCTGGCTGCTCTAGTTCAGCAATATGTTCCCCCCCGCACACTTAGGTCCTCATCGCATAACAAATTTAAAATTCCGCGCATCAACAGAGCCAAAATGGGTGGCCGCTCGTTTGCTCTGTTGGCCCCATCCTTATGGAATTCTCTTCCTCAGTCCTTGCGCACGGAATCATGCTTTCTGAAATTCCGTAAGGGAATAAAGACCTGGCTTTTCAACAACTAATGTCCCTCCCCTCTATCTCTGATCAGTTTGCTCTAGCGCCGGGAAACCTCCGGGTAGCTGTGCGCTTAATAAATGTAATAATAAATAAATAAATAAAATAGCCTCATAAAGGGACTAGAGGGATGTGTTTAGGATAAGTACATATATTTTATATTTATACCTGGTGTGGTTCTCCTTTCATTTGGTCATTCATGAGATTATAGACTGGTAAAACAAGCTGCTTTACATTCCTCCAAGACTTAGCCTGAAGGCTCTTCTCCATAGCTACCACTAGGATAGCTTTCAATAAAGGTTGTCTTTACCCTACCATCAATAAGGGTCCTACTGTCGATGTGGATACAACGCTGGTTACCATGCCTTTCCAAGATTACTAAGAGTAGGCACAGCGAAAACAGTGTAAGCAACACAGTTACCTAACAGACAGGGAATCCCGACGTTGTATGGGTTCTGTCCTCCTGACCACTGATCATCATAACAAAGAGAAAATGTCCTTAATATCCTGTTTTTGAGAAACTTACCATGCTGTATTGATGACGGCTTACAATTTCTCGTGGAAGCCCTGAAGAAGTCTCATTGTAAGAGACGAAACGCGTTGGCTGGCTAAGAAGTGAATTCTTTTGTGTTCTTGGATTTTTCTTGTGCCGAAACACTTTAATAAAGAACTTGAAAAAGAAAGTCTGCAAGAATTTGGATCCCTTTTTTACAAGACTGTGCATTTGTACATGTATTATGGACATTGGAGACTAAAAAGACAATACTTTCTGGATGGGTGATGATTTCTTATTGCATCTTATGATTTTGGGCTTTGCCCTAGACGGAACAAACGGGGTTGTGTTCCTTGGAATCACAAGCACCATCAATTTGAACTATAAGCCACAGGTGAAAGCAGGTGCAATTTGTTTTACCTCAACCTTTGGTGTTTTTTTGTATACATCAATAAAGGTCGTTTGGACTGGTGCAAGGTGCCTACTAGAATAGTGGACAGCATATGCCAGGCCAACTTCTCACATGTGTCACTTTTCATTGCGCCCTCCTTGCGACCTGCTGGATGCATCATATTTACAGTATGACACATCATGGCCCAAGGAGTTACAGATACGCCAGTATTTCTGACGTTACTGTAGGTGCAAAAATTACATATTGCTGGATTGTGTGTCACAAAATTGACGCAACTCGCACTGGGTCATTACACATGGGCAAGTCCCAATTTAAATGTGCCTGAGTCAGTCTTAAGACTGCCATGAAGCAGGCGTAAGATATTGACGCATTTGCGTCCTAGAAGTGGAGCAGTGAAATCTGATAGATTTCACTGCGTCACTCTGTGACCCTTTCTTGCATCGGAACGACCCCCCTGTATACATTATACATGGCGCAGTTATAATGTGGTGCGACGGTTTATAAAGTGACGCATCTACCTAGATGCATCACTTTGTAAGTATGACGCAACATGGCGCATTTTTTGCACTGCTAGCGCGTCACGAAAAGTGACGCACCAGCGGAGTAAAGGTGAAGCAAGGCCTCATAAGTAAGGCCCATAGGGCCTCATTTATGAAAAGTGACGCATCGCTGCAAGAAAACAGCGATGCGTCACTTTTCATTGCGCCCTCCTTGCGACATGCTGGATGCGTCAAATTTACAGTATGACGCATCATGGCGCAAGGAGTTACAGATACGTCAGTATTTCTGACGTAACTGTAGGCTCAAAAATGACGCATTGTTGGAGTGTGTCACAAAAATGACGCAACTCCAGCAATGGGTAATTACACATGCGCAAGTCCCATGTTAAATGTGCCTGAGTCAGTCTTACCCCTGCCATGAAGCAGGCATAAAATATTGACGCATTTGTGTCCTGGAAGTGGCGCAGTGAAAACTCATAGATTTCACTGCGCCACTTTCATGGTGCAGTTATAATGTGGCGCAGGGGTTTACAAAGTGACGCATCTACCTAGATGCGTCACTTTGTAAATATGACGCAACATGGTGCATTTATTACACCGCTGGTGCATCACAAAAAGTGACACACCAGCGGCGTAAAGGTGGCGCAAGGCCTCATAAATAAGGCCTTAGTCTCTAAAGAGTAATGTTGACCAGTAAATAAATTAAAAATGAAAGTAACACATTTTTCCAAAATTGAATTAAGAATAGCGTGTGATAGGAGTGAGGCCTCAAATGGAGAAAGACATGAACATTGCTGTTTAACATCCCCTTGTCAAATTTCAACATTATACATGAATCTAGTTTCATAAAAACTGTTAGGTTAATAAAAATACAATCAGTCTTTGATTTATGGCTGAATTCGGCCAACTAAACTGTTAGGCAATGAATTGATAATCATATTACAATCATTTTAGCAAATAATATCTGACAGTCACAAGTTAATACATGTTAATGTTTTCAATGAATCACAAAATTCTGTATACAATGCGATAACCCTCTAGATGTAAACACCTTCTCAACTTGGAGTGTTAACTTAGTCTGATAAGTATACATGCAATTCTCTATCTTTATTCCGACCCATATCCACCACTCTCAATCTATTGAGCCGTATAGATTCCATTTTACGTAGGGTGAGTACTTTTGATTTGATCTAAGCAGCACTATACTCTGTATTGTCTCTTTTCTTTTGTTTGCTGGGTTTGCACGTTGCACCGGTGACTGGTGTGTGCACCATGGTATATGAAAGATCTAGGATCATTTGCATCATGTATTTTATACTTATTACAGTCTTAACTAAACACGTGTTGGTTGTTCGATGTATGTATTTGCATCAAACTGGAAACCTAGGGAATAAAACTAGGAAGAAGATGAATGCATTTTTGGACTACCGTATTTTTTTTCCCACAAGGAATTGTTACTCTCCTCAAGTACCACTTTAGAGTACTCCGGTGCCATAATATAGTTTAGATTCTAATGTATGTTTGGATGGGTACAGGGAGTGCAGCAGCCCATCAAGAGTTGCTCCACAGCAGTTGCTCCAAGTTTCCCAGGTTGTTATATTTATGCCCCCGGGAGAGGGGTTTCTGATTTTTTAAAGCTCATAAGAGCTTTGTTATTAGGGGGAGGGAGGGAGGGACCTCTTTGGTTGATGTTTGAGCCACAGTGAAACTAACACGATACATAATTAAAAATATAATACTTTTAAAAATGATTTTGATGCTTAACAATGCAAGGTTTACCAATATTATGAATGCTATTGAATGTTAATATTACCTCCATTGACTCCAGTTGCGGGTCATTCCATCAGGGCCAGACTGGGAATCAAAACCGGCCCTGGCAAAGTGCTCGGGCGGGGGGGGGGGGGGGGTTTAATCAATAAAACAAAACTTCGTAGTGCGCCCTGCATCGCAAAATGCGATGCAGCATGCGCTACAAAATTTGTTTTATTAATTACATTTTTTACTTACCTCCAATTATCCATGTTCCGGTTTTTAGCCCCCCCACCCTGCCCCTCCCCCGCCCCACCTTTCTGCCCCACCGGTACTCCCTCCACGAGCAGCGGCTGGAATTGACATTAACATTCCATGTGGTGGTATGGCAAAATGTAGTACAAAAGGAATTCTTGCAAAGGGGCATATTTATGTAGCTTTCACACAGCGCAGCATACCTCAGCGCAGTGCAGCAAGCCACCTTGCTGCGATACCTGTAAGGGAAAGGGCAGAAATGCGCAGTGTTTAACGTAATAAGACGCAGTCCTGTCCTTACCTTGCACTGTCGCCCTTTTGGCTGCCTTGTACAAACAAAGTCATCCTTGCACCATGGTGAAAGGGTACCTGCATCATAAGTAGGATTGTTTTGTGCAGGAAGCGAGACCTTTATGTGCAAAACAATTCATGAGCAGGGCCGGACTGACTACCGGGCGTTTCGGAATTCTGCCGAACTGGGGGCAGGGTTCACTGCAGTGGGGGCTGATTTCGTTCATGGAGACCTGCGTGTACTTTGAAATAATTAAAGCAAAACAAATTTTGTTCAGTACACACAGGTCCCCATCAACGAAATCTGCCCTCAGGTCAGCAGCATTCCATATCGCCCGGTAGCCAGTCCGGCCCTGTTCATGAGGCATTTTCCACTTTCTATGTGTGCTGCACAATGCAGCACACATAGAAAGAGGAAAAACCAGGAGAAATAAACATATTTTTCCTTGTTACGCCTTCGCTGGGGAGGCATAGACCTTTGACACATCCCAAGGTTGATAAATATGAGAATGCTCCAAAATCCATGGGTGGATGCATGGGAACAATCGCACTTCACTCATGGAATGACGCCCTGGGGCAGAGTAACCCAACACAGTGATTTGTGCTGTGTTCCATTAGTCTGGATTTATCAAGCCATGCAAGGTGGCCTTGCGTGGCTTGATAAATCAATCTTAAGAGTTGTGTCGCTCTTGCGCCTCCTTCCGTGGTGCAAGGGCAACGCAACTCCTATATAAATATACCCCAAAGTATTTGTGGCACTGTTTGGGACTGAATTGAAACCTGATCTTGGGTACTATTTCAAACATCTCACGGACAGACTGGCAATAGTTGAAATAAATAGGTCACCACAAGATGAAGAGGAATTGCAGATGAAGACACATGCATTCTGTTCCCCGGCATATGGTTAGAACCAAAGGGTAAGGCATTTTAGAACCACAAACACCTGTTCAACTGTTGAGGCTATACCTACAGTGCTGTTACAAATTAGGGGAGTCCTATACAACCTTTTGACTCACTGCAGCGCAGCAGGCCTTCCTGCTTTGCTGCTGTGCATCAAAAGAAAAGGGCAGGAATACTTTGTATCTACAACAAATGGTGCAAACCTGTCCTTCTCCCTTGCACTGGTGCACAAACAGCAGCCATGCACCATCACTGACACCCATGCTTCATGTTGCATGGGGGCCTGCATTGCGGGGATGATTGTTTTTTCTTCCTGCACAAAAAGCAATATTTGATGGCATTTTCCTCTTTCTATGTGTACTGCAGAATGCAGCAAGCATAGAAAGAGACAAAAAAACTAGGAGAAATAAAAGTATTTCTCTTCATTGCCACTCTTGCGCCTCTCCTGGTTTACGATTCTTGTAAATCTGGGAAGGCTTTAGGTTTCATGGGTGTGTTTGGGAACATCCACAGCAACACCCTTGGAACGTCCCTTTCATGCAGTGTATTGATTGAAGGGAGAACATATTTACAGGTCCATGAAAATCCACATAAAGTGGCTAAGTGTGGCTAAGTGTGGCTAAGTGTGGCACATTGCACAACCGGAGCGTTAAAAAAGTGTCTCTCCAGTGGCCAAAAGTGATACTAGGGCCAAGTAAATGAGTTCCTGGTTCTCGAGTTGACAGAGATATGCAACCTGTCCAACTAGGGACCACAATGCTAGTCTGGTAAATTAAATACACACCCTAAATTAATGTCTTCTCCCCCTCTGGTAGCTTGGCACATAGCAGTCAAGCTTTACTTAAGAGGCAATGTGTAAAGTATTTGTGCAGTAAAACAGTGAACACACCACACAAAAATAATCCACACTAGGGAAGAAAAGAGAGCTTTATTTAATGAGCAAAACAAGACCAAAACAGCAGATATCCAATAAGTAGAAACATAGTTATGAATTTCTAAAGATTACATTGAAATATAGTGCTCAATAGCATAAAGTGCCAACTGGAAACATCTGGTTACGCTTGATTGGGGTAAATCCAAAAGCTCAGGCCAACTGCAATGGAGTGTAGGTCGGATACAGGACCCATACAGGGCCCACTGCAAACAGTAACTTCTTGGAAGATGCATCGACAATGAGAAGCAAGATGAGAGGAGCAGTTAGAGGTATGCGTTGCTTTGATCCTTAGGATTGTAGGTGATGTGTTGGTTCTAATTTGTGCAGGTAGAGATAGGTCATTGTCAAACTCCTTGCGATGAAGGCAATGCATCATCGTTGAGCCATACAGTGGGATGTGATATCCTCAACTTCGGCAGCAGCAGTGATGGCTCATTCCTTAGCCCGACGCTGTTCAACGTCAACATGGCCCCCCTCGCACAAGTGGCCCGCCAACACGACCTCAATATCATCTCCTACGTTGACGACACCCAGCTCATCCTCTCCCTCACCAAGGACCCACACACCACCAAAACCAACCTCCACGAGGGAATGAAGGCCGTCGCCGACTGGATGAGGAACAGCCGTCTGAAGCTGAACTCGTACAAGACAGAGGTACTCATCCTCGGACCCACCCCCTCAGCCTGGGACAACTCCTGGTGGCCGACCACACTGGGAACAGCACCGACACCCACCGATCATGCAGGCAACCTAGGATTCATCCTCGACTCCTCCGTCTCCATGTCTAAACAGGTCAACACCGTCTCCTCCTCCTGCTAGAACACCCTCTGCATGCTCCGCAGGATCTGCAAGTGGATCCCGACCAAAACAAGAAGAACGGTGACACAGGCCTTTGTTAGCAGCAGACTGGACTACGGCAACGCACTCTATGCAGGAATCCCAGCCAAACACCTACGACGACTACAACGCATCCAAAACGCCTCCGCCCGACTGTTCGTCAACGTCCCCCACCGCACCCACATCACCCCCCACCTGAGAGACCTACACTGGCTCCCCGTCGACAAGAGGATCACCCTCAAACTCCTCACCCACGCACACAAAGCACTCCACAATGCCGGACAGCAGACTCAGCTTCTACACCCCCACCCGCCAGCTCCACTCCACCACCCTCGCCCTCACCGCTGTTCCTCGCATCCAACGAACAACCTCCAGCGGCAGATCCTTCTCCTACCACGCCGCCAAGACCTGGAACACCCTCCCTACCCACCTACGGCAGACCCAAGACCTACTCGCCTTCAGAAGACTCCTCAAGACCTGGCTCTTTGAGCAGTAGCGGCACCCCCTCCCCTCAGCGCCTTGAGACCCTCACGGGTAAGTAGCGCGCTTTACAAGTACTCTGATTGATTGATTGATTGATGTGCAACAACAGCAATGTGTGGTTTTTCTGCAGAGGACAGCCACAAAACCCACTTCCAAGGGCCCAGGACTACATTGGCACCACTTGGCAGGGCAGGATTCACAGTTGGTAGACTCCAGAGTCTGTGGCTGGGTTGAATGAAGTCTTTGATGGCCCTGAGACTTCAGAACAGGAGGCAAGCCAGCAAGCTCTTGAAGTTACTTGGTTCTGGGGATGTAGAAAGGCAAGTCCATTACTTCTCACTACCAGACACTGAGAGCAGCAGGCACAGCAGAGAAGGAGTACAGCAGAATCCAGCAGTGACAGTCCTTTCAGGAGCACAGCAGTCTTTTTTGGCAGAGTGTTCTTAGGTCTAGAAGTGTACTGGAGTGGGGTGAATGTGGTCCAGAACTTGTACCCAGATGTGCCTTTGAAGTGGGGTAGACTTCAGAGAGAGACTTTTGAAGTGCACAAAATCCCTGCCCTGGCTTCAGTCTTACTACAGGGAGGTGTGCAGCTCTTTGTGTGGGGACAGGTACATCCCATTTAGCTGCAAGTATCAGCTCCACCCCCCATCCTGCCCAGGATGACCCATCAGGAAGTTGATGACCCGTGGATGGCCCATGAGGCAAACCTAAGTTCCCTTATGTGTGTGGCTGTCTAGAGCGAATGTACAAAGGCCAGCATTCTCCCACTGCAGGCACGTATTCAAAGACAGGTACAGAATGGATGAAGTAATAAAATGGCAACTTTCTCACCATGGCATTTTCAGACTTGCAGCTTAAAATCCAACTTTACAATAAGTTGTGATATTAAGTTGTGAGTGCAAAGACACAACACTCAAAATATCCATCTTTTCCCAATGGAAATTATACTTAGAAAATGTAATAAGGCAATTCCAATGTTAACCTATGAAAGGGGTAGGCTTTGCAGTAGTGAAAAACAAATTTAAGTTTTTCACTACCTGGGCATTTAAAACTTAAAAGTACATGTCCAACCTTTTAGATATACTGCAACCTGCCTTTGGTGCTGTCCCCAACCTACTTTAGAGGTGACTTATATGTATTAAAAACTGAAAGTTTGGGCCTGGCATTACTTGCTGTGAGACGGCTGGTACAGGAGAGGGTCACAGTTGATTTTTCTGCTTCAACTGTGGGTTTTTGATAATGCCAAAGGCCACAGGTACATTTCGTTCTGCATATGAAACATACCAGTATGCTGCTACCTGTAAATGTCAGCCTGCTGCTGAGTAATGGTTGATTTGTAGAACGCTGCTGTGCATTCTGTGCTTAATCAAAGTCATGGTGTTAATTCAGAAGGCCAACTCAATTCAAATGAGTAAATATGTACTTTAAAAATGTTACATATACTGCAAAACTAAGATTTAATATTTACATTATGGTTCTCATAATTTCTGGTAATATATAGTTAAGCAGCTTGGTTCAAGTCATTCATTCAGACCTTCGTAAGCACTTTAGAAGAAGGCGCTTTTTCTTAAAAATTACACATGTACAACTAAACTCATTGAATAGATTACATCACATGTTTGTTAATGTATGGTAACCAATATTTATGCATCTAAGTTTAAGTTTGTTACATGCCTTCCTGGACTGTTGATGGGGTTAGGTGTGTCATAAGCTTTTGTGGGGCATGGGTAAAAAACTCATGTGGGGCCCTGATCCCTTGCTCTAACTAGAGAAAACTGCCTTCTGAAAGAAAAAAGGCAGTTTTACTTTACCAGGAACCTCCAGCATCTGGCGCTTCCCAGTAATGCAGCGGTCTTTACTTACTTCATTTTGAACTGAATGGCCATATCTGCTTTTTTACTATCTTAGAAATGAATTGTGAATTAGGCCATCCTTTTGCACTGGGTTTGCATCACTTTTGTGACACAGTGTTGATAAATTTCACTCAGAATGTATTTCTACTTAGATGCTATTTTTCACTTTAGCTGCACGAGTAATATAAGGAGCTTGCTTGCCATCATGGCCAAAACTTGCCATCGTGACCAATAATCTTTACCAACATTATAACGTATTGATCATTTAATGATATGCCTAAGCACATTTTATGGCAAGAACCTTTATTTTGTAAGACTCACCGTGCATATAAACCATTTATTCCAATGCTGTGAAAAGTGTACTTGTTTAGACGAACTCGGCTAAACTTAGATATATCAGAGCCCAACACTTGAAACTTTACAACTCAATGTTTTACACGTATGTGACATGATTCTGTGACTTTCTGAATTTCGAGATGGCAGAACTTGTTCTTTTTGCTTCCGTTGTGCCTCAAAGTTGAGCTTTTTGATCATCACGCGTTCAAAGCCCTCCATAAACGCCTGGTAAATCTGTGAGAATGCGGTTAACTGAGTGAGCGCCATCACAATGCAACTTCTGCTGCTGTTGCTCTTATCAGCACAAACCTTTCAAGAGGAGGAAGCGTCAGATCGTTATCTACAAACCTTCATTCTGAGCACCCAGGGAAACTGACGAAGCGTGGAATGTGTTCTGTAGGTGTAGTCAAGATGCGAGGAGCCAAGTTCAGATAATAAACAATATCTACCTTCAGAAGAACTCGGAAACATATCAGAACATGAGTTCTACTGGTTTTTATATTCACATTCATCTGTCATGGAAAGTGTAGGCCTTGCACATTAATGAGGGCTTGTATGAGTGAGTAACTTGGTCAAGTATGCAATCAAAATTAATTTCATTTCGTGCTCTTTGTCTATGTGGTGTGGCAGAATTCCTCATAATTAGCCATCGATAATTCTATACTTATGTATGGCTCTCTCAGAGAGCCTCTACGGGTTACACTGGGTTCTGAATCTGATAACTCATGGAGGTAGCAACAGTTGATAACAAAACTCGTTTCCCACTGCTTGCAGGCCAGGTAGGCAGGGCTCTCAGGGAACCTGTCAGAGCAGCACTGCTTGTCTGCTTTGAATGGACCAAATAGCACTGCTGCAGCAGGGGGAAGGAAAGCAGGGAAGGTGGTGGGGGTTGGTTAAGGGTGGCAGGTACGGTATTTAGTTTTAACATTTGGGTCAGGGAGGAGAGGCCATACTATGTATGGCTCCCAAGTACTCCTTTGCCTCAGCCTAGTGGTTGTAAGCAGGGACAGATGATTTTGGTGGGTATACGTAACATAAAATTATAGATGGGTAACTGAATTATGGGTATCTTTTATACATCGTGGTTCTGAGTGACATCACAGACTTCGCTCTCGTTTTCTATTTGATGTCACTCAGAATTCCTCGGAGAAAAGCATCCCCCTAACTCACAGTTCCCTGTCTATAATTCTATATGTTATGCATGGCTCTCACAGAGAAATGGGAATACAGGACGGACCTTGTCTGCCAGACTCCAGAACCTGGTCATTCAGAAGAACACAAACTTTGGGTTTGTGGGTTACATTTTTCTATGAATCTATATACCTTTAGAAAACACTAATTGATAGGTTTAGTGGTTTAACAATAAATACAACATACTGATGTCTTGACCCTACGGAATGAAATTGAGGGTCTCATCAAGACAAATGTGTCTATATGGAAACCATTCGGTGCAGGCCTTAGTCACATGTGCCAAGTCAGTTCAAATCACTAGTCACTTTCTGAATGTGTTAACAGCGTTTAGAAGCCCACAACCAATTCAGGGGCTGTCAAACTCTGCGGAATACAGGGAGGGCAGGATATCGCATACAGCAATGAGCCTGAGCGTGTGATTGGTTGGGTGAAGTGGCCCCTAGCATTAAGGAGGTGGAAGATTTTCACATGGAAGATGGATTTCTTTTTCATTTTTCTGTTGTGGGAGATTGCTCTGCCTGGTGCCATTAATGCTGACAGTGGAATTCATGGCATCAAGGTGGAGGGAGTTGGTGCCAAGAGTCAGCTGTAGTTAGGCACAGCCGCATAATTTAGGATGAAGAGGGAGAACCAGGTAGGGGTAGGAAGATAAGAGAAAGGTTGGGGAAAGCGAGTGAAAATGTTAGAAAATATGGAAAAATAGATTTGTAATTTTGAGCGCACATTGATTTTGTACTGCATTGAATGTCACCTCAAATAAAGAGCTGGGTCACTGAGAAAGATCAGCTTCAACAAGAATAGGCTGAATAATATTAGGAAGCATAACATTATCATAGATACATATAGTAATCCATCTATTTGCAATTGTATTTATGTAGCACTTACTACCCTAAAGAGACATTGAAGCGCTTTTCAGCTAGTAGCACGCTACTCCGGAACCCAAAGGATTAATGGTGGATTAGTGTTGAGGAAAATAAATTGGCAATTTAAGCGGTGGTAGCTTGGCACTAAGAAGTCAGGCTTATCACAGAGGCAAAGTGTAAAGCACTGGCACAGCATTCTCACACAATAAATACACTGACGCTATTTCAGGGATGTGGAATAGGTTACTACCACACTGACTATTGCTTTACTATAGATTATTTCTTGTTTTAACAAAATCACTTGCTCATTTAAATTTTTCACACGGGTGATATACGTTATTAAAATAACGAATATTGAACTTCAAACACAGTAAATTAATTTTCTTCCGTGTTCAATTAGGGGTCTATCATTGCAAACTCCTACATTGAAGTAAAAAGTATCAATAATTCAAATTAATTGTACAAACAAACCCCTTGTTGGCACACTTACCTGTTTATTTTACATTATCCAAGCTGTCAAGGGTTGATTGGGTTACCGATTGTATTTTTCACTTTCTAGAAGTGTCACTTCTAAGCTATTAAAGACAAATCCACTTTTACCACAAGGGAGCAGTTGTCATTGTGAATCCAATGATAGTAAACAACATGAGGCTGCGCCACTGTAAAACACCACTACAGCTCAAAGTAATCTCAGCATCCCCCCATGTTAACCTATGAGGAGAGCAAAACTCATAGGGGCATATTAGCAAGGACGTCATCACCGCTTTAGCGGCACTTTTTGCCGATAAAGCAGAGATTTTTTTATTGCCCAATTACCAAGCTGCCGCTAACGACAGTTAGTGACAGCTTCCAGGCGCTAGCGACCGGTTTGGGGCCCGCTTTGCATGTCAGCAACATTAATCGCTAATGACATGCAAAGTGGGTGTACCCAAACTGGTAGCGGCTGAAAGCAGTCGCTAACACAGCTATCGTCCATTAGCAATACCCGCGACGCGATAAAAATCCATAATAGTCAATGGGAGGTGAATTCTACGGCTAAGTCCCCACCTGCCTATTAGCGAGATTTTACTTTAGCGATTGGATTTTTATCGCTGGAAATCTCACATTATAGATGGAATTCGCTGCTATCGCTGGATTTTTTATCGCCATGGAGATCAACTTCCTTAATACTGCGTTATCTCTGCAATAAAATCCTGAGATAGTATACAATAAAAAAATCGCGCTAAGCGCAGTGTACAATGATTATCGCAAGTTGTTGCTAATATGCCCCATAGGTAGTGAAAACACACATGGGGATTCTTCACTACCTTGGTGGGGAACACACATATGTACCTGCACCGCCTTTCACCTATCACAGGGCTCACCTTAGGGGTTCTCTAGAGTTAGTGAAAGCTCTCTCGGCATTGCCCAACGATTTAGAAAGGCCAACCTGAGCTTAAGTGCAAATGCACACAGACAGGCCTGCAATGGCAGGCTTGAGACATGGTTAAAAATAACTGATAAGCTCCACTTCCGAACGTGTGCAGGAAGGGTGCGCACCAGCTAAATATAAATAATATAATGAAATCAAAAAATTAATTTATAATAAACATATTGTTAAACTGTAATAAATGACATTAAAAAGTGTAAAGCAAGTATAAATAAATGTCATTTCAATATAAGTTTTTTAATATCTAAAGTACGTGTAAAAATACATTTTGTTTTAATATTTATTTTTCAAACAATACACACTGTGCACATTTTTTCAAATTGACTGTTAAAATGTTTTAAAATACAGATAATGTAGAGGAAAAACATATTTTTAAAACTTATCATTCAAAGAAAATGTAAACAAATCCTCAAAAGTCATTTAAAACTCTTCTCACCATATTGCCCTAGAAACCCTAGAAACTGCTCCTAAATTACTAACTAATATAATAAAATAGGCAATACATATCAAAATTAAGAAATAAATAATAATAACATAGCAAAAACAATATTATTTACAATAGTATTGAAAAAATTATGCTAAATATAACAATTTAAAGAAATAAATATATTCGTACCTGCAATTTAATATCCTACCATATTTATTACATCACAATATGGAAGGATATTAAAGACTGATGTATTTTTGACTTGATATTAATGTAGATCAACCACATTACTCTTCTACACCTTTTCAGTATTTACTGTGATTCCTACTGCAAACAATTTCACAGTGCCCATCTCTGCTTAAATCCAAAATGATGAAACCCATCTCATATTGAGCAGAGCCTAATTCTCACCCTAGCGATGTGAGCACAAAAATGAGCAACTCCTCCTCTGTACTCACTCCAAAGCCAGTTCTGGGTACAGCTCACTCCCTCTGGACCAAAACAAGGGACCTGTCCTGGGGGTGTCTATGACACAAGAGACCCCTTTAAGTAAATTAAGTTCCTGGGTACTGCCCAAATGGTCAGCCTGCCACAAAAACAGAAATACCTCTCCCACACCCTGGCCTTTGTTTCTACTCTGGGAGCAGTTTTTGCACCTCATTCAGGGCTCAAGCACTCAGAGGGAGGCAGCTGGAGACAGATGCTAATGTGCCTCCAGAGGCGTTATTTATTAGAGAAATATGGGGACCCCTACTCACACAATTAGGATTGCTATACGTAGGGAAGAAAAGCTGAATTTGTAAAAAAGATATAGCAAACATATACTTTTTCTTCAACAAATCAGTGATTAAATCTAGGTGCAAAGACACATCAAATACAAAAATATATTTTATTTAATTTTATGATTATAGTTTTGGTCTTCTCCAGAGGCTTTAGGCAGCAAAAATATAATTTTCTAAAAGTACCTTTACTTTAATATTTACTCAAATCCGACTTCTCCACTAAATTGGACTTTTAATAATTATCACCAAGAGTCCAAGAATAATGTTTCCAGTTGTTTTCTAGACCAAGCTAGCATTATTATATTTAATTGTGCATTTCAGTGTTTCTCAATGAAACAACCATCCTTGCTACTGTGAACATAGCTTTTAGGTGCTGGTCACTGTAAGAACATGTTTAACATTATATTTTTACATATCCTACTTTTAAATAACATGCACCCTGCCTTACTGGCTATCACACCTGTTTAGGGATGACTTATTCATATTTAAAAGAATTGTTTAAACCTGTCAAAGGGATTTATTTGGACAGGTTGAATTGCAGTTTTTACCTTCGCTCCTGTCAGGCTACAATGTTAGGCGTTATGAGATCTTTGCACTAACACTGTAGTGGATGGCATAAGAGGTGCTGTAGCCCATTTATGCCATTTATCTAATAGGCCCTGGGTACAACCTGTAGCATACACTAGAGACGTATAAGTAAGTTAAATACGCAAACTCAAATTTGGGTTCTGATATTTCAACAATGTTAGAAGAGGAAGCACAGGCACTTTACTATGGGTTAACAAGGGTAGAGGTAAATTGCACAGAGTTCTCCATACAGCAAAAATAGATATGGCATAAATCTAGGGATACCCCATTCATATCCTTCACTGTTATTATCCTCTTCTGCGTCAGTATTTTCTCTTTGCTGTCCAGAAAAAGTTGGATTCAATGTTGTGAAAATTTTAGTACAGTTCCAAAGATCACTGTTTAGATATTACCACAGTTCTATTTGTGATGCAGAATTTAAAGTGATTGATTCCATTTACCATTGCCTTTCTTTGAACTTGAATATGATTTTACAGAGGTAGAAGTTTGATTAGAAACAAACATCAGATTTTTTGATTGAAGGTGACTTAAATTATTTTACATTGATCCAGGCAGAGGGTGGGGTCTCTCATGAATTCTTCCACTTCTCTCATTTATTATTTAATAAAGCTATTGACTTCCAGGATATACATGTGGTTATCAGATTCAGGGATAGGTAATTAAATATGTATTACACAATGGGTGGTTTTCAGAAGGAGAGCCATATTTATCACGCCCCATGCCATATACCTCATAAATGATGAGAGTACCTTGATGTTTAAGCTAGTAAGAGTGACATTTTCTTTTACAATTAGAGAAAAAAACATGCATAATATACATTTATTGAGATGTGGTAAATGTAACACACTACTAAGAGACTTCGCAAATGTAATTCAAGAACCACTGAAAAATTCCCCAGCTTTTTACCTGATATTGTGGGGGATAAATGTCTTAGGGCCTGATTACGAGTTTGGCGGGCCCACAGCAAACAGTGGGATGTGCTGTCCACTGTGGGACCGCTAAACCCGTCGTGTAACTGCCGGCCAGATCAGGAGTTTTTTCCTGGTCTGGCGGGTGGTCCTGTGGCAGTCTGAGAGTGGTGGTATGTCAGGCTCCGAAAAGAGCCTAAGAGGCTGACCACCGCTTTCAGAGTGCCGACTGCACCTTTCTGCACGGTGTGGCATACATGCTACACCTTGCAGGAAGGGGGGGTGCAAATTCAGGGGGCACTAGATGTCCTCCCACAGGCACTCTTAGGCTCAAATCTGGCTGGGGGGCCTTTAGGGGCCCCCATTGATGCCATTCTGCCACTGTTTTCATGGCCAGTTCACCGCCCTGAAAAGGTTGGTGAAATGCCATTTCGGATGTGCTTAGTGGTGCTGGCTGCGGCGAGGATATTCCTGCCATGGAAAGACCACTGGCCTAGTAGTATCCTTGATCCCGGTGGTGCCGGCGGTCTCATGGTGTTCCATGGGTTCATCAGTCCTAGGGATCGCAAAACTAGGAATCAGGCCCTTAGCCTTTGGTCCAGCCTCTATCTCAGATAATTATACTGTATAATGTTTACACATTTTTACAATTTGTGAGGTAAATAAATAGAAATAATGCCAACAATTACACATTTGGGTATAATAGAGGAAGAAGAACTTCCACTGGATTGAATGCGTAAATTTGTTTTTAGAGCCACATTCATCAGCAGTTTGCTAAATATAATTGCTTAGCAGGATAACCAGCTCCCCTCTTTTCCATTTGTGTGAAAAAAAGAATTATATTCAACAGCTTAAATATTGTTTTCCTCTTAGGAATAATCAACACAATTATTTAAAGATCTGGTCTGCCTTTATGAATTTTACTGATGAACACTTTGTTTGAAAGGATAAGAAAGAATACGGTTTACATTGTGTTCTTTT
The DNA here is from genome assembly GCF_964263255.1 of Lissotriton vulgaris. NCBI lineage: Eukaryota > Metazoa > Chordata > Amphibia > Caudata > Salamandridae > Lissotriton > Lissotriton vulgaris. Next base: position 1,165,621,274 of record NC_141696.1, read on the forward strand.
CTTTTTTTGCATGATATTTGCTATCATAAAATATTATGTGCACTGAGGTTTGAGATTTAGGATGTGCAGACAGTGCAATAGTAGGGGAAGCATTGGCCTAAGGAGGGGTAAAATGTACCATTCCCACTGTAGTCTGTGCAACAGAAGGGAAAACGTTGAACTCAGGAGGGGTCAAATGTACTAGTCCCACTCCAGTTGGAGCAACAGTAGTGAGCATTTCACTTCAAACAAATAACACATTTTAACAACTCTATTAAATAACAACAACAAAAATATTTAAATAAAAAAATTATTGACCTCATTTGGATGGCGGTCATTTGGACTGCAGGCCACTATTGTGGTGGCCAGGAGACATCCGACAGGCATGCAGGTAATCCGAACACTGTATTTGGATGGGACCACTCGGCTAGCGGTTGGAAAGATGGCAGTACCACAGCAGGGCATGCTACGGCCATAGAAAAGGGCTGCAGCAGATGCCGCCGCCATGCAGTGCCTCCAACATGTCTGTGCACTGTCTGCCATGCACCATGTCATGCATGGCACACAGTACACACATGAGTGCCAGGAGAGGGGGGTACTACATGTTCCCCCATAGACATTTTAGTCTGGGCTCCAGCACCAGGGCAGTGCTTGGGGCCCCTTTTCTAATACCTACGGTGGTCGCTGAGCCATCTATGTTAGGGTGACTATTCTTGGCATATGGTTGACATCCTTGGCAATATAGACCACATCCCTAGCATAATACTGGTTATGCCATGATGATGACCATTCCGGTCATATTTTGGGCATCTTGGCATAATGGTAGCCACAATAGAAATAATTCTTCCCGTCCTCAAAATATTGTGGGCAGATTTTTCAGTATAGAGCCCATATTGATGACCCTGGCACAATTGTGCCCATCCTTAGCATACTCTGGGAATTCATAACATTATTGTGGTCATTCTTGGCATAATTGCAGAGGTCCTTAGAATATTATGGACATTTCTGGCAAGTGATGGTGTTGAAATGGAATGCATACAGAATCAATCCATGCGTAGCAGTAGTAGGTATGAGAATTTGGCAAAAATTATAAGGTTATGTTGGGGAATCATGCATGTGTTTACAAAGAATTAAGAAATGGTATCCAAGGACACACATTGTTGTTGTTTGTTTCTTTCAAGAAAATGACAGTCTTTTCTTTAAGAGATTTTTTTTAATCTAAGATCAAAAGCTTGTATTTGACAGCAAAACATGAGTATTGTCAAAAAAGTAAAACTGCTGTTTAGGGACACAAAGAATGAATTTAAATATATTTTGGTAGCTAATGTCGTTGTAATAATTTGGAAGACTGATTGCTGATGTTGTTTTCTTCATTCCAATAGGCACTTGCTGCTATGCTGTTATGTAGTGTAGTTCCTATATCAGTTGCTATATCCCTGATAGGCTCTGCGCATTGGAATAACATACACTATAGTTTTGACACAGGACTGAGGTCAGTATCTCTATCGAGTACATTAAACTTAATTACTTGTGTGTGCCAGCTAACTCAGATATCACTAGAAACTTCTTCAATAAACAGGAAGGGATTCGTTTCTGACAACTGTATAAACATGACAACTTTGTTTCCCTTAGAATCATCGGAACAATCTCAGAATCGTAGAAACAATAGATAACCGTTTCACTCAGTCAATCGTGCATGCTTCGTTTCAACGGAGTTTACACAGAAATATGTAGACGGGCGTTTAAAAAAATAAGGGTTTATTGAACAGTCTTATTTCTCATGTAAGAGATAAGAACTGCTACAATTGTAAGACAGAATGCGAAGTGTAATACGTACAGTGTTAGCAGTTGGATTAAATAATACTGCAATAGCATGGCCTGTAGCTATGACATATATTCATAAAAATACATACATAAATAACACAGGCTAAAATACTCATCTGGTGCTTCTAAAATAATCCTACCCCAGTGTACCTAACCTAAGTGTAGTACGAGGGAAGAAGTAGGTGCTGTTCAGCTATAGTTTAGTTTAACTATAGTTTAGTTTAACTATAGTTGCCAAGAGTCCCGCTAGGTTCTAGTCTGCTCCATACCTTAGAATGAGAGAGGTTGGAATCTCTTTTCCGGGTCTCAATCTCTAACACCCCGCAAGGGGAGTCAGAAACACTGGAGCTAGATTCTCAGCGAGGAGGATGGCAGCGTCTGGTCAGTGCATCAGTTGGGTACTGGACTTCCTTCCAAACTTGCCGTGGCGAACCAAGTTGTGCAAGTAGGCAGTCGAACCGTGGACCGAACCGTGGTTTGCCATGGCAAGTGAAGGCATATTTATACCTTGAAGGTGTTTAGGAATGCCAGTATTGATGCAAAAGTCGGACATAGGAACATCATGAATGAACCCCTAAGGAATAGATGTTCATGCATAATAAATGAGTTCTTTGAGAAATCAATATCCAAGCAAGGGGAAGTCCTAAAGGCTTAAAAGTCTGGTTTTCCAAGAACTTATTGTGACGTAGATGAACGGATGTAGGTGGCCATGCCTGTATTTGGTTAGCATGAGTAATGCCTAAATAAGGGCTGGATTTCTATGCCTAAATAAGGGCAATGTGAATTGTACCTATATAAGGGCATAACTCTGGAAATTCATACAGAATCTAAATCGACACACAACAGTTATAGCATGGGTTTAGTGTTGGTATTTCAACCTATACATTGAGAAATATTATATTTTTAACCAACTTCTTCCGTGGACAATCTCAATCACATTGTTTGACAAATGGCCAAGAATCTACTTAGAAGTGGGAGAATAGAAATGTGGAATTCATTTGAAGGTAGGAGCGAAGAGTAATGCTATAAAGATTTGAAAATGTGAAGGAAGATGTATGATTGCATATCTGTAATTATAGAAGTGGCTGTAATACAAGGGGCTTTTAGCCTCCATTTTGTCAAAGTTTGAAGAGGTTAAACAGCCAAAACCCTTGTAGGGGGTCAGTCTAGTTTGTCCGACCTTGAAAATATGGAGATATTTGATGAGTTCTCCTTCATAACCTAAGTTTTTAATCAAATTTATGTAAATGTTTTGTGTACATTTCATCATTTGGTCACATTTATTCAGAACTTTCTGGGGAGAGAGATGGTCTTGAAACCCAGCAAATGAAATCAGGCAATCTCGCTCCACTTGCACCCTTTGTGCAATTTGTAGCAGGTATTCACATGCCACCTCTCTCCAATTTCATCATCCGCCATGTTCCTGGACAGTTGTAGCAAAAGAAAATAATGCATTTTACGTTCTGTAAAATGTTTTAAAATGATTTATTGATATTTGTGAGAGTCAGTGTTCCGTCTTTGCATATTTCTTTGTGAAACACAAACATCTAAAATAGTACATTTAGACTGTAACGGTAATATCACAGTTGCATTCTAGAGCATGTGCCTCCGACAGGATCAGTGAACCCGAAAGGGCAGTTGTCGGAATCGTAATCCCAAATGAGGGCGATTCTGATGCATGCACCTCCAACGGGATTACGCTGTCCGTTTTTGGCAGCCTTTCCATGTCAGAAAGACTGCCATGATAAGGCTGTTGAAAACGGATTTTGGGGCCCCAAACAGGGCCACCGTCCATCCTGAGCCACTGTAAAGTGGCCATGGGGCTCATGCAGTGCCCCCACGCACCTCCATGCACCTTGTGCCATGCACCAAGAGGTGCATGGCACAAGGTGCCTTGATGTGCTAGACGGGCTCTTTTCATGGTGGCTTGAGCTGCGGCCCTTTTCCTGGGTCGCAGCACAAGCCGATGTAAAGGAGCACTTTGCGGCCGCCAGCACGGGGGTCTCATCGTAATGAGGTGGGTGGTCAGACTGACCGCTATCATAATGTGTCCTTACTACACTTGAGCATGCAAATCAAGAAAGGATGTGTGTGTGTGTCATAGGCAACAAGCCAAATGTCAGTGTACCATGTCATGTTTCAGCTTCACAAAGAAGAAGGAGTATAATGCCTTTGCAGGGGAGTAAAAAATATGAGCCATTTCACTAATGTAAATGTCTTAGATCCTAATGTAGTGTTTGGCGGACAGGTTACTCCATCACAAATGTAACAGATATCAAGTCCGCTTTATTACAAGTGCTTTATATTCTATGGCATTTGTAATAGGACAGACAGTATCTTTGTTACTTTTGCAAGGGAGTGACCCATCTGGCAAACTCTAAAATAAGGCCCTAATCAGGTAAAATGCAAAATATTGATTACATGTTTGCCACTATATATGTGAAAGTCTGTTACTGAATTCCAAAAGGCACAAGAGAGGCCCCTAAATTCATGTAAGTGAGCAAGATGATAGGTTCAACCAGTTCGATGTGTTTTCCTGAATTGAAAGGATGGTGATAGCAGATTTGTTTACAAATGCGCTATAGCAAGAATTAGCAGGCAATCGTTCAACAACAAAATAATAGATAGAACAGCATCTCCGATTGGGTTTGAAAGGAAAGTGGTTTACACGCTTTCGTTGGATTGTATTTCTATAGCTTAAGCGTCTATATTATGGAACTGACCCTCTCCAGATGCGAAAATCGCACCTCCATCAATGTGTCAGAGGTCTGGAGGGTCGCAGCTGTGGAGGACATCATATTACGGACAGGTTGTTGCCAGGAATATTAGTAAGGCCTGGTACTGAATTGAGTCTGAGCTTGATAACTGGCTGGAAGAAGCAATGCTTTTGCCTTCAAGACAAGCAGAGTTTACACAAATGGGGCCTCATTTATGAGAAACGACGCATCGGCGCATCGCTGCGTGAAAGCAGCGATGCGTCACTTCTCAGTGCGCACTCCTTGCGACATACCTGATGCGTCATATTTAATGTATGACGCATCATGGCGCAAGGAGTTACAGATACGTCAGTATTTCTGACGTATCTGTATGGCACAAAAGTGACGCATTGCTGGGGTGTGTCACAAAAGTGACGCTACTCCAGCAATGCGTCCTTTCAAATGGGGCAAGCCCCATGCGAAAGGGCCTGCGTCAGTCTTACGCCTGCAGTGAGGCAGATGCAAGATTTTGACGCAACGGCGTCCTAAAAGTAACGCAGTGAAATCTCATAGATTTCACTGCGTCACTTCCAAGACCCTTCCTTGCGTCAATACGCCCCCCTTGCATACATTATACCTGGTGTGGCGCAGGGGTTTACAAAGTGACGCATCTACCTAGATGCGTCACTTTGTAAATATGGCGTAACAAGGCGCATTTTTTACGCCTCTGGTGCGTCACAAAAAGTGACGCACCGGCGGCGTAAAAGTGACGCAAAGCCTCATAAATGAGGCCCATGGACTTTAAGGTGCTTTCTTCCTAATCACCATCAGAGAATTTCTCCAAACTCCGGCTCCTTTAACTCGAAGGATGTTCTCAGCTACACTAGTAATGACACCTAGAAATGTGATCTGATGACACTTGGAACACAATCTCACTTGCATGAAAGTAAAAAAAAGATAAATATAGAGGGAAGAAAGATACTTGCCTATAGGCAGAACAGAGTATAAAATATAGGTTCACCAAGCTGATTTAGTTGGAGATATAAACGTGCGGTACCTGTTGTTATGATGAACTTATGTTTAAAAATCTGATACTCATTCAACTGCTAGCGCAGGATGCATCTTTTTAAATAAATAAATAAAGTTGAGTCAAAAAAAGCTCACAAGCACTCCTTTCTTTTAAAGTCAGGAAGCGGTCTTGAAAACCAAGAATTTCCTAGAAACACTATCGTTACATGGTATGGTAGATACAACCCAGTGAACAAGAAGTATTGACTTGGTTTCCACGTGCATTTAACTTCGTAATACACCAATGAATAGTTTTGCTAAAACAAATAAGTAATTTGTTTAGCCGAATACAATTGTGACATCAACATTCCATAAACAGCGTGGGATAAAGTGTTCTGAAAGGTTTTGCCTCAAGACTAGATCGACAGTAACTCAAAATATAGTCAAATAAGTTCAAAAGAGGCGCATGAATGGCATGAAAGTTTTAACACATTTGCGCAATAAGCGCTACAATCATTTATGGGTGATGACCCAGTTTGTGGCAACTGCCGACCTGCAATTGTCTGTCAAAAATGGGAACAAAAATATCAAGGACACAAATATCGACTTTACATACTGTATATGTAAAGTGAAAAATATTAACAACAAACTGTATTAACTTTAAAAAATATTCTAACTTTAAAAATTGTTACGTTTCATAAAAAATATACTTATATTTTTGTTTTTCTTAAATGTATAACTTGCACAGATAAAATAAAAAATATATACTTTACAATAATTGCAATAAATATTAAGCATACTATTTAAATAAAAACGTAAACATAAAAAACAAATACAATTCATTATTTTATTAAACACTATGGGCCCGATGTAGGTAGGCAAATACCGGTCGGTAACCGACCGGTATTTTGATTTTGGGATGTAGGGGCATGTTAAAATGCAGATTCGGTCATTTTACAGAATCAGTAAAATACTGACTCTGTAAAATTACCGAATCTGTATTTTGACATGTAGGTAGCACTTAAATCAGTGCTACAGGGGTTTAAGAAGTCATTATTTACCACCAACTAGAAGTTGGTGGTAAATAATGAAAACCCCTTAAAAAGCATTTTTTTTGCATTTTAAACAGTGCCATGTTGCAGACATACATGCCCTAAGGGCAACATGTGCACCCATGCACAATTGAGGGGTGCAACAGGGTGTCAAAGTGACACCCTTCCACCCTTCAATGTTTCCCCCTATTACCGAATCGGTATTTACCGATTCGGTAATTGACATTCATTCCTATGGGCCTACAGGCCTATAGGAATGAATGGCAGTTACCAAATCGGTAAATACCGATTCGGTAATTACCGAATCATTCCGATTTGGTAATCAAATCGGTAAAATTACCTAAATCCCGATTGCCAGTTCTTAAATACCAGATCGGTATGATTCGTTATTTAAAAATCGGTAATCTGGGATTACCTACATCGGGCCCTAGATATTAAACATGAAAATTGTATACAATGACAAAAAAAATAATACAAATTACAAAAAAAGAAATGATAAAATATTACATTAAACTTACTTTTAAAATTAAAAGGGAAAATATTTTTTTTAAAACAACTTAAACAATTCAAACAAAAAAATTAGATTTTGAAAGGTAAAATTCACTACTTTCAATCCAACCTGAGCAACAGTAGTGAAAGTGTTGGAAATATCGAGGGGTCAAATTTACTATTCCCACACCAAAATAGCCAATAATAGAGAAAGCTTTGGACTTTGGAGGGGTTAGATTTAATATTCTCACTCCAAGGTAAGCAACAGCAGGGAAAGTGCTACTCTGTGGAGTGCTACTCACCCCTGAACAACAGTAGAGAAAGTGTTGGAGTTGGAGTGGTCAGGTTTACTACTCCCAATTCAAATTAAGCAACAGTAAGGAAAGTGGAGGACTTTGAAGGGTTTAGATTTATTATTCCCACACCACCATAAGCAACAGCAGGAAAAGTGTTGGTCTTTGAAAGGGTTAGATTTACTATTCTCACTACAATTTAAACAACAGTAGGGAATGTGTTGGTATTCGGAGGGGTCAGTTTTACTATTCCCACTCCAACCTGAGATACAGTCTGTAAAGTGATGGAGTTTGGAAAGTTCAGATTTACTATTTCCAGCCTAATGGAATATGAGTAGGGAAATTGATGGACCTTAGAAGGGTCAGATTTACTATTCCCCCTCCAACCTGAGTAACAGTAGAGAAAGTTTTGGACCTTAGAGGACACAAGCTATAGGTAGCCAACGATCTGCTCCTAAATTAGATTAAGCTCAAGTGATATACAATTATGAAGTAATGAAAGTGATAAAAATAAAGTAATGATCCTCTGGGCTTTCTATATACTTCTTGGTCTCGCATCAGAGGCCCACATTATATTAAGGATAAGCACTACAACGCCAGCCATGTAATTAAGGGCCTCATTATGATGGCGGTTGGACTTTTGTCCGACTGCCATCTTTTCGAAAATGTGACCGCCTGACTGGCTTTGGCAGATCCTCATAGGTATTATGATACAACTGCCTTCAAGTTGGCTGCAATCAGTATCTTCGGTATTGCAGCGTGCTGCAGGCTGCAGCACACGCGGCAGTACAGAGGATACACTCTGTACATGTCCCTGCCCCATGTGGTGCCTGCCGCACAGTGCAGGGATACGTAGGGGACCATGTCGGAGGTCCAGGGGGGAAGGGGGAATGGGGGCCCCTTACGGCCCCCCAATGTCCCTTTCCGTCTGCCTTTTCATTGTGGGTTAACCACAATGAAACAGCGGGCATAAAGGGGCATTGTAATCCCTATGGCCATGATTGACAGGCACCGCCACTGTTGTAAGTAATACAGGTCCCTCCCACAGACCAATGGGCTCTTTGAGCCCATCGGAACTGTGGCGGTCAGTCTCTCCAACCGCCTGACATCCACGCACCATTATAATGTGGGGGGTGTCAATTTGTGTCCGATGGCGGTGGGACTTCCACGCTGGTTAAACTCTTTCAGCCAAGTCTAAGTTAATTTGCAATATGGGAATCACACATCTGATGAATTGAAAGTAAACTGACTTTAAAAAAAAATGGTCACCTTTCTTTTTGATTTTTTACATGCAGAATGTCATAAGGGATGTGATGTAATTTAGTTTTACGTCACTGAACCTGATGTTATATTATATACTAATTAGTCCACCCACTATTTTCAATAGAACATATACCCTGAGTGGCATATGCTTTTCTTCTGTCCACACTACCCCATCATACCTATACCACTGCATGGGGCAGCCGTATTACAAAGTGTATAGAACTCAATAGCTTAATTTCTCTTGTGGAAACAGCATGTCCAGAGAGGCAACTGTTCACCAGTACAATGAGACATGTGGATCATGAGTCTCCTGTACTTTTACAGAAAACTCTAGGGAGATATCTCTGAAGACTAATTGGATGTGGACACAAAAATCACACACCAATTGCAATACAATGAACTGTGTCTACTTGATAATTTTTCCCCGTGGTAAAAAATATGTGGGGATGACCACACGCCCTGTAAAATTGTGAATAAACGAACATCACAGCGTTATACGCTGTTTAACACTGTTTAATATCTATTTCTCGGAACTCACCTCTTTATTCAAAAGTTTTCATATAAATCCATTTAAATCCAACATCCTATGCTGATGACACCCAATTGGGTGTCTCAGCCGTGGACAATGATGTCAACTACTCTTTGGGATTACATGACTGTTTGATTACCTTGAGCAGCTGAATGAGCAGACTTTGCCTAAAGTTGAACTCAAGTAAAACTGAGGTTATACTATATGGCAATCTCTCTCCAGCATGGTCTCCGGCCTCGTGCCCAACAGTCTAGGGTCACCTCCCCTCCCTGTGCCCAAAGCTAAAAACCTAGGCTTTTTCATGGACGGTAAGTTCAGATATGAGGCCCAGGTGTCTAAGATATTGTCCTCTTCATTTTATACCATCAAAACCTTATGGAAAATGTTTCCTTTTATCCCCAGAAAAAAACTGGAAGACTGTGGTCTCTGCTCTAGTCATGTCAAAGCTAGGCTATTGTAACAGCTTGTATAGGAACTTTCAGGAAAAACTACTTAGGGAGCTCCAGGCAGTGCAAAATGCAGCAGCCAGATTGATTCTGGACATTCCCAAATATCAGTCGGTATCTTCAGGTATTCGGGAAATACACTTGCTCCAGATGCGACAGCAAATTAAATTTAAAGCACTCTGTGCAGCCTGTAAGGCCATGCATAAAGAAGGTCTAGAATTTTCATGGAGGGCTTTTAATTGGCATAATCCAGACATCTTCGGTCAGCTAGTGCTTGACTGATTACCAACACAAGAGTGAGAAAAGTGAACTGAAGAGGAAGGAGCTTCACTAACAGCACTGCCAGGCTGTGGAACTCTACCACTACATCTTAAGGCCATACCCACCCTCGGTGCCTTCAGACATGAATTTAAGACATGGCTATTTAACAACCAGTAATCTCCCGGCTCAGTATGATTATGTTCAGCGTGCGCCAAGACACCTATGGGTAGACGTGTGTTATATAAGTCTGTATAACATAACACATTTCCTCACTGAAGGACACACAGCAGAGGTTGTACGATGGACTGTCCTAGAATCATAACTGAACATGAGCTAGCATGCACTTTTTAGAAGGGAACAACAATGTATATCTCACCTTTCATCGTACATCATCAGTCTTAATGATGAAATTCCTTTGCACGAAATATAAATTAGATCACAGTTTTTTTAATGTATTTTTTATTGAGTTTTATTCAGTTACAACAAAATGAAAAAAAAGAAACAGAGCATTGCATTACAGTGCAGCAACCAAGAAGAACAACAATTATAACAGCATCTTACATGGGCAAATGTCCAAGTGCATACTTAGTGAGACCTGTATGGCAATAAATACATAAGCTGTTCCGTGGTAAAGAAGGCAGAGCAACCAGCTATTAGTACACAGCAATCTCTTATAGGGCACGTGGACTCCCTCTATGTCCCCGTTTACTTTGTTACCAGCGGGTGTGGGCTGGACCTGTGTGGGAGTGTGATTACCATCTCGATTTGCCAGGAGGTAGGTTTGAAATGGTTGCCACATATCTACGGGCCTCGCGGCGGTGGTTGCATTTGTGATTAGGCACCACTTGTGGTGTTGCAGTATGTCAAGCTGTGTAGCCATGCCTGGAGTGTGGGGGAAAGTGTACAGGCCCATTTGACAGCCACCTCACGTTCAGGGATAAGAAGCGCAATGGCAACGAATCGCCACCTGGATTTGGGAAGATCATGCACGTACCCCAACAACGCCATCAGGGGCGAGGGCACAATCTCCATCTCTACCATCTTGGCTACCTCCCCAAAGACCGACTTCCAATAGCTCTCTATTCTAATGCAAGTCCATGTTATGTGTGCAAAGTCGGCCTCAGGGGAACGTCACCTCGGGCAGATATGTGGCCGGGAGGGCTCCATACGATGTAGTTTGCTGGGTTCATTTATGCCCTCCACAGAAATTTTAAATGTAGCAACTTGTGCCGATAATTAAGGGACACTGAGTATTTGCGCACAGTACCGATCTCACTGCACATCTGTTAGCGGATAACCAAGATCGCACTCCCACGCTGCCCGCACACCTGTGTCATGACACGGAAGTAGCACCAATGCTGCCTTGTACATCCGTGCCATCAAATGACTCCTGTCCCCATCTTTGATTATCCGTGTCAGGATCGTAAATTGAGAAGGCTCCAAGGGGTAACTATACATGCATGCATGCAGCTCCCTCTGTAATCTTTGCAACACAAAGTGGTCCATGATGGTGGCATTTCTGAAACGAGCGTCCTCAGTGCGTGAAAAAATATGTCCGCAAGGGAACAGGTCACCAAATGTTGTCAGCTGGTATTTAGCCAATGTACGCTTCACTAGAGTCTCGTGCAAAATGGGGACCCAGCCATTCCCCGCGAGAGACAGTGCAGATGAGTATAATATATGAGATTCCGTTACTCTTAGTAACTTATGCCATGCCCAGCTGGATGTGGACCGTATCTGGATACATTGCCGGTTCCGTGGGAACCCAGATGGCAGCAGGGTATTGAGTGGTTCCGAAAGCGCCAGGTCGGCCTCGGATCTATAATATGGTATCCCAAAGTCTGCATGATACCAGTGTTGGGCAAAGCTTGCCTGTGCCTCCAGGTAGTAAATCTGAAAGTTTGGTATCCCAAACCCACCCCTCTCATAGGTCAGCACTAAGGTATCCCAACCAATGCTCGGTTGTTTACCACCCCACACCAGTTGTGTATCAACAACGTACGTCGGGCTGCAAAAAAGCTGTTATATAGGGGTATGGGAATATTTAGGAAGAGATATAGGAATTGTGGAAGTACCACCATCTTAATTATGGCTGTCCTTCTAGCCATTGATAAGGGCAGTTTTAGCCAACGATCGATATTACATCCAATTTCTCCATCACCGGGCCATAATTCAACTGGAGGATACAATATTTTTCTTTGTGAATATGGACACCTAGATACCTCACAGAGTCATCACACCAGGTCAGTGGGTAGTCCCCCGTTCTGTTGCATTTTGACTCAGTCAATCAGAATGCTTCCGATTTCTCCCAGTTTATGAGGAGGCCTGACTTGGTACCATATCTTGTCACTTCTCGGAGCAGTGGTGTTAGGTTATCATCCAGGTGCCGTACATATAGAATAATATTGTCAGCATAAAGCGTAAGTAATAAGGGGCAGTGTTAAATTGTAATCCCGAGGACTATGTCTTTCTAGCAGATGTCTCACTAGTGGATCGAGCGCTATTACGAATAACAAGGGAGATAGTGGGCACCCCTGTTGCTTTCCGCAAGAGAGTTGAAATGCATAGGTCAAGGAGCCATTAAGTCGAATTGTGGGTAAGGTGTACAATAGGCTAATTACCACCAGGAACAGTTCTGGCACCCCCAGTCACCCAAACGTGGCATATAAAAAAGGCCACTCAAGCTGGTCAAAAGCTTTCTCAGCTTCAAGGAAGACAGCGGCTGCCAGGACTGATGGTGATATCATGTGCAATGTGGCAAATAATGTGCAAAGTTTAAGGGCTGTTGATTTGTGTGGAAGGAACCCCAATTGCACTGGGGAGATCAGTTTCTCCACAATTAATGCAAGCCTCGTTGCCATTATTTTAGCTAACATTTTATTATCAAAATTTAAAAGAGAGGAAGGTCGGTATGAGCTACATTTCTTTACATCCTTTCCGGGGTTGAGCAGCAAAATTGTAACTGCATCTCTCAAACTAGGTGGAAGTGTTCCTGCCTCTACTGCCTCCTGATAAATGTCTATGAGATGGGGTGTAATGAGGATCCTATTAAGGGTGGGAAAAAATTTGTTCTGCTTGAGGATTTTGCGGATTTTTGCCAATTTCGAGATCCGTGATCCGTGAATCGTTCGAAATTGCAGAAAATCTGCAAATCCACAGTAGAGGGTGGCATCTTCGTGGATAAATATATGCAGGCAGGATTTATTCTGGCACGATGCTCCTGTCACAAAAAGTAAACCTCAACAGGAAGCACTTACAGATATAAATAAAGCAGGGGCCGGAGTTGAAGCTCGAATTCATTCACGCATTATAATCAACCCAAACAACTAGTGAGCACGGTAGAGGCTAGGCAGGTGTGCTTCCTCCCCATATCTACCGCCTACAATTAGATGTAATCCTTGATAGAGGTCTTTGCATCCACAAGTTTCTCGAGCGCAATCCCTGTGTACTGCTGTGACCAGGAGGCTTCTTCCTTCTCATCTGCTGCTCTGATCGGTCTCTGACCCTTACAAGAGGCATGTGAACTCGCTTGGAAGCCCCACCCGTTTGGCCCCGCCACACACACACTAGGGTAAGCAACGTTTTCCCGCCTTTTCCTCACTATGATGGCCAGCTCACTCAAGGGACCTCGGCGCCCAAACAACTAGTGAGCACAGTTGAGGCTAGGCAGGTGTGCTTCCTCCCCATATAAACCGCCTACAAATGGATGTAATCCTTGATGGAGGTCTTTGCATCCCCGAGTTTCTCGAGCGCAATCCCCGTGTACTGCTGTGACCAGGAGGCGGCTGCTTCCTTCTCATCTGCTGCTCTGATCGGTCTCTGACCCTTGCAAGAGGCATGTGAACATGCATAGAAGCCCCGCTCTTTTGGCCCCGCCACACACACACTAGGGTATGCAACGTTTTCCCGCCCTTTCCTCACTATGATGGACAGCTCACTCGAGGGACCTCGGCGCCCAAACAACTAGTGAGCACGGTCGAAGCTAGGCATGTGTGCTTCCTCCCCATATCTACCGCCTACAATTGGATGTAATCCTTTATGGAGGTCTTTGCATGCACGAGTTTCTCGACCGCAATCCCCGTGTACTGCTGTGACCAGGAGGCTCTTTCCTTCTTATCTGCTGCTCTAATCGGTCTCTGACCCTTTATAAACAAGAGGCATGTGAACTCGCATAGAAGTCCCGCCCGTTTGGCCCCATAACACACACACTAGGGTATGCAACGTCTTCCCGCCCTTTCCTCACTGTGATGGACAGCTCACTCGAGGGACCTCGGCGCCTTTCGGCGCGGTGGCAAATTTACAGACACACGTGTCACAAAATGGCAAAAAATCCACAAGTTTGTGGGTAAATCCACAAACTCACGGATTTTTTTGCCATTTCGGGTGAATTCACGGACCGCGAATACGCCAAATTCGCCCATACTTAGATCCTAGGGGGCATATTACCAAGCAATAGCGATAATTATCGCTATTGCTTGGTTAGAGACAAAAATTTACCGCTGAGCTGCGGCGTTTTTTACCGCAAATAAACCTTGGTATTACCAAGGTTTATCGCAGATGGGATAAAAATCGCCGCAATGCATGAATATCGCTGAAAAGTCTGCGATATTCATGCATTACGGAGCTAATGCTCTTAGCCATGTTATCCACCTCCCATTGGATAACATGGCTAAGAACTGCTCAGGGCAGGTGTTAGCTTTTGGAGATATTCACGCTTAGCACGAATATCTCCAAAAGTTGGTAATAGGAGATAGCGATGTTAGCGACTGTTTTCAGTCGCTAACATCTTGGCACGCCCACTTTGCATGTCATTAGTGATAAATATCACTGACATACAAAGTGGGGCCCAAGATGGTCGCTATCTCCTACTAGCTGTCGCTAACTGGTGTTAGCGACAGCTAGGTAATAGGGAGATAATTTTATCTCCGCTTTCTTGGCTTTTAAAGCCAAAAAAGCGGAGATAAACCCCCTTGATAATATGCCCCCAGATTTTTTATAAAAACAACCAGTAAACCAGTCCAGCCCCTGTGCTTTAGAACCATCAAGTGCGTTAATGGCCTCAGTTAATTCATGTTCCGTAAAGGGCCCGGCCAGGAACTCCTGGGGCCTTATTTACGAAGGCCTTGCGCCGCCGGTGCGCCACTTTTAACATGGGAAAAAGGGACGCATCAGTGGCGCAAGGCTTTCATAAATGAGGCCCCTGGCGTGCCTATTCCATCCAAGCCAGTAAGACCTCATCGAGGTACTCACTGTAGTCTGAGGGGGTTTCAGAAGCTTTTGAGGTGTATAGTGCTCTGTAGTACTTAAGAACCTCTTCTAGAATCCCAGTTATCCTCTCTTTTTTCCTGACCAATTAGTTCAGCTATGTAGGTGGGCCTGAAAGACTGTTGCATCAGTCTAGCTAACATTCTACTAGCCCCTCCCTATACCACCTAGCTACAACATATTTGCCTAAAAAGTGTGCTTCGTGTTCCGTGGCTTCCCGAAATTCTGTCATCAGTGTTGCACATCTTTGTAGGTCGGGGCCTGTATCGCCATCTACACTGCGATCTAGCTCAATGAGCTGTGATTCTATCTGTGTAAGCATACGACACAAGTCCCTGAGTACCCTACCATTTTTTGAGATACACACCCCCCTTGGATATGCATTAAAGGCTTCCCATACAGTGACCTTGGAGTCCACTGACCCTACATTGATCTAAAAATAGTTGGTGATCGTGTCCCCCAATTCTGCTGTGAAAACAGCATCCCTCAGTGCTATGTCTGGGAACATCCATGGAGCTCTAACCCCTGCTCTTGGGATCCTCAATTTTACCAGCATGGGAGAATGATTGGATAGTGTTGTGTCCGGTGTGTAACTGCGTCAATCCATATCACCGCTCCAGCGGATAGGCACCAGTAATATAGGCGCGTCCAGGTATTATGAGGTGCAGAGTAATGGGTGTACCCCTCGCAGTCTGCACAGTGTTATCTCCATGCATCAACTAGCCTCCATTTTTCTATAGTATCCAACACCACCAGCCTCGCCCTTGGTTTTATGGCAATCGTATGCTCTGTGCTATCACACTCCGGATCCAGCAACAAGTTAAAGTCCCCCAATGTATATGTAATCTGCCCCCATGCGTTCTATGTGGATATGTATAGTGTCAAAAAAATCGGGGTCATCAACATTTGGAGCATATACATAAACAAATAGGAAAGAATACTAAAGCAGACAGCCCTTTACCAATAAATAACTCCCCGCATACTAATAGACCTCCTCCTCCCGGAACTACACTTGCTTATGTATCAACACTGCAACCCTTGCTGGCATATGAACAATATCCTGCAAAATATACATGTGGCCCCCAGCTTGAGGACAACAACGTCCTAGCATTTGTTGCAAGATGAGTCTCTTGTAGAAAGGCAATGTCCACCTGATAGCGTTGCATGTAATTGGTCACCTGTTTACACTTATGTTTATTGTTCAAGCCCGAACATTCCAGGGCATCATAGCCACTCTGGCCTCTGACAGCACCTTATTAACCATAATCTATATCCTGCGTTTCCATATCATTGACACCTGGACCATTAGTGCTGCACTGCAGAAATAACTATTAGAGAACCAGACTACAAACTTTAGCCTAACAATCCAGTTCCCCTCCTCCCACCACCCATTCCCCTTACCGAACTCTCGGGGAAAATCCCATCCTTTGTAACCATGATTGAATAATGATACAAACAAAAACACATTTTACCATAAACCTGCAAAAACTGAAAACGGTGCATCCGCACTTGAGGGGTGACAACACCCCACCGCTTCCCTTTATCTTGGCACTGAGTGCCTGCAAACAACTATGTTATTCGTCCATGGTGGCGTCCCACTCCCAGCATGCCACTAGCACAGGTTCTCAATTGTGCAGCTGAGTGTTATTAAACACATCCTCGCCTGTCCATTACATTTGAACCTGAAACTCAATGATATTAACCGGCAGAGAAAAGATCAGCACTTGCACTGGAGTCTGGTATGTCCTGTGACCGCTGCGGCGACGGTGTGCCTTGCTTCTTCGAAGCGTTGGAGTATTTCTGGCAGAACTCTTGATCATCACAAGGAGAGTAAAAGAATCAGGACCATCCGTCAGTGTCAACCTTTAACCGTGCTGGATATAGCATTCCATACCGTAGCCCCATCTTCCGTAGGGTCGCCTTTACCCCTGCACACTTTCTGCATGCTTCCTGTACCATAACAGTGAAGTCCGGATACAGGGATATGGTCAAACCCTGCCATTCAAGTTGGCACTTCTCACGTGCCATCCATAGGTTGGTATCCCTATTTCTTAAGTTCAATAACTGGGCTAAGATCGGTCTAGGCAGGCGGCCTGGATTGGGCTGTGGTCCCAGGATGTGATGTGCATGTTCAATTACAAATGTAGTTGTAAAGGACTCACCACCGAATAAATCTGTGAAGAGCGTTTCCACAAAACGGCCCAGCCGCCCGTTGTTGGTAGACTCGGGTACCCCCATAATGCAAATGTTGTTCCTCCATCCGAGTGCCTCCAAATCCTCATTCCTAATGGCTACAGCTTTGAAGAGTTTCTCCATTCTTTCATATTTCTTGATTGTCTTGGCCGCTCTATCTTCCAGGTCAGAGATTCTGCCCTCTGCGGTAGTCAGACGCCCTTTCTGCTGGTCCAGCCGGGCCCCCAATGATTCCAACCTCTTTTCGAGGTTATCAAAGCGAGTGTGCAGCGCCCTGAAGCCTGCTCTCAATCCCAACAACAAGTTGTCAGGCCCAGTTACCTCAGTTGGTGGCGTTCCTCCTCCTTCTGCCATGCTGGTCTGTACTGGTGGCCGGTGTTTTGAAGGACAGGGTACATTGCTTAGGGTCCTTGAGCCCCATACCCCACTCCTTTGGATTGCAGGACAATGATGGGTGGACCCAGGTCGTGGGAAGGATTTGCTCCACTGTGCGGCCCCACTCAAGCTCTCCGTCCACTTGTTTCACCTAGGAATCCACAGTGGAATCAGCACAACATCACAATTACCGCCTGCATGCCCCATATATGGTCCAATCTGAACAGGGTGGGGTCAGTGCAATGGGCCAGTGCAGTACTTCAGCCCGGCTGCAACACTCGGGCCTCTCCAGCCATCCACACAGGCCCTCTTGGGAACATCACGGTGCTGCACAGGGCATATGCAGGCAGCCAACGCGCCAGGTCTTGCCCCTAGTGCTCTCGTGCAACACGGTTCACTTCAGCCCAGTCGAGCCCTGCCATTATTTTCCCGACCTTCAGCAAAAATGAGGGAAGAGGGGTGAGGGCCTCACCACTACAGCCAGTGAGGGGGTCGCGAACGCGGGGGGAACAGCTCTCACGGGTACTGCAGCTCCCAGCCGGACGGCCGGTCCCCAAGCTCCCCTGCGGTACCTAAAACTGTGGGGCGTCTGTGGAGCATCTTTACCCCACTGCGCGTGTCACGATCTTCACCAGCCCCCACCGCGGCCGCTTACCTTGAGAAGTTCGCCGCACAATCTCGACTCACGGCAGCCTCCACAGTCCTCGCCCCAGCTCCAGCCAGTGCACTTCTTGAGTCCCGGCATCACTCGAGGCTGCAGGCCGTAGGTCGGCGCCAATCCGCACTGCAAGCCGCAATCAGGCCACGTCCCATATCAGAGGCCGCACCACCTCCTCCTGCATCTCCTGCAGTGTCTCTTAATACAGGGGTGCTGCCATAGCCGCCAGGACTATCGATTATCCACGAAACACCGGCAGAGCTACAAGCCTACGCGGCCATCGCGGTCGGCTGCTTGGCCACGCCCCCAATTAGATCACAATTAGTGAGTGACACATGTAAGTCTACATTTCCATCCTCACAGATTTAGGTCCCCTTGTTAAAATGGCCACCATGTTTACACATATATGGGAAAGAAGACTCCTCTCCCATTAGAAATAGAAAACAGACCCGAATGCCCGACCCAAGTGTTTCCGCTCTCGTGGTTGCAACTGGGCATCAACTGAGAGAGAAAGACCTGCTTCAAATTAACGCTGATGGAAGACAGGTTAAATACTGGAGACCCACCACGCACTGCACTCCTGAGGTTGCCAGTGTGAGTAGGTCATCCAGTGTGCTGACATACAGAAGTTCGCAAGTACGGCATAACCGCCCAACTGTTCCAATAGATAGTGTTGGTGTAATTTAACCTTTTGCTAAATCATTAACACCGGTAATTTTATAGCATGCTAATGAGCATGTCACCAGGCTAAATACTCAAGGAGTCCTGATTTATACCCTATGTGGGTAAGTTTACTTACTGATCAACAGAGTGTTTTGGAATTTCATCATATGTGTTTTATTCTCCATGTGGTGTTGGTAAATTGCGATTTTTAACTCATGGGGCACATTAGAGAGTGAACATGAGCATACTTTGGTGTCTCAGACTGTCTATTTTTTGATGATAGTGAAATTGATGATGTCATAATTTTGTCTGCACTACAGGTCTTCTCTAAAAATGGTTTACTTACATTGATACATAGAGAAGTGTAGGAGGCTGGGAGTAACACAAATGAACTCATATATCGAAAACCCAATCACTGTATAGATTAGTTTTTTATGGAAAAGCCACTAGATCATCCACATTACTAAATTATCTTGAAACATGTCGACCTTCAGCTACCTTAGATAATCACTTCTAGAAGGTAGCACCACACATTTTAACATAGGCAGGAGGACTCAGTCATTAATTTTCTCTAGAGTACCCCGTCTTATTTTTATCCCAGTCTTTCACATATTTACTTCACATACACCAATCTACTATTTTACCCACACACCCACAATTCACCATACAGCTTGTGAAAAAATCTCCGGTAAAGAGCCCCCATTGAGGGTGCAACGCCCGCCCAACATAAATCAAAAGCCCAATGATAAAGCATGACACCTATCTAGGCATTTGTTCCTACAGAGTAATGCTTCCTGCAGACTCTGTGGAAACGTAACTGATCTAAGCAGACAAATTTGCACTTACTAGGAACTGCATACCCCTGTTGTCATGACTGATATTTCCTCACCAGTCATTACAAGGGGAAATACACATGAAGGAGAAATAATGAGGGATAACAAGACGGAAAGCTGTCACAAAGGGAGATAGCAGAAGCCTCAAGGGTGAAATAAAGAGCACTTGGGTGTCTGAAGTATCGTAGGATTTTGGCGCTCATTCTTGCTCCTTTATGGTTTATTTTGAAATCATAAAACACGAGAAAAAGAAAACTCCCTGGCCACTTCCATTTTGTACTTGTAAAGGCAGTCATGTTTGATTTATGTGTTCACTAATCATTTGGACTTTCAAAACGAGATGTGCCTACCATTTGTATAATTGTTTACTGAAATCACAATTTGCATGTATGTGGAATTTAAAATGCATACTTTAGTGGGGGGCACAATAAGTGCAGCCGGGGCACTGGTAACAGTTAAATGTCAGGCCTGGGGTACAGGCAGTACCATATACTAGAGAGTGAAATTTCAATTGAATCACTTGCTAAGAATCTGAATGATACATCAAACAGCCGGTAGCATGACAGCGGGACAAAAATATTGCACTGAGCTGATTCAAGATGTGATTTCTGCTGTTTTAAATCAATGTCTGAAGAGAGCTGACTCAAGCCAAATGCTGAAAAAAGACAAAACAAAGTCCACTCTATGTATATTGTAAACAATTGTGGCCTAATCATTATGAGTTTGGCGGTCCGAGGACCAGCAAACTCACATTGGCACAGGGATGGTGGTCCGGCCACTGCTGCACCTGCGGCCTGACTGCCGGAATACAACTTGAGCGGTTGGACCGTCATGGCACTGCTGAGAGATCCCTACCGGTGGCCTGGCGGTCTGAGGGCCGCAATATGCTTGGTGGTGCCCTGTGGCACTGCCAAGCACATTGTGACTTTCCTCACTACTAGCAGCCTCTTAGAGGTTCTTGCTACACGAAACTTTTGGCGGTGAGGAAAGAAAGGTGGCCCATTATGGTCCCCTCTTGATTCCGTGCAAGAGGGGGCATGCAGGGTGGGCACATGATGTGCCCCTTTGTGTTCATGCACCCCATTCCTGCACAGCATGGACTGCACAGTCCATGCAATGCAGGAACATGCACTGGCGGTCCCTCAGTGGTGCAGTTTAAGGCTCACATGTGCGCCTTTAAACTGCACTGCCACTGGGCAGCCTCACCGCCCACTCACCAGACAACAATAGTACTCGTAATCTGGTGGGCAGGTACAAATCTACAGATAATAAAAAGGTAAAAAAAAAAACAGCTGGGAGGGCAGTGAGAAAACAGAACTCAATACATTCATAATATATATGTCATAAGAGATTATCGACCTCATAATAAGACATATGTGGGAAACTGGCAGGCATATTAGCAAGAACCTCGTTAAAATTATCGCCATTTTAGTGGCAGGAAACTGCCGCTAAAACGGCGATAATTGGCTCTAGTAGCTTGGCACAAAGCAGTCAGGCTTAACTTAAAGCCAATGTGTAAAAGTATTTATGCAGCACATCAAAACAGTAACAAAGTAAAAACATGACAAAAGTAGAATCCCACACCAATTCCCGAAAATAGTTTAAAATTAATAAACAATTGCGGACAAAAACGACAAAAATTAAATCCGTAGAACTGGAGATTTGCCATTTTAAAAGTTTTGAAGAAAAGCAGCGCCAATTGCAGTTATTTGGTCGTGGTGGACACAGTTCAAGTCACAAAGTCAGGCTGACTGCAATAGAGTGTGGGTAGGATAAAGGACTGAGTTCAGTCTTTTGTTAAGAGTACCTTGTGTCCAGGGCATCGGGATGAAAAGTCCATGTGTTGGCCTGCAAGGCGTGGGTGTCGAGGAGCAGTTGACAGAAGTTTAAGCTGCAAGGTCATGAGTCGCAATGCATTGTGCTGTGTCGGTCCCGGTGAAGCCGCTGATCAGGAGCGCCGGTGCGGGCATCGAGGTACATCACCCTGCACCGAGGCCAATGAAGTCTCTGATGCAGTAAGGACTTGGGTTGAGATGCTTCATGCTGAGTCGAGATGCGTTGAGCTGAGCCGTTTGTCAGCATCTAGATGGGTTGTGCTGGGTCAGTACTTGCAAAGCTACTGAACACAAGCTGCAAAGCATGGTCCTGTGTTGAGGAACATCAAGATGCATCGAGCTAGCCCAGTTGTTAGTGTTGAGATGTGTTTCGCTGGTCAGTGCTTGCGAAGCCGCCAAGCACAATCTGCGATGCTTGGTCCTGCATCGAGATGCGTCGAGTTGTGTTGGAGAAGAGGAATCTTTTGTGTCTTGTTGCTTAGAACAGGAGGCCAGTCAATTAGCCTTTTGAGTCTCTATAGTGATGCAGTGTTCAAGGTGTAGGTTCAGTCTTTCTTCCTCAGGCAGCAGGACTGCAGAGCAGTCTATCTTGCAGGCAGAGCTGCAGGGCAGCAGAGCAGCTGGACAGTCCTCTTATAGCAGAGTCTTCCACTGGTGTACAAGTGATCTGAAGAATTGGGTATGAATGCCCTCTATTTATACCTGGAGCCCACTATGAAGTAGGAGATGCTTCTGAAGTGTCCCTAGTACAGAACGGTCTGGAATTTCGTGCATCTCTGCCATGGCCTAAGTCTATCTGGCAGCGCCAGAGGCTAGTCTAAAGTTCTTTGTGTGGGTACTGAGCCAGTGCCTTTGAAGTGCAAGTGTTGTAAGTGATAACCCTGCCCTATCCTGTCAGAAAATGCCCATCCTGCCAATACCCAGACACTCTATTGCGATGTTATCTGGTAGGAATACACAAAGGCCTACAGTGAACTAGACCACGTCATACGACCCAGGAACAGACTGCAGGCACCAAATGGATAGGTTAGGGAAATGCCAACTTTCGAAATGTGAATTCAAATCCAACTTTACCCTATTAATGAGGGCTTTAAATGGCAATTCCTTATGTACCAAACATGATATTCCTACCTGCTCCGAATGAAAAGTTCTCACTTAAT
The DNA here is from genome assembly GCF_964263255.1 of Lissotriton vulgaris. Taxonomy (NCBI): domain Eukaryota; kingdom Metazoa; phylum Chordata; class Amphibia; order Caudata; family Salamandridae; genus Lissotriton; species Lissotriton vulgaris. The sequence goes on from NC_141696.1 coordinate 1,165,644,096, forward strand.
AAATGTAATAAGGGTACCCAATGTTATTGTATGGGAGTGGTATGCTTTGGAGTAGTAAATAAATGAATTTACGGAATTTTCACAACCAGGACATGTAAAACTTAAAAAAAGTACATTTCAAACTTTTTATATATACTGTACTATGCCCTATGGCCTGCTTAGGGCCTACCCTAGGGGTGACGTATATGAATTAAAAAGGAAGGGTTACGCCTGACAAAAGGTTTATTGTGCCTTGTTGAAATGACAGTTAAAACTGCGCACAAATGCTGCATAGGCAAGCCTGACACTTGTTTAAAAAGGCTACTTAAGTGGATGGCAAAAAAGTGCAGCAGGCCCACTGGTAGAATTTAATTTACAGGTCCTCTGTACATGTAGAGCCACTTTACTGGGGACTTACAAAGTAAATTGAATGTGCCAACTGGGTGTAAGCCAATTTCACCATGTTTAAGGGAAAGAGCATATGCACTATAGCACTGATTAGCAATGGTAAAGTGCACAGAGTCCTAAAAGTCAACAAAAATGGCTTCAGAAAACAGGAGGGTGAAGGCAAAACGTTTGGGGAGGACTCTACAGAGAGGGTCAAGTCCAAGAAGATACAGTCAGGGTAATGGGAATATTCTCTTCACAGAACTTACATTGTACAACCCGTAAAACCCTTAGAAAGGAAAAAGAAAAATACACAGAGAGAAAAATCAAGGTGATGATATAGTGTAAAGACATGCAGCTTGATACAATTTGAAAGCGTCAATCATAAGACCATCTTTGAGCTGCAAAACATGAGAAATAAATTCCAAAGACCATATTTCATCTGTAGAAACTCACCAACTCCTCTGGTCAACTTCCAGCTTATGACATCTATTACGTAGCCATGATCATCAAACCATTTCTAGACACCTCAGCCTGCATCAACAGTATTGCCCCTCCCAAGTACTCTGCGACAAAATATCAAACTTTTTCCACAGCAAAATTGCTCATATCTACAAAAACGCCGCACATCAATCAAACCATTGCAATCTCATCGCCAACTTGTCCATCTCCAACCAAGACAGCCATCTGACCTAATGGAAAACTCTCACCAGAGAAGACACAGTGATGATCATAAATACCATTCACTCAGGGGTGCAAACAACAGATCCATGCCCCCACCCCATACGCAACCTTGGAGCATCACCATTCAGTACCACTATCACCCACATTATCAACACCTCTGTCACAGCTGCCACATTTCCTGGAAGCATGCAGCAGTCAACACCCACCTCAAGAAACCATGGGTCGACCAAAACCAACTAACTTCCATCCAATGTCCCTGCTCCCCTACCCAGCCAAAGTGATAGAGAAGGCAATCAACAAACAAATCACAACTCAACTCAAACTTTACCACCTGATGAACAACACCCAAACAGGATTCAGAAAAAAAACACAGCAACGAAACAGCACTCACTGCAGCTACCGACGACATCTAGGCCTTCCTCGCCCGAGAAGAGACAGCAGCCTCATCATGCTCGACCTCTCCCTGGCATTCAACACGGTCTTCCAGAATACTTTCATCATAAGAATCCCCAACATCTGCATGCAAGGACCCACATTCAACTGGATCTGCTCCTTCCTCACGGAAAAACCCAAAGTGTGAGACTGCCACTGTTCACCATGAACCTAATTTACAGAATCATCCTGGGATTGTCTTTTAGCCCTATCCTGTTGAACGTCTATATGACACCACTCAGCAACATCATCCAATCACAAGGCAACAACATCATCTCTTACACTGATGACATCCAATTCGTCCTTTCCCTGATGGACAAGACAACCACCACCAGAACCAACTTCATCAACTGTATGAACAGGGTAGCAGAAAGGATGAGATCCAATTGCTTGATTCTCAACTCTCGCAAGATGGATGTACTGGCCTTCAGAAACAAGACCTCCCAGAGCTAGGGCAAACACCAACAGACACTGACCACACCAGAAACCTGGGGATCGTGTTGGATAACAAGATCAACATGACAGCACAACTCAACACAGTGAGCCCTGCCTGCTTCCACATCCTACGCATACTACAAAAGATCTTCAAATGGCTGCCACAAAACACGAGCCAAACGGCCATGCAAGCACTCATTCCAAGAAAATAACTATGAGCTCCACTTGCTTTCCATTCACAAACACAGCCAATTAAAACTCCCCATGCAAACTTACAAAGCCATGCACAATGCTGGATCAGCATACCTGAACAGCTGCATACACTTTCACAAATCTGCCAAACACATGTGGTCAGCCGGACTTCCACCCACACACCACCTGCAGTCACAAAAGCAGGGAAGGAGGTCACTCATTTTCTTACAGCGCACCCAAATCCAGGAACTTTATCTGACAACACATCAGTCTCACCCTTGCTTCTTGAGTTCCACAAGAAGATGAAGACCTGCCTCTTGGAATAACCACACACCTACACTCCTGCACACTTGCCTGAATACTCCCACAGGTGATTAGCTCGCTACAAATCGACATAACATAACCACCCTTAAAAATGAAAATAAACATAAACATACAATTATGACTCTTACATTTCAAAATATTACTGAGACTACCTCTCATCATATTGCTGTTAAAAAAAACCTGCCTCCTGAGAAAATCAGGACTTTCTGATATCAAACTCTGCTTTCAGCTGCATTTTCTTCCTTTACATTCCACCTTAATTTAAAACATACATAAACATCTTGCCATAAGAATTTAACACAAATACTCACACTGGAATAAGATCGTAGTCTAAAAAAATTTAAATTCACACTAATCTCACTAAGATAATTATGTCATATGTCTCCTTTAAAAATCATCAATAATAACTCCCTGGATGGTAATTTTAGTTTCCTCCTCCCATTAAACGATGTCCTAAAAAGACAAAAACACAAATCTGATCCTAATCAACATGCTTAAATCAATTAATGAAAAACATTTATTCAGGATTCATTTCTATTGGCAATCTTCAAATGTTAAATAGTGCTGGGGTACCAGAATGTCAATTTTTGCTTGGACTTTCAGGAAGAAGAAAATCCAGCAAAGTGTAGGATCTTGGATGTCGAATTCGTAAAGATGTTGGATAAGGATGATGGGCAAGATGGTGCCCAAAGGCTGCATAAAGATCCAGCAGGATCAGGGCCGCGGTGTCACCTTTATCCATGATCATTCAGATGGCCATGGCAGCGATGAGGGCAGCCTATGTACTGAGGTTGGGCTACAATACAATTGAGCTGTGTCAGGGACATGGTTGTCAATGAAGTGGGCGGCTAGGCGTTTGTTTATCACCTTTTGCACTCATTTTGGCCAGTAGGTTAGGAAGGAGAAAGGCTGGTAGGTGACTAGCATTTATTTTTAGGTCTGCTCAGGGTTTGTTGAGGAAGGAGAATACTGTTGTACATTCCCAAGTATTGGGGTAGGTGGCTGTGATGATTGATTTGTTCAGGATTGGGCTGCGCTGATAGGCTCTGGTGAGGACTATGCTGATGGGTCAAGTTCTGTGATGAAGACGTGGTGAAGGAAGGGGTCCAATAGTGCTTCGGAGTGTATGGACTGCATATTTGTTTTGGTTTCTTGAGTGGTGATGTGGTGTAGCCAGGGTGGTCCTCTGGGTGTTTGTAGAGATGGGTAGGAGGGTTGCAGGGGTAGAAGGGTGTGCTTGGGGCTTGAAGTTTTCATAGATGCTCGTGATATTGTTGCTGAAAAATAAGGACAGCTGGATGCAGAAGCCCCGAGAGAGGGTTAAACTGGTGAAGCTTGCTGCGGGAGACGTGAAGTCTTTCAGCAAAGATTGCATTGGGACTGTATGTGATGCTTCCATGCAGTTGGTGAGCCCGGATCGTTTGGTGGCTCTGTTTTGCTGAAGGTAGCTGCTAAGGGTGGATTAGTTGGTGCTCTTTTTGGTATTGTTCTGACTTTGTCTCCATCTGCGTTGAAATTGCTTGCAGTGGCAATTGGTGAGCCTGAGCTGTTCCAGGTACCAGTTTGCTTGCGGTCTGTTTATTGTTGTTTTCTTTGGCTTTAAATCAGGGTACATGTGCAAGCTGTGAAGCAGTCATTGAAGGTTGAGATGGATTTGGGGAGGTTGTTGTGGTGTTGAGGCCGGTGCCTTGGAAGGTCAGAAGACCAGGATACTTCTGAGATCTTGTTCCAGTCCTGTTGTTAAGATTTGGTTATTAGTGGGGTGGGATGTGTATGCTGAAGCTGATGAAGGTGTGGTCAGAGTAGGTGATTGTGTGGGCTTGTCTACTGTGATGTTGCTGAAGATGGTGAAAATTGGCCACAGCAGGTGTCCAAGGGTGCATGTCGAGACTCCAACTCGCTGAGTGAGTCTGAGGTTCGACAGGTCCTCAAGGAGTATGGTCATGTTGGGGTTGCTGAGGTCCTCGAGGTTGTAATTAGGTAGCCAGAGGATGAGTCAAAATGAGGGGGACAACGAAGTCCGTGATGTTGTTACCAAAGTTGGCATTTTGTCCAGGAGGGTAGTAAACAAGGGTGCACCTCAGGGTATAGCTGGCAGTGAAATTGAGTATGAAGGTCATGTGTTCCATGTTGCTGGTGGTGCTTTTCGAGGTGTGGACATCAGACTGATTATTTGAAGACAATAGTGATTCTGCTTCAGGATCTTTGGGTCCTGTCCTATCTTGCATTCTTGCTTCCAGTGGGGATTGCTGTGGCAATGACCGGGGCGATGTGGGAGTTAGCCAGTTTTTGTTCAGGACAAGCAGGTCCAGTGAGGAGTTATATAGCAGATTCCAAATTTAAGTCTCATATTTGGTGAGGAAGCAAGAGTTGAGGAGTGTGCAGGACAGAGAGGGGTGTCGTGTGGTGTAGTCAGGGTATGAGTGTTTGGTGTGTGATGTGTGTGGGGGAGCGATATTGGTGTAAGAGAGTGCATGTGAAATGGCAAGTGGCGCAGGAGAATGAACCTTCTGCCCTGGGAGAGGAGACCAGGGTTTAATGTTGCAGATGGTGGTCACTGACTAGCCACAGGAGAGGTGGGTGGAAGGAGGACTAGGGTTCCTGGTGCTGGGCATTAGGAAGGCAAGGATGGACACAGACGGAATGCCTATGGCGCACCTTTGTTCACTGCTGTGCCCCCGCTGCAGCATCATTAAGAGAAGGCACTTTTGGAGGGAAACCAGTAATGTCGCTACTTGTGTAGATGGATTATAGGAAATCTAGTGATGTCTCTTCCTTTACAGATTGATGATGGGAAATCCAGTGATGTCACTTCCTGTGAGCTGGATGATGGGAAATGAGTTCTCTTGCATGGCTTGTTCTTTTAAATACAGTTTTGTCAGGAAACCAGTAATGCCACTTCATGTGCAGATAGAAGATGGGAAGACCAGTGATGTCACTTCCTGTGCAGATGGACAATGAGAAATTCAGTGATGTCACTTCCTTTGTAGATGGATGATTAGAATAGAGTCCGCTTGTTAGGCTTCTTCTTTTAAAAACTATATCTAAACAATAAAAATGTTCTGTTGTCAAAGAAATTATAATTAAGTGAGTATCCCAACACCTCCAAATTGCTTTAACTTTATATTTATTAACAATACATTGGCCTTGGTGGGTAACTAGAACCTTAGGAGGTGTAGCACTGGGCAAAATCTTGGTTTACACTTACCTTGTTTCCTATTTTACTATTTACTATTTCTATGTATTTCTAAAACATTAAATAAATATATATAAATTAAAAACAAACAAGCACAAAAAAAGATAATCCACATATAAGAAGAAACACTTTCCCAATTAAAACAATAGCACGAAAAAGGAAGAAAATGTGCAACTAACTGCTGCATTAGAAGCCACCACTGCTAAAAAGCATCAATCTGCCAGACTGAAACAACAACCTGAAAGGCTTCAACAATCTTCAGAAAGAAGGCCCCTACATTGACAAAGTAAGTACAGGAATATGACATAAACAGATCTACACAAAAAATATTTAAATATCTTAATGAACACACAAAAAATCTGAATTATTTACAAATAATATAAAGCACAGGTACCAAGACTGCCAAACAATGACACCAATCAACCCAAAAAGAAAACCAAGCCCCAAAACAATTGTAAAATTAAATTACAACAAAGAAAAAATGATATATAAGCATAAACATATTAAATTAATTAAACCAGTTAATAACAAACCTTCCGATCCATGGCGTAACCGGGATCACCTGGCACGCCGTACACGATATGATTGATGGTGGCTAGATGTGAGGCCCAATAATATTTTCGCAGATCAGGGAGACCGATGCCACCATCGTACCACGCCAAGGTCAGTTTGTTAAAGGCTATGCAGGCTCCACCATCCCACAGGAGGTGTCTCTGCAATGACTCAATTCCCATTGAAATAGGAAGTGGGTACCGGGTCCATCGAGTTTGCAAGGCTAAAAGGAATCTCGGCAAGGTCATCATCTTGAAGAGAGTGGCCCTACTGACCATGGATAATGGGAGGGCGGGCCAGCGTTCCACGACTATCTTACACCGAGCCAGCGGTACGGCCAGATTACGATCGAAGCGTAGCTTCGGATCGAGTGAGACAAAAATCCCCAGATATTTAAAACCCTCCGCCTCTACTCTAATGGAACAGGACCGCGGAAGATCGGGGTGGCCGCTGGCTAATGTAAATATCACCGACTTGTCCCAGTTAATCACCAGTCCTGAGTACCTCCCAAAGACCTCAAGAAGATCTAGGAAATATCGGAGAGAGGTCCTAGGTTTCGTGAGGTAGAGCAGGACATCGTCTGCATAGAGGGAGATTTTGTCTTCCCACTCAGGCGTCCACCATATGCCCCGTATCGAGAGGTCCCATCTCACCCAAGCCGCCAATGGTTCCATGGCTAGTGCGAAAAGCAGAGGGGACAATGGACACCCCTGTCTGGTACCCCTACCCAGGGCGAAGTCCTCCGACTTGCAGTTATTAACCACCACTCTAGCCAGGGGGGATGCATAAAGCAGCCGCACCCAATCTATGAAGTTCACGCCAAATCCCATCTTTGCCAACACCGCAAATAGGTAGGGCCACTCCACTCTGTCGAAAGCCATGGAGGCGTCTAGAGAGACCATGATCGCCTGTTCCTGCAGATGGCCGGCCGACCCCAATATGCTATGGAGTCTGCGCAAATTTAGCGCGGTGCTGCGCCGCGGCATGAACCCTGACTGGCCCGGGTCCACCAGCCTGGTGGCCAATAGCTTGGCCAGGATCTTGGGTTCGGCATTTAGAAGAGAAATGGGTCTGTAAGAAGAGCACACTACCGCAGGTTTGCCAGGCTTGTGAATAAGCACAATATTAGCCACCCGTTGGTCGCATGGGAGGACACCCCTTTCTCTAGTGTTGGTGAACATAGCCCTCAGATAGGGAGCCAGTTTGTTAGCACTAAGTTTGTATAGTTCAACCGGAATGCTGTTCGGGCCAGTGGCTTTGCCGGATTTAACCTGACGGATAGCCTGTGCGACTTCATCATCCGTGAACGCTGAATCCAGGAAACCATGGTCTTCTTCGGATAAGCTCAGCATAATTATATCTCTGATCATTTCCTCATTATCGGCTTCAGTGAATCTAAATCCCACAGTATAGACCTCTTAAAAGTATTTCGCGAATTCATCTGCCACAGTCTGCGGGTTCGTAAGTCTACCCGAGGACTGACTCTCCAATTCAGGCACTACTCGGGATGGTCGTTCTCCCCGTTCAAGCCAGGCAATGAGTTTGCCCGCTTTGTCTCCATGCTCATACACGCGACTCTGTGTTGCATTGTGATGTGCTAAGGCTCCTTCCTTGGCAAGATTCCTATATTCCTCCTCACGAAGTCTCAAGAGGTGGAGGCCTGCCTCCAACGGAGACTCAGCCACCCGTCTCTCCTGGGATAGGACCTCCTCCTCCTTCCGGAGCAGCACGGCCAACCCTTCTTTCTTCTTCTTAGAGACAATGGATAACACCTCCCGTCTAGCCACCGTATTTAAAGCCTCCCATAGCGCACTGGGAGAATCAACCGGGCCGAAATTCTCAGAGAAATACCGATCAGACATGTGTCTCACCTCTTAAGCAATGACCGGGTCTTTCAGCCGCCATGCTCCTATGGGAGCTATCCTGCCCACAGCCGAAAGCTTCAGTGCCAGGCACAACCAGAGCGGGGAATGATCAGAGACACCCCTCCCCAGATGCCTGACCTCCGACACATACAGTACCATCGCCGCTGGGAGGAGGACGTAGTCTAAGCGTGAGAGAGTGCTGTGTGCAGCAGAAACATGAGTGTAGTGTGCCATGTTAGGATTACGGACACACCAGCAATCAATCAGTCCCAACGTGCTCATAAAGTCAGACAACCATCTCTGCGCCTGTGGCAGCACCCGCGGGGGGGCCCGATCTATCACACCATCCACCACTGAATTAAAATCGCCTCCCAACACCAGATGACCAAGTGGAATGGTAAGGATAATGGCCCACAAGTCCCGAAACGTCACAGCCTGAAGACCAGGGGGTACATATATCGATAAAAATGTGACTGTATGGCCCCCAACAAGTCCCAACACTCCAGCATATCGACCTCTCTGATACACCCAGGTTGCTTTCACAGAGAAGGGGAAGGAGTTTTTGAACAGTATCCCAACACCCCTAGAACCGGTCATATAGCCACCGTGTACTACCAGTTTGTAACCTCCTCTATGCATGGCCTTACACTTGTTCCCCACTTAATGTGTCTCTTGTAGCAATACTACGTCTGGGGAGTTCCTTTGGACTAACTGACTGACCATCCTCTCTTGATTTTATCACCCAAACCTTTAACGTTCCAGCTTAGCACCTTGATCCCCGATCCCCTGAACTCATGTCCCCCTGGACCCTTGTACAGCAAATAGCCAAACTACGTTTCCACCTGAGCAAAAAATAAATTCTGAACCAGCACAAATACAAACTATACATACACCCATCCCCCCTCCCCCACCCTGCACCCCTGCATTTGGTTACCGCCCCCCAACTCCCAGTGTGCCTGTCGCCCCATATTGAAACTAAGAACTATCTAAAAATAGATCGGGGGAGGATAACGGTGCCCCGCTTCCCCGCCCACCCTTAAATCTGAAGCAATTTCTGGGATATACAACTATAACAATGGGAGTGAACTGAAGGCCTTCCCACCCCGCCATTAGCGCCATGTCTGAATAAAGTTCTGTATCGGAAACCATCACTGAGCTTCTTCTGCTCCACCGTCCTGATCCCGGGGGGTCTTGCGGGCCAAGCACTCAACCCAGTCAGATGCTATCCCAGGATTGTCAAAGAACCAGACCTTCTCGTCTACCTCGACACGTAGCTTGGCCGGATACAGCATGGCATATTTGATGTCTGAGAAATAAGTAAGTCTAAGTAATAAAATATCCAAAATAACCAAACAAATGCATCAAATACTAGCAAGTTAAGTGTGAATATTTACTAACAACCAATGCCTTCCCCTCCTTATAACTCTAGCCAATACACTACTGTAAAAAATCACCAGGAATTAAATCAAACTAAAACTTGACTTACAAAATGAAGCAACAAAAGCCTACACACTTTTAAAAATAATGAATTATTAAATCAGTTGTATAACTCTGAATAGAATTTTAAAATAAATAGAAACATTACTGTAGAATAATAAAAATAATCATTATATAAAAATACTTCTTTCAAATAAAACGACATACAATAAAATACAGCAAACATGAAGCAAACACAGTACATAATATAAAACATTATAGTTAAACATAACTTCAAACTAGCAAAATATTAACAAACACAATACAATAAAAAAATCCTAACCAACTAATAAAAAATAGAATTACTCATGATTTTGTAACTGACATAATCCGAGGAAAATATGGCAAAGAAATAAATAATCTAGACAACATTACTAAAAGTATATCCCCAGAATTGAAAAAATTTAAATAAAAATGTACTCCATCCATTGCAACGAGATAAAATCTAGGGAAGCCATCTAACCCCCTTTCCCCATCAAAACAAAAAAGCCAAAAACTGCTCCAAGAGAACAACAAGAAAACTAAAGTTTGGTTAAAAAAAATCTCCATTATTTTTCTAGTAAAAAGAGAAATTAAAACACATTTCAAAGAGAAAACTGAAAATCCCACTGCCAAAACAAACGTACTACATGGAAATACTAGCACATAAGCCAGAATACCTAAAAGTAAGTACAAGTATAACATTATCTTACAATAAATCTACATATAAAATAAATCAGAATTAGGCCTATTCCATGCATCCTAAACAACTATCACAAAGCCCTACACTACCTACAATCTAAAATACACATTAACATACAAATATCAACCCTATTAACAATCTACTACCTTACCCAGACACAGTAAGTATAGGATTTGTTTAAAATTAGGCTTACCTTACCAGATAACAGCAAGGAGACATTGCTAACCAACTTGTGGTCACTTGGTCATACAGGATGCCCAGGCAGAAGTGGGGTGTTACTGTCTTTTTAATAGTCAGAAGGAAAAAGTACAGGGGAGAGTCCTGGGGAGGTTAGAAACTGAAAACAACAAGGAATGGGCAGTCTCAATAGTGCCAGTTCATTCATTGCACATCTGAGTGTCTCTATCTTTTGGCAGGGGGTCTTGGTCCTGTGCTGGGGTCATCTCCGCTTCTTCTTTGAGTCTCATAAAGAAGAGGGGAGGGTTTGGGCGCATCCCTCTGGACAAAATAAACAAGAATCAGGTTTGTTTGTCCTTAATCAGAGATATTTTTACCGTCACCTTCACCCATGGGTGGTGTAGTGCAATTAGCGTAAAAGTGTGACTAGAACAACAGCGTGCAGGGTAAAGCTATTTGTGCTCCAACTGCCGCCTGAAAATGTTTTAAAAGGGTACTTGCCGTAAGACAGAGCCCTCCAGGGTAGTGGCAGAGGGAGTCTCACTACCCTTTTCGTCTCTGGGTAAGTTTGACTGTTTGGCTTTGCCTCCAAGTGGGATATCTCATCGCTCTGCTGCTTCCTCCCGCTTGGCGTCTTTCCTTTGCGCCTCGGGCACTCGTCCTGTCTCCTTGAGGGCAGGCATCTCTCCTCCCGATACGTTGGTCTCCAGCTGGGCTGTGTAGCTCATCGCACCGGCACTCAATTCTGTGTTCACCTCTTGTTCCTCCACTCCCTGCTCTCTCTCTCCACCTCTACAGGATGCTGCCTCTTGATGCGTCCGTGTCATGTCCCATGCTGTGTCTACCCTCACTTTCCTTGTGCCTCATCCTGGGACCCATATTGAAAATCCCACCCGGGAAAGGTGCGGGATTACACTGCAGAAGCGCAAAAGTCCCATAATGACAAGAGCAGTCTACAAAGCAAAGCAAGAAATAAATAAAGAATGGCAGAATAACAGAACAAAAATTCTCTTACTATACAACCCAATGCAATAAATAAATGCAATAATGTAGAATTTTCTATAAAATGTACACAATGTGTTAAATGTCTGTGAAAATTGTTTTAAAACATCTTATTAAAATATATGAACATTTATTTACAGTATTTTGTTATATAGAAAATGGGAACTCCATATAAAAAAATTGTAGTTTCTATTTTTCGTAAATAAAATATAAATAGCTTTCCAAACTAACCAACCTAGTAACAATCTTTTAACTTGCATTTAACTTTCACACTCCGAACTTTAACATTGGGGAAAACATTAGACTTTCAGAGTTGGAGGGTGCTAAATTTGCTATTCACACTTCAAACTTTATAGTGCAAAGTTGTCAAGCTTTTATACATTTAAATGTACTATTTAGACAAAAAACGAATCCAATGTCTTACATAAGGAACATCTAAGACATTTATAGGAAAGAACAAATTACATAAAACCAAAAATGAAAGTTGCAATGCAAGAAAAAAATACAAACAATATGACATATTATAGAAATTTAAATAATGCCAATTCTAACAATGAAGCACTGGTGGAACAATTTAAATATTTTAAAATCTAAAATGTAAACATGATTTTAAAAAACAGAACTATAAAATCTAAATTAAAATTAAAAACACATTTTTATCATTTTCTCAAAAATATTACATAATTAATTTCGAACATAAAATTAAAAAACACTACAAACGAAAAAAACTTTCAGAATACAAATGAAACCAAAAAAAATCAAATAAATAAATAATTTTTAATTAACATGCACAATGAATAAGTAATTTAAATCCATAAAATCTTTCACACATCCATGCACTGTGTGTCAGGCACCACCTGGTGCCTGGCACACAGTGCATAGATGTTTGGGTGGAACCACATGTGCCCCCTGGGCTTATTACAGATGCCCACGAGTAATGGGGCCCTTCAAGGGGCCCCAAAGTCTGTCCCCTTCTGTCTGCCTTTACATGGTGGTCAGACGGCCATGTAAACGTAGAGGGAAAAGGGACAATGTAATCCTTACAGCAGTGCTTCTGCAGGCATCACCCCCATTGTAGGATTTTTGCTCCGACAGGCTCATGGAATTGGTCAGTTCCTCCCCCCCTGCTGAGTTCTGACCGACCGCATCATTATGCGGCCGTCAGACCGCAGCCTCAGATGTCGGACGGATGGCAACCAACGGCCTGCCATTAGCGAACTGCCCGACATATTCATCAGGCCCTAAATTTGTTTTAAAAAAATTAACCTAAAATACACTTTCCACGCAATTCCCCTATATAACATTGCAACCTATTCCTAAAATACTTACAAACAAATAACATACATAATACCAAATACATAAAATAGTTATACAGTAATTTACTGATAAAAACATGATTAATATTATTTACAATTATATTTAAAAACTCAATATTGAATATATTAAAAACTATTATAAACATTATATAGCTACCTGTGATAAACTAGTCCACAATATAAATGAAATGACAAAACTACAGTAATTATATTAAAGACTGATAATATTTTTGTTACAATATTTAGGAAGAAAATGATCTAGGTATACCAATACCAAAGATGTCACAAGTAACATTAAAGTAAATTAAACAAATATATTAAAGTCTCTCCTTTATTTGTCTCAGTGTGGTAGAGTTGGTACACATAATTTAATCAATAAAATAATTAACTGATATTACACTATGTATTGCAATTAATAAAACTAAAGGCCTACTTTAGATCCCGGCCGCAGCGGCTGCCCCAAGTACTATAGGTCCCAAGTACTCTGCCAAGTTGACGGCGGTCCACCCACTATATTGAGATGATACAGCTCATATAATAGACGAGTAGATAATGAAAATATACCCTTAGGTATTGGACCATCTTATAAAGGCCCTGAAGATTACATAAGATTAAAAAAAATCCATATTACTTCAAAGAAAACAGAGGCTCAATCAGTTATAGAGCCATTGAATCTAGGAGTGATACACTATCCATACATGACTAAAAAGTACTCCTAATGACAATGATGTAAGGGAAATACAGCATGGTGATTTCTTCATTTTATCGTGGAATATAGCAGGCTTTGATCAACAACAAAAAAAGCAGGGGAAAAAATGTCTAGTTTTATACAAGAATATTGTGTCATATGTTTACAGGAAACTTGACAATCTGCAAATTTAACCATACCAAATTATACAACACATGAAATTAAAGCAAAAAATAATGTTTTTGGAAGGCCAAGTGCAGGTTTGACAATATCAATAAGTAATAAACTATGTATGACAAGTAAAAAAATAAAAACACCTTTGAAATACATATTACGAGTTCTTATAGCAAATCAAAACTCTACAAAGATTTTGATTATCAATATATATTTTCCTCCACAACTGGTGAAACACAAGTGTAGATATCGGACAATACTAGATGAATTGGAGCAAATAATGGTTGCATACAAACAATTTTTGATTATTATAACTGAGGACTTTAATCCAACTTTACTGCCTCTGGCGATTACAACTGCAAGCAGTGAGGAACCAAATATGAGCTATAATATTCTACAACACAAAATTCCTTTACAAAATAACTCCCAAAATATTAGTACCTTACACAAGCTCACTAATGATTTAATGACAGATTCAAGATATAGAATCTTAAATGGAAGGCTAGCAGAAGATCAACCAGCCTCATTGATTTATCGAGGGCCTATGGCTTCCTCTACTGTAGACTACACATTTGCGCATTACTCCTACTTTCATCTGTGCAAAAAGTATGCTATCATACCAAGATTTGAGAGTGATCATGATCCTCAAAGGTTAGTTATTAATGTTAAACATGATCATTGGGTGACCCAGATAACGGCCAATAGTGACAGATTGACTGCTGTGAATTGGAAAAAGCTTATTAGGAATAATGCACTAAAATAGAAGGCATCCAATCTAGAAGGAATCATGACATTGAGTGTTAAAAATTATATTGTGCTTTTGGAAATTGGGGATGACTAGATCAGTGCATGGTATTCTATAACAAAGAATATCTTACCGACCCTTGTGGCCAAATTACTGAAACCACGAACAAATCCTGTAATTACACCCAAGATCAGGAATTAACTGATTCCAAGAGAGTTTACCGTAGGATGGTACAACATACACTAAAACTTCCAATATCTAATGAGCGTAATCTGAGGCTACAAACAAGGCCTAAGAGAATTTAAGAATAGAAATTTACAAATAAAGCGGGATAGTGACAACAAAAAATTGTATCATGCTATATTAACCAAGAATGAATAAGCAAATTTGTCTCTGGTAGGACCTGGTACAATCTCATATTGTCAGCCGGATGAACTGTTTATCCCAAAGGATAAGTCGGAAATTGACATCAAAGTTCTGTATAAGTCAACTATTTGTTTTAATTATACATCAACAAAAGTTGATGGAATACTTTCACATATAACACAGGAAGAAGTAGCAGAACTAATAAAAAGTGCACATTCATCCAAGGCAGCAGGACCAAATAGTATCCCCATAGGTCTGGTCAAGTTAAATACAACCTTTTGGAGTATGTCGTTAGAATGGCTGTTTTCACAGGTAATCAAGTTTGGGAAGATACCATCTTCCTGGAAAGGAGCTATTGCACATCCAATATGCAAATGAGGTCCAAAATCTGATCAGTCCAGCTACAGATTAATTGCATTATTAGACTTTAAAGAAAATTGTGTGCAAAACATCTCCAAAATAAATTGAGGCTCTGGGCAGAGAAAAAATCATTAATACCAACAACACAAACCGGATTTCATTTGGAGTGTTCAACAATTGATAACATCATTTCACTGTATTAGGGAAAAAAGCATGCTTGCAGAAAACACTACTATATACCTGTTTCGTGGATTACTCTACAGAGTTCGATAAGGTAAATCGACAAAGGCTATGGATTAAGCCTATAACAAGGAGAATTGATCTGAATCTTCTGAACTTTATTATTGGATTACATTCGGAGACATGGCTGCAGGTAAAATTAACACTTGACAATACGTTATCACCAAAAATTGGTATTGAAAATGGCCTTAGGCAAGGTTGTGTTCTTCTACCATTGTTATTTTCTCAATATATTGCTGACATAGAATTGGCACTAAAATCTGATATGGATATCGCACCAAAATTAGCAAATGTAAATATAACATACCTAACGTACGCTGATGACCTAGTGATCATGTCTCTAACTCAAAAGGACTCCAGCATCAACTGAAACAACTATACACTTACAATTCAGTGAATGAATTGATTCCCAATATGTCCAAAACAAAGATTGTGACCTTTGGACTTAAAAGGTGAACACTAGGAGAAACATCAATTGAAGTAGTGGAGCAATACGATTACTATGGAGTGATTTTTGATAATAAGTTATCCTGTGCAAGTCATTGTGCCCATTAAATTTTAGAAAAAATTGTCATTACTGAATCGATTACAAGATTTATGAAAATATTTGGAGGGAAAGCGATTAGTTAATCACTTATAGCATTATATATGACATTAGTTCCATATTTATAATATATGCTTCCCCAGTAATGAGTAAGAAGGTCATCTTTAACTTTGAGAAATGTTTTATGAAATGTGTACACACCTTATTACAACTATGACAGGCAACCCCACACTGAATCATGAGCTTGGAACTCGGTCTAAAATCCCTGGTACTATTGCACAATAAAAGCGGTGTGAATTACATAATTGATTGTGCCAAGGCTGATTCTTCTTTGTTTGAAACATCTAACATTTGAAGAGTTAGGGAGATCCAAATATGGTAGATACAAAATTGTATAGTACATTGATGGGATTAGGATCTTACAATTTGGTTGACATACAAGAGATGGGTCAAATGAATGGATCTGTGCAAAAAAACTTAATACACAATATGTTCACTAATAAGCAGTGGAATATAGACCTTCCACAAGCTGGAAAATATAATCACATGGATTTAGTAATCAATACTTATACTGTACAGAGTCAAGAATATTTATGATGGAACCTACCTGGTTACATAAAAAGGACATTTTTAAGATTTAGACTATTTTATATACCGATTTGGGAGTTTGAATGGAAAAGGAACAAGGCACTTAAAGGCATACCAGCTTGCCGGCACTGTGGAGCTACAGTTGAATCTCTTGCACATCTAATATGCACCTGCCCTAAGCTGTTGCCCATAAAAAGGATATACTTAAACTCCTTGTCTAAAATTGCTAAAATACAAACAATTGCTGAGGCCGTCAGATACTGCTTTAGGCTCAAAGAAGACAGTGCAATAATAATGATGATAAAGTTTTAAGTTTTAAGATGATGCATATAAAGCATTAACAGCGTAAATGTCCCATATAGTGGGAAGCAACATAGATTTTATTGTCAGAAAATTGAAATTGTATAACTTCGAGAATATCATGTATCTTATACTTCAGACACTTTAGTATACTGGTGAAAGTAAACAAGTGATTTAAAATAACACATTTGGCAGATTAGCACTCTAATATCTCTATGAAATCATATATTGAGCAGAAAAAGATTATAATAATGGCAAAAGGTTTAATAATAAATGTAAATATATGTAAATAAATGGAGGAAAAAGAAAATAAATTGCATTCACACCAGGGAGGTGAATGTATAGAATCTCTGATGGTAAATGCATACATTCTGCCTAATCAGCACATTAGCACATTCATTTTGAAAAAAAGAAATAGACTGAAGTAAAGAATATTGTGATACACTGGTAGATGGATAAATAATGAACAGAAACCATTGTGGGAACTTACATAATCCTTGTATTACGAAGTGTATTATGAAGTGTTGTATTGACTATAACAGCAAGTTTCAATTATTGCAATTTTAAATGATTGATAATTCTTCTTATAAATGTTTGCATTTTTTATTGTAAGCGATTGAATAATACAATAAAGTACTTTACTACTAATTTTTAGATGTTCAGCTATAGGCAGGAGAGCACCATGTTCAGCTATAGGGAGGAGAGCTCTTCTGTAGTGGCTAACAGTACTACTTCGCTATCATGCCGGCGGGATTGTACCGAGCCGATTTAGATTCTCCTGTTGTGCTGGCAGTGTCCTGGTGGTGGAGTCCTGATGGATTGAGGCATTGGTGGTGTGGATACAGGTAAGTACTACATACTTTTATCTCAATACACATACATGTTGTGAATCTGTCAAAATGCATACGTAGATATTGTGTACTGAAAAGGTTATTTACCTGATCACCTGTCAGTGCCAACTGAACTATGTTGGGATGACGACCAGAAAGGTTAAGCAGCATATTTTGGAACACAAGAGCAGGGTTCGGTGTAAAAAACAATCTACAAGACTGACAAACCACTTCTTAGAAAGGCAACACAAAGCAGACGATGTGACATGGACAGTCCTTGAACAACCCTTTGTCCCTCCCCACGTCGCGGATATATCTAAATTCCTTTTTAGGAAAGAGCAACGTTGGGTGTTTAAACTTCATAGTGACACTACTGGTCTGAATGATGATATCCCTTGGACACTGTTGTAGAAGGGTACACCATCTAACAACATATGCAATGACTCCATTCGACAGCACTGCTGTCCTTTATGTTAAATAAAATTAAGAGAGGGCTAACATTGGGACATGACAGGAGCCCTGACAGCAGTATACAATGACATGACTGTGTTAAGCACTTTACTGTCCACAACCTTGTGAGTGCTCAAAGGGCTTGTGACAGATCCCACAACACACAAATGTTTCATGGGTCAATTTGCATGTAAATGAAGTGCAGGTTTAATATATAAAACATGGCACATTGATTGATTAAAGACATAAGGCTTTCTTGTGTTTGGTCCTAAGAAGACAAATGGTCAAATCTAGCGGAGAGTTGATCCATGGATCACGTGATAAACATGTGATGGTATTTTCTGTGCACATAAATTGTTCTTGCGAAGTAAATGTTTTGACATACCAAACTTGTTAAAACACGAATTTGTAACTCCCCTATGAGCGTAGGAATAATGGGTCACAGAACAGAAAACCTGAACTTGTTTACAGATATTTTCTGCACACGTTTTTCTTGTTTTTGCCAAGGAAATGTTCCGACGTGATAACCTCATCGAAACACTACATTACCATAATTCCAAGAGGGCTAGGAGTGTGAGCATTAGGAGAACTACAAAGCGCTTCACTTGTGATTCATTTTGTAGTCCCCCGATGTGCGTATGAATATGGTGCCGCATGACATAAAAAACAGAACGTGTTACCACATACTAACATATAACTGGAATATATGTGGCCTGTATCATCAACACATATGATTCAAAAGGAGGCCGGTGGTCATTACCACTGGTTTAAACGATAAACGATAAGTGAGACTACATTTCCAATGAATCTTCAGTAGATTTGTTGTTGTGATGACGCACCAAAGACGTGACATGTTTTGCTGTGATAGATACACAGCTGCTTCTAATTATTCCAACGAGCAGGGTTTTAAAAGCGCGCGTCCTCTTCTGTCGGTTACCGTTCGTGTCAGCCAGAAGGCGGTCCAAGGTACCGAAGGAAAGGTTAGTAGAGAAAATCGTGATTGTTGATAAGCTTAAGTCTATGGTCTAGTGCGTCTCTCAGTACAGCATAGTGGGCGCCCCTTTTTTTAGGATTCCTCCTTTTTTTGCTTTAGATCAACACGCTGTACCTAGTAAGGAGAATTAATACTAAGAGGCTAGCTTTTGCCCTATGTTTTTCATTTCGAAGTGCAATGGGCACATTGCTTTCTGTTCAGAGATACACCCTGGGGTGTTCCATAGGCTAGCGGTCCTTTAATAACATTGCCTTAGAAATGGATGATTAAACTCAGGACAGCATTATACAGCAGAACATTATCATTAAATAATGGGACTGTATTTTTATTGAATATTATTGAATATTTGACAGTTGTCTGTATGATTCAATGCTTACCTGTCAGGTTGTGATTCTAAGAGTTGCTTTCAATGAATGGAAAACTGCTTTATGGAGTACTCACCAGATCCATGAACATAGCGTATTTCTTCTAACACAGCGGTGCCTCACGCCCTGTGCTGTTTCCAGGAGTCCACCTCTACGGATACGGGTAAGGAAATAAATTTCATAAAATATTCTAATGCGCAAAGGAACACAATAGATGGCAGGAGCACAACTGGGGATGGTGTTCAATTTTCAGAGCACAAATTTAAGTGCAAGAAAGATGATTGTTGTTTAAACATGGAATAGGATGTCACTATGTTTTTTCCTTTTTCTTTTTTCGCAGGTGACAATACTAATCCTGTAGATCCTTCTTAAAGAAGACCACAGGTGATAATAGGTTGTATTGGTCCATCTACTTTATAATATTTGATTTTGTTTTTCATTTATTTACAGTTGCATTACCACCTAGGTCCTGAGGAGGGCCAAGATCGTAGTCCGATCATCATGGCTGAAACATGTAGACCCTCTGTTTACACCAACACATTTGACAATTCTTTCAGATCGCATTTGCACTGTCTTTTAACATTTGACACCAGACATTACCATTAAAATTTTCTTGATGGTTGGTAGTCAATTTTAATATCACTTATCACATAACTTTTTTGCCCAGTAAACACCCACCCCAGAAAACACTCTACATGCTTCACAGATCCTAGCAGATCAGACCAACTGTCCCTCTTAAAAAACATCAGCGAGCTTCTCCCTCACAGTGAAGGTGTTGTAGCCCTTGGTTGTACTGAGGATTGCAACCAAGAGGAGGGCCAAGATGATGAAGCATGCCACTCCGGTGGGTAATGGGATTCCGTCCTCTTAAACAGGACTCTTTCCATGTCAATACTAGATCACTTGCTTGCTCTATATCTGTCTCTGACCTCTCCTTGTGGGAGTGTATTAGATCTGCGGACTTCTTTTGCTTATAACGTATTGTAGTAGGAATTGTGTCCGCACAGGTCCCTAAATTATTCCCTGAGACCCTCAAATCACCCCATGTTTTGTAAGATAATGTGTACTGCCCACAATGGTGCCTGGGACTGAGAGTCCTGGCAGTAGTGGCAGCAGCAGGGTAACAGGCTCCCCACACTTCAAAAACAACCTATTACTAAAGGAACTCTGGGTTTGTATGCCTATCCATCAAGCCTACTTTGTCTGTGTATTACGGCCTGACCAACTCTCGACCAACCACGAGCTGGTATTCGGCTCCTACTTTTTGTTTTTTGGGCAGATCAGAACACAGGATGCAGGTGATGGACAAGCAGCCCATCTCCTTTGTGTGGATGTGTTGCAGATACCATGCCCTCGATAACAGTCCTCAGTCAGATATATCATCTCTGAAGCCACATCCTCGATCCAGGTGGAGATTAACTTCCCTGTTCCGTTGATGGTAATGTGAATCTAAACCTGACACATACAAGTGGCTGTATAATGGCTGAAACAGGGAGTGGGAGAAAGTATGGCAACACAGGGAGACTTGCAGGAAATGAGAGATATCAAACCTAACTACCACAAACCTATGACCTATCCTACTCTGTTTTTGCCTAAATTCACACTGTGGAACCCTTCCCGTTTTTTGTCCTAGCACTGCTTCACACATCTCTTATATTACGGCGGAATTGGAATGCCCACTTAAGTCACACCACATGGACATACACAGGGCGAGCCTGTAGGCATTCTCCCCAATTGGGTGCAGTGAAAAAGGCCTGTAACCAAGACTATGAATCAGCTGCATCCACATTTTAGTTATGTAGTAGCCTGGTCATGAGGAAAGCCTCCACACATGATGAGAGGACTACAACTTTCAGTGGAACCCTATGACATAAAAGCCAAGCAACACTCAAAATAATGTAGAACACTTACCAGTAGTCGTGGGTCTAATAACAGAAAAAACATAATGCATCTGAAGTTTTTATAACGTAAAATATGATTTTAATACCAAACCTATTTATAATATCACTATACTCTGCTTTTTTGTGCTAATTTCTGAAGTTTCTTAACGTAAAGCTAGATCTAATTATCATACCTAAATATAGCGTCCCTTCCTTTGTTACTTTTCATTGAATTAGTAGGGTTTTGGATCATATTCACTCAACATAGCTTTTGGTCGTGTGCAGCAGGGGGTTAACCACAGAGCCTGACCCAACCACCTGGCCGGTCACAGCCTCCAGCCTTTTGTAGTGAGGATTGACTGCAGGGCCTGGCCTGTGGCCAGACCCTGAGCCCAACCCCCCACTGGGGCCTAACTTCCTCCAGCACAGGCTGTGCATGGTGAACGGCCTAGGAGATGATGCCCTTGGTGTTTGCTGGTCTCCAGTTTTGTCTGAGTCTGTGATGGTTTCGGGTTGCATTTACTGCAAACTATCACCGTTAAACAACAATCAAGTAATGCTGGCTAGCAAAATCATTTGAGGTTGTTTCGAAAGGGCATGGGCTTTTATTATTTGTGTCTCCTGAGTGGCCAATTAAATAGCTGCTTTCATTTTTTTATTTAATCTCGTGTGTAATCTTGTGTCGGACCCATAGAACCACTGTGAGAGTCCTGTGGGAACACGAGGTGAGTTACCTCCAGTTCCAAGTCCTGCAGGAGTATCAAGGCACCCAGACCTTAAACTCTTTAAAAAAAAGGTGCCACAGCTCCTATGACTGAGAGTAATGTTGTCTTATTGGCTAGTGCCATTAGTTTGATGTATTGAAAGAAAGTTTCCACCCTCTTACTCTTATTAGGGTGTGCCAGTTCACTCTACTCACACCCTGTGCAGTGTCTTATGCCTTTTGTTTTTGGAAATTTTTTGGGGTTCAACCAAAAAGATTGCATCTCCACCTGAAGAACAAGAACACCTCTCAGGTGAGGAGGAGGAGAACCATCATCTATCCTTTTAGGAGGTAAGCAGACATAATATCGAATTTTTAATTTCGATGTGACAGAATATCGAAGTTTTTATATCGATGGTAAAGTATATTGAATAATAAAATATCGATTACAAAAATATCGTTTTAAATACGTGTAGTTTTATATCGGATGCAAAAATATAGTAAGGCAAAATATCGTTGTATAAAAATATCGATATAGTAATTATTAGTAAAAACTGTTTATTTTTTAGAAATGTTTAGTGTTTATTAATAATTTGTAATTTCTTTTTTTTTAACTCTTTTTATTGGATTTTATACAACGAAAAGACAATACAACACATAAGAAACCCCCCCCCCCCCCACTCTGATCGGGCAGATTGAATGTAGAACAAAAAGAATTTCAAGAGCTTATAGATAATAATAGTACATAAAATTGAATATTTGAATTAACAGATGAATCGTCAAGATACAGATATACATTAGGATAGATGGGTATACATTACATCTAAACAGTTTTAGCCATATTATTGTTAAATGATTGTCTAAAGTTCAGACCATTCTATTAAAGGAGACCATATTTTTAAGCCTTTTATTCTACGTTTCCTACCTTTAGTTTTATATATTGCCATTTCTAAATTAAAAATTGCTAACAGTCTTGAAACCACTGTTGATATGAGGGGGCAATAGGATGTAGCCAATCCGATGCTATACAGATTCTTAGAACGGCCATCGAGATAAAAATCAGTTTGTGACCAGTATTCAAATTAGTACTGTTTACTAAGCCTAATAGAACTGTTTGATCAGATAGATTGACCACAGTTTTAAGGATTAATGAGAGGAAATGTTCAATTTTTGATTTGAGAGAGGTTAAAATGGGACAAGATGAAAAGATACAAGGCTACCTCCGGAAGTCGACAAAAAAATAATCAATCAAGGAGATCTGCCTGATCAAAAAAAGTCAATTCAGAAAACAGAACTTTTAGAACCTACCAGCAACATGCAATCTACTCTAATAGAGAAAAACTTGCACTTAAATCTGTCAATCACCGATGAGGATTCTGAATCTGAAATATATCAAACTGGCATATCTATCTCGAGCAACCCCAGTGATTCAAGCGAATTAAGTGACTCAAGTGAATCAAGTCTCGATATACAAAGAGATACAGTACCTCTAGAAATTACTGGTTTCAGTGAGTCAAGATTATCCACGGAGAATAGTTTCTTGGGTAAAAAAAGAAATGGGAGTGGAAAAAGACGGATAAAACATAAAAGGAGTGAAAAAAATCTGATAAATGAAGAAACTACAGATCCCGGTAACAATACGGACTACGACAAAATCAGATCCAATCCTACGAGAAAAAACCCAATGAATAAATCACCTGCTGAAGCAAATGACCCCTCACTGAGCGAGGTGCTCATATCCATAAAGAATCTCCATGAGGATGTTAAAAAAGACAGTCTAAAAAATCGCAAGGCCATTGAGAAGTTACAAGGGGCTGTGAAAAAAGTTACCAATATCTGCTCAGAAATGTCGGATAGAATGGTTATGGTTGAAACTCGCACTGAGAACCTTGAGACTGATGTTATGAAACTTCAAAAAAATGAAAAAGAGCAAGATGGAATAATAAAGGACTTAATGGCTAAGGTAGAAGATCATGAAAATAGATCTAGAAGGAACAACCTAAGGTTCCTTGGAATTCCAGAGAAATTTGAGGAAGATGATGCCAGAGTTGCAATGATCAACATCCTAAAAGAATCATTCCAGGAACTGGAAGCCTGGGATATGGAAAAGGAGATACAACGGGCCCATTGCTTCCCCTTGACCCTTTCAAAACATCGAAAAAAGCAAAATCAATATCCCAGAGCAATGTTGGTCTACTTTGGAAACTTTGTTCTCCACGAAGCAATTTATGATCTTGCAAGACCAACAACACAAAGAGAACACAAGGGATTTAAATTCTTTGCGAGACCGGACTTTGCTCACTCTACCGTAGAACGCAGATGGAAAATGCGCCAACTATTTGATCCATTTGAAAAACTCGGAGCGAAAGTATTTTTGCAAAATCCGTCACACCTGAAAATCATATACAAGGGCACAACAAGAACATTTATTAGCGAAATACAAGCGCAGGATTATTTACATGAAATTACAGAGACTATTCCACGAAACTCTAGGAAATGATTTCAGGATATGTTAGAGGATAAGAGAAGTCAAATCAATTATCTCACCTCTTATTCATGCATAAAACTTAATGGTATATTTTGAAAATTTGTTTATCGGTTGAATAAGCTGGAAGACAATCCTATCAAACTGATAAAAAAAATTTTAAAAAATGAAACGTTAATTGAAGAAATTAGGCCTTAGTTTATTTGAGTTAAGATAAATATGTAATATACATCTATAAACCAGCCCAGCCCGCCGGGCTCGCTTACATTGATGTCACACCCCTGGTCGCAACAAGACCAGGTAACCTTCAAAGGTGGTGGTGGGTGGGGGGTGGGCAAGAGGGGGGGTGGTCGGGCAGATCAGATAGATTATCGAAAAAAAATTCTACGAACTGAAAGAAATGCATTACTATATAGTCACAAAAACCAGGATTGATAGATGGGTCCATTAAAAATATTGTCAGTTAATATATGTGGCATAAATGACATCAAGAAGAGGCAAATGGTAGCAGTTGGCCTACAGAATATTGGCGCCAATATCGTATGCTTACAGGAAACCCATATTGAAGGGTCACAATTACAATTATTAAATTCATTTGGATACAATCTGATTGGCGCAACTACACAGGGTATGCGGGTAAGAGGGGTAGCACTTTTGGCTAGAGGTAGAGGGTTTAAATGTAATAAAACTAAATCCGATAAATTAGGAAGATGGGTGATCTCAGAAGTTCATACAGGGCAATCGTCTTCAATGACCATCTGCACAATTTATGGATGCAATAATGATGATCCTATGGTAATTAATAATGTCTCCAATGAACTTACCAATTGGCCACTACCACTTAATAATTTGTGGCGATCTCAATATAAATCTCTCACATGATTGGTCCACAAAAGACAATTGGCACTACCATGGTCGCAAATCAAAGTCTTTAATGCAATAAAGGAACTATGCATTACCCATGGGCTCATGGATGCGTGGCAAATTTTAAATAACAATTCCAATGATCCAGGGTATACATATTATTCAAATCTACATCATACACATGCTAGACTCGATTACTTTTTGATATCTAGTTCAATTAAAACTCATTCAAAAATAGAAAAATTACCCCGAATCATATCGGATCATAATCCCTTAATACTAACACTTGAGATAACATCTTTGACACAGACGCCACAAACTTGGACCTTTGAGAGGTCTTTGCTCTTTGAGAGTGAATACTGTAAACATATGAGATGCTGGATTTCAAATTTTTTGTTGGTTAATAATGGCAGTACAACTGTAAATTTTGTTTGGGACGCTTTAAAAGCAGGCATTATGGGTGAAACTATACAATATTCACTTCGGAGCAACAAATGTGCAAAAGAATTATTAAGACTCTCACAAGAAACTTTAAAAAGGTTGGAGGAAGAGCTTATAAGGGTTACAAGAAACTCTTCTACTACAGAAGAGATAAGTAATGCACAAACTCAGGTTGCTATAGCTAAGGCATCAGTTACAAATATATACATCAATAAAGCTATTAAGAAAGCTACTGCTCACCGGGAAAAAATATATGAAGTTAGTGAGTCGGTTGGCCAACAATTAGCAATTCGGATGAGACAGCAGACTACACAAAATCTAATACAAGAAATTCAAGATCCAATAATCGGTAGGGTAACTGACTCAGAGAAGATCCGAGAAGCATTTTGGCATTTTTATAGTGCTCTGTATACAGAAGAGGGAGAAATAGATCAAAAGAAAATTGCTGATTATCTAGATAGAAATACCTGTGACAAACTTAACATTGAGGACCAGCTAATTCTGGAAAAAGCCCCAGACATCGAGGAAATAAAAAAAACTGTGAAAGATCTTTCCCGCGGGAAAGCAACTGGAGAAGATGCCATCCCACTTGAATTTTACATAACATTTCTGGATCAACTCCAAGAAATCTTGTTGAGCCTATGTTCACACCTATTTAGAGGAGGTCAACCCCCCAACTCATGGTCTACAGCTAAAATTGTGATATTCCCTAAGAAAAATAAACCTCCCGACCAGATGGGTTCGTATCGACCAATCACCTTAATAAATGTAGATTCTAAAATCTACTCTAAACTACTCGCTAACCGTATCTCGTCAGTAATTCATAAAGTTACATCAAAAGTACAACACGGCTTTATCCCTGGGAGAGACACTACCGACCACACACGGAGAGTAATTAGCCTGTTTGACTACACCCAGGTGGCAGGAGACCCGATGGCACTTATTTTACTTGATGCCGAGAAAGCCTTTGACCGGGTCTCCTGGCCATTCTTGTGGCAGGCAATGTCCAGGGTCGGCTTCAATCACACATTTATACAAGCAATACAAAAACTTTATATTAATCCTCAAGCGATGGTGATGGTTAATGGAGGGAATTCAAAAGTACTAAAAATCTCGAGAGGAACACGGCAGGGATGCCCTTGCTCCCCGCTGCTATTTGCTCTCTATATTGATCCCTTCATTAGGAGATTACAAAATATTAGTATTATAACTCCCATCCGGATAAATGAATACTCAATAATTAGTAATTTCAATGTGTTATTTAAATGTTATTTTTATATATATTTTTTAAAAATAATATATAATTTAAGAAGTGGGATGTTAGGTTTATAGGGGATAAGGGTGGGTAGTGTTTTAAAATTTTAAATATTTGAAGTAATATTTGTTAAAAAATAAAAAAATAAAAATAATAAATTTAGTAGCAGGATGTTGGGTATATAGGGGATAAGGGTGGGGAGTGTTTTAAAAATGTAACAATTTGAAGTAATATTTGTTAAAAAACATTTAAAAATTAAAAAAATTAAAAATGAAAATTTAAAAAATATATATTTAGTAGCGAAATGTTGGTTTTATAGGGGATAAGGGTGGGGAGTGTTTTTAAAATTTAAAAATTTGAAGTCATATTTAAAAAAGTAAAAATAAATTTAAAACATTTAAAAAAAATAAAAAATAAAAATATTTAGTAGTGGGATGTTGGGTTTATAGGGGGTAAGGGTGAGGAGTTATTTTTAAAATTTCAATTTTTAAGAAATAATTCTTTAAAAACTGTAATAAAAAAATAAAAAAAATGAAATTTAAAAAAAAAAAGAATTAGTAGCGGGATGTTGGGTTTATAGGGGATAATGGTGGGGAGTGTTTTAAAACTTAAAAATATAAAAATCAAGAAATATTTATAACAAAATAAATAAATTAAAAAAATTGAAAAATAAAAAAATACAAAAATTATCTTAAAAAAAGTTTTTCTTTCAAATTTAAAAAAAATTTAATTCACAATTTATATTTTTGTAATATTTTTTTTAAAAAAGCGCATATATTTTAACATTATTAAATAATATTTATGTTTAGAAAACACATATTTTATTACTATAGTTTTTTAATTTGTATGAATTTTGTTTGATGTATTATAAATATTTTATTGGTTTACAGCTACTACTCAAATTTCAGGTAGACTGGAGTGGGAATAGTAAACTATATTTAAATTTAATTCACAATTCATATTTTTGTAATATTTAAAAAAAATTGCATATATTTAAAAATGTTAAAATAATATTTATGTTTAGAAAACACATATTTTATTACTATATTTTTAAATTTGTTTGTATACATTTTGTTTGATGTATTATAAATACTTTATTTGTTTACAGCTACTACTCAAATGTAATGTAGACTGGAGTGGGAATAGTAAATTATATTTAATTAGTGTCCAGCTCCTACCCCAATTTAATGTAGATTGGAGTGGGAATAGTAAATTATAATTAATTAGTGTCCAGCACCTACCTCAATTTAAGGTAGACTGGAGTAGGAATAGTAAATTATATTTAATTAGTGTCCAGCCCCTACCCCAATTTAATGTAGACTGGAGTGGAAATAGTAAATTATATTTAATTAGTGTCCAGCACCTACCCCAACTTAATGTAGAATGGAGTGGGAATAGTACATTATTTATGACTATAAATAAATGTATACAATTTTTGTGTAGTTGGAATCTCTTTATTTTTTTAATAACATGAAAAAAATCAGGAAACATTAGTATTACATTTTAATTTCATACTAATTAATTTTGTTACATATATTTGACAAAAAAATTATGTTCAATTTATATTTTTATATTTCTTTGAAATTGTACATTTTATTAAAACATTTTTTTATTACAGATGTTAGTATGGTTTAAAATGATAACAAAAAAGTACAATTTGTTCAAATAATATATAAAATATTTATATTGTTATACATGTTGGTTGTACATATAGTTTTTACATTAATATTAATATTAAAAGTATTAATATTACATTTTTTAAACAATATATTGAAATGAAAAAAATATTTTAACACAGGTATATTTATATAAAAATTTCAAATTTGGTTCACAGATTTTTGTACAATTTTTCCATGTTTTAATAATTATAATTTTACAAAATATATACATTTTGTTAAGTATTTTAATACAAAAAACAAAAACTGATTTTTTTAACATTGTATTTATTTTTAATTTAGTAAAGGAATATCTTAGAAAATTAAATAATATGTTTGTAAGGTTAATCTATTTTATTAGTTTTGGGTCTTTTATTTTGTAACCGCTTTAGGTCGTTTTGTGTCATTTGGATGAAGACTAGCTCGCGGTTGGGAGAGTAAGGTTTGTTTTATATGTTTTAAGTGTGTTTTAAAGTAATTTTGATAGTAGTGTGGTACTATTTAATGTTGTTAGAAGTAAATTAGTTATATTAAACTGTTTGATATGTTGTATTTACGTATGGTGGATGTACGTATTTTTAGCTTGTTCTAGGCTTGTTTGTATAGTTAGTATTTCGATGTTAAAAGTACATTTAGGTGCAATATAATGTTACTAGTGATATCAGTATGTGTTTATGTGTTGTTTTATGTGGGTGGGAATGTATGTTTTATATATTTTTGTTGCAGGTGTTCGTGATATCGGAAGCAGTCGTTTTTTTTTTTAAAGAAGTGTTTGTTAGTTTTATTAACTAATGGATTTTGAACACTTCTTTACATTTTTCGGGTTTCCTGGAGCGTTTGTTCTATATTTTACAAATGTTCGGGTTTTTTATGGTTATTCGAAGGATATTCGTTGAATGGATTATTCAGTTTTGGGACAGTTGTATTTTTTCATTTTTTTGGGCAAACTTTTTCCTAACTGGATTGTTTTGGGGAAGATGGATTCTACAGCACTTGGAATATGCTTGGTAAGTTTTTTAAATTTTATTTATTGTGGGTGGGTAATGTTATTAATATAATTGTTATGTTTCATTCATTTCAAATTTAATTAATGTGTGTATATATATAATAACATTTTACATATATTGCACACATTAATTTTTTTTTAAGTAAAATATATTATTGTTATTTATATTGTATTGGTTTTATTTATAGGACTGGTTTGTTCTTCACAGTAATTTAGAGTAGTGTTTTGGCTATTATGTTGAGGTACTCAATGCCTTTTGTGCTAGGTTAAAACTTTACTTGTTGTTCTAGGTATTTGTGCATTTGTTTGGTTTGTTTAGATGTTTTTGGAGTTAGTTCAGTAATGGATTGTTCCATTCTGAACTCTTGATAGCTTTGTTCTTTTTTGTAGGCATTTTATACATTTTTCTAAACTTGGTTTAGTTCGGCCAATTGATTGTTGGAAGGTATTGTGCCAGCCTTCAACAGAGTTGTTTGTTTTTGATTCACCAATTAAGGTGCTTCGGTAAACGTTCCACGAGGGTATTAGGAATTTAGGATTTCTTCTGTGGCCAGATCTGTGGAGTCTGCCTACCCAGGTATCTTCAAAGTAGTCTAAAAGTTGACTTAATTTAGCTTCATTTTGTTTATAATAGGTGCTATCAATTAAAAGGTTGTAGTGTTCTACTACGTCTGTTTCTGGAACGTAAGCCAGTGCTGTGAGTTTTTTAATTTTATATGCAAAAGATGAGTTTGTTGTATATTCTATACTTAAAGTTGTCTTTTGTAAATGTCTCCATAGACACTGGTTAAAGTGATAATAGCAGCCTTGAATACAGGCATGGGGGTGTATTTTTAAAATACTTGAAAGCATCGCTTGTTCAAAACCAAGTATTATTTTTTCAGGGAAATAGTCATTAGTTTTTTGTTTGATTGTGTTTAATAATTCCATAAATGTGGAATTAGTTTTATTTGGTAGTAGTGCATAAAGTAGAGGTATGTTGCAGTTTTGATATAGGCCATGTATTGTATATAATTGGAAAAAAGGTTTGGGACAGATGTTAAAAGTCCCATCCATCATCCAATATTGGCTTTGCTGAAGTTTTATGAGTCTTTTATCATTGCTTTTCATTTAAATTTATATCGCTATATGTTCTAGGAGGTGGAGTGGTAGTAGTAGTTGTTCTTTTTGTTCGGGCTATTGTTCTTTTTAGGGAAATAATATTTGGCATCTGAGTAGTCGCTGTTTTAGGTATTTTGGGAATTTGTTCTTTTAAGATGGCGCTTGTTGCTTTTTGGGAACCTGTGCTTGCCTCTTTTATGTTTTCCAATGCTGTTCTAACTTCTATTTCTGTTACGTTTGGTGGGTGGTTGTGTTCCCTAGTATAAAGTACTGTTGCTTCTCTAGTTTTTGCCCTTCCGTAACATTTGTTGGAGTAAGATTTGCAACATTTCCAATTAACTTTCATCCCAAATTGTTTTTCTTGGGTATAAGTGTAACCCATGTAGCAGAGTAATAGTTTTCCTTTCTGGCTGGTAACACATTCAGCTCCTTCACTCATTTTGTTGTTTGTTATTCTACAAGAAATCTATTTTGTAGTTATTAAAAAAATAATGTATGTATTTTAAGTTAATTTAAAAAACATTTCTGTAGTATATACTTACATTTTTAGAAATTCTGTCTTTGATTTTGATGTACTTGACTGTTTAGTTGTGGCCTTTATTTTCTGTGTTTTCTTGGTCTGTTAGGAAATAATGCATTTATTTGTGTTAATTGTTCAGAGATATTTTTTAGGTTGCAATTACAATTTTTTCGATACATTTAGCTTAAACTTATTTTATGTGTTTCAGAAAATGTTATAATATACTTACTTTGTTAGTTGTATCTTGGTTTTCTGAATGTTGTTCTCTGTTCTTTGTCAGTAGAGTATTCTGTAGTGGTAGGAGAAAATAAAAAGTAGATATGTATTAGTAATTTGAACATGTTTGTAATTTTTAACATTTTAGCAGTTAGTTTAATGTTTGAACATACTTACTTTGTTAGTTGTATCTTGGTTTTCAGAATTCTGTTCTCTGTTCTTTGTTAGTAAAGTATTCTGTAGTGGTAAGAGAAAATAAAAAGTAGATATGCATTAGTAATTTGATCCGGTTTGTAATTTCTCACATTTTAGAAGTTACTTTCATTTAGTTTATTTTTGTTACTTACTTTTAATCCATAGAATTTTAGGTTCAATCTTGATGTTCTTGTAGGTTTAGTCGAATTTATCCAATGTATTTTCTCCTGTCGTTTTTTTCTTCAGGTGGTTTGTGTTTAGTGTGTAATTGTTTATATAGTGGTTTGGAGTTAGTAATTAGTTTGCTATTGGTTAATTTATATTTTCAGTGTTTTCATTGGTCAGTTTGTATTTTTGAATATATGTTAGGGTTTTTTTTATATATAAGGCAAACGTAAAATAATAATTTAGAGTCTTAATTTTATATAATTTAATTAAAAAAATGTATTAAAATTTGTAAATGTATTAGATGTTTAATAAATATGAAATGTAATTATATTTATAGTTTGTTATGAGAAATGTGTATTTTGGTGTTGATTTAATGTTTATATGTTGGAAAGTATTGTTATATATATATAAATAATTTCGATATATATAAAATAACAATAATATTGTTGTCGATAAATGTGTTTACGATATGTTTGACTTAGGGTATACATTTTAATGTAGTCGATATTTAAAACTTTCTATATGTATGGTGTGAGATCGATGTTTATGTAGCTCGATATTGTGTATCCGATATTTTTGTATGTTTTTAGTTATGTATAGGATGTCGATAATATTGTGTTCGATAATTTTGTGCCGATATTTTTCTAGGACGATATTGTGTCTATCGATAATATGTCAGTGATTCCTTTTAGGATTTTACATAGATGCTGAAACATTACCAATATCTGCCCTGTACACCAAAAGATTGCTGAGCATTATTGAGTTTTTCTGGGACCACAACTCTTTTGTGAGTACCCATTAAGTTGATATCCCAATGGGGAGGGATAGTTTAGAGTTTCCTATTCTATTATGTTACTCTAGGTTTTGAGTTTACTTATGCAGGGACTACTGACGTTTTTCAGTTTTCTAACCACATGACTATACAGCTTTGTGCTTTATAAGTCCCAACCAAATACCAACTTGTTAGCCTCATAGTAAGTGTTCCTGTAATGCACGGCACACAATATGACACGCAATAGACTTTAGCTAGTGTAACTTGGTGACAGTCTTTTGTCTCACTTTGTTGTTTGCTGCCCCATAAACGATACATTACATTCCTCTTATAAACTTGGTTCTTTTTAACCTCTGCATGCTAGGCACAATTATCATCTATTATGATCATTCTTTAGAGGCAATAAACAAGTGTTGCCGGATTAAGAACATTGTGATTGCTTTTATTCTCATGTTTTTTTTGTGCAATGAGTGCTCTTTTCACAGCAGTGTATATTTTAAAGGTAGAATTCAATGAGATCTTTTTGCATGATACTCATGTTCCCTTTTACATGTTTAAGGGGGGGATTCTTCATCTTCATCAAACGATACAGTCCTGAAGATTGTCTCGCAGATGTGCAACAACTGAGACCGAAATATCGATGAATAACCCAACTTTCTTTTGGAAATTGTTAACACCTATTAAGAGCCTTGTGTTTTCTAAAAACAGTCTCTAGTTATATTAAAAAAGTAGGCACGAAGTACAATGATGTATGCTTAAAAAACCTGGAAAATATATTGCAACAAACATTGTCAATGTTCTATGAGATTTATGTTCTGAACTCCTGTTACTATTTGATTAAATATCTGTTTCCTTCAATGCAAATATGAAAATATGCACATCTACATTCTAAATTGAAATCTTTCTCCTAAACCTATTCTATATTAGTTCAATAAAATTCAATTGTTTTGAGATGTCATTCATAGACATCACTTATTAATATTAAGTATACTGGAAGTATTGTTACCAAGTGAAACCTTTGTTGGCAATTTTACCTACCCATGCATAGGCAGTGCAGAGCACTCTATCTGTGTGGAGACTAACGAGAAGCTCAAAAATGAATATACCAAATTACGTTGAGAGCACCAGTTCTAAAAAAGGGAGTTACCACTTTTACGCAGTCCATACTTACTTACATTTAGTAATGTTCCTTCCGGTGGATAACTGCATTTCGCTTACCTTTTGAAATCTACCAAACGCCAGACTGGGTCTGGAGAATTTGTTAACAGTGATACAGTGCGCAAGAAGTTGATGTTTTGTGGCTCTACGGTGGCTCCATGCCATTCCAGAAGTTTCACAGCAGGGTTACATATAAGCGTCAAATCTTCAGGCTGATATCAGTTTCTCGTCTCTTCCCTCTCCACACCTTCAAGATGCGTAGCGTAAAACAATTGTTGAAGAAAGCCTGCTGATCTCTAACTTCAAACCTTTTTAGATGGTTCAGAAACCACTTCATGGAACAGGGAGGTGGGAGGGCTGTATGGAATCGGCGGCCAAATAGCATATCCACCAGAAAGAGTGTTACTGAATATATGAAACTTGTTTTTCTGATGGATAATTCCAACTGCAGATTCCTTACTTTTTGACTAGATATCCAAAAGGGTACACAGACAAAATATTGAGTTTTAAATTTCGATATACAATAATATCGAAGTTTAAATATCGATGGGACAAAATATCGAAGGTAAGTAATATCGACAGTCTTAATATCGATATTAGTATGATATCAGTAATATCGAAGTTTTAAATATCGATGTCAATAATATCGAAATAAATAACTTCGATGTTACTAATATAAATTTTTAAATAAATTTAGTGTATATTATATTGTATTTATTATGTTTTATTATTTATTTTTAATGTAATTTAATTAAATATTGTCTTTTACTACTGTAGCGGGTTGTGGGTTTATAGGGGAATAGGGTGGGAAGTAATTTAATTATGTTAAATTAATTATTAATTAGTAGGAATTATTAATTAATTAATTGAGAATTAATTTTTAATTAATTTTAAGAATTGATTAATTGATAAATATGTTCTGTAGCGGGTTATGGGTTTATAGGGGAATAGGGTGGGAAGTAATTTAATAATAATTAATTAATTATTATAAGTTTGTACATATTTTAATTAATAACTAATTGGTAATTAATTTATAATAATTAGTTAATTAATTAATATAACTTTGTACACATTTTTAATTATTAATTAGTTGGTAATTAATTAATATTAATTAGTTAATTACATTAATTATAGTATTTTTTTATATATAATTTGTTGTTATTCTTAATTAATTAATTGGGAAAAATAATATTAATTATTAAATTAAATTAATTACAGCTAATGTGCTAATATATTTACTTCATTGTTATTGTTAATTAATAATTAATTGGTAATTAAATAATATTAATTAATTTTGGGTAAAGGAGTATTTTTAGGGTTCAGGGTCAGTTTTCAGTTTTTGGGTACAGGGGTATTTTTAGGGTTCAGGGTCAGTTTTCAGTTCTTGGGTAAAGGGGTATTTTTAGGGTTCTGGGTCAGTTTTCAGTTTTTGGGTAAAGGGGTATTTTTAGGGTTCAGGGTCAGTTTTCAGTTTTTGGGTAAAGGGGTATGTTTAGGGTTCAGGGTCAGTTTTCAGTTCTTGGGTGAAGGGGTATTTTTAGGGTTCAGGGTCAGTTTTCAGTTTTTGGGTAAAGCGGTATTTTTAGCGTTCAGGGTCAGTTTTCAGTTTTTGGGTAAAGGGGTATTTTTAGGGATAAGGGTCAGTTTTCAGTTTTTGGGTAAAGGGGTATTTTTAGGGTTTAGGGTCAGTTTTCAGTTTTTGGGTAAAGGGGTATTTTTAGGGTTCAGGGTCAGTTTTCAGTTTTTGGGTAAAGGGGTATTTTTAGGGTTCAGGGTCAGTTTTGGGTTTTTGGGGTACAGGGATATTTTTAGGGTTCAGGGTCAGTTTTGGGTTTTTGGGGTACAGGCGTACAGGGTAAAAACAAAAAAAATTACAATAAATCAATTAAATAACATAAAAAAAAAAAATTACATTAAATTATTATGTGTTTTATTTATTTTAAATGTATATCTATTAGTTTTAATTTTGTTTTAATATTTTCATTTAATATTTGTAAAATTATATGTATTTTTAAATTATTTTTACATTATTATTAATACATTTAAAAAAACGATATTTTTAATTCCGATATTTTTGTACTACGATATTATTTTTTCGATATTTTTGTACTTACCTTTATGAAGATATGATTCCGATATTTTTGATGTAGATATTTTTGTGCCGATATTTTTGTATTTCGATATTCTGTCTGTCGATATTATGTCAGACATTCATCAAAAAGTAGGTCTGGAAAAGGGCAGCAGCGCAAGCCACAAGAGAAAAAGGGAGGCTTTTAAACATCTATGCACTGCGTACCAGGCACCATTTGGTGCTTGGCACACGGTGCATGGATGATTGGGGGGTACCTCATGTGCCCCCATGGCCCCATAGCGGAGGTCCATGGGGGACCTGCTACTGGCCCCAAAGTTCCTTTCTATCTGCATTTACATGGCAGTGAAACCACCATGTAAAGGAAGAGGAAAAGGACATCCTAATCCCTACGGTGGTGCCTCCGCAGGCACCACCCCCATTGTAGGGATTAGAATCCGACCGCCGCCCAGACAGGCTATCTGAACCTGTCAGAGGCAGTGGTCTTACTCCAGCCCAAATCCCTCAGACCACCAGTATTGTAATCTGGCGGTCAGACCGATACTCTTCATTTCGGATGGACGGACACCGACGGCATGTTGGTGGTGGTACACCCGGCCCAACATCCTAATCTGGCCTTAGAAATTGCACTAAAGATTTGCAGCATGTCTTTCATGAAGGCCAGGATCTGCTGCAGGGTCGATAATGGCCCAGAAAACTCAGTGGCCGGTGACCTTGAAGGACTGCAGCTCAGATCTTGACACACTCATGCCTTCTCCTTGGAACCACAGCATTGAGACAAAGTGGAATCATGTTTTGCTTTTTTTGTGCTTGCATTTCGACGTACCCAAAGATTTTAAGAGGGAAATGGAGCGGTCATGGGAATGGCCTTGTGACAGGGACTAGGCCCACAACTTGGAACAGGTGCAGTACCTGAATGATTCAGGTACTTCTTCTTATGCTTGTTGATATACAGCTTCGCCTGCCAGTCTCTGATTGCTTTATGTGCACTAGTCGACCTGTCAGCCTTGGGGAGGTCTCCCCCTAACTTTTTGCCCACTCGTATCTCACATTGGACTATATCTTTTGGTTGGACTCTGGGCACGG
This sequence comes from Lissotriton vulgaris, assembly GCF_964263255.1. NCBI lineage: Eukaryota > Metazoa > Chordata > Amphibia > Caudata > Salamandridae > Lissotriton > Lissotriton vulgaris. The sequence continues at coordinate 1,165,681,033 of NC_141696.1, forward strand.
TACCACTGCTAATCAGTGCTAAGGGTTGGGTGATCTTCCCCAAAAACATAGTGACTTTGACAAACTTCACACAGGCCTCTACCATTGCCGTGAGGCCTACCCCTTCTATTGGCCAGCATTGGGAATTACCTTATATCCCTTTATGTGGTAATTCCTGAACAGGAAGGAATAGCTATGTCATGTTTGGTATAGCTAAATGTTTGCGAGAAATCCTCTCTATTGGTGTATTTTGATTTAGCCCTATTGGTTCAGACATTTCTGTGTCTTTCACTTAGCTCTGTGTGCCTGCGCCTGCCCCAATCCATGTCTGGCACGGGGTAGCAGCCTCACACTTGCATAATCCCTAGACTCCCCCAAGCACAGTAGAGGCTACCCACATATACATGCTGATGGCCTTCTTGGGCAGAGAAGTGGGAGTGGTGATTTGCACTTACATATGAATAGGTTGAGCCCTGCCACCCCACAGTAGACTTAATGATCCTGCTTTGTTAATGCAGGCAGCTAGGAGCCAGGTCAGGACAGGCAAGGAACTCCCCAGAATTTCAAAGACCTATACAGAGGTTTCTGCCCCCTTCTAGTAGCTGGGCATCAGGGTATAAAAACAGGGCTCTGACCCCACATCAATGGTACACTACTGGACTGGGAGGAACCTATGCTGGAGTAAAGGCTCTAGTGCTGGAGGATTGCCATCTTGCTGTGATGACTGTTCCAAGGGACTGCTGTCCTCCTTGGTTGTGCTGCAATGCTGCTTGCTGACCTCTGCTCTGCCATACGGATCAATAACCACTCCCGGAGTGACTTCCAGGACTTGTTGGTTTGCCTCCGTCTTCCGCTGAGGGCCCAGCAATACTAAAGACCTCACTCCCCCTGGATAGGCATTTTGTTCTGAACTGCAGGGGTTCCTGAGTATCGGAGGCTCAGTGCCATACAGCTGTGTCAGTAGAGGCCATGTGATTCCTGCATTGGACTCTTCAAGTGAGTACATGCCTTCTACGCTTTATTTCCTGCATCTAAATTGACCCGAGCAGTCTCGAAGGTCATGCTGAGGCTCCTACAACTCTGTAATATATTTCCTGCATCTAACCCGACCCGAGCAGCCTCAGAGGTTGTGCTGCATCTTCCACAAATCCGTACTTTATTTCCTGCATCTAAACTGATCTGAGCGTTCCGGGCTGCATTGCACTGTGTCCTACATAGCCGAGCATGTGGCCGGTGTTAGGTTGACCTGGACTACGCCGTTGAGCCAATCCTTACAAAAACTTGCTGAAATACCATAAAGGCTCGAAGGAAAGCCCAGCTGGCTTTTATCAAACTGCTCTTATGAAGGTAGAATTGAATAACTCTTTAACCTGCTGATTGAATTCTTGTTGTTTTCTTACCAGATAAACACCTACTATTTTTCTAAACCTGTGTGGAGTCCTATTTGCAGTATTTTCATTGTGTTGCTGTGGGTGTGTGTTACACAAATACTTTACACTTTACATCTTAGGATCAGTTCACCTCCGCGCCAAGCTACCAGAAGGTGAGTACAGGGTCATGAAGATGGTTTTGAGACTTAACCTGAATAGAGTGGTGGTCCCTGCTTGGACGAGGATGCATACCCTGGCCAATAGCAGGCCCCATTTCCAACAACTGGTCACACGACTTGGAGTTGTGAGCATAGCCCAGGTACAAATCGCACACCTTTAGGGGTCCGTAATCAATATGGGCTATCTGCAGTCTTGACCCAGCTAAAATCCTGTTGTTTTCAGCACAAAAAGAAACTAAGGAGCAGATTCATCATACTTTCACACAATGCAGCAAGACAACCTGCTACGCTGCATAAAAGAGAGAAGTCAGGAATGCACCATATCAACTAACATATGTAGCTTTCCTGCTCTCCATCTGCACTGGTGCATTGTGCTCTGCCTAGTGCCAAAGCATGCAGCCGTAGTCCATGATGCAAGGGTGTCTGTGTTGCAGGCAGGATTGTTTTTGTGCAGGAAGAGAAGCCTTCCTGCACAAAAACAATCCTCATAGGCCTCTTTCTATTTGTGCTGCAGAACATTTCTACTTGTTGTGCCTTTGGTAGGAGGCACACAAATTGTGACACAGATCTTTGTACTGGGGTGAATGTAAGACATTGTTCTGCATTCTGTCCATCAACTGTGTTTTTTTTTTGATTTCAATAAGATTTTATTGAGAAAGAATGTTCCAAGTAATAAAAATCAAATACAATAGAGGTGATACATTCTGACATAAGTGAAAAGGAGAAGCATATACATCACTTAAGAAATAAATAAGATGAATGTAAATAAAATTAAGTTGGGAATATGAACCAATAACGACTGTCAGTAATCGAAAAATAAAGTGAATCACTCTCTAAATTTTTGTTGTGCCACCGTCTGACCAGGAAGCGAAGTGGAAGACAAAAACTTATAAATTTTGGAAGCAACATGACCAGCTTTGAGCCAAATGTGGAACAGCGAAATGGTGGAGGAGGAGGGGTGAAGACGAGTTTTAGAAACAGCAACCTTGATTTTCAGAAAGGTATAGAAGTCAAGATTTGTTAAAGAATGTTTATGTGCTAAGGTAGAAAAAGGGAAAGGGTCACCCGAATCACTATATAAATGTTGGACAAGAGAGATTCCTTTTGCAGCCCAATAGGACATGAGGGTGGGAGAAATAGTAATCTTGATCTTGGAATTTCTCCAAATAGAAGACCACCGTGTTTTATGCAAAGGAATTGCCATTTTCCTATCTAATTTTTTAATTGCAGTAATCGTATCAATAATGATAGAGCGGGAAAACAGAATATGCAAAGTGGATGTAGTACAAAAAGAGGCGAGAGGCAAAGGTGATGCTAGTTCCTTTTCTATGAGTATCCAGGAGGGGACATGACGAGTTGGAGGAGAAAACCAAAAAGCACCTTGAGAAGCCAAGAAAGCAGTCTGGTACTTCTCCCAGTCCGGAAAGTTACAACCACCCATATCGCAAGGTCGACGTAAGTATTTATATGCTAGTCTAGCTCGTTTGCCATTCCATAAAAATTTAGAGGTGAGAGCATCAATTTCTCGAAAAAAGGAATCAGACAATTTAAGCGGAAGCATGGAGGAAACAAAATTAATAATCGGCGTGATCATCATTTTAAGGGTTTGTAAACGACCCCACCATGAGATATGTTTTGGAGACCACGTATCTAGAAGACGACGTACTTTGGTAATAGTCCGAGACTCATTATAAGCAACGGTGGAATGCAGAGTAGAACAGAAATAAATTCCCAGATACTTGAGATGAGTAGACTGCCACTTAAAACCAGCCGACCCCATATGAGCAGGAAAGCAATAGGCATTTAAAGGGAACATCTCCGTCTTATCTTTATTTAGGGTATATCCCGATACCGTTGAAAACAGGGATATGGTGTCAGAAATAGCAGGGATGGCCAAGGCGATATCATCTGAAAAAATAAGAACATCGTCAGCGTATGCGGCAGTTTTAAGACAGTGAGAACCAAAAGAAAAACCTTTAATATTAGGATGTAAATCAATCAAACGAAGAAGAGGATCAATAGATAATAAAAATAAGAGTGGGGAAAGGGGACAACCTTGTCTAGTGCCCTGGCAAAGATTAAAAAATGAAGACGTGGCACCATTAACTCTAATGTTAGCTTTAGGTTGGGAATATAAAGACATTACCATATTAATGAAGGAATCTCCAAGGTTATGAGCACATAGGACAGCTCGGAGGAATGGCCAAGAAACCTTATCGAAGGCCTTTTCTGCATCAAGGGGCAAGGCCGCGGCCGGGAGTTGGGAACGTTTGGCAGCACCGATAATATGACAGAAAGTGCGGATATTGTCCCTTGCCAGACGACCCTTAACAAAGCCAGTTTGGGAGGGATGAACCAGGTGGGGTATAAAGGATTCTAAGCGCTTAGCCAGGATTTTAGCAAAAATCTTTGCTTCCATATTTAGGAGCGAAATAGGCCGGAAGTTTTTAGGATCCGAGTGGTCCTTTCCTTCCTTCGGAATCACGACTATGGTGGCTTCAGCCGCCGTACCAGAAACAGAACCATCCTGAACAAAAGAATTAAAAACAGAGTGTAACTTAGGAACAAGCAACGGAAGAAAGGTTTTATAAAATAATATTGGGTATCCATCCGGACCAGGGGCTTTCCCAGAACGGGTGGCCTTGATCGCAGCAACAATTTCCTCGGGAGAAATAGGTTCGTTCAGGATGGAACGATCATCTTCAGAGACTGACTGAATCTGGACCGATTTCAAAAAATCTTGACACTTGTCAAAAGAGGATTGGTTAGAGGGGGTATATAATTTGTCATAAAAATCGCGAAAAACTTCCAGAATTTCCTCCGTTTGAAACTTTTTAGATCCACTGCGATCTGTAATAGATGAAATTTGTGAGGACTTAAAAGAGAAATCTTGGAATTTTAAGGTAGCAGCCAAAAGTTTCCCAGCCCGATTCTTCAAAAGTAACTTCTTGGACTTTTGTGCTTGGACACCAATATGAGCTCGTTTTGTAACAATTGTATTATATTTGTATTTTAGAAGCTTTATTTGTTGTAGACTAGTGGGATCTTTGGTGTGTCGAAAGGAAGCTACTAGAGTTTTGATTTCAGATGATAAGTCAGTTAGTTCTTTCTTAATAGCAGAATTACGTTTGGACATACATTTAATGACTTGGCCCCGAAAAGTGCACTTAAACGAGTCCCAGAGAGTTACCGGAGAAGAAACAGAATTCTCGTTTTCACAGAAAAAAGTATCAATATCTGTAGAAAATTCCGCCACTTGAGAGGGGTCATGTAAGACTTCAGTGTTTAATCTCCAAGAACGACCACGTGGTTTAGGAGCAAAGGAAGACAGCGTAAAGGTGACCGCGGCATGATCAGAGATGACAATGGGGTGTATAAGCGGAGAAGAAGAAGAGGAGACAAGAGAAGAATGAACTAGGAGATAATCAATACGAGAAAAGGAGGAGTGTGGCGAGGAGAAGAAAGAGAAATCACTACCAGTGGGATTATGAAGACGCCAGATATCTTGAAGATGAGAAATGGAACACATGTTAAGCATTTGTTTGTGTGCTTTTGGAGGACGAAACTGAAATGCAGAATTCCTGTCTAAAAGAGGATCCATTGGTAAATTAAAATCGCCACCAACAATGAGATTGCCAGCATGTGGGGTATTATGCAAAATTTTTGTAATGGATTTCCAAAACGCTGGATCATCAATATTCGGGGCGTAGATATTCTTAACATACAAATCATGTTGTCCATCCGATAATTTAGATAAGAGCCAACGACCCTCAGAATCATGGTCAGAAGAGAGAATTGATAGCCCAGAATTCCTTGAAATTAACGTAACAACACCATTTCGTTTGCCAGAGGCATCGGAACATGAAACATCCGATACCCAATCCTTCTTCAAAAACAGCGCTTCTCTGCTAGAGATCTTGGATTCTTGAAAAAGAACTAAATCTGCAGAGAGGGACTTACAGTAATCCAAGATTTTAGACCGTTTCACCGGGTGATTCAAACCCTTAACATTAAGGGATAACACATTTAGACCTGGCATGTAACAAAGGAGGGATCATAAGAAGACAACAATGATAACAGAGAAAGAACGAACATGAAAAATATAAGGGACCAACTGTTAATCAAACGAAATACTGTGGGAGCAGCCATGTGGGAGAACCAGAAGAAAGAAAGAAAAAGAAGAGATGAAAATAGAATAGAAAGGAGGCAGAGAGGAGGCAGGAGGGGAGACCCATATCATGCAAGGGAGAACGTGGAAGAAGCGAGTAAGGGACCCGTACTAGGAGCATAAGTGGGTAAAAAGGAGTAGCCCAATACTAAAAAACAGCTACTGATAATAAGAAAAGCAAGGAAGCAATAACACCAGAAAAAACAGGGTTATAGTGCAAGTACTAAAGTGAAAAAGAATAGAGTACTTCAACATCTAATGGAGTAACAATATCTTGGCGATAGTAATATCTATAATAAGCAACAATATCAGAAAAAATAGTAACAATGTAGTTACGTATGAAAACACTAATCAGCATATATTATTAATTGAATAGAATACTTATTATAAACAGTTACAACATGGTTAAAGAATAACATACACCTGCATATGAATACACTATGAAGTGAATTAAGTAAAAAAGAGATGCGTGAGAGAGTGGAGAAAGAGTATTGTAGAGAAAAAGAGGGAGAGAATAGATGGAAGAGAACAAGTACAGTAAACAGGAGAGGAAATAAAGAAGAGAATTGAGCATCAACCATAATATAAGAGCATCCTCTCGGAAAAAATATGTGAGTAAAATTGTAGTGAAAGAAGTACTAATACGCTAATCATATAAGAGAAGTCGTAATCAGTAGGTACAGATAATGCAGGTAAAACGCATAATCAAAATAGAACATCATAAATGAAGAACAAATTATGACAGTAAAAGAGAGGAATATGAAACTAAATCTGAAAGGAAGAGAATAGAGAGGTAAGGGAACTTGGATAAAAAGAAAGAGAGGGGAAAGACTCAGAATAAAAGAGGAGTGACAATGTTGAAGAGATAATCAGGAGGAATTGAAAAAAGGACAACAGGTATGAAGTAAGAAGAGAAAAGATTGGAAGGATAAGGGAAAAGAACTGTCACAGGATAAACAGCAAGAACATGTAGGTTGTGGAAAATAAGGAAGGATGAGAACGTCGAGAATAGTATAAACGAAAGAAAGGAAACAGTAGGACGAAAAGTGTCAGGAGAATAAACAGACACGTAAGTTAGCTGGAGTAAGAGAAGAGGCATCTAGCCATGAAAAGTACATCCAGAGATAGAAAAGAAACAGTTCAAGTTCCTGAGGCCCCAGGAGTCTCTGAAGTTGCTCTTTGGATTTCCATCTCTATCTCCAGCTGGTTGTCCAGGAATGTCGCCAAATCCGCCGGTTCATCGAAGACTCTGGAACGACCCTTATGTGTGATGCGAAACTTGGAGGGGCCAGAAAACGAAAAAGGAATGCCCATTTCCGTGAGACGTTTTCGAAGGTTCAGGAAGCCCTTCCTTCTTATGACTGTGTCTCTGGCAAAGTCCTGGGAAATGGAAATGCGATGGCCATCCCAAGTGAGTTGCTTAACTTTCCGCATATGAGAGAGAATCATCTCAGTGTGTTGATGTCTCAAAGGCTTAAAAATGACTGCTCTTGGTTGGGTTGCTGCTTTAGGTCGAAACGTTGGAACACGGTGTGCTCTTTCTATTTCAAAATCTCTATGGAATGATATTTGAAGGGTATCCGGAATCCAATGAGATAAAAAGTCTATCATAGAGGAAGATGATTTCTCCGAATCTTCCGGTAGACCAAAAATGCGTAGATTAGATCTACGGTTACGGTCCTCCTGCTCAGTGAGATCTCTGCGCAATGCCGCCATTGAACGTTCCAAGTGGCTAAGGGATCTGGATTGTTTCTGCATTCCATCCTCTGCAGAGCTGATTCGTGATTCAGTCGCTGATACACGAAGAGAAAGAGCCTTAAAGTCATTTCTGATAGCAGACACTTCCACTTGTAGCAAGTCAGTGTTAGTTTTTGTTGACTGAGCAATATCATGTACTTCATTGAGGCGCGTTAATATTGTGTCCAATGTGGAAGCAGTGTCTGACTGAGGAGCCTCAGGCGTCGGGGAGAGTGACTTAAGCCTTTTCAACGACGTGCCCACATCCTTAGAGTCTTTGTTGGTCGAAGACCGATTCATATTGACAATGTTGAAGTAGACTATAAAAAGTACCACTTGAGGAAGAGTGAAGGCACAAAACGTGCGCAGAGTGACTCACAAATAATAAAAAATAGGAAAACAAGCTCAAAATGCGCTATGGTAGTCTAGCGGTGACAGCGTGAGCAGAGCAGGGGAGCACCGTAATGAGTTGGTAGCAAAAATGTCGACACCTTTATGGAAGAAGCGGACTGAGAGAAAAATAGCGTGATAACAGCTTAAAGCCCAACCAAGCAGCAAGAAAGTAACATAAAGAAGGCAAAAATGTTACCAGTAGTGGCCGCCGTGAAGGAAATGCATTAGGCGGACCAGTAACACAGCAACGTTATATCCGCGGCGGCGCCTCTGAAGTAAAATGACAGGAACGTCATGAGCGGGAAGATGGCTGCCGCTCGTGAGGAATGCGAGCGCCTGTGAAGCGTGAGGCAGAAATCATGTTACCGGTGGCCAAAACCTCAGGAAAACAGCGTCAATCAGTTCACCACATGTTCCGCTGATGAGGGTTGCTTTTTCCGTCAAGAAGGGCAGCAGGAGACGGAGAAAATCGCTCGACGGGACAAACTCGCCTCGGAGCTCAAGCGCAACACGCCATGCTGAAGCGGCGCGCAAGCCACGCCCCCCCCATCAACTGTGTTTTTTGCAATTTTCACCCCGAGTGGGCTGGGTATGCTCAGACGTGAGTCCCAGGCTCTCCATATCACTGGAGTCAAGTTATCCAGGCTGAAGAAGGCTGATAGCCAGAATCCGGTCCTTGGATGCTGGATTCCGGTCTAGGAAAGACATGGCTTGGTAGTTCGGGCTGGACTGTTCCCATGAGGCACAGGGTCAAGGCTAATTTGCATATATCCATTGTCTGACCTAGGGTGGTGTGGAGTGCAAAAAAACGATGGATTTAGGCCCAGATCTTTGTACTGGGGTGAATGTGAGACATTGTTCTGCATTCTGTCCATCAACTGTGTTTTTTACAATCCCAGGTCTACCATCTTAGTGAGTCTGGGAATGCTTCAGATTACATAAGTGGATGCGTGGAAACACCCATGCTCCAACCAAGGAATGCCTCCACCTCGCAGTGTAAAGCAAGGCTGGGACCTGCGCTGCCTTGCTTTACAACATATTTACCAAGCCGCTTCGGACAATGAAGGGTGCCTTTGCGTGGCTTGATAAATCTGAATCTAGGTTTTGCGTTGGCCTCTGTCGTCGTCTTGTGTGGTGCAAGGGTGACGCAAAACTATGATAAATCAGGCCCTTGATGAATTTCAGCATCCAGGGGACGCACTTAAATGCAGCTCTTCTCCATCATTGCTGGGGCAGTACAGAGCAGTGCAAAATTACACACCACTACCTACAGACACACTGGAGCACTGCTGAGAAATTCTACGGAGCCAGTCTGGCACTTGGGAAATACTAAAAAGTTAGAGAATCTGCTTTTAGAAGTGTTGATCAGAAAATTAGGTTTCATACACTTGTTGGTAAACAATAAAGCGTGTTTTCTGTTGTAGGTACTGTGGGGCCGCTTCACAGAACTAATCTGAGATAAAATCCTAAACGTACTAATTTTGGTATTCACTAAAGACATTTAGTAGTAGTAAAGTTAGGGAATTCTAACTTTACTACTACTAAATGTCTTTGATGAATACGGAAAGTCGTAAAGTTAGGATTTTGTCTCAATTTAGTAGTAGAAAAGTTAGGAGTCCTAACTTAACTTCTACTAAATGCCTTCTGTGAATACCAAAAGTAGTAGGTTTAGGATTTTATCTCAGATTAGTTCTGTTAATCGGCCCCTGTGTAAGAGTCCTTTTTGTGAAAAGACTCTCTCCAAAGCATGTACATTTCTATTGGCTTTGTGAATTGGACCCTGAATGACATTGATGCCCACTGTAGAGTGTTGTAGAACTTCTTTTTGTCTCGTAAAAATACTTATTTTAATACATACATGGCTAACATATCGAACTATCCAAACCCAGCACGCCGACGCAGTGACACAACACCACCACAACACCACCATGGAGAACCACAAAGCTGCCAAAAAACCGCAAGAGAAGCCCACCGAAACCGCCGGAGAGGTGCAGGGCCAACCCCAACGCTAGTCAACAAAGACTATAGAGCACATCCACACTCGAAATCACTCTGGGGGAAGTAATCCAGGTACCCTACCCTCAGACACACATAAGAGACACCAAAATGGCTGTAAGGGAAATGAGGACCCAACTAAAGAAGAGCAAGAACGAACCAGGGCCTGCTGACTCGCCGAGCTATGGGGGAGATTGACTTTGGGCTCCCTCCTTTGACTTTCACCTACCCAGCCGGACTTTGGGCTAACGCCCCTGCGACTCTCCTGACCTTACCTTCCCCCTCCCCCTTCCCCCAACCCTCCCCCCTCTCAGCTCCTACTCTTTCCAGCTTCTGTCCTCTGCCCTCACATGCCCTTGCCCTTTGTCCCCACCCTGTTTCTTTTTTTTGTAATCTCTTCCCTCGCCACTTGAGACTGATCTATTTTGTTTGATGCCCGATGGAGCTACCTGGTTTAGCTATAGGGGAGATGGGCCGTGGATTCCCTCCTTGGTCATCACCTACCCAGTCGGTCTTTAGACAGACTTCCTTTCGTCTCTACGGTTGTCTCTTCCCTTATCCTCACTCTCTCTCCTCCCCTACCCCCCACTACTTTCTTTCTCCTTTCTCTCCTCCCCTAATGTATTGCTGACTGTTTGACTTAATGTTTACTTGTTGTTCTTTTTTTGGTATATTGTTGAACCACATTGTTTCACTTCCTTTCGTCTCTCCTGTCGTCTCCTCCCACATCCTCCCTCTATTTATGTTGCCTTCCCTCCTCTCTCAATGTATTGAGACCGAACTATTTTGTCTGATGCCCGGTGGAGCTACCTGGTTTAGCTATAGGGGAGATGGGCCGTGGATTCCCTCCTTGGTCGTCACCTACCCAGTCGGTCTTTAGACAGACTTCCTTTCGTCTCTACGGTTGTCTCTTCCCGCATCCTCACTTTCCCTACTCGCCCCGCCCCACTACTTTCTCTCTCCTTTCTCTCCTCCCCTAACTGTAGTGCTGATTGTTTGATATAATGTTTACTTGTTGATTTTCTTCTGGTATATTGTTGAACCACATTGTTGCACTTCCTTTTGTCTCTCCTGTCGTCTCCTCCCGCATCCTCCCTCTATTTATGTCTCCTTCCCTCTTCTCTCAATGTATTGAGACCGATCTATTTTGTTTGATGCCCGATGGAGCTACCTGGTTTAGCTGTAGGGGAGATGGGCCGTGGATTCCCTCCTTGGTCATCACCTACCCAGTCGGTCTTTAGACAGACTTCCTTTCGTCTCTACGGTTGTCTCTTCCCTTATCCTCACTCTCTCTCCTCCCCTACTCCCCACTACTTTCTTTCTCCTTTCTCTCCTCCCCTAATGTATTGCTGACTGTTTGACTTAATGTTTACTTGTTGTTCTTTTTCTGGTATATTGTTGAACCACATTGTTTCACTTCCTTTCGTCTCTCCTGTCGTCTCCTCCCACATCCTCCCTCTATTTATGTCTCCTTCCCTCTTCTCTCAATGTATTGAGACCGAACTATTTTGTCTGATGCCCGATATAGCTACTTGGTTTAGCTATAGGGGAGATGGGCCGTGGATTCCCTCCTTGGTCTTCACCTACCCAGTCGGTCTTTAGGCAGACTTCTTTTCGTCTCTTCCATAGCTTCTAACCTCTCTCCCCTTGCCTGCTACTCTGCCTACCCCCCTGTCCTTTGTGCCCTTTGACTAAGCACTCCTTCTCCCCTTGTTGGGGAAAGATCCAATATTTATACTCTGGAGTCCCAGCGAACCCGCTGAGTGAGTCCACTGTGCCAAGGGAGCCACTCACACTTGAAGTATGGTATGGCACCCCTTGCCAAAGCACTCCCTCTCCCTTTTTTGGGGAAGGATCCAGTTTGTAGGCCTTGGAGTCTCAGAGACCCCTCTGAGAGAGTCCACTGCGTAAAGGTTGCCTCTCGTAATAGAGATAGGGAAGGGATACCACTTCCCCTGGGATCACAGCTTACTGGACTTTGGACGTTGCCTTGACTCATCTACCGGTTTGTGTCCCCGTCACCCTTCCCCTCCTCTCCCTATGCTGTGTCTCTCACCCTCCCCTCCTCTTTCCCGCCTTGATTATCTGTCTACTTCCCCTACTCCAAACCCCCTCCCCTGAATCTCTCACCTTGCCTTCTTTTCCCCTTACGTAATTTTGCTTATTGTTTATCTCGGCCTTACAAGTAACTATGTTGCCATGCTCTAAGAACCTTTGTAACGATTTAACGATTTAACCTGTAACTATGATCCGATGCTCATGTAAAGTGCTCTGATACCTCCGGGTATAGCCAGCGCTATATAAAACTTTTAAAATAAATAAATTTGCACGGTGTCCTTCCACATGTCTTTTTTATGAAGTATAAGAAGCCTGCGAAAAAAATCAAATAAGATCTTTTGCAATGCATGTTGGGTGGTCGGCAAATACTGAGTAAATAAAAGACACTTCATACTGATCAACAGTTTTTTTTATTTTGGAATGGCATACCCATAATTGTTGTTTAATAATGAACAGTTCAAAGAATTTAAATTAACACTAGTAGAAAGAAATATATTATATTTTGTCACTAACCAATTAGCCGAGCTTCTCCCTAATGGGAATATCAAAGTGCAACAGTTCAATCTCTGTACATAAAAAACTAAAATATTAAAAATAACATATACATATCACACATGGTGTTTTAAATAGTTCCCATCAAATAGTACAGAAAAAGTATAATTTACATATAGCAGAAAATATTTCTGAATAACACTTTATCAAAAAGTGTTTCATTTCCCCTCTGAAAAGTATTCGCGGTTCAACACGATCGATCCCAAAATTCTATCCTGTGGTAGATGCTTCTAAATTCTTTATTACTTCCCAAACGTCTGCTAGACTTGGCTCTACATGACATAAAATCTGATTTTAAGGGCAAATGCTTGCCCAAAATGCTATCAATTACAGTAAACGGTTGTTAAGGACTTTGTATAACTCATTCATGATACAGGGTTACCTGGGCATGACATTTTTGAAAATGTAACTTAAACATGGCATTATTTATTTTTATAACACATTATTAGAAATACATATTTTTGCAAATTTCAGCACAGCAAAAATATTTACATTTGTTTTAATTTGATTGAAAGTCTGGTGAACACAATTTTACATTTACACAAACTGCAATTTAGAACAGGGACATGGTAGGAATGTAATATTCACTCATCCTCCTTACTTAACGGTGAGAAAAATCTTTAGAATGTGCCTTAAAGTGCTTAGTCTGCCAGTTTAGTGGACCTTTAAAACTATGCTTGCACTGAACCAGGTATAAAAGTATTATTCCGTAATCCATACAGAGTTTGACAATAGAGTGAGGAAAGAGAAAGAGAAATATGGTTAAGGCTAACCTCGGTGTGAAATTGTACTTTGTAAGACTGTGAATTTGGATGTTGCAAAAAAGAGCAAGATCGCTTCCATCTACAACCCTAGGTAGGCAATCGGCAGAAGAATGTGTAGTTGAAATGTGTATTTATTTGCACATTAATTATATTTTCCTTTTTTTCTGAACCTGAAATGTACTTCCCCTTTCCTTTTAGAAAAAAAATATTACACCTCCATGAAATATGGAATTGTATAGACATTTTTCATATCCAACTTACACAAGAAATGACCTTTTTAACAGAACATGGAAGGGAAAGTGGAAAATATGCTGCCATGAGGACATTTCTAGATGTGGATCAAATTTCCAATGTTTATGCAATTAACGAAATATCACTGGAAATATTCAACAGCTGTAAAAGTTTGCAAGTAATAGCAAAGATCTTCAATTATCATATATGTGGATATTTACAAGCTGGAAAATTAAAATACTACTAACAGGGGATAAACCCCTTCATTTGCAACCTATCAGTATGGAGTTGTATCCTCCAGTTTCCTACCCAGAAAAAACACATCACCATTGCCTTTTTCAAGAACTAATATGTGCACATTGGGGATGGTTAAGTTCCACCATTAACACTTTATTTTTCATGGTGTCCTTGTGCGCCACAGGATGTGCCCAAACCATATTACCACCCTTTTACTTTATTTTAGAAATTTGAAAAATTCACCTTACTGGCGGGACTCTGTGTTCATAAATGTACTCTGTGAGGGTTAAATTCCGAGTATCCTAAATTTAATTCTGCCAATGAGAATTTCAAATGTTACCACACTAAGGGCCAGATGTAATATCTATTAATCATAAAATGGTCGCAATTTCCAACCAGTATTTTTGCAAATAGTAAATGTTTTTTACTAACCAATCTATATACTAATAGCCCAGTTCTTAAAAATCTGAATTGTATAATGGGTTTGAATCTGACCTACTTCATGAATATTATTGAGGATGGTCTGATTGGATGCCATCACAAGGTCAGCAGACCACCATGGCTTTCGTCACAGCACGGAATTAGTGATGCTGGAAATATCTGCCATATTAAATGGATATTGGACTCAGGGAAAAACACAGCCTTAATCCTTCTATACTTGTCTGCTGCATTTGACACTGTCCCACACTCTATCCTCCTGCACCATCTTTCCGCTCTAGGTATAGAAGGCTCTATGTAGGATTGGTGCAAGTAATTCCTGAGCACCAGTCTGGCTTGCTCCATTCTCGGCGGTTAGGGCAGTTAACCAAGTGGTTCTGCTGGGATTTTCATTGAGTCCTACCCTTTTTAATATCTTTATGGGCCTCTTGGTCTCTGTTGTCGAGCTATTCTGATGTAAAATCATATCGTACGCTGAAGAGTCTCAGCTGCTCTATGCCTTCGATGATCTGTGGGCCTTTATAGCATTTCCTTTCTCCAACTGCATGAGTGCTGTCTTTGATTGGATGGAGAGCAGTCAAATCAAATACAATGCAGAGAAGATAGAGATTATTTCTTTTGGGTCTCATGCATCCAACTGGTAGGAAGATCTCTGCCCCCCTGTGTTTGCCAGCCTCTACCTAGATTCTTAGGAGTGAAGCTGGATAATACCCTATGAGGGATCAGATCTCTGTGGGGCTAGGGTAATGGTTTGCACTGCTGCGGACTATTACAAAATTCCTCCCCCTAATGCCTTTGGACTCGAGAAGAGTAGTGATTCAATCCTTGATCCCTTTGTGAATTTCGTGTACTTAGGGGCAGCTGAAGCACTCGTGTTTAACAATATTTGTTAATTGCACCCTAGCACTATTGTGGTATTAAGTATTGGTACATAAACTGGCAATCAGAACCTATTTTGAGAGTCTGTGAATAAAAACAAAATTACATGGAAATATATATTTAACATGCAGCAATACAGCATGCAGAGCTATCATTTCACAAAATGATACTTCATGTGCAAAGACTGCTATCCTGCCTATTGCATTACCTTCTGCATGGTACTACTTTAGCAGCACAATAGTCAAACCACAGTATTAAATAATAGTGTAAAAACAACCACTTAAAACCTTGGCTTTGAAGTAGCAGTGCTACACAAATGTGCAAAAAAGAGTGCCTTTATTATTTTGTCTCTTTCCAAATTGTATCTGTTCTTGGTTTATATGCCATTGAAATTCGACTTAATCAGATCAATTATTCGGACCTTAGCAAAGAACCTGTGGCACTGACTAGGATATCAATGATACCAGAGTTAATCTTTGATATTGCACTGTTAGGAAAACTGCTCATTAACTCTATCCGCACAGGTAACTTCAGAATTAAGTTATCTGAAGCAATAAAGAGTAAAGTTTCCTACACAAGGATTTGTCACCAAAAAAGACTGGAACAGGAAATCAGGGGAAAGGGGAAAGTCAGAACAGCACAACAGATCTGGGTAACCTGCTCTTCCCAATATGCCATCTACGCTAGTATCAGAAACCAAAGATAAGTGATTTATGAAGGCACAGCTTTGGAACTCTTCATTTCCAGGAGCATACAGTTCAAAATAGTGGATCAATATTTTTGCAGAATTGATAAATGTCTTAAAATACTAATTAATAACATACAGGAAAGGACATATTCGGATAAGGAGAAACTTTGAAAATGAGTTGATTAGGCCGCAGGAAACGTTTATCGTTTAGCAACACAGAAGAAGCATTGATTGATTAGGGTATTTCTGAGTTCTGTTGTTTTTTTTGCTTTCCAGAAATAGAATATTGGATACTACACGCCCATGTGGCAAAAACATATTCCTGGTATGTCCATATAACAATCCTCAGACTTTTGCTGGGTGCTCTTTATGATTACCATCTACCAAGAGTCTAATGACCGATACATACATGGCCCAATATATGCCAGAAATCAGAAACCGATTGTTAATAACTGAGTACCTCACGTCCATGCGCAATATTCATCAGAAGCATGAACCTGCATTATTGTAACAGCTTTAAAATGAAATCCACTGTCTGATGAAGCAGAGAAATATCAAAGTTGTGTGATACAATATTCTAATTCTGATACTAGCAAAAACACAAATTACATAGTTCAGAGCTTCTGATGTTCTCCCCTGAGGAACTGAATGACTGAGAATGTATATTAAATTCTGATTGTCGGACCAACTGAGTAATTTCATAGGAAGGAAGGGTGTACTTTGACACATTCTGACTGTTTTGAACCAAAGTCATGCTGAATTAATTCGAAGGGACTAAACACTTTTATAGGGAATTGAAGCAAAACAGTTCATATTTTGAGCCTTTCTTTCGGCCTCACACCTTCACTAAGAGTGGGTTGAAATGGGAAAACTATATACAATGCCAAACACTTACCGCTATTCCTGGGTACAATGTTCACTGGATGTGGTAAATGTCCTCTACTCCTAGTTGACTCTCAGAAAATTTGGAAATATAATACTATATGAGTAAAAACCACTTGTAAAGAGCATGGCTACTCCAGATGGAGTGGCCCTGCGCTATGAAGCAACAACCGTAGAGGCCCCAACATAACATGCTTAAAAGGCCCTAGATTTGCCTCAAGAACCAAGGGGCACATTTACAAGCCCCTATCACCAGAGGAACATCACTTTTAAAGACATTCCTGTGGCAATAGGGGCTTCATCTTATTTGAAAGGCGGTGTTAAGCCACTTAACGTGGCTTAACGCCACCTTGTAAATAAAGCAATATACTTAGTGTGAATGGGTTGTACATTCCGCTGCAACACCTATTGATTTTGACGCTGCACCATATTTACAATGGTGGCGTAAATATAGGGCAGCGCCAAAATTAAGACCAGGGAAAACCTGGTATTACATGGCAAAATGAGGAGAATTATTTAATTTCTCCTTGTTTTTGCTGTTTCTATGTGAGCTGCATTCTGCAGCACATATAGAAACAGAAAGACGCCATGAATTAATGTTTATGTGCAGGAAGGTGTCTCTTCCTGCAGATAAACAATCATTTACAAAATTACGATTTGCAACTTCTAAGTGTAGAAGTTTCAAATCGCAATTCTGGAGTGTTTATGACCTGGAAGGGTCACCTTCCTGTGCATAAACAATCATTCCTTCAACGCAGGCATCATTGCACTATGGTGCAAGGGTGCCTGCATTGACGCTAGGTATCTGAATCTAGCACCAGAGCAGGAAGAAACGCAGGGGTGCACCTTATTATTGTAAATACTGTGCATCCTTGCGTTTCAAAAGTGACGGTGCGCGGTGTTAGCAATTTTGGAGCTCACCCATGCTCTAACACTTTTGTTGTAAATATGCCTCCAGGTCTTGCATTTTTTGCACAAAGCTTGTTCTGACCTATCCTGTCTCAGTTCTAAAGGCAAGGCTGAAAGAGCGCCCTCCCATCCATTTTTACTGTGGGGATAGCAGCAAGTAATGTCTCTGGGGACCTCTGCAAGGTTGGTACGGATTGACCAGCGAATGCAAGTAGCGGGATACTCTCCGGTTTATGATTTAATGGCAGAGACACAAAGCTTTATGAAAGACTCTGGGGCATATTATCAAGACAGGAGATAAAATAATCGCCGCTTTATTGGCAGAAAACTGCTGATAAAGCGGCAATAATGGGCTTGATAATATGCTCTATGGAATTCCAATCGAAGCCCATGTTAGATGTGAATCCATCAGAATGTGGCCCTTTACTTAAAAGCATGGCCTTCATGTGTTCATACTTTAGACTTTACACACTTACTTACAGGTAGCTTATTCAAAGAAAATAACTCAGCAGAAGTATGTATTATCCAATCTCTCACTGGTGGAATGGTGAACTTGTAACTTCAATGCACTTTATTTCCAAGCGATTCAAAGGAATTATAGAAAAGAGATGCACACGATATAAAGGGTTTTCCTTGGTTGTATGCTTGATCGTGTGTGAGCAAGTTTGGTGGCAGCACGTTTATTACATTAAGGCACAATGTAGTCTTCCAATAAATAGCCTCACTGATATTTACATTTTTACAGAACATTCTTAACATTTAAAAAATGTGTGTCGCTTATGTTTCTTTATCATACAAAAATCCACTTTTAAGGACAACTATCATACTTTTGCTCTTGTAATGCAATTCTACTTTTAACAGTTCACATATTTACATCATAACGAATATAACATAATCAGCAAATTCAAAATATTGGATCTATATGTAACTTTCTATAGCTCATTAGTGCATAGTTTTAGTTAGGAAGCAAAGATTACATTAATTGAAAAAGATATAACCAATTGTCACTAACTTACATTTTTATTTATTGATGTTAGGTAGTGTTATTCATTTTTTTGTTTTATTTACTTATGTCAATATTCCAGAATAAAAGATGATTTTGAACCTACGTATGCGCCCTCATTCCAAATATAGCATGGCCATGCTTTGAGGTATTCAGGTTTTCTGGACACAGTAATATCAAGTCTCAGAATTCCAGAGCTGGTTTACCTCGTGCACCTTCACACCCGTTAAACATGAGGAGTGGGGGTCAGGAGCTTTGGGCAGAGGCACCGCTGGCTCCCCGTCTCGCTCTCTGCGGCACCATGGGGAGAGCACACAGCCGGGCCACAGCTGGAATGGCCATGAATGCCCCCCCCCCCCTCATCCTTGGACCACAGCCGTCTCGCATCTGTTACTTGCATGCGTACAGCAGGCAGTTACATTTCAATGCATAGAGTAGTCCCTAGAATCAGAGAAAATGTTTGGATTTTCAACAGGTGGACTTGACTCTGCACAGTTACTTCCTAGTCTGGAGACTTTTATTCAAAATTTGCCAGATTTAGGCGCTTACCTTTCAGCTGGTTTTGGAAATTCCATGCTCCCTATAACCACACACCTAAAACCAGCCAATTTGTGAGGAGGGTCGTGATGCAAAAAAGAAATATTTTGCAAACAAAAGTATGATAGTTGAACTCGACTTAATAAATGAAGGCAAATTAATCTTCACGAACATACAGTGTATATACACACAATGTACATAAATATAATATTGGAAACAATCAAAGTCCTGTATTTGGTATTCTGAATGCACCGTAATATGTTGCATCTTGATGTGGATCCAGTAATGAAGGGTTAGATACCTCAAGAAATATTTCATCACCAGCCAGTAGCTTAAAAATCCCTCCTTGGTATACTGAGTAAAAATGGTATGGGGAATTTCTCGACCAATATTTCGTGCTTCCACCTTTCATGAGAGTTTCAGAATTTTTCCTTTTAATATTGGATTTGGAAATGTACAACATCAACTGAAGACCACTGTCCAGTATATTGATGTATCCTGAACTTTCGTGATGTCTAAAACAGATATTTGCATATACATAGTAAAATCCATCTTGATTAATCTTCAGTTTTCCATGATTATATGTCATGTTTGATATATTGGCCCAGCCTTCTTTATGGTTCCAGGAGGTAAGATTCACTCTTTTCTCGGGTCCTAATAACAAAAGATAAAGAGCGTAAGCATAAATAAAGTATCATTAAATACAATGCATTGAACAAATAATATGCAAAAATACACTGTTATTAAACGGAACAAGTAGGAGACCGAGCTAAAGGCCTGATTACGCATTCGGCCAAAGTGGAGGTGGAGTGGTCGGGAGCCGATGCACCAGCCGTCTGACAGCTGTATTACCATTTTGGGACCACCGCCAGGGAACCACGCTCCCTGTCAGTGGCGCAATGGTCTGGGGCAGCAACATACTCAGCGGTGCAGCTGCAGCACCGCCAAGCATATTCTGAGTTTCAGCACCACCAGCCTTATCATGTTGGTAAGTCCACCAAAAAAGGCTGGCGGTGGAGAAACAAAGGGGGCCCTGTACACGGGATGTATGTAGGGGGGCACATGGTGTGTCCCCCTGCTAGCATGGAGGCCCAGTTCCTGCATGGCATGGACTAAACAGTCCGTAAAATTAACTTGCTTTGATGTTCCCATTGCAATACCTTTTTTTTAACAGGCATCACCAAAGGACTGCCCACCAGTAGACTTTGGCTGTGCAGAAGTGGGGCAGTGGAATGTCGCTCTGCACCTACATTGCCAAAGACGTAATCAGTCCCTAAATATTTGTGTCTGTGCATTGTGGGTTTGAGACATCAATTTGTCATTTCGAGTGAGCTTTGTGTTTAAATGTGAACCTACATACAAACATAAGGATGGATGGACAACACCAAAACGCAAGCCCAACTGTGAACATTACTATATTGGTCTCTCACCAAAGAGGAGAAAATATAATGCTTACCTTTAAAACAGTTTCCAATAGGTTTCACTTGAACAAATTTATATGTTTCCTATTTTAAGCACTTTGGCTCCAATTACCAGTAGAGCTGTGCAAGGTGGGGCAAAACTAACAAACAATCCACAATTTTAGCCGGATTCCTCCTCTGCATGTTGCTAATAGGAGTTTTTCCTGCCACAATGGGGAATAACATGTAGGACCTGGAAATACCAGTCCCATTCTTGGATGTTTTCCCAGTTCCAGCCAGGTGTCCAGAATCAGGACCCTCCTTCTATCCTCCTACTTTCAGAATACATTTGAGACACTAGCTGTGGATTCTCACGGTTCTTTTCAAGCATCCAAAAACTAAGGTGCATACCACAGAGAATGCCACAAAGCTGGCTCAATAAGTATGAACCCTCCCACCTCCAAGAGTTACTGATACTAAGGCCAATAGATGCACCACGGCGAAGCCTGGCTACCTTGAAAAGTATCCTCAAAACATATTTAATATAAAAACAACCTGTGGTCCACTTATCTGACGACGGCTGCAGCTACTCTTCAAATCGACCTGACCGTTCTGAACGCCTCATCACTCATGCACACCGCAATAAAAGGTATATTGAAAAAACAGATTAAACTTCTCTCGAAGACTGCGGACCTGGAAAACATCAAGTCCACTCAGCCTTTAAGGGCATACATCAACGACAGCCAAGTTGGCCTTCAGGCTCAATCTTATCTTAATTGCACAATTGGGAAAGCTTGCCTGACCCAAATTTTGGCAGTGAGGATGTTGGCATTACAAATTAAAGACTACAACCCCAACTGGCCTCTGCTTTCTAAGATGGTCAAGTGCAGACTCTGCGGCTACAAATCTGAAACCTTTCTACACCTACTTTGTAGTTGTCCGACATTGCTCGATCTCCAGCGTACTTTATTAAAGCCACTCTTTTTAATTCACGGCATAAAAACATGTAACAAGGCAATGAATTGGATTTTTAGTACTCTGGTTCTCCTCAAACTGGCAAGAATTGGAAAATACTTTAAAGTTGTGCATGACCTTCTTAATAATACACAACTTGACCTTGGCTTGATAGCTTTAGTTCTTGCACTACGGACATAAGGAATTGTATTGTTTAACTGCTTCATCATTGAGTTCTAACATTTGCTATGTATCTATTCCATTTTTGTGGTTGATTTTAAATTATTTTTTATTTTTCTCACTAAAAATCTCAGCTTGGCTCACTCACAATAGATTTTAAATAGCCAAATACCTTAAATGTAATCAAACCTGCCTGTATATCTCGAGTTTTACCCTTAGGCACTACGTGCCAGTTACTCTAGAGTTCCCATTTGCTCTTTGCACAATATGTCTTTTAAATGTTTTATATTGTCATGGTTTTCAGTAATCTACACAATAAACTTTGTTTTGACACAATTGATAGCACCAGCGATATGGAGTAACAGGGTGCTACACATGACAGCCCGAGCCTCCCCTTGAGTTACCAGCCAAATCAGACTACCAGAGACCTCACTATAAGTTCCTTATTTGAATAGGGATACATTTATTCTGTCATGTAAGCAGGTCACCTATCTCAGTTTCATTTGTACGCCAGCCAGTCCCAAGACATGGTCAAGGAGGAGAAAGGGACTGTGGGTATAAGTAGTATGAGAAATCCTAACACTAGAGAGAACAAAGTCGACCTAGAGCTCATATTTAAAGCTCTCTTCTATTTCATTGGGACATACACACAAGCAATACAAAGACTGGAAGGGGAAACAGTAGCACTGAAAGTAGTTCACTAGCCAAATGAAGTGTTGCTTTAGTTGCAAATGATACCAAAAGGCATGCCTAATAGCTCACATAGGCGCCCTGCAGATATCCTTGATACACAATTTAGAGCATAATGCCACTTATGGAGATCAGTATAGTGATCACATAAGGGAGAGTGCTGCAATGCAGGAAACCATCTTGAAATATTAGCTTTTGGTGAGAACATACTACCATCCATCCTTCTTTTAGTGAAAAAGAGAGGGGAGAGAACATCTTCTAAGAAACATCTACTAAACTAGAATATTAAAGCCCAAAGTACAAATGTTAATAAGAATCTTCTCACCGAAGATGAATGAAGAAAATACCAGGCAACATATTTCCTCATTGTTAGGGCACTGACTTTTTATTCTGAAAATCTGTGTATGCTGGCAGAGAAAGCTAACTCACCCGCTCAGCCAGTGATGGCAACTAGGAAAGGAATATTTAAAATACTATGCTGGGTCTGGTCATGTAAATTGATCCATATGGTTATATAATACATGCAGGCCTGCAATCACTTTATAAAGCC
Source organism: Lissotriton vulgaris (assembly GCF_964263255.1). Classification (NCBI taxonomy): domain Eukaryota; kingdom Metazoa; phylum Chordata; class Amphibia; order Caudata; family Salamandridae; genus Lissotriton; species Lissotriton vulgaris. The sequence goes on from NC_141696.1 coordinate 1,165,703,806, forward strand.
CATCTCTAATTTTCTTATTTCAGGTGAAAGTTGATGATTAGCATACTCATGGATGTGTGAGACATCCATAAAATGGATTATCGCTGCCTGATCCTCAATGGAAAACGCAGAGTCCCAGAGAAAAGTACATGCTCGCTACTTATTTATCATTCTGTTTCTAATGCCCCTAGGAGTGGACTTTAAAAAATACACTTGGACAGGGAACAAGGAGTCGACCCTAAGAAAGTGGCTCAGTAAGCTAGACATCCAAAACATTATGGCAGAAACAGACACACTTAAGGATTGGGGTATCCGGATAAACATTTGTCCACGTGAAAAGTACCCACAAGTGCTACTTCAGATGCCACAAAACCAAGAGGTGCCTCGCCCACAGTGTAGTACATTAAGGGGCACCAAGTCAAATTCAAGCCAAATATTCAACAATAACATCTACATTGAGCTACATAAAGGCACCACTACCAGACATTGCAAGGAGGTGAGCATTTCCCAGGTCAACAAACAGGAAGATTGGGCATGGCTTACATTGCATTGCACTCCAAGGATTGGGAAAATTCCTAGTATAAGGAAAATGCCAAATTTGCATGGACTGCAACAACGTGGCCCAGTAGGGAGGTTTAAAACAAACTAACATAGGGGTACTAAAACAGCGATAATAAACACTAAGTTCAGGCTACTTAGCTGGATCGTGGCAGGGTTTTAGTCAATCATGACCAATAATGAAGCTATGAAATCACTGAAGACAGGAGACATTTTATGCTTGCAGGAAACTTGGATGGAAACAGGCAATTACATCAAAGGCTATCAGGCGATCCATACAATGGCAAGCAAAAAAAAACATCTTCGGAAGACGAAGTGGTGGGATCTCGATATTCGCAAAATTAAATCTGCAACTACAAATCGAGGATTGGCCCGCGTACGCACCAGATGTCCAGATTATAACAATAAATGGGTTCAGAGTGGAGGTCACTCCGTTTGAACTTGGAGTAATTAACCTATATGTCAACCCAAAAAAAAGGCTAAAAACACAAACATCAGAAGGATCATTAGGCTAATTAGAGAATATCTCCACGAGAACCCAGGACATGAATGCATCATCACTGGGGACTTTAACATAGGAGACCTATGTGGCCCGGAACAAAATCATCAGCACCACAGTCGTAATCTTATGGAAGCCTGTATTAATGAATTCAACCTGAGGTCTGCGAATACCGTAGGGCAGCTGACAACGACTCCACAACCTACATTTAAAAACATATCCACGCTTGACTACATCTTCCTGAGTAAGAACTTGATGAGGAGATGTGAAGAGTATAAGGTACTGCACACTCCCGGAAGTGATCACCAACCAATCTCTGTTCTTGTCAACACCAGCAGTATGATGCATGAGGAACATCTAACTGCAGACAATATGCTCATTCTAAATAATGAAACAGCTTCAATTAAATGCATTAAACCGGGCCCCATAAGCGGGGCAAAGTATACTAAATGGAAGCAGAACATATGCAGAACTGGACCATAGAGCAGCTGGGCGGAAACTATGACTTTGCTATTCAATGCCTTGGCTCCATGAAAGCAGCCTACCTATACTAATAAACATATGCAATTGGGGCAATTTAACCACACTGACAACCAAATCTTCATTCAGAGTAAAAAGAGATGCCGCTTGGTAGAATCAAAGCACAGGAAGGAAAAGTCCATTCGAACGGAAAGACAATTAAAGACAGCAAGAAAAACGCAAATTAAAATTGCCTGCCAACTGAAACAAACTAGCATAGAGGAAAAATAAAGAAACATCTACGCATTACAGGCACCCAACAAAAGCAAGGAATTTCGGAGATATGTCAATGGTCTAAATGGCGGCCATCATACCCACAATGCTGTACCTGCTAACAAATGGGCTGCTCATGCCACCAGCCTATATGTCGGCCAAAAAACATCCATGGCAAGCATCATCAAGGTAGAAGACTACCCATATGAAGAGAGCAATGCAGCAGATCCTTACCAAACCGAAAGGGAAATACTAACCATCCTCCAGGGCATCAGGAAGAATGGGGTGCCAGGGCCCAATGGGCTGCCCGGGTATGTTTTTAAGGAAGATCGTGAATACTGGGAACCCAACATTCAGGCCTTATTCAATCATTGCTATAACTTTTCTGCTGTTCTGGATTCATGGAAAGGCTCCATCCTACATCCCATTCATAAAAAGGGGGATGCCTCCGACCTGGGGAATTATAGACTGATTGCACTACTGGACGTGGAAGAAAAGGCATTCGCAAAAATGCTCTTGAAAGAGCTAGAGACATGGATCACGAAAAATCTAGGTAATCCCACATTACCAGACTGGCTTTCGGCCAAATTCGTCGACCATGGACAATGCCATCGCACTTTCATATCTGGCAACGAAGGCAACTGAGAACACCTCCCCTCCATTATATGCATGTTTTGTGGACTACAGTGCTCACTTTGATGGAGTTGATCGAAACGGTCAGTGGGCTAAGTGGGGTATACCATGGAAACTCCTTGTGGCTATCTTATCACTCCACACCGGCACGTGGGTGCCAGTTAAGCTCACCAGCACATGTGCAACTGCCAAGATCTTCACGAACAGGGGGCCAAAAAAGGGCTGCGTGATCGCCCCCACCCTGTTTAACTTATACACTGCAGACCTGGGAGAAGCGCTGTTAAAAATTAACATCTTTCCTCCAAAATTGGGCCACCTTAGACTGCCAATTATGCAGTATGCGGACAATATCGTTTTATTGGATCACACAAGAAATGGCATAAAAAGGGCATTAGAGACGCTACATAATTACGACATGGAAAAAAAGCTCATAGCTAATGCATCTAAGACAAAAGTGCTGATCTTTGGCCACAAGTCAAAAAAACAAACATTGGCATGGCAGCTGGGCCCTCTAAGAATAAGCACGACCAATAAGTACACCTACCTAGGAGTACAATTTACAGATACCTGCAGACCAGTACTGCAGGTTAAAGCACTGGAGGCGAAAGCAGCTAAGCTAACATACTGCTTCTGCAAACTACACCACAAGCTTGTAAGTCACTCGACGGAGGGGATCCGACGAGTAATGCAAGCCAAGCTAATGTCTACACTCAGCTATGGCCACCTTGTCTTCCCTGGTTTGTTGACCAAAAAATTGGAGGGCCTATACACAATGGCGTATAGAAAAGACTTCAAGCTCCCTTATACGACCAGGCGTTCACTGATCCAACTAGAGTTCAACATCACAGCAATGGACATTGAATGCAAAAAAGACATAGTCAAATTCCAACATAGCGTGATAAATGCATGTCCGGGCACAATCAGGGCATCACTACAGGTGGTCTTTACAGATAACAACAGTCGTTTTGCGAGGGGTCTCTTGATGGCCAAAAAAACACTGGGACCATCAATCGAACTTTCAACAGACATATCATTAACAAAGTGTAGTTTAAAGATCCTGCTAAAAAAGTGTGGCAAGCACATCTCGAGGTAACAAGACCTTGAAGGGATCAGATCAGTCCTGGAAGAAGGCCTTAGTAATTCACATGAAAGTACCACATGCCAGCGCTACTTAAAAGCAGGTTTTGGAAGGCAAGCCCTATAAAATGTCATGAGGGTGAGGCTCTTAACTTTGCCTATACAAGACAAAAGAGCCCACTTGAAAAACTGGTCATTAAGTGGGTCTGATTGTTGTCTGTGTCAACACCACACAGAATCTGCAGAGCATGTCATTTGCTGCTGCTCAGCTTTGCTGTCCCCAAGGCGCTTGTATTTAAGAAACATGTTTATACATTATGGCGTTATATCATGTAAGAAGGCCTTAAGGCACATCTACACCACCACAGTTCTGAGGGAGCTGGCACTAATTGGGAAGTTTTATGTGGCTGCTGTAATGTTCTTACGATCGGACAAAGAAGTGACAGTTGAATAAATCATGCCTCAAGTACCACTGACACTTGCAATTACTTAGCATAGCACTTTTAATATTATCCATGTCTATACTAACTTTTGCTAGGAACAGGATACCCTCAGCAGCTTGCATATGCCCCGCATGTCAAATTATGCATGCGTTGTTTCTAAATGGATCTTTTTTTGGTACTAGGGGCCATATGTATCATCAAACTATTTTGCATTTCCTAAATAGCAAATTTTAAGGAATCGCTATTTAGGAAATGCAAAATGGTATGTATGAACAAAATAGCATTTATTTTGCGATTCCTTAAGCTTCCTTAATTGCGAATTCGCATTTTGCGAATTTGCAATTAAGGAATATTTTCCAATACATTCCTATGGGCCAGGAGGCCCATAGGAATGATTTCCAAATAATTCTCAAATTGCGAATTCGCAAATTGCTAATCGCAATTTGAGAATTTTTGCAAGGGTGCAGGGGTGTCTCAAGGACACCCTGCTGCACCCCTGTAAATTACATGTGTGTGCATATGGCGCACATACATGCCCAATAGGCATGTATGTGCGTCATATGCCACCCTCACAAATGCACAATTGTGCATATTTACAAGAAAGTGCAAATTACCACCAACTACAAGTTGGTGGTAATTTGCGATTCCTTAACCAAAATTCGCTAGCCAAAAATGCTACATACATAGCATTTAAGGAATCGCAAAATTGCGATTCCCTAAATGCTATGGCAAAATATGGAATCGCACAAGTTTGCAATTCCTTATTTTGGGAATGTTTCATACATCCCAAAACATGCAAAAAGGCCGTTTGCGATTCGCAAAGGCCGAAATTCTGCAAATTTCGGCCTTTGCGAATCACAAAAGGCTTCATACATATGGCCCTAAGTTACTTGCATACAGTTACTTTATAGTATCTTCACATTTGAACTTTTTTGTTGTTTTACTTAGATTTTATGTGTTTTATTTTTACCTTTTCTAACTTGCCCTTTCACCCGTTTTTGTTAAGGATTTTAATTAATCATACAATAAAGTTGTTGTTGTTGAGTTCTTTATAGGAGTGGAGACATGAGGAGGGAAGATTAGTGTACGTAAAGGACAGTATAAGTAAAGAGGGGAAGGAGAAAAAGAATGAAAGGAATGAATGTACACAAGGACAATATTAAACATGTTATGCCACTAGTAAAAAGGCAAAACAAAATGCATTAACATAGGAAATGAATTACCGATACTCCACAATTGTGTGTTTACCATGATAAAATAAACCCAGCTCCTCAGAAACTCCAAACCATACAGAACGCTGCAGTCAGCCCCATTTGGACCTCCTCAAACAAACTTACATTGCCCCCCACCTGAGAGACCTCCACTGACTCCCAATCCAGAAGAGATGCCAGGTCAAGATCCTAATGCACACCTGCAAAGCCCTCCACAACCCAGGACCTGCCTACGTCAACCATTGACGGAACTTCCACCACAACTGTAGACACTTCACTCCTCTTCACTCGCCCTCACACACCCCACCCGCATCCGTCGCAACCGCTCCTGCTCCGACATCTTAGCCAAGACCTGGAACAACCTTCCCCTCCAGCTTTGTACAGACCATGTGCTGGCAGATTTCAGAAAGAGACTTAAGACCGGGTTAAAATGAGTTTAATGAAGAGGAGTGAGTGGGAAGGTACGTCACTGAGGGAGGAGCTGGACCCTTAAGGTAGTCAACACGGGTGTGGAATCAGTGGTTTATTGTTATGGAATTTGCGCATCACTTTCATGGCAGTATTTTGCTACCAGCTCTCTGAATGTATCCTGGTCATTAAAGTGTGTTCTTTTTATATTTGTTTAAGACAGTTTTCCTGTTTGAAAGTCATCAAGTCATCAACTAAAAATATGTAGAGAGGGGCTTTGTGTCCAGCTCATTAATCTTCTCGTTTGTTTGGGTCAAGCTGTGTTAACTGTTGATTAAAGTGCATTTTACATTTTGAATCAGCCCAGTAGAATCTTTTAGTCTCACCATTAGCTATCGGCAATCTGGTGTTTTGGTCATCCTGCCGAAAAAGTGCTTTCAATTAAAGTGTATAAATAGTGAAGCAAAGTGTCCTTGCACTGCTGTGGGAGCACATTTGAGCTCCTAAAATGGATTATGCACGCCTGTTAATGTTGCATCAACTGTACCTGTACGTCTCAATGTGATTTTGCACCTAAATATGTTTTTGATGCATCTAAATGCTATTTTGCACTCAAAAGTTTTTTTTATCTCCTAAATGTAACATATGCTGCTAAAGGTGTTTCCATATTCCGGATTATGTTGCACTGTGGGTGATTTGCACTTAACCTGCTTTCTTTTTACAAAAGGTCATTTTGCATCTAATAGTGACTTTCCACTTGAAACAGATTTTTACACCTAAATGTGATTTCTACTCCTAAAAGATACCCATATTCATGCTGATTTTAAATAAAGGGGAATTTTGCATCCTTTGTCTCTTGTGTTTTATTTTCTATGATGCAGTGCTGGTGTTTACTATACTATACGCTGGTGCAAAGACATTTTAAGGGATGGGCAAAAGGAAAATTGCTCAGGCCCCCACTGTAAGGGGATATCTCTGTTTCACTTTTATTAATTTCTCTATCAGAACCTCCTTCCCTCTCTTCCTGCCTGTTTCTCAGACTCGGTCTCTCTCTACACAGTATCTTGTTAAGGACTTCTGGGCCCTAGACACGACATATTCTAGCTGTTTTTGTGTGAATGTTAAGGTACAATATTGTTGGTTATCACACAGGGGAAACAACCTTTACAACTGAACTTTTACAACGCACTACCATTACAACAAAACTTTTACAACGCAACATCCATTACAACGCATGCATTTACAACGCAACCATTACAACGCATGACACTACAACGCACACCACTACAAGGCATGCCATTACAACGCAGTCATTACAACGCATACCATTACAACGCATAGCATTACAACACATAGTACCCTTACACTATCCAACACTTACCCTACTGTTGCACCCCCTGGAGTTAGAATAGTAATTTTTACCCCTACACTATGCAAAACACTTACCCTATTGTTGCAGCCCCTGGAGTTAGAATAGTAATTTTAACCCCTACACTATCCAACACTTACCCTACTGTTGCACCCCCGGGAGTTAGAATAGTAATGTTGACCCCTACACTATCCAATACTTACTTTACATGCAATGTAATGTTATGCGTTGTAATAGTATGCGTTGTAAATGTAGTATGCGTTGTAGTGGAATAAGTTGTAAAGGTAGTTTCAAAGAATTCGTTGTAATGGCATGCGTTGTAATGGTATGCGTTGTAATGGATGTTGCGGTGTAAAAAATGCGTTGTAAAGGTAGGCGTTGTAAAAGTATACGTTGTAACGTCATACATCCATCACACAGGCTTGGCAGGATAGGTAATAAAATTCAAACTTGCTCTTTAAAGAAGGGTGCCAAAATAGGTCTTGCCTGGGGCACCAAAAACCCTTAAGCTTACACTGAGCCGGTGTTGCGATGTCATGCAGCACATCAGGTTTTGTGGAATGAAACATGGCACAAATAAAGGAGCAACAGAAAGAGGATGGCTACACAGAAACAAGCTACAAATGGCCAACTCACATTTGAGCATGCCTTTGCTGGTATCCATTAGCACATTAAAGCAACATCTAAAGGCTTTGCCAGTGACTATTATGTATGAAGGCACATGCTTGAAGTTCTTTTCCTTTTTCCCCTGAGCATTAGTTATTTTCAGTGTTCTGGTATATTCTAGACAGGTTCTTTCTGAATAGCGGAACAAACAGCTGCCATATTGTGTACCGCCGCAGCTCGTGCAAGTAAGAGCGGTGGGGCCGGGTGGGGGGGATTTCGACAGACAACAAGAGAAAATGTATTGTTTATTTCATTTTACCTCGTGGTCGTCTGTCAAATTTCCCCCAACCCGGCCCCACCGCTGGTACCTGCACGGGCCGCGGCTGAATTTGTCTATGTATTTTGAACAGACGGAGTTTGCTAATTCCTGGGATACTAGGACTAGTCTAAAGAGAAGAGGAAGGCCGTACCAGAAGGGAAACTGTATTATGGCTGCAAGAGGGAGCCCATAAGTGTCTAGAAAGGAAACTTCTTCAAATCCAGAAGGCCCCTGCTTAAAAATAGAGACCCTAGAGTAAGTACCCTTATTTTGATGAAGGGGTTCTCCATGGAGTAGAAATAAAGCAGCCAGGCCCGGACTGGCTACAGCGGGGACCGGGTAATCCCCTGGTGCGCCGCAAGGGTGGGAGCCAGTTTTGGGCCCCTAGGGGCCGCTTTTGTTACAGGGCCGTTTTTGCAGCTTAGCTGCAAAATCGGCCCTGGAACAAAATAGGCCGAAAACCGGCCCCAGCAAAGTGCTCGGCCGGCCCCCCTTACCCCCCACCCCCTTCCCGCCCTCTGAGCTATGTAGAAGCATTAAATGGGTGAGTCTAGCAGACACTTGAAGATCATGTCAGAATATGACATGATGATTAGATCCTGGAATAAGGACTTCCTGCAGTACAAAATGAAGCTATTTTAGCAAAGTCATCCCTTTCTAAGTAGCGATACAGTACCTGGTAGTGGCGTGTAGCAAATTTTAATTCAGTCCAACCACAAGGTTTCTACTGAGGCACCTACATTGGAAATAACCTCCGTGCTTTTCATGTTGTCCCCCAGACCTACATCAGACTTTGCAACTAGGAGTTGACAAAACTGGAAGGGGACTGAGTTTTTGTGCTGTGGTCCATAGATGATCATGAAAACGTACAGAAGACATGGAGGGCAATGAGGTGTAGTATTTGTGTGGAGTACTTGTGTGTCACACAAGGTATTACTTACCTGGGCAAAAGGAGATAGAAGGGCTAGTATATATATATAGCTAAGCTTTATGAGTGGGAGGGTAGCTAATGTGCTGGTGCCCCAGTGTGAGAGGCTCTGAACCAGTAATTCCTTGCAGTGACATATGTGTTAATGTTGCAAGGAAGTGCACTGGGGTGCCCAAATAAATAAGAACTGTGAATGATCGCTGGTGTGTGCCCTATTTTAATGGGGAAGCCAATGCCATACACCACAATGCTGAGTGGGTACTCCTATTTTTCTTTATACTCTTCTTATTTATAAAGCCCTTGCAAATACCTAGAAAATAGGAGTGGCACATTGTTAGAAAATTATAAACGCGCATAATCTGGATAAGTGTGCATTTGTGGCACGTATGTGGATAGAGGAGACGGTAATGACGACGCAACAGACTGAACCCTCAATTCAATGTGAAAGCTGCAACTTACCCCATGTGCTGTTCGACAGATTGATTGTGAGATGTGCAAGAGGCCACTTTCCGTATCTGTTTTTCTTGGAGTCCTGCAAATCTTCCTCTATAACTGAAGATAAAAGAAGACCAGTTATTTCATTGTAAAATAGAACTAGCATTTCTTGGCTAAGCTGACAGAGCCCCAGATAGATAGAGGCCCCTCTGGTTGGAACAATTATAAGAGCAGCATCAAACATTTTAACATTGGAGATGCATTCATCTCACTAATATATGTTAATTGTGTCGGTTGGACGGTGAATTATTGGTAGGGCTAAGTGTGCACCTACCACTAGCAATAAGGCTACCAATGCAATATAAGGTCAAGTCAAAGTCCCAATACATTAGCCCCTGGCTCAACCCTCAGTAGCTGGCTGCCAGAAGGCAGGCTTAAGTTAGGAGACAGGTGAGTGTAGCATTTAACAACACCAATACATAAAAAAGAAAGACAAAACACAATAAAAATCAACGAACATTTTTGGACTTTGGAAATATTTTTATGAGCAAAATGATACCAAAATGACAAAAATCCAATATAGGGAACTGGAAATATGGATTTTTAAAGAATAAACACCTTCTAGTGCTTAAATACATTTAGCACCAACTTGGGAAATCTGGTTGCACTTGACCGGGAAAAAGTCAAAGTGTGAGACTGACCGTGACGGAACACTGGTCGGGTACACTAAGCAGGAATCCCTGGTCAAAATTGTAGCTTTGCACTTATAAACTTTTGGGGAGGATTTTCTCTCGACATTGAGCGGGCCTTATCAGCAGGTGGGATTCACAGCGGCTTCGTTGGCTTGGTCCATCAGTAGCCCCCGGTTAACTCCTGAAAGTCTTGAGCTCTGGAGCTTTCAGTGAGATGAGCCTGAAATCTAGGCCAGGTCGCGGTGCGAGATAGTCGGCTTGACTCTCGATGTTGGGTCGGTCACTTTATGGAGCTTTTTTTAAAAGTTGATTCAAACTTCTGGAATTATTCCTGGAGTTCCTCTTGAGGGTTCAAGGTGTCCACAACACAAATCCAAGGTTCCAGAGTCTCTAAGTTGCTCCTTCGAAGTTGGGACTACAGTTCCCACAATGCATATTGCTAAAGCATTAAAAGTACACTAGATGGGGGGGGCGTGGCTAGCGGCCGAACATGGCGGCAGCATAGAGGACTAGCTCCGGCAGGGAAGCGGCCTCTCCATCTATCCGCACGATAATCCGTGGCTAAATAGTACCTCAGACGGCGGCACCGAATGCCCGAGACCGGGCGGAACTGGCGGCAAGTACCCAGACAGAAATCGAAGGTTGGATGACGGAGTGCTGATCCGATCGAAGTACAGGCCTACCTCCGGGAACTCTAGTGGCGACTGAAGCCGACCGGAAGTGCAGCCTGTTCAGCTACTGCAGACAGGAAGTCATCGGTGCTGGAGGGCCACCCCGAGTGACGGCCGGCGGGCGAGCTCCCTGACCAAGGACGGAATACTTGACATAACTGAAGGAGGTTAATCGGAGGAGGCACCCGTGGATTTTCAGGACAACCATCAGAACACTGTCCCGCCATCTGCTCCGTAAAACTCATCGGGGCGTTTCCCTCATTGTTACGGAAGCCCCTCTTTAAACTAAACTGAGGGCCGCGCTTTGACGGTGGTTCCTTCTGGTGCCCCATTGTGCCGGCGAACTGTATTCCCTCCGTGATCGAACTATGGCCGGGAAAGGTGTTAAAGGCGGTACGACCCAGACTCGTATTGACCGATTCACGAACGACAGAACCGCCTCCCCTCCGGCGGATGGGAAACATTCCTCCGTGAAACCAGGCGAGTCTGTGGGGACGAAGAAGGCGACGTTGGATGATGTTATGAAGGCTCTCACGCAGGTCCAAACGACGGTGGGTTCCATCTCGACCGAAATCACCCTTATCCGAGCGGATCTCCACAAGATGGCCGAAAAAGTAGGCTCATTGGAACTGGTCACGAAATCGCTGGTAGAGGATGTTTCTGAACTGCAGAAGGCCATGGAAGCGGTCATGGCGGAAAACAAACTCCTGAAGGATAAGCTGGATGACCAGGAGGGCCGTTCCAGGCGGAACAATGTACGCATTCTTGGTGTTCCGGAGTCGGAGGGCACAAGAGCGATGGATTTGTACGTGGAGGACCTCGTTAAAACACACCTTCAACCTAAAGGATTGTCGGCCTTCTTTTCGGTCGAGCGGGCACATAGAGTTCCGGGGGGTCAACCCAAGCCAGGGGCCTCGCCCAGGCCGATTCTAGCAAGAATGCTTAACTATCGAGACCGGGATGTTATCCTTCAGGCGGCGCGAGTTTCCCCGCCGGTGAAAATCCTTAACTCAACAGTGGCGTTCTTCCCGGATTACACGGCGGAGGTGGCCAGGCGGCGGAAGACCTTCCTGGACGTTAAAAAAGAACTTAGGAAACGAGAACTCCCTTACTCCATGATTTTTCCGGCCAGGCTCCGGGTGGTGGCGGAGAACAGGACATGGTTTTTCGATAACCCTGAGAATGCACGAGACTGGCTGGACGGCTGGCGTCCTGCCTCCCACTCTCGCCGCCCTGGACGGACTAAGAATGGCTCACATCAAACTGATCGAGACGACGCTGGAGAAGCCGGTACGAACAGCGGCATGAGCTCGCCAGTAAGAGACAATGAAGACCCGAACCAGGAGGTGGACTCATGAACACTCGACAGATACGAGACATTGTGGTTTGGGACTGCGGCTGGAACCGCCATGGACACTGGGCCGAGGGCCTCCGCAGAGGGTATGAGGAGTCGCTAATTCCAGGGGAACTCCTTACCCCCAACGAGCAAGTAACTGTGTGTTTTCTTTGGGATGGGTCTAAGCACTCTGCTAAATTAGGGTGGCGGGCAGTTTGGAGTCCGTGTAGCAGGGAAGCAGGGTGGGTGGGGGTTTTGGGAACGGGGGGGTTTCGTTGGTTTGCTTGTTTGAATTGTTTGGCTCTATTCGTCATTTGGGATTTGTTAATAGTCACACAGGGCCGCATTCCTTACACCGGGTGTGCCACATCTGATCTTCTAGCACTACGAAGACACCGACCTGAGAATAGGTGCACAGGGCAGGGAATTTCGTCAGCCACCATAGCACTGTCCTACCACATGGAACACCAACTTACACGCGCGTTTACACAATGGCGGACCTCCCACGACCTAATAACGTAATAACTGACATCGGGGTGGGGTCTGTGCCACCGCTACAGATAATGTCGTGCAATGTCCGGGGGTTGGGGGATAAAGTGAAGAGGGGACTGGTTTTACAATGTATTAGGCGGTTGAACTGCGACATCGCCCTTCTTCAGGAAACACACTTGGTGGGGGCGGCCACCAAAGCGCTGGATAGGAGGGGTTATCACATGGTGGTACATTCGGACTTCACTTCAGGGTCCCGGGGGACGGGCGTTTGGGTGAAAAAAACATTGCGCTTTATACAACAATCCACAAAAACAGACAAACATGGCCGCTTTGCGGCAGTGTGTGGGCAATGGGAAGGTGTGCCCATTAATGTGGTGTCTGCGTACATCCCGCCAGCGCTACATTCATCGGCATTTCCGGACCTGGGCAAATTTCTTCTGGAACTTCCGGAAGGGGACCTGCTGATGGGCGGAGATTTCAATGCACTAGCCAATACTGGTATGGATAGGTTTCCGGTCCGCACCCTCCCCGCTGGCCCAACGAAATTCGGGGACTTTCTGGAGGCGCAGGGTCTGGTTGATATCTGGAGGCGGCTCCACCCTACTGATCGCCACTATTCCTACTATTCATCCACCCATGACTGCCTGTCTCGCATTGACTACTTTCTCACACTGGGGGGTGGCAGACTCACATTTGCTGACGTGCAGATTAAGCCCCGGGGTATATCGGACCATTCCCCCTTAACTGCTACATTGTCCTGCGCGACCGCGGCTCACAAACGGCTCTATCCTATTTACCCTGGTTATCTTAAACTCCCCCCAGTTCGAAAATCCCTTAAAACGACCACCAAGCATTACTTCCAGGAGAATTCCGGCTCGGTGTCCTCCCCGACGGTACTATGGGAGGCGTATAAGACAGTGTTAAGAGGCCAGGCGATCGCGGCTATAACCGACCATAAACGTAAGCAAAAACAGGAACTGGTGGAGTTGGAACTGCAGTTAGAACAGGCTAACGTAGCTCATATGAATGCACCGTCGGACGACACTCGACACGCATTGCATCTCTGCCAGCAAAGGCATGACGACTTTCTCCGTCGACGTACGTTAGAGCATATAGAGTCGACTGCGAGCAGGGTTTATGATGTGGGCGATAAGGCCAATAAATTACTGGCATGGTTAGACAAGAAACAGAACGGTGGCAGGCACATTCTACAATTGCGGGACCAAGAAGGGACGTGTCATACACACCCTCCCAAAATTGTTGACCTCTTAGCGGACCACTTCCAGAAGGTGTACACTCCAGAGGTGGTAGTCACGGCAGGGGCGGCAGAGCTAGCTCTTCAGGATATAGGAGTGGAAACACTGTCGCCGGAGGCGGTGACTGAGCTGGAAGCAGACCTCACGGTGGAGGAGCTCTGTATGGCGATGGGCGCGCTGCATACTGGTAGAGCGTTGGGCCCTAACGGGATACCGATCGAATGGTTTCAAACGATGTCGGATGCACTGGGCCCACCACTGCTGGCCATGTTTGAAGACTGCCGAGGGACCGGAACGTTGCCTTTAGACCAGCGCTTGGCGACGATAGTGGCTATCCCAAAACCCGGCAAGCCTCCTGAGGATTGTACGTCCTATCGCCCGATCTCGCTCATTAACGCAGAGGCAAAGATCCTGGGGAAATTGATTGCTCATAGGCTGACTCCGCACCTCTCCCATTTGATCCACCCGGACCAATCGGGCTTCATGCCGCATAGGAGCACGGCACTGAATCTCCATAGGGTGCACGGCGCACTGGCTCAAGCACACTCACTGAAAGAGCCGGCGGCCATTTTGTCGTTAGATGCCAGAATGGCTTTTGACATGGTAGAGTGGCACTACCTGTTTGCAGTTCTGACCCGGATGGGCTTCGGACCGAAATTTCTATCGTGGGTTCGACTTCTCTACACGGACCCGGTAGCCCACGTGGCGGCCAACGGCCACATTTCACGAGCGATTCCTTTGGCGCGTGGGACTCGTCAGGGCTGCCCCCTATCCCCGCTACTGTTCGTGTTGGTCCTTGAACCACTCGCTATTGTCATTAGAAAGACACCACTACTGAAAGGTATTAAATGGACAGAGGACTGGGAAGACAGAGTATCACAATATGCCGACGATATGTTGGTCTACTTATCTGCCCCCGAATCGAATGTTCCGATATTACTGGCGTTCTGCGATAAGCATGGCTCGGCCTCCGGCTACACTATTAACTGGACGAAGTCGGTCCTTTATGTCCTGAGGGGCCCTATGCCAGTCCTCCCTGAACACTGTCCTCTAATGTTGACCAATGTATCCTTTAAATACTTGGGCATCCATGTCACCAACGACACGGCCATGTTCTACGATCGGAACCTGGCGCCCCCCCTCCTTCGTCTGAAGGCGGACGCTCGACATTGGTCAACCCTGCCACTCACGCTCTTGGGGCGCGCTGCCCTATTTAAAATGATGGCGCTTCCGCGCCTCCTGTATGTTCTGGAAAATACCCCAGATGTAATTCCGCCCTCCTATTTCCATAAAGTCACCGCAGTTGTGACTACCCTGCTGTGGGGTGAGCGTCCTCCGAGAATTGCTCACCTCAAACTTAATCGTGGTTGGTACGATGGGGGAATAGCGCTACCGAATGTACAACTTTACTACTGGGCATCTCAACTTAAGGTACTCAACCAATGGCTCCACGCACCACACGATGACCCGGCATATCTAGCCGATAGGGCCCAACTGGGAACGCAAAGTATGTTAGCCCCTTTATATAACCTGAGTCTCCTCAAAGGACTAACTGGCCCTACTAAACATACAGTCGCCTTATGGTACAAGGTGCTCACTCGGCTGAAGTGGAAGGGGGTCATCACGAAACTCACCCCGCTTTGGGACACCAAAAAACTGGGCTGCCTTAGGTCCAGCAAGGGTTTCACCCAGTGGGATAATATAGGCATTTCAACGGTGGGGGATCTGTGGACGTCCTCAGGGGTGATTCCCTTTTCGCAATTACAACAACAATATGCCCTAGGCCCCACTGAAAATATAGATACATCCAAATTCGGCATGCTCTGCTGGCGGTGTTGGAACCAGGGATCACCGTCCCGGAGTCCTCACCCCTAGAAGACCGGCTTCTTACGGATTTTTTACAGAGACGTGCCACCTCACTCACATATCGCAAATTACTGAATAACCTTCCGGATCCCCTGCAGAAATTGCGAGAAAAGTGGGAAACTGAGTTGGGAGCTATGGATGAGACAGATTGGAATGCTGCTATGGCGTCTCCAAGGGAGGCAGGGGTGTCGGCCAGGTTCCGGCTCATACAGTTAAAAATACTGCACAGAGTATATTACACGAGAACCACCCTACATAGAATACATAGGGCTGAAACCCCTCACTGTCTCAGGGGATGCGGGGAAGATGGCACGTTATTGCATACGCTGTGGGATTGCCCATTCATTGTTAGATACTGGCAACAGGTCATGCGCACAATCTCCCAGGCCCTTGACACCTCCCTTACGCCGGAACCACGCCTCTGTCTCTTGAATATATGTGAGGGTACTGACCTTAATCTTAGACAACAGCAGTGGGTTACTATTGGTACAATGGTGGCTAAGCGCGACATGGCGCAAAGATGGGGGGTGGCGGAAATACCTACTTTGGCGTTGTGGTGCAGGACAATGGACAAATTGATGCTAACTGAAAGAACGGTATACAAAATGAGATCGAACCCCAAGAAATGGAACAAGATATGGGAGGCGTGGAATAGATATAGAGGGGACCTGTGTGAGCCGCTGCCGGAGGATGATGGCGAAGATTCAGACGATGAGGAGGAAATGATTGATTGAATTGAAAGCATGCTCTGGGGAGGGATCGGAAATGTACCTTGGCTGATGGGGATCTCGATTTAACACGCTGCTTGAGGGGGGAGGGGTATTCACCCGGGTGGTTGGGAGCGGCATACTTTATTGACAGTATTTTTCTTAACGCTTTGTGACTATACAACACGGATGAGCCACTGAGTTTGGTTTGGTTTTTCTTTTGCAAAAAATGAAAAAATGGACTTGAAAATGTAAGATTTCATGGATCCGACTACTTTATCCTGATGGCTTACCATATCATCTTCAACATTCGCTGCCGGACCGGAGGGTTGTCGGCTGAATAGCTGTGTAATAAGTACATAGTACTGCATTGCCATACGACATGATTATTGCCTAACTGTACTATTGTTATTTTGATGATAACTGTCAATAAAAATCTTACACAAAAAAAAAAAAAAGTACACTAGATGCACTCCAGGCTGGGGACTTCATTGGAGAGATGGTGTAGGTGAGGTCTATTAACTTGTTGCTTGCAGGAAGCCCACACCATAATCCTTTTTGAAGCAAGGCAGAGTCCTCAGGGCTGAAGTTCCCAGTTTGCAGCAGGAGCAGTCCTTCAGATTGCAGTCTCTTGAGGAGCAGACCAGGGTTTCTGTAGGGCAGTGATTCTTCTCCTTGTAGTTTCAGGCAGCAGATTTGAGTTGCTATGCAGCTCTCACATATTTATCCAATGTTCTGGGGCGACAAGCATGGGGGCACTCCTGGCAATGGGGAACATGGTGCCACCCAAACGCATGACAGCTTCCTATAAGACAGTTGACTAAGCCAACCTACAGGTGTGGCTCATTTCCCTTAACTCTCCCTTTCCAGTCCTCTTGCAAATTCCATTCCTGGGGCTGCCATCTGGCTGGGGTGTACAAGAAGAGGGGGTAGGCTTGGCTGGCATTCCATAATATCCTGCTCTCTTTGAAGCCCTGTTCAATTTACCCCACCCCCGCCTTGGCCTCTGCAGCTGCAGAACTTCCCGCATCAGATAACCTCTCTTTCTGTGCAGGCCACTTATCACCTGATCAAAGCAGTTTGGCCTGTTAAGGGCTGGCCAATCAGGAAAGGCTGCTAGAAGGCTGGATTTAGGCTCACAGAAAAGAAAGTTCTAGAAATAATTTTCTGTATTAGTTATGATAAATGGAACAGTGGCAAGTAGTGGGATTTATCGTTACCAATCTTTTAAGTCCTTGAAATAATATGTTAGCTCACTCTAGTGAATAGTTACACTGTAATACAGTATTCCCAAGTTAGCCTATGGAGCTAAACGTGATACAATGTGGAAAACAAAATTGGTTGTTTTCCCCTCACCAGGGCAAATAAAAATCTTGTAAAATGTCCATGCTTATTTTTACATGGTACCCTACTCTGGGAGCACCTAGGGTAGACCTTACGGTTGACCTACATGTAAAAGATAAGGTTGTTTAATACCATTAAATCCAAAGTCGAATTTGTAATTTTCGTTCAAAAGAAGCTTGCAAAGCAGGACTGACTTTTAACCGCATCACTGCGGCGGCTTTTCCCGCTATGTGCGGCAAAATTCAAAGAGCCGTTTTACATGACGAGCTCAGCTCGTCATCAGCACACGACTACCGTGGCTGATGACGAGCTGAGCTTGTCATCAGCAGCGAAGAGGTTAAAATGACAGCAGGCCTCCGAAAATTATTTGTCTTTCTCCAATCAAACTTAGCACAAAGTAGCACTGATATTATGGCAAAGTATTAAACAAAGAATACCTATTAACTAAAGATTAACCATTAAATAAATGAATGACGATCAACCTTAATTATGTGGCTTTTAAAACAAATGGGAAATAGGAACATATTTTGATGTTCAGTACAAAAGACACATAACAAGTAACAATGACCTCCTTATGCATCCTGCCTTCACTTTATTAAAAACATTCAATCACATACACATGCGTGCACACAACCTTCATATGTAATGCTTGTATGCAAATTCCCAAATATGACCGTAAACTGAAAGATATATTTTAGAGGCGCTTAATAAATGAGGGCTTATTTCACTCAAAGATGGGCTCATAAATTTGTTATTGTGGCTATTCTCAAAAAATAATGCACCAGTTACTTACCGCTAATTGAATTACTCCGAGTCCTATTTCCTTGCTTCAAATCCTTACATTATGAGAAAAACGGACTGTGCAAGGTACCCATCACCACTCACCATTGCAAATAGAAGGCTCTTTTCCCCTCACCTCCTGCACTTGTCCTGTTGATACAATGCCCAAAGACTCAACCTAAACAAGTCGGTCTGGAAAGGAACGAATAGGAGAGAGGGAAGCAAAGAACAAAAGCAAGGAAGTAGGCCCCAGAGAAATGCAATTACCTCTAAGAAACTGATGCATCATCATTTCAACCCTCCTACTCTTATATTCCTTACATTATGACAAACTCAAATCCAAGTCAACCAAGGTTGCGTGCAGCAAATCTTTATTTCATCTTACAACCAATCACCTTCTCTTCTCTACTCCATAGAAGAAAGTACCTTGGGACCAAACAATGGTCTCTAAATCTAAATCCTGTACCACCATGTAATGTTACTTGGTCTCTAATTCACCCTCTAGTGGTTAACAAAAGTACAAGGTGCAGTCCTGGTGGCTGCTCTGCAAATCTCCACAACTGAGGCCTCTGAACTTCTGCAAGAGATATTGACATCACCCTTGTGGATCTACCCTGAACTCCAAAAGTTGCCTGATGACCCACTGATCTATAAGCCAAGGAAAACAGGGTTTTAATCAATATAATAAGGGAGGATACAGAAGGTTTTCCTCCTCTCTTTGCTGGTCCGAAATTGACAAACTGAATCAGTTGCACTGAAAGTGGACACTCTCTCCAAACGTACAGCAAGAGCTCTCCTCACATCCAATTTGTGTAGCCTAAACTCCTCTTCTGATTTAGGAAGAAGGACATCTCCTGTCCCCTATGGAAAGAAGAATTTACTTTTGGGATAAGAACAACCACCCTAGCTTCAAAAATCTTGCAAAAAGGATGTCTACAGGATAGGAAGCCTAGCTATCCCAGCCTTCTGGCAGAGGTAACTGCTACCAGGAAATAAATGTTTTCAATGTTAATGATCTAATGTCAACTGATTTGAGAGGATCAAAGGGAGAATCATTTGTAAGCTCTAAAACTAATGACAAATTCCTACTAGGAAAAACAGGAGAGTGGATGTGATTAAATGCCATGAACAAGACCCTCATCATCTGCAATATTCCCTCATGTTCCCCCAAAGGCCTTGATCGCTGCTCAGTGTATCTTCAATGTTGCGACTTTCAGACCCAGGTGAAAACCATACTGGGAAAAAGAAAAGATATAATCGAACCCTGCTATTCTAGGGTCAAACTGCCTAGCCAGACACAATCAACTTAGACATTCACCAATGTCTGGTGTTGGACTTTAAAGTGAATTGTCTCCTGGATGCACACTACGAACACGCCTACACAGTGCCGGGATCCAAGAGAAGGCCCTGGACTGGACCAAATCCTTCCTCTCCGACAGAACTCAGTGCATCCGCCTCCCACCCTTCCGCTCCACCGCCACTGAGATCATCTGTGGCGTACCCCAGGGCTCTTCGCTAAGCCCAACGCTGTTCAACATCTACATGGCACCCCTCGCCCACATCGCCAGACAGCACGACCTCAACATCATCTCCTACGCTGACGACACCCAGCTGATCATCTCTCTCACCAAAGACCCTCACACCGCCAAAACCAACCTCCATGAAGGAATGAAGGCCGACGTCGAATGGATGAAGAACAGCCGACTGAAGCTGAACTCCGAAAAGACGGAGGTCCTCATCCTCACCTCCACCCCTTCAGCCTGGGACAAATCCTGGTGGCCGACATCACTGGGAACAGCTCGACACCCACCGGCCACGCACGCAACCTGGGAGTCATCCTCGACTCCACCCTCTCCATGTCTAAACAGGTAAACGCCGTCTCCTCTTCCTGCTTCAACACTCTCCGAATGCTCCGCAGGATCTTCAAGTGGATCCCCACCGAAACGAGAAGAACAGCCACCCAGGTCCTCGTCACCAGCAGGCTGTACTGCAGAAACGCCCTCTACGCAGGAACGTCAACCAAGCTCCTGAGACGGCTGCAACGCATCCAGAACGCCTCGGCGCAACTGATCCTCAACATCCCCCGCTGCAGCCGCACCACACCCCACCTGAGAGACCTACACTGGCTCCCCGTCAACAAGAGGATAACCTTCAAGCTCCTCATCCACGCACACAAGTACATCCACAACGCCGGCCCAGCGTACCGCAACAGACGAGCTTCTACACCCCTACCCGCAAGCTCCGCTCCGCCGGCCTCGCCCTCGCCACAGTCCCACGCATCTGAAGAACGACCGCTGGTGGAAGATCCTTCTCCCACCTCGCCGCCAAGACCTGGAACACCCTCCCCACCAACCTACGGCAGAACCAAGATCTACTGGCCTTCAGAAGACTTCTCAAGATCTGGCTCTTCGATCAGTAGCAGCACCCCTCCCTCCCCCCCCCCCCCCCAGCGCCTTGAGACCCTCACGGGTATGTAGCGCGCTTAACAAATGTCCTGATTGATTGATTGATTGATGCCTGAAGAGTGACTACCACAGGCTCTGATAAGCCTCTGGAAAATAAACCCTACTATTCAATCGCCATGCCACCAATTTGAGCTTCCCTGGGTTTGTCTCCTGTAATTTTGAACAGGTTAGTGGAGATGTAACCATGGGAATGAGAAACTCCTGACACTCCCACCCCCAAATAGCTATCAGGAGAGGAAACTAACAGTAGCTCATCCAAGTCAGGGAAATTATTAACACTGTTCCTCTCTCATTCCTTGATTCGGAATTTGAGACCAGAGGCAGGCGAGAGGATCTACCCCTAAGCTCCCTTCACTCTTTACCTCAAGCAAAAACTCGCCACTTGAGCTTTGAGGGGGAAGCAAACAGAAACTATCAGTCAATCCCCTTTCTCTCAAATGTGAACAAACATCACTGTAAACAAAACTCCTGGTACACAGGAACACTCCTGCTCAGACTGTCGTCAATCATGTTGCACACTGTGGACAGCTAAAATTAAGATCTGATTCAGTTCTATCCAAGAACAAGTTTGATCTGGGATCCTCCTCTTTCTCCCATCTACAGCAGCCTTTGACTCCTTCTTTAAAACTCATCTGAATGCAAATTCCAATTCTTATAGGAGCTGGATGTTTTCCCCTTTTACCGTAAGGTGTGGTTTCTGTTGTTGGTTACCTTGGTTATCATGTCATCCAACTGATTGCCAAAAAAAGCTTCCTGCCATGAAAGTGAATCTTCAGATGGCTCAATCTTCTACTACTTCATCCACAAGTTGAATTTAGCCAGAGCAGTTGCTGCTTGGAGTGCCGAACAATCTTTGCACTCTTGGGTTGCCACCAAAAGTTTGTTCAAGTTTCTGGCTGGAGATTCATTAGCGAAGGCTGAATAAGTACCTGCTTTTATTCACCAGTTCTCTGCCGCAAAAGCCCATTTTGATTATCCCCCTTCTTGTCTACAGAGTTTGCAGGAGAGAAAACAAAGTCTTTTTTCACTGTGGCAAGGCTGTCATTCCCATAGGAAAACACTGGCTTTCACTAAAACCACTGCTAGTACTTCACTGCATTTTGGGAGCAACTAGAAATAAGGTTCAAGGACTCATTTTACCAGTAATTTAACATAATGGTCAAGTTGGATTCTGTATTATTTGTTAGAAAATGTTTAGCTGGGAGAACAGATGGGGGACCGGGATCAACCTGCCAAGCTGATCCTGCAAGGATGCAATGCCACTGGGACAAAGATTTAGGTTTCTCTCGCTACACTCTTCTTGCAGCAGCAAATAATCAGGCAGGACCTCACAGTAAAGGTCTCTGGCTAACTGCGTTCAGCCTTACCCTGCTGGAAGAATTGGCGCTCCGAAAAAGTGACTATGGCCTGATTTGGATCTTGGTGGACAGGTTACTCAATCCCAATGGTGACAGATATTCCATCTGCCAAAATAGAAATCCCATAGGATATAATGGAATTTATATTTTGGCGGACAGGATATCTTTCAATGGGCCTTATAACAATGGCGGTCAGACGAGCGTCCGACCGCCATTGTTTTGGGCACGGGACCGTCCGACAAGGTGTCAGTCAGCGGTCCCAACAGCCCAATTACGATGTGACCGCTGTGGAAGCAGTCGTAAAATGCTGTTTACCATTGTGGATTGAGCAGCGGCCCAGGAAAAGAACAGTTGCACAAGCCGCAATGTTAAAGAGCATTTTTCAAACATCCATGCACTGTGTGCCAGCTACCATGTGGCACCAGGCACACAGTGCATGGATGTTTGTGGAGTGGGGTGGCCACTACAGGTGCCCACAAGGGGGACAGGAGCCTTGCTATGCGCCCCCAAAGTCCCTTTCCAATAACCCTTCCATGGCTGTCGGAAATAGACATCATCATCTCTACGGCGGTGCCTTCACAGGCACCTCCTTCATTGTAGAGACTATGATCCGACCAACACACTGACAGGCTCCTTGAACTTGTCAGAAGGGTCAATCATGAAACAATCCCTCCTCATCCTCTGGAACCACATACTAGGGAATCACAGATTTTCTCTGATGTGTTTCAACGCCTCATGCCCATCCTCTCTGTGAATACACTCTCTTGACAAAGAGGTACTGGTTAATTTAGAGATCACCTGAGATGAGGCATCCTGAGAAGATGCACCACCGTTTTTTGAATCCTTGGTTTTTTTTGCTTTGTATGTCTTCTTCGTAATCAAAGCCTTAGAGACAACTGATTTAATCATTTTTTGGGAGTTCTGCAGCCAAAATAATGGAGGAACACCTGGAGAAACCTTAGAAGACCCCAAAGTCCTACTCCGTCTGATTGGTAACAGCTCCTCTTTAGATAAGGAAACTGACGAAAATTGCCTTTTCATATAACCTCTTTTGCTCTAAATCCTGTCAATCACTGACTTAATCCCATAAAAAAGGGCTATGTATCCCAAAAAAGTTCCTTGAAACACCAATGGAGGAACACAAGTCTTCTATTGCCCCATGAATGTCCCACAGTTATGCCATCAATCAGAAAAAAAACTGGTATAAGCATAAAAGATATTAGTCCAATAAGTGACTTACATTCTGCGTTGTGGCAGCCTATCGGCTTTGAGAGAGCACCGCTTCTCCCTGTATGCCCTCCTGCTCACAAAGGCCTACCAACTGGAAACGCCTCCTGACATGGAAACTCAGTCCCAGCACCACAGGACCGGCCACGTGCTGTCCTGAGAGCTATGTGTTGGAAACCATTCCCGTGGCTTCATCCAGCACCGCAGCGGTGCCCCAGGGAGAGATGGCTGCCCCTCAGCATTTACTAGCCCTGCACCAAGAACTTGCAAGTGTCTCCACAGCCACATCTCCACACATGGCTGCTCCGACACGTGTGTTGATGCAAAGTAAAAATAAAACACCTGGGAGGAAATGGGCCTTTTATTTGCACTGGTGAGTGGTGATTGGTGTCTGTAGAGGTAGGGTCCCCTGTTGATGTAATAAATGGAAGTGATGGAGGGAGGGAAAAGGGAGTAACTAATTTATCAAAAAATCTTAGCAATATATAAAGAAACTTATAGCGAAAATACACTTTCCGGTATCAATCTGAACATTCAACCACCTTACAACCTTTTGTAGAAAAGTCACTAGGTACAAGCGGAGCTGTGGAAACATCCTTTCATGTAACACCACACACACCTAATAAAACTACTTCTTACCCTTCTCCGAAGTTGACTTTTGTTCCTTCAGTATACGTTCTACTTCCTAGAAGAAGGAATAATAAAAGCGGTTAGGTGAAATAGCTCTCTGTTGAGATTGTGAATAAAAACATCTAAAAACGAAAACACATATACATTTGTTTAAGTCATTTAGCAACAACAATCTTACTTTTTGTGTATTATTTACCTTTTAGTAAAGGCCAAAGAAATCTGTTCTATGGGGAAAGGTAACGAGTTTGTAACAATTACAGGTGTGTTTGTGCCGCACAAAATACCCCAAGGTGGTCTGCTGTAGACATCTGTTTGCACGAACCATATCACGCTTGAATCCTAGTGTGCAGAACTGTCACCACTTTTCTGGGGCCTCCCCAACTTATATTGCGGAGAATTCCTGGCAGGTTCACTAATTGTTTGAGATTATTATCTTGTCCATCAGCGAACATACTCTTCCAGAAGTGGGACACATACATACAAATTTGAGAGGTAAGCTGCATAAAATTTGCCACCCACATAGTACCAGAAGAAAGCTTGAACCAGCACTGATTAAATCATTTATTTCTGCGCTTTGATCTAGCTTTTCGTTTTGCAACAACAAAACTTACGGCCAGCCAGCATGTTCCTCTAATTTGGAAAGGCGTGTTAAGGTTGATGTGGCGGATGTTTAGTGGACTAGTGCATTATGTTAAAATAAGAAAGTTGCGAGAAGACATCTCTCCTATTGGGGTGTGGGGGGGGGGGGTGAGAATTCCTTTCCACCAGGTGTGCAAACCGAAGACCACAGATTCTCATCGTGGAGGAGGGGATTCAGCCTTTTGTCTCTTTGGGTTCGAAGAACTGACCATGTTTGCTTATAGTGCGTCAAAGCTGCAAAATTGTGGTAGCAAGCACTACATTCCTCGAGGTACCTTGGTGTTTCTCACAGTAGCTGATTTACTCCTTTGGCTTCATTCACCTGGTGCTGTATTTTGATGTCAGTAGGCCCGATTCACAGAACTTACTTAAGACAAAATGCTAAACTTACTACCATTTTGGTATTCACAGAAGGCACTTATTCATTTTGGTATTCACAGAAGGCACTTACTCATTTTGGTATTCACAGAAATTAGGAGTCCTAACTTTAGGACTCCTAAATGCCTTCTGTGAATACAGAGAGTCTTAAAGTTAGGATTTTTCTCAGTTTAGGATTAGTAAAGTTAGGACTCCTAACTTTAGGACTCCTAAAAGCCTTCTGTGAATACCGAAAGTCTTAACGTCAGGCTGTTTCTCAGCCCTATTGTGTGCTGTCTTTCATTATAAGGTGCTACAAGGGACTTATTTCAGAAATGTTTTCTCTTAGTCAACGAGTGGTATCGCAATTTCACACTCTTAAGTATCCAGAGGATATCAAATTTGTTTTGAACACAGCATAAATGCATGGAAGGTAAAGATAAAACAGAGCAAAAGAAGGGAAGTTTGTTTTGAATCAAATCTTTACTTTGTAAAAGTGACAAGGGATGTGAAAACACAAATTAATTCAAGCAAAAGAATTAATTTGTGTTTTCACATCCCTTGTCACTTTTACAAAGTAAAGATTTGATTCAAAACAAACTTCCCTTCTTTTGCTCTGTTTTATCTTTACCTTCCATGCATTTATGCTGTGTTCAAAACAAATTTGATATCCTCTGGATACTTAAGAGTGTGAAATTGCGATACCACTCGTTGACTAAGAGAAAACATTTCTGAAATAAGTCCCTTGTAGCACCCTATGCTTTGAACCATATACTGCCCAAGCCTACAAGGGTTGATTGGGTTTCCCCTGATAAAAATCTCGTCTTTCATTATAAGACGCACGCAAAGGCCAATAGCGCGGCACAAAAGGAATCAGACATGCACAAGTGTGTGCGATTCCTAGATCAGTGCTGAAACTCCATTTTTCAGCTCCTAAATGTCTCGTGCTGCGCAAGCATTGCTGCACAATGCACTGCTAGGCGCGAGACCTAAAAAGACATGGTTTGGGGGATAGGCCACAACTTTGGTGGGATTTCATAGAGAGCAAAATCTATGCCGTTTGCTGAAAGACTTTAACTTAGAGTAGGTCAGCAATGTGATTCTTATGATTTGATTAAGCTAATTCTCCTAATTAATTATATTTTGTTTTCTGTAATGATTACTTTGGCTATTGAATAAATGTTTAAAAGAGATTTGTGTCTCAAACTTCTCTTTAATGTTTGTTGATTATTGTCTGATGACTTACATTGAGAACTTTCAGTTTCCTTCAATTTGACTCTCCAGCATTAATTAATCTGGTATATTGAACAACACTAAGAACAGCTTCTAAGTGCTTTTAGTTGTGCACCACACAGTTGCACAGAATCCTCTGAATTCAGCAAGTGAACTGCATGTTTGGACTTATCAGTGCAGCTTCTAGTACTTACAAAGAGCGTTATCAATAGGTTTCAAGCCACAACGAGGCTTGCAATACATTCATGTGGGTGTCTTACCTGTTGTGGACCCTCTAGGTTCTCTCAGCCTTTTCAACCTTCAAATCTACCAGCAGAGCGCCAGCCTTTCACTAACTGGGGTGAGTACTAGCTTTGCGAAGCCGTGATCCACTTTTGTTGTGTTGCAGGCTCACCTGCTTGGCAGTTAGCCATAAACTTATAGAAATGGAAAGTCATAGGTGTAGCTAGTACCCTACCTTCTGAGAGGCAAGCCTACCTTTTGATATAAATGTGTACTAAGAAGTTTGCTTTGATTATGCAGTGAATTATCATAAAGTGCTGAAGTCTCGAAGCAAAAAGTCATTTTTTTCCCCTGCAGCTCCCGTCCGAAAACCCCAACCCTATCTGGTGCTTCCCTGTTTTAGTGTTCTACCGAATTCCCTATTTATATAAAGGAAGTTGGTTCACTGTCTTTTTTAGATCTATTTACATTACTCTTGAGTGCATATATGCAACATCCAATTCAGTGGGGGATAAATTATGGAGCAGGCCTTTGCTGGGGAGATGCAATGTAAATAGATTTAAAAAAGACCGCAGACAGGACTATGAATACTGGTTCTTGTATAGACCAATGCCCCTTTACAATAAGGAACAGTGTGTATATTTGAACTCCTTGATTTCTCACTCTTTTTTCACGAGCACTACCCCTTTTTCCTTTTCCTTGTGCAACCTTCTCTGAAATGTACATGGTAATCACATTACCAAATGCCTGATGTTTGTATTTCGATTACAAAGAATATATGAATAATAAACCTTCCTAAGTAAATCTTGTGTGGTTGTAGTTTGTATAAGAATACTGGAGGACTCTCCTGTTTTACTAGGGTGTGTGTACCAGAGTGGATTGTATACATTACCTCAGGTTGACCCTCCTGGTAACCCGTATATCATTACTTCCTTATTTAAATACCTCCTCTAAACCAGTCAAGGATCAACTTTCTTTATATATCTATGTACCCAGGTCCTGTGACGTTTATTGGGTTACGCCATTATTTCGTAATGGGAATTCCCTATTTAGGCCGAAATTGCCTGTTTTTAACATTTAAAATTTTGGAAGATTTCTGTTAATATCCTGAGGTTGCACACTGCAAAACATAGAGTAGATGCAGGCTTCGTCTGGGTCCTCTACCCTCTGACTCTGAGTGTGTCAGGCTGAAGGAAATGGGTTATGCTACATGATTGGATTCCAATTCATTTCAATGAAGAAAAATCTTAAATGCTTTTTCATGCTCTCTACTCTACATCCCTGCTAGGATACACATCGCTAGGAGATGCACTGCTTCCCATTGCACAGGCCGTGGGTTAGGCATGGAAAAGCCGACAAAAATAACACATTGTTTGGGTGAATAATAAGGATAAGGGTCCTGAGCACAAGTTACGGGCTTTGACATATCTGTGCAGGGCGGAAGAAAGGTAGTTCAAGGAGAAGCCATTTATGACTCTGAAAACCACGATCAGAAAGACAGAACATAATCTTGCCTCTATCATAGCATTCACGATTAAATGAAAAATGTCAGGTAGGCAAATGTTTCTTACCCAGAAACCAAGCTTTCAATCTCAATGATTATATGGTGGAGGGCTGACTATTTGCCTCATCTTACTACCACTTAGTTTAGAACTATGAGGCAGATTCGGTACTCAGTATTTAGCCCAGTGTCAGATATTGATGAAAGGAAAATAATTTCTGGATCCAATCTTACGTTTATTCAGTTTCTTACCCAAAACAGGCTGTACTCTTTAGAAATAGATTGATTCAACTGAAAAAGAAGTTGATCTCTGAAAACCACTATCCATAAGTTTTGTCCTTCATCAATGGAAAGAGTAAAAAACATTTATGATTTTTGATGACAATAACCTTTTTTGAGAAAAGACAGGCCATGGAAAATGTGTTAAAGAGGTCATCTTGCCTTTATGCCCTAGATCTAATGATCAACTACTTTTCTAACAGACTAGAGATATAAACAGTAGTATATTTGAATCCACTGAAAAAGATACAAACCTACTGCAGCTATGGTTAGTCACCAAAGAAGATGTGGGGTGTCTTGGCAATCTCCATTACGAGTAGTTGATTAATCCACCAAACATCCTGCTAAATATTTGAAATCCATGCATAGCGCAAGTCTAATTGTGTGCGGGAGTTGGGAACACATTACCCTACCTGTGACTTGACCGACAGGCCACTGAGATGCAAACAGCAGATGAATGACCAAGTACAATGTGCTCGCCAAACGGGGTGTTCAGTACTTGCTGAGAGTGAAGTCTGATTGTGTACCGCAGAGGAGTTAATTACTTGTGGGTGATCAGGGAGAGAGCATCGAACACATCATGTGGAGACACTGGGAGCACTTGGGCTGGCCGGTAGCGAAGTGCGCTCTGTGAAGCCTCTGGAGACCTGGACCACTTAAGATTTGGGTGCGGTTGAAAGAAGTAGGAGCCTGGAATAGAGGCCTCTGGCGTCCTGGCACGTCTGGAGAAGTGAGTACCCCTCAGCCTGTGGACCCCAAAATCTGCTCTGAAGAGGGTGGGCAGAGATCTGAGGAATCCAGTATGGGCCTGGAATGAGGGGCCAAGAAGGTACAGCAAAAGAGAATGGACAAGTACCCCTTCCTTTGAGGCATGTTGGACACCAACACTGAGGAAGAAAGTACAGGCAAGGATGAGCCAACATTGCGCTCAGGGACTTTCAAAATTCTTCTCTGTGGAGGAGACATAGGGAAACCCTTGCAGAATAATACTTCTAACTTTACTACTACTAAACTGAGACAAAATCCTAACTTTACGACTTTTGGTATTCTTAAAAGGCATTTAGTAGTAGTAAAGTTAGGAGTCCTGACTTTACTACTACTAAATGCCTTCTGTGAATACCAAAAGCAGTACGTTTAGGATTTTATCTCAGATTAATTCTGTGAATCGGCCCTACCATGCTTAGGGGAGAGAGCACAAGCACTTTAGCACTGGTCAGCAGTTGTAAAGTGTGCCGAGTCCTAAAACCAACAAAAACAAGTCCAGAAAATTGACAGAGGCAGGCAAAATTTGGGGAAGTCAACCCTAAGGGTGTCAGGTCTAACAGCTCTGGTTACCTGGCCCTCCATCTACAGAATGGGGGTCTGGTAGTCCTTGGAGCAGAACTCCTTCGATGACCAAAAGGAATTTTATTAATGGGAGTAGATTTTAATCTTGTCATGGACGTGAAAGCTGACCAGAAAGATCAAGGAGGATGGTAGTGGGAGCCCACAACTCGAAATTTTCGGAGGATTGGTAGATATCTGGAGGTGCCACACCCCAGGGGCACCTTACTTTTCTTTTTACTCAGGAGCCAATGATTCTTACTGTCAGATGGATTAATTGTTCATGCAGGCGCTGTACAAGTACATATTTTGGGGTGCTAGATTCCTGACCACTGGAATTTCTGACTATTACCAATTTTTGGTTGAACTAGGGCATCAGAATCAGAAAGGATATCACAGCTGATGTATGGACTCTTGGTTAATGTGGAAAAGGGAGGTGTTGAGGAGCTTCGACTCACCAACATAAATACAGTAGATTCTGAGGTGGTCCTGTGGAAGACGTGCAAAACTGTGCTCTGGGGTCAGTTGATCTCCCTGACATCTGCCTAACATAAGAATGTGTGAGAGAAAATGAAACAAGGAGTGACACACATTCTGGATCTAGAAGATGAGAATATAGCATAGGCTAATGCAGATCTACATCACTAAATGGAACTTACAAAACAGGAATATCTGGCATAGGCCATAGTCACTGCTCAAAATCAATTGTTAGCTACCCAGCTGAAATTGTAAGATGTGGGTAACAAGGCACATAAATTGTTAGCATGGCCAGGAAAGAGGGATGAAGGAACTAGATGGTGTTTACTGCTGAATACCAGGTGGGTTTGACGGCGACATAGAATGCACATATAGTGGTGGTATTTGCTGAGTAATTGGGTACTCTGTATGCCTCTCATGGAGAATGTTTAGAAGCGAAGACCCAGAGACCCAGGAAAAATTTTGTGAACATAATCTGCCGTGTTTGGAGCACCAGAGCACCCTCCGTGGTCAACAGCTGCATTTTACAAATTACATACATAGATGTGTTACAAGAATAAAACACCTTTGGAGGCCAAGATCGGGAAGTTGCATGATAGCTAATAAAGCAGGAATATGGTCAGATATCAGCTCAAGATATAAAGTCAGGGTGATAAAACTGGGAAAGGAAATAAAAAACAAAGAAGATTCCAAGCCACAAACAGACTACAGGTTAGATTCTTATATTTGCACTGGGACCTAACCAGAAGCGGACGAATATGATGAGATGTACATGTAACACTTGTGCATTTAAGGGACCTAGTTTTCCTGTTCAGTCTGCTCCTCCTTATTATTGCACTTAGCTGTTGGAATCAGTTGAAGTTTTAAATGTCTCTGTGTAGTGACACATTTGACTGGGATAAGTCATATTTGTTCTCTAGGAGGGCTCCTTATGGTCGGCAAGATTTTGGTGACCACTCATCACAACATACTGATGACTCACTGTGTCACCGGGGACGATTTTGATTTGCTGCAACTTCTTGGAATATCTCTACATCTATCTTGGCTTGTCAGTTTTCTATATCTCTTAAGACATAGGCAGTTATCCCAGAAATAAAGTCCATTGGGTCCATATCTAAATGGTGCAAAGTCAAACTTGTGTCATCTTGGAATGGGTAGTTTAAAAAAAATGGTATACTCAAGAAACCGTGAATATCACTATAGAATCAAAAAGTAACAACCTTGGAAGGAAAGACAAAAAGTAAACTAAAGGGCCACCAAAAGAAAGCACACACAAACAACTTTGGAAAAGTGGAACAGCTTCCTAGCAGAAGACACTTGAAGAAAAAGTAATGTATCTGGTCAACCAGCATTACGTAGACAATTAAATGAGAAGTAACATGATACATATTCCAGTATATTTACTGAAGGAGATCAAGTGTAAATATGCGATTTGCAAAGAGAAATACTAAACGAAATTGAGAACAGCCATACACCAGCAATTGACCAACATCAAGACTGAAGTGTTTGCTACAAAAAAGAGAGCTGCAATAATAGTCATAAAGGAGAATGATACTCCTAATCTGTGTTTGCCATTAGACTATAACATGTCAAATATCTAGACCTCAGGGTTGCACTGTGAAGGCAGCTTTGTAAATTGAGCTCTTTTCTGTGAGCCATGCAGTTACAGGATGAAGAAGTCTTGCACATACTTTTTTATGTGTGCGAGGACATCCACAAATTCATACAGCAACCAACTTAGAAAGTCAGCCATACTTTCCACAAACATTTATTGGTCTATTCTATGAGAGAAGAATTAACATGAAAAATAGCTGCTTTTTTAAATCCCTGTTTAAAGACACTGATGTGTCTATGGGCATGTTTGTCATGAAACTTCGAAGCTTTCTTGAAAACCGAATATGAGAATTTATGAAGAGTAAACATTATTGTGTGTTGCACCTGAAGAGAATCTAGTTGATGTAACAGTGGCTACATAAGCTAATGATGTGAAATGGAGGCTGCTAAAAGGATCTCACCCGTTAATCAGAGCAAATGTAAACAGTCATTTAAGGTTCAAAATAAACAAAAGTAGTCGAGAAAGAAGCCTCATAAGCATGTAATGTTTGAAATGTGATTGTTTTATACTTCCTACCAGTAATCCTCCAAGAATGTGTCTGCATAACCATTGGTCAATCGTGCTGAAATACTTCACAATTAGTCAACTTCAGGCTGTTTGAAAGTCGATGGAGTCCTTGAGGAAGTACAAAGCACGTAGATATGACAAGCCAGAGTCCTGGGCAAGCCAAGTTGCAACGCCAAAGTACACATGGTCAAGTCACAAGGACTCAATGGAGAATGATGTGGATAAATCTGTGGAACTGGCAAAGGTGATACTTCTGCTTGGCTGGGGACCAACAAATGGAAGATGCCATGCAAAGAATGTCAAAGAGTCATATGAGGAGCTCCTTGACATGCAAACTATGATGAATAAAAGAATATTAGAAAATGGACATCTATCCATGACTATACAGCTCAAAGACCTATCCCAATCTATTGTTTATTTAATTGCAAAGTTTTATATAGCGCTGGCTAGACCCGGAGGTATCAGAGCGCTTTACATGAGGATCAGCGAGTTACAGGATACATAGTTATATCATTTGAATCAGCGAGTTACAGGTTACATAGTTACATCAATTTGAATCAAAGAATCACAGGGGGAGGAGGGAGGGAGACACGAACGGGGAGACGACGAAAAACAATGTCAGATGACCGGCTGGGTAGGTGACGGCCAAGGGGCCAGACTCCTCTATAGCTGTATAGGACAGCTCCATAGGGCATCGGCCAAGGTTGCTCGGGCTCCGCGGTAGGTAAAAACAGTTTTGAGGCCCGCCCAGGTGGTGTCGTCATAGTTCCATCGAAGTGGGAGGGAAAGAGACACAAACGGGGAGACAAGGAAAAACAATGTCAGATGACCGGCTGGGTAGGTGACGGACAAGGGGCAAAACTCCTCTACAGCTGCATAGGACAGCTCCACCAGGCATCGCCCAAACTAAACCAGGTAGCTCCATCGGGCATCAGACAAAATAGTTCAGTCTCAATACATTGAGATAGGAGAGAAGGAGAGACATAAATAGAGGGAGGATGCGGGAAGAGACAACAGGAGAGATGAAAGGAAGTCTGGCTAAAGATTGACTGGGTAGGTGACGTCTAAGGAGGGAATCTCGGACCTGTCTCCCCTATAGCTAAACCAGGTAGCTCCATCGGGCATCAGACAAAATAGCTAGATCTCAAATGACGAGGGAAAATTCACAGATAAACAGGTTGGGGACTGAGGGCCAGGACAGGTGAGGGCAGAGGTCAGTAGCAGGAAAGTGGAGAAGAGTAGAGCAGGGAGGGGTAGGGGTGGGTAGTTCGGTAAAAGTTCCCCTGGATCTGCTTTGAATCATTATTAAAGCAGGTCCATTCCTTATCAGGCGCCATCTTGAGGTTAAAACGGAGGGTAAGATTTTTTTTGCCAGTATCCTGGTGTTGCTGCGACCGGTTGGAACGGCGACCACAGCGTCAGACACTCCGGACCATCCGATGTCCGTAGATGGTTGAAACAGTTGTTTAGGTGGGGAATTAAGTGCCTCACTTAGTTGACGAAAGCGGGGCTCCAGCGGAACAGAGGCTCCGAGCAGCCAAGTAGGAACCTGGCTCTTCCTTCTCTTCCCTGCGGTGATATCCCAGAATGCAGCACTGAAGCATGGCCCTGACATTTATGGTAATGCGTCCCTCAGTTAAATATACTGGCCGAGGAGGGAGACAAGCAGAACCTTGCTGTGCCTTGGGAGTGTACTCTACCATTTATATGAGCCATAGATAACGTTTCTGGTGCCATTTCAGGAACAAGTGTTCCTAGTCTGCAAAAACAATCCTGCTGCGACACCCTTTGCTTAAGGAGCACACCGAATACCTCCAATAATGATCACGCAGCTAACAGGCAATGAACAGCATCCCCAGTAGAGTTACTCGATTTTCATTATCCTCGCGTGTCCGCCATTTTAAAGTCAGGCACAGAACTGCGATGATGAAGCAGATACTTTGAGCGGTCCCACTCTAACCTGCTCTCGCAGCTTCTCCAACCACCATCCAAGGACGACGGGCAAAACAGAGATGCGGTAACGCAGAGCAGCCTTCCAAAAGCCTAGGAGACTGACTCGAAATGAACTAACACATCTGGGCATGTTGGTAAGATCTGTGTGACACAAGGTCATGTGTCCAACTGCTGATAACCTAGGTTTTTGATATTACAAGCCAATAGCTTGATAATACAAGTCATAGGTGATTAGTAAATATCTAGTTCTTTCAATATGTACCAAGTAATGACTCTGTTTGCAGGATCAGTGTCTGGGGGCACAAACAGCCTGATAGATATGGAAATGGCATACTCATAGCCAAAAACAGAAGCCTGCAGGATGAAATGAAGAAGCTATGGTGATTAATGCACGTACACACTATAGAAGCTACCCTAAAGTTGTGGTTACTTCCACCGAATTACAGCGTCTATACAATTACTCTATAATAGAAGTTTTAGACACATCAAAAAATGATATAAGTCTGTCCTCACACACCACTAGGTGTAATGTTTCACCATATGCAGCCCTTACGCTCTAAAATCTATGTTTGATAGAGAGCGGGCCTACACCTGTAGTCAGGGAGACACTTCTAACAATAAGTGGGGCCTGTGAGAATAGTAAATTAAAAACCAATGTGGTACCCCAATACACATTTAATCGTAGGGTGTATCACTTGGCATTAAAATGCTGGAATGTGGGGATTAGGGGAACAATAACCCCATCACCACTGTGAAGCCTCTAGTTCCCTCCCTTGGATATCACCAGTGTTCCTGTGTGTAAGAAGTTATCAGCTGTCAAAGGAATATACCGCACAGTACAAGTAACAGTGTGCAGATCAAATATGATAAATCACCCAGCATATTATTTGTGCCACAAAGCAGAGGAAAAACAAATATAAAAGTATAATTTGATTTGTACTGTTCCTGTTTGGTTTCAGCAAGTGTAATTGTAGTTTGGCACTGTAAATCATTATCAGTGGGTAAGGATTTTCTTCTAACACCTAAAGTGTAAGAGATGGGCCTAACTAATTAATGTTAAAACATCGTTCACCATGCCATTCCAGTTCTGTCCATCAATAGTTCTTTTTGCATTTGTCACCACGAGTGGGACGGGTATGCTCAGACGTGAGTCCTGTGCTCTCCATGCCACTGGAATCGAGCTATCCTGGCTGAAGAGGGGTGAAACCCCTAAACCGGTCCTAGGATGTTTGTTTCCAGTCCAAGGAGGACCTGGCATGGCAGTTCGAGCTGGACTGTTCCCATTGGGTGCAGGGTCAAGACTGATTTGCATATGGCTGGGCCCAAACTAGAATGGCATGGTGAGCAAAAAACGATGGATTTAGACCCAGATCTCTGTACTGGGGTGAATGTACAACATTGTTCTGCATTCTGTCCATCAATAGCTCTTTTTGCTTTTTTGTAACTAATTATTGTTGGTCACTTTTCTATCATGAATGTTAGGACTTTTTGCAACTGAAAGAAAAGATTAACAAAATAAAACAGTGTTAGACCCCAATCGCTCAAAATCTTTCATGCGTTAAAGATCCAATGAAAATGAGACCATTTCGTAACAGTATGAAATATACAAAAATTAAGCGCTTTATTTAGAGTTTGTCAAAGGGGATCATATGTCAGAAGCGTGGCAGACGGCCCATCCTCCATATTAAAAGTGCTTTATAGATGATGCCACTTATACGGCGATGGTATTTCCACCTCGTTTCGACTGACTATCTCCTCTGCCCATCCTTAAATGGGGGCCTATATTGAAAACATGTGTACTGCTTGATTCCATTTTAAGTTATTTTTTTGGGCCTGTTTGTGAATACTGGAATAAAAACTAAACATGAAACGAGCCCCTATTTAATTTGAAAAATAATAACTCTTCAATGAGGAAATGTGGTTCTCTGCGGACGTAGAACTGTACCAAATGAGTAATATAGGTAGCACGTCACAATTGAGGTCAACCACACACAAAAAAACAGAGTTCACCTTTTGATGACCCACCAATAGGGAGGATATTACTCATAGGTGGTGAAAATTATAAACCAGAAAAGAAAAACACTACATTAACCTAATGGGAAGATTACACATGTTTTCAACTAGCTTTAAATCGTTTAGAGAAAACAACATTTGCATATTTTCTAATACATGACAAGTGATTGCATCCTATACAGCGAAGCTGATGTTGTTGCCTTGTTTCCTGTGAAAGCAACTCCTGGAAATGTTTTACCAGTAGTCTCAACATCCTACATGCTTTGAAAAGGTCAGTCTATCATGATCAATTGCTCACTGCACTTGCATCAGTCTTCACTACTCAACACCTTCCTCTTCAAAGGACTCATCCTTCTGGACCTCAAATATACATTCATCATACCTATTCCAAAGAAAACCACTGCTGGCCTTGATAATCTGCCTAACTATCGATCCATCTAACACCTACCATGTGTTGCAAAAGGGACTAGAAACAGGCAACACTCGCCACTTATCGTACCACTTTAAGCCAAACTGCATCCAAAGGCCATCAATCAGACTTCTGGGCCCTGTTGGTGCACAGACACCATATTATTACACGTCAAATAAGAATATTCAGCTAACAATACCAGAAGAACAGAAGTCAAAGCAGAGAAAGTGAGAAACAAATCTAATCACCATTTCAGAAGTTTTTTACACCAATGACCATCAGGGGCCGTATTACAGATGGTGCCCCAGGGGAACAACTGGCGTTTGTGACCGCTTTGCGTGCCCCCGGGGTACTTTGGTATTATAGAAAGGGACGCAGATGCTTGTGCGTCCCTTTCTTCAATGCTGATAGCGCTGGAGCACTTAAAGCGCCAGCGCAATCTGCAGGGGGAGATCCCTCATTTGCATAGGGGCATGCCCTATGGAAATGAGGGAATTCCTTTGACTCTATGCGCGGGGCCAGCACTATATTACAGATGCGGGTGCAGAGTCAAAGAAGCCCTCAGGAGGCGCACTGACAGTGTGCCATTTCTAAAGGTGGTGCACTGTCAGTGTGCCTCCTGACAGCAGCCCTCTGACAGGGAGTAAAGGGGGTCCCATGCATGCAGCCTGCAAGCGGATCTCTAAACCCCTTTGAAAGTGCAGGTGGGTGCCGCCTGCCCTGTGAAAACACGGAGTGGCTGCTCCGTGTTTTCACGTGAATGCACTGCTCCTAGGGTAATGTGAGTTTGCGGCTGCCCTGGGGGCAGCGCATACACCATAATGGGGGGCAAACAGTGATAATGTGTAATACAGCCCCAGATACTACCAATTGGATTGGCTATATATATCTGCAGGCATCAGTAAAACAGCACTGTATGGTTTGAACCATTCCTTCAAAACCATACCCATTAAGTATAAAATAGATCCCTTCCTCTCCAGAACATTCAACCTCACTTCAGGGGTTGCCCATGTTGCCAACACTGTCGAATGCTAACAGGGACCACTTTGCTGTCATCTTAAACTCCTACAAGATTGGATGCCACGTGTACATGGACAATACCCCTCTCCATCTCAAGCTTGTAGCTGAGCTGTTAACCTTTACAACTGGTATACATGTTTTTCACAGGTTTAGCACTGACAAATGTGCTCTCTTTTATTGTTGAGAAAACAGAAGTCCTCCTCGTGGTCCCTGCCAATACAGTCCGATTACCTTAATTGTGGCCTGTGGATTTGGGCATGCCCATCATCCTAGTGGTTAAAGTATGTAACTTTGAAATGGTACTTCATTGAGGCATGATCATTATGACCTCCCCATCTCAAGTTGCCAAAACAATATTCCATCCCTTCTTTCACCTAAATAGGATTTGCCATTGTTCAAAGAGCTCAGAATATTACCCTAAAGCTTACAGTAGCAATCTGTCTGAATCACTGTAACAGCTTATAAACTGGTCTCGCCAAAAATCACTCTCAAAACTCCTAAGAGTCCAGGACTATACATGTCACGTGTTCTTTGACTTAAATGATTACATCACTTTAGCACTGAAATGCATTTATTGACTCTAAGTTAAAGAATGGAACATTAACATACAAAATCCCTGGTTTTAGCTGCATTGTGAATACTGGTATATACAATCAACCACAAACATTAAGTCTGTCAATTAGAATCTACTGACTAAACAACCAGCCAGATACAAGAAATTTGAATAACTGAGTCAATCGGTAGAAAAAGCTTTATTCGAGTTATACACTCATAAAAGCACACACATATAAATTCATACATTTTTTTAAAACTTCAAACATTCAGTAACAATCAGTTTATAGTTAAAAATACATAATACATGAACACAAAAAGTTGTTACCAATTAGGGTAAGAAAAGCTTTTTCATAGTATGCGGAAACTAAATGTATGTTGAGATGTAAAAACCTCCGCGTTACGGACCATTTCCAGTATTTACACACTAAAAACTCATACTATACATGTTAGCCGCAATTTAAGGTTAAAATTCATATATATCTCCCAGTAGATGTTTGCAAGGATAAGTCAAACAATGGAAAATGTAAAATTCAAAACACATTAGAAGATAGAGCCCTCCTCCTTATGGACCATGCCCACCCCAGATACTTTGCCGTTCCAGTTACGACGGGCATTTCAGTGGAGGAACAAATAATTCTCAACCCCTCAACACCGCTTAGGACACCAAGGTTCCTACAAACTGGAGCCAACCAGGATTTTCTTGGATTTAAATAAGCCTCGCATAGGAAAAGAAAATGTGCAATACTTTCGTTGGGGGCCCCACATGACGGGCAGCACGAACTACTACTAGTTCTCCAGCTGGCCGTCAAACACCTCAGGGGGAGAGAACCTGCCCTTAACTGGAAAAATAATTTCCTGTCTAGTGGAACAGTTATACTGTCCCAATACTTTTCTAGGGATGGTCTCTGTTTAATTTCCAAAAATCTACACCCCATGGATTCAGAGTTTACACTCCTCCAGAGTTTCTGATCGATGTGGTCCCAATATATTTCTTTGATACTAGATTTACTGGGGAATACTTCCCCAAGGGGGTTGTCCCATAGTTTGGAGAGCCCAAGCTCAGCAAGGACGTCCCTTAGCATTTTTAGCCATGTAATTTTACGAAAAGCATCTGACTTGGCTAATGCTAAGAACCCCTCTGCGTAGTGTCTTATTTCCATGGTTGTCCATAACCGTCTCCAATAGAGGATAGGCCTCAGTCGGGCACGGTCACTAAGCGATCTTCTGCCTAGATCAAAACCAAGCGGAATTAATGGGGTACTTTGGGGGAGACTAGTTATCCCTCTCAAAAACCTGTTCTCAGATCTTTGAAGGGTGGTAAGACTCTCAAAGCCCCAGACTTCAGCCCCATAAAGGGTTGCGCCCAAGGCTTTTGCGTCATAAACCATGAGAACAGGTTTTATAGGCCTGGTTTTGGATTTTACTTGCTCGACCCTGAGGGCTCCTGAAATCTGCTGGTGTTTTAACCCCGCCTTCTCTATATGTCTTGACCAACCAAGTTTACTTGATATCTCCACCCCAAGGTATGTAAAAACATTTACTAGCTCTAATTTAATATTGTTCAAGAAAACCTTGGGTTGGGATTGGCACTTTTGCCCAAAGGCCATCAACTTGGTTTTATTTACATTGACCTCAAGTCCCCGTTCTTTGCAGAATGAGTCAAATATGTTCAGGGCTCGCTGGAGACCCGATGGGGTCTTGGATACGATCAAGGTGTCGTCAGCGAACATCAGAATTGGAACTCTGATGCCCGCTAACGAGGGTGCGTCAACCATTGCCTCCAAAATCCTATCTACAATGCCATTAATGAACAGGGAGAACAGCAGGGGTGCCATTGCACATCCCTGCCGTACCCCCCGCTCAACTGGGAAGTTGGTGGTGGATTCCCCATTCCTCCCCCACTGGACCTTAGCATAGTTGCTTTCATGGAGACGCATTATCATTGTGAGCAAATCCAGTGGGACCCCTAGCTTAGACAGGACCTCCCACAACATGCACCTGGGCACCAGATCGAAGGCAGCCCTTAGATCTACAAATGCTACATAAAGGCTGCCTTTACCCAGGAGTACAGTCCCCCACCGTAGCATGGTGAAGCGAAAAATTTGATCGACCGTACTGGTTGCACGTCTGAATCCTGCCTGGAAGGGGGATAAGGCATTGTTATCATCTACCCAGGCCATAAGTTTGTCGACCAACATCTTCCCCACTACTTTTTGCATGGTGGCCAGCAAACTTATTGGTCTATAATTTACCGGTAGCGACCGATCACCTTTCTTAAAGATCGGTATTATTATTGCCCCCTTCCAGATATTGGGGATTTTTGCCCCTTTGGCTAGGCCATTTCCCAGCAAGGTCGCGTATTTTGCCCACTGGACCTTGTCGTATTTAAAAATGTCTGAAGGGATTCCATCCAGCCCAGGGGCTTTCCCCCCCTGCAAAGTTGAAATTACAAGTTCCGCGTCCTTGGTCAAGAATAGATCACCCTTGCAAAATACCATAGGGATTGATTCTGTGGGCACTATATCCCTGCTCTCAGCATACTGGGGTTTAAAATACTCGACCCACAATGCCTCATCGACATTGTTGTCGGGATTTTTGGGGGCGCCCCCTCTTCCCCATTTAACAATTTTCCAGAAAAGTCTGGAATCCTTTTGCCCTGAGGCCTCGAGTAGCTCCTCCCAATACTCCTCGTCCCACCGCTTCTTAGCCTTGCGGATGCTATCATTATATTGCTTCCTGGTGGCGCTAATCGAGGCCTTGTCCCTGCTTTTAAGTGCTCTGCCCAACTCCAGTCTAGCTGCCCTACACTGTTTGTTGAACCAGGTCGCCAATGTAATTGGTACTTTTCTGTTAGTCTTCAGTGGCTTGATAAAATACGGTTTTATCAAGGTGAAGAATGTGTCATGTATATCGGTTATTTGGATAGAGCCTGGTATTACAGGATCTGCCTTTTCCATGGCAGCAATAGCATTGTCTACCTCCAAATTAATGGATTCCAGGGTGGCCAAATTGGCCAGGACATATGGCCATTTCACCCTTCTTGAGTCGTTAGCCATAACAGGTACGCTCCCACTACCTGGCACTGGGTTGGCTCGTGCGGCCCTCCACCATGAGTGGGAGACACAGAGGGGGTTATGGTCACTTTCTACTCTCCCCACAATTTCCATATCACCCACGCCACACCATAACTCAAGGCTACAGATGACGTAGTCGATCCTACTTTTATTATGTCCATTGTCGAATGTACAATTGCCACCTTGGTCGCTTTTTGTCCTACCATTAAGGGCCCTTAGCCCATACTCCAAACATAACGCATTCAACAACAATCATAACCGGGCGCTTCCTGTGGAACTGGAAAATTACTATCTCAATTTCAGGAAAGCTTTACAGACCCATCTCTTCACCCTGGAGATTCACTAGTCCAGTTCTATTCACAAATTGTATTTGATTTCACTATTCTTACAGCAAGGGTCCTAAGAATGGATTTGCCATCACCACTACTAGCTTCTAGGGCTCTTACTCAATTTCAAGGCTTGTCATGGATCCATGATAATATTCAGATGTAGGGATCCAATACCTAATTCTATCCTTGCTAGCTGGCTGACTGATTTAATCAGCAGCAGGTTGCCCAAAAAGTCAATCTACTGCAGTTAACTATTCCTTCCTATATATGTACCCATGTTTCAGTAGTGCTTTAATGCCACTATTAGGTGGATAGTTTAATTTAAGAAAAGGATCACATTAAATAAAATATAACAAGAAATATATATGCACACTTTCCGCAATGTTTTTCTCAATTCAGAGACTGAAAGATTACCTGAAGTTTGTATTATTTACAAGCTCCCCCAAATGTATACAGAAAGCTTTAGGAGTCCCATCATTCTTAGCACTTGATCTCTAATAATATATATATATTGATTGTCGAAATGTTGACATAGTGCAATAGAATTGTCGAAATGTTGACATAGTGCAATAGAAATTGTTGAATCGATTTAAGTTCTACATTAACGATGTTTGTTATTGAGTATTTTCTTTATGTCCATTGTGTATTGAAACAGTTGTGGGACTATAAATATGGCAAAAAACAAAATGGTGGTTACTTGATAAAGGCTTACGCCGAAACGCGTCGTCTTGGGTTAACGAGTGCACAATAAAGGGTTTGTGCAGGATTTCCTGGTGTGCCGTCTCTGTTTCCTTCTAATTGGTGGGATCCAGTACCTGCAGACATTAAGGTAGCGGCTGCTGCTACCGACGGCATCAGCGTTGACTGGTCGAGGGTCGTTCGAGCAGCAGTGTGAACATATATATATATATATATATATATATATATATTCCATAGATACATATAATAATATAATCTTTATTCAGCATTTAAAATTATAGCCATAAAAGAGACAATTTAAAAGAAATCACACACAAGTATATGCATGAACCGTAAAGATGCTGGGTATACAAATATAGAAAACACGAAATTCATTATCGCTATTTATCCCTGCTAGATTCCTAAATTCATCACACTCATACCAGCCATTTATTAAGTTTTAAAAAAACATAATCAATAACATCCTGCTTAAAGTTAATTTAACACAATTAGGGCTACACAAATACTTCTAACAACGAAGTAACCGACGGTACAGAGCATACCTAGAAGCCTAAAAATGTGCAACATTGAATATGAAACACCAACGACGAGATAAACAAACAGAAAGCTATTGGAGGATGCATATTATTATCTGAAGTGTATGATTTACCGCAATATAAAAACCATTTACATTATTGTTGTTATATTTACTTTTAAAACAAGAAGAATGGAGTTGCAGTCTATAGGGAACACATTCAGCCGCCAAATACACCTATTAGATAGTATTCGACTCCTACCATTTATATAAATTCAGAAC
The DNA here is from genome assembly GCF_964263255.1 of Lissotriton vulgaris. Lineage (NCBI taxonomy): Eukaryota > Metazoa > Chordata > Amphibia > Caudata > Salamandridae > Lissotriton > Lissotriton vulgaris. The sequence goes on from NC_141696.1 coordinate 1,165,746,828, forward strand.
TACTTCTCATTTGTTAATGGGATTTTTGTACCTTCATAAGGTAAGATAAACAGCAGGAGCCCCGTTATCACAGAAATCCAGTCTATTTACGGCACAATTAAAATGCAACTTCCTTACCAACTTTCATAGTTTGATTCATGCCTTAGAATGAGAACACTACTAATTACATTACACTTCAAGTAAAAACTATTTTATACAGTTTCAGGGTGACTTAACATATTTGATACATTCAACTTGAAACATACATATTCCAAATATGAAACATATTTTTTGAAAGCCACCATCGACTTAAACTGGAAAATATCACACTTTATATTCCATTAGCTCGCATGCCAACTAACCAATCAAGGGAGTGAAATATGTCCCTATAAATAAGCAAATCACAATATCGTTTTTGGCAATGCTCAAATACAGCAAACCACTAGACGTTCGACCACTAGAATGCTCAATTTTAGGCTACAATCAAAGAACTGCGGCTGACTCGTTCAATATAGAAATTTCAATAAACACCAGGAGTACAGACCTCATCCAGTGATCATGCTTTGTGGAGTTCACCTATTAACAAGAGGCTGCAAGCATTGTGAAAGATTAATAGGATCTGCAACTCATCTTTTAGGTAAGAAAAAACTTTTGAAACGCATTTCAGTAACTGTTGTCCTTCAAGGAAGTGAACAATCTGAAGCAAATAAGACACATAGGGGTGATACAGAAAAAGCAATTATAAAAATATGTTTTTTATTTAATAGCCAAATATCTGTCTTGGAAAGTATTCAGAAAAAACTTGCATAGAAGCACTAACAGCCTAAAACGTTACGGAATAAAGGCTTCCACTTTTTGGTGGATTGTCTCTAGTCCAAATTTAAATATCAGAAGAACAAATATTCTTTAAAAGTTCAGTTCATCGCAGAAATACCGATGAAACAGGACGCCAAGAATGTACTTATTGAGGTAATTAAAAAACCCGTTATCTAATACAGATACCCGAATTTCAAATCTGTACTTCCTCAAGATTCTTATGCATAAGAGGCAAATCACACTGAAACCCTTGAACTTATCACACTTCTTAGACATAAATAAACCATTTGGAAACCCAAGACCTAAACTCTTAATAAATTTCAATCACTGGATGGCTTACAATGACAGTTAATATATCAAAAAGGCTTAAACTGATTTGAAAAGTGTTGTCTTTTTAATCGCCAAAACCTTTAATGATTTAAGCAAGATCATATCTTAGCGATCGCTTTTAGGGAAGGATTTCCATCTTGTCTGACTCAATCAGGATCTTTACTAGATGTATCACTTATTCTTAGAAATGGGGGTCTTTAGTTGACAGAGGTAGGTACCTTTGTCCAAGTAGGTACCCTTGCTTCTAGTCTGGTTCCTCTTGAGTCCAGAATTGATCTAAAGTTCTGAGGTTTAAGGTCTACTATTTATACCCCATTTTGGCTTTGTTCTCTTTTGCCAGGGTCTCTGAGCCCAGTCCAAACCAGCTTTGTTATCACTGGTGCAGTATGACCATAGGGGGTGGAGACAGCCTTGTGCAAGGGAGACAAGCCCTGGTCAGGTGCAAGAAAAACTGCTCCCACTACTCTAAATGCAGCCAGATCAGATCTGAGTCCTCCAGGAAGGGCCAGGCACACTTCAACACCCCCAATAGCTGTCTACAATGAATGCACATACCCAGCCCGCATACAGGCAGAGGAACACCAAATGGTTGAACAGGAAAAGGCCTACTTTCTAAAAGTGGTATTTTCAAACACACAATTTAAAAACCATCTTTATTAAACGATGGGTTATTAAATTATAAGTTCCGAGAGCCTAAACTTTATTTCTCTATAAAGTCCCAATGAGAAGTTATACTTGTTAAGATGTTACACAGTATTTCCCATTCTATCCTATGAAGCAGATAGCCTTTCAATAGTGAAAAACGAAATTGGAAGTATGTGGACTTGCCAGGTCGAAATGGCAGTTCACAAATACGCACAGACACTGCAGTGGCAGGTCTGAGATAGCTTTTCAGAGCTACTCATCTGGGTGGCACAATCAGTGCTGCAGGCCCACTAGTAGCATTTAATTTACAGGCCCTGGCACACTCAGTGCACTTTACTAGAGACCTATAGGTAAATCAAATATGCCAATCAGGGAGAACCAATTGCCATAACAATTTACACAGGGAGCACTTGCACTTCGACACTGATCAGCAGTGACAAAGTGCCCAAAGCATCTGAGCCAGCCAAAAATGAAATCCAGCACAGCATCAAAAATACAGGTGATAGAGCCAAAAAGTAAGGGGAAATCCCCCCAAAGATGCCAAGTCTAAAACTAATACTGAACTTAGAAGATGAAGTTAACAAGGACACAGCATCCTGATTATTAAAAGAATGGGAGGCGCTTAAGGTGGTGGTCAGTGAGCACTGCACAGCCACATCAGCCGGGCATGTGTACAGTTAGACCACAAGATTACGCAACAAGAACAGCTGCTTGATACCTTCAATAGGGCTGAGCACTATAATCCTTCTTAGCACCACCGGGCGGCAGCTAAAAGGGAGAAATTATTGGAGTTATTAGAGAGGTACAAAGAGATTTGACTATCCACACTATGTCACCAAGGCACATAATGAGTGGTTCAGGTCTGGAAGACTGCTTACACAGCTTACTAACCCTACTAAATACCAATCCCAGATATTATCCACCCTGGACCCTATGGGGCATGAACTATTCAAACAGGAGGAAATTAATGCAATGTTTCAGGATTATTAGACTCAACACTATGCTGTTCAATCGGGCCTGGGTTTACCTGGAGGGGGCATGGTGGTTCAAGAGGTGAGGGGGTCTATCAAGTCTCTGGCAAGGGGGAAGTTGCCGGGTCCAATGGCTTGCCTACTGAATTTTACTCGACTGTGGGTATCTTGGCTCCTGTATTTATTTATTTATTTGAATAGTTTTATAAAGCACGAACAAGACCCACAGGGGTATCAGAGTGCTGTACAGAGTTGGTGCAAGCAATGGTACAAACACAATGTGAAAGTAGGTGAAATTACAACATGGGGAAAACATTCAGGTTAAGATTAGCCCTATAACACGAAGAGTAAAACATCATAAAATAAAATGCACCAAAGAGGTGCAATACAAATCATGGAATTTTAATAAAAACAAGAGCGAGATCACCAGTTAATGCAATTAAGGTGCCATCGAGGACAAGATCAAAATAATGTAAAAGAATACAATAAAACACATAAGTGTAGTACAACAAGAAATATGGTATTAATAAAAACAAGAGCATGATCACAGGTTGAGAGTGTTAAAATGTGTTCAGCAGTAGTAGTTTGACCAGTTTTTTAAAGGAAGTAGTAGGAGGATTGGATCTGATTTCGGATGGCAAGGATTCCAGATTCTCGGAGCAAGACCAGGGTCACCAGCCCATTTTCCAACCTAGGGATAATCAATTACTATTGACCAAACTTTACAACACCACAAAACACCAGAGACCCTCTCTTCCACCATGTGTTGAGGTCTGATTGTCCTGGTTTCAAACGAGGAAAAGAAGATGACCTTGTTTCTTCCTAGAGACCACTCGCAATCTTTAAACATAGATTGCAAAATACTCAGTAAAATGTTAGTCAACCATCTGCTGCTTCGGTTCCAAGACCTGATACACCCGGATCAATCTGGGATTAGAGCACAGTGCAGCACGGTCCATAATATAAGACAGTTGATGCAAGTCTTGCACTCTTCCATTCGGGAGTAGCCCACAGAATTAGCATTAGCCATAGACATAGAAAAGGCCTTTGACTCCCTATATTAGGACCTCCTGTATACAGCTATGGCCAGCATAGGCTGAGAAGGGGGTTCCTTAACAAGACAAAACTGTTGCACATGGCCCAACTGCTCGGGTTATCTAGAGCCCCTGTGCTATTCAAAGAAGCATCAGACTTGGGAGTATTCTGTCTCCAGTACTGTTTGCGATATCGGTTGAGCCCTTGGTGTTATTGCTCAGGCAGGATAATTCCTTTCACAGGCTGTGCCTAGGTTTCCCTCCGTTCTATATTACACTATACACAAATAATGATATACTGCTATATCTCCACGGGGAACGATTATATGTAGAGCATTCTCCCACTTTGGGAAGGTGTTCAGCCACCAAGCGAACTGGGGCAAATGTAATGTTGACCATTTCATCTCTGCGCCAGTCTATCTCCTTTTTGATCTGTCATATGGAATTGATTAAGTGAGCGAAATGTGAAGGGGCTGCATTGCAGGGGGAAGCACGGCGGGGCATACCCTGCTGGAGACCCAAGTTTTTATAAGTATGGGATGCTATTTTACAGAATTGCCCCCTGAATGACAGCTCTGGTAGATTTCTGACGGGCACTGGGAGTGACGAGGGAGACACTGACTGACTGCATGATTCTAGTCAAAGATTACAGTCCTCTTGATCCTATCGAACCCTTCTATGGCCCTCTCAGGTAAAACTGCAAAAAGCACAAATGGGTCGGGAGGGATCGATCTACCAATATTTACATAATAAGGGACTCTAAATTCCCTTATACTCAGAGCAGAAAGTCTCCACACCAATTTTAATCTACATCAATGATTGCATACCTAATCATGAGCAAGATTACCAATTTTATTTATAGTAATCCATCATACAAATAAATGTTTTTGTGTAATCATATCAAAACAAACAATTTACACATAAATATACACATATATCTACAACAAATATGTACTACTGATAACAGAAACAGACAAAAAATATATATCATTCTTGTCAGAAACATAAACTGACACACTGGCTCACATGTCATAGATGTGAGAGAAGATTTAATACTGCCCCATAACTCTAACATTGCTACCTCATTTTGCTAAACTCGCTCCAGCATGTTGATCAGTTGCATGCCTATCCGCTTAACCGCAGCGAAAATTCTGCTGCGGTGCGGCACGTTGATCGAGTGGGCGGGGCCGCGTTCACCAATGGACGTGCGCAGCACTAAAGAGGTATTGCTTGCGACTGCCTTTTGCCGACAGAAGCAGCGATGGGGCTAATATTGAAATGTGTTCTTTTTTAATTTTCCATCTCAAATATGGATACCCCATTAACAGTACCCCCTTCAGAGTGGCCAATTTTGACATTCCATTACCCTCCTACTTGTTATACTTGGCAGTGGGACCCTCCCAGCCCTTTATCACATGTTACCTCGCATTGCATACTGTTCTGTTGTATGTGTATATGGGCGGAACTCCTGGGCTGTATATCCTTGATGGCAGGCAGGGGGAGTACCTGCAGGGTGGTGACGTGAGGAGAGGGGGGGGCAGGGTGGGGGGTAGTAATGTATGGATTACGGAGTTTTACAGGTAAGTAAGTATTTAAATAAATGAAACGAATTTCGTTGCGCCCACAGCATCGCATTTGGGGATGCAGTGGGCTCAACGAAATTCGTTTTATTTATTTAAATGTTTACTTACCAGGGAAGCTCCGTAATCCATACATTACGACCCCCCACACTATCATGTAACATAGAGTATTTTTTATTCACATTTTTTAAAGGGCCTGAGGTGTTCCTTTCACAGGTTTTATACCTGAACCAATATACATTTTGCAGCATGCTCAACAGACTATATATACACAAAAGGTTATGTTACAATTTCGAAATGATTCAGTCTTGTAGGTTTTGCTTGTGGGGTCCTGAAATTTACCACATTGATTTTCACAACAACAAAAAACACAAATGCTATTACCACATTTGTGGAATCCAGATACCTCCACTAATATGCTTTTTACAGGACGTTTAAAGTATCTTTAGTTTTGATATATACATTAGTTTAACTCGGAGAGAGGCTTATGAATATGAGTTAATAGTTGTCAGTCTACTCTTAGGTCCTTACTCTCTATTGTAAACAATCTGACGCAAATGTCGGTCCACGGCAGACTCGCAGGCAAACAAATGAAAGTGAACACATCAGAATCAAAATAGCTCAGAAGTATCAGGGCTGGAGATTTTTCATTTGTATACCCATCCTTGCATTTAATCAGATAAATATGTGCAATATGTTTTACAGGTGATTTCATTAACACTGGAGAAAAGTACACACGCACAATGAATTACTATGTATTTCGTTTGCACTGACAACATGAACAAAGATGGAACGCATTTCTGGTTCAGGAAATAACATAAAAGATATTAGTAATGCAGTCCTATGTTTGAACTTCAAAACATGGATGGATGTGAATTCAAAAGTATGAACGTATGTAGGGCAGCACAATCTGCTTTAAACTGGGAGCGAGGATGTATGCCCCACCACAAAATCAGAAGTACCTCCTGTTTTTCCATTCCAAGCCTAACATTCTAGGCATACACATAAAAGGACCAATGCGACATTTTTCTCTCAAAATGAATGTGTATATGTCTTCCAAACTGCTGAGTTTTGCAAATGCTGTCCATTGCATTCCCCTACTAAGACCATCTTGTCAATTGCATTGCGATTTCTGGTTATCACACACTAGTTCTTAAGGTGCAGCTTTGAACAACAAATAAAAGAAGTAAGCAGCTGCCAACACTTTATCGTTTCATTTGACCAAAGTTGCTTTTCTTGTTGCAAAGTTTAAATATCGAATTAGGCTGTTTACTTTACTTTATTATTATAACTATAAAACCAACACTGGCACCATGCTCACCAGCACCACACACAGAAATGCCCACCAGCTCCACACACAGAAACTGGCAAAAGATAGTGGAAGACCAGTGGAACTACTCTCTCAACTCCCACCTCCCAGACACAACCACCATCACTGGCTCAATTCAAGGAGGACCTAAAGACTTGGCTCTTCGACTGAACTGCAATGCCTTTAACAGATCAGCATTTACCCCCCCCCCCCCTCCCCCCCAGACATTGACTTTAGACCCTAATTGGTGAGTAGTCGTGCTCTACAAGACACTTGATTGATTTATAGAGTGGTGGAAAAAACAGCAGGATTGTTGCAAGACAATATGGAAATAGGTCCTCAATGGTCGATGCCCAAGACTCCACGTCTTGCTCACAGATGGCTCCTGCAATGTCATTTGGAAATAGGGCACTATTCATTCTGCTTTTCCTGATGCACTTTTTAATTCGTTCAAAATTATAATTTTGGACAGAGATCTCTTCTCCTTTTGGATCACTTTGATATCGGACTGTGAACGTGTCTCCTGGTCCATCACTTGGTTGTTGCGAGTAATTAATTGAGGCATTGTCATAGAGCGAGCAGATGTGCATTTTCTAGCCTTAGTGTAGCATATATTTCCTTGTCCCATAGAAGTTTCTTTTTGTAGACAGTAATACTCAACCAGAACTTTTTTTGATGTCTTTCGGGGCAGGCGATGCAAAGTTCCATCCATTTTTGATCTTCGTGATTTCGTTATGCCTCCCAAACTGCTTTTTGTAAGCTTTGCGGAGGCAGTTCACTTTGATTACGTGAGCTGCATCATGGTCGGCTTGATTTTCTCTGTTCAAGAGCTGCATCTCTGCTTTGAATTGTTTTGTGTACAAGGAATTGTTGGAATAAGGTTTGTGTTGTTTATGCATTTGCCCAGCTTCGGCTAGGCTTGCCATGGATCTTTACCCAAGCTAATATTGGATTTATTTTGTGCTGATGTATTTCGCTAAAGGTTACGTTCCACCAAGCACATTTGATCATCAAATTCCATCTGATACTTTTCCAGCAGTCCAGATTATTACACGACCCCACCGTACAGAAGAGAGATCATCTTTTGCAGCTGTTGATGGTGAACTTCTGATGGAGATGGTCACATTTGCATTGATTATTAATATGGCCAGGGTTGATTTAGAAAATAGTTACTGAGATGAAAGTATAGTCTAGTACGCCTAATTTTTTATTTGAAATATGCATGTGGAACATGGGCTGATCTTCATGGAACCGACAATTTATTGTATGGAGACCCAAACTTTGAAGATAGAAAGAATAGTTTTCCCAATAAGTCGCCTCTTTGGGCCTTTGTGACCAAGGTAGTACTTGCTCAACAAGCATCAACTATGGAATCTTGATTTGGTAGCAGGTTTCAATGAAAGTCACAAGGAACAATCAGTGGGGTATCGCTGAATCAGACAAATAGATCTGTGAGATAATATTACATTTTTAAATACTTTCCAGATTCTCTTTCGATGCAGGGTTGATGTACACATCAGAATTAGCGAGCCTAGTTGCAAGTCAAAGTCCCAGTTTTCAATTTTTATGCTCAGTCATTATGTAATCTTTCGAAATTAATATATATATATATATATATATATATATATATATATATATATATATATATATATATATATATATATATATATATATATATATATATATACCCCCTTTGTGTCCTCTTTGCTTTTAGATTTTACTGCAGGTTACAAGGAATTCATAATATACCTATATAGGACATTCCATTTTGTTCCATGATTTTTGGATACAAATTATATTTTTCAATTTCAGCTATGCCGTGATGTCTGAATCAGTGTGAATCTTTTCCATGCCAGCAACATTCCGCGATAGCAGGGATACATTATGTATTTACTTTGTCTGGCAATTTCAGTTTCCAATGTAGTCCTCGGGCCTTGTGCCAAGAGACCGTGGGCCTCATTTATGAGCCCTTGCGTCACTATTACGCCGCCGGTGCGTCACTTTTTGTGACACACCTGTGGCGAAAAAAATGCGCCTTGTTGCGCCATATTTACAAAGTGACGCATCTAGGTAGATGCGTCACTTTGTAAACCCCTGCGTCACATTATACCTGTGCCAGGTATAATGTATGCAAGGGGGGCGTATTGACGCAAGAAAGGGTTGTAGAAGTGACGCAGTGAAATCTATGAGATTTCACTGCGTCACTTCTAGGACGCCGTTGCGTCAAAATCTTGCGCCTTCCACACAGCAGGCGTAAGACTGACGCAGGCCCTTTCACATGGGACATTGCTGGAGTTGCGTCCATTTTGTGACACACTCCAGCAATGCGTCACTTTTGCGCTTACAGATACGTCAGAAATACTGACGTATCTGTAACTCCTTGCGCAATGATGCGTCATAATGTAAATATGACGCATCATTGGTGTCGCAAGGAGGGCGCAATGAAAAGTGACGCATCGCTGTTTTCACGCAGCGATGCGTCACTTTTCATAAATGAGGCCCTGTAAGTGGAGCAATGATGGACATCTGGAAATGGAGGTCTGGCCCTACGGCGTTTTTAGAGTTGAAGATTTGACATTGAATATTGTAATTGGTGGTGCTTCACAGGGGTTAGCTCTATCATTCTTTGCTTAGAGAATGGATGGGTAGTGAACCTAAGTTGGCTGTGTCACCAAGATACTCTATTCCTCAAAGATCTTGTGTTTCTCCATTATTTATCTTGCTGCTTCTTCCAATGCCCATGTAACAATTGTGGCCTCTTTTTCTCTACTGTATTGCTGCATTACTGCTAGATGACAAATGCATTAAATCTCGATGAGCTGCTAACAGTTTAGTTAGAATACCTCTGTTTAGAGTGCCTCTAACACCTCTTCGATCATATTCTGGATCCAAAGTGGTAGTTAAACTATTATTCCCACCGGTCCCTCATATATTCCTATGGAAGTACTTCCTGAAAGGCGGAATAATACAACAAACAGCCAACAGCATGAGGTAAGAAGGTCATACTCCTCTGAATGGAGTCAAAACACAGTCTATGTATAATTTAAAGAACTGGTGCGTGCTGAACTGGTCTAGTTCTAGCCTATGGCAACTGGTTTTGTCCAGGTTCTCTATGTTCAATACTCACAAATTCCTGTACACCATGTGATTCTCTGCGAAAAATGTGTGCACAAAATTTCAATGTGGATATTCACTCGGCCCGTAACACATATAGCTGGGCACGCACAATCTAATTTTTGATGCTGAGAAGATAATAGTGCTTGACCAATTATCCCCCCCCCAGACTTGGGCAGACCATCACCTTATTTCCTTATTCATAAAGGGAAAAGTAGGTAAAAACTCTGAGGCGATGAAAGATGGTAATGTGCTGGAAGAGACTGGAAAAGAGTGGATCTAGTGAAAGTGGCAGCTAACTTTAGGCAGGACTTTTGAGGAGCCCACGTTAGGTGATCATGCAATCAGCTTAGACAACAAATTGCTTAATTGTCTGGTAAAAAGCATTGCAGTTTCTCTAACAGTGGTGACACAGAGGTACAATGAGCAACATAGCCCTGTTAATGGGACTGGCCGAGCAAAACTTGCTTGAAGCTTAGCTGCTGATGGGCAAATTGGAGACAGGCGGAATCTCCCAAATTTTCTGCACACTATCCCCAACCGGTTTCACTCTCTGAAACAGAAGTCAGAGAAATGGGTTAGGTCCTTAGATTACCTTGAGTGTCTGGTACGTATGACTCCCCTCGAAATTGGGATAGCCCGAGATTCAGGCTCATGCAACTGAACTGCTTGCATTCCTTGCCTCAAGGTGACTCTGGCTGATCTTTCACACCAACTGTCTCCGCTGTCCATGTCTAGGTGCAGATTTTTCCATGTGACCTGGCAATGTCATATTTGATTGTGTCATATTGCCAACAGATAATGGTCACCCTAGCCTGTGTGTCAGACTTCCCAACTGACCTATCACTTACATTACTTTGAGGCATTACTTTGAGTTATTGATTGTTATGTGGGGGGGTGGGGGGGCAGTTGCTGAGACCGTTGTCTAATTGTCATGGCTACCAACGTGGCCAAACACGAAAACTGCCTGAAAATGGAGAATCATAGCTTTACCAATTCTTTTGGAGGGGTACGCTGGCATGGACTGGTGTGCAAAACTAAAGGAATCATCTACACGCCGTCACGTGGCCCATAGGGACATTGTTGTTTTTCACTAACTTAGCATGAGCTCGTTGCAGCTTGCCTGCTGCTTTGCACACTTTACTACATGTCTTTATTTTTTGCAATATTTTCCAAAGACTGCTTTCACATGAGAACTCATCACTGTGTTCGCACTCTGCATGTTCCTGGGATTTTGACTGAACATTATGTGCAAGGTCGAACAACAATGCCCCTTGTTATTTTGTTCTGGCCAGTCTTAGCCATTAGACAAAACATATTGATGCAGCTGTTGTTTGGACAGCGTACTTGGGTTTTTAGTGGGGTGCACTAATAGGTAACACACACTTGGAGAGTGCGTTTCACTACTTTATCAAGAAAGAGGTACTCTTTTTGAGTCTATACTTCTGCCATTTTCCACTAAATGTAGGGAGGAATTTGTCAGTATACAACTCACCACAACCCTCGAATCGAATAATCTTCTTGACCCTCTAAATTTGGTTTTTGAACCGCCCACCGCACCGAATCAGCTCTCTTGGCTTCCACGGATAACATCCGTAACATCTTGGACCAGGGTGGATCCACCTCCTTGATCCTACCTGATCTCTCAGCGTTCTTTGGTACTGTGGCTCATTCAATCCTTCTTGCATATCTCAATTTCTCTGGTATCTGTCTCAAAGCTCCTAATTGATTTTCGTCTTTCCTCTGTTCCTATACCCAAACAGTTTCTTTTATGCCAATCATACCTTATACTACTAATATCCTATGTGGAGTCCCACTGGGGTCCACAATTAGCCCCACCTTGTTCAACCGTCTCGCTCATAACCAAACCATACACATGTATTAGCCAAAGTTCATAAGATCCTTTTGCTATGACACGGTATCGTACATAGTCGAAACCCAAATTATCATCTGCATCTCTCACAATCTACATCAAACACAAGTCACTTTCCAATAATGTATGTCTGTTGTCGCTTCCTGGATGCAACTTAGTTGCCTCAGATTGAATAGTGATAAGATTGGAGAGATACTGTTTGGTAAATATAGGTCTGCTTGGTATTCTCCTTGGTGGCCATCTTATCTGGGCCTCACTCCTCTTTGTAAAAAACCTAGGATTCTTTCTCTATCATAATTTCCATGACCAACTCACAAAATCGCTGCCACATGTTTTCTTCTTATCACAACTGGAGCAAATAACACATTCCTTTACCACTTGATCAAATCAAATCAATGAGTGTATTAAGGTGGGCAACAATGAACATCTATTATTCAGCGCCAATACACCTCTGGGTGAACATGCGCTTTACAAATACATATGTTATGTTAAATCTCTCTGTCCATGAAAGGCCACCAGAAGGATACTTTCACATGTTTCTTAGTCATAGTAGCCCTTAAGTGACCTTCATGAGCTTGGAACAAGGATGAGTTCATTAGTGAGATGGGGGGAACAAATATGTTGGCTCTGAATAACAAACAAGCCTCAACTGATAATTCTTCCACTAGCTTGACAAAAGTTTTCAAGTCAAAATCTAGAATTCTTTCCTTTGGCCATCCTGAGTCTAAATACTTCATGACTATATCCAAAGTTGCATCCTCTTTTACTGGTTTGCACCAGTCAGTTTCTGAAAAGGAATCCACCTGAGGTAAATCTACAGATGCAACAATGCAAACTTCCATATCTTTCTCACAACAAAACTCCTTTTGTTCTTCCACACTATCTGAAAATTGAGAATGATAAACTGCACAACCATTTTTCCCACCTGTAATATATTCTGGGTCAAAATCAAACAGTGAATGTTTGGTTGAAAGTCTAGCAACATGCAGTGTAAATCCTCTACTGCACTTTCCACTCAGTATGTAAACCATTGGCCTGTGGTCAGTTTAAATCACAAAACATCTGTTCTATAAATAATTCCGAAACTTCGTGACCACCCATTATCAAGCCAAGAGCTCCTTTTCAATCACTGAATAGTGCTTGTCAGCACCTGCCAACACCTGGGAAGTGCAATCAGTGTAAATCCTCTAACATACCTTCCACTCAGTATGTAAATCAATGGCCTGTGGTCAGTTTGAACCACAAAACATCTGCCCTATAAATAATTCGGAAACTTCCTGACCCCCGACTATCAAGCCAAGATCTCCTTTTCAATCACTGAATATTGCATCTCAACACCAGTCAACACCTGGGAAGCGTATTCAACTGTTTTAACCTGAGTATCTTTCACCTGAGTGAAAACAGCTCCTAATTCCACATTGCTTGCATCAATCGTCACCACACACTGCAGTTCAGGATCATAATATTTCAGCGACTACTCTTCTGTCCACTCAAAAATTTGTTGGCGCTCCACATTCCATTCAAAGCAACACCTCTTGTTAACATACGGAATAGAAGTCTTAAATATGTTGCATAATTTTGTATGAAACGGGCACAGAATTCACTCATGCAAAGAAACGATTTCAATCCTACTTTATCTGCAGATGGTTTAGCCTGTGTGATGCTTTTGGTTCCATTCCCTGACTGGATACAGTAAGGCCCAAATACTCAACTTTGTCAGTTAAGAAAACACACTTGTCTCTTTTAAGCACAACCCCATGGAGCTGAAATCTTTTTAACACTTCCCTATATGGTGAATAATTTAATACATCATCCTGAAAAATTGTTAACCCTTAGATGCCCTTAAGCATTTTGCACATGACTCTTTCAAAATCCAAAGCTGCTGAAGCCAGTCCGAACACGTGCGGCAAAACTGACATGTTCCAATGGGGAAACGAATCTGGCTTGAGCTCGATTTGGTGACATTCAGAAGCCAAATCTAACTTTGAAAATAATTTTGCCTCCTTCAACCCAGGCAGCAACTCAATAATATTTAATAAAGGGTGAGAATCCACCTCAATCTCTCTATTCTGACAATGGGGATCAACACAGACCCTTAATTCTCCATTATGTTTACCAGCTACCACCAAAGGTGACAATCACAGCGAATAATCAATAGGTTCTATTATGCCCCTTTTACACTGTGATTCCTACTCTTTCTCAAGATCCTGTCATTTATTAAAGGCTCATTTCTCAATTTATGTTTACTATGTCTAGCTCCTTCGTTTACTTTAATCTTGAGTTTTAAATTTCTTACTTTTTCCTACCTGCACAGAAAATACATGTGGATATTGGTTCATGATCATCTCAAACTCTTCATTATTTCTGACTGCCAATACTTGGTCCTTTGTTCCTGGTTTAAGAACCATACCAAACAGACCTTGGTGGAACAACCCTAAAATGTCCTTTGTCTGTTACATAAACTTTACCAGCTATTCTACTACCTTTGAATTCCAAAATATCTTCAATGTATTCACTCAAATCAATGTTGCGTCCTTCATAAGACACAGCTGTACAGTCAAGAGGAATTAGTGGTATTGCTGGCCATATTTTTCATGTAAGTCTTGAATCATCACTGTGATCCATGCCCCAGAGTCCACTAATAGTTTCAACACTTTGTCTCTAACCTTTACATCCATATATGAGTCTACAAATGAATTGGGTTCTCCCATTCTGACATCTTAACATTTAACCACCAGGACCATTTTTTTTAAATCCCTTCCAATGCATTCTTCTTCTTCCTGAGAAAAGTTATCAGTAACACTGACAGCAGAAATGGCAGAAGACATATAGGTCTAGTGTTTACAGTGGTCAGACATGCCTGCATTGAAATTTGTTAAGAGCAACACCACTGTTAAATGTTTCCAGGCTTTGAGGACTATGACAGTATGAAAAAGTAGATTAACTAGATCTGTGAAAGGAGAAGTCAAAAGGGGAAGGCGCAAGAGAAGAATATGGGGCTGATCCTAACCTAATGGAAAGAAGAGCTTTAACATCCTCTTCCACTGTGGCAGGGGAAAATGCCTCAAAAGGCCCCAAATGGAGCCAAGTGAGGCTGTATTTAAAATCTTGAGAGAAGTGATGGGGGTGTTGAGTTGCAGGATTGGTTGGTTATAGAAACAACATTTGACTACAGTTCTAAAGTGTCTCTGTTGAAGTTTTCGATGTTTTCAATGTTATCACCTTGCAGTCCTTATTACTTTTAAAAACGTGTCCAGTCTCGATTCCATACTTTATCTTATAAGCCTTCAGGGACAAGCACTAGAACTGGCTTCTTTCTTTTTCAGCTGACAAAATACTGCCCATTTTCCTTAACTCTAAACTTTACTCTTCAGAATTCTCCACTCTGGAGTTCCTTTGGGAAAACCTCTTAAACCAGACCATTGCATTAATTAGTTCCATCCTCTGCCCAATCTAATCCGGTTATTTAATTATCCTTCTACATGTAGGTTAATGACTATCAAGTCAATATCAGAATTCAAGGTATATTTGGTGCTCCCACACATCAGATAAGTGAGCGTATGCACACTGTTACCAATCAACTATGTGCAGACATTCTGAAACTATACCCTGAGAAGTATGAGGCTCTCATTCTTGCAGTCCCAACTTTCTAATGGAATCCTACCTTCTGGTCTTTAAGGCTCTTATTTGATACAGACCTCATCAGTAGAATTCCAGTCTTTCTCGTTGATACTCAGCTCACTTGAGATCCCCAGATGTGTATGGTGGTCATTTATTACTGGATTGTTCTTAATAATTTCAGCAAAATCCATCCATGATGCTTCTTGGTCATCGTAAAATGTAGTATCAGTGGTTATATGTTCCCACCTGCTCCTCAGCAACTCTTTATTCTTACTTTCCCAAATACCTTCTCTCACACTTTCAAACAGTACCTAATATTGATGCACCACCGCTTCTTAAGTCTCAGACACCATGCATAATAGGAGCACCCACTAGCTGCTTGTGTCAAGAAGAATCATGTCCATGAGGATATGTACCTCCTTTCAGAAAGTCTATGATACTGGTTTGTTGTTACTCCTACTCAAATGTAGCATATCACCTCTGTCACTTTTTGCCATAATCAGTCTGCTTTGTTAGTGATACCAAACATCACACTAGAATCAATGTACTCTCTGTCATACAGTGACCCTAAATTTTGGCATGCATCATTACTCTCTGTGTCGCTTGTTGGGCTATAACTAATTGCAGAAAAGCCCAATATATCAGAGTAGGGGAGTATGAGAGGGTTATGAGATGAATCTGAGTTTCCCAAGACTTCTTCTTTAGTACTCAATTTTTCACTTCAGCGATGCTCTTGGGCTTGATTGTTAACCTCAAAAAAAGGTGCACTATTAATATTGTGTTCCTTCTGCCTCACAAAGCAGCACCTTTTAACACAAGCCTGGCTAGTCACTTTTATATATCACTTTTATACACCATTGAGAGGTAATAATGAGACTAATAAAAGTAAGTCTTCTAGAAACGTTTTGTAATTTAAGATTGTAGAAGGTTTTGTCAATGTGGAGAGCTGGAGGTCAAGGATTTCAGACACCTTACGCATAACCATGATGTGGGAAGCACTCTCCTCAGTGGCAGCGGCAGAAGATGAAAGGAGACCTGACTCAGGGGAGTTATCAAGGCCACCAGCCTCCTACAGGTCATCATACAAGTTCTCCTTGTGAAAAGGGTATCCATCTCATTAGCCGCATCATAATCGTTATTCAAATTTGTGGCAAACAAGGAATGCAGGATGTTCTGTTGTAGAGGCACATCAAGTCGGTGAAATGGAGTCTCAATGGCGCTCAGGCATATCTTCGATCGAGGTCAAAGCTGCGCCAACTCGACATCAGTTGGGGCCTTGTCTTTTGACATCAGCATTGATAAACCGGGAACTGGCGTGGACCGTGGCAGCGCAGGTGGAGTCGAGAATGGAGCTGGAGGTGGCCCCATTATGGGCTCAGAGGGTCTAGCTGACGCCGAGGGTAAACCTGCCAATGATAACCCAGGTGAAGAACCTGTCAGAGCCCTGGGGCATGCAGGCGTGCCAGAGGGATTTGGCAATGAGCTGAAGAGTCTAAGTATAGTCGCACTGAACCCTTCAATCTGTTTAGGAGTGCTGGGTGGCCCCGGGAAACTCAAGTTGTGCTAGAAGTTGTGGGATCGGCTCTGAAGTCAGACAACTTTGGGATGTACAGTGCCACCACTGCACATTTTCAGGGGACTGTGAGTGCGGGAAGAGGCAGAGTCCTGCCTAGACTTTTTGTGCATTTTCTTCAATTAACATGAAGATTTGGATAGAGAGAAGGACAGATCCTCTGTAATGACTCCTACAGCTTCTGGATTTCGAAAGGGACTGGAACAGAATTTTTCGACTTTGACTGGTCCCGTCACAGAGTCCTCTGGTGTTTAGTGATGTAGACCTTTGCCTTGCTGTCTCGTATGCCTTAGGGTTCATTGACACACAGTCACAGCAGGCTTTAGAGTTGTGGCTTGACCCCAGGCACCACAGTCAAATTTGATGCGGATATGTCACAGATTTTGTTTGTGGCATTCCTTACAGGGCTCAAAACCATTTTGGTTGACATGCTCCTTGCACAAAGTAAAACTCATTTTTCTAGAGAGGTAAGTATCTTAAAGAGACAATAGGTAGCTCCAGGTCCACATCTGGTGGAGCTGAAAGAAAGGAACTGAATTCTGCACGTGGGAGTGGTGCCTATATAGACAAGTCATTTCCAGAGCGGAAAGGCGTCAGTGCAGATCAGCCTGGTCCCACCTACTGGACCGGTATAGGTACAGCTGAATAGTTTCCAGATCCAGTCTGATGCCTGGGGAATATTCAAAAGGTGAGGAATCTGCGGCGAGAAATCTCTATCAAAAATGTACATACTGAGGCAACAGGTATTATACTAACATGCTGTACTCACACTTGTAGTTGAGGCCTACTTAGACTCAGACTACCAGTGCCCCCATATGCTGGCGCTAATTACTCAACCCAGTAAATACCAACAGTGCGGGATGAGGGATTTACCAGGTCCAGTAAATACCCTCTATTCCAAGTTTTCACTCGGAAATCGGGCATTAAGCATGGAATTTCGTGGCTATTTCACTACTGCTTGTCAATGTAAATTCTGGGCATTTTTCAAAATTTCAACAGGTTTGTCCTAAAGAAATTGATCTGCTGGAAATTGATAGTGTGTGATATTTATCACAGCCAGTAATTATCCCAAGCAAAGAATTCTGCAGGCTTGGACATCTGATCACTGCACAAACAGGAATTTGCCCATGGATCAACATTTTGCCCAATATTCATAATCACGCCTAAATGAAAAATTTGGGACAGGATAATTTACCACATTGGTAAATGTATCACTCCAAACTTGCAGTATTTATACAGTGTGGTAAATATCCATCCCTACCCGTCCCACTTGGAAACATGCTAGTAGTGAAATGGTAACCTAACCACCAGTCCAATTAAGTTTCTTCTGTGTGATGTTTGATAGACACAAACGTAGGATGAAAAGATTTGTGTGAATAAGCAAACGCCAACATAGGTCTAACCCGTCACCATAACACCTTCATTAAAAAGAAACTGAATATAAAACTATTTTTAATATCTATAGCACCTTGATTGAAACCCTTGGTATAGAAGGCAAGAAGCACTAAACATTCTCAGAAAGCAGCTCTTCCAGCCTGCTGAGGTCAGTTTTCGAGGGCTGGTAGCAGGAAATCTGTGTCCTTACCAGAAAATCTACAAAGCCCATGGAGCACTGTGGCTAAGCTTATTTGGTCTCCTCAGGAATGTTGCTGAATAACAGAAATACACCACGAGATTCCCACAAAACTGCTACGGCTGCTTAAGACAGCTTACTCAGTTGCTAAATGTCATGCTAAATTATAAACAATGTAATGGTAAAATGAGGAATGTGTCTGAACAATAGATACCAGAAATGACTCTGATGCGCGCTCACAATGGGAGATTCTGCCAATCGTTTCACCAATAAAAAAACAAGACGTTTTTGATAGTAAAGTGCAATGCCAAATTCATTGTTAAAAAGGGTTCTACAGAGTCTAATGTTGAAGTTTCCAAACTTCGATTTAAAAGTTAGGGTACGGAATACAGAAGTGAAAGCCGCAAGTGCCTTCTGTAAGACTCACTTTTTCCCCTCATGTATTTATTTATTTAAGTAAAATTCTCTCTTTAAAGCATGTTATTATGAATGCATTGGAGACAGGGAGAATTGGCAATGAGAGCATGCATGATGGTTTGTGCATTGGTCTGTTCTGGACACTGCACAACGCACAAGAACAGAGGCAACAGCAGCAAAATCTGAGTCTGTAATGATTAATTATTTACTAAGCATGATGTTTGTGGAGGACCCTTAAGAAGTATACACACTGCACGACTCAAATAAAGCATCGGTCAAAAAGCTGACAATAAATAGTGCAGGATTGTCTAAAATGATATTACCATCTTAAGTGACTATTTCCGCCATATTTACGGTCCAGAATGCAAAATGTGAAATAGCCATGGTTAAAACAATCTAAGTTCCAGATAATATTTTAAAATTGAATACCACATCTGTTTGAGGTATCTCTGGCAATCAATACCTCGCCAATAGAGGGCTTACTACTTATACAGCAATGTTCGGTGTAAAGATATGGATCAAAATTGTGGCAGAACTACCGGTGATATCTTAATATACTGCTGCTATCAGAGCAACTATAGATTTTCAAAGTACACACAGAAATCAATTTTCAGTGGGTGATGAACCTGACTATACATCCAAACACCTTGCAATATGTTTATATATGATGTATTAGCACGTATGCCCCCTTCACTATATTTTACTGATCATTCTTGCATTCAAGGGTCTTTTAGATTCTTAGACATGTTCTAACCATACCTCTCTTTTTCCGAAAATTGGTGACCTGGGAGTACCAGGAATAACACAGTAAGCCTTTAAGAATTACCATGAAAGAGTACAGAGGGATTACATTCATTTTGATTGGGTACACCCTAACATATTACTCCTTGCTGCCCTGGAGGACGATCAGCAAATATACATGCACTAGATTGTGTTGTATTATTGTGGTTACAACAATTTCTGATTCTGTACAAAGTCCTTGCATTCAGTCATAACAGTGGCTATTATTTTAACTGGGAAGTGTCCTCCTCACCAACAACAGATCTACTCAGGCTCTAACCGCTATGTGTGAACCTTTCAAAACAACTCCAAGTTCTTGTCTAAATAATTGTCCACCATCTTCAATCCACTTATCATATTCACAAGATGCTTCATGTGCTCCCTCACAATTTCTCAGCACCCCCTACACAGGATGGTCAATCTTTCAATTACAACCAGGAACAACTGGATTTTGCTTAGCAATTCAGAATATATACATAAACGTCTATAATAAGGATTCTATGGATATGCCTTTTTGACTTGCAGAAGATAGAAAAGCTGAGATGCACTTTATCATTTAGCAAAGCATCATTTTTTAGGTCTTGCCTGGAGACAGCCTTAGGTGTCTCCCCAGAGATTTTGCACCAATCCATAGATAATATTTAAAATAACAATAATGTACAAAAAGGGCTGTAGACCACTACTGTCTCTCAAACTACACAGGACTTTAGAACAGCAATGTTCGCTACTAATAAAGTATTGTTGCACTTACTAATGAAACCTTATCCCATTGTACTTTCTTCATACATGTTTAACCACATTAATTTAACCATGAGCAGATCATCGCATTTTACAAAATAATACAATTACTGTCAAATAAAAAAGTTAATATAATAAAAAGGCTAATCTTGCATCATCTTCATATATTTTCAATAATTGGGCCCGAACTTGCATCGCTTATGTTGCTTAGTTTTGAAGGAGGCAACGTACTTTAACTGGTATTTCGGGCAATACAACTGGTACCGGTAAAGATGTCCACTGCAGCCCTTTTCTTTCTTTTTTTACATTTTTGGTATATGCATTTACACCTTCATAAAGTATTTCCACTTTAGTTATCCATGCCAAGTTTGCGTCCTTTTTTCCAACATCCTAGGATTCTAAAGGCACCCACGGTTTGAAAATTCCCCAGGAAAAACCCCAAGAAAACAGCCAAAATACAGCTAAATTGTGGGTTGTTTGGGAACAATGGGAAACAAATGCTGTACAAGAAAGTGTATGTTTTTATTTTCTAAAAATGCCACAAATGAAAGATTTGCTTTGCTAGAATCACCATCTTCCCAGGTTTCAGGAACAAGCAGAGTTGCATCTACCACCGTTTTTTTTATTTTTCAAAGAGGTAGTACTTTTTTTGGTTTCTACTTACTTTCAAATTTGTGGTAGAAACAGGGGTGAAACCCATGGTTGATCCCAGAAAACTATACATTTCTGAATAGTATACAACATTCAGGATTCAACAAAGGCTCATTTGTGTAGATCCCTGAACGTTTTCCCCACAGAAACGAATATTTGAAACAAAAAAGTAATGAAAATAATCAGAAATAAATAGCAATTGGTGGCAACATTTTTATTGGTATGTTTCGTGTCACAACGGCCCATTTACAAAAACAATATACTGATCTTCAGGTCACAGGGTTTGGCGGTTTTCCAAAAGCACTTGAAACCCAGAGCCAACAAATGAGCCGTAGCTTGTAATTATTATTAATTGTGTACCCACCAAGCAGCAAATCATATGATACAATCTGATAAAGGAAAAATGGGTATGAAGGAAACCTATGTATTTCTGAAATGTTCACAATATATTATTAGGCTTAGAAACAGTGGTTCCTCTGAATTTGGGGTTACCCTTACTATCATGTGAATCAGAGGGCACTTTGAAAAAGGGGTTCTTTCTTGCACACTGCATTACATTTGGATATCAAAAAATTAACAGAAATCCAATTGGTAACAACAAATGTTCTACTGTTCTGTGCTTCCACATGCCTCCCGATAAAAATGATATCACACTTGCATGGCTGGTCCTAGCGCCTGCGACACAAAATAACCCACAAGTGGACAAAGGGGTCTGAAGGCATCTTCGACAAAATGTACACATCATGTACACTTTTTTACAATGTGAGTGGCTGCAGACTTTGGAACCTAGCTTAGCTGCTACCCAGAGAAACATACCAAATCCAAACATTTCTGAAAATTAGACATCCAGGGGAATCCAGGTTGCTGCGACTTGTGTGGCCCATGATGTTTTCTTACCTATAAGACCTTGAAAACCTGGCTAAAATCATGCATTTCCCTCAGGAG
Source organism: Lissotriton vulgaris (assembly GCF_964263255.1). NCBI lineage: Eukaryota > Metazoa > Chordata > Amphibia > Caudata > Salamandridae > Lissotriton > Lissotriton vulgaris. The sequence continues at coordinate 1,165,768,777 of NC_141696.1, forward strand.
GGGTCAACATAATTCCTACCACCTGGTTTTCCCACACTTTTCCCAATAAAAACAGGCCTTCTCTTGTGTTGCTGTGCCTAGCACTAGCAACAAAAAATGACCCAAAACACCACGTGGAGACATTAATAATCTACGAGAGAAAAACAACCTAGTTTGGTGATATGGGCAGCTGCAGAATTTTGGCCCGGGCTCTGCCACCACCCAGGGAAACATACCAAACCTAAACATTTCAGAAAACTGGACACCCAGGAGCATCCAGCGTAGTGTAGTGTGTGGATTCCAGAACATTTTCTTACACAGAATGCCTTGTAAACTCTAAACTTAGGCTAAAAATATGCATTTTCTTCACATTTCTGTGAGAGAAACTTCCAGAATCTACGAGGATCACAAACTTCCTACCACCCAGCATTCCCATACCTGTCCTGATAAAAACGGTACCCCACTAGTGTGGGTTGGCCCAGCAACCACAATAGGAAAGGCTCTAAAGTGCACAATTTTCCACTCAGCCGCCACCGAGGAATAACTATTAAAACCCAACATTTTTTATACTAGACACCCGGGGGAGTCCAGTGTGGTGTGGCACGTGTGGGATCTCATAATTCTTTCATAACCCCAATGCTTTGTGAACCTAAAAGTTGCCTAAAAGTACACATTTACCTCACATGTTTGTGATGTAAACTTCTGGAAACTGTAGGGATCCACAAACTTCCTACCACACCGCATTCCCACACTTGTCCCAATGAAAAGAGTACCTTAATTGTATGGCTGGGCCTACTGCCGGTGACAGGAAGAGATCAAATCATGGACAACGTGAATCTTTCGTGGTGAGTCCCACTCTCTCTGATTTGATCCATTTCTGCCTTTCTTGACGCCCTAGTGGAGAGGATCCATGGTTGACGCTCACCCTATGAATGAAAACCCCAAGCAGGGATCCACTAGAGAGAGACATCACTGGAAAGGGGATATTATTCCTTTTATGGCGATGCCTCTCCTGCAGAGATCGGTGTTTGAGGACAGAGTTATGGACCTCTGGAATGATCAAAAGTGAAAACGGATCGTACCATTAGCGCTGTCTGCTTTCAGTTTTGTTTTGTGTGCATCAGCGTGCTGGTGTTACATCAGAACAAAGCTGTTTCCTCGCATGCCAACTTTGATTTTGAAAAAGAAAATCCTTCTGCTTTTCAGAGCATATGTATTTCCAATGATGACCAGTTGACTTCCTCCGAACTACAGAGGTACTGCTGTGGGCGTCAAAGGGTCATCTTCAAAACTACGGGGTTTAAAAACACTAAAATTCGGACTTGAAATGCTTAAGAAAAATATATTTTTACACTTAATTTGTACATTATCTTATTGTATATTTTGCCACATGGATGAAACCCTACAAGATGGCCGTCACAGTTCTTTACACTTGTAATGCGAATATGGGAAACTGACAGCAGTGCTCACAATCCATAGCAAGCAGTGCTCTTGCCTCTTCGTGTGTAGGACCAGAGACTGTGCAGAAAGGGGTGCATCACCTAGCTGTGTTTTGCAACCGCAGACTTCTGCATCAACAAGACATGCTCTAATGACAGACGGCTGATTTTTTTTTTTACCAACATTGCTTTTACTTTTATGTAACAGTGCATACCATCGGAAAATAAGAGATACTATTTGTCTTCACTAATTAAAAAATGTGTTTTCTTTGATGGAGGATATGTGGCTTACGTGATAATGCTGAGTAGTTCTCACAGTTAAGACACTGGATGCTGCAAGTTTACATGTGGATAGAGATCCAACAGTTTTGTGTTTGCGCATGATGTGCAAGGGAGTTGGTTTTCTTAGTTAAGTAGTGAAACAGTGCGCCATCTAGTAAATATGTTTAAAGAAGCTCGATAAAAGCAGAATAAATTTGTCCTTATTTATGTATTTCAGATTGTACTGCTGAATATCATCACCAATAATATTATGGCATACTAATATCGAAGACATCCTATCTAGGGACAAACTATCGAAAGGTAAGTGCATACACAGAATTATAGATTCATTATTCCTAACTCCATGTCCACGTACCTTAAGGATACATGTACCACATAGGTACATATATGTTGAGTTAGGTATCGAAAATCTTATCTTGCATGACAATATTTTACTTTCAACATTCTGTCCTTTATTATTCTGACTCATCGATATTGTTTATTCATTATTCATGGGGCATGCCTATTTTAGATGTTAATCTGTTGAGAATTCAGGGATTCCAAGATAAAATCTTTTCAGTGGGGCTCAGCAGAATACAAGCCTTTTCAGTGTCCTTAGAATAGCATGTGAGAGGGGCATCTCTTAGGTATAAGCAGAACACAAACCACAGGAAGGTCTGCTTCTAAGAAAGCAAGTTTTTTCTCTAAAATGTGACAAGTGCCCTCTGTGTAACGAAAAAGGGGCATCACTCCAAATTGCTCTACACTACTGCTTAGCCTGCCTGAGATGGGGAGAAAATATTACCTGAAAAAAATGACAAGGTATAGTAGCATCTGAATATTGGTGACCACTAGGGTATTTTGTTAGGACATTCTTTTGGTGTATTTGTAAATCATAGGCTTGAAGGTTTATTCAGCAACTGCTGTCTCAACATCATTTGGGTCTGTCAAACAGGATTGTTTGTCACAGCTAATAAGGTTAGTGATGAAGTATGCACCTTAAAAGCAAATTTACTGCATTAGAAGCACATTTTGTAACAAAATTATTATTTCCTTTTTACTTCCTGCAGATTCATTTTGTGATATTATATTGTACCACCAGCCTGTTTTTGTCAACCAAACAACAGTGTTACATAGAGTTGATAATACATTTGTTTTAGTGTATTGCTAACAATGCATCATCACAATTCTAAAATTAATCTGTTCACAACGGGTCTGATTCACAAATATTAGTGCATGAGTAGGTGTGATTTATTGTAGTATAACTCCTGGTTTACCCACAAAATTTAAGGAGTAATCCTCGACTACTCCTGGCCCCACTAATGGAATTTAGGAGGACCATAGGAGTAAGTCACAAATCTTTGAAAATCCAGGCCAATGTGTTCTAGTAGTGATAAATGCATTGATAAGGCAATTGCTTCAGCATGTCTAATTTATTCGAGTACTTTTGACAACGTATTATTTTATGGCATTATATATGGTATGGTTAGTCTCCCCCCCCCCCCCCCCTCACTTATGATGGTTTACTTGGTTACATTACACTAGTTACATCTATTTAAAAGCATTATGTTTGTTCCACTTACCAACATCCAGAGAAGTTCATGTATACAGCATACGGTCTATAAATTATTTAATTTCTTGACCTTTTGAAGGTTTTGTCATACATGGGGTCTTTTAGACAAGAGCTCCCATGTTTCCCGGATCACAATGTGAGCTGCTAATCCAGTCTATGTTTTTATAGATGGGCTTTTGGCCTAGCTATATCTTTCTATCCGGAGGTGTTGCATGCATAGTACACATTGTACAAACTTGGGGACTCTGCCACAATCTCCATTAAATATGAAGCTCATGATTATGCAGAGTATAAAAAGAGACAAACGCACACCATTATGTACAGCCATTACAATAACACAAACACATAAAATATCATAGACCTATTAGATTTTCCAGGGTTTGTTTCTGGAAAACATAACAGTGGCCCGTACAAAGGACATCAATAAGGGTGCTGTCGTTTATGACATTCTAATAGTCACCACCCTGTTTCTGGTTTCCATTAACAAGCGGTTTCTGCACTCTCAATTTTGACTAGATGATGGGAATCCAATCTGACTGCAGAGCAAAAGCAGAACACATTCTGTAAAATATGTTACTATGAACAGGCAGGCTAATTCTATGGCAGGACTGGAGGCTTCATATTATGCCTTCTCTTTCTTGCTTTAATTGAAAAGCAGATATGTAACAAAAATAAATAATTCACAAACTGGCACAGAAAACTACAATGCATGTGGTTCTTTGCTGAAAAACGGCAAGTCCTGTGACAGGACAGCAACCAATAATATCTCAGACAATATTACAAGCATCCACACAACTGACTCTGCCTTTTTCTTTCTTGTCCATGGCCATGTTACACACTTTTCTTGCCTTATCCTAATGTTCTACTAACTGTGTTTTTATTTTTACTGGTTCTGCAAAATTATATAATTTCTGTGTAGTCTGGATTGGCGCTGCGTTGACCATTCAGATTCCTTCCTTTGGTATCAGGTCTGTGGAGACCTTGTGGACGCTGGTCCTGCCCCCTTGATATGCCTATGTCAAACAACTGTTGTCCAGAAATTTTCATTCTCGATTTGTGTTTTTGTATCATTGGAGAAGGAATTTAGCTTGGGTATACATTGATAATCTGGGCCAAATTTTTCTGGACAACATTTTTTTAAATGGTGAATGTGTTGCAGTAATGATGTAATATATCAGGACCATAAGACCTATATACTTCATGCTGGTGTCAGAATATAGGTTTTGGGGGTCAAGTAGTCTTATAGAGAAAGAAAAACTCTCCTCAGAGAAAACCTTCTGCCATTTTCCAAAATGGCAGCTCTATAATGATGTGTTTTAACCATCATATTGGTAATTTATTTTAATATAGTGTTTTTGTTTCAGGTTTTCAGTTGATTCAAATTCGTAAACATGAGTGAAGCGGGAGGCAGCAAAGGATCTTTACCTCCTGACAGCGTGACTCCTTCAACAAAGAAAACTGTGTCATATGTCAAACTACTCCAAAAGAAAAGCAAACATCACCTGCAGCTGTACAGAGGAGAGTTTGAGATGCTGCAGAAATACCGCAAGACGAAGTTCACAAAAGATTGAAACTGATGACTGAAGAGGATCAAATATTTTATCATGGGAACAACAAGCGCAACAAGTTGTATACAATGGAAAAAAGCCTGGAAAACAATTGTCAAAAAATAGCAGAAACCAGTGAACCATAACAAGAATCAGAGTCTTCTGAGAAAGCGTCGCCAACCAAACCCAATGCCCATCCACTTAGAAGATTGATGGCTACCCCTTGTTTATCTCCAACAACTGATCAGAAAGTAGAGGATCTTCAATGTGTTATCTGTGGTTTAGCAATCACAACCTAATGATGGACAGAGTGATTAAACTTTTCAACCACTCACTCCCAATCAAGAGATCTGGGTTGAATTCATTGTTCTTTTGTTCACTTTGTCACCCCGGTTTGGACCCAGCCATATGCAAATCAGCCTTTACCCTGCTCCACATGGGAACAGTCCAGCCCGAACTGCCAGTCCAGGTCCTCGTTGGACTGGAAACAAGCATCCTGGGACCGGTTTCAGAGTATCAACCCTCATCAGGCAGGCTACCCACAATTTTTTTTTTTAATATTCTTCAACTAACGTATGCTATTTCTAGCGGATTTATTCAATCCTATCAAAGGGGGCGGGGGGTAAGATCCCTTCAACTTTTGAAGAAGCAACAAGTTTCATTTCTTAAAAAAGGTAAGAATCCTAAATCTGTCCATTCATACAGACTGATCAGTCTGCTCAATACGGACTATAAATTGCTGATGAAGCTCTGGGCTGCCCACGTAATGCCAGTGGTATATCAGTTAATATATGTTCACCAGAGCGATTTTATAGCAGGTCGATTAATGTCAGCAAATACTCCGTTTTTTATTCAGGCAATAGACTATTTTTCAGTGAATCACACAAAAGACCTAGTTATGATGGTTGATGCTGAAAAGGCATTCAACCGTGTAAACTGTGATGCCTTGTTTTATAGTCTTCAAAATTTTGGTTTTCCTCCTCGGTTTAATTAGATTCTGGCAAATCTGTATAATGGGGCTCAAGCAAAGTTGATGGTTGACTCCAAAAGGGCATGTTCAATTATAATTAAAAGAGGAACGCATCAGGGGTTTTCTCTTTCCCCGATTCAAATACCTTTTTTATCGAACCCCTGGCAATAAAACTTAGCAATAATAATAATATAAGGCCTCCCATAGAAGGGATGGCGAAGCTTAAATTATTTGCAGATGATATGATTTTATATCTCCAGCCTGATGAGGATTAAATAGAACTATCTTTCCAGACAATTACAGACTTTGCTAAGATTGGGAGATACAAAATAAACCAAAGCAAAACAGGAGTATTGCTTTTTAACATGACAGCTGACGACCTCCAGATTTCACTACAGTCTCGGCCAAGGATGGCGCCCCCAATCAGACATCTTGGTATAGTTGTGACAATACATTTTTGTAGCCTCTTTTACCTGAATTATGGAAAAAAGTTATGTAAAATCTAGGGATTGCTTGATAGGTGGTCTCTGCTCCCTTCGACTATAATAGGTAGTATATCAAAGACAAAAATGTTGGTCTTGCCATTGCTAATATTTTTATTTTCTAAAGTCCCAATTAAAATCTCCAACAGTTTCTTTCAGGAACTAGATTCAGCTTTGAAGAGTTTTATTTGGAACAAAAAATCTGTGAGGGTTAAGCTGGGGTTTGTAAAACTCAAGAAATCTCAAGGAGGCTTGGCATGTCCACATATTTGTAATTATTACGAGGCTGCTTAATTGGATGCACTCTCAACATATTTAAATGAGGATAGGGTACTAGATAGGTTTTTCCTCAAAAAGATGATTCAGGAATCAGCGATTATACTACCAGTGTTTATAAAAGTAGCAAAGTTACCCAAAAAACTAAATACAAGTTTCTTCGAGACATTAATGGGAGGATGAGTGCCTTTGGCAAATCTTATAAGTCACCTTTTGATGGTTGTTTAGTCCGATTGCAAGAGGGCAGCTATCTGGGCCTTTCCGTGGCAGATCGGGAGATTAGATTCTGGAACTCGTTAGGCTTCAAAACTCTTGGAGAGTTTAGACAAGGGAAATCTATTTCATGAGAAGAATTAATAGAAATGGGTGGGCCGAAATGCATCCAATATTCTTAAGTTTTAATAAGATCAAGCACTTTCTGCAAGTTCACTGTAAAGACGAAAATCAAGGGCCCTAATAGATTAATAGTACTTTTGTTAAGAGCCAATTGTTAGGAATTGGAAATTGGTATAGCTTCTTGAAAGATCTTTCAGTGAAGCCTGACATAGCAGCTTTTCTTTAAAGGGTAGCGGAAAAAACACGTCATATATCAGTGAGCGATTGGCAATTTATTGCTGAGATAGGTAATAAATCTCTTCGGGCAGCTAATTTCAAAAGAATGTCGATCTTGTCAAGAAGGTAGGCGTACGACACCCCAGATATTCTCCATAAGATGTATTCTGTGGTTTCTAACAATTGTTTCCATGGTCATCAAGCAGGCGAAGGGGGTTGGCCCACACGTTTTTTGTATGCTCGCATCTTACACATTTATGGTGGCAAGTGTTTGAGGCTATTGGTCATGCTTTTATTGATCGTTGTTGCCTGAGGCTACCCTAGTTTTATTTGGTGCTTACAAAGTTAGCCAACAATTAGTAAAAGGTCAACAATGTTTTATATCTGTAGCCTTGACCATTGCATGCTCATTTTTTCTCCAGAATTGGAGGACTGCTAAGGTCCCTACAGTCTTAGACTGGAAGAATAAAATGTACCACACTATGAATTTTGAAGAAGCATTTGAAAAGCGGGTTGGGGGACTGAAAAGATTTAAGGATATTTGGCAATATTGGAAATAAGCTTTCAGTAAGTTTTTGTGCAAAGCGTTTTTTGTGGCTGTTGAGTTCTTTCAGGAAGTGTGGCTGATGATAAAATGCAGATCTTTCCACATTGGGCAACAGTGTGCACATAACTCTTTGGCCAGGATATGTCTTTGGCAGTCACTATGTATGTGCTTGTCAAGCAGGAGTGCTATGAAAATTGTGCCTTTCAATTCATGATATTCCCTGCTTGAGTTAAGCATGTCAGTCAATTAATCAAAATACTGATTATGTGTGATTAATATGACACACACTTGGTTTATATTATTGTATTCGTGCATTATAATGAAGCTTACGTGAATAGATTTGCAGTATTTAATCTAAATGCTGACTGCTGCATTTTTAGAAGCTTGTTAATGATTTTTATGATTTTTAGAAGATTTGCAACTATGTGTCTCGTTTATTGTTGGTATTCAAAAGGATAATCTTGTAGAACAAGAATAACTGTAAAGGCATCAGACTATCTTCTGCTAATAGTTTTGATGAGAGTTTCAAACAATGAGATTATGTGATAAAAGTTCAGCACATAGAATGAAGTGTTGAGGGGAATCTTCACACCAGGCGAAGATCGGGACAGGCCGTACACAATCATACCTCTGGTCCCAGTTAGCCTTATCTGTGCCGCTTGTGCAGCTGGCCTTGTGGGATGAGAATAGCTGTCCTTGCTATTTCATTGAACATAGATCTCTATTGTTCAAACAGGTTTGCATGTGCGTACTATCTCTGAAACTCAAAAGAGGTTTTATTTTCTGCTGTGCTAGCTTAACATTAGTGCCTAGAAGTAGCAGAATGAAGGAAGGATTGCTACATATTTATAACACCAAGCAACTTAGAGGGGCTCCTCTATATGCTTTAGGGGAACATTGTTGCTACTTTTGTTGCACTCATTGTGGAAACCATTCCCACTGTGTGCACTAGACCGGGATTTTGATTTAAAATACATATTTTAAATGTGTCTATGTGTTCTAGTGTTTTCGAAAGTGTTACTCCATATGAAGAAAGAAAGGTTTTAGGTTCCACTGATTATTCCTGTAATGATTCATGGGATTGAAGTTGACACATTGACTAAGTCATTGGTGCCAGGGGTTCTAGAAAGCTATCCTCTGTTTTTCTACAACAATCTGGAAAATATATCAGGGTGTGTGTGTGTGCTTGCTGTACAGATGTTTGTCTTTACCAGGTATGTGTATCTGCAAAAGGTTTATGTCTGCAGGGTCCGTTTCTGCCACTCCAACGTGCTCTTCCTACCCTGACCTTGCCACTCCTTACAGATCTTTATAATTTTGAGGTTAAAGATAACTGCTCTCTGAAGATTCTACTCCACTCCTCACGTTGCCAGCAACAACCCTTACACTTGAGATAAAATAGAAAGGAAAGAGGAAAGGAGTGAAAACAAATGGAGAAAACAGCAAAGAAGAGTACAAATGAAGAGAAATGAGAAGTAGTTGCATAAAATACAAAAGATGAAGGGTAAATCAACTAATAAAAAATGACGTTAGCAAAAAGTTAGGAAAGGAATGAGAGAACCCAAGCTAAAGAACCAGAACACAAAAAGATGGACAGAAGAGTGAAAAGATTTATGTTTATCAGATGCTTAAAAAACGTAGGTTACAAGATGATTGAAATGTCAGAAGAAAGGAGCTCATCACAACACTCTATCTGTTTTCTGCAAGTCCTTGACACCAATCATTGCCCGTGTGTTCAGGGTTTTAATAATAGGCTTCAGAAATGCACCTACTTTAAGGACATCATATGTGCGTGCAACCTGTATTCCACAAATTACAATTCCAGAAAAATAACTCACTCTCAGAAGTGCAGTGACAGTATTATTTGTATGCCACCATAGCCTAGGGTTAAACTGAGGAAACCTAAAAAATGAAACATTTACTCTGAAAAGGCACAAATGTTGCACCCAAAGAGCTCCCCATAGGAGGGATAAGTATTTGTAGCCAGAAAATTAAATAGGTATTTCTTTAGCATTGTTGCAGAGCATTTATTTTGTTAGACAGTTTCAATAAAAAAAATAAAAAGATGTGTTTGTTCCAACCATCTTATTTATTTAAGCAGTAGGTGGGAGAACTCGATTTTTTTTACGGGCCAAGTAGGTTGAAGTTGCATTTTGTCCCTTGAACAAGTACATTTTTTAAAACCATTCGACACCTTTGACATAGCCTGCAATCCAGGCCTTTCACTGCTGGATGGAGACTAAAACCACTAAAAAGACTGCAGGGTGCTCGTATTGGTCAAACACCGGAGCGAAGTGTCATTTTTTGCTCTGAGCATAAACAAAGAGATAGGCCACAGAAATGAGTGAGTCAACACTATGAATGTGGATTCAGAGTACACGTATTAAACCATCACCAACATATGCGTACATGAAATCTCTGTTTACATTACACAATTCTCTGCAGACGTGAGCACGACGCTGTCAGTACAGCAAAACCATAAAGAACCATCATTTGCCCAGCCTGGCATTTCGACAAATCTACAGACCAGAAACATTATGTTCTCTCCAATTGCGAAATATACTTTTGCTTGTGGATATGTGATTAAGGGACGCACACAAATAAGGGTTGATGCAGACTTGGTAAACCACAATCAAGAAATTTGGGACCAGCTACAGTGCAGTGCTAGTTGCCTCATTTGTGCACCATCCCTGAGTGGCATGAGGGTAAATTATGGTTAGGACACTTATCTTTCACTCAGTGTTTAGCTATATCAACAACTTTTCAATTCAAGAATAGTCAAAGCTAAGAGGGCACGCTGTTTCTCCCTTGAATGAAGTATAATGATGAGTTTTGATGCTTCATTTCAACTGATAAAACACGTAATTTCGGATGTTCAAAGACATTACACAGAATTTTGCAAATATACTCAATTAAGAAAATAGTATGATGTGACACATGAAAGGCATAAATACAAATCTGCCCATGCTGCAGAAAATAAACATGTCAACACTGACTGCTCCGTCTGAAGGAAAAGATACGTGCTTACCTTTTCAACTGCTGCTCGAAATATGTGTTTAATTTCTCTGCATTCCGAATTTCTTTCATCATCTTCTTGCACACTGTCTTTTAAATGAGAGCTTTCTGGGAGTTGAAAAAGTATTCTCAGGCATGCTGCGTGTTCTTCGTCTTTGAGCGTTCTTTCCGAACCCATCTGCAATGAAATACAACACATATTATCTATCATAATTTCACAGTTTTCTAACAGCCTAAAATGCATTGACCTTTATATTGGCCTAAAAATAGCTGGTCTGGTTGTAGTTTGTTTCTAATATGGCCCAAGTACACTCTACACCGGGTGAAGTAGTTGTTTATTTAATCAAATTACTTCAATAACACATCCTATCTTGTACAGTACACTGTAATCTTTAAATATAGTAGCACGCGATGTTGTGTGCATTTTTAAAGCGCTAAATTCTCAATGAGGCATCATGGCTCAGCCGCTGGAGGCATCAGGGTTTTGTTTGTAGAAGCCGCGCCCCACTGGCTCAGTGCCAGCAGGTGAAAAATAAAACATTATCTTACTATTGTTTTATTTTTTAGCTGCTGGCTCTGACCCAGCATGTGCAGGGAGTGGCAGGTCGGGCCATGGGAGGGGGGAGGAGAATTGGTATGTGCACTAGTAAGTGCGCATGTCAGTTTGCTTGGCTGTCTCTGCCGTCCAAACTGACAAGCGCACTTAGGTTTCTCCAACCCAGCTGTACTGAACAGCCAGGTTGGAGAAACAGTACAGACTACTTGTACCTGAGCAAGTCTCTTCTCAGTCCATTCAGGCCAATCTCAACGCTGCTCTAATGCTTGAGAGCAGCACGTGGATTGGATGGGAATCGTGATGCTGACTGTAATGTCGTATCAAACGGAACAACCCACCAAGCAGTGTAGCGAGGGGGTGGCCCTTGCAGACACCCACAATGTCTCCCTAGTTAGGCTGGCCCAGCGTGCGCTCGGCCACCACGTTTGTGAATCAATAAAAGAACCCGGGGACCTGGGAGTGGTTCGCGATAGAACTAGTCACTAACCAAGAACGTGTATGTCCTTATTGTGTCCCGCTAGGCCCCCTTAGCCTACAACACTACACTGGCGACGAGGTGGTCTGCCTACCACCCCCCCATGCCTCGTTGCCACCTCTGTGCCCGCCGCTGGCACTATCTCCGCGGGAGTGCCCCTGCCACGCCTCCTGCTCAGTCTGCCTTGCCTGGGTGTCGGCGCCAGGTGCCCGCATCCCTCGTAGGTGTGGCCGCTCCTCGATTTGCTGGCCTGCGGAGCCTGCCCCGACATTGCCTGCGGCTGCCCGGGTGTGCCGTTGACCTTCCGATGTGAAGCTATGGCCGTGCGCAGTCCGCAACGGCCTACGCGCGAAGGATCGCTGCCGCGCATGCCCAGCCAGCGCCGACAGCCGATAACTGCGGTCTCGGCCTCCTGATACTACCTGTCTGACCCGGTGAGTGTGCCCTGCGCGCAAGGGACAGCGGATGTTCTGGGGCATTTTCTACGCTCTTGTACACCTCTACATGTGCCCAGAAGAAAGCTGCGTCACCCCGAGCCTGTAATAACGACGTCCAGGGTGTGTCTGCTCATCCACGGGGTGCTGCTGCCCTCCCACCCACACGTTCGCAGGCACTACCTGTGCCTTCACTCAACATATCTGCCCTGGCATTAATGAGTGTCACACAGTGTGCTTAGCCCTCACCCTCCGTCGCCCAGTGCACGCCCACCTGCAGCAGCCCCGCCTGCCATCACAGCCTGCCCGGCTACGTATTGGGCCTGGCCTGAGAGCCCACTCTAGACCATTTACGGCGTGTTGGCCGTTCCGCCCGACCTCACACCACCGTCTACACCATGGCCACGGTGCCCCCATTGGAACCTTTTGATTTCACTGGACCCCCACCCTCTCAGGCGGCGCGCTGGAGAGACTATGTTGAGCGCCTTGAGAACTTTTTTGAGGCTGCTGAGATCGCCGCCCCGCGGAGGAGACACATGCTGCTACATTTGGGAGGTGCTGAAATTCATAACATTTCCAAACGCATCAGAGAGGCTGGCCCTCCACGGAACTATGCCACGCTGCGTGACGCCATTGCATCTTATTTTGAGCCATTCGCTAGCCCTGACTACGAACGTTTCTCACTCCGCCAGGCCTGCCAACTACCTGAGGAGTCCGTGGATGTTTTCTACGCTAGGTTGAAAGAATTAGCAAGCACATGCACGCTCCCCGACGAGGATGATGAGATTTGTGCCTAATTCATCCAAGGCTGTGCGTCGGTCAAGGTGCGCGAACGCATCCTGCAGGAGGACAACATGGCGATGAGGGACATCCTGAGACTCGCCCGACCCAAGGAACTGTCGAAGGCCAGGGCTGCACACATGGATCCCAAGCTGGCGGCTGTTGTTAAAGAGGAGCCTGTGTGCGCCCTCTGCACAGATGTCCAGGAGCAGCGACCCAGAACCACCTGGCCGAAAACCGCTGTACTCTCGCAGCCATCCAGCGATCGCTCCTGTGGTTGGTGTGGAGGCCCATTGCCGCACAACGGAGTCTGCCCGGGCAAGGGCAAAACCTGCAGTGCCTGCGGGAAAGTGAAGCACTTCTCAAAAGTATGTTCCTCCACACCGAGGAAAAGACAGGGTGGCCCACCAAGGAGAGTACGCGCGATTGAACCGTCACACGAGGGTCCCGCCAGCAGTGACATGGATGATGATAATGCAGATACTGCCACTGTACATGTAGTTCGGATGTTAAACACCCTCTCAGCAACCCAGCTGGCCACGCCAATGTGTGACGCCAAAGTACAGGACTAGTCAGTCGCCACCCTCATAGACACAGGAGCAACCATCAACCTCATGGCAGCTAGTGTATACAGAAGACTACCAAACCCTCCAGCACTCCGCCCCACCCGGGTACAAGTCTACGCCTATGACACCAGGTCTCCACTCCGGCTGTGTGGGGTATTCCAGGCCGATCTATCTCATGAGGTCATAGTAGATGACTTTCCACGATACCCCGAAGTAGAAAACCTCTCCTCCACAGCGGCAGGAGAAGCCATCCCAAAATTGGAAAAAATAATGGCAACCCACGGTCTGATGAAAGAACTCAAGACAGACAACGGACCGCCCTTCACTAGCGCAGACCTCTCCGAGAGAAGTAGAAAGGTTGATGCGAACACTAAACAAGACCATCCAGACAGCCCTATCTGATGGTCGGAGTCTGGAGCATGCGATCTACCAGTTTCTACGAGAGTATCGCCTCACACCACACTGCACCACTGGGATCTCCCCAAGCTGTCTATGTTTCGGCAGTGCAGTAACTAACACCATCCTGCATCACCCAGTGTGGGCCCAGTGCCCAAATCCTCTGAACCAGTCTATGGCATGGCGCACCAAAACCAACTAGGAGGGGTCTAGGCGAAGACGAGCCGAAGACAGCCCAATAGCGAGACAGAGTAATGGTGCGTGACCGTCACCTGGGAGGAAAGTTCAGGATGCCTGTTGAGGTGGACCCATGGACTGTGACTGGAGTCAAAGGCACCATGATAGTAGCCTCGCGAGGTAACGAAAGAGTAACACGGAATGTGTCATTCTTCAAGAAAATCCTTGCCTACGACCTCGAAGAATTCACATCACCCGACGCAACCCACCCTCCGGAACCAGAGAGCCGTCAAGAGCCAAGAGAAGGCAGCAGCCAGCCCCCAGGCTTGCTAGTAGGAGGTAGCCAAGCTTCTGTCGCCTCTGAAGAGTACCAAAAACAAAAACTCCCAAGCAGCCAGTCGGCGCTCATGGAAGAGGACCCACTGAGTGCGGCCTTGACCCCTCTGAGTCGAGGCAGTCAAGGTCGGTACATTTTGTGGCCTCATCCCAGGCCGTCCCAGAAGTACCAGGACTTTGTAGCCCGCTGCCGACCCCTGTGACTTTTGTAACTTGTGCATGCGCGGGAGCTTGCGCATACGCAGACCCGCGCATGCGCAGTTTACAAAAATTAAGCCGGGATCGGGAAGATGGGGCGCAATAAGGTAAGTTTGCTTTAAACTTTTATTTAGCCTTTTAATTTAATTTAATAATGCAGGCGGCAGGCGGGAGGCTGGCAGGCGGGAAGCGGGAGGTGGGCGGGCGGCCAACTTCCGTTTCGCCATGGAATGGGTGGAAATTTGCCCCGTTTTTCCGCCTTCTTTGCGGAAGGCGGAAAGTGCAAATTTCCGCCCATTCCGTGGGCGGAACAGAAATGTCCTCCCACCCCTACTTACTACTAAGGCCCTAGTGCAGAGCGCTGTGTGTGCCCAGCGCCTGTAAGTCAAATGCTGCTAGTGGGCTTGCAAAAACAACAGGTGATGGACCGAATGAGGATCAATGTCACACATTCAACCCAGTCAAAAGATCTGGGTCCTAATCCATCGTTTTTTTGCACTCCACACCACCCTGGGTTAGACAATGGCGATATGCAAATCAGCTCTGACCCTGTGCCCCATGGGAACAGTCCAGTCCGAACTACAAAAGCCATGTCCTTCCCAGAACGGAATCAAGCATCCGAGGACCGGACCGGTTTCGAGGTAACACCTCTCATCAGCCCGGCTAGCTTGACTCCAGTGGTGTGGAGTGCCTGGGACCCACGTCTGGGCATCCCCAGTACACTTATAGCGGAATTGCAAAAACAACAGGTGATGGACCGAATGAGGATCAATGTCACACATTCAACCCAGTCAAAAGATCTGGGTCCTAATCCATCGTTTTTTTGCACTCCACACCACCCTGGGTTAGACAATGGCGATATGCAAATCAGCTCTGACCCTGTGCCCCATGGGAACAGTCCAGTCCGAACTACAAAAGCCATGTCCTTCCCAGAACGGAATCAAGCATCCGAGGACCGGACCGGTTTCGAGGTAACACCTCTCATCAGCCCGGCTAGCTTGACTCCAGTGGTGTGGAGTGCCTGGGACCCACGTCTGGGCATCCCCAGTACACTTATAGCGGAATTGCAAAAACAACAGGTGATGGACCGAATAAGGATCAATGTCACACATTCAACCCAGTCAAAAGATCTGGGTCCTAATCCATCGTTTTTTTGCACTCCACACCACCCTGGGTTAGACAATGGCGATATGCAAATCAGCTCTGACCCTGTGCCCCATGGGAACAGTCCAGTCCGAACTACAAAAGCCATGTCCTTCCCAGAACGGAATCAAGCATCCGAGGACCGGACCGGTTTCGAGGTAACACCTCTCATCAGCCCGGCTAGCTTGACTCCAGTGGTGTGGAGTGCCTGGGACCCACGTCTGGGCATCCCCAGTACACTTATAGCGGAATTGCAAAAACAACAGGTGATGGACCGAATGAGGATCAATGTCACACATTCAACCCAGTCAAAAGATCTGGGTCCTAATCCATCGTTTTTTTGCACTCCACACCACCCTGGGTTAGACAATGGCGATATGCAAATCAGCTCTGACCCTGTGCCCCATGGGAACAGTCCAGTCCGAACTACAAAAGCCATGTCCTTCCCAGAACGGAATCAAGCATCCGAGGACCGGACCGGTTTCGAGGTAACACCTCTCATCAGCCCGGCTAGCTTGACTCCAGTGGTGTGGAGTGCCTGGGACCCACGTCTGGGCATCCCCAGTACACTTATAGCGGAATTGCAAAAACAACAGGTGATGGACCGAATGAGGATCAATGTCACACATTCAACCCAGTCAAAAGATCTGGGTCCTAATCCATCGTTTTTTTGCACTCCACACCACCCTGGGTTAGACAATGGCGATATGCAAATCAGCTCTGACCCTGTGCCCCATGGGAACAGTCCAGTCCGAACTACAAAAGCCATGTCCTTCCCAGAACGGAATCAAGCATCCGAGGACCGGACCGGTTTCGAGGTAACACCTCTCATCAGCCCGGCTAGCTTGACTCCAGTGGTGTGGAGTGCCTGGGACCCACGTCTGGGCATCCCCAGTACACTTATAGCGGCCCAGATCTTTTGACTGGGGGAGTGTGTGACATTGATCCACATTCAGTCCATCACTTGTTGTTTTTGCTAGTGGGCTTGCAGCACTGATTTTTCACCCACAGAAGCAGCCTTGCAAAAGGTTCTCAGATCTGCTATTGCAGTGTCTGTGTGCAGTTCAGTACTGCCATGTCGACCTGGCAGGTGCAACTACTTGCCCGGCCCTACAATTTCCTTTACTTGCATGTGAGTCACCTCTAAGGTAGGCCCAAGGTACCCCTGTGGGCAGGGCGCGTTGTAGGTGGAAGGTAGGACATGCCCTGATGTGTGTGGTATGTCCTGATAGTGAAATACTGCCAATTTCGTTTTTCACTATTGAAAGGCTATCTGTCCCATAGGTTAGAATGGGGAGTTTACTTATAACATCTTATAAGTATAAGTGCCCATGGTAACCAGATGGGAAAGTGGAGTTTGGTATGCCTGAACTCAGAATATAAAGATGCATCTTTTAGTAAGGATGATTTTTATATTCTGGGTTTGAGAATACCACTTTTAGAAAGTGGGTATTTTCTTGCTTAGCCATCTGGTAAATTTGAGTATTGACTGTCTTGTTTTGGAGTGACCAGGGCTGTGGATGTGCATTCTGTTCAGACAACCACTTGGGGAGGTGGGGGGGATCCTGCCTTTCCCGGGAGAGTCACGTTGAGGCTGAATGGGCCTGGTCTGCCTTGGACAATGCTGTCTCCACCTCCTGCCAGAAAGATGGGCCACAGAGGACAGAACTGGTTTTAGCTGAGCACAGATGCTCTCTGCCACCGGAGAACAAAGGATTTTGTACTATAAAAAGTGGAGCTCAGACCCCTGAACTTTAGATCACTTCTGGAATTCAAGAGGAACCTCTGTCAAGGAGAAGAGATGGGAAAACTGAAGAAGAAGTACTGCCCCTTTGCTGTGTGCTGTCTCGGGTTGGCCTGCAGTGGCTGTTTCTGCCAAGTAGAGCATAACTACTTTGCTGTGTGATGTCTCCTGCTTGAGGAAGATCTCCAAGGGCTTGAAGTAGAGCTTGCCTCCTGTTCTGAAGTCTCAGGGACACAAAGAATTTACCACCAGCTCCCCTGAACTTCCTTGCTGGGAGTTTTGACCTGCCAAGAGTGCCTGTTGCTGTATTGTGTCTCTGGATGTTGTTCCTGCTTTTGGGAGCTGGAAAGAAAAGCAACTTCAAGAAGCGCAATGCATCTGCACCTGTTTCCAATGCAGTGCCAAAGAAACTGATGCAGCCGCTGCCCAGGGCTCGAGAAATTGCTGCATGCCGAATCCCGTGCACCATTCTCCGGAGTCTGGGATCACCTCACTGATTCTGACGCAGGTCCTACAGTGTGGCTGCAAGAACTGATGCATTGTGAGACTGCGACTGGAGGAACCAATGCAGCATTGTTGTCCCTCTGCACAGGAAGAAACCAACACATCACTTCCCCTTCAGTAAGGAACTGACGCATCACCTCCCCGGGATTAAGGAACGACGCATCACCTTATCTGGGCACAAGAACCAATGCATCACCTTCCCTGCTGCAGTTTTTGTTTGTGTTTGTGGCTGTGACACATCCAAGGTACTTTGTGTGGAAAGTGTCACAACTATAATTTGCTCTGGACAGAAGTGTTTCTACCTCTAAAAGTCATATTTTGATATCTGGTTTGTGGATTTCTGTTGTTTTGGTCTTGTTTGGTTTAGATAAAGATCACTTATTTTATTAAACTGGTGTGTGTGGTGTCCATTTGTAGTGTTTTCACTGTATTGCTGTATGTGTGCACAAAGGCACACTCTGCCTCTGAGATAAGCCTGTCTGCTCGTGTCAAGCTACCAAGGGGGTGAGCAGGGGTTATTTTAGAAGTGTATCCCCCTTACTCTGTCTAGGAAGACAGCTCCCTACTTGGACAAAGCTACAACCGTTGCCAACTAGAGACCGCCATTTCTAACATTTCTCATACCACTAGAAAGACTATGTAGAAAACTGGGTTACGGGTAAAGGTAGGTGAAACCCTACTAAATCAGTAACCACAATTCCAGTCAGGGTGAAGTTGCAAGCAAACCCCAAATTAACCTGTCCTTAATCCTCTGGTTGCTTGGCACAAAAGCAGTCAGCCTTAATTTAGAGGCAAAGTGTAAAGTCTTTATGCAGCACTTAAAACAGTAATAAAGTGCAATTTAAAAATGTTCAGGTAAGTATTGCGTCTAAAACCACTAAACGCCATTCATGTTTATCTGGTCATGCAAGAGAAGGTGAAAGTCACAAGTTTAGACCGACTGTGATGGAGAGAGGGCCAGATACAGGGGCCAGGTTCGTCCTGCTGACAGTATTACCTTCAAATGTCCAGCGCAAAGAGTTCTGCACAAAGAGATCAATGGAGAGGTCCACGAGGAGCAGGTAGGGCATTGCGGTTGTTCGTCACTGAAGATCCTGTCCAGCGTCACAGATGGCCCTTGCTGGAGATTCGTGTTGGCGGTCACAATGGGCTAACAATGCTGTAGCATGAAGTGAAGATCTTGTGCTGCCGGTCATTGCTGGTAGTCACTGTGGTGTGAAGAGTCGATTCACCGGAGCTTTACTTTGGCCAGGCCCAGAGGTGTACTGAAGAGTTGGGTCTGAGAGCGCGATATTTACACTTTGTACCAACTTTGAAGTAGGAGAAGTTCTGAAGGTTTCCACAACCAAAGGTGTTTGGAATTTCCAGCCTCCCTGCCCTGGCCCCAGCTTGTCTAAGGACACAAAGGACTAGTGTCAAATTCTTTGTGAGTATGCTCAGGCAGAGCCTTTGTGATGTGCAAGTGTGATGCTTGGCAGTTCCTCCCCCTCATCAAGTCAGAGATGGCTCATCCTGCCAACACCTATTATCCCTTTGTCTCACTGTCTGGGAAAAATATATCAAGACCAACTGCCAGTTACACCTAGTCATGTGACCCAGCATACAGGCTACAGGTTGCAGGCACCAAATAGTTGGGAGAAGAACATTGACATTTTCTATAGGTGATATTTTCAGAATAGTTGCCTCTGGTGTCATGGGATTGGTGCTACTACAGCCATTCAAACTGAGCCAAGTACTCTTCTTCCATACCTGACTCTCAAGATAGCAAAGGTGAGAAGTCAAAGCCTTCTCAACGAGTTTGGGGGGCAGAGAGGGGGCAAAGATTTAGAACTCAACAGTCAACCAACACAATAATTCACTCTCCAGCCCAGTACTTTTCTTAAGAAAAGAGAAATATGTATCTCAGCAAAAACTAAACACTGCATATACAAATGGGGTTTCAGTACACAAGTTGATATTACTTACGGCGGGTGCCTGCTAAGCATCCCACCACTTCTAGTACTCTCTCCTCAGTTCCAATGAACCCCCCCAAACCCAGTGGTAACTACTAAGGATAACAGTCAGTCAGTCAGTCAGTCAGTCAGGCAAAGTACTTTATTTCGGTAACATACCATAAAAAGGCCGTACATACACAATAAGCATAACACAATAGCAAAGGATAAAATAAGTAAAACCTTGTGTTAAAAATCACAGACAAACGATTCCTGCAAATATTAAAAAACATTGGATATTACACCGAAATGTCAGTATATAAAATATCTAAAATTGTATAAAAAGTGTGGCACCTCCTGAAATAAGATAACAGGACATAGCCAACAGCAGGCAAAGGTATGAGTTCGCTAAACGATCATCGTGTCTCAGTCACCCCTAGGTCACTTTGTGTGATCTTGATCAAAAAGAGTTCATGTTGGCACGTATTTCCCTAACAGCAGGCCTGTCTTTACAATTATAGATACAGTTTCAGGCTTTCTTTTCCAGACCCTGTGTTACCTGTTGGCAGTAGAAGCAGCTGCAGCAGTTCTGGTTGATGCTGTGGTAAGGCTTACACCAGCAGCATTCTTGGTATTCACTTAGTGCTGTGGCCTCCCTCCATTCTAGAGCCACTTGAACGAACAGTGCAGCAGGACTGATTGACGGGTGATTTGTTCTTTGGCAGTTGCAGCGTTCAGGCCATGGGCCAGGCGCGGCACTAGGATAGTGATGGGAATCCTCTCAGGATACGCCTAAAATGGAGCAGCACCAGTCCACCCGGATATGCTGTGCGAGTGTTAAACAGTACACTCCTGGTTTACGTTCCAAGTTTTCTTGATGCAGTTCACCACATGAACCGCATAGGGAGACCACATGACACCAGTTGCACTCTCGCTCATTGTTGGCTTCTTCTGGGGAGGCAATGCCTAGAAATATCACCATTAACAAAATAATCTGCTGACTCAACCTCTCTTCCCTACCAGCCAACAAACGGCACTGCTCAAAAAATCAACACTGACTGATTCGATTTTGCTCAGGAAAATCTAATCAGGAACCCCTTGCTAAAAAGGCCTGTTGGGTCGGAAAAGTCCTTCCGATAGTAATGGACGTGCACCCCTGCCCAGAGTGCCCCATGTTCATATTATTTGTCATAGGAAAACACAAATACCATGACTTAGGCCTGTCTCACGAATTGGGATCTTGTTGGACCAGGAAAGGCGTCTAATGAGCTACCCTCATAGTGGTAAAAGGCTATTGCCTTTGCCAGAAGATAAGTAGCACAAGCGCGGTGGTAGTAGCATACCGTGTAATGATCAGTAGGAGTGATCAGGTCCTTTTTACTGTATCACTGGAGCAACATCTACAGACTCACTCATTTAAACTTGTCTACTGTTGCAAAATGGTTTACGCCAATTTAGTACGCATGAGTGTTTGCTTTTTTGATCATCAGGTGTTGGACTTTATTTCTGTGGGTGAATCTCACTACTTGTGTCTCACGCATGATAATCACATGGTAAGCAGACTGCACATTTTTACTGCCGGAGTTCACCTTTTAAGATAAGGACGCAGCAAGGATTAGGTGTACCTGAAGTGTAACACATGCGCACAAGTGTGCGATCTGCACCAGGGGTACTACAGTTTTGCGCAGACCAGTAGGTGCACACAGGTAGCCTGGTGAAGAGGGGACTCTGTAGGGAGAGAAGTTGACCTGGGGTAGGCCTTAAATATTATTGGGCACTGATAGGCAAAGTCAGTATCATTTACTGTTTTGTCTGCAGTAACACTGTATTAGCCATATATTGTGAATTTTGCCTTAGAGAGCAGTTTTGCTTCCCTTGGGCCTACAAAGTTCCTTGAGGTATACAATTTGGGTAAAACAAGTGCGCCTAGTATAAATACGCAGGTCCCAAGATCATACAGGTACACCTATGGGTCACCCAAACTTTTCATAGTTCATGGCTCAAGTCAGGATGAGAGTCAAGGACTTTTGTCATCCTGCTGGGCCATGTTGACTACTCTGCTTCCCAGCAGAGGGAACAAAGGCCTCACCACACAACAGAAGTAATTAACGGTTCTTCCCCCAACTCTTGAGGGGGAAGAGATGGGAAAGAAAATGTGCATGTTAATTAGTTGTCACACTGTACAAGGGCTGGGACAGTCCAGTCCCACTGAACAAAGGAGGAAGCTCAGATCCCTCGAGCCAACACAGGAGGGGGCTCTTCTTTGAAGTTTAGGTGGGAAAGTCTCTGTAAGTGATGCTAGCTAGGTGTTGAGCTGAGTCCCCTAATGGAGAGGTTAGCAGTGACGTCTTGACAGCGCCATCTTGGATTATCCCAGCATGCTGTGCAGAAGGGTTGAGACGAGGCGGACGGGTGATGTGCCACCCTGCAATTTGCAGGGGGTGTTTGCCTTCTAGAACTATCCATCCTCATTTTGAAACTCTTGCACAAGGGAGAGAGGGATTTTGATTAAAGTTGGACACTGGAAATGGACAGAGGCAGCACCATGGGGAACTGAAAGGACAAGGCCCCTGATGCTCTAATGGACTCTGCCTACAGTCAACGCCAGGAGCAGTGGGTCTCTCAAGGACGAGGGAAGCTGGTCCCTTTACACCCTTTAAGGACCATTGGGGGAAGAACTGGATTTCTGTACCCAAACAAGAACCAGAGGACAACAAAAATGAGAAAGGTTTGTACAGTTAATCAGTGCAACCATCTCCCTGCAAAGTGCGACACCTCAAAGACCAAGAGGTGTGTGGAAAAGGCTCCAGGGGGCTCAGTTCTGCCATTAGAAGCAAAATGAGATCAGGATCATGCAAACCAATCCAAAAGTCATGATATATTGTAAAAAAAAGGATTTGAACTTTAACCCCCCTTCCCCAGCCGAGGAAACAGCATGTGTGAAGCTCCACTGCCGATGCTCAAGGAACCCCCAGGGTTGGCCAGTGCTCAGTGGTCGACGCAGGGTAATTACAAATTTATGAGTTTGGTAGGGGGCGAGGTGAAGCCTCCTCCCCAGAGGTCTTGAGGCCTGGGAATCATGCATGGTGACCTGGGATCCCATCTCTGGACCTCCACCAAGAGAAGTTAAGAGGAAGTACTATCATACACCCCATTCCCCTGAGAAGAAAGAACTGGCTTGGGACCCGATCTCCGGGCCACCAGTGTAGGAAAAACCGGGAGAGTGCTGGTGCCCCCCAAAGGAAGAAAGGCACCCCATCTACGGGCACCCAATGACAAACCAGCAAGGGGAAGCACCACTGTGTTCCCCCCAACTGTGTTGAGCTCGCCTTCGATCCTCGTGCTTGGGTCTAGTGGCAGTTACCATACAGGAGGCACCCTCCCACACTGAGTTGTCCCACTGTAGAGGGAAGTCAGGGTGCCTCGGTGGGACTGAACATATTCAAGAAGAAGAAAAAGCCACCCTCAAAGCTGCTAATTACATATTCACGCCAGAGAGTGCCCTATAATGCCCTCCGGGTCTAAGACTGCCCACAGTTTCCAAGGATTTGATAGCCGCAGAATGGAAGTTTACAGGGTCAAAGAAATTATGATCCCGTGGCTTTCTGTTTAAGATTTAAGCACATAGGGCCTGATTCTCAAAGGTAATCTGAGACAAAAGTCTAAATTTACGACTTTCTGTATTCACAAAGGGCATTTACCAGTATTGAAGTTAAACTTTTATCTCAGTTTAGGTCTCAGGTAAACTTAAGCCCAAAACCTAAGTTTAACTGAGTCAAAAGTCTAACTTTACTACTCGTAAATGCCCTTTGTGAATACCATGTCGTAAAGTCAGATATTTGTCTCAGTATACCTTTGTGAATCGGGCCTGTAATTACTAAAATAGGTAGACTGCGGAGAGGCTGCCCTTCAGCGGGAGGCGCAACAGGGAATTAGAATCATGGCTCATACACGAGCCAGGCACACAATATTACAGGACTGCCCCCAGGCTGATGACTTGGGCAGTATTCTCTCCCCCCAGAAGAGTGCAGAGGATAGCAAGGGCTCCCACCCTAGGACTGAACCCTAACCTGCCAACACTGATGCCCAGCTTCATACCAGCGTCACCACAGTACTCATTCCAGCAGAAGGCAATTTTATCCAGTTTTGTTTATGTTCTTCAGCTCATATTTCTTTGTTAACCCACACATTGGTTTTCATTATCAGTGCCCAGGCAGACTGGTGCTTGTTGGCCCCACTGACTGTGAACATCCATGCACTTCTCTTGATGTTCCAACCTGTAACTGAGCTGGTAACACCCTTGTTGGCAAGGATTTTACCCTCCACCTCTGATGTGTTTACTCTTTGTATATTCCACCGGCAGCTTTCGCACAAAGGGCATATGGACTACGGTACCATTGATGTGTTTTTAACAGTAATTTTGAAAAACAATAACAATTTGTTTAAAAAATGAGTGCAGATGGTTGCAATGCCTTTTTAATTATAAGGATTGTGGACGGATTATGGTTACTGATGTCAGCGATCAAGGGAAGCATTATACCATGTGGTACTGAGTCTGTAAATCTGGTAACCTTGCTAATACTACATGACAATGTGCTGTATGGTATGGGAGGGGGAAACTATAATGTTTGTGGTCATGACCCTTTAGGAGTCAAATGTAGCATCATCAAACGTATTCTTACCAGCCTTTGGCTTATTTGCAAATCCCTGCATAGTATTTAGTAGTGTGTGTGTAATAAATGTACTTTTCCTTTTCTAAAGAAAAAGCATTGACTGGACAATCATTTTTGGGTGTTATGATTGCTTGCCAGCGAACAGTGATTACTAGTCCTCACCACCTCACCAGAGTAGGCCTTAGACTGCTCTGCTTTGCCACCCTGAGAGTCAAGCACTACAAAAGGGGGCTTGGTTCCCTGTAAAGGGGAAATTGTGTTCCTGTTAATTATGCAGGCCTCACATCTTGAACAACTAATAACCCAATTTTTTACACTAACCCTTGGCCTACCCTTTGCCTTCATCGGTTTGGTGTGTAGTGCTGCACCGTACATGTGGGGTGTACATCTGCTGGTTATATTTGTGCCTGTGAATGGTACAGTACAGGATAATGCAGTACTGTGCAGTGTATGCATGTTATATGTATGTGTCCCTGTGAGTGGTGCAGTACATGAAGGGTGCAGTGCTGCTCAGCACGGATATGTTGTGTACATGTGCTGGGTGTATTTGTGTCTGTGTAAGGTGGGATGTATGAATAATGCAGTACTTTGCAGTGCATGCATGTTGTGTGCATGTGTTGAGGTTATGTGTGCCTATGAGTGATACAATACATGAAAGATGTAGTGCTGTGCAGTACGTGAATGTTATATACATGTGCTGAATGTGTGTGTGCAGTCAATGGTACAACACATGGCAGATTCTGGATTTAATTTTGAGAGATCTATGGCTGCACAGTGAAACATGAGGAGAAAAGGTAGAGGAATCCCCAGCAGGCTGATTTGTGTATTGATGCATTCCTGTAAGCTGGGTGGAACACACTGGAGATAGGGCAAGGCTGACTCTCCCAGTACACTTCAAATGGTGCTCATTGATATAGGTCACAAGGAAGGGCCTGGGCACATCACAGGAAGGAGAAGGGGCTGTTCAGATAACCATAAAGAGTAGAGCTGAGGCCCTGGACTAACCTGTGACTGACATCCAGGTGTGAATAAAAGGAAGCAGACCCGCATCATAAACTTCAAATACTCAGATTATAAATCACATTTGGTGTTTTGAAAGGGACTATTAAAATAGGAGCTTGAGACCTCAAAAATTAAGAACTGTGAAGTAGTCAGTCAGGCTGTGCGAGGTTGAGAAGATCAAAAAGACTTCTGCCTTTGATCGGGACTGAGGGACCAGGCCGGCTAGTCTTGCAGCTGAGTGAGGGGACATCACCCAGGTAATGCAAGACCACCTGCCATGGAGCCTGGAGCAATAGAGCCTGTCTGCTTGTCAGGACCAGTGCTCCCTTTGAGGAAGAGGAGAGCATTGAAAGGAGCTATGTCTAGTGGGGAATCCTGTTGAGTGGATTCTCTTTGAAAGGTGTGGGAAGATGGTTGCTACACCAATCTGATTTTTGCCCATGTGCAAGGAATGTCAGTGACCCTCGTATGCCAGAGGAGGGCCATTGTGAAGTGATCAGTGATCATCACTGTGCAAAACAGGCCATTGCCTGTGTGCAATGAGTAATCAGCAACCTCACTAGGATGAGCCGCCATGAGGAGACTGCTGTACCGAGTGGGCTGTTGCCCTCTGTGGTGGAAAGCCAGTGACCATGTATGCCATTAGGGGCCGCCGTGAAGAAACTGCCAAGCTGAGAGGGCCGTAACCCTTGAGCTATGGTAAGGTGATGACCCCGTATGCCAGGAGGAGACACCACAAGGAAATCTACTGTGCAGATCAGGTCCGATTGCATGTGCAGTGGAGAGATGGTGACCCCGTATGACTGAGAGGGCCACCAGGACCAAGCAAGAAGTGTGAACTGATCGGGATCATCACCAGAGCACAGAGGCCGCCATGGGGACCCCCACGTACTTGCACTGTGGGAAGGACCAAATCACTTACCCAGCTTGGAGGAGCCACGAAGAACATTCAGTTTCTGTGGCTGCAATATTGCTTGTGAGGAATTTGTGGACCGCCGAGCACACCCACCTGGGCCTCATGCTGAAGGCTTGCTGGAGACAACCGGTGCAGCTGAAGCGCTCACAAAGAGAACCACCCAGGTACTTAGTTCGCTCCAATGTTGCAGGTGCGGGTAAGACTGATTTTAGGCCACTCTGCTCTGGAGGAACTTGTTTACTAGAACAAATGTCATTGCGGGCGCTGTAACACCTTTGAAATTCGTTTTATTTATTTATTTGTTTTCATTACTTCGGTTAGACGTGAACCGGAGTTTACTATCCCCCGACCTGCCCCTCCCCCGCCCCGCCCAACCAGCCCGCGGAACTCCCTCCACGTGCCGCTACTGCTCATTGCCGCCATGGATGACATCTGGATGATCAAGGTCAGAGGTGACAGCGCAGCCCTTATCCCACTGGATCTTTCCACAGTTTTCAACAGTCTCCCATTGCATCCTTATCCAAACAACTGCACTAAGCTGGCATCCAAGGTCACACATTTAACTAGATCTGCTCTCTCTGACAGGCCACCCCAGCTTTGTCAGCCTGGCCCTCTTCACCTCAGATGCAGAGAAACTCGTCTGTAAAGGTCCTCAAGAATCCTCCCTCAGCCTCAGTCTGTTTCCCTGCTACATGACCCTACTTGTCGGCATCGTCTATGTCAACTGACCAGAAGACTACAGACCATCAAATCACTCCGCACTCACATCATCTGGCACCTCAACCGCTCCACTGTCTCCCAATCCACAAACAAGCACTTTTTAAAGCCCTCTCGCACTCTTACAAAACTTTACACAATATAGGCCCCACGTACACCAATAACTGAATAAACTTTCACAACCCTATCACACACCTCCACTCAGCCAGGTTTCTATTTGCACACACCCCCGGCATGCACGGAACCAGACCTGTCAGTTTTGTATTCTCCTACCTTGCTCCTGTACCATCATATCAGAGCCTCCTCTTCAGTTCTTAAATTCAGCAAGAAGCTGAAGTCTTGGCTCTTCGCCTAGCCCGATCCTGTCTCCGCCTATACAGCTCCTACTTCTGTGCCAGGACGCCCTACTGGGTGAGCTGTGCACAAATCAAATATACATAACTAATCATATCCTCTGATCTGACACCTTTTCTAATTACCTCCAACAGGCTGTCTTTAGCAGCACTGAGAATAACAAACACAAACAAATCTATACAAACACAAGCAAATTAATACAAAGTAAATTGTTCTAATTAATTGAATGAAAACCTATCTCAAGTCTTAGCCTTTGATTTGGAACTGAATTATGTAATGAAATCACATCCCTTAAAAACCAGCCGTCAACCTTGTCCAAGCACAATCTTTTTTGAACTACCAGTGACGGTAATCATTAGATAGTGGTGCAATAGTTTTAGTGTTATAGGCTAGAACTAGTGGCGAAAGAGAGAACCCTTCGCCCGTCCACCCGTATGCTCTCTCAAACCTGGTCAGGTCTTTCATTGCGGTGTAAACTAGTACAGTCTTTGAAACCAAATGGGGTATTCACGTTAATTTGCAGCCTATCTTTATGTCAAGATAACAGTCAAGATTCACTTCTTGGAGACTTCCTCCAGAACAACATCTTTCAGACAAAATTTGCGAGACACATACATTTTGTCAAAGACCATGCACAGCTAGATTCATGAAAGGAAATTGCGCTTGCAAAGGGCCAGATTCTGAGAATCTGGCCCTTTGCAAGCGCAATTTTTGCATTTGGGATTCATCATCCCAAATTCAAAAATCGCTATTTGCGAAATCGCATATTTGAGAGGATTAGCATTTAAGGAATCTCTATTAGAGATTCCTTAAATGCTATTCATTAAACATTTAAAAATTGCGAATTCGCAATTTAGGAGCGCTATTTACCACGGAGTCAAACCTCGTGGTAAATTGCGAAAACTTAGAAAAATGCATTTAAATGCATTTTTCTAAGTTGCATGTTACACACACACACATGTCCTTTGGACATGTGTGTGCACAACATCAGTGTAAATTCACATTTCAGGGGTGCTACACGGTGTCCTTTGGACACCCCTGGCACCCTTGAAATCACATCCTTATTTGCGATTAGCAAATTGCTAATCGCAAATAAGAAATAACTCCCCATTCATTCCTATGGGCCTTAGGCCCAAAGGAATGAATGGGGAGTTATTCCTTATTTGCGATTAGCAATTTGCTAATTGCAAATAAGGAGGCTGTAGGAATCTCAATTTATTTTGCGATTTCTACATGAATCCCGATTTGCAAGTCCTTAATAGCAATTCCTTAATAATCGCTATTAAGGACTCGCAAATCGGGATTTTGATGAATCTAGCTGCAAGTTTAGTTTATTTTTATTTTACATTTTCACATCACAATAATCAAACCGGGCCTTCAAGGCACGTTGTAAACCAATACGTGTAGAACTCTAAAAAAATGGCGAATATAAGGCTTGACTCTAGATTGAGATACTAAATTAGTGACGATGGGGGATTAGAAGTAAACATAATTTATGTGGAAAGTCCATGATAATATTTTCCCCTGCCCTCCAGTCTGTTCATTGTGTTCAATTTCCTATCGTATTAAATTTGCACAGCAACAGACTGAGTGAGACTTATGCATTGTGCCTTGGAAACTGAAAAATACAACACACTGCAGTAATACAACACACTGCAGTCGTTTAGCGGTGTGTTGTGTTTGGTCGTGAAACAGTGGTGGAAATTGGCAATGCTGACAGATCAGTTGTGGGTCGTGGTGGAGATGCCCAAAACCACCAGAAAGGTCTGCTCTAGTCTTTGTGTTAATTTCTAGTCCTCACCAAAGGTCTTAGGGCCTGCAGTTTACTCTCAAAAAACCCACATGCATGGGCATATATGTAAGTCAGGCCCAGTCAAAAACTATCAGTCCAGGTCAGGGTAAGAGGTTCATCATGCAAAAAATAAGTCCACAATTCAAAATGTAATTGTACTGAAGTGTTTATCAGTGACAGACTCCGTCAGCCCACAGATGTTCGTTTCACTATGACCTGCACTCTAACTTGCATACCAACGGAGGATGGGAGGTTGGTATGCACCACAAGTGAAGGGAAACGTGTGGGGGTGGGGGACAAAAGGCAGGATGGATCATACCAAGGGGTACAATAATTAAAGAGGACATATGATACCTGAAATACATAAATTACAACACATCCATCGCCTATAATAACAGAAGAACACTCCTGTATTAAATATTTTTTTTAAAGAACTCCACAACGCTTAACAAAGGTTACATAGGTTCTCAATACAATAATGCTCCAAACAAAGGATATTACTTTCATAAAGATACTGTAATGTATGGAAAGAAGAAAATCACACTTCCCACAAACTGATTACACAAATGCGATGCATTATGTAATCCTTATGCCACATTGGAGATTTGTGAAATCTTGCATTCATCTGTTCTTCCACAGCTCTGGAACTTTCACCTAAACTATCATTGAACTCTGTATCGATCCGAGAGGAGGGGCAGGGAGCTACCCTGTCCATGTCCTGCCATCCTTCTGAGTGACAACATTCTTCCCTACGTTTGTCACTTTTAAAGGTTTAGAGAATTTACTGAGTTCAAGTTCAAGTTCAGTAATTTGTATAGCGCACTACTCACCCAGAGGGTCTCAAGGCGCTTGAGTGAGGGTGGGTGCATTATTTATCGAATAGCCAGGTTTTTAGCTGCTTTCTGAAGGAGAGGTGGTTCTGTGTGAGGCGGAGGTGAATGGGGAGAGAATTCCAGGTTTTGGCCGCTAAGTAGGAGAAAGATCTTCCTCCCATGGTGGATCTATTGATGCGCGGGATTGTGGCGAGGGCTTGATTGGATGAACGTAGTTGGCGGGTGGGTGTGTAGAAGGATAGTCGTTTGTTGAGGCATTCGGGTCCTAGGTCGTAGAGGGCCTTGTGTGCGTGGGTGAGGAGACGGAACGTTATTCTCTTGTTGACGGGAAGCCAGTGGAGATCTTTCAGATGACCGGAAATGTGAGCTTGACGGGGGATGTCCAGTATGAGTCTGGCTGAGGCGTTTTGGATGTGTTGGAGTTTTTTCTGTAGTTTGGCTGTGGTTCCGGCGTAATCTAGTCGGCTAGTGACTAGCGCGTGGGTGACTGTCTTTCTTTTTTCGGTGGGGATCCAGCGGAAGATTTTTTTGAGCGTGCGTAGGATGTTGAAGCATGATGACGAGACGGCGTTGACTTGTCTGGTCATCGATAGGGAGGAGTCTAGGTTGAAGCCCAGGTTCCGTGCGTGATCTGTAGATATGGGTGCTGTGCCCCGAGCCGGTGGCCTTCATGAGTTGTCCCATGCAGAGGGGGATGATCCTAAGATGAGGACTTCCGTTTTGTCCGAGTTTAGTTTTAAACGACTGTTCTTCATCCATTCGGCTACTTCTTTCATTCCTTCGTGTACATTGGTTTTGGCGGTGTTAGGGTCTTTGGTGAGGGAGAGGATCAGCTGGGTGTCGTCAGCGTGGGGGATGATGTTGAGGTTGTGTTGTCGCGCGATGGATGCGAGGGGACTCATGTACACGTTGAAGAGGGTGGGACTGAGTAATGATCCTTGTGGTACGCCGCAGATGACTTCGGTTACCTCTGATTTGAATGGGGGGAGGCGGACTCTCTGGGTTCTTCCGGCGAGGAACGAGATGATCCAGTCCAACGCTTTTCCTTGTATTCCGATGTTGCTGAGGCGTTGTATGAGGGTGTTATGACAGACTGTGTCAAAGGCGGCGGAGTGGTCAAGTAGGATGAGGGCAACTGTTTCTCCGTTGTCCAGTTTTGTAAAACAGAAGATTGCCTTTTAACGCAAGGAAAGGAGAAACTTTAGTTATTAAATTAGGGGCCGTGTGGTATGACCAAAGCATATTTTGGTGAGCTTTATCAGCTCGTTTCCCAGACACTAGGGCCAATTGCAGACATTCTTTGATCATTTGATTAACTCTCTCACCAATCCATTTGCCCTGGGACAGTACAGGGCTGTTTTCAGATGATGAATAGAGAACAACGGAGGTAAACTGCACCCCATTGTCTGTAATAAGGGTGCTAGGAATACCTTCCATAGTGAATACTTCCTTAAGAAAACATATAAGGGTCTGTGTATTAACACATCCCACCACCTTAGTTATTATCCAATGGGAGTGATAATCCACAAGGACAAGCTAAAATGTACCCGCCTATAAGGAATTTCTTAACGGGTCAATAATGTCCAATCCTAGTTTTTCTCACGGTTTAGAAGGGAAATTATTAGGAGACAAGTGAGACTCTCTTGTGGTTCTAGTTTTATCACTTTGGGCCCGATAGGCAGTCCTTAACCTTTTCCTTTAGCACAATGTCTCTAACTTTGGCCTGGGTGATACTTCTACCTAAATGCCCTTCATGGGCGATTTCTGCAATTCTTTACCTTAAATCCACAGGTTGAACCAACATATCTCCCCTCATGACTCTGTCATTAATTACACTCAGCTCATGTCTTACGGACCAAAATTCCTGAAGATCAACATTTAGGGATCCTGGTTTGATAGGCCAACCCTAAATAATCTTCCCCATTACTTGTTTAAGAACCACATCCTTTTCCATCCTTGACTGCCAATCCTCCCTTGAAATATCTGGCACCTCCTCGCACAAATTGATCTAACCCTCCCCAACACCCATCTCATCCACTTCCTCCTTGAAAGGTAGCCTAGATAAGCAATCTGCTACCCCTTTCCTGATACCTGGGACAAACTAAATCTTGAAGTTTAACCTTCTTTAGTCCCAACAACCATTAGGCAATGTGGGATTAATTGTATCTCTTCCTTTGGCCAAAAAAATATACACAAGAGGCTTGTGATCCGTGAGCATAACAAAGGACATCCCCCACACAAAGCTCAGCTCGTCATGAGGTACACCTCTCGTACACTCATGACGAGCTGAGCTCGTCATGAACAATGGGAATAAATCAGGACCAGCACAGGAGGGGGGAAACCATCAGCAGTGATGGTGTTAAAGTATTGTGATAGTGTATGTCAGATTCTCTATAAATCAATATATCATACTGGAAACACAGGACTTTTTTATTCCACACAAAATGTTCTACATCACTCTTTGGAATACTGCAGCTGCTGATGCTAAGTCAAACGGCATGAAGAAAAACCTGTAAGCACCAAAGGGAATAATGAACACGTTAAGAGCCTTAGATTCTGTATGCAGCTCAAATTGTTGGTATGATGACACTAAAACCGTCACCTTTACTAATTACACTAATTATTTCATTTATCCAAAGGAGAGGGAATTTGCCTACCCACATATTTGAGTTCAAATCCCTCAGGTCAACAAAGAAGCGCAACGAACTACCGCCTGATTTCTTGGTCACCACAATGGGAACAAGCCACAAGGAACGTTCTATGGGTTCAATAATCCCCTGTGCAACCAATTTATTCAACTCCTCTTTAAGAGGGTCCTACATAAGGTGAGGTATCGGTCTGACTTATGTATTACAGGGACAGCATTGTCCTTCACTGAGTTAAGGCTGGAATTATTTAATGTGACCTAATTCCGAACTGAACACTTCCGGGAATTCATCTCATAAAGCCTTAAGACCACTCCCTCTGCCGCTCTCTACTGACAAAACAGGTTCAATATTGTTAGGATCGAGCTTAATCCCCAGATCTTTTTTATGGGCCCGCCCTAGTAGTTTAGAGCCTTTCTCTGTCAAGTAGATTTTGCCAATTGTTGACTGGTTCTTAAATGTAATCTGCATGGATACCATTCCCATTAGAGGTATTGGTTCTTTATTATAGCCACCAGGGTCAATGTCTGGGTGGCAAATGACATACTTTTTCACCCGAAATTTCTCTTTACCTGCACACACTCAGATGAATAGACCATGACTTTGAATGGTTATACTCCAGTTCTGGCAACCTCCCTGGCTTGATGGGATGCACCCTTGGCATAGTGGTGATACTTTGTGCCATATTGTTGGCATCTGTGGCATGACGGTGCCCACCTCTGGCAGAGCACTACCCGTAGCACAATGGCATGGCATGATGGTGCTAGCCCATCTCTGACATGAAGATGGGGGAAGTATATGGCATGTTATAAACAAGGAAACACAATGCAACTCCAGCCCTGTGTAAATCTGGCCCACAGTGTTTCAAAAAGATTTAGAAACATGTAGGTAGTTCACAGTAACAAAGATTTGTGCTGCTAAAAATGCTCTCAATGGAAAAGATTGCGCTAGTACAAAAAGACACACAAGTGCTAATTTTGTTCAAGTAGTTTACACACAAAAATTATAGAAATAATATATTACTTTTCTAACTCATACAGTTTTGAATGGTCATCAATGACATCATCTGTGACATTAGGACAGACACAAAGACCGCTAATAGAATAGAAGTGTGTAAACTGTTTGATAGCTCAGTTAAAGATCTTGAATCCTCAGGAAACCCGCTGTCTGAAGGCTCATCTCTCTTAGCTGCAACTGAAACTGCTACTTCCAGGTCAAATAATACCTCTGATACAAAAGAAGCATCACTATCTTTAATACTCCAGGCACTGCATGCCCAAAGAGCAGAGGCACAGGATCACTATGCTCAAGTTTAGGTCATATAGCCTATTAATCCAGCAATTGCTATCGGAGGTGAATAGCAAAGTAGCATTGCTCTCTTGTGACATGTCACACTTACAGCAGCGGATCGCTGAAACTAAAGTGATCACTTCGGCTGTGGTGAAAGCAATTAAAACTCAGGAGAGTCAACTGGTGTCCCTAAAGGTGAAGGTCGAAGACCTGGAAAACCTGCAAAGGTGGAATAATCTGAGGGTCTTTGGAATATCTATGGGGATAGGAGGGTCAGAACTCAGAGCATTCATGGTCCAGTTATTTCAAAAGGCATTCCTGGATCTTGCAGATTGGGGCTCTCCAATTCAGCAGTCCCACAGACACCCAATCTTTCTTAGACAGGATGCCCATTCAGATCAGATCAGATAAGCTTTATTCAATTTTAGTTTAAAAATCATAAAAGCATCAATAATACATAAATAAACACGTTAACATTTCATTACAAAGTTATTAAAACAAGATAAAATAGGTATAACGAATCAGCAAGTAAATATGGAGAGATTTCATCAGTAAAACAGCACTAAAACAGAAAGTCATACGTACATACTGAGAAGCCAGGGAAGAACATTAAACAAACCTCTATCAGTAGTATACTTATCAGTTACATACTGCCCTGTTAGTAGCCTCTTAGCGGTAGGGTCTTAAAAAAATACAGTTTTTGGACCGAAGTTCAAAACCATTGGAAGCTAAAAGGTTAGTTGCGCTATAGGGACAAGGTCCCCTTCCCCAGGGATAGTGATTCTTTGCCGTCGGTCTACGTAATGGGATATGTGGGGAGCTCGGGTAAAAATCGTGCAAGTCCCAAATGTGAATAGTGCCATGTGTTTCTTTGGGGTGGGAGAATCGTAAATAGGGGACGATATTCCTGTTTTTAAATTTAATTAGCACCAGGTCCCCAGCGATGTCTTTGGGCAGCATGCCTAACCACCCCACCCTCCTGACACTCAGAATACCACCATCTAACTCAGGTGGCAAAGGTCTATTGTTTTGTAGCCAGAAAATGACCTTATTTAGCAGGTCCTGCTGTGACTTGTGTGTTCCCTGGCTGAGTACAGGGACCCCAGAGAGGACAGACACATATGGGGCGGCCTCAGGAGGTAAGTTGATACGTGGCATTCTTATCGGCGCAAATCTAGTCACTGTGTGAGTTTTTAGGGCAGGTTTTAAAATTACTTTGGGGCCTGTTGGGATAGGTATACTGGGAGGCTGTATTTGAGTTACACTGTTTTTACATATACCAGACTTATGCTTTCCGGGGGTGATGGGAGGGTTAGGGCGAACGGATGTAGCCATTATATTAGTTGGAGGAGAAAACTTTTTGATTAGTTCCTCGATACTGGTCAACCTGTCCCCCAAGGCGTTAATTTTTTAGACCAAGGGTGAAGTGACAGCTAACAACAGTTGCTCAATTTGGGCCAATAAAGTCAATTGGGGGGGCAAGACAGGGTCATCTATTTTGTCCATGGCCGAGTCCTCTATTGAGGTTGTTAAATTAGGGGGAGATGATATTGGGCTGGTGCACAGGTTTTGTGTACTTGCATAGATCTCATTGTCAATTTCGCTGTTGTGCTTCCCTCTAATATTGGAATCCAGGGGCGAAGCATTTACTTGCTTTTGGTCTTTATTTTCCAGAGAGGCTAGGTCCAGTAGGAAACCATTAGGAGTAACACAGTTAGTGCCCACAGTAGGGGGGTTAATAGATCAGGGACGTACTTTGTGCCACACAGGGCGTTGAGCTCCTCCCAGATGGACATGATGACTATAATGATAATGGAAACGCCGAAAAAGTCAAAAAGTCAAAAGGATTGAAGCGTCACAATACCTCCTCCTGTAGTAGAGTCAAATGGGGTGGCCCGTCCCGTCCTCCTCAGGTCCTCTGAGGGCCACAGAGGGCCCGCCCTTTGCCCGGGCTTTGCCCGGCGTCCCCCGAAGTGGAGCTGAGCGCTGCTTTAAGACGCCTCCTGGCGCTCACGTGATGTCAGCATGCAGCGCCGCTGCTGAGGCTGCCGGGAGATGCAGTCCCGGGGCGGCGGCGCTGTGTGCTGCAAAGATTGACTCCTGGCGGTGGCGGCTGCAGTGGGGGCCTCCTCGCCTCCCCCCTCCGAGTTTGTAAGTCTCCCCGGCGCTCCACCAAGCGGAGCGCTGCTTTAAGGCGCCTCCTGGCGCTCACGTGATGTCAGTATGCAGCGCCGCCGCTGAGGCTGCCGGGAGATGTAGTCCCGGGGCGGCGGCGCTGTGTGCTGCAAAGATTGACTCCTGGGGTGGCGGCTGCAGTGGGGGCCTCCTCGCCTCCCCCCTCCGAGTTTGTAAGTCTCCCCCGCGCTCTGCCGAGCGGAGCGCTGCTTTAAGGCGCCTCCTGGCGCTCACGTGATGTCAGTATGCAGCGCCGCCTCCTCGCCTCCCCCCTCCGAGTTTGTAATGCCCATTCAAAAGCACATCATG
This sequence comes from Lissotriton vulgaris, assembly GCF_964263255.1. Lineage (NCBI taxonomy): Eukaryota > Metazoa > Chordata > Amphibia > Caudata > Salamandridae > Lissotriton > Lissotriton vulgaris. The sequence continues at coordinate 1,165,805,364 of NC_141696.1, forward strand.
CTCACCCAATGCTTATTTTTATCAGCAATTTTCTCCTACGGCAGGCTATTTCTATAAAAGCCTGACCTACCTCTCTTATAGTGCGAGAATCTATGCGGCATGTTACAAACAAGGGAGCACAAGGCAACTACAGCCACCTGTAATCCTGGGCCATAGTTTTTCAAAAATATTTAGAAACATGTAGGTATTCCATAGTAACAAAGATTTGTGCTGCTAAAAATGCTCTCAATGGGAAATATTGTGCAGGTACAAAAGGACGCATGAGTGCGAATTTTATTCAAATAGTTTACACAAAATAAATTATAAAAATAATATTTTAATTTTCTAACTCATTCAGTTGTGAATGGCCATCAATGACATCATCTGTGACAACATTTAATGCAATCAACTATTGAACAGAACGTAATTGGTGACATGGTATGTGATGTTATGAATAAAGGTCATCATGTTCCATATATGTACGTAGTTACAGCCCCTGAGGGACACATGGGACAGTAAAATAGAGTGAATACTCCACGACAAAGAATGAGCCAGAGCCATTGCAAACCCAAATGATATTTAACACAACACACAATTAAAATGTATACAATTTAATATTCTATATAGGGCCTACCTACTCCCTGCCGCAATCAACAAACTTTTTGCACATGCTAATTCTTCCAATCCATGCTAAAATGAAGATTCTGCAGACTTTCAACCCATGCCATGGTTTTGCCTCTCGTTGACGACCTACTGGTTGAAGGGAATGAATCATCTTGTTCCCATTAACAGAGTAATTGCCTTTTTGAGTAGGAAACATGTGCCCTGAGTACATATATAAAGCCCCCCAAACAATATGGTAGGAACCCACTTCTTTGACCTCGTCCTGCTCTTAGTCAAGCGAGCTTTCACCATAAGCTGGAAAGCAAACATACCCCCTACACGCAGGATATGGCGTCAAGTTGATAAAAAATGGGTAAAGTCTGAAAGAAATGCCTTACACAGATAAGAAGCTAAAGACTTGTGAAAGTGCCCAACTGCTAGAGACTGGGATAGCATGTTAAAATGTCTCAAGGAACCCATTTAAGATGACACACTACTTCTATAGATTTCTCAATGTCCTTTTTGCGACCCTTTGGCTTGTGCATCCTGGGTCTCCTGCAGTGACCGCGCCCCTATGCATAGGCTAGAGGTAAAATGAGTCCTGTACTGACTGCCCAATTTCCACTCTGGCACCCCCAACAGTAAAAGTATTGTTCTCCCTCTTCTCCCACGCCAAGACATGCCCCTCACTTTGTCTGCATCCATCCGAGCCAACCTTCAGCCATAGCCGGTCCGCTTTATTCTGAGGTTATGCCTAGCCCTCATTGTCTCCATCACTGCTTGCTTCCCGACCACAGTTTGGTTTCCTAGTATGAAGTTAAGGTGTGCAGCCCACCTAAACCATAACTTTGTTTTTCCTACACATGTCAAACTCTGAAGTAAGTAGAAACTACCTGTCTAACAGAGAGCCTTCTTTCTGTGCTGTAATACTAAGACCTGCCAATCTGAAGATGATACTCTGAACACAGATTGGCCAGTGACATGTAAGTGAAATTTCTAAAAATGTCAATAAAGAAGGTTTAAAAAAGAAAATTGAGTGGGGTCATGAGCAGGGTGTAGTGTGTCTGGGAGGTATGGATGATTTGTTCATGATAACTGCTAAATTTGAGTGGTTTTTATGTTTTAATGTCGTTTTAGAGTAGTATATATTCACTGAAGAACATTGTTAAATATAAGTTACAGTTATCTCTTCTCATAACAGGTGAACATGTATCAATAAAAATCTTAGCAATTTGCCAGTAAAAACCACACTGACACTATGCTTGCATTACAAAACTTAACACCAATGAAAATTGCCAGTTACAGCAAGTTTCTCTAATCACCACAACATTTGTTGCCCAAGATGTTATACATGGCATTACTGATATCAAAAATCACATCACTGATGCCATCTCAAATTCCATTATTGATAAGATCACATTTTGTCAGTATTTGCATTATTTACATTATCCATATCAACATCACTCATGACATCTCTAACTGCATCTTCAATGATATTATTATTATTATATGACAGGCACATTTAGTCCAGAACCCTGACATGTCTTTTTCTTCAACATCACACAATATGAAAAGCATTTCTGCAAGGTACACTATTGAAAAAAAAGAAGCAAAGTTCTTCTATATTAAGCGCATATATTCTGTTAGCTTTTCCCTACAAATAGCCTCTTAAGTGGAGGAATTCTAGTTTTATCTTGGACAATATCTTGCAGTGACTCTAAATTTTGCACCACTAAATATGCTAAGGCACTTCTGGCTAATCTCTGACCAGAAGCCTCATGCTGTTCCGTGCCAGGTGGGCTCGCAGACAAAATGCCTTTTGTTTGCATTGTGGAATTGAAGGTTATACTTCTCTCATTATAAACAGGTCCACGAGTACCAGAATACAACAGGCTTGAAAATTTCCACTGGCTACAGATCTGAAAGGTCTGCACAACAGGTTTCACCCCAACAAGCAGCTCCTCATCTCCCCCAAAGAACTGCGATTGTTTCTATCCCCTGAAACAGTTGGTCTCGCCTCCCACCCTCAGCAGGTTTATACTCCCACACAGAGTCCCTTCACTGGTACCCTGGCCCACACTGCAGATTTCCAGCGGTGGGCAGTGAATATTATAGTATCCAATATCAAAATATTCCGCAAGGAACAGCAGCTCTCGGGCTGAGCTGAGAGCTAATACTATAAATTCTACAAAGAGCTGCAGTTCAACTAGTCGTTGCTAGGTGTCCATCAAGTCAAATGCTTTTGCATTTGACTCATGAGGGACACCTAGTAACGACTAGTGGAACTGCAGCTTCATGAAAGGGTTTCAATGCTTTTGCATTTAACTTGTGAGGGACGACTAGTAACGACTAGTGGAAATGCAGCTTTGTGTAATAATTACAATGCTTTTGCATTTGACTCTTGTGTGATACCTAGTAACGACTAGTTCAACTGTAGCTCTTTGTAGAATTATTTTGATATTAGATACTATAATATTCACTACCCACTGCTAATCTCGTCCCATAATGCATTGCAGGGCCTTTGGTTGGGATTGTATTTTTGCCCATAACTGTGCTTGGGGTGGTCCTAAGAGGATGGGACCACCACCGAATCGTTCAGCAAGATGTGCTCTTTGTTTGCAGGGCATCTGCTTGGTTATCTCCCTAGGTTAGGGAGGATCCCAAAATCATCACCTCTCTCACTGCTTGCTAAATTTAAATTTTCACTTTTGTGAAATAACTATATGCGTTTTAGAATGTACAGACAGAGGTACTTGTTATTTTACCAAAAGTATATGAGGTCTCTGTTTTAATAATTGGGGGTCAGACGGAGTGAAGTTGCGGAGTTTTACCCACCATTAGCTGAAAGGCAGAGAATAGTAGACTTTGTAATTAGAGCAGCCTACCTGCTTGTTGAATCAAAAGTATAACCTTTATTCACTTACACTAGTCTTCAACGACAAGTATTGTGCATTTCACAGTAGTAGATCAAGAGCATCTGATACACCTGGTAACTATGGCATCTGCATTAAAATGTGACCCTCTTTACTTCAAGCAGTAGGGTCCTCTAGTCACACTCAAATGTACTGGCCATTCAGAGCAAGAGTTTGCAGATGCTGAACATCCGCCAAATAATGTAGATGGCGAATTCACCATAGCCGTGGTGACACCACACCATCACAGGGTTTCCTGTTACAGGATCTCAACCTGCTCCACCTTCAGAAACCCTAGCTTGTATGGCCCTTCTGCCACCAGACCACCAGGTCATAGTGAAATTCACCCTGCCCTTTTTAGGGCATGGAAACCTTCACTCCATTTCCCTACCCTGGATACCAGTCCGGAGCAGAGAAATCACTCAATGGCCCCAAGGTAAGGGAGAAAACTCCCTGCTGGTCTGGAACACATATTTCTTGCTTTTCAATAACATTTCTTGAAAAAGCAGTGGTCCTCCGCCAAAAGGACAAGTAGCCAAAGCCTTGGGAGCTCAGTAACAATTCTACACGTCATAGATTCTCTACAATTTCTGAGCATTTTCAGAACTCATTCTTTAGTATAATGTACAATGCTCCTTAATAATTTTATGTGACTATTTAACATTTGCACATTAAAATAGCTATAACAAGTGTAGCAGCTAATATTTTTAAAGATGGCTGTGTTATTTACAGAGTGATGAAGTTATCCTAATATTAACTGACTAGATGAATGAATATGGGTCGAGGGTAGATAAAAGTACATTGACCTACTACAAAGAGTGCTGATACAAAGAGGGCTTATGTACTCTAGAATGGTGACACCAGATTCATTCATTCAAGTCAACGACAAGAGGCAGCACATGAAGCAACCAAAGATAAGTAACTAAGTTCACTCCAAAGTACTGATCAAAGTGTTTAAAGCATTACTTATCAAAACATGAAGTATCTGGTAAGGTAGCTCATGATACCACATGGCCTGAACACTTCAACCTGTGTATAAGCCAGAACACTTTACCCTTTGCTTTCTATGCTATTGATTTTGTCAGTAATCAGATGCAAAGCGTTGCATTTGAGCTTGCTATATTTATAAGATTAAATATTAGCTTGCAAAAAAGGCTATCTTTTAAAGCTGTTAAATTCTTCGAACACCAATTATTCGCGTGGCTACAAGACTTAAGCTATCAGAGGCCCACTGGGATCAAAAATTACCCATTAAACAATGAAAACTGTAACTACATTAAAAATTGTGCATGTATACTACATCTGCTCATCAAAGCTTTAATGGCATAGGTCCATGGTGGAGCACAGAATATGTTTTGGGTAGACTAGGTCCATTGGAAGGTCCAATGAGCAAACAGGTGTGCTTTGTAGTCAGGAGTCATTTACGTGAAATATGTTCCTTTTTGTGCCATCAAGGGCTGTTGCTGTTAATTGTTAATGGGTCGAGAAACATTTTCTACTGACCAATCTTTCTTGGTTAATGAATTCCAGTTTTCATAAAAAAAGATTAAAAAAACACTGAAGCAGTTGATCACTAGAACTAGAATGCAAAATTTCCTAGCTAACATGAAGGAAAGATTCAATTCTATTATGGACACGGAGGCAAGGATTGTGTATTTCAACTCCAAAGCTGTATAGAGGACAATAACATACGGTCTCATTTGCAAGCGGGGTTTAGTGCATCTACCAGCACCCTCAATCAGGTTTTTCAATTATGCTCATGCTGATTTGGAAGGAGGTCGAACTCTATGTAGTATTTGTTGACCTCGAAATGGCGTTTGACTCCATTGACCGTACTAAGTAATGGGTCGCCCTTAGGGATTTGGGACTTCCCCCAAGCCTGCTCCAACTTATAATTAGTTTACATGAGAACAACTATGCTAAGGTCAGTATGCCATGGTAGCCTGACCACCGGTATACCCATCATGAAAGGAGTCGGTCAGGGATGTGTGCTGGCCCCAACAATGTTCACATTGTTTATAAACGGGCTTATAAGCAAGTGGTATAATTGTGGAGGTGATCCGCCCAAACTAGGAGGCAGGCAAATTCCAGCCCTGTTATTTGTAGATGATACGCTGCTTATATCAAAAACCCCAATGGGCATCCAAAATGTGTTAATCAAGTTTTCAAAAGCCTGTAAAACTCGTGGCCTTGAAATCTATAGTCTAAAAACAAAGTTCATGGTCTTTAACCCCTTCAAATCCACTAAAGGGAAGATGAGGTTTGACACTCTATTAGAACAGGTCAAGGTATTTCGATATCTGGGTGTAAGAATTAGTGAAATCTGGCAGGGTCCCCCCAAATCCAGAAAAAGTGTGCTGACCCTTCAGCATGCTAATTGTGCCATTGTTAAGAGAGACAAACGCTCAACCTTACGTCCAATCCCGCCTACCTTAGAAATACACAGATTAAAAGGGTTAGTCGCAGCTCTCTACGGGCCGAATTATGGGGGTTGGCGAATATTCGCCAGCTGGAAGTCAGTGAAAATAAGTTTTCAAAAGCTCTTTTACTTCTTCCTAAGAACACTCCTATGTTACCCTTACGCCTTGATCTTGGTCTAAAGTCCATTACCCACTTTGCTGTTCTCAAGGCGCTAACATTCTGGTTTAGACTTTGGACTAGTAACATCCAAGTTCCTGTCAAGCATGCAGTGGAGGAACTATTAATCCTTCAAAGAAAATCAGGCTCCCTTCCAGGCTTTGGGAAAATCAAATGACGGCCCTTTAGATTGGGGGTAGGGAATTTGGGGGATGATCACATTCTATAACAAAGAATATGCTACCACAGGTCAAAGCAACCTATTGGAACTTCGTTGATTCCTATGGCAATGAGTCCAGGGCACTTGGCACTTTAACATTGTGTTTTTTTAAATGTTAAAAGTTGTTTTAACCTCGAATTTTATATGGATGACATTGAACTAATAAAATCAAGAGCACTTTAAATACAATTTAGATTTGGCACCTTACCTCTGAACGTCATGAAAAGTAGATAGGCAAACACCACTGTCACTCCTATGTGCCCGTCTTGTAATTCATCCATAGAAACTATGAAGCATTATGTTTTTTTTGTCCTGCCTATACCAACTTGAAGAAATTTTGAATTATCCCTGCTTCTAGGCTGCTGTCGTTTACTCGTCCGGCAGCTGCTCTACGTGTATTTAGTTCTGAAACAACAAGGTGGCTTGTCTTCACCTTATCTAGCCACATCCTGTATGCCTGATGGCAGAGATCCAGAGTGGTTAAAAGAGACCTTCTGTAGCTCCTTGGGCATAAATACAGTAGGTAGTCAGAATGTGTTTCTAGTCCAAAAATTTGTAAAAACAATGGAATACTCTCTTTTACTTAAATCTATTGTTAATCCATTTTATATTGTTACACATAACTCTTAAATCTGCTTGCAAAGTCCCCCAAAAAAAATTCTCAAGGATGTTAACATTGATGAAATAACGACAATATTTAAATATTATGCATGGATCTCATTGACAGCATTTTATATGTTTTGTGATTTTTTCTTGTACTGTCTATGATCATGTTTTTGGTTGAAAAAAATAAAATAAAGGCCTGCCACTACAGAGCTGATGTGTACAACTGTGAACTGCCATGACGACCTGACAAGTTAACCTACTTGCCAGGCCCAAACCTTTCTTTTTATTACATACTAGCCGCCCGTCCCGACATTGTCCGGGTATGAATTGCTGCGGGCCAGTAGTATATTGTTTTGTAGGATTTTGTTTTGATAGCATTTCTTATCTGTGACAGGCCTGTGAAACGCTCCGATTTACAGTGCACTGCTGATGCACTTAAGAGTGCGCGTTCAGTAGTGTGTGAACTTGAGTTTCCCTACTTTATTTTCCCTTGCAATATTATATAGCGCAAATTCAACACCATGGCATGAGCCCAATTTACATTACAGAAGAACACATTTATTTGTGGTAGGCACGGGGAGACAAAGCGATTTGCCTGGATTCACAGGATGATGAGCTGATGCCGACATTCGAACGTAGCTCCCCAGCTCTAAAGTTCGCAATTCTAGAACTTGTGGCAGGAGGTGTATGTCGGTGCTGGCCATCAATGAGAGAGGCCTGTGCATTTTTCAAATGGGTGGTGAAAAAATATGAGTATTTTGCTGGAGATGTGGGCCGCCGTGCCACCAATGTACTTACCGGGGGAGGGTAAACACCTATTATTCCGCAACTTTCTTTCCGCATACCATCACTCCGCATACTTTCATTACGAAAGTACCATGACTCCGCAATGCCATTATAACGCATGGCATTACATTTTATATGCTTTTACCGCGCATACATTTACAACGAAATTCGTTGTAAATGCATGAATGGTAAAAGCATGTTTTTTTAATGTTTGGATAAGGTAAGTATGGGAATAGGGGTATATGTTTTGGGGTACTGAGGTATATGTTTTGGGGTGTTTGGGTATTTTATGGGTTCAGATATAGTTTTGGGTTATGGGGTACAGGGGTAGTTTTTGGGGTTAAGGGATAGGTTTGGGTTTTGGGGTACAGGTGTATTTTTAGGGTTCATGGCTAGTTTAGCGTTTTGGGGTATAGAGGTGTTTTTAGGGTTCAGGGGTAGGTTTGGGTTTTGGGGTACAGGGGTATTTTAAGGGTTCTGGGCTAGGTTTGGGTTTGGGGTACAGGGGAATTTTTAGGGTTCAGGGCTAGGTTTGGGTTTTGGGGTACAGGGGTATTTTAGGGTTCAGGGGTAGGTTTGGGTTTTGGGGTACAAGGTTATTTTTAGGGTTCAGGGCTAGGTTTGGGTTTTAGGGTTCAGGGCTTTTTTTAGGGTTCAGGGGTAGGTTTGGGTTTCGGGGTACGGGGGTATTTTAGGGTTCAGGGGTAGGTTTGGGTTTTGGGGTACAGTGGTATTTTTAGGGTTCAGGGCTAAGTTTGGGTTTTGGGGTACAGGGGTATTTTAAGGGTTATGGGGTAGGTTTGGGTTTTGAGGTACAGGGGTATTTATAGGGTTCTGGGCTATGTTTGGGTTTTGGGGTACAGGGGTATTTATAGGGTTTTGGGATAGGTTTGGGTTTTGGGGTACAGGGTATATTTATAGGGTTAAGATGGGTTAGTGTTTAAGGGTGTTGGGGTATTTTAGTGAGTAAGGGTGGGTTATGATTATGGGGTGCAGGGGTATTTAAAGGGAGCAGGGTGGGATTAGCACATGATATGAGACATGGCATGAAGGGCGGAATGTACCACACGCCCCCAGCGTTTGTCACGCCCCCAGCACACGCCCACAGCACAACGCAAACACGCCCACAAGGGACTACTTTGCTGGCACGGTTCTTTTACCTTTTAAATGTATATGGTGGCTATGTCCTTCTGCTGCAACTGCCCTTTCGAATGTTGTATTGGGTGTTGTGATTGGTGCTGTGGTTCCTGAGATTACCCGCCTCAAAGGTTTGGGCTCTCTCTTTATTATATTAGTTTGGATCGGTCACCCCTAAGGTAGGCCCTGGACAGTCCATATGCAGGGTGCAGTGTATTTAAGAGGAGGACATGTACTTTTAAGTTTTACATTTCGTAGTAGTGAAATTCCCTTTTCAATTCTGTAAGGATGAACTATCCTATAGGATTACATTGGGATAGCCTTGTTATAGTTTATACGTGTAATTTCCAATTGGGGAAAATTAGGCCCCCCAAATTTGGGGTCTCTGGAATCACAATTTAAAAACACAGCATGTGGTGGAGTTGTTTTTTAATTTGAAATTCTGAAAATGCCACTTACACAAACTTGGCATTTTCTTACTGGAACCATTTGATGTCTCCTGTCTCAGCTGTACTCCTGCTTTGCTATACCTGCCCTGCTGCCCTCTTTGCCTGGGAGTGAAAAGGACTGGACCTGCATCTCTACATCGCCAGAACTAAAGTTGCACCAACCCAAGGGCTTGCCTCCTGTTCTGAAGTCTCAGGGACTTCAAAGACTTCCATTAACCCTGCTAAAGCCTCTGAACTCTGCCAACTGTGAGTCCTGCCTTGGGGCGCTAGGTGGCGCCAAACCAAGATGGCCACACTGGAGTGAGGCTCTCGCCAGACCGGACACTCTTCCCTATCCTACAGCATCCTGATCGTAACTATCGGCCCAAAACCCGTACCATCGGACGCATCAAGCTGTCCTGCGCACAGCGGTACCAGATCCTCCTGGTCAGACCTCCCGACTGCTTGGCAAATCACCGGAGACTCCGGAGCGGACAGTGTGAGAGAGGCGGGAGCTACTGCACGACAAGGTCGCCCACCAGGAAAGTCCGGTGCTCCAGGGCCTGCACGGCACTCCTGGTTGGCGCCAAACCCCGGCGCGACGCAATCCTCGCACCCAGCCGGGGGGGCCGGAGCCGCGAGAACCTCGCCGCAGATCGGAGAAAGGAGCGCAGCCTGCATCCTACCAGTCTCTACGCTGCAGGTAACACCAGTCCCCGACTACACTCCGGGAGATAACCGACACTGGGGGCCCGAATACCCGCACGGCAGGCAAGGAAATTTCACTGGGCCAGATTGCGGGCTGAACATTGTAATTCCCGCTGACTCGCCCCTGCGCTGAAGGTCCGGCAGCCTCCCTCACCCGCCCGACTGCAGCACACCTCTGTAACACCCTCGCCTGACGGAGCGGCGCATCACACGACTCCGCGGCTTTACGGCCTGTAATAACCTAGCCGAGGCCAGAGTGGCCCCCCCCCCCCCTTCTGCCCGCGAGCTGACACCCTCCACGCTTGCAATTGCTTTGCCACGGCTGCTCCCCCTGGGACTAGGCTACCGTGAAAGACATCGCCCTGAGGCATTACTTCACCCGGCGCTGTGGAGACTACTCCCCATTTGAACACTGGAATATTCCCACCACTGGCCCCAGAAACAACTATCTCCTACATTGCCTGCGGCCCCCAAACCCTGCCGCCTGGGCGAGTACACTGCCGTGGCCTCCGTGGTCGGGACGGGAAGACAGGCCCCTGACTCACCTAACAAGCAGGACAGGCGGGCTCTAACACACGGCCTCCCGGAGAGCACAACGGAGCCCGCGCCATATGGCTGAGAACCTTGCGTGGATAGGGCTGGCCAGCTGCCACGATCCACTTCAGCCAAGCATCCCAGCTCTGAAGACAGCAAATATCCGGCCTATGAGACACTATAGTACTCGCTCATTCCTGTTGGGATTGTGGCCCCCGCTGTCCCCCCTCCATCAGCTGCGCAACGTCCCCCTCGTTTTAGCGGCATCTGCTCAAAGGCCTAGAGGGCCACCCTACCCCTCCTTTCGCCACCCCGACTCGGACGGCCGGAACTGAGAGGGAACGTATTCCCTAGCCACCACAAGTGACTCGGGCCACCTGGTGACTGCTGCAGACCAGCTACTAAGATCAAACCTCTGCTGCGTTGAGATAGCGACACGACGGTCAAGACCTCCCTTGATCTCACGGGGCTCAAGACAACTAGGGACCTTAACCGAACGCCGGCCTGGCGTCCCCTACCTCTGCAATACTTCGAGCCCCTCGGCGCGACATGGGTCGCAATGATGCCAGACAATCCAAAATACCCTTCGAGTCAAAGAAAACCCCCAAAGCGACGCCGGAGACAGAGGACAACACTCCCGACCCGGCCCCCCAAGAGGAGGATTGGAAATTCCTCCTGCTGGGCATGAAGCAAAGCCTGTCAACAATAGATGCCAAAATCAACGCCATCAATACACGCATGGATAGCGTGGTGGCAAAGCTGGAACATCATGACACCCGCATCAAAGAGACCGAGGACAGAATCTCTGTGCTGGAAGACGGGGCCACCACCACCACCAAGCAAGTCACACAAATGGACAGGCTGCTTAAAATAATTGCGGACAAAAACGAGGATTTGGAAGCGAGGTCCCGCCGCAATAACATCCGCGTCGTAGGCCTTGCAGAATCCACCAACACAGGGAAAATGGAGGTTTTCATGGAAAAGCTTGTTGTGGAGCTATTTGGGAAGGAATCCTTCTCCCCACACCTCATCGTGGAAAGAGTCCACAGATCTCTCGCTGCACGACCTCCTCCTGGGGCTCAACCGCGACCAATCATAGCTCGCTTTCTAAACTACAGAGACAGAGATGCGGTGCTGCGTCGTGCAAGAGAAATTGGAACCGTGACTTATGGAAACGCGACGCTATCCTTTTTTCCTGATTTTACCCCCTCAGTACAGGACGCTAGACGCAAATTCATAGGGGTGAAAAATAAACTCCAAGCTCAAGAGATCCCCTATGCCATGCTCTATCCAGCGAAGTTGACAATAACGCATCATGGCACACAGCACATTTTTCATAACCCGCAACAGGTGGAGGACTTTCTCAGACAACACAGGAGGGGGCGGACCGGAGATGAGAGAGAGGGAAGACGCTCCGGATCGCAATCTCCGATGTCCCAACAAGACTAATACACGGTGCTAACACCCTAGTCACAAAGATGTTGGACACTGCCGACTGGGGTTTGACCTGGCTGGCAGTGGGTGCAATTAAGGAGGTGGAGGGCAGGTCTGGCGCCCCTAGATTCCGTCCCTAATGGGCGATCCCCTTTACACCTCTTCCCCTTTCAGGGCAAGAGCAACTGTAATGATTACCTTATTTTTGGTTCTAATTGGGTACAGGGAGGGGGGTGGGGGACAATTGCCCGGCCAGTAGGGGCTGCCGGAGTGGGTGGGCTGATACCGTGCTTCCAATCTGCAACCCTTTGTATGTCAGCTACAATCAAACTGTTCAGTCAATCTTGGGTTGAGAGACATACGATATTCCGGCCAGTTGGGGTTGCCGGTATGGGGGGATACATATTTTGGTTTCATTATGTTGGTTCAGTTGCAACAGAAATTCCTAGGACAGGGGGAGATTCTGGGAAAGTGCGGGAAAATGATCAAGTTGGTAAATTTACTGATGCCAAACTGACTCTGATTGCTACATATACATGCCACAATTATCTTTCAATGTGGGGATGGGTGACGTAACAGATGCGCTACCAGCACTCCAATTTCAGATGGTGTCGTGGAATGTGCGAGGGTTAAATAACCCTAGAAAGAAGTGACAGATACTAGGGTACCTGGACCGACACGGGGTATCTATAGCTATGCTACAAGAAACACATTTGGTGCCAAACAAGTCCCCTCTGTTTGCGTCTAGATGGGCATCGTGCAGAGTCTTCTCATCTTACTCAAACTATGCTAGGGGCGTAACAATCCTGATAAAGAAAGGTGTGGGATTTACCCCAGCAGGCACCGACATGGATTCGGAGGGTCGATACTGCATTGTCTGGGGGAAACTACACTCTCATACGGTACTCTTTGCATGCTACTATGGCCCCAACACAGATGATCCGGATACACTTATTACCATGTGGGGCAAAATTCAAACTTTGGGCATAGCCCATGTAATACTGGGGGGAGACTTCAATACTGCCGTAAAACCTACACTGGACAGATCACACCCGCAGCCGCTGCATTATACGCACACCCAACGCACCTTATTGGCCATCATGGAAGACCATCACCTTACAGATGCATGGAGGCATTCGCACCCCTCCCTGAGGCAAGGCACACATTTCTCAGCAGTCCACTCCACTTGGGCACGCATTGACTACATTTTTCTATCGGCAGGCCTCACACCATGGATGGTCAAAACTCAACACCTAGCTCGCACATTCTCAGACCATTCGCCGTTCCTCCTCTCCTTCCGCATCCCCCTCGACGTCTCTCCTTACTTAAATTGGCGCCTTAACCCTGCACACCTCACAGACTCTGCCTTTAGGGCAGACCTGGAGCAAGACATACAAGATTTCTTTGACCATAACATTGACTCTGTCCCCAGCCTCACTACTGTATGGGAGGCCTTTAAGGTGACCGTGAGGGGGTGGTGCATTCCCAAAGGGGGAGGAGTCCTCAAATCCCTACGTAGTGAACTACACAAGTTGGAAACTGAAATAAGCACTCTTGAGCGGGATATCTCTAGCGGGACACGAGGAAATGAAGAGCGGGCACAGCTAAGAGAAAAAATCAACGAGTACACAGAGGCCGCGGATAGGGAATGTAAATCTCTAGGGAAACCCTTTACAGCGCGCACATATGGAGAGGGAGACAGGCCGGGTAAAGCGCTGGCTTCAGTTGTCAGGCCCCGAGACACCGAAATTATGTCACCAAACTGCTTGATAACCAAAATGAGCCACAGAGAGACCTCCCCGGACAGCTCCGTGCACTCACCAACCATTACACGACACTGTACACCTCCCACAGACAATCACCACTTGACTTGAGTACATACCTTGACGACACTGCGATTGCGTGGTTGGGACCGACACAACGGAAGTTCTTACATCTCGAGCTAGAGCTGGATGAAATAAAAGACGCAATTATGTCCATGAAATCCAGCAAAACTCCGGGGTCGGACGGCCTACCAATAGACTTCTATAAAACATACATTCACTTGCTGGCTCCCATACTGAAGCAGGTATACTACTCAGCTCTTGAGGAAGGCATTATGCCTACTAGTATGCGTGAAGCTCTGATAACATCACTGCTTAAGCCAGGCAAACTACCGGACCACTGTGATTCCTACAGACCTCTTTCGTTATTAAATACTGACGTTAAAATACTGGCGAAGGTTCTGGCGACACGCCTGAATCTCTTGATGGAGAGACTGGTCCTCCCAGACCAGGCGGGATTTGTCCCAAACCGCGCAACCTCACACAACCTTCACACCCTACAAGCTGTAATGCAGGATATAGACCCTAGATGTGCAGCAGCTGCGGTTTTCCTAGATGCCACTAAGGCGTTTGACTCCCTGGAATGGGACTACCTACTGTCATTACTGGAACGGATGGGAACCCCCTTTAGCTTTTTAGATTGGATCCGACTATTATATAATAAACCACACGCCTCGGTCCTACTAAACGGATCCCGTTCAGCCCCCTTCGAAATACACAGAGGAACACGTCAGGGATGCCCACTATCCCCAGTACTTTTTGCAATAGCTATTGAGCCCCCTGCTGCCAAACTCCGGCAACATCATAATCATCGATCGCTAATCTATCCGGAACGGCAGCTGCTCATCTCATTATATGCAGACGACATGACTCTATATATCCACAAACCGCAAGAAAATCTGAACCCCCTGCTGCGCGAAATAACCAAATTTGGGGCCATAGCGGGGATACAGATAAACTGGTCCCAATCTGCTCTGTTCCCACTCACAGACAACACCCCTCAGTTTCCTCTCGACTACCCACTGTTATGGGAAAATGACGAGATAAAGTACTTAGGGATCAACATAACTAGGAACCGTGAAGCCCTGATCAGGGCAAACTACGGTACTGTCCTGGGCAAATTGACGGACAGCGTTACTAAATGGATTCACCTTCCGCTGTCAATGGCTGGGCGCATATCCCTGATTAAGATGGTAATCCTCCCTAAGCTGCTATACCTATTCACTAATATTCCATATAGTCCAGGTTTGCACTTCTTCCGCGCCCTTAACTCCCAGCTGTTGAGACTCATATTGGGGGGAAAGCAGGCCAGGATTAACCTAGGAACGCTCACGCTGCCCTATCACCAGGGGGGTTTTGAAGTGCCAAACTTTCGGCTGTATTATGACTGCGCTCAGGGCCACTTTGCTGTATACTGGCTCCATCCGCCCCCCTTCATGGTGCACCTAGCCGTGGAGGATGGGTACATGAGGCCTGAGAAGCCGTCGGGTTATCTCTACTCGGAAACCCGCATTACTGACCGAGACCCATCCACAGTGGATTGCACAGTGCGCGCCTGGCGTAGGATTGCAGAGCGTATGAATGTGGCATTCTTATATTCCCCGCGCATGACCCTATCGCATGACCCTAGATTGAGTATCACACGTGAGGAAATCGGACGAAAATTTCTCACCAAACTAGCCCTGCATACATGGGGAGATTTGTACACACAGGGACAATTTCGCTCTGCGGCCCAATTTTTTGGGGGAACACTCACCCTCTGTCATGGACACGTTCCTTTACACGCGACTACGACAAAATATTAAAACCATTACCCCCAGCTTTCCGGACAAACCGGAAATCATGGCGCCCCTACACGCTCTACTTCATAGTGATACTCCGAAACATGTTGTCTCCATGCTATATAAACATGCGTATGTGACCTCCACGCCCCCAGACCTCAGAGCACGACGCGACTGGGACGCGGACCTAGACTCCCCTCTCACAGACGACCAATGGGAGGAAAGCTGCTCACACACAAATTCAGTGACTGGTAATGCCCGCCTAAGACTTGTCCACTTTAAGTTTTTGCATCGCCTCTATTATACCCCGCCAAACTGTGCCGCTTCGGACTGCGCGACAATAACCGCTGTCTCAGATGCAAGCAGGAAGGGGCGGACTTCATTCACCTGGCATGGTCGTGCCAGGCCGTGGCCCACTACTGGGGGCAGGTTTTCGAGGCCATGTCAGCAATGATAGATGTGGAAATCGAGCCCTGTCCCAAAATTGCCCTACTAGGGCACTCCACCCCCGCGATTAAGATTCACCGGAAATTTTTTGCGCTCAGTTTTCTACTGGCGAAACGCCACGTGGCCTGTAGATGGGGACGCGGGCGTGCACCCAAATTCAAAATATGGCTAACTACTATGTCGACTTGGCAAGAACAACTACACAATTATGCCGACTTATTACCCCATAAATCTCGCCCCAAAGACCTCTGGGGCCCACTCTCCGCCTATCTACTTCGGGCCCAAACTGACGATGAGACCTTGCCGGAAAATAGGGAGGACACGGGTCAAGACGCACAATCCACGTGCCCATAGACGCAATTATCCACTAATGACTGACTCCATCGGACTCCCCTCCCCCACCCCCCTAGACGCACTACAGAACAGGGGATTTTGATGCCACAAAAGATCCCGTTCGTGGTCCCAGTAACAATAATACAGATATACACTAGCACATTCCAATAGCACACAGCCCTACCGGCCACTGGGTCACACAAACCTCACTTTTTGCTAGCCGAGCTAAACATGGCATTTAAACAGCTAGCGTTCTCTCCAGAGTACAGACACGATCACAGAACGCACATATACCCCCCCTCACTATACTCATATCGGTCACCAAGCTGCAGAGTACGCCCACCTCTAGTACGACTAGATCCCAGATGTGGGAATCAGTACACCCTTGCTCTGCCCTAATAGATCCGCTGCCCGCACACTAAAAAGGGTGGACACACTGCAGACCGAGACGGACCACCTTGAGTTACAGAATTCCCTATGAAAGGTTTTAATGTTCAACAAAAAGACGAAAATGAGACCTCAATTGTTCACTGTTTGTCATTAACTGGTTTCTCACCTGCGAAATACAACATCCTTATACAGCTTCAGGCACTTCACATTGCGGCCGGCCCAGATGGGTTGTAGGCGACATGCTGTGTTCATTCAATACACCATCTTTCATGGATACTGGTTACGATGACTCTACGTATTACTGCTGCCACCCTGCTTTATCAGGTTGTAGGCGACACAGCTGTGTACTAAGCATGTAAGCATGTTACTCCAATAAAGGTCTTCAAAAAAAAAAAAAAAAAAAATAACTGTGAGTCCTGCC
Source organism: Lissotriton vulgaris (assembly GCF_964263255.1). Classification (NCBI taxonomy): domain Eukaryota; kingdom Metazoa; phylum Chordata; class Amphibia; order Caudata; family Salamandridae; genus Lissotriton; species Lissotriton vulgaris. Next base: position 1,165,822,483 of record NC_141696.1, read on the forward strand.
TTGCCAAGTGCTGCCAATCCAGTCCTAGGCCCCTGGAAGTGGATTTTTTTGGCTGTTTCCTTCAAAATCCATACATTGCTGTGATTGCGCGAGTTGGAATCGATCCATTTCCTCTTTGCGTGGAGCAGAACCTATGCATCATCACTGCACATAACACTTGGAACCACACTTGGAACCAGCGCACCTCCTTGAAGAATGGATGCATTGGAACCGCCGCATTTCAGGCGCTGCAGTGTGAGAAGATCGACCCATCCTCTCGGCTACATGGAGAAACTCAGCACATCATCTACAGAACCATTTTTTCTCAGCTGGGCGCATAATTTTCAGAACTGACGCATCGTCATCACTGCATGAGGAAAACCAATGCATCACCTTGAGTGCAGCATCGACACTGATGCAACCCGCATCTCGCTGTTGCAACCAGGATCAAGGTACTTTGTTCAGAGGGCCTTGCGTGACTTCTTTATCCAGCCCATGCTCCATCATGGTCGGCCTTAACTTTTGGCTTTGCCCTGTTCTAGCATGACCAAATGACCCCCATAGTCGCTTTTTGCTTCTAAGCATTATTTTTACATTATGTCTTTAACATTTCATATCTCAACTTCTACTCATTGGATTTTTGTATTGTTTTATTTATAAACATCATATCTGTTTTTCTAACCTGGTGTTAAGACTTTTGTGTTTTTTCCAATGTGTTACTGTGTGCTGTATTGCACAAAAACTTTACACATTGCCTTCTAAGTTAAGCCTGCCTGCTTTGTCCCAAGCTACCAGAGAATGACAACACGCTCATTTATGGTGTTGACTTACCCGACCTAGGATTGTGGTTCCTGCTTGGACAGTGTGCATACCTCTGCCAACTAGAACATTCGTGATCAGCGGTGAAGATAGGACTTGTATTTCTGCAGTACATACAGTGATTGGTGTACATCACTATCCATATCTGAGACCAACTCGAAACTTTTAAAACTCTCCCTCATTGGCATTTTAATTTTTTTCTCATGCAGGAGATCCCTGAGGGGGATTGTGGGGGCTAGTCTGTGGAAGCGGAACACCCTACTGGCCCTAGATGAGAGTTACAGGAGAAGGTATTCCGCCATGAAGGAAGCCCTAATCAGGAAGTATGGTTTGACCCTAGATAAGTTCAGGCAGAAGTTTAGAGACAGTGTGAAATTATCCCCACTGGCCTGGGTGGGTTGTGTGGATTCTTTTTGAAAGGCACTAGATGGTTGGATGAAAGGCAGTGATGTTCAGTAATATCGGGGGCTGTATAACTTGCTTGTAAAAGAGCACATGTTTAGTCTCTTTTTTCCAGATCATCGACAAAACCTGATTGACAGGGAGATTGCTAAGAAGAGTGACCGCTGAATCAGCGCCAGTGTCCACAAGAAGGTGCCTGGGGTGTCACCCTAAGACGGCTGGTTAAGGCTCACCCAGCAAAGTGAGGGAGAGGTCACAGAGTAAGGGGGGAGTACTGGTAGTATTTGGACAGGGGTGCCTGCTGTGGTATAAGGGGTAGGTAGTCCCCAGGGGCAGGTCATAGACCATGCCATGATGTCCCTTGGCTGGGAGGTACACTCAGAGGGTTAGTTGGTGATCCCTGAGGGTGGGAGTAAAAAAAAAAAAGTGGGGTGGGGTGGGGAGGTGACCCAGGAGAGGGTCATAGTTAGTCCCCAGATGTTCATTGACTGCATTCTGGGGAATGAGTTGCCCCCTGTGTCAGGGAAACTGGGAGGGGCAGTCACCCAGGGTGACCTGACAGTTTATTTTTTTGTGGCCATATCGCATCCCAAGCGGAGGGTAGAGGACCCCAGATGGAGGGGCAGAGTGAGGAAGAACTCACCCTTGTTACATGTTCTGCCTCAGGGTATATTCCCTGGGTTGAAGGACCAGTTTCAGGATACCAGCCCTGAACTGGAGGGAGGTGGATTCAGGGGTGTGAATTCCTATAGCCCGATGCCCAGGACATATTGTTTGGGGTAAAGGACAAAAGGTTTTCATGTTTATTTTGTCCTTGGGACAAGTAGGCCCAACCCCCTACAGCACAAACTCTTGCTCTTGTAGATTACACTACCACATTATGGAGCTGGGAAGGGCACTATCTGCAGTTAAGGTAATATTGTGTCCATACGTTAATGCTGTTAGAACGTCCATATATTATTGCTGCTTGCACTTCTATTCATGGTTCATTAATACAAAACCTTTATTTTTAGGGTGAGCGCTGTAAGGAAATGTAAGTTCAGACTGCACTACTGACAGTGAATCAAATATAAAAATGTGTACACACGTTTGCAAAGTTTAACAATATGAGTCTATGTTTAAATCTTCCATGGTGTTCTCTGATTAGATGCAAATACATGCAAAAGCTTGAAAGCAAGATCGATGTTTATTTGATTTCATAATAAAATGTTCATTAGAACAATGCAACTAGGAAAAAAATATTTTGCTAAACTACTCTGACATTTTAGTAAATAAAACGTGTTGATGCTTGTTAGTATTTCCCAAAAATATTTATAATGGAAAATCAGTGTTATCTGTTTCAACAAAATGATAGGAAACATGAAAATAAACAAGCACTGGCAAAGCCAATTGGTATGTCATTGGTGGTTAGCCTTTTGGTATTTCAATTTGTGTCTTGCTTTGACATGGTTTTTGTAAAACTTTATTGCTGTGGGAGCTGCCAGCCGCTCTTCATTATAACAAACATTGGCGAAGGCAAAACTATTTTTGGTCTAAAAAATCACACATTGTCACAATAGTTTCTGGCTCTACACAAAACTACTTTACGTGCCAATATGCTCCTTGTGAAAGAGCAGAATGCTGTTTCTAACAGTGAAGCCTGCTGGTAGATAGAGAGGGATATAATTTTATTAAAAACAAAAGGTCTTAGTTAGTGGCAGACCTAAATAGGGGCCTAATTCTTAAAGTAAGTAACAAAAGTGCACCCATGGTATATGTCCTTGCATTAGTGCAGAAAAATGGCTTTCTTGAATTCACAAGAATTTACAGAAATAGGTCAGTAAATTGTACTCCTAGAAAATGTTTGTGAACTGCATTTTAGTACGAGCAAATATGCAAGTGTAGATTTGCTCGTACGAGAATCTGTTGAGCGGTAACAAGTTCATTTTCCCACCAACCACTTATTTTTTCCCAGCCCTGGAAGAAGTTTTACATCTGTCCCTGCCAGAACTACATTTCCAGTCTTTCTCTGCATGGGAAAATATTAGAGACCCACTGATGAAAGGCCATAAAATCATAAGCCATGCCTTGAACTCCCTTGGCTGGGAGGTGGACTCAGAAGGTTAGTGGGTGATCCCTGAGGGTGTTTGTCGTCACTTTCACCAGATAAAAGTGAAGGCTAGTTTTCTCAAAGCAGTACACTGGTCTGCGGAGGGTGAAGCAGGCCAAGGGCAGGAGTTTGTCCACGCCATGTCCCTGTTATCCTTGGAGTGTGATGGGTAGGTTACCCAGAACAGGGTCAAAGTTGGTCCCCAGATGCCCAAAGACTGCAATCTTGGGAATGAGTTGCCCCCGCTTTTAGGAGAATAAGGGGGGCAGCTGCCCAGGGTAGCCTGAAAGTTCTGTTCTCTAGGGGTACCACTCCCAAGGGGAGGGTACAGGACCCCAGATGAAGGGACAGGGTGAGGGAGAACTCATCCCTGTCATGTGTTAAGCCTCAGGGTACAGACCCCGGGTTAAAGGACCACTGTCAGGATACCACACATGAACTGAAGGGAGGTGGAGTGGAAAAAGGTGCATGGCACCTGGTGCTACTGCCCCTACTCTGACAACCACAGAGGCCAGGGAGCCCTGGGTGGTCTAGGCCCTGGTTATGGACACAGTCAGTGGCTTCTGTTCGTTGTTGCCCTTGCAGACAGAGTTTTCCCTGGGTTGGGGAAAGAAGTCAGAACCAAGGGTTGGAATGGACACATAACTTTGTTGGGCATGGTGGTACTGTCTGCCTCTTGGGATGCATCGTTGAGAAAAGTAAGGTTAGGTGCTGCACAGATGGGGTCCACAGTTGAGGAGAAGGGTTCCCCATGGGTCAGTTAAGTGGCTCAGGAGAATATAGACAGAGGGATCCAACTGGATTCAGAGAGGCCCAGAACTGGCAAGCATTCTTTCAGTAATGGGACATTGTCCACGTTTTATCGCTTTAAGCAGGGAAGCCCATCAAGGTATTGATTAATCCACAGTGGCAATAGGCTAGATGGCAGGTTGCGTTGGAAAGGCCCTTTCGACAAGGTCACCCCCAAACTTTTTGCCTTCCTCCTCCCCTTTTTCCTGTATTCATTTTTGTTAGCTTTGGGACTCTGGGCACTTTACCACTGCAAGACAATGCTATAAAGTGCATGTCCTCTACACTTAAAACATGGTAACATTGACCTGTACACAATTGGCATAGTTAGTGTACCTATACGTCCCTAATAAAGTGCACTAAATGTCCCCAGGACCTGTAAATTAAATGTAGTAGTGGGCCTGCAGCACTCATCATGCCAGCCACTCACGTAGCCCTTTAAAACAGTGTCTCAGGCCTGCCACTGCAGAGCCTTTGTGTGCAATTTTAAACTGGCATGTCGATCTGGCAAGTTAACCTACTTGCCAGGCCCAAACCTTCCATTTTATTACATATAGGTCAACCCTAAGGTAGGCTCTGGACAGTCTACAGACATGGTGCAATGTATTTAAAAACATAGTGTTACAGGGATTCTGCTCAGGCACAGAACTGTGCATAAAGACTTAGGACCTCAGTGAATTTGGGTTTGCCAAAACTCACCTTAGTACCCAAAATCCCCTACCAGACTAGCAATCAGTAACACATTAGCTCTTCGTCCTATTGAAAAGAAACCAATGATTAGACAACCTAGAACATGCGACCAAGGACCATCTCAGGAATGGTGGGAAGTGAGAAAACTCTTTTGTGATACGTTCATACCAGTCCACAACAGGAGTAAAATAAAGACACGGTAAGGTTAAAATGTTTATTTTAACTACGTGATCTCACGCGCAGTATTTTAATCAACATAAGCATACATATGATTAAGAATAATACGGTCAGCGTGGTTACAATTCCATAAAATGCAAAAGGAGGAATCATATTATAATGATAGTGCCAACAGATGATAAAAAGCGCCTTTTGAAGCACCCTCCCTATCTAGGAACTATGTATTTGAAAACTATAGAAGGTCTCTTGAGCTTTCTCAGGAGGACCCTATTTACCTGTCCGCTCAGTATGTGTAAATTACATCAGGATCGGTTAGTCTCTCTGCATGCCTGGAATCTTCCAAGTGAGTTCAATTCTGGCAAGTGTGCTATGATAAAGGCACCAGAATCCTACTTGGGTTGCAGCTGCCAAATTGTTGTGTTCAGAATGTGTTACACGGACACACCGATAAACAGGCTTGCACGTTATTTATTTATTTATTTATTTTATTCGATTTATATAGCGCGGGATAACCCAGGGGTCTCTAAGCGCTTGTCAGGTAAGCACAGCAGAATTCCTAAAGAAAGCCCAACCAGGAATTATAGCCCAACCCAGGCCTTCTGGAAAAGAGCCGTTTTCAGCTTCTTCCGGAAGGACAACAAATTAGATTCCTTCCGCAGATCCGCCGATAGATTATTCCAGACTGCTGGGAGAGTATTGGAGATGGCGCGGCCACCCACTGTAGCCAATCTGAAGCGAGGTTGGGTAAGAAAAGTTGCTTCAGCAGATCTTAGCAACCTACCCGGTTTGTATGGAGTCAGGCGGGTCTTAATATATCTTGGCGCCTTTCCGTAGAGCGATTTATGTGCGATGCAGAGCCCTTTAAAGAGCACCCGTTATGATAACCTTGGTGGCTCAGCACTCACTGTACAGACTGGTGACACGATGTATGTCTAAAGATGTCGAAAAGCAAACCTTTTTTCATGTATAGACCTTCATTTAAGCTAACTACAAAAACAGCTAAGCAGTGTTGTGTGCAAAAAAGCAGCAAAAGGAAAAATGGCGTTTAAACTCCTAATAAGCCATGCTAACTCAACATACACGCAGAAAGAGGCCCATAAACCACACTACAATAGGAGATGTACTGTTAGGTATTACATGTGCTGGTAGTGAAAACCCCTTACATTTATTTTTCACTACAGCAAGGTCTATCTCTCCCATAGGATAACCTTGGGATTGTCTTATTACAGTTTATAAGTTTAAAATTTCCAATTGGGAAAAGATGGGACCCCCCAAACATGGTCTCTCTGGAATCACAATTTAAAAACACAACTTGTGGTTAAGTTAATTTTTAAATTGCAATTCTGAAAATGCCACTTTTAGAAAGTTAAGCAAAAAATTGGGCGCGAACTGCCGCACCCTTCTGTCGCACTGCTATATGGGAAACTTCCCTCATAATAAACAATTGTTGTAGAGTTATCCATTTTCGCCATTATTTGTGTCTTTAAACATACAGGTCCTTATTCCATCTTCCTTCAAAACTTTATGAATCACTGCAGAGACAGCGAAGTTCCATCCTGTTTCTTTATTTCATTTTTCATATGTTCACTGAGTGCTCATAAGGCATTTCGCAATAACACGTTAAAATCAAGGTTAAGATAAAAAACTTTCAGCAAAAATGACTCATTTCATCTGCCCAATGCATTTTGAGCCTAACTGGCTCTTCCTCAGGGGTCTCTGTAACAAAACAAAAACACATTTCAACTATCCATACACTGTTGACCTTAACAAAACATGCCTCTCCCATTAAACCCACACTCAATTTCCTAATACAGTGAAGCTGCATGTCCTACGAAAACTTAACCCAGATACCTAACCCACCCACACCTCAAACCCCTTCACCCTTTAAAGTGTGACAAACTGTGACCGATCCTCAAAACTACTGACATTGCTCAATCTCCCAAATCAAAAACTCTAGGGTGACATTTTATTAAAATACAATTTGCTTTTTGTTTGTTGATGCAGCACTTCGACTCATTTCATCATGCTCCTATCTATCACACTTACCAGAGCCATTCTGTCATACTTTTTTCAATCACTGTACAATTTAGAACTCTGATCTCTTGTTTGCCTAAAGTTTGAATGGTGAAATGACTGTAGTCTTATGAGATCTGATGAGGTAAGTCAAGATTTCTTGACTCTAAAAATATTCATGTTCACCAATTAGATTCGGCTCAAAAAGACCATTAGATATAGAGGCAAAAAAACATATCCTTATCTTAAGCTTCTTCCCAGTCTTGCTGAAAACAAAAAAAAACACTCCTGCGCAGCATCAACTGCAATTACCACACCTTCCACATCATCCAGATCGCCATTTTAAGAATTACCACCTAAAGGCATCCTTGACAAACAGTTTTCTCTGTAGTGTTTACCACCACAAATATAATTTAATACAAAAACTATTCCTGAATGCAAGCTAAGATACTAACTAACCTCGCTTAGGCTCTACCAACGCCGTAGCATCCAACACCTATATATCAACAGCTTTTGATCAGCAAAGATGTCAAACTGGGAATCCAGCATAGGTTTTAAAACTTTCAACCGCCCAGCTGTAGTTCAAGGCTTTCTGCTCAGTTGTTTACTAAAGGTGCCCTTAAGCACCTTGAAACAACATTAACTGTTTGTTCTTTACCTTCAACCCACTGTGCCAGTACTGCTCCTAACCCGCACTGGCTGGAATCCACAGTCAAGAAACATGCTTTGACTGCAATAAAATTCTTTAAAGCTGGTGCCTCTACAATTAGTTCTTTGATCTTCAGAAACCCTTATTAATCTTTAATGGCCAAACAAACGTCTCACCTTTTTTAAGCAATGGGCAGAGTGGCTGGACTGTAAATGCATACCTACGTTTGAAATGTGCATAATTCTCACTTAAACCCAGAAATGAGTGCAATGCATCTTTGTCCTTCTGTAGCATGGCATCTTGAATAGCCTGAATGAGTGAACATGTTGTGCTAATACCCTTGGGTGTGATTGCATGACCTGAGTAGTCAACTTCTCATGTAAGAAATTTGCATTTATTATGTCACAAATTAAAGCCAATATCCTAGAAAACAGGCAATAATTTTCCAGTATCGCATCATGTTGCATTTGAGATTTAGCAAGAACATGAAAATGATCTTGAAATACCTGAACACTAGAAATATCTGCCAGAATGGTATTCATTAGTATTTTTAGGTCTCGCCTAGCGCTGTAGTACGAAAGCACTGCCTTCGCTTTGCGAGGCATGCAGAATGCACTATAGTGGGGAAGCTCCGTTTAAGCTCCGCCCACTCTCTGACCATCTTTTGGATTGGCTTAGATTGTAAATGCTGCCTTCTGATTGGTTTTTAGCTTGTTTTTTAACTCGCTGCAGAAGCCAAATTAAAAGGTAACCGCAAGAATGCGTTGGCCCCAAATGGTCTGGTAAATGAAATCAATTCCTGAGACCCTGCAGGAATTTAAATTTGGTGTTAATCAAGGCTAATATCAAAATTTACTTCACTTGGCCTAAGTTGGACAGAAGGTTGTGGATTTACAGTAAAGAGAGCCAGTAACTATTGCTGTTTAGGGAGCACAATTCGGACCATAAATGCAGCTTATTAGATTTATTGCGACATATCAGAAAAGGACTAACCCACTCATAATAGTTGATTTCTTGAATGATGCCCTCAGAACACATTTTATTCAACAAAGTTCTGCATGCAAAGCTACTTGTCGTAATTTTTGTACGACAAGTAATTTAAATTGTTTTTAGACTATTGATATGTATAAGTTGCTTGAAGGTGCAAATCTCTTTATGGGACATCTTAGGAAATGTGTTTAAGAACGTTTCCACTGTTTGCCCTATTTCATCACATACATTCTCCATAACTGAAATGGGCTTATCTGAAGAGTCTACAGGATTATCTGCACCAGGTACTAGCATTTAATCTAATGTGGCCAGATCCTGCGAACTAGCAATGATTCTACTTTTGATAGCAACGTAATCTTTTGTTTAATATTATGCTGCCAAGACACATCAGTGAATCAATAAAATAACCCAGCATACATGTGTCCTGGTCTTCAAAAATATTATGGCGGAAATCAGAATTACTCAAAGACATGTCTGTACCCTAGAAATAGTAAAACATTGTACCCAATATCATCGCGATGGGAGAACCTGAAGCTGCCATCATGAGTTATTTTGGTTATCCACATTCACATCCCACCAAAATCCCTGGCCCTAGCCAAACTCTCAGCTTAAATGGCAAATACTTTGATATATCTAAACTACACCAATCCGACTTTAACTCTACTCTGTTCACTTTCAGTGACATTTTATTACAACTGCACACTGCCTGGTAATGTCCTGACGTCCTGGAACTATCTTTTGCCCACTGCTGGCCAATTTTTGTTATTGCTTAAGTGTGTTTTTGATTCACATCTGTAACATGCATTCTGCATTTTTTTTTTGATTACCTTTGAATGGATTGTCTCTGAAAGACACAGCACACACAGAATCGGCATCCTGCATGGCATTAACAGTCACAGATGAAGAAGGGTTTTGCTCATTAGGCAATAAATAGCTAGACACCATAAAGTGTTCAATATTTTTCGCCAGATACACTACTTCAATTAATGTTAGATTAGTGCAACTCAACAGACACTTCAGAAGAAAATTAACTGGTCTCAAATATAAGTGTAAATAGAATTCTCAAAGTCACAAATAGGTGCAAGAATCATTTAAGCAGAAATGTACTAGTCCACACTCTCTTCTGGACGTTATTTTGTATTGGTAATAGCCTCCATGTATTTGTTCTAGATATCAAAATAACCTTGAGGGGGATCTACCTTAGGAGAGTTATCAAATATTTGTTGGTCTGCTTGTCCCAAAGGACTAAAAAAATTGCCTCTTTTCTCTGCAGTTTAAATTTGACCCTATCAATGGTCACTAAATAATTTTCTTAAGTGCCTACACAACGTTCCCATGTCATTGTTGATTTTACTGGATATTATATTAAAAGGTGTTATTTGGATTCTCTGCTGTGGAATTGCCATACATCTAAGTAAGTATGTGCCCTTATTTTACACACAAAGGAGATATGGACATGCACAGTAAGTTAGCTATGTCCTTTTCACTTACTGTCTTTGACAAATTCCTGCAACAGATGACAGATAGCACATTAGCTAGCCAAGTTCCCTTTCATTTATTCTCTTTGACAAATTCTGACAATAGATCTTAGATGTTGCCTTTCAATTTTTTTTTTTACAATTGATCGTAAAATAATGAAATAAAGTACCTTTCATCTAGTGATGTTGATTTGTAGGTGCTAGAGGCCATACATGGTGTTTGGCGCTTCTTGGTGACAAAAAGAACACAAGAAGTAATTACCCACAAGATTGCCGCCAGTGTGTTCACGCTTGCATGCAAATGCTGTTTATGCTCACCATAACATACACCCATTATGAGTCATTAAAGAATGAGGCAATCTTGAATACCACAGCACATGTCTCACAGCGTAAGTTTTCTCGAATACAGACTCAAGCCACACGCTAACTAATCTTGTGCCCTGAGACACCACAAAATGATAGTAGAAGAGGGCAGTGGCAAAGATGTCCACGACAAAATTTTGAAATCAACTGAGCGCTCCCACTGTCTTCGTGCCTGCAAACCACTAGTGACTCAACACCTTCTACCGGAAGGCCATACAATCGAAATATGCAGCAGACACTCCAATATACGAAACAAAGTGAGGTTCACAAAATCAGTCCACTCATCAGCTAATGTTGCAAAGAGCTTCTGACACTAGAAGTAGCATCTCAAAGGTTTATAACTGGTACTCCACACAGGAGCCCAGACGACAGACGACCATCTGGAAGGAAGATCAGCACCATCTGACTAACAGCACCATTCGAAAGATCTGCAATCTTGACCGATTCACACTCCAAAACATGGAAGTACAGTTGTACATCAACAAGGTAATTAGAAGGTAAATAAAGAATGGCTCTTCAGGAGACATGAAGAAACAAGTAATGACACACATTATCTGCAACATTATATCACATACCACACTCCCTGCACTCCCCTTTCAGCAAACATTGTTCAATATTTCTGGTGACCTCAAAATTTCTAAATCTAGCAGTTGAATGTCCTTGTTTCCTTTCATGCACTAGGCTTTGAAAATTGTCATCTCTTAAAGGCTATAACTTAAAAGAAAAGCTCCAATGTTTTCACTTCAATCATTTTGGCGAATAGCGTGTTGACACGATGAGAAATAAGATAATTTACTTTGGTAAACATTCCATTTTTTATCTCTTGTAGCAGAAACAACCCTTTTTTATGACAACCAAAATGCTTTCTTTGATCTGGGAAACTAAAAAAACAACATTTTCTTCGTTTGTCTTTTGAAAAAATGCAAAGCTGCAGATTCCACTTCCTCTGAAAGAACTCAGAGACCCAGACACAAACATTCAAATTGTGGCACTCAAACCCCAGGAAAAAAAACAATATATGCTTCTCTTCTGCAAGCTTCCAGAGACCACTACCCACAATGCAACAAGCCCCTGCGTGACGCTGATATCACAAACCTCAATTTTTAACACCCAGCACTCCCTGTACACTAAACACTACCTGCTGATCAGGACTAGTTCTAAAGTATCTGAAATAGGTACAGTACTACCATTGGTCTTGAAAATTAAACCATCAGCAGGCTTTAGAAATATGCAGCATTGTCAACACCACATTTTTTCTTTGGTTAAAACTAAAAATAATGGTAGAGTGGCTGTAAATGAAGTGAAATAGGTTTATTGTGATATTTCTTCAAAGACTGTACACTTGATCTATGCATGGTGAAACAGTCACAAGAAAAATCTGCTGTAACAGTTTCTAGATATTATTAAGGCAATTTGTATATGGTATTGGGTTACTTAGCATCCTCACAACAGAGAAGACACAAAATCTCCTCCTGTCATTTCTCCCTCTCTCGTAGGTGTGCAGAGAGTAGACTAAATGGATGAAGGGAGACAGGGGACTTGCGCCATTCTAAAGCTTCCTTCATAGTTCAGGACACCCAGAGGATGTCTTGATTCGCATCTGCCTTTCAATTATTAGCTTCCCTGTCTGACATTACAGAAGTCTAAATGATACTTTCCTGTGTGAAATTAGATCTAAATGTTTTGTTTTTCACTGATGGGACGTAACAGCAATGAACTGCTGGGTTTCAAAACCAGTGCCATGACCATGGCTTCCAAAATAAATATGAATTCTACATCAGTGGTGTTGACTGCTCCAATATAAATTGAACAGGCCGACTTTCTTCTCAACTTCACATGTTTCTACGGCGGTTCACGAATATCTGTTATATTCATTTTCGGCATGTGCATGTCAAACCTTATGAATATACAAATTGTTTCGGTAAGTCCTGAAACCCTGCCCAGGTTGCTGCATGGATACAAACGTTCTTGACATTTGCCAAGTGCTAGTTATTAACTTCAAGAGATGGCAATGTCGTGAAGTGCTTGAAACTGACACTTCCAGTCTATTGGGCAATACTGACAGAATCGAAGTTGGCACTACCTGTAATGGCACAGAAGTAAGTGTCAGATCTCCCTCAGAATCCTGACGTGACCGAATGCGTGCTTTCCAGAAGCTTTTCACTGACTAAAAAAGAGAAAGGGTAATCTTATATTCATAATGCAACTCCACGACCCCATAGGGACTTAAAGATTCAATGAGGCAAGACCAGCAAGACTCAAGGGACTACTGGGCCGCCGCGTGCGTCCCTTTGCTTACAAGCAAGCAGGGGATGTGCAGCCACGAACACGTTCATTAAGGAACAGTACCAACAACCAACTGCATGCCCTGTACAAGATTGTTTTGGAATATTCTGCGATCACGAAAAGTATTGCTACAACACCACTTCTATTTTCGCTTTTAACATCTGAGGTTACAGTTGTCACTTTAAACGCACCATGTCCACCCTATTTTCCCATTTAACGGTATACCCAGGACTAGAGAAATGTATCGGCTAGGAAACCAACTGAAAAGACGCCTTATTTTCTATGCCGGTAAAGCCTTTCAAGAATTAAAACTGCCTCTGTTCAAGAATCGTAATAATAAAACACGCGACTCGTATTCAGTCTTAGCCGGATGAAACTTCCAGGACACCCAAGCAGCCGAGATGCGCCACATACCTGTATTCTGAAGAAGAGGATTAAACCTAGCGTGCTGCCCACTTGCGCAATGCCGAGCGCAATGAGCGCGAGCAGCACGCTGCGAGGCACGCGCTGCGGTGACCGTCGCTGCTGGCAGCAGCTCGCGGACTCCTCCTCTCGCGCGCTGTCCCCCAGCTCCACCGAGCCGCGCAGGTAGTGGTGGCCTCGGTGCGCTCCAGTGCTCGTCATCGCTACTGAGTGGTTCCGCAAAATCTGGGGAGCAGGCAAAGCGCCGAAAACGTGTTCTTTTTTTCTAAACTTTTTTTAAAAGTACAAACGGGTTAAAAAAAAAGTGGGTTCGTGAGAAAGACGGTCCTTATAAACTACAGGGCAGAGACTGCAGAGCGGTGGCCAATAGGGCGGAGGAGCAGAGCCGAGGCCCCGTCTCCTGCTCCACCCTTCCACGCGGGAGGCAGTTTATAGTGAAGTGACAGTTTGGCACTGACGTTGCAAACCTCCGCTTGGATTCCCGCTCTGCACGCAGTATCCATGTGGGTAGCTTGCACAATGACTTTTATGGATATGTAATGAAATTGCATTTGTCTAGAGAAGAAACATACAAAGTGTGTCATACTGACGTGTGATATAGAATTAACCAGGCGCTAGCTTCAAACGCACAGTTTATTTTCATTGAGCTGCAGTGAGTAAAATACAAATGACCGTGCCAACTCTGTTAGCCGAGTGTTTGTGGAGGCGGAGGTTCGGGAGTGCAAGGTCCTGCTTCCTCGGGCTCCTTGTGCTAGATCTGTTAATCTGCAGTTAAAAATCAAACGGAGGTTAAACGTCTCCTTTCTAAAAGTGTCTGTGCGTAATGGGTTCACAAGGTAGTCGATTAGGGCCGACGGTGAACTAAGATTACAATATAACAGTGGTGCCGTGGAAAAGTTTTCAGAGTGGTGGTGCTGCCACCAATGTTACATCAAAGAAGTAGGGAATGTGAAATTCTAAACTTCACACAAAGAATAACTGTAGCAAATGATTTATTCAAAAATCAGAGTGAGAATGGACACTTGTAACTGCGTTACCTAGGTTTAATCTTTTTTTTAAAAACCCTCATACACGCAATGGTAAGATCCTTAGTGGTATATCTTGATTCTCCGCTTATACTCATTGTGGCCCAATATGGTTGGATGCGAGCGCAACTCCACAATAGGGGCTCTAGGGTGCCCAACTCCACTCACCCCCTCCAGCACTGGTCGCTTATGTGGGGGTCGAAGCGATGGAGACGTTCCGGTGTGTAATACCAATAGGTGGCGACCTTGGTCAGTGTCTCAGTGAGCCCTGTGTGGTATGCCGAGTGTCGGGCCCTGTAGTATATGCCACTCCATTCTTTATGGGAAAGGGTCCTACCTAGCTCTCATTCCCACCGCACCCTCCCAGCATTGTATGTATGGGTGGAGGCCGCTAATAGGTGCTTATACAGATCAGAGATCAGTTCTTTGTCCGAAGATCGAGTAATCAGCCATTTCTCATAAGGGGTTAAGAGGCGCTGAGCTCCAGGTCTAGTTTGTGGTTGAAGTGCCCAGTGTCTGAGTTGTAAGTAGTGCATTCTGTCTTCTCTTGGATGCCATAATCTACTCTGAGTTGTGGGAACAGTATGATACCCCCTAGGTCGAATAGATGTCCCAGGGACAGGCACGGGGAGGGGCACCAATCCGCAAAGACTTTAGGGTCCAGTCCCGGAGTGAAATCAGGATTGTTAAACAGTGGGGTTAAGGGGAAGGAAATGTCGTCAGCTCATGAGCGGTAGCGGTTCGGTCCCAAGCCTCCAATATTGTACCTGTGATGTAGGATGCGTAGATGTTGGGCCGGTCTATGCTTCTTCAGAAGGAAGGGGATACCCTGCAGGGGCATGCCTGCAACTGCCTGGACCTGGAACAACCAGTGTTTTTCCGGATTCCAGGTGCTGCCATTCTACCAGGTAGCGGAGCTGTACCACGTTAAAGTAGAGCTGCAAATCCGGGATGCCAACCACTCCCTGCTCTGGGGGGAGGACTGCCACCGCCTGCTTGAACCGCGGCTTCCGTCCCTGCCAAATAAAGTGCGACAGCTCTGACTGGGTCTGCTGAATCCAGCCTGCCAGGGGCACAGGGGGAGGGTCTGGAAGAGGTAGAGGATCTGGGGGAGGACTGTCATCTTGAAAGCTGCTATCCTACCCAACCATGAGAAGGGGTAGTGCTTCCATCTGCCTAATTCCCTGCAAATCGAAGTACGAAGCCAGTCGTAATTAGCCGCAATGGTAGCTAATATGGCTGGGCCCAATAAAACTCCCAGATACGGAACCGTGGTAGTGGACCATTGGACAGGGTGCTCTTCCTGCAAGTAGGCCAGCATTGGCGCAGACAGGGAGATATTGAGGGCAACTTATTTGTCTTTGTTAATCTTGAATCCAGAGGCCTGCGCGAAGGTATGTAACTCTACGAAGAGAGCCCTCATAGACTGAGCAGGGTCAGTGATGGAAAGCAAAATGTTGTCCGCGTATAGGCTAATCTTATGTATTTCCGCCCCAAACCTGATCCCTGTGATGAGAGGGTGGTTCCTAACTCTCCGTGCGAGGGGCTCCATGTAGAGCGCGAAAAGAATGGGGAAAGAGGGCACCCCTACCGGGTGCCCATACCTATGTGAAAGCAGGAGGACGTCTGGCCGTTAACTCGCACCGTAGCCTGAGGTGAGCGGTAGCAGTTTAGAATACGGGTGCACAGAGCGTCCCCCAAGCCGAACCCACGCAGGACCTGCTCTAAGTATGGCCAATGAACCCTATTGAAGGCTTTTTCAGCATCTATTGCCAACAACATACACTCCTTCCGCACGTGAGAGGCTGTTTCTATGAGGTGTAAGCCTCGCTTTGTGGTTTCGCTTGTTTGACGCTGGGAGATAAAGCCAGCTTGGTCTGGCTCTACCAGTTGGAGCATATAGGGGTCAAGTCTCGTCGCGAGAATACTTGTATATAGCTTGAAATCAATATTTAAGAGGGAGATCGGCCTGTACGCACTGCAGTTAGTAGTGTCCTTCCCAGGTTTCGGGATGACTATAATCAAGGCCGCTAACATTTCCTCTGCAATGGTGCAGGGTTGGGCAAATGTGTTAAACATGTCGCATAAAAGTTTTATAGAAGGCTGCAGAGTACCTGTCTGGGCCAGGTGATTTCCCAAGCCGGAGGCGTGAGATGGCGGTGATGACCTCTTCCAGCCCAATAGCCCAATCTAGGGTGGAAGCCTGTGCAGGGTTCAGAGACGGAAGCTGCACTGCTTCCAGATAGTCAAGGTTGTGCTGTGTGTTGAGGGAGTCACCCGAGTATAGGGAGGCGTAAAAGTCCCAGAAGGATTCTGCTATGGCCACATCGTCGGAGGTGAGGTCGCCTCCACGTGACCGAATGGCCTGTACTCCCTGCCACTGTCTCACTTCCCGTAGTTTATGAGCTAAGAGATGGCCACACCTCTCTCCTCCTGTATAGTAGGAGTGTCGTAGGCGGAGGACCGCATATTCAGCTTTGTCCTGATCCAGCGCTGCGGGTTGCTTTCGTTCCGTGGGAAGTTGACGCCAGACTCTGGCAGCGCCAGTGCGCTGGTGCATCTGCTCCAACTCCGCAACTCGTTTAGTGAGCTCAGCCTGTTTCTGGCCAGGTTCCTTATTAATGGCAGCGGAGATAGCCATGAATTCTCCCCTTAAGACAGCTTTGAGCGGCGTCCACTTCGTCGCCAATGAGGAGTCCTGATTAGCATTGAGGGTTAGGCAGTGCACCGGTAAAGGAAAGAAAACTGTGGACAAGGGGAACCCACTAAACAAAATGAAAATATGGGGAAAGAGAAAAGGAAACCTAAGAGTCCCAAACTAGAAAATCCCCAAAAACCATCCCCAACGGTGGACAGGGCAATGAGTCCAAAGAGCAAAAATAGTCTGCGACCCCAGGGTGACTGGTCAGGTAACATGGGGGTGATTGTCATAGTTCCAAAAGGGGTGTCCGCTCCTCCCGCCGTCCCCCGCGTACAGAAATGGGCAGTAGAATGTTCAGTACGTTAGTGGCGTTCATTTGGCGGTTCTGTCCTCCCCGGCCAGGGCCAAAGTGGGCACGGACAGGGCTTCCTGTTGGCTTCTGGCGATCTCGGATCTGGGTGGTCGCTGCGGACGCCGCTGCTGCCCTAGTGCTGCCATCTCGACGGGGAGACCTTGGGCCTCGAAGTAGAGCTGCGGTCATCGTCATCCTCAGAAGGCTCCGCCAGTCCCAGTAGGTGGCAGGCCTCTGCGAAGGAGCGGATCTGGTGGAGTTTCCCTTTATGCCAAAATGTGAGGCGAAAGGGGTGTCCCCAGGAATATGAGACCCCTTGTTGTCGTAGATGCTCCATGACTGGACGGAATTGGCGGCGTCTTTGCAGCGTGATCAGAGCTAGGTCTTGGCATTGCACCGGGGAGTGACCCTGAGAGGAGATGGGATGGTGGGACGGTGCTTTAGTGAGTATGGCCTCTTTGGTCTTAAAGTCCTGCACGCAAACCAGGATGTCCATTGGTGGTGCGTTAGGAGCTCGAGGTGGCCCCACTCTGTGTGCCCTATCCAGGACAAAGTCGGAGTTCTGCGCCTCTCCCAGTATGAAGTGGAAGAGGCCCTGAGTCAACGCAAAGATGTCGCGGGTGTCCTCGGAAAGCTTGGCTCCTCGGATCCGGATGTTATGCCGCCGGGAGCGGTTCTCCAGATCTTCCATCTGTGTCTGAAGATCGACGTTTTGATCCTGGAGTCTGATCACCTCCTGTTGCAGCGTGGTTTGGTCTGAGACTATGGCATCATGTCTCTCTTCCAGGGAGGCCACCCGCTCCCCAAGTCCGTCGACATCTCGACGTGGCTCCTTAACCTCAGCTGCAAACTCTATTTTGATCAATTGAATATCCTCCCTGAGGGTGCGGAATAAATATTCGAGGAATAGCTTAGTGATTGGCTCGTCCCCTGTGGCTGGGAGGCCCCGTCCCACCTCTGGGGCCGCAGCCGCCATGTCGGGGTTGGAGAGTGAGCGACCGAAAATGTCCTTGAGGCCCTTCGGGTTGTTGTTCCTAGTCTTGGACATGCTACCAAACCTCAGCAGGCAGTGTTGACGTGGGATTTGAAGGTCGGGTATGTGCACCTGAGAGGTGGGTTACAGTCGCAGGGCAAGTCGAGCTGCACGCAGGGCAATCCGGAGTAGAAGAACCCTCTCTCGCCAGGTCAGGGCGGCGCCTTGCTCATGCAGAAACCCCTCCGGGCACTGCAGTGTGATATTAACTGCAACAGGCGGTTGGCAGCTGTATGTCACTAGCCAGTGGCCACTCCTTGTGTCTCCTGCAGCTCGCGTCTGTGGAACATGGGCAAGTCGCTTGTGCTGAGAGCCAGGGGCCCGCAGCGCTCTCACCTGTGAAAGGCGCTATCGGGCGATGCTTCTCTGTCCCAGCTGCTGTATCCATATGTGGCGGGGGGCCTCAAGGCCGGTGCTGTGGCTGTGGCCAGTGGTGCTGCGTTGCCGCCAACAAGGCCCACCCCGATCAGCAGCCTCTGTGGGGTGGCGCCCAAATGTCTCTCCCCCGCTCCGGGGCTCATAAGCTGTCGGCCTCTATGTGGCTGGGCCCCTGCAGCCTGCACTTATGGAGCGTGAAGTCTACGCCTGTGGAATGCGCTGGTTAGCGATTGCCACTCACCTCCCGCCCCAGCGCCTCTGGTCACGCTGGGCCTGGGCCCCCAGGCTGGCGCCACTGTGAGCTTGCAGTGTCCCGTTGGGGCGGTCTGTCCCTATGGAGGCTTCCGTTGAGTGGCGCCTGGGAGATTCCCCCTGGCCCCGCGGCTCGCCGATTCCAGTTCTAAGAGGCCGCAGCCCCCCTCGCAGGCAGGCCCGCGGTCCGCAGCGCCACAGGGCGAGATCCGCAAGAGGCGGTGTCGTATCTTAAGCCAGGGCGGCCGTTCAGGATAGCGCTGGGCGCACTGGCAGAGTATCAACTGCGGCCCCAGGCCGACAGGGTGACGCGCGTCAGGAGCCAGGCCGCTGCCGCCGAAGGCCTCACTTCTGCTCCTGTCCGGTGCCACAGGCCCCACAAGGCGCCTCGGAGCTCGCGTCACTCCCCAGGCTCTTCGGATGCTGGGAGGATCTCCTCGCCGCCGGCCACTGTCAGTCCCGGCGCACTGCTGGGAGCGGCGTCCCCCTCGTGACTCGATGGACAGGTCTGGCTGAGGCCGTGGTCTGAAAGCGGGCCTCTGAGGTCCTCGTCAGGGACCGTCCCTGTTGACAAGCCTCTGCTGCACCAGCGGGGTCGTCGCTCGGCTCGATTCTTCTTGCCGGTTTCGGTGCCCCAGGCCAATCATCGGCGCTCCCGTCGGCAGAATGGGACAGCGCGGAGCTCCGCTGGAGAATTCAGTGCTCTGCATCTCCCAAAGGACGGCGGACGGCGGACAGGAGCTCGGGAGAACATGTCCTACCTCGCCGCCATCTTGGCCATGCCTAGGCATGCAGTTTTAAAACTATATAACGCACTAAAAATAGTGTATGGAAATTGGGTTTCAGGGAATCTCTATCTTTTGCGCATCACCATGTAAAGTGTCTTGATTTATTTCACTCCCATTAAAATCTTGGAGCCCATCACTTTTAAAAATTATAGAAAATGTACTTTGTGCTCTCCTAACTTCTGATATATTCTGAAATATTTCTACAGTTAATTTACATATATTTACATTTTGTCATGTGTTAATAAAAAATAAGATCCTACAGCCTATCCTTTTCCACTCTTAGCAAAATTGTAAAATGGCTCAGTTTACAAAAGCCTTTCAATTTGTGGTCAGAAAAAGAAAAGTAAACACCAATCTCCTTGTTAAAAGAATACGCAGTAATTTGTCAGATTAAACGCACATCAAATGAGACAAGATAAAAATTATTTTTTATTGCTCATGTTGCTCAAATATGAATTTACCTTAAGGAAATGAAAGGACTAGAGGTGTTTGGGAAAACAGGAACAAGTTGGTTCAATTAAACACAGCGGCCGAGAGAGTATCGAAAGAGTTGCCTCTGAAGAAAGTCTCTCACTGTACAGAGTTTCAGCCGAAAATATATACAATATATACATCTCGTAAGGTGCAATAAACCAATTCTACATTTTTGGAAAATCATCTTAGTCGTTGTTAGAAATGGGGGTCTATAGTTTGGAATGGTTTTCTCCTTTGTCAAAGTAGGGACCCTTCTTTTTAGTGAGGGTAAGGGAGATGCACATCTAAAATAACCCCTGCTCACCCCCTTGGTAGCTTGGCATGAGCAGACATGTTTATCTCAGAGGCAGTGTATAAAGCATTTGTGCACATATTCAGTAATACAGTGAAAACACTTTAACGGGACACCACACCAGTATAGAAAAAAAAAGTAATCTTTATCTAAACCAAACAAGACCAAAACAACAAAAATCAAAAATACAGTTAGCAAGATATGACTTTTAAAAGGTAAAAACAGTTCTGTCCATAGCCAACTATAGATGCGACTCGTTCAACACAAAGTACCTTGGATGCGTCAAAATCATAAACAAAAACAGCTGCAGTGGAGGTGATGCGTCAGTTTCTTACGTGCAGTACAGGTAATGCGTTGGATCCTTGCTGCAGGGGAGGTGATGTGTTGGTTCCTTACTGCCAAGCAGGGTAGGTGATGCGTCGGTTCCTTACTGGAGAGGAGGTGATGTGTCCGTTTTTTACTGTGCGGGGAGGTGATGTGTCAGTTTCTTCCTGCGGTCCTGGTATTGTTGTAGACTTGGCACCCCGTGCGAGGCATGGGGATTCGGGGATGCAGCAGTTCTCAATGCTGCTGCAATAGCGCTGCATTGATCTCTCCAGCCGTGGTCCCAAGATGCGTCAGTTATTGCAGTCGCACAGCAGGACGTGCATCTGATAGGTGCAGTGATCATGGACTTTGGAGATCAGTGTACGAGATTCGGCGTGCAGTGATTTCTCCAGTCATGGACAGGCACTGTGTGTTTATTTCAGAGGCACAGAGGTTTTGCGTTAGAAACATGTGCGGATGCATCAAGCTTCCTTAGTTGCTTCTCTTTTCCCAGAGTCCAGCAGCAGGAACAACCTCCAGAGGCCCAACACAGGAACAGGCATCTTGTGGCAAGTCAGAACTCCTAGCAAGGAAGTTCAGGGGAGCTGGTAGTGAAGTCTTTGTGTCCCTGAGACTTCAGAACAGGAGGCAAGCTCTACTTCAAGCCATTGGAGACCTTCTTCAAGCAGGATGCACAGCACACAGCAAAGTCTTTGTCCTTTCCTTTGTAGAAAACCCCATTGCAGGCAAACCCCAGACAGCACACAGCAAAGAGGTAGTGCTTCTCCTTCAGCTTTGCCAGCTCTTCTTCTTGGCAGAGGTTTGTCTTGAGTCCAGAAGTATTCTAAAGTTCTGGGATCTGGGCCCCAATATTTATACTCAATTTATCTTTGTTCTCTTGTGGAAGAGAGGCTCTGTGCTCAATCAAAACCAGTTCTGTCCTCCCTGGTCCAGCTTCCAGGCAGGAGGTGGAAACAGCATTGTGTAAGGCAGACCAGGCCCATTCAGGTGCAAGGAAATCTCCGCCCTCTACTCTAAATGCAGCCCAGGTCTACTAAGCCCAACCCTGACTCATCCAGGAAAGGCAGGACATGCCTTGACAACTCCCACCCCTCCCCCGGGGCTGTCTGAAGAGAATGCACAGCCCCTATCATTTCAAAACCAGACGTCAATCCGCAAACCAGCAGAGGCACACAGGATGGCTAAGCAAGAAAATTCCCACTTTCTAAAAGTGGTATTTTCAAATACACAATATAAAATCATCTTTACTAAAAGATGCATTTTCATGTTCTGAGTTCAGGCAGACTAAACTCCATCTTTCTGTCTTGTCCCAATTGGAAGTTATACTTGTAAGATGTTTTAAATAAACCTCCATTCTATCCTATGGGACAGATAGCCTTTCAATAGTGAAAAACTAAATACACTGTATTTCACTATCAGCACATGTCACACACATCAGTGCATGTCCTACCTTTTACATACACTGCACCCTGCCCACAGGGTACCTTGCACCTACTTTAGGGGTGCCTCAAACGTAATAAAAGGGAGGTTAGGGCCTGGCAAGTGGGTGCACTTGCCAGGTCAACATGGCAAACAGACTGCGTGCAAACACTGCAGTGGCAGTTCTGACACCCCTTTGAAAGGCTGCTTGTGTGGGTGGCACAAGCAGCATTTGACTTACAGGCCCTGGGCACACACAGTGCGCTAAATCAGGGACTTAGTAGTAAGTCAAAACAAGCCAATCATGGAAGCACCAATCCTTATTCACAATTTACATAGGGAGCACCTGCACTGTGGCACTGATCAGCAGTGGTAAAGTGCCCAAAGCATCTAGACCAGCAAAAACAAAATCCAGCACACAGCAAAAATACAAGAGGCAGAGGCAAAAAGACAGGAGAAAACCACGCCAAGGTTGCCAAGTCTAACAGTCGTAAATAACAAGTACTGTCATCTGATAAGGGGATACATGTGGCTCTCGACCTCAGGGAGAGCTATTGTGGGCCAGTGTGTATGTGTCCAGATGTCTGGTGTGAAGAGCGTGTGATCAGTACATGTGGTGTGCATGCTGTGTCCTCATTGGCTGAATGTTCCTAACTACATGTGGCATCTAGCTTTGTGGTATTTTGACGAATGCATCCCTTTGGCCAAACGAGTTTTATTAAGCCCAATCTCCTAGATCGTGTTCGTGGTGTGACTATCTGTCAGATTGATCAGGGATTTCCCTGGGTGCACATTTGTCTTTGGGTTAAGTGTAACCCCACCTGTGACCTGTCAATCAGTAGCCTTAGGTTTGGGTCGCAGGGCCTGTCTAACCACGTGTAATGACTTGATAATTCTGCCAATCATCAGGACATGCAACCTTATCCTTTCTTGGGACCCAAAAGGTGCACAACACTTCACAATACTTACCCAAGAAAGGAACAACTACCTAAAGATATGGCCATTGCTGAGGAGCTCGCAAATAACAACGCCAACTGGCGACAACAACACAAGAAACCAAGGGCCATGAGGCCAACTTACCCCAGGGTACGACAACAACACAATACCAAGGACCATGAGGTAGCAACAATGTGAACAATTACAACAATGCGCACTCCTCCCAACAAGGCCTGCGGTGGAAGAATTAATATTTTATACTTCCCTGGATGAGAGCGGGACAACTCTCTCTCAACAATTACCTGCAGGAAGGGAAACTTACCATCCTTCCAGTGCTACAGCATTTGGATCAGAAAGGCCCTGACCTCCCATCCCAAGGAACACAGACAAATAATGAAATGCTCTAGGGTTTCTTTTATTACACAATGATAGAATGACAAAGGAAAAGAATCACTAATATGTCACGATAGGCCATCTATATCATTTACAGCACCAACTTCAAACTACCAATTATATGATCACTAAATGCAATCAGAATAACATATGTAGAACTTATATGTATGGAACCTGAAAATAGGAGACAATAGTTAGACAAGAACAGCAAGAATATAAGAGTTAGTGGAACACCTCACCAAGGGGTCGATTAGGATGGCAGTGAATCCGCATCCTCCGGCCCGGCGGAAGCCACCGCCGGCCTGGAGGATGCGGATTCACCGCTGCGGACCTCCAAAACACCACCAGCCACATTAGGATGGCGGCGGGATCAGCGGCGGACGGCAAGTCCGTCCACTGCTGATCCGCGGGATGTTGTCCGCAATTTGGTGGCGGTGTCTGCAAGACACCGCCAGCCATATTACGAAGGGTGAGGAAACATGCTTTTCCACGGCGGATTTTCTGCTGTGGAAAAGAATGTGGACTAATGCTTCTGGAGGCCCGTTGCAGGCCCCCAGGGTGTTGTGGGGTGGGGGGTGCACATGGGGGGTACCTATGGTACCCCCCTGCATATGCATGCACAAAGCGGCAGGTACCGCCCGGTGCCTGCCGCTTTGTGCATGCATATGCAAAGCATGCAATTTTAACCTTGCGGCGGGCGCTGCTTCATGCAGAATCCGCCGCAAGGTTACAGATACGGGATGTGCCCGCCAGGGTAGCGGTCACATCCTAATTTGCACGGAGGGACAGCCGCTGCCCCTGTGGACGGTCCCTCCACCTCAGGGGTGGCGGACGGACGCCCTCCATCCTAATGAGGCCCCAAGTTTCTACACATCCCATTTCCACTTCGCCAGAAGGGAGTCGGTTTTTCCAGCCAAAACAGAATTCTCTGCTCCCACCGTCACAGCTACATGTCTGTACTGTGATGAACTACCAGAGATTAAGGGGCCCATTAGGAAGTCGGGCTGATCGCACCGCGGGTGCAGGTGTAAACACCGCCCGGCGCAATGTTATAAATGCATGATGCACCCGCCAGTGTGGCGGGCGCATCATAATATGCAAGGCGGGACCACCGCTCAGCTCGCGGGTGGTCCCGTTTTCCATGAGGGTGGCAGGCGGTCAAAGTCCGCCCGCCATCCTAATGGGGGCCTAAGTCTCAGACTGTTCCTTAAGTAGAAGTGGAAACGTAGTTTTCAAGTTTAAGTTTATTATGTTTTTGGCTCTCAAAAGAGGGCCACATAAAACAATCACATAGTTATACACCACTATTTACAATAAGAATCACAATTAAAAACCAAAATAGAAGATCACATCATAAACACTGGCCGAACAATTATCCAACAACATCTCTAGGTATCATTAATAAATATCTTAAAAAAGTTAAAAATTTTGAAGCAGAACATTTCATTAGGCGGACAATAAAGTGCATGGAAAAAAGTTTTTACATTTAGGATTCCTAATTGTAGACAAATAGATTTTAACCATTTAGACCGCAATGGACGTAATGCAGAACAAATAAACAAAACATGATTTCGGTCCTGCACTGCCTTTTTACAGAGGTTACATACTGGAGATGATCCGTACCACTTTGCTAAGAGAGAATTTAGAGGAAGCAAATCATGTCTTAAAAGGTACCATAGCCTACGGACTCTATGAGTGATATATCTCTTGGAATACTGCTGGGCCTGCTTTAGTGAGTACGTGCTTAAAAGTAAATCACTACCCTTTTTTCCGTGTAGGGCAGTCATATCCAATTTAAAACAGAGTTCCCAAGATGCGTATTTCAACTGAGACTTTAGTTGAGAAGGAGAAAGTAAGAACAGAGTACTTGCATCCAACTCTAACATTGTTACCGCTTTTCTAAAGTTTTTTACTAATAGGGAAAACTCGTTTAAATTGCCCAGTAGTTCATTTTTAATATATCCCCGTAAGGAACTCGATTTACCTCTGGCCAGACAGGCCACCCACCTTACTAGGGCAATCAACCCCTGTACCCAACAGCTCCGAAGGCCGAATTCCAGCCTGCATGATGGCACGGAGCAAGCTGTATTAAGGGAAGAAATTCTTCTTAGTGCCTTTCCTTCCATTACCTGCAAGAATCCCCAATGCCTTAACTCCACCAATTCTATTCCATACAGTAGAGTTGCAGGGATTTTTGCTCTATATACTTCCAAAAATCGTGCAAAGTGTCTTTTTCCTGTAGCAGAATACAAGGAACTTAACCCCATACCATGAGCCAATGCTTTACGCGAATTATGTTCAATATGGGGTTTCTCACTTAGGTTTGCTGAGATTATTTTACCTAAGAAGGTGTAAGTTTTAACCACCTCTAGTGTATGTCCTCCTATAGCCCATCCAAAGTTTTCAGACCTACATTTTTTCCTTCCAGAAATGCACATGATTTTGCTTTTAGAAGCATTGATCTTCATAAAATGTGCTTCTGCAAATAAATGTAATGCTTGCAGGCGGTTAGACAAGCCCTTCGGAGTTAAGTCTAAGATGAGAATATCATCCGCATACATTAAAACCGAAATGGATGTACCTTCAATTACCGGGGCTAACCCACCACATGCAGCAATGGAAGCAGGAAGATCTGCAGTATATAATGAAAACAATATAGGGGCCAATATGCACCCCTGTTTTAATCCATTCTGAGATGGGATAGTCTGTGAAAGGCCCCTTTCTCCGCCTTGTAACACCTTACACCATGTGTTCGAGTGAAGGGATTTTACAAGTTCGAGTAGCTGTGATGGGATACCCAATGCAGCAAGCTTTCTCCACAGCGTCGGACAATCCACCTTGTCAAACGCTGTGGAGAAGTCTATGAATGCCGCGTATATTCCACCTCCTCGAACTCGTACATATTTGTCCACAATCACTTGAAGAGCTGTTAAATTATCAAGTGTACCATGCTCTTTACGGAACCCAGTTTGTTCTAACGGTAAGATTCCATTTGCCTCCACCCAATCAGTGATTAATATTAAAAGACACTTAGCAAAAACTTTCCCTATAGAATCCAGTAAAGCTATTAAGCGGTAGTTCATGGGTTTATCCCGCTCTCCCTTCTTAAATATGGGTATTAGTATACTTCCCCTCCAAGATGTAGGAACTGATCTCAATAAGAAGCAGGCTTTAAACAAAGGAAGGAGAATCCTACTCCATGAGGTGATATCTTGCTTCAGTACTGAAATGGGCAACTCGTCCGGACCCATTGCTCCGGAAGAGCGCATACTCTTGATCACGGAAGCAATGGATTTCTCAGACGGGAGCTCCATAGTATACCCACTATCCAAAACAGGGTCACAATCTTCACCCTCTACGCCATTAGACGCATACAGATTTGATATAAATGAAATCCAGATATCTTCAGGAATGGAGATGGGAATAGGGGAAGTTCTTGCACCACATCCCTTACCAATTATGGACCAGAATTCTCTAGATTTACCAAAGACAGAAGCCTCCCTTAAACTAATCCAGAGTGAGTCTTCTTTTTCTTTTTTTAATTTTGTTCTCAGTCTGATCCTCCTTCTTTTTAGTAAGGCTATCTTATTATCATTTTCCCTGGATCTAAATAGGAACTGTTGCCTCACAAGTTTATTTCTTTCTTTCTTTAAGGGTAATAATAAACTAGGAACAATGTTCACTTTCCTAGGATACCTTGGCTTCTTTGCAGTCGCAGTAAGCTTCTTCATAAAGATTTCAAAATGTAAGAATTCCCTACCCTGCCATTCTTTTAGTTTAAGTAAAGTTTGTGCAAGAATGTTTTGCACATCCTTCATAGTGGTAGGGTTCCAGAAGCATCTTCCGGACTTACAATGAAAAGAAACTCCTCTATTACTAAAAGACCAAGAATCAGTGTCAGGAGGTTGTAATAAAACAGTTATACTGATCACGTTATGGTTGCTCAAGGAGGATTGAGAAATCATTATGTCCTGAATAAAGGAGAAAGTGTCATAGTCCGTAATTACATAATCAAGGATGGATTCACCCTTAGGGGACCTATGAGTGAAATTAGCGGGTGTATCAGATGGCATCCTACCATTTACAATTAACCCCTCTAGATAGCTAAGTTCTTCTAACAGTATCTTTCCTCTTTTGCTAGTTTTTATTTTATTAGGAAAGATAGATTGGGGTATATTGTATGCCTCTTCCTTAGACTTATTTCTAAACAAGTCTATGCTTGAGTTAGAAACTTTGCTATTTAAATCACCCACGAGTAAAATATAAGGGGGCTGGTCAAGCTCTAAAAGTTGTTTAACATAAGAAAACATTTGCTTCAAAACAATACTAAAAATATCTTCAGGAGGGATGTATGCATTAATAATTACCAGAAAAGCTGAAGGATCGTGGGTACCCCATCCAGATACTCAACAAAGGGTACAAGAGGGCACGCAATCAACCACGTGAGTCCCTCTTAGAAGATAAGACCACCAACAATGAAACCATACCACTGACCTGCGTAACCACATACAATGCCATGTCCAATTACATGAAGAAATCAATTAACAGAAACTGGCGCATTGTATCAAGCATCAAAACTGATTGGGAGAAACCACTGTTCTCTTTTAGAAAAGGGCGTAGCCTGAGGGACAGCCTTGTACATACGCGACCCAGAACTGAGACACCAACTACGGAAAGATCTATCACAGAAACTTGGGGTCTCCCTCTAATCACTGGACACTTTCCATGTGCCAACTGCAGTGTGTGCCACCTTACGACACACACAAAAACCCTAGAACTCGAACCTGGTAAAACATGGACACAAAGATGTCACACCAACTGCAACACGGATAATGTTATCTATCTGATCACCTGTTCCTGCGACCTACGTTACGTAGGAATGACCACCCGCAAAGTCAAGCAAAGAATAGGTGAACACCGTTCCAATATCAGGTGTAAAAAACTAACCACAAAACTAAGTCGCCATTTCCTGGAACACAACCACACCCCCAACGACATGTGTTGGACTATTATTGAGCATGTAGGGGGCACAAGAAACATCACAAACCTTCTTTTTGAAAAAGAACAGAGGTGGGTCTATAGACTGGGCACCCACCTCATTGGTTTAAATGATGATATTCCTTGGAATACAGTAATCAAATGAGTCAGAGTCCTGTGATATCAGTATTTCATTTATTTTTCTGAGCCTTTAAAAATAACCCCCTTGACCCTCATGAGAAGGTCACTATCTCTCAGCACCACTTCTTATTGCCTCTACGCAACCCGTCAGGCTTAATAACCATCGCGGTGAAACATGCATATTCCAATGAGCCCGGTTACCAAGGCAACTACAGACGCCTTCCCTCTGACGAGGAGGGCTAACCCCCACGTCACCCTCAACCAATGGAATACTGCTGCGTAGCAACGCCTCCGTAACAACGTCACGTGACCACCCCCACCCAGAAGCGTCTCCATCACGGTAACCGCGGATGTTTCCCGGTTACCCAGGCAATAGAAAGGCACGCTCACCCTCACTCGGCGGACCTATGAGATAACGCCCAAGAGGACGCTTGTGTGTAGTTACGCCTCCGTGACGTTTAACAACATCAACAGGCCACGCCCACCCGGAACCTTTTCCCGCCTTGCCTTGCTGCATTTAAAACAACATACGGAACCCGCTCACTCATCGTCGGGGTCCGGTACGAGAGCGACGTAGGTACACCACGGGTGCCGAGTGTCGAGGGCGTAAGTAGGAAAAACTTGCCTGCAACAAGCTAAGTATTGATCGCGCCCCGCTAACCAACTGGGGCAATCATGATTCTGATGCCGGTTTTGTGTTTTTCTTGTGTTATGCCATGATATAGGGTGTGCCGAATACGCTCCCACCCCCCTCCTGAGACCCATGGTGTTTATTCTTAACACCTTAAAAGTGAGACAATTTTAACTTGATGATCATGTGTACATATTTTAATTTGATCGCAAAACTGTCGATCTTCCTTGAAGATCTTCACCTGTTTTTATCCCTTAGTCACTACTAGCCTGTACCACAAATAGTACACCACACCTCTCATAGCCCTTGCGAACCCTTGGCTACTAGGCGGTGTTAAACATAGCGCTATTTTCTCCACAGCTAGAGTGTCTTTCACGTTTGGAGCACCAATTTCACCATAAAAACTGTTGGCAACAAGGAGTAATTCTAAATGTTTGTCCTGTTCTATCTATGTGTCTCTGTCCCTTATCTTTCAGGTGCAGAAACGATCAGTAGAAGCCTCCTAAACCAGGAGTAATTAGGAATTAACCCTTTATTCCTAATTTTTTTGCACTTTTTTCACATTTTTATAATTTTCACATCTCACGTCCCTAGGTAAGGGTGGGCCTTAGAGTGCCCATACCGCCAGGGTTTACCACACCCAGTCCTGAAGAATTGCCGGGTAAATTGACACCGTTTCGATGGCAAGAAACATGTTGACTACTCTCTAGGATCCCACCATTCAATTAAAAGTGGACTGGATCCTTAAATATATTTTATACTTTTTGTCTTTAGTGATCATTAATAAAATTGCTTCAGATACACTACTGACAATTTTTTTAAAATACCCTCATCACTCACTAATTTTTCATTTTCACTCAACACGCCGTATATTCACCATCCAGCTCCGCAGTAATCCTGGCGTCGCAGCACACCAAAGAGACATTCGGTCTCTTTGGTGGGGCCCGGTGATGAAGCATGTCATCACTAGGTGGTGAGTGAGGGCCTTCCTAAACATCCTATTGTGGTTGTTAATGAGCTCCAAGCATGGTTCTTCTTTTTTCTCCCAGACACTCTTCTTTTGTTTATTGATTATTGACCGTGGAACAAGAGTGTCAGATACTCTCCCTACCTCTCTCCTTGATATTTCATTATGACTTTTAAGTGACTGTTAAAGATGTTGAAACAGTCTTGGGTTATTCGATATATTATTAGATAAAACTCCTGGCAGCCAGTTCCACCGATGATTATCCTCAGTTGTAGGAACAGTCAGGTTCACGGGGATAGGAGGTACCTGGGAAACCATACGTTTACCTCTAGAGACCCAGATTTTTAGATCTTTATTATATGTGGACGGGTCTTCCTGCCTAAAACCCAACCTTGTGGCCCCTTCTCTAGAGTAAATATCCTTTCCATTATGGAAAAAGGGTAACACATCAATCCCTCTACATTGAAATGATTCCACCTGTTGTAGTACAAGGTTAGCAATTATTTTAGAACAGAATTTTACCCGTACTCGTAGCCCATTTTCAAATCTTACTAAGGAAACCAAGTCAATGTCGCTCGACTGAATACGTTTTAAGCTTTCAATATCCTTAAAACAATTAAGCAACCATGACCTGTTTAGGTATAAGTCAGAGTCAAATAAGGGCAGAAAGTCCAGTGTCAAAGTATCCACATAAGAATTAGGGGCTTTAAAAAGTACAGGGGGAGAATTCGTGGCCACAACAACCGGCAGCCGAAAGATAGGCGCTGATGGGTTAAGTGTCCCTGTTGCAACAGGAATAGTTCTTATCACCTCTTCTATTGAGGCTAGGGGCACTAATCCATTATCCTCTTGACAAGGGGCTCCCCCAACATTAGCATGTACATCAAGAGGACCTTCGACTACAGAGCCAGTAGTGCAAACAGCAGCCTTATTAGAAGAAGTGTCCAGTAAAGAGTTATCTTCAATTTCTACAACATCAAGCACTTCTGTATTTATATGTTTTTGGAAGATGATTTGCCTCTGTCTTTTCTTCTTGTACTTACGAACAGGTTTCCTATTTTTCCCTTTGTTCTTTCTGCTTTTTTCTTTTACTTTTCCATTTACTTAAAGACTTCCTTCAGGCTCCTTTTTATCATGGTTGAAAATAGGAAATAATTCATTTCCAGCGTTCAAGTTCACATCCACCAAACTTTCTTCCTTTAGGGAAGGTTCAGATTCCTTCCTACAATTTGAAACGAATGGGGTAGGCATCCCTGAGGGCTCATGTATGTCAACCACTACTGGCATACCCGCAGGCGAATTTTTTACCAGTAAGTTATTGCTATCCGGGACATTCTGCAAAACAATCTCTGTGGGAGAAGTATTACCATTTTCTGTATTTTTTGCCAGTAATACTTTCAATATCTGTGTAACTGAGTCCAAGATGCAATCAGAGCTCCCAACAAATTTGCCCAATAGAAACAATATGGAAGCCAGTAAATGTTCTAGTGCTATCAGGGAATCAGAGATAGGTTTATCATCTTTAGGGAACCCAGAAGCAGTAAGGGGGCAGATACCGGATAGATTAAGTTGTGGAGTCCTAGAGTTATTCTGCAATGAAGGATGTCATTAGAAGTTATAGAGGGAGTACTACTATATAGCAATAATCCTGACGGCGTGGCTCCGTTTGGTGTAGGATCAGGATCAGGGTGTTTCAAAATTCTGTCGTCCATGTAGCGACCACACAATTCAAGATCGATACTGGACAGAAAAGACTCTTCTTTTATAGCCACGTCCAGACTTTCTGCAACTTTAAGGATGTTAGGCAGAGGGACTTTCGTATCTGCTATCATATTATCAAGATGCTCTCCCCTTAGCGAACCTACTGGGAGATTAGCATCAATAGTTATTGACAGAGAAGGCAAGTTTTTTACAGAGGCTTGCTCAAGTTTGGGCTCTTTCTCTACATCAGACGGTGCATCCGCCAAAAGCATAATCTCAGAGCCAGCAGCTACCGGGGCTGCCACAGTCTTATCAACAGGTTTTTCCCATAATTTCAGTAGCTGCATCTGTCCCTTCAGTAATACACTATTGTCATGTTTATTCCTCAGGGGGTTAGATCTGGTTTTTATACATGACCTCCCCCCTAGGACTCTTCCAGAGCGTAATTTCTTTGCTGTCATGTTGAACAGAAAAGTAACCAACCAAGCAGCAGGCTTTTGCACAGAAGATATATATAAATAACGATAACTAGTCCATAAAAATTAATCCTCAGAGAAGATGACGATAAATACTCGGCCAGTTTACAGAAATATCTCCTTCAAAGGTTACACACCTCCAGTCACTAATATACCTTGCTTAGAATAAAAATGACAGGGCCCAGCCCGGCCTACCTCGGCCACCGAGGACCGCCCTTTGCCCGGGCTTAGCCCCGGGCGCTCCCGCGACGCGGGGGTGACGCGCTCTTTATGCGCCGCCTGGCACG
Source organism: Lissotriton vulgaris (assembly GCF_964263255.1). NCBI lineage: Eukaryota > Metazoa > Chordata > Amphibia > Caudata > Salamandridae > Lissotriton > Lissotriton vulgaris. The sequence goes on from NC_141696.1 coordinate 1,165,855,120, forward strand.
CTTTCAGCGCCGTGTCCCGCCGCAAAGCAGGGCGGGAAACGTAGTCCTGTGCCCCCCTCCACTCGGCGGCCGCGTTCGAGCTGACAATTGCGGCGGCGGTAGGGGGCCAGAGACCAGCAGGCACAGGGGTCACAGGTCCGCAGGGAGCAGCGATATCGAGGTGGGCTCTCGCCGGTTTAGACGGTCCTGGCTTCTTTAGATAAGGCAATGTCCTCAAGTTTTACCACAGCGTCCTTTTACCTCGTGGAAACGTAGGACGAAGCTCCTGTGAGCCTCTCCCTCTCTCTCTCATCAGATTCAGCACCAGCCTGCCTCAAAGCCACGGCATCTGTTGATCAGGCCTTTGCTATGACTTCAAGACAGAGCATGTACCTTCCTCCGATAAGAACCGGTTTATACCAGCATGCAGATTGCAGAAAACAAGCGAAAAGCAAAACATAGCCTCTCACCTAGTAAGGCTCAGAAGTTGGAGACAGCTCAGAAAATGGAGTCGCTTAAGCATAGCCCACTACTTCCGCAAAGACTCAAAATTAGTATGCAAGATGGTATAAAATATGCCAAAGCCAATAGGCAAGCCCTGCCATTAAGCAAGATAAAGTCAGAAACAGAAAGGGACATAATCAAACCCTACTTTGTAGCGTGGCAGACCTACACATCACCATGTTATGTGACAGTATAAATTGCAAAGCAAGATGACATGAGAGCATGTCAAAGGCAATAGTCAGCACTGCCGTTAAGCAAGACAAAGTCAGAAACAGGCCTACACATCACTATATTAGGCCAAAATATGCTGAGATGGTGGTGGGCAATGGTCAAAATCGGGCCCTTTAACCGTGAATAGCTCAGTCACTACACCACGTATTTCTGACTTGGGGTTCATAGAGAGGTCATCTTGGATAAATCCAACAGCAATGATACAAGTTTGTGAGTGTGAGCACATGTAACATGGCGGTCATTGATACCATATTTACTGATATTCTCATTGTTATATGTACAGTTGTTACATCGTACATCAACATTGCATTCATCATGTGGGCATAAGTTGCAATGTACATCGGTGCTGCATTTGCTGGGATTGACAACACTATATTTGCATAGATTACAGCGTACATTGGCAGTGCCTTTACTTGTATTTACATCATTGGGCATGCATAGACAACAGCGTATATCGTTATTGTATTTATTGGTACTGCTGCTGCTATGAATGGATGCATCAGGGTGTGCATTGCTATTGTATTTATCAATCTCAACATTCCCCCATCTAGTTGAATTTTCAACTACATAATTTTCCTTGTATGTCATGTCAGTCACATTATTTTAAATATTGTGTTTTGCTGTGGTGTCTGTTATCCACTCCCTGGCTATTTGCGATCTACCTAGTTTACGGACTGCGTTTTTGCAGCAGGCAACCCCCCACTTGTAGAAAACCACATAGTAGTAGTACAGCAATGACAACAGGAAGCAGCGATGTGCATAGTCGGTTCACCCATAAGGGAAGCGAGGGGAAAAGATATGAAACTAGTCTTGCTCAGGGGCAACCTCTTCCTCTGTCATGTCTGTTTGTAGACAATATAGTGCTTGGATTGCAAGCGTCAGTGTACCATTGTCATTGTAGTTTCCAGGGATAAAAATACAACAGGAAGCACTGATCTTGGCACACACCCCTCCCTCCATTGTGGTCATCAAGTCCCAACACATACTGATGTTGCATCACCATGAGGCGTAAGGCTCTCAGTTCTTCCCTGATAGCATTAAGGCTGAACTCAGTGTCGTTTGTCATCTTTAGCAACTCCCACCGGGTGATTTACAAGCAGCTGGCATTTGCTTTGGTTTGAACAATGGTTTGAACGGTGAAGAAGGATATGGACCCTCTCGCATTGATTTAAGTGTCTGTGAACAGTCTGAACTCTTCTAGAATGTGTTTGTACTGAACCCAACCAAAATAATCACCAGTTCTTCTTTTTTCGAACCTGATGCAACAGAGTTTTTTTTCTTCTTTAGAGGACGTTGGAACAACTCTGACAGATCTTCTCCAGGGATGACCAGGGCCAAGGTGTGTATGGTCATGAGGGTGAGAGGCCTCGCCATCCGGGAACGAGTTGGGCATAGGCAAGGTTGTCACAATGCCAGTAAAAATCCATTAGGCTGGAAGTGTCCCAATGCAGGTCCAGTATGTGCAACACTGCTTCACAGTTGTCATTTGTCTCAAGTGGTAACGTCCCTTTGCCTCTGAAACACAAAGAAAACAGTGTAAGTTTCCGAACAATTAGGGGTTGCCCCTTCCCTTCCAACCACGTGTACCTATTTATGTCAGTAACCAAGAATTACTGGCATTGGGTGTCTGTGCTGGAGTTCAACCCCTTCCCAAAAGACTAATTTCTTCTAGTGTTGTCACGATGGATGGCCCAACACTGTAATTCAATACCGGGGACCCATTTGTCATTAAAAACAGGCAGCCCCAAATACGTTATGGGTCATCCATGGACCACAGACATTATCGGGGCCTCTAAAAAGATCTTTTCTACAAAATCCAAGGGTCAAACAGTGTCCTCCCTTACAGTGCTCTGTCTGCGCATCCGGTCTGCCTGTGTTAAAGTGTTGCTGGTTCAGTATAAAAGAACAGAGCTGTGGGATTGAACTCATATTGGGAGGTGTTAACTACTGTTTTATATGGCTCTACTCTACTGGGTTGTATCTTTGCCCTAATCCTACATGGATACAGGTGGATGAGACTTTTGGCTTTCTCGGGGGCTATCTTCTGGCATAAGTAACGTCTAGCTGCACTTACAACGTGGGGTATTAATGAATATTTGTAGCATGATCTATGTGTGGTTTGTGTGCCCACTGTGGTCATGTGTTGATACCATGTGTTGTGTAGGAGTGCGCTGTGTAGTGTGAGTGGGATGCTAGCGTTGGGTTCAGTGTTTGTCTACATGAGGTGTGTTTCTGCGCATGCTTTGCAATAATGTCAAAATGGGTTTCATGGAGGTAAGCACATTTTGGGAATTGAAGGGGCACGCAAGCTCCCTGGCTAAGCAAAGTGTGTACAAAAATACACGGCTACATAACTTAAAAAACATTAGTCCTTGGGGTAGATATCTGTCATCTGGGGGCCCAGAGGCACCTTGTCTTTGTGAAGAGCAAAAAAGTTGCTATAAAAAAAACTGCCGTAATGCCAATTTGTAGTGTGTGCTTTTGAGCAGCTGGCCTGCCAATTCCTTTGGCTGCTATGATCAAAATTTTTTGGGGAGGCCTTAGCTGTAGAGGTGGCAGCTGCTGCAATGATGGTGCACATGTAGTTAAATCGCCAACCTGCAGGACAAGAGCTGTGGGTTGTTTTGTTACTTTGGAAAATCGCTTTGTTAGACAGTTTTTAGAACAATTCCCAGTTGTTAGAAATTAGAGTCTCTAGTTAGTATAGGTAGGTACCTTTGTCCAGATTGATACCCTTGCTTCCAGTCAGGGTAAAAGGGATTCACACTTTAGAAAACCCCTGCTCACCCCCTTGGTAGCTTGGCACAAGCAGGCAGGCTTATCCCAAAGTCAATGTGTAAAGTATTATTACCAACACCCACAGAAACACAGTGAAAACAACAGAAATGGACACCACACCAGTTTAGACAAATAACATTTCTTTATCTAAACTTAACAAGACCAAAACAACAAAAATCAAACATACACAGTTAAAAATATGACTTTCAAAAGGTTTCAAGAACTGGTACCATAGAAAACTATAAAACGTGACTTTTACTCAAAGTACCTGTATTCGCGTCACAATTCACACGGGCAAACAGCAGCAGAGTCAGAAACAAAGAGATGCCTCAACTCCTGAGACCTTGGGGAGGTGATGCGACAGTACCGCTGCACGCAGAGGAAGGGTTGCATCGATTCTGGTCTGTATGGGAAGTGATGAGTTGAGTCTTCGTGACGGTTCTGGTCCGCAGGTGATGCTTCGGGAAAACTTGCTGCGCAAAGACGATGCTTGGAAAGCCGGGATACATCGATGATCGATGCAGCAGCGTAAAGCGGTACTGCATCGGTTTTCTTCAGACGCAACCCCTAGATGTGTTGATTATTGCAGGGGCAACAGGCGATGCATCAGATTTTGCAGCGGCACAGCATTGCATGGAAATTCTTATTGCGCCATGGAGATGCATCTGAAAAACAGCCACAAGAAGAGCGATGCAGCGCATTTTTGCCATTCTTCAAGTTTCTGCTTTCTTCCAGCCCCCAAACAGCAGCAACAACCTTCAGAGGTCCAAAACTGGCGCAGGCACCTTTTGGCTGGTCAGAACTCACAGCATCAGAGGTCAGTGGAGCAGAGGTGAAGTTTTTGTGTCCCTGAGACTTCAAAACAGGAGGGCAGCACACACAGGCCCTTGGAGATCTCCTTCAAGCAAGGGCCACAGCACGCAGCAAAGTCCTTCTCCTTTCTGTGCCAGAAACAGCAACTGCAGGCCAACCCCACACCACAGCACACAGCAAAGGGGCAGAACTTCTCCTCAGTCTCTCCAGCTCTTCTCCTTGGCAAAGTGTCCTCTTGAATTCCAGGGACGATCTAAAGTCCTGGGGTCTGGGCCCCAATATTTATACAGCAAAAACCTTTGTTCCCTGGTGGCAGAGGAGCCCTGTGCCCATTCAAAATCAGTTCTGCCCTCTCTGGTGCAGCTTCCTGGCAGTAGGTGGAGACAGCATTGTGGAAGGCAGACCAGGCCCATTCAGGCGAAATGGTATTCCCCCCGCACTCTAAATGTAGCCCAGGTCCATTCAGCCAAGCCCTGACTCATCCAGACTCTCTGGAGCCACTGCACATCCCATAGCCCCTGTCACTCCAAAGCCAAACAGTCATTACACATCCTAGCAGAGGCACACTGGCTGGCTAAGCAAGAAAATACTTACTTTCTAAAAGTGGTACTTTCCAACACAGAATGTAGAAATTACCCTCACTAAAAGATGCATTTTAACATTCTGAGTCCAGGCATACTAAACTTTATTTTCCTACCTTATTTCCAGGGGTAGTTATGCTCACAATATTTTATAAGCAAACTCCCCATTCTCAGTCTTTCGACTAGTTTTTCAGAATGTTCCATATATTCATCTTTGTAGAAACAGTTTTGCTTGATTCTTAAAAACTGTCCATAGGCCAAGCTTTCTCTTAGGTTTGCAATGTCCGATGAATAACCGATCCCGAAATTCATTACCGTCCGTGGTAACTCTTATTTCGCAGCCCATTTCAGAAGAAATAGGTACATTGATGGACGCTGCTGATGACAACATCTTTTTTCGACTTGAGTTGCCATTAATTTCACTTACGCAAGAATAATTTTTTCTTAGGTTATGATTTGACCACGAGATCAACCACATCGCCTGATGGGAGGCCACTAGAAGAGTAAGGTATGTGTATATGTACAACCGCAATAATACCACTCGATTCATTTACGTTTGAGGTTGCGTTCAGAGCCTCACTAGGTGTTCACATGTTTCTTCCAGGTCTGGTAGCCCTCCTAAAAACATCTTTAAACCTCAATGAGGCCTTGTTCTCACTAAGTAAGTAGAAAACACAGTCCTTCCCTGCTGTGACATTGTCTGATGATTTTTCCTGACAGTTTTCCATTATTTTTACCTTATTTCTTCTTTTAGACACTGTGTGAGTCCCTATTTTTTTGAGTCCAAAAAAAGCAAAATCGTCTGATTTCGGCCAAATAGGTAAGCCTGGCTTCTTTTAGAACAAAGCGAAGTTAAAAAACAGACCAGTATTGGATTCCTATATAGAAAAACTGGCCTCTTAATATCTTCTATTCATTATTGTCTTTTATAGATTGGTCCTGAGGAGAACCCCCATTCTTCAAACTATGGGATTCGAAACGCGTTGACCCTTTGTATATATTATTGGTGTTGCATCTGGCAGTTAGACAAGTGTGATTAAGATGGAGATTGTCTCTGTATTGTTTTAAAATAGTTGTGGAGTGATGTCCTTTGATTAGTGCGAAACAGATAATCTCTTGGTCTAAAACCCAACACTGTTACCTGTGATTTTTCCATTACTGATCAATCACTGCCATTATAATTTCAAGCAGACAAGACCGTTGAAGTTATATGTTCTATGTTCTATGTAGTATATGTAAGTGGTGTGTCCTTGATGTCTGTCCATTATTTATGTATTTATCTAGAGTCATTCATTGTTTATAGTCAATATAGTTTCTGTTTAGGTTGTTGTGGTGTAATATGTCAAGATGTTTAAAATGTGGTATATGAAAATGTATTGATTTTATGTAAAAATAATAAATAAATATTTCTCGATTAAAACTCGAACAGGCAGCCAGTATTTCGTTTATTGACGCCTGGATTTGTACAGTTACAAATAAGTATCAGCATAGGCATATTTGTTGTTGTTTTTCGTCTTGAGACTCAGCCTGGCTGATTAGAGCCACACCCTGTGGTGTTAGATAGCTGTTTAGCAAGTGCTGACTCGCGAGGTTTTATGGACAATTGATAGCTCCATCCTTCCGTAGAGATATTGTGAATAGTTAGCCTATGTGATCTGAGGATTCGCATATGTGCTATATTAACAAATTGAGGGTATACTAACCCTCTTTTGTCCCAACAGTGTGGTGTTTGAGTATGTGTTATTCCTTTTTATATTTTTGTTTGATTTTGACTATGACAGATAAGGATACTTTTGCGTATAGCGAAGGCCATATCCAAAGACTAATTAATTCTGACACTCCTTTTGCTTCAGTTTCTCTTAGCGCCAGTGCCAAGACTCAAAATGAATCCGAAAAATTAGTTTGACTAAAGAAAAAACAGATTAGAACAGATCTACATGGCTACTTCCTTTTGGAATATTTGAAGGCAGGTACTATTCCTGGAGGTCTCCAGATTCTAAACATTCCTGTGATTTTCACAGACGACCCCCTTTATAAAAAAGGTTATCGCTGTATAGAAACCAAATGCAGCAGAGATTTAATGGTTTTGTCAGTAGAAACAGCTCAAAGGATTTCTAAACAGCAATTAGAAGAGATTCATTCTTTAGAACAAGAAATCAATGCTAACCAATCAATAACAGATGCAAAAAACTTGTTGGCAAAAGTGGAAAAGGAGATTCTTGAATTCCACAATGACACTATAAACCAAAAAAAACATTAAATTTGAAAAATACAAGAACATCTCTATAGAAAACACATATCCTTATCTTCAGCCAGAATTTTATTCTCGCCCAGAATCGCGTAGATTCCTACCGGATTACCAAGGACGTTCACGTAACAAATGTATTTCTTTCTCAGACACTTCCTCGTCATCAGGTGGCAAAACGGATAATAACGAAGGACGTTTCAAACTTTCAATTCAAACTGGAGAGGTAATCACCAACAAGAACAATGAGGGCCTTCTTCTTTTTTAGGCAGAGGCCAGCAAAAACCGTGAGGAAAAAACAGATATACCCATCAACCATGGGAAATGTCCACCAGGAGTCAGAACTACAAAAACTAGCCTCCTCACCCATTTTTAATCTGTCCGACCGTCAATTAACAGAGGCTGAAGAAAGTGTTCTACTGAGCGGTTTATCATTTGTTCCTACCAAAAATACAGATTTTGTCAAGATGAACGCCGAAGTAATTGAATTTTGTAGAATGATAAGGTTGGGAACCTTCTTCTCTGACAATACAAAGCCAACGACTAAGGAAATTACAGGACTTAGAAAAAAGTCTTCTTTTTGTCCACCGACTAACGAAATACCAACATTTCTAATTTTTGAAAAAACTCTACTTTCAGCCATTGCCCATATGGAGAAGACAAAAAAATGTGTCAAACATAACATCTTGAAATCTGAAAGAGACGCGATTATGGCCTTGAAAAATGACACGTCAATAGTGATAAAAAGGCAGACAAAGTCGGCTTGATTCTGATCATCAGCACCCCCAATTATTCTGCGGAGGTTATGAGATAGCTCAGTGACCAAAAATTAAGCGTGGGCGCTAAATCGTTCCGTTTGCGGAATTTGCGGATTTATTGGCAATTTCGCGGTCCGCGAATCCTGTGAATTTGCCCAAAAACCCGCAAATTCGCAAGCTGGCAAATTGTTTTGCTTGGTCGCGCTTGAAAAATATACAATATCGCGCGCGCAGCGTTGTATTACCGTGATTCTGTGTTCGGCGAGTTGTTTTTCTCCCGGTTTGCGTGTGCTGTGCCATTTTGGATCTTGCTGCGTGATCGCGCAAGAGTTTTTCGACCGCGATTACGTCATTGCGGCCCGCCATCTTGCACAGCGAGAGTTTGACAACGCGAGTACGTCATAAAGGCCCGCGATCACGTATCGCCTTAGATGCGGCGCACAGCAGACTTCCGGCGGGAGATTTGAACAGCTCGCGTCCCCGAACTTGCAAAAATTGCAATTCTGCACAAGAAATCCACAGCAGGCAGCATAAACCTTCAGAAAATGATGAGTTTGATCAGAATAACTCCTCAGATTGACATTTGGCTGCACTTTTTTGTGCAAGGAGTCCATTTTTTGGGGGGGGGGGAGGAAGGAAGTGCCCCAGAGTCTCCAACTTCCTGTTCCTGTCCAGCAGGCTCCTCCCAGTGCTTTGTCCATGTCCTGGTCACTTTTGATTTGGACCTGGAGCTGGAAGGATTACTTTTTGTGGCTGCTGCTGGATATTTGTATTTGAGGACTTTTTGGACTTTGGAGTTTGGATCACTTTTGGATTTGAGATTTTACAAGTAAGTAGGTGTTGTTTGTTTGGGGCATTGCAGTTGCTGCAACTAAAATTTTAAAACTTTTTCACAACTTAAAAAAATATATATTGTGGGTAACCACAGTATCCAGTAGGCCCAGGGTTAGTTATTGGTGCATGATATAACTGTTTCTGTGAGGTTTTTTTAACTTAAATCTCATTCATGTCATGGAATTTTAGCTCACTGTTATATGTGGATTTTTTATTTTTTATTTTGGGGTCCCTGTAAAGCCTCACTAGCCAGTAGGCCCAAGGGTAGTGAGTGGTGCATGGACCAAGTCTTTCTGTGGGGTGTCTTGAATTTAAACATCTTTGAGGGCATGGATGGCATTGGATTGTGGTGATTTATGTGTGTTTTTTTTTTTAACTTTTTGGGGTGTTCTTGAGGCCTGGCCATGTGGGTGGGGGCCATTTGGAGGCTGGTCCAGGCAAGGCCTGGCCATGTGGCGGGGGACAAGGGGCCATTTTGAAGCCAGGCAGTGTGCTTTGAGCCATAGGCGTGCACCCAGCCGCCCTGCTTTCACCCATTTTGCCATGGGGTAGTGAGTGGTGCATGGACCAATGCTTTGAGTGGGGCCTCTTGAATTGAAACATCATTGAGGGCATGGATGGCATTGGATTGTGGTGATTTGTGTGTGTTTTTCGACTTTGTGGGTGCTGTTGGGGCCTGACCTTGTGGGTGGGGGGCATTTTGAGGCCTGGTACAGGCAGGGCCTGGCCATGTGACAGGGGGACAAGGGGCCATTTTGAAGCCAGGCAGTGTGCTTTGAGCCATAGGCCTGCACCCAGCCTGCCCTGCTTTCACCCATTATGCCCAGGGGTAGTGCGTGGTGCATGGACCAATGCTTTGTGTGTGGCCTCTTGAATTTAAACATCATTGAGGGCATGGATGGCATTGGATTGTGGTGATTTGTGTGTGTTTTTCAACTTTGTGGGTGCTGTTGGGGCCTGACCATGTGGGTGGGGACCATTTTGAGGCCTGGTCCAGGCAGGGCCTGGCCATGTGGCGGGGGACAAGGGCCATTTTGATGCCAGGCAGTGTGCTTTGAAACATAGGCCTGCATCCAGCCTGCCCTGCTTTCACCCATTATGTCCAGGGGTAGTGAGTGGTGACTGGACTAATGCTCTGTTTGGGGCCTCTTGAATTTAAACATCATTGAGGGCATGTATGGCATTGGATTGTGGTGATTGTTGTGTGTTTTTCGACTTCTTGGAGTGTTGTTGGGGCCTGGCCTTATAGGTGTGGGCCATTTTGAGGCCTGGTCCAGGCCGGGCCTGTCCATGTGGTGGGGGGACAAGGGGCCATTTTGAAGCCAGGCAGTGTGCTTTGAGCCATAGGCCTGCACCCAGCCTGCCCTGCTTTCACACATTATGCCCAGGGGTAGTGAGTGGTGCATGGACCAATGCTTTGTGTGGGGACTCTTGAATTTAAACATCATTGAGGGCATGGATGGCTTTGGATTTTGGTGATTTATGTGTGTTTTTCGACTTTTTAGGGTGTTGTTGGGGCCTGGCCAGGTGGGTGGGGGCCATTTTGAGGCCTGGTCCAGGCAGGGCCTGGCCATGTGGCTGGGGGACAAGGGGCCATTTTGAAGCCAGGCAGTGTGCTCAGGCCTGCACCCAGTTTGCCTTGCTTTTATCCATTATGCCCAGGGGTACTCAGTGGTGCATGGATCAAGTCTTTCTGTGGGGTGTCTTGAATTTAAACATCATTGAGGGCATGGATGGCATTGGATTGTGATGCTTTTTGTCTGTTTTTTGACTTTTTGGGGTGTTGTTGGGGCCTGGCCATGTGGGTGGGGGCCATTTTGAGGCCTGGTCCAGGCAGGGCCTGGCCATGTTGCTGGGAGTCAAGGGGCAATTTTGAAGCCAGGCAGTGTGCTTTGTGCCATAGGCCTGCTGTACCCAGGCCAGTATGCCTTGCTTTCATCCATTATGGCCAGGGGTACTCAATGGTGCATGACACAACTCTCTCTGTGTGGTCTCTCTTCTATTAATGTAAACATTCATTTTTTATTAGAAATATATTTGCAATTTTTATTTGTGGTCTTTCCGTTTTGTGGTAGTTTTTAATAATATAAATGCCTAGTTGCAAAGTATCAATTGAAGCACGACATATGCAACATTTATTTAACTGATGTTCCTCTGGCTTTGTTTGCTTTTAGGTGCACAAAGACGCATCAGCCTCAACCGTTCATCATCAGTGCCAGGAAGAAGTCCTGCTGCGGTGTTTGCAGCACAACGTCACATGTGGCCACAGACAACTCTGCAACTCGCATGCTTTTCTGACATCTGAATAAGATGGGCCCAAAAAAATGTGGCCGTAGCTCCTCTACCAAGAAAGTTGCCAGTAAGAAGGAGCAGAAGAAGCAAGTGGCGCCACTTACTAAGGAGACTGGTGTGCCGACCAGCACATTTTTTGTGGTAAAGAAAACTACGCCTGCATCAGCGGGGTCCGCCGGGAACCAAGCTGGGAGCAGCACCTCCGCTTCATTGGGCTCAGTGCCACCACGCCAAGTTAGGTCCAAGTCCTTGAGTGCTGCAGAGGCAACCACTGTAATAATTGCTCAATCACCATCGACTAGTGATGTTGACTCATCGCAAGAAAGTAGCATCCAATCAACGCAGGGTGCAACTCATCTGACGAGTGTTCAACAACCACAGCCGCAACAACAACCACAGGTGCAACTAGTACAAGCGCAAGTACAAGCCCAAGTACATGCGCAAGAGGTGCAAGGACAGACGCAAGGACAGGCGCAAGGACAGGCGCAAGGAGAGGCGCAAGAAGAGGAGCAAGCAGAGGCGCAACTAGAGGCGCATGGAGCGGCACAACTACCCACAATGCTTGTTCCTCCAGAAGCAGAGGTATCATCCGAGAAAGCCACTCCTCCTGATGATTCATTGTTTTCCAGATCCCCAGCAAGAAAAAGATCAAGGAGGGCTACTACAAGTTCTTATTCAAGCCCCCTTCCTTCTGATGATCTTGATGTGGATTGGAACCCACCACCAACAACAATGCATTCTGAGTCTGAGAGTGAGGCACGCCATGAGCCGACAAAGGTAGCTAAGCCTAAAAGGAAGGTTCCCGCAAGGCTTTCAATTATGGGTGATAACGACGAACAAGAAGTGGTGTATTCTGCTGCTGATGAACAGTCTGACAACGACCCAATCATCACAGATGTCACTCCAGCCCCAGCGGGCATGCAGCAGACAGACATTTTTACCCTATCCTGAATTGCTGCGGACCGGGATGTGGGCGGCGCAGCACTGGTACCACCACCAACGCAGTTACCTAGTACACCAACACCACCTACAGCTTCCATATTTTCAGAAGGCCGGCAGGGACCTCCATCCAGCTCGACCTCCATTACCTCAAGTAGTGGTGCTGTAATAAGTGCACAACAGAGTAAATTTCAGCTACGCCCATCCTCCACTTTATCTGGCATTGAAACTGAAAGTAGCACCTCCACCACCAGCAGACATCTCCAGTCCCCAGTTTGGGACTTCTTTAGTGTTAGCACAAAGGCGGAAAACATGGTCATTTGTTTGATTTGTATACAAGTAGTTAGTCGGGGTAAGCTTGGTACCAACTATGGCACCGGAGGCCAGAGAGGTCATCTCAAAACACACCACTCTATCGTTTGGGATGCACACCTAAGGAAGATCCAGGGAGCCAAAAGTACAACAAATCCAAATGTATCCATTGATATTGCATCTGATGATGATGACAAGGGGCTTATCGTGCGGGGGGGAGTGAAGAAGCGACAGACATTTTTTTTGGTAAACCCAGTACCCCTGGCAGCAGCACACCCTCTACCCCTGTAACATGTATGAGGCACACTAAGAGTCTGGGAGAGACACCAATGCGAAAAAGTACATCAATGAGCCTAACTGGTTTGAAGAAGTCTGCATCATCATCATCACGTAAAACGGTCCAGACCACCATTAGAAGCATGTTTTGGTCGGATGCGCCATTTGAACTCAACCACCCAACGGCTCGTCTGTATAACGCAAAGCTGGCTAAAATGCTAGCGCTGGACCTTCTCCCTTTTTCTTTCATGGAAGGGGTGGGTTTCCTAGAATTTGTGGCAACAGTCTGCCCTAAATGGAAGGTTCCTAGCCGGTACTATTTTGCCAGAGTTGCTGTTCCAGCACTACATCAAGATGTGCTGGAGGTGATTGGCGCAGAAGAGTGCTGTTCACACTATCCACCTGACAGCAGACGTGTGGACCAGTTGCCAAGCCCTTGATTACATGTGCATCACTGCACACTGGGTCTCTTTTGCAGGGGTTAAAGACAAGTTAAAAGCAGGTGTTGACACAGACACAGTTTACAAGCTGCTCGGAAACATGCAACAGTAGCCATGTTTGCAATGGAGAAATCTCATACTGCACCTAACCTTTTGGAGGAGTTTGATAGGAAGGTCTATGAATGGCTGCATCCTAGAAATCGCATGATTGATTATGTTTCCATGGATAATGGTAGTAATATAGTTAAGGCCATGCAGCTAGGTGACGAGTGTCGTGTTTGGCGCACAGTATTAACATTGTTGTGCAAGATTTCTTGAAAAATGAAACCACAGTCAGCAAGTTTCTGACCACCTGCCGAAGAATCTGCGCACATTTCAGCCATTCTTTTAAGGCCCGGAAGAAGCTGAGGAGCATGTAACATGAACGTAGACTGCCAGTCAAAGGACTCATCCAGGAGGCGGCAACACGTTGGAACTCAACCTTTTACATGCTTGAGCGTCTGTCTGAGCAGTGGGGGGTAATCAATGAGTATGTCTATAAACTGGGTTCTACTATGAAAGATATGAGGCTAGAGTTGGAGGAATGGAAACTAGTTGCAAGCCTGACAGACATGCTTTGTCCTTTTGAGGTCTTCACGCGTGAAGTCAGCAGGGAGGACTGTTCTTTGGGCAAAGCTATCCCATTGTTGCGCATGCTAGAGCACCAACTGACGGCGGTGTCTTCAACGTTCCCAGATGAAGCTGAAAAGCAAGACGCTTATCAGTTGGCGGAGACGTTATTAAGCCGCCTAGTTGACAATGAAAGGCTTAAAAAAATACATACAGAACAACATTACATTTGTGCCACTATTCTGGATCCACGGTACATAAAGGCCATGGCCAGCAAAGCATTCATTCCTTTTAATGAAGCAGATGTTTCAAAGTACAAACATTGGCTAGCTGTGTCAGTCACTCGGTTCGAAAAAGAGCGGCAGAAAATTGAAGGAGCCGGCAGAAGTACTACTGAATTAGCAGGCCATCCGGTGTCAAGTTCCACTTCTGAATCTGTGGTCGAAGGGAGTCACTTTCCCTCACAGCCGTTAACGACACCAGCAACCGTATCATCATCCTCACCTGCACCAGGCCCAACCATAATATTGTCGGAAGCGGATTGGCTAACTCATCAAGGGTTTGCTCGTTCCAGTGAAGCAAAGGCCACAGATGGTACGCAAAGTGGAGCAACCCTGGAGAGCCTTGAGGCGATGGTGCAGGCCTATCTGGATGACACAACAGAGGTCTTCGTTAATCAAAACCCATGAATTGGTATAGGAAAAGGCCTCTATGGCCACTGGTCACCAACCTGGCTCTAAATTATTTGTCTTGCCCACTCGCAAGCGTTTCTTCTGAACGTGTTTTCAGTGCTGCTGGTGCCATTGTAACTTCAAAAAGGACCCGCCTCTCGCCCAAAAATGTGGGGAGGTTAAAAATGGTCGAGATGAATCAGCACTTCATACCACTAGATTACAAAATACGTGCATGCACGCAGGAAGAAGAGGACACTGACTTAGGTGACGGAAGGTCTTCTCTCTTACCTGACCTACTCCCGTGTCAATTCATAGAGTTTGAGGATGAGCTCTACTTCCCTGACACAGAGGCCTGAAAATGACTTCCTTTTTATGTCCTTATTCACTTTTATTCCTGTGTGTCTTTCTTTGTTTTGCATCTTTTACCACAACAAAACTCTAATCACCTAATCACAACATGTCCATCAGCAGCACTGTCTTCATCTTATTTCCTTATCGATTTGAAGGTGCTGCAGTCTGCATTCCTGAGGATCATAAGTTCACAACTCAATCATGCTCCTCTATCCTCCTCCTCCAGAATCCCCCTTTCCATTTCCCTCAAGGCAGATGGCTAAATTACGCAGAATAAAGAAACTTTTTCTTCGTAGATGAGTCCCCTCAAGTGGGAATGGAATTACTGATTATATGCTTGCTGATTGCTGACAGTTACTTCTGAAATTGACAGGAGAGGCTGCCATGTGTTCCCTCACTTTCAGAAGAAGATGCGGACAAAAAGTGGAACAGGTAATGAATAATGAGAAGAAGATGGCATGCAGTGGACAGCAATGGCTGTCTGGCTCTGATGAAAGCAATTGCTGTTTGTTTGTTGTGCATGAAATGAATCATATGTCTTCTGTTATTATTTAATCTTTTACACACTAAATGTAACTCATGTCTACTCTGCTTTTTTACCTTGTTTAATACTAATTGTACTTCAACTGCAGGGGCCAGTACATTGCATTTTCCAATATGCAAAATGCCCTTGGACTTACTGTTTGCCAATATATCATGATGATTGATTAAATAATATATCTTTTTTCTTTACAGTCACTCACTGGGATGGATGGATCATCAGCGTCGGTTTACGGAAGAACTATGGCCAATTTGTGAGTGGCAAACAGGTAAATCAGTCTACAACAACTACTACAGCAGAACTACATGTCTGTCTGGTCGTGGTATGGAGTGGTCGAGACAGTGCAGTGTTGTTATGCCAGGCAGAGTACAGACAGCAGTTCATGTAAAATTGGGGCTATGTGGTTTGCTGCATACAATTAGATATCCTTTTATGTCTGTGTCGAAGAGCCTAGGTATGCTACATCAGGTTGCTTCACTCAGTGGTGCCTGCCTTGACTGTCTGCATTACCCTGCAGCAAGCATGGGCCAAAAATCTGTTCCGTTCGCGGAATTTGCTGTTTTTCGGCGGCAAATTCGCTATCCGCGAATCTTATGAAATTGCCGAAAATTCGCAAATTCTTGAGCGTAACGGATTTTTGGCAGTAACACTAGCAACTTGCAAGCACAGTATAACATTTTGGCATGTATCTTTCCGCAGTCTTTGTAGGCCTGTGACATTAGTGGGAGTTTCAGGAATTCTACTAGCAGCACTATGAACTCACTACTACATAGTCAGAGAGTCAGAGACTACACCAGTCTTCTTCTTTTTTTCTCTTGTTTTGCAAAAGAAATTACTTGTACGTGAACTTGTGGTAGTGAGCATAATGCGAGCTCACTCAGCTTGCACTCAAGAAAAACAGACACAAGCCATGATGACGCAGACTCGCATTACTTTAAGCAGTACATGCAGGTGGGGATAGGAAGCTCTTACTTTTCTATAGGGGTGGCACTGGCCATACTAGGTTACATCAAGGGTTATGGCTCAATGTAATTTATATTTCGCACTGCCCCCTGGGCCTTGACTACTACAAAAGGAAAATGAAGATTATTCATTTCTGATCATATATCCTGCCGATCACATGATCTTTGCTTATATGATGGATGACTTTAGGTGCTTTGTTTTGATAGATTGAGTGAACAACAGCAATAGTCCACCCATGACACAGCTGAAAGAAAATTATTAACATAGGGAGTGAGTGTGGTACCCATAATTGCCGGAGGAAGGGACTTGACTTGATATAATGTCAACTATACAATACATACACAATATATGCTGTGCTTGCAAAGCAAACTACTGTACTGTTAGTCAAGGGAGTATTTAAATTTTCTGAACAATCACAACTTCTAGTATTTGGATTTCCTCAGCTTTGCTACTCTGGCACGGACATGCTGTTCAAAGTAACCCTGTTCATCCGCTGAGCGTCTGCTCTACTACATACACTTCTGCTAGCTATGAGGAAGAAGAAGATACCATCCAGGCTTCCAAAGTAAACGTCTATCAGTCTTCTTAATGTCTCAACTTGTACCAAGTTTACTTTTTCTCAACAACCAACACCCTTTTCACTTTATTTGGTAAACCACCGTCTTGACTTGCATTTGAGTTTGACCCAAATTATATATTGCAATGCACACCACACATGCATTTTCTGATTCACCCACACAGGCAGTCATCTTTTCTTTCTCCTCCAACCATCCTTGCTTCAAGCAGCCATGCATCTTATTCCTTCCTATCAGCCACCTCTGCCTGCATTCAAAAACACGTACCATTCTTTACAGTCATAAATGTTACGACTCGCTCGTCCTTCCTTTCACCCTTCTTTCCCTTTTCTTTCTTCACATCCCTCAAGATCATCTGATATGACTTGCTTCACGATAAAAGTTTCCCAGCTGAATTGAAGTCAAATAGAGGGGGCCATTGCTTACCCGAGAACTACCGCCACTAATGCTATTACTAAGTCAAGTCAGTGATTGGCAAAAATGTAGTTCTAAATTAGTAACTGTTCTTAACAGTACAGTGTACTCTTGTACTAGTGTACTGTCTACTGTACAGTACATCATAAACTCCTTTGCAAGCCTACTCAAAAATGTCAATAAGTAAGGAGTATAATAACTTACCACCGTCCTCTGCCGCTGAGCCATCCCCCACAGCTCCTCCTGGTGGCCATTGTTGCGTCGCCGCATCACCGCCTGGAGTGGACCCCTCCGTACTGCTGGCCCCGGCACTGGTGATGTTAAGTGCCGCATCCGATGTTGTGATGTCTAGAAAAAACATGTCATATTTTAAGATTCCATACACCACCCCCTATTTCGTCTCGTAATGGAAGAAAATATTTGTAGTATACATAAACAATGTTTAATTATTGGGAATGACAAAAAGTGACAGTTTTGGGGAGGGTGTTAACCTTTTATATGGTTAGCCATTAAATGCTACACTTTTTAGGACAACTGATGAATGCAGGCACCATTTTTCTAATTACAGAAAGAAGATTCCATTGCCCTTCTGCCAACAGGACAATTCACCACCTACTCCTCATCACCAGCAGTACTTTAAGTACTTTAAAGAAGGTGGGGGCTCCTGCCCAGTTATTCTAATAATTTGATGTGTTAACTGTTAAGTTGAAGTATATTGATTCAAGGGAATGTTGTTTAAACTTTAACGTCATCTATCACCAGTGCTCGCTCGGAATACTGCACTATTAAAAATAAAGAAATAGTTTTTTTATTTCTTATTTGAAAATAAAACTTTAAAACTAACAAACACTGTGTGGTTTTTGTTCACGAGTGAGTGAGCGGAAGGGTTTGAACTACTGCACTTTGCAGGCATGTTTCCGTGACTCTGATAGGTCGGGACTCGGCGGTAGTCTTCTTCTGTTCTTCTGGGTCATAATCATTGGTCAGACACACTAGATAGTCGGTCAGGGGATTGGGGGTTCAATTTCTGTTCGGACTGAGGTATGTGGAAAGTCGAACTGCACCTATAATCAACAATGCCCAATTTCCTTGTCCATACTTCTGTATGTGCAGAATAGTCCCTGAAACACTAGCGGTATGGTATGTGCTCCTATCAAATCAAAAAAGCCAACTACTAGCTTATTCTTGGTGGACACATTGACATTTTGTTGTTGGGAATTGTCAAAGCACTTACATTAAGAAGACCAGAATAGACAGCAAGAGCAACCCAGAGGACTGAACTCAGTGCCTAGAGCTATTGCTGGATCAGAGTTTTGTTTAACACCGTTTGCCGACTGGGCAAGCTTAGCTACCTACACAGACCAACTCATAATAATAGTAAATAGTAGTAGCGGAGAGTGATGGTAGAGGCAGGATAAGAATGTAGAAACAGTCTAGAAGA
Organism: Lissotriton vulgaris; assembly: GCF_964263255.1. Taxonomy (NCBI): domain Eukaryota; kingdom Metazoa; phylum Chordata; class Amphibia; order Caudata; family Salamandridae; genus Lissotriton; species Lissotriton vulgaris. The sequence continues at coordinate 1,165,873,670 of NC_141696.1, forward strand.
AGATCAAAGACTATTTTGTAAAAAATAGAATTAGGAAACAGTTTGGAATGAATAGGAACTGTAAAAGTTAGGGAAGTATAAGTATTAATATAACAACAATAGATCAACTTACTGGGGCCAGCAGAAGAGCCTGCAGAGGACCGATCCTGCTGCCCACCTTGTTCCGCCTGATTCTCTATTGTGGTGGTATGATCCTTACCCCTGGGAGGGGCTGATGATCATGAAATAAACACAACATGGATCATTGTTTTTTTGAAATATTCGATTTCTTTGACCACAATCTAAAATTATCTCGGGGAAACAAATTACCAACAATTGCACTACATGTATTGACCTATCTGATCTGGTCAACTAGGAGGATAGTACAGTATTGCTGGATTTGCAGACCGTCTACTAGGAAAGTTATGTAAATCACTAACTACACCAACAACAAAAAGGTTCTACTACGACTGCCAGCACTCAGCACGTAACAGACACAGTCCGTCATCAACTCATCATGATTGAAGACCACTAAAAAATGTCCTACTACTAAATAACAAGTCATAAATAATATACTCAACGTATCAATCCACCACTATCTCTTCTTAGTGGCATCAGGAGTACAAAGGAAGGACTAGACTTGAGTCTCTAGTCTCTCTAGCATTACGCAGTTCTGCTCTCAAATGAGCAGAAAATTACAAACAAGTAAGCATAGTAGCAACGCCACTGAGAAGGCAAGCACCTGCAATGACAGAAGCTATTTAAACATTAATTTACCTGCAATGTAATCGAATCGGCAGCGTTCTTGCTCTTCGGGAAAAACATATATTAGCAATATAACACAGAGCAGAAGAAAACAAAGTAGTTAATAAATAGCTATTCACCAAGACCAGGGATCTCCACTCCTAGCAGGTGGAGCAGGTCCTGCTCCCGGTCAAGGACGTCTGCCCACCGGTGTGTCGCTTGGTCATAGGTGCGCCGGACCCCCGACTCGCTACGCATGGCCTGGCACACCTTATCCCACAGCTGGCAATGCTCCCAGAGGCCATACCCTTGACCGGGCCTGCCCCCTGCTGCCACGGTCTTGGGGAGGTGGCACTGCACATAGAAGAGGAGTGCGGCCACCTCCACCACACTAAAGACTTCCCTGGCCTGTACATTCTCCGCCCTCAAGCGCCCGCAAGGGAGCTGGCTACGGGGTGCAGGGCCCTTCCCCTTTGACTTGCCAGCTCCCTTTGCCATGGTCCAGGGTGAAAGAAGAAAAGAATAGGGGGAAAAAAATTAAATAAAATAAAAGAGAGATAAACAAAAAAAGTAGTTATTAAAGTAACAAAAAGTTGAAAAAAACACAAAATATAGATCTAGACAAATAGAGAGATAGATAATGAGCAAAAAAGAGCAAAAAAAAGTTCAAAGAAACAAAGGATTGCAAAGATTAGGGAAGGATTGAAATAGCATGCCCAGAACCATAGCAATGAATGAAAAACAAGATGGCCACGCTAATTGAGGACCGCGTGGGCATTATTCCCCGGCGAGCACGCAAAAACGTGCGCAAACACCTAATTGCGCCCCGTGCACAATGCGAGCATGCAAATAGCGCCCGGAAATGGAAATACGCAACGCGAACAAGATGGCCGTGTCCATGTACGACCGCATGGGTAACTTCGCGGTCGATGCGCTGCAAGCGGCCTGAGAAAACGCAAAAAGCCCCGCAAACATGCAAAAAAAAAATCTGCAAATTAGCGGATTCTGCGGACCTCAAATTCGCTTTCTCATGAATTTGCGTACGCGAATTCGTGCATTTCGCCCATACTGACCAAAAATGTTATTGCAAAATGAATAAAGATACGACTATTGAACTTCAAGGAGAGCTTTTAAGTATCTTGCAAGAAGGCTATGACCAAGGAATCTTGAGGAAGATGGAATTTGAATATTTAAATCACAAACACCCAAGGACTGCGGTCCTATATGTTCTTCCGAAAGTTCACAAAAGCGAGACAAAACCTCCCGGTAGACCCATAGTTTCGGGATGTGACTCGTGGTTGGAACCAGTCTCGAAATATGTGGACTGTTTTTTTAAAACCATTCCTACAAAAGATACCGTCATATCTTCGAGACACTACTGATTTCATCAACAAAGTAGAGACAATGACCTTTCAAACATGAAACCACATCCAGGTAACCCTTGATGTGGTTTCGCTATATACCCAGATACCCCAAGATGACGGATTAGCTGCAATGGAAATTTTTCTAAAAGAAAGAACTCAACCCGAACAGGTACCTACCACGTTTATACTACGCCTGACTAACTTTGCATTACACAAAAATTATTTTAAATTTGGGAATGATTTTTACTTCCAAGTGAGAGGAGTGGCGATGGGATGTCCTTTTGCCCCAGAGCTAGCGATTTTGTACCTAGCTAAATTTGAGGAGAAATGTATTTATAACAACAACCCATTTCTGGAATTTATTTCTTATTATGTCCGATAGATCGATGACATTTTTTTAGTTTGGGTCGGTACTGAACAACAGCTGCTTCTATTTCATGAAAGGCTAAACACCAGATCAGCAGACATATAATTCAGCCTTAATCACGCAAAAGAAAAGATGGCGTTTCTAGATGTAGAAGTCTATCCTTCACAAAACAGACTAGTTACCACACTTTACAAAAAAAAAAGCCCACAGATAGAACAAAGCTTTACACTTTACAAGCAACCATCCACGTAACAGAAGAGAAAACTTGCCCTATGGACAATTTTTAAGGATCAAGCAAAACTATATCCACAAAGATGAATATATTGAATATGCTTAAAAATTAGTCGAAAGACTGATAGATCGGGGATACCCAAATTTTTTTATAAAAAAAGCTTTGAAGAGAGCATGGTGGACACCACGAGAAAGCCTGTTATAGAAAAAAGAAATATCACAAACTGATAAAATTGTATGTATCACCACTTTCTGCCTGAACTCAAATCCATTGAAAAAAACAATAAAACAAAATTGGCAACTAATTAAAAATGTAGATCCATCCTTTAAAAGTCATCCAATGTTTGCGATGAGAAAAGAGAAAAGCATCTCGAAACAAATTGTACGAGCAGCCCTACCAAAACTCGCTCCAAAAAATACTATTTGTGAACAATTGAAACTAACTTCTATTCTGAGCCACCATAAGTGTGGGACTTGCACTTGTCATGACAAAACCATTGAAGGTACGCTATTTTCCCATAACAATGTCAATTGGAAGCATGAGACGTACACTAACAGCAAGACGAACATTTTTGTGTATGGTATCTTATGCCTTCGTCCCAAATTATACATCAGAAAAGAAACACAAGAAGCACACCAGAGGATTACTCAACACAAATCAAGGATTAAGAAAAATGTACAGACAGCTGCACTCGTAAATCATTGGCGAAATCATAACCACCAAGAAAAGGATCTTACCTGGACTATTATATCCAAAGTTGAACGGGACCCTCAGGGAGGAGACTTAGAACAAAAGTTGAGCCGCCTTGAAGCTTTATTGATTGTCAAATTTAACACGGCAATAGATTACCTCAATGAACTTTTGGAAATCTATATAAAGGGTTGGAGGGGAGCCTTACACTTCCCTCCACTCTTACCAATTGCCTGGCAAGTCTGACAAGACCTACAGCATGTATCAACATGCCTTCTCATTTGGGTCCAGTAAAAGTGGGTGACAAGCCTCTGAAAGGTCTTGTTGCACCCCAAATGTCCTGCTAAAGGCACGTCATGAGCCAGACCCAGAAGGAAGGGCCTGTAGTGCTCGGGTACCACCAGCACACGGGCTGCACCGGGCTCAGCGACCTTAAGCTCACTATACAATATTCTATTTTCCCAATAAATCAGATGTGCTCCAGGCTGAAAACCTGCTGCCTGGTCTGCAGCCTGTTGCCGCAAACCAACAAGAGGAGGGCACTCTATCTGTGCTTGGCAGAACTCCTCCCTGGAGGGACCCCATTCCTTCTGCCAATGGGTCAGCTCAGGTAGGGCTCCCAGTTCGGCCACGTGTTGCCCGGTAGGTTCCAGGACATCACCCTCAAGGTCTGCCTCTTCCTGGACCGTGGGAACTTCTGGGGCTGGTTTCCCACAACCCCTGCCCTTCCTATTCCTGGGAGCCACCTGGGCCACTGTTTCAGGCTCCAGGTCCTCTTGACTACCCCTACTGGCTGCCATGGACCGAGTGGTCACACACACCCACTCAGGCAGACTCAACATCTCCAAATTAGCCTGGGGTTTCACTTCCTTCCATGGGGAACTCTCCATGTGATTGCCAAGCAGACATTCAACAGGCATGGACGAACTAACAAAGACCTTTAAGGAACCTTAAACCCCCCTACTCGAAGGGAACCTGTGCCACCTTACACAGGCGCTCAGAGTTGTCTGAAGCCACTACAGGGTGAAACACATTGAGAATAATCTGCTCTGCAGACACCCATTGACACCTGACAGATGTTACACTGGCCCTATGTCCTTCAGAGCCTCTAGCCTCCTCTCATTGATGGTCACCTACTGCCTTCCTGATTACATCTATAACACTGTTGGGGACCCCTGTTATCCTGCCTGCCCCTCGGGGTCCATGGCTGTTTAGAACAGGGGGGCTTGGAATCCTTACAGGGGGTACTGTTTTATTTATTTATTTTTTAGATTTGTAGAGCGCACAAATACCCGAGGGTGTCTCGGCGCTACGGGCAACATCCAGAAACAGTAGTGAGCAGATTATTGATTGAACAATCTTTTTGAAAACTAGCAGAGACTGACAGGATCTAATCTGCACCGGGAGGGTGTTCCAGAGTTTTGCCACAGTGACAACAAAGAGCCTATCGCCCCAAGAGACAGTTTTGGTGCGAGGTACTGTAAGATGAAATGCAGTGGAGGATCGTAGTGTCCTGCTGGGGATGTAGGTAATTAAGTGGTTTATTAGAAACTGGGGACCTATCTTGCGGGAGGCTTCTTAGGCAATACATAATGCCTTGAATTTTATCCGATTCCTCACCGACAGCCAATGGTACCTCTTGATGACATGTGAGATGGACTTGAACTTAGGAGTTCCAGACAACATTCTGGCTGCCACGTTCTGAACGGATTGCAGTTTTTGAATGACCATGAACTGTGCATTGGCAAGCAGCCCATTGCAGTAGTCTAGGGATGACATAACCAATGTACCGACCAAGGTTTTTCCTGCATTCAGTGGAAGAAATGGTAGAATCTTTTTAATCATTCAGAGTTTATAAAAAGAGGCCGAAACGATGAGTTAGCATGAGGTGCAAAGGTCAGTCTGTCGTCAAATATGACACCTAGATTCCTGACCTTGGTGACTGGGATTGGTCGGGAGCCTAGAGAAGGAGGCCACCAGGAGCTGGACCAGATAGGAGATAACTTGCCAAAGATCATGACATCCGTTTTGTTGGAGTTCAATTTGAGACAGTTGCTGGCCATCCAACTGCTGATGGCCAACATGCCCTTTTGGAAGCTGGCTGCTACCCTTTCTCCGTTGTTATTTATTACGAACACCAGCTAGGTGTAGTCGGCATTTGATGTGAGGCCCATCCCGTGTGCCTTGATGACTCTGTCTAAGTATGACACATAGATGTTAAAAAGTGTCGGACTTAGGGATGAGCCCTGCGGAACACTACACGGTAACGTCAGTTGGGCAGAGTGGAAGGTGCCCAGAGTTACCGCCTGGGTCCAGTTAGTGAAAAAGGATAGCAGCAGGTCTTTTGCCTTATCCTGAATGCCCATTGCAGTGACACGGTCAATCAGAGTAGTGTGATCGACCGTGTTAAAAGCAGCTGAGAGGTCCAGCAATATAAGTACTGCTGTGCCTCCATGGTCCAGAATGAGTCTTATATCTTCTGACGCCTTGATTAGTGCAGTCTCTGTGCCATGGCCCTTACAAACACCAAATTGGGTGTCATATAACAGATGATAATCCTCTATATATTTGGAGAGTTGACTATTCATCACTTTTTCAACCAATTTGGCCGGGAAAGGCAGGCTAGCTATGGGCCTATAATTTATGGTGTCATCCGGGTCCAGGTAAGATTTTTTTAATAATGGTTTCAGAATCGTTTTTTTCCATGCGATGGGGTATGTCCCTGAGGAGAACATTGCGTTGCAGATCTCCGCTAGTACAGAGGCTATCTGTTCAGTGACTGGTACGAGCACAGCTGGTAGACAGGGATCACTGACTGAGCCAGATTTGATAGTAGTCATTAAGTTGGCAATTTAGTCCGGAGTAATTTTTTTTATTGCGTTAAAAAATTATCTGGGGGATCGATGGATATATGCTGATTGGTTTGATTTGTTTGTGCTGTAAATTCAGAGTAAATATTATTTACTTTTCCATAGAAATAGTTCCACTAAGGAATTGCACAGAGATTGTGATGGAAAAGGGGCTGTCACTGATGCGTGACATGATAGCTTAGAGACTACTTGGTAAAGTTGTTTATTTTAGTTTTTAGCAGATTCAATCTAGGCTATATAGTATTTGCTTTTTTCTTGCACAATCATTAGTTTGTATTTGGCAAGGCATCCTTGTAAAGAAGCTTTTCTTCGCAGGCATAACATTTACGCCAGTGTCTTTCCCGATTTCTGCATAATTGCTTTTGTGTCCTGAGTGGTTCTGTGAACCAGGGGGCTGACGGACAGTCCGATTTTTAGATATGGTTTTATTTCGCACCAACAAGTTGATAGCATTAAGCAACCAGCTTGCATAGTTTGTTGAGGCTATGTTTGGATCTGAAGAGGTATCAGTTTGGGTCGATGACAAGTGTGTCTTGAAAAGTTGATTATCAATATTTTCCCTTGCTTTGAATATAAGTGGCCTAATTACGGGCATGTTACTGGAAGAGTTGTTGTCAAGTAATATGCTAAATATGATTGCATGATGATCAGTCCTAGCTAGAGGCAAGATTTCTTTTAAACTGGTGTATTTAGAATTAGAAAAAAGGCCATCCAGTGTGTGGCCAGCTATATGAGTGGTTTCAGAGACTATCTGTGATAGACCCACCGATTCCACATCTGCTAATAGTGTACTGGTGTCCTTATCATGCGTGTTCTCAAGATGAAAATTAAAATCATCTAAAATAGTAAAGGTGTGTTTGACTGCTATAGATTCTACCAAATTACTAAAAGTGGCAAGAAATATCTGCCTGGATCCTAGAGGTCGGTAGAGTGAAATACCTTTAAAGATTTGGGAGGGGGTCAGCAAAATGGAAAAATATATTGCTTCACAGGTTACAGAGGGAGCATGGGATATCTTAGTTGTCAGATTGCTACAAGATATTATCGCCAGCCCACCCCCTTTTTTATCTACTTTATTCTGTCTCATAGTGGTGTATCCTTCAGGTGTGGCTGCTGCCAGATCTGGTTCAGATGCCGGATCTGTCCAAGTTTCTGTAACAGGACATCAATATTATGGTCAATGATCAAGTCTGCTATCTCTTCTTTGTGTTTTCGCAATGAGCGGGCATTAATGAGAGCTGCTACAACGTTTTTTCCTTTTTTTTTATAGGTACATTGTGTGGTGGTGGCGTCTGAATTTAAAGATATGGAAGGCTTGAAATAACAGTGGACACAGGGTTTTACCTGTGTTTTGGCCGGGACGTCACGTACCAGCTGGGAGCATGCTTTATTGGATGGTGGGCGTAATTGTAGAAGTTCCTTGCCTGAATAGGATAATTTCTTTGAGTCTGGGGCTACCGGCCAGGGGGTATAGCCCTGGGCCCGGTCCAGGCGTGTACGGGTGCAGTTGGGCTTGTCTTTGGCATGCCGCCAACGCGTCCGCTGCGTGTGCGTGTTCTGCGTGTCTTTAATGTTGGTGGGGGTGCCAAAGACTGGAGCGCTGACCCCAGCATGAGGCGGAAGTGGCTGAAAAACTCCTGGAAGCCCTCCGCACAATCGGCACGAGCCGTGTCGGACCAGGGCTAGGGAGGTAAAAGTACTTTCAGCAACAGCTAAAATAATTCAAAATAGCAGTGTGATTTTTAAAAATAACAGCGTGAAATTAACAGATTAAAAAGACCTTTGTGTCTCGCAACGAGCAACTGGCAGCGTCTTACGACTCAAAGACTGCCGCGTTTTGGGGCCCTTGAGAGAACTCTTTTTGATTACCCTTGTCCCCCCCACTCTTCTTTTGGGGACCGTGCCCACCCTTGGCTGGGTTACCCACATAGCCCTTGTGAACCCTAGAACTAGTCCAGCGGTCCGCCTCCTGAGCAAGCTTCCTGGGGTCAGTCAGCTTGCTATCTATTTGATGCTGGCGCAGCTCTGGAACACAAAGACTATTCAAATGCTCCCATACAATTAAGTCAAAAAGCCCGTTGTAGTCAGTTACCTTGCTGCCATTTATCCAACCATCCAGTGCTCTGCAATAAAGGTGCACACACTCAACCCATATAGTTTCTTGAAGGTTCTAAACTTATCCATGTACTGCTCAGGTGTGAGCCCATACCTGAGGCATAAAGCCTTCTTCATATTGGGATATGTCAGATTATCCGCCGCCTCCAAAGGTGTCTGGGTGTCCCTCCCAGTGGCTTCAGAGTGTTTCCACAGGCCCGCCCCCAATACTCCTCAAGGACCTTATTTATTTTGCAGTGCTACCTCATAAGATGAAAACCATGCATAAATATATTCACCTTTCTGGTAATTTTGCACTAGGTCCTTCTCAAACTCCCCAAATTTCACCACTCTACCCCGCTCCTGAAATCACTTCACTGGCTCCCTGTGCGAGCCAGAATTCATTTCAAGCTTGCTTCCATCACCTTCCGGGCCCGACACGGACTCGCACCTGAGTTCATCTCCTCCGAGATTGCCTCCTATGTTCCCACCAGGGAACTGCGTTCGTCCTCCCAGTCCCTCCTCACCATCCCACGCTACCGGAGAAAGAAGTGGGGAGGCTCTAAATTTGCCAGCCGCCCCTACCCTCTGGAACTCCCTTCCCCTTGAACTCCGCACCATCTCTCTCTACCCACAATTCCGTAAACAACTCAAGACCTATCTATTCACGAAATCTTTCGAATAATACCTTCCTGTTCCCCCAGCTTTTTAATTTAGGATCCTGTCAGTAATAGCGCCAAGAAACCGCAGGTATACGTGCGCTCTATAAGACATTTTAAATTCAAATTCAAATTCAGCATGTAAACCATACCCCTTTACACTGGCTGTACTCTGCCACCATTTGAACTGGACTCGACTTGCTTAGCTTTAATGTCCATTACCCTCATGCTCAACTCATGAGCCAAAAGTAATTTCTTTTCCTCAAAAGCACAAGCGTTCTTGCACTCCTCTGCCATCTTTTCTCTCTCTATGACAGCGTTTTGGTTCTCTAGTTCCAATTGTTTCAGCTTGAGCTTCAGGACTTCTAACTCATGATCTCTAACCCTTTGGGTCTCCTCCAGTTCCTCTGGAGAAAAATCTCTAGAGGAATGACTGCTGCCAACCCTGGAGGCTGCTCTCCGAACAGGTAGATTCTGTGATATGAAACCATCCTCTGGTACCTCTGCATCCACCTCTCCATCACCTATTTCCCTAGCCTCTCTGGCTTCCCACCAGGCCCTTAAGGCATTCTGTAACTCTTCCTTCCCTGAGATGCTCTTCATGGGACATCCAAAGTCTTTGGAAAATTGTCTGAGCTGATCTACTCTGTAGATATGCGACATTTCAATACCAAACTCCTATTCTGGACCCTCACTAGCTGGTTTACTTTCTGAGACATGGTGCATGGATACTCTTAAGGGTTATGAAAAATAGAACCAAAAATAAAACATAGTATATCGTTGCATAGTGGTCTGCACTAAACTAGTGATGTACACCAATCACTGTGGGTCAAGTACAAATACAAGTTCAAACCTCACTGCTGACCATCAGTGTTAGAAATGGGGGTCTCTAGTTTGCAGAGGTAGGTACTTTTGTCCAAATAGGGACCCTTGCTTCTAGTCACGGTAAGGACAATACACACTTTAGAATGGCAGAAATTATCCAAATAGCTGCGGTTCTATGACTACCCTTCTTAGGATGTACTTTAATTAGCCTTTAATTGGAGGGTCTTCTACATAATTCTTCCACAAATAGGAAACATGCTGAGGGTGCCCAAGGGATATGACCCAAGAAAGCCCCAAGGCACTGAGGTTCCCACTTCTGAGGTATTCAATCCTACATAATCAATCATGTTTGTGCCATTCAAATAGTCATATATTGGAAATTCTGAGAAACAGAAAGATCCTGGATGGCCCAAAGGAAGCGCCAAGGAGGGCTCTGTGATGGCTGGTGAGAGATAGCCCGCCAACTCAAAATATGGGCCTGGTCTATCCAGGCCTTGGCCCCTTGTGGCGATACCAACGGGCCTGGGATGCAGTGTGAGGCATTAATGCTGGACCGAGAACCCTTGGAGTACACTTGCTGCAGAGCTGTGTGCATATATTAGCAGTTTGTCTGACCAATGCGGGCCGGGAGACAGCCAACCCATAAGACTTACATGCACTGGAGTATAGTGACTGCAGAAACACCAGTCTGCTGAGGATGGGCTGCGGACTCCCTGTGGCCAGTCTGCACCCAGTAGAGTACATGCGGCCCCATATGGAAACAATTCAACCCCCCATAATTGCTGAACAGTCTGACCCGAATCCTTGAAGCTGGCTAGTTGACTGGCACCAGCACGAAGCGTTATTGTCTAGCTGCCTGTGGCAAAATGGTGAACATCAAAAACAGTCACAGCCACCATTTGATCTCGGGAAACAAAGTGCAGTACTCTGCCAGGATGCCGCATAGTTGACATCGGACCACCGTCCATGGAAGACAAGGGAGGCATTACAGCACTCCTCATTGATGTGCAAAAAAAACTATAATATATAATAGCGGTAAGTCTGCTTTGTATAAAATTAACAACAGTTTGTATGTTTTGAGAGCGTTGTCCAGTTGTGTCTCTTGGGGGCATATTATCAAGCAGGTCATTAAAATTATCGCCGTTTTAGCGGCAGAAAACTGCCACTAAAGCCGCGATAATGAGCTTGATAATATGCCCTGGAGAATCCCAATAGAAGCCCATGTTCACCCCAGAACATGGGTTTCTATGGGAATTCACAAGGCCATATTATCAAGCCCATTATCGCCGCTTTAGCTGCAGTTGTCTGCTGCTAAAACGCGATAATTTTTAAAGCCCTGCTTGATAATGTGCCCCTTGGTTCATTCTTAGTTTTCACATATGCTCTCTTGTAAAATGTGTTTTTTAATTAAAGTATTTATGTTGATTGTAAAGTAAAACTTAACAATGCAACGTGGGTGTGTGGGTAGTGAAGGTGGGTAGTTTTCAGTGCCTTGGGGACTGGTGCGTCTTAGAGGTTGGTGTTGTGCCCTAGTTGACTGAGACATATGTGTTGACCCCGCAGAGTGTATTTATGTTGATTGTAAAGTAAAACTTGACAATGCAATGGTAATAAGGTGAGGAGGGTTTGTGGGTGGTGCAGGTGGGTAGTTGTTAGTGTTTGGGAAACTGGTGCGTCTTAAAGGTTGGTGTTATGCCACAGTTAACTGAGACATATGTGTTCACCCCGCAGAGTGGGCTATGACCTGTATCATAAGCACGACCAAGGGATGCTGGGATGCATTCATCGCCCTCAACCAATGTATATTTTCTCTGGACAACTTCGCTATGTAAAGGATGGATATTTTCATCTCATCTAGGGCAGAGGTCATTCTCTCACGAGCCTTGGTACAGCTATCTGATGAGGTTCCATTTCACATAGTGCCTCCACATTTGTCATATATCTTCACATTACCAGCCGCAGCCAGTAGTGGGAGTACCTGCCGGGTGGTGACATGGGGAGGGGGAGGGGCGGGGTACTAATGTATAGATTACGGACTTTAACAGGTAAGTAAACATAAAAATAAATAAAACAAACTTCGTTGCGCGCACTGCTTGCATTTGGTGATGGTGCACGCAACGAAATTCGTTGTATTTATTTTTATGTTTACTTACCTGCTAAAGTCCGTAATCCATACATTACTACCCCCCACCTACTACCCCCACCCTGCCCCTCCCCCTCCCTACGTCACCAGTACTCCCACTACCAGCCGCTGGTTCACATTACAGATTGTATCTAATCTTAGACTAAATATATTGAACCTCACATATAATTAATAGATAACAATTGTGTAGCATTAATCATTAAAGCAGTAATGTATCCTACTGCTTGCTTTGTGGACAGACCCGTCACTGTCAGCTGCTGAGCCTTGGCCTGTGGTTTGAGACATGTGCCCCTAGATGCAGCTGCTGTCAAATAACATAATGAAGGTGTACGTTTCTATTAGTATTTATTACATTAAGTTAAGAAATGTGCAATAATGTCATAAAAGCTATATTTAAATATAACAATATGTATATATAATAAATGTATAATTATACCGATAAATTGATCCATGTGATAGAGCGCGCAGGTCACCCGACTATATATTTACCATACTCACTTGAGCCCATAATCAATTACACATTTACTTAACCAGGTAGCCTTCACTCTACTACCAGTCTATTTTATTTGCTAGGTCCTATACCGTTGACTTACCAATCCTTGTCGCTGGTACCTATAAACCTATTGGATCAGGGTGTTAGCATAATAGGAAAATAACATTTGCACTCATATAATGCCCACAGACTCGGGGAGAGTTTTAAACTCTTTATCTAAATGTTCATAAAAGGTCATGATCCAAAAATTGAAGGCAATAAGACTGTCAATAACGAGTATTAGAAATAATGAATAACTATGCAAAAGATATATTATGCCAATCATTTAGCAAATTTAAGGGATGGTAAAAACAAGGAACATGCTATTTTAACAAAACAGTTACACAATTCCCTAAGGGTGGGTAAGGGAAATGATCATACTAAATAATATAGCTTTAAGTAATTTTCAACGTGTGGGAAAGAAGAGGGTACAAAATATGCATCACGAAAACAATTTGACCATATAGCTATAGGGAAGGTAAGAAAATGGAACACGCTATTAAATCGAATAACCAAACTTAAGCATTTTCAAAGGGAGGGTGAGAAAAAGGAAACCTATTAAGCAATCATGAAAACGTTTAGCATTCAACTATAAGGAGGGTAAGAAAAGTGGGACATTTTATTAAATCAGAGAAACAATTGATCATTTACTACAGGGAATGGGTAAGAGGAAAAAAGAACATATGCAATCAAAATGTTAACGAAAACGAGCTAAAGAGAGAAAAACATATGTACTGACGAACCCACACAGAATTATATTTACCTAGAATGGTGTGAAGACCAACCCTGGCCACGGGTCAGTTTTAAAGGACAGAAAAACCCAAAGGATGAAGTCGCCAGTAGGCCAGCAGGTGCAGATTAGAATCAGGACAGGATAAACCAGATTTGGATCAGGACAGGACCACCAAAGGTTAAGACCAGCACCCACAGTTCAGCTGTAACTCCTGCGCTACTGCCTCTCTGCAGCTAACAATCAGAACCCCGATTGGGTTATCAAATTCACTGACAAAGTGCTTCACCGGCGCCTCAGCTTCCCGGACCCCGATTGGGTCAGCGAATCTTCCGGCAGAGTGCTCTGCAGCCCTCTGCTCTTGGTCACCTATTGAGTGCGTTAGGTCAGTGACAGGTCAGCTATTCGGACAAGTCGGACAAAATAACTAGCTACGCCTACCCTAGTTATACTATTGTTCAGGTCAGTGTGCCACCCCCAATGTTGCAAGTGTACGGATCCCCAATTTCGATTGGACAAAAGAGGAGGAGAGGTCATCACACCACACTAAATTCTGATACTTCAATGTTGAATATTAATTTTACGTTCCCTCCCATCAATTTATTTTTCTCATGACATATTCATTCCACCTAACAATGGAGAATTTAACATTGAATACATTGTAATATATTGAGTACAGTTTAGCTTCTTCTAGCAGGGTTAGGGTTCAGCTTCCCAGGCGCATCTTGGCTCTGACTGTCTTTTGTTTCCGTTCAATGACAAATGAGTTCATTCTTGCTAGGCTTGATCATGCGCAGAAATACTTTCAAGATGGAGTAATAACAACCTCCTAGGCCCAAAGATTACAATACATGAAAAAGTAGAAAGAAACAGTTTTAGAACACAGAACAAATGAATACACTGTATACCATGTATTTCTACTCTATACCCATTATCTTAATGTTAACTATAGCATTAGGATTAGGCAGAACAAACAGCTTAGAAAAAGCAGCAGTGCAAGCTTCTCACATGTGAGAACATACAGCAGCCATATTAACACTAGTGCGCAGAAGCAACAGATTCCCTGGAAAGTAAGGACTACGTCATGTCACGTGAATATGACAGACGCATGCGCAGTAGAAACCCGCTCGTAGCAGCAGCCATCTTAATTGCAAGCATATTACGGTTAGTAAAACACATAAGCAAGCTTCACTCGGAAACCCAATGTTGATATAAAATATGCAGAATTAGTAAAACAAACATGTTGGTTACTTTATTAACGTTATTCGAGTTTCATTAATACAAGCAAGTCGCTTCATGTGAGAATCCTTGCTCCATCACATGTACAGATATTTGGTTGTGAAGTCAAAAGATTAAAAATTGCTAGAAACAGTTTAGGATAGTAGTCTGTGTAAGGAATAAATAGTTGTATCTGATAGACGAATGGCATAGTATGAACTGCGGACACCGTTTTTACAGGTCCAACTGTACACTTCCCCTTCCTTCCTCCAGTGGCAAGTGCAGTCTGGGACCATCTTACTACCGTGAGCCACGCATCTCTGATTACTGGACATAATGGATATCTGGTGACAGTCAAAGACTGACAAGCATACATTTAGGTGGGTTTTGTAACACCTTTACCCAGAAGATGGACACACAGAAGAATACATTCTAAACCTTTCCTTTTAAAAGACTTTGGGCCAGATGCATCAAGCATCCATTTTGCGATTCCTTATTAGCGAAAAATAAGGAATCGCTAATAAGGAATAGCAAAATGGAATGCATCAAGCAATCACTATAAAAATAGCGATTCCTTAGAATTCCTTAATTGCGACTCGCAAATTGCGAGTCGCAATTAATGAATACCTCCCCATTAATTCCTATGGGCCTAGAGGCCCATAGGAATGAATGGGAAGACAATCTCAATTTGCGAATCGCAATTAGCGATTCGCAAATTGAGATTGCGAGTTCAAGGGTGCAGGGGTGTCCAAAGGACACCCTGTTACACCCCTGAATGTGATCTGTACACATATGTTGCGTACACACATGCCCTTAGGGCATGTGTGTGCACAACATGAAACTTTGAAAAATGCACAAAAGTGCATTTTTCAAAGTTTTTGCAAATTACCATGAAGTTGTACTTCGTGGTAATTTGCGTGCCCTATTAGCGAATTCGCTATTTTTGATACTTTCATGCATTGCATTTAAGGAATCTCAATTTGAGATTCCTTAAATGCAAACAATCGCAATTTAGCGAATTCTCTATTTGCGATTTTTGCATTTGGGATGATGCATCCCAAATGCAAAAATTGCACTCGCAAAGGGCCAGATTCTGAGAATCTGGCCCTTTTGCGAGCGCATTTCGCTTGATGCATCTGGCCCTTTATGAAATAATAAAGCTCGTTTTTTTGCGCAGATGATATAAATGAGCAATATTGCAGATATAAAAACTATGGTGAAAATGATAAATGCAATAAATGAAAAACTGTGAAAATTGACAAAATACTAAATGCAATTTTGAAATCAAATATTGTTAAAATCAGATCAATGATGGATTCAATATTTGAATACCACCTGTTTAAGCCCATAGCTAATGTCTACATTGAAACTAAAATGCCTCAATAACAAATTTCAAATCTAGAGTCTAACACACATACATTTTCCTCATAGCTAGTTGATGTTGTCACTGTTTGCAGGCTTGCTTTGGGAAGGCAGGCCAGTCTCTGTCATTGTTATGCCATTCTTCTCCTGAAAAGTAGACAAATAACACCAGCCTGAACCGGTGCATAACCGTTAACCAGACTGTTTATGGCTTCAATGCTCTCTAGAATTGCTGAGGGTTCTCTCTCTTCTAACCTACCCTGGTATAAATCTTATCTGCTGATTCCTAGCACAGTGGTGGCTCCTCCGCTAAGGCGGAGGAGCGTCGCCTCTCTGCTCTGTGAGCAGCGTAAAAAGGAAAACAAAAATGACAATAACTAATTCCTTCCTTGGAAGAATCGGGCTGTGGGTCGGCCTCCGCGGCGCAGGAGGGCTCTATCTACGCCGGCATAAAGGACCTGCCAGTTACAATGGAAAAGGGCCTGCAGGACAGTATGGCTTCGATAGGGACCAAGATCGATGCCCTCACCTACCGTATGGACAGGATGTCGGAAAGGGTTGATAAACACGCAGAACGCCTCGACATGTCCGAGAGACGGCTTACGGAGGTGGAGGAAGGGCAGATGGAACTTGATAAGGACCGCAAACACATGGCGAAGTTACTGCAGGTCATTCAGGACAAATCTGAGGATTTGGAAGCGCGCTCCAGGAGGTCCAACATACGGATCACGGGCGTGCCGGAGACGACCCAAACAGGCAGAATGGAGCTATTTGTTGAGAAGTTGCTGTCGGACCTGGTGGGGGAAGGTGTTTTCTCAAACATGTTCATAGTGGAGAGGGAGCACCGCTCTTTGGGACCGAGACCACCACCGGGAGCCTCCCCCAGGCCCATCATAGCTAAACTCCTAAATTATCGCGACAGGGACGCAGCTCTGAGAGTCGCTCGGGAGAAAGGCCAGCTACAATTTGAGGGATCCAACATATCCTTATACCCAGACTTCACTGCTCGTGTACAGGAGGATCGAAGACGTTTTGCCCCTTACAAACAACAGATGAGAGAGCTTGATCTGGACTACGCAATGCTGTATCCGGCAAAACTGCGGATAAACTAGGGGGGCACTCCCACTTCTTTACGGACCCCAAAGAGCTCCAGAAGGCGCTGAAGACCTGGGCAAAAGAGCGTTGAAACGGCCCGAGAGACAGACAAGAGGACCCGGTCCCCTCCAGTGGCCTGGAGGAGCAAGAGTAACAGCTTGATCTCTGGGGAAACGTCTGGCTGGTGCCCGGCCAGCGCTCTGCCACTGAGAGGTAATGGGCGCCCGGTTCCGATAGGAGGTTCACACGACGAGCCAAACCGCACCATGGGGGAGAGCTGTCGGACCACTGAGAGTGGGCACGGACATCGTCAATTGATGAGATTGTTCCTACATATGGGGGTCTGTTCGATCTTGGTAACACTTGGGTACCCTACTGGCCCACACTGACTTATGGGATTTCGTGAGACTATAAGCACTGGCAGTTTATTCCCCCTGGTCTGCATTGACTTCTTGAAGAGTGGGGTGTATGGGGTGGCGGGCGAGTGGGGTGTATGGGGTGGCGGGCGGGTGGGGTGGTACCTTTTGTCTGCCGAGAACAATGGTAATGTTTAAGTGAAGTGGCTACCACTGACTTGCTCACGCTGACTTATGGGATTGCATGAGACTGTAGGCGCTGGCAGTTTCTCCCCCCTGGTCTGCATTGAATCCTTGAAGGGTGGGGTGTGGGGGGCGGCGGGCGGGTGGGGTGTTACACTTCATCTGACGTGAACATTAGTAATGTTTAGTGAATTTGCTATGGAGTGCTGTGGTAGGATTACATATAGAGGTGATGGGGCGGGGTGCCTGATAGCGAACGTTGGTTTAAGCTAAATGCTCTCTGCAATTCTTTTGGTGACCTCTGCCCTAGAGCTGATCGCACACAGGGTTCCGGCTGGGCCCTATGGTTTTGGTTTGGGGACAACGGGGAGGTGGGGGGTCTTTCATATCACGCTGGGCCGAGTTGGGGTTGGTCTGCTGTGGGTGGAGGGGGGGTGGGCACAGTTGCCTTAATGAGACGACGGGAGGGATACATTTGTTATATGCTGTTTAGTTGTGCCTTGCCTCCAAAAATTCAATGCCCTTGCTTCAATGGTCTGGTGGCCTCTGCCTTGGTCTGCTCCGAATGTTTGTTCACGATGACACTCCTTGAGTGGCACCCTGATGGCTGAAAGGGAGGTTGGAGGGTCTGAAGAGCGCCCTGGGAGGATACACGCTCTGACATGGAATGTGAGGGGGCTGAATGACCACAGGAAACTCAGAAAGGTGCTCTGCTATCTTAGACGCCACAACATTGATATCACACTACTACAGGAAACGCATCTTGCACCCACCAGTCCTATGCTACATACCAGGGGTTTAGCGGGTAACACAGCGGGCGCGGGGTTCACTACTCACGCACGGGGCGTCTTAACCTGGATAAACCCGAAATCGGGACTCCTCCTGTGGGACATACGGGTCGACCCAGAGGGGAGGTATGTCATAGCATCCTGCACAGGGAGGGGGCTGGACTTGCTAGTGGTTAACTCCTATGGCCCTAACTTTGACTCTCCAGTATTCTTCGACTTCCTGGCCAATAAGTTCTCCAAACACGACAAGTCTCACATACTGTGGGGTGGGGACTTTAACTTGACGCTACACCCTGACTTAGATAGGTCTTCTGGCCCCCCCAGGCGGCCCTCCGCAGCCGCGCAGTCACTCTCCGCGAAGCTGGTAATGCTGGATATGATTGATGTGTGGAGGAGTAGGAATGACGGGAGGGGCGGTTTTACCCATTACTCGGCGTTCCACGATATACATACAAGGATAGATTATTGGTTTGCTACAGCGAGTGCCGACGCCTGATTAAGTGCTGCAAGGTTCTCCCCCGCACCCTGTCAGACCACTCCCCCATTCTGCTGACCCTGGAGACCCCAGTGAAGGGTTACGCTCCGTTCACCTGGCGCTTCCCGCCGTATTCCCTGTTGGACCCGATTTTCCGCGGAGGCGATTGAGGTGTTTTTCGAGTCCAATGTGGGCTCGGTGGAAGACTTCCAAACGGTGTGGGAAGCTTTTAAAGTCTATATTAGAGGGATAGCAATGTCCAAACACTCAAGTGTCCTGAAAACTACCAGAGCCACTCTGGCGGACCTGGAGCGGCAGTTGCACGCTCTCGAAATGAGATCCCGTGCCCACCTGGACGATTCTGTGGAGGATGAAACTAAGCGCCTTCTGCTGGAATACCATGAGGCAGCCGACAGAGAGGTACTACACCTGGGCAAATATGCCACGGCGCGCACTTACGGTGAGGGGGAGAGACCGGGCGCGGTTCTCGCTAACATTGTCAAAGGGCAGAGAAGAAAGGCGCGGATCCCTGAGTTAGTGAACTCGAGCGGCGACAGAGTGTCGGACGAGGCGGAGATGGCGAAAGTCTTTAGGGACTACTATGCGGAGCTGTACTCCTCCAAGAGTGGAGATCTAACGGATGAAATCAGTGATTATTTAGAACATATACAGCTCCCATCTATCCCGCACTCAGACAGGGAATTCCTGATGTGCCCCATTCAGCTGGATGAAATTAGGGAGGCTCTGGCCTCTATGAGATCGGGTAGTGCGCCGGGCATGGATAGCCTCTCTGTAGAATTCTACAAAGCGTTCCAGGAACAACGACTGCCGCACATCCACGCCCTCCTGGAAGACATAGGGGCACACGGTTCCATGCCTAGCTCAATGAGGGAGGCAATGATAGTTACCATTCTTAAGCTGGGTAAGCAGCACGTCGACTGTAGCTCATACCGCCCGATCTCGCTGCTAAACGTTGATACCAAACTGTACGCGAAAGTACTTGCGAACAGACTGGCGCTCCTAGCCCCTGATTTAGTTGCCCCGGAACAGGCGGGATTCATCCCATCCAGAAATTTAACGTATAATATCAGAACAGTCCTGGGCACCATTCAGCACATAAAGCAGGACACGCAAGCGGTAGCGCTCTTTTAGACATGGAAAAGGCGTTCGACTCCGTAGAATGGCCGTTCCTTCTACAGGTACTACGCCGAATGGGCCTAGGCGAACCCTTCATCCAAATGATAGGCGCGTTATATGATGGCTCGGCGGATAGGGTCCGGGTGGGTGATGCGGTATCCCCCCCTCTGTTCATAGAGAGAGGCACCCGTCAGGGTTGCCCTCTGTCCCCTTTGCTGTACGCGCTGGCGGCTGAACCCCTCGCCTGTGCCCTAAGGGAGTATCATAGTCATAGGGGAGTCAGGTTCCCCACATATAGGCTGGTTGTCTCTATGTATGCGGACAACACCTTGCTGTACGCCCACGACCCGGCTGTCTCACTTCCCCCACTCCTGAGAGAGGTGTTCCGGTTCGGCGCGCTCTCTGGGCTCAGAGTTAACTGGGCGAAGTCAGTGGTACTGCCTTTGACTCCGGTGACGGCCCGGGTGGAGACGGAGTTTCCTGTCCAATGGACGGAGGACCCGATTAGATACCTAGGGATCCAAATACACACGGACCCGGAACTGCTCCTTGGGCAGAACTACGGACGTGCGGTCAGTCGGCTGGAGGACGAGATAGACACATGGTGTAAGTTACCTCTAACGCTAATGGGCCGTATAGCCCTAATGAAAATGATAGTGCTTCCACGGTTTTTATTCCTGTTTAACGCTCTGCCGATAGTGCTATCTAAGGCCTTCTTCCAACGTCTAACTAGTCTGCTGATCAAATTGGAATGGGCGGGCAAACAGCCGCGAGTCAAATGGACCACGCTCACTCTCCCATACAAATCGGGAGGGCTGGCGGCGCCAGATCTGGAAATGTACTACAGGGATGCCCAGGCGTCCCATTTACACACCTGGATCCATGGGAATAAGCTAATCCCGCATGTCCGGCTCGAACGCCTGTTTGCGCACCCTATACCGCTCCCGACCATGATCTGCCAACCGCAGGATCGCCGAACGGGGATATTGGATTCCATATCCTCCACCAACCACGCCTGGCACTCACTCCTCTTCTGCCAAGGAGGGGCGTTGATATATTCGCCGGAGATGCCGATTGAGTGGATGTGGAGTTCTGGACCTTTTTGGTTCCGTCCAGAGGTGTCAGGGATAACACCCGAAGACCCCGGAGTTCTACCTGTCTCGGTGCACAAATAAACAGAAACACGGGCTTCTCGATGGTGGCGTCAAAGACCAAAGGTTTATTACTGCAGGGACACAGAAGTCACAGAAACTACACACGGGCAGAATCTAGGAGCCTGTTCAATTTGTACAAAGAGGGTTGCTCCTTATATACTAAATATTGGGCTTCAGGCAAATTCTTTACATGTTAGTACATTTCAAAACCTTTGTGTCTTAAACAATAAATATTTGGCGTTGCACAGGAATCGTCAACAATATCTGATGTCAAAACATTACGAACGAGGGGTTCCCACTGTTCCATCATAATCCCATGTCATCTTTTCATTCAAGACCCGGACCGCCTCATCGTAAATTTCGTTACCTCCCCCTAATAAAGGCCCAGAAGGAAAGGAGCAGAGCCAGGTGCAGAAGATAGAAAAGCAGGATAAGAGATGTTTGTGGGTCGTAAATGGGCAAGGCTACCAGCTTCGGCCGCCTAATCATGATCAGGCCAACGAACACGAGAACCAGTATAGCAGGACTGGCCTCAGGCAGAGGAGGCAGCTTCTGTCGAGTCATGCGGCCATGGCGTGTTCTGTCCTAAGGTGCACGTGTCACTAGCAAGGTGAATCTCCGGCTAAAGCTTACGTGTCCTTAGGTGGAAGGGGTCACTGCATGTCCATTGTCTACGTGAGGGCAAGAAACAAGAAAATGGCTTCCGTGATCTAAGATGGATGCCATGGGTAGATCAGAAATGTGTTCATAACAGGAGTGCTCTTGCTCGTAGCATAGCGAAAACACCAGGATATGCTAAATGGATCATTTGCGGTTCACTGATACCAAAATTATGTATTTACGACAATGTTGAAAACACGGGTTCAAATCGTCACGGAACCTCAGTCCCTCCTTTTTCCCTAACGTAGGCAATTACTCTATGTCCGAGTCTATCTCTATGCTCATCAGGTCAGTGACATGTTGTTGCATCATCATTCTTTCTCGCGCCTTTTCTCCAAACGCAGGTGGTTTTCTGAAACATGTTGCAGCACAGAGACTACACAAAGCGGGACCACACTGGATAATCAGGCAGCATGAGAATAGAAATACTAGGATGACACCAATGACCATCAGAACCTTCCATCCCCACGCTGATATCAGAGTCCAAAACCACTCCATGAAGGACCAGTTTCCCTTGTCTACGTGTATAGAGTCGGAAATCTTGTGTAACTTAGAGATCGCCTCATAGACAGTTGGAGCGTTATTGGGAATAAAAACACAGCAGCTCGATTGGAGCATTCTGCATACCCCACCTCGATCTGCAAGTATTACGTCTAGAACCATACGGTTCTGCAACGTCATGAGTCGATCCGCCTGAAGCTCAGCTGTTAAGTTACTAAGGGCACCAGCAGTTTCTGTAATAGTAGATTCAACTACCCGTGTTAGCTGACGTATATTTCTACTATTGGCCATAGGCCCCCAAAACGGAAGGAAACCTTTGAAGAAGTCTCCAGCTTCCTGACCAGCGGTATCTTCCTTGCTGAAAACACCTCTTGCTACTCTGGTCTTATGATAATCTGAAGAAGCAGTGTATGTCGGAGGCAACAATCGAGCAATATAACATGAACCTGAGAAGTCAGCAGGCAGCCATGTATACGCTCTGTCTTGACAGATGAAGTAGGTACCCCTAGCAGTAAGGAAGGCAGGGGAAGAGTTAGACGGAAACACGTAAGTTTCAACGCACTCACTCCTCCCTAGCTGAGCTCTCGGATTTCTCCCATTTCCTTGCAAACAGACCTGACCTCGGTGAGGCACGACCCAGACTGGGGTGGAGCTTTTACGCTTGCTTTCTCCCAAACTAAGGCGATACTCTGTAGAGTTCCAACTCAAATATACCCGTAATTCATCTCTAGGGTAAGATGGAGTATTATTGACGTCTTTAATCATGTCAATAATTCCCTGGACTAAAGCTTTGTTGGCTGAGTTGTATTTAGTGGAACGAGGTGGACGCGGAGGATAGGTCTCAAGGGCATAGGCAAAAATGGTCTGAAAGGCCTGAAATGATCCATTATAGCTAAAAGGCAAAACCAGATAGGGAATGCCTTTATCCATAGTGTGGGGTATCAAGCCAGACACCCAGCTGTCTGTAGTGTTAACCACCAGTTGGTGTTGATGCAAGAGCTGTACAAATGTATTGTTAATGAATTCTGAGCGTCGAGCTTGTTCGTGTTCAGGAAACGAGTGAAAAGAATGCATAGAAGAAACAGTAGAAGTAGCAGGATCAAGGGGGGGTACTGTAGTTACCGGCATAAAAATCAAATGCACACCAAAGACGATTCCACCCACCAACGTTATCAAAACAATTAAAAACGTAACTGCACATTGCATTAGAAAGCATTTGCTGTGAAGTATTCTGTACAGTCTATTTCTGCGAACATAAATTACATTCTCTCGTTGCAGCTCAGGAAGCTCCATCTTCTACAATCCGCTCGCGACCACTGATGATGTGTACGTAGATGAAAATGCCTCTATCAGCCCTGGGAGTTCCCAGAACTAACAGAAAGATCGACCTTGTGTCTGACCCCGCAGATTCAACTAGGCACACAGCCACGACCCTACGGCTACCCAGACGGCAAGGCAATTTTTAAAACAACAAAACAATAGCAAACTTCCTGGCTGGAGGCAATGTATGAGAATTCAAATGTGAAAAATAGGCAGTTTTCTGCTTTATTTGTCCATATTGCGAGATCGTAAATTGTATCTCAGTTTAACAGGAGCTGTTTGATCTGGAAACAGTGTATTTTCAGCAGACGTTGCAATATTCAGGTTCGCAGATGGCAAATGTTCTTTTGTTACAGATGTCAAATGTTCAGAGTTCAAAAGAGCAGTTTCAGGAGGAGAGTCAGAGTTCGATGTATCAGTGATTAGTTCTGCATCGCTGAAAGGGATAAACCTGGGTATTTGTTCTGCTTCAGAGGCACCGATTCCCTTCTTCACCCAGTTGTCGTAAGGAAGTGGCAGAGGCACACGTTTGACGTGTGTCGTGTGTATCCAATTCTTCCGTCCGGCCACACGAATAGCAATTCTCGTCGCCAATAACACCTGGAAGGGGCCAACGAATCTGGGCTGAAGATTTTTCGTTCTTGCAAAATTTCTAATAACGACTTGATCCCCAGGTTTCAGCTGATGGCCTGGACTCTCCGGTGGCTTTGGCAATGCATCGAAAACCTGTTGGTGAATAAGACTCAATTTAGCAGTCAAGTCGAAAAGGTAATCAATCAACATTGGATATTCCAGAGAACAGAATTCTTTTGGCCTTGGCACTCCCCAAACATTGGCGGGACGACCAAAAACTATTTCGTATGGACTAAGCCCTACTCTAGAATGTACAGTCGCTCTCGTGGATAACAAAGCCAAGGGTAGTGCATCTGGCCAGGGCAAACCCGTGGATGCTTGTATTTTAGCAAGTTTTAGTTTGAGGGTGCCATTGTAACCCTCAACTAAACCAGCAGACTGGGGATGGTTCGCACTGTGGAACATTTGTTTGATCCCTAGACCGGCACACACACTCTGCATAACTTTCCCTACGAACTCACTTCCGTTATCTGACCATACGATCCGTGGCATACCATACCTAGGGAAGTATTCTTTGAGAAGAATTTTGGCAGTGGACAAGGCAGTATTGTCCTTCATTGGATATGCTTCGATCCATCTGGTGAAAGCACAAACTACCACTAGGACGTATTTTAGATTGTTGCAACGATCCATGTGAATGAAGTCTAACTGAATCACTTCAAAGGGGCAAGAAGGAGGAGCGAAGTGACCTGCAGGTGTGGGGATTTCCTTGCCAGAATTATGCATCAGGCATACCATACAATTTTTCACCACTCTCTCTGCACACTTACTAATCCCATCATTCTTCCAGACTGGAGCCAACATCTTACAAATTCCTTTAGAACTGATATGCGCTGCTCCATGTGCCATCGTTACTACTGCAAGCACATACGCATCAGGCAACATCCAACGCTGTTGTTCCGACAAGTCAATCCAACACCCACTCGAGCCCAATTTACCCGTACTCTCTTTCCATGCAAGCTTTTCCTCCTCAGTCGCCTCCTTTTGAATTTCTTTCACACTTTCTACTGTATCCTCACACATTCCAGACTCAGAAATCCATCTGGCAGACGTAGCAACATACATTCTACTCATCATATTTCTAGCTGTCTGTTTAGCAGTCTCATCAGCAAAAGCATTCCCACGACCAACATCATCCGTGATTGCTTTATGAGCGCTGCACTTCACAATCGCAACTTCAGTCGGCAAGGTTAGAGATTCCAACAAGTCGTTAACTAGCTGACCATGTTGAATCTTAGTCCCATGGGACGTAATGAAACCTCTCTCTTTCCACAAACGGCCAAAACTATGGGCCACACCGAACGCGTACTGACTATCTGTGAACACATTCACTCTCTTTCCCTTAGCTAAAACACACGCTCTCGTTAGCGCAATTAATTCCGCAGCTTGGGCAGAATTTTGACTCACTCTTGCAGTCTCCACAACCGTACTCAAAGTTGTTACTGCATAGGCAGCAGTCACATCGCTATTCTCCAATTTAAAGCATGACCCATCAACATACAACGTGCCATCTGGATCTGACAACGGAGTGTCTTTTAAATCAATTCGTCCTTTTGTCTCTTCCTCGGTTCTGAAACAGCAATCATGGGGTTCAGAATCACTCGACTCCTGATTAGTCGGCAACAATGTTGCTGGATTCAATACATTGCATCTTTTGATCTGAATATGACTCGCTAACAGTGTCAACTCATAGCCTGATAATCTAGCACTGGTAAGGTGTTGCGTCTTGGTTCGATTCATGAGTGTGTCCACAGCATGAAGAACCATGACCACTAGCATGTTGTTCATCACCAAACCAGCAGATTGTCGAATGGAAGCCGCAGCTGCAGCTGTAGCTCTCAAACAACTAGGCAACGCTCTAGCTACTGGATCTAATGTTGATGAAAAATACGCACAAGGGCGTTGTTTATCACCAAATCTCTGTGTCAGAACACTCAACGCGCAACCTTCTCTCTCGTGGACATAGAGCGTGAATGGCTTACTGTAGTCAGGTGTACCCAACACAGGAGCTGAACACAGTGCATTTCGTAACTCAGAAAAACTCTGCTGACATTCGGCAGACCATGGCACTGGACTCGGAACATTTTTCCCAGTCAAGGCTACCAACGGTTTTGCCAAAAGAGAAAAATTTGGGATCCACTGCCTACAGTAAGAGGTAATACCTAAAAAGGCACGTACTTCTCTCTGTGTGCTAGGAACATTCATCTGCGTAATTGCTTTTATTCTCTCTGGGGTCAACTTTCTTCCCTCCTTTGACAAGAGATGGCCTAGGTAGGTCACTTCTTGGCAACAGTATTGCATTTTCGAAGGTGACACCTTGTGATTCAAATTAGACAAATGATGCAATAAGGAAATTGTAGCCGTTTTGCAAGTTTTCTTGTCATCGGCAGCCACTAGAAGATCATCTACATACTGCACTAAAGCCGAACCAGGAGGAAGTACAAAGGAATCTAACTGACTTTTTAATGCCTGACTGTAAATGGACGGACTCTCACAATACCCTTGTGGAGCACGTTTAAACCTGAAGCTTCGACCTCCTAAAGTGAAGCCGAAAATATCTCTGCTTTCCTCGGCTATCGGAATGCTGAAAAAGGCATTCTTCAAGTCGATAACTGAAAACCATGTGGCTGTTGCAGGAATTAACGTTAACAATGCAGTTATGTCTGGAACCACAGGAAACTGTGGAATCACAATCTTGTTAACCTCCCTAAGATCTATTACAAACCTATATACTGGAGGCTTTGAGGGATCAGTACGTTTCAGAATTGGCAAGACAAGACTGTTACAGACATTTCCTCTCGTTTCTCCTACTACACCTTTCTCGATCAAATCTTGCACAATTAATAAAAGTGCGCGTTCACCTTCACTAGAGATTCTGTATTGTGGAATTCGTGGAAATCTTACATTCGCTTTCAAAGTAACTACATATGGTGGAATTTCTAAAAGACCTACATCGTTAGGACCGGTCGCCCAAAGAGTATCAGGGAGAGAACGCAGCTCTGGTGGGAGCGCATCCATCGACAAGTACATTGGAGAGGTGATTCTTTTACCCAACGTAAGCTGTACTCCTTCCGGAGAACAGTACAATGTCGCATATAGTCGTTTTAACAAGTCTAAACCAAGCAGATTTTCATTACAACCTGTCGTCAAAATCAAAGGTGCTTTTAATTGACGGGGTCCAACAGAAATAGACAAAGGACCAGATACGGGATTGTAAACAGGGGCGCCTGAAAAACCTACAGAAACATTTGTTAAGCCAGACAAAGGTGCGCCAGGGAGTTTCTCATGTATGATAGAACTTTTTGCTGCACCAGTATCCAACAGAAACGGTTCGACTACACCTGATGTTGCTACTGCGACATAAGGCCCACTCTGATCTACTGGAACTGATACTACTCCCTCTCTTTGTCCTTGGCTGTCCTAGTACTCACTTTGCTGAAATCCTTCACCAGTTTCACAATAGTCTTCAACATGATACTGCTGAGATCTATTTTGTTGAGCAGACTGTCCATTTCGCTGATCAAAATGATTAGAAGGGCGATCATTCATTTGTGGAGGCATAGCACCTCGTCCTCGACCCCTAGAATTTTGCATATAACCACCACGACCTCTCTGAGCTGCTGCAGCGTTATTCTGCGCTAAGACTGGACATTCATTTTTATAATGGCCTTCTTTCTTACAATATGCACACTGATTCCACTGGTATTGCGGTCTCTGAGAACCATAATCTGTCCTTTGATATGACCCTTGCTGTATATTAGTCTGATTCGTGCGGGGCGGATATGCTTGCTGTAGAAGAACTTTAGTTTTTAAATCTTTCGTCTTCTTCTCTGATTTTTCCTTCTACTCTTTATCCCTATTTTCATAGTACTGGGCAGTCGCAAGTATTTGCGCAGTCGTAGAGACAGCCCACGCACTCTCAGAATCTTTCAATTTATTACTAAGTTCTGGCAACAAATTATGTACAAATTTATCAACGAATAGTCTCTGTCCTCCTTCTGTGCTCATATCCTGACCACTATGATCCACGAAAGTCTCTTCGAACCTTGTGAAAAAGTCGGAAACACTTTCGTCCTTCTTTTGCCTGCATGCGGACAACTTGTCCCAGTTAACGCGCAATGCTGGCATCAAAGTCTTCATTAAGTCAATTATTCTACCGGGTAAATCAGCAATTAGAGGTTCTAGTTTGGAACCACCTATTTGCTGACCATCCGCTGCAATTATAGCTGCCCAATCACCACCTAGTGCAACTGGATGATTCTCTTTACGAATTTTAGCCCAAATTGGTTGCGGAGCTACATTCCCAAATAACATGTCAATGTCCGCTAGATTCATCACACAAGCTTCTACTGTCTGTGCTAACTCCTTGTAATATCCGGCTGGATTCTTACGCGGATCTGGCAAGGCCTGTTTCACCGCTAACACTTCGGCTCGTTTCCACGGAATGTGTATCCACACTCTCTGGAACTGTGCTGGAGCGGCTGCAATACCAAGGTTTGCATTAACTTGCACAGCTTCACGCCAAATTGGAGGAACCTCCCTCATTGGATATTGGCGATTCTGCTTCGTACTACGTTTCTCTAACTCCCTCGGTGAACGAAGTGATGGATCATTCCTATAACTTAAAATCAGTTCCATCGCTTCTTTTATATTCTCACCAACTATCATACCTGCAGCAAATTCTTTCTGAACATTAGTTAATTCCTCTAAATTTGATTCAGAGTCATCCTCTTCCAATTCTTCACGTAAAAGGGAGCACATTTCGTCGAACACATATCTTTGTGTTGGTTCCTTCCACTGCATAAATGTATCTAATACATCTCTAGTACTATATCTTCCACTTTTTGAAATCCATCTAAGAGCTGTGGAATCTAATATTCCCCGTTCTTCAGTACTGGGAAGCTGACTACGTCTCTGCACAGAGTCAGAGGTAGGAGTCTTAATCAGAGTTTTATAGAAGGGAGATAGAATATTAGAGACAGAATCAGTGATTCTCCGACGAACAGAAAGTGGAGTCATAACACTAGCAGAAGCGGAGAATAAAGTAGCAGTTGGGACAGATGGAACAGGAACAGTAGGGGTAGCAGGCAAAGTAGCCTGTGAACTAGCAGGTGTAAGCGATACAGGTATAGGTAAAGAAGCCGGCAACCCTGGAAGAGGGGGTGCCGAAGGAACATTAACATTGACCACAGGAGGTACAGGAGCTTGATTCTGGGGAGCAGGAGCAGGAATACCAGGCTGTCCAGCAACCGGTAAAGGTGGAGCCGTAGCACCCTGTGCATACGGTGGGGGTGACCGTAACAAGTAAGACAACAGAGGATCATTTTCGGGGTCCTCTACTATCTTAGCTGTACTCGGTGGCAAAGCAGGATAGCACTTGTCTATCGCTAGATTACGCTCTCTGTTGGCCACCTCCATTGCTTTCTCAGACTCGTTGAGTTGCAGCTGCTTAGTAGACTGTTCTAAAGTCAACTCTTGCTCTTTCTGTTCTTTCTTCAGATTTTTAATTTTTCTCTGTTTAGATTCTTTTCGCCAATAACGAAGAGAATCAAACATTGCCGGCCGGGCTTTCTTCTTGAACAATTTTGTTTCTAAATTATCAATAACTTGAGGTTCAAAATTACCATGCAGTGGCCAACTAAGGACACCGTCCTTCTCCGTATATTGGACCCATACCTCATTATAAGATATAGGACCCACTCCAAACTTACAATAAAGATCATAAAGAGGAGTTCCAATCGGAGGAACCAGACATGAGTCCTCCAACCGGGAATCACTGTTGCAACCAAAACACGACAACATACAATTTTTCCGACTTACCATTTTATAACCCGGAACACAGAACAAACAAAAACACGAACAAAGGTGCGCACTCGAACCAAGAACTTAGGCCTACCAAAGCGAACAAATGTATCGATACCCAAAACTAAACCAAATGATTATCGTAACTAGAACAACCAGTGATAATCTTACGAGACCAAACCAAACCAAGAACTAAAAGGATTTTATCTTAACAGGAACAACCCTTACGAGATAACCAACTAGCAACCACTTAATACTTAACTGAGGCCCTGAAGACGTCACCAAGGAGAAACCCGTCTCGTCTCGCCGTACTAAGGACTGCACCTCGGGTCCAAGACAGGGCGACGGTCAAGGCAACGGGCCACTGCAGCCGTCCGAACGGGAACCCTCGTGGAAGAGAACGTCGGGCCACTTTTGCGATATGCCGGGATCGATGAAGTGGGGCGCCTCCCTCAGGAATCTTCACACGAAGCTTCACGAACTCTTCAGGCTTTTGGACCGGTACCGAATGACGTCGCCCTACGTTGGGCGCCAATTGGAGTTCTGGACCTTTTTGGTTCCGTCCAGAGGTGTCAGGGATAACACCCGAAGACCCCGGAGTTCTACCTGTCTCGGTGCACAAATAAACAGAAACACGGGCTTCTCGATGGTGGCGTCAAAGACCAAAGGTTTATTACTGCAGGGACACAGAAGTCACAGAAACTACACACGGGCAGAATCTAGGAGCCTGTTCAATTTGTACAAAGAGGGTTGCTCCTTATATACTAAATATTGGGCTTCAGGCAAATTCTTTACATGTTAGTACATTTCAAAACCTTTGTGTCTTAAACAATAAATATTTGGCGTTGCACAGGAATCGTCAACAATATCTGATGTCAAAACATTACGAACGAGGGGTTCCCACTGTTCCATCATAATCCCATGTCATCTTTTCATTCAAGACCCGGACCGCCTCATCGTAAATTTTGTTACCTCCCCCTAATAAAGGCCCAGAAGGAAAGGAGCAGAGCCAGGTGCAGAAGATAGAAAAGCAGGATAAGAGATGTTTGTGGGTCGTAAATGGGCAAGGCTACCAGCTTCGGCCGCCTAATCATGATCAGGCCAACGAACACGAGAACCAGTATAGCAGGACTGGCCTCAGGCAGAGGAGGCAGCTTCTGTCGAGTCATGCGGCCATGGCGTGTTCTGTCCTAAGGTGCACGTGTCACTAGCAAGGTGAATCTCCGGCTAAAGCTTACGTGTCCTTAGGTGGAAGGGGTCACTGCATGTCCATTGTCTACGTGAGGGCAAGAAACAAGAAAATGGCTTCCGTGATCTAAGATGGATGCCATGGGTAGATCAGAAATGTGTTCATAACAGGAGTGCTCTTGCTCGTAGCATAGCGAAAACACCAGGATATGCTAAATGGATCATTTGCGGTTCACTGATACCAAAATTATGTATTTACGTCAATGTTGAAAACACGGGTTCAAATCGTCACGGAACCTCAGATGCGCTGGCTCCCTCCTATGGCGGATAAAGCGACTACACGGGAACTCGCTAGACTGGGGCTGACCAAGGCGGGAGACCTCTTCCGCGATGGCACGGCCAAAACCTGGGACCAAGCGCGGGGAGACGGCGATGACCCTACGCCACTCCAGAGATTCCACTTCCACAGAACTCGGAGCGCCCTCGCCGAACTCCTGGGTCCGGATATGTCAGAGCCCCCGGACATGCTGGAATTAACATATGTGATCACACATAAAGACCCCAAGAAACTTCTGTCGAGCCTCTACGGTATAGCAAGGTCCCAGGGGGAACATCAATTCATGAAAGCCCGCTTGGACTGGTAGAGGGACTTAGGTACCTCGCTAGATGACTCGACGTGGAGCTACTGCTGCGAGAGCACGAAGCGCATTTCCTTAAACGGAAAGCACCGGCTCATACACTTTAAGTTCCTTCAAAGGGTGCGAGCGTTGCCATGCGGCAGACGCCGACTTCTTGCATCTGGCATGGGGTTGCCCGGGGATACAAAAATTTTGGCTGGAAGTTTTTACCGAGATAAGCAGGATCCTGGAGGTCGACTTAGACATGGATCCGGGTCTAGCACTGATAGGTAACTCAAAACGACTTCCGGGGGCGATACGTACACTCACAGACATGGGGATGCTGATGGCGAGAAGAGTGGTAGCCCAGTGCTGGATGCGGGGCCCTCTTCCTACCAAGGCTAGATGGTCGCGTGACATGCTCTATTGCTGCACGCAGACGGAGGCGTACAGTGAGCTGTTACCCCCAAAATCCCGCCCGAAGAACTTCTGGGCCCTCTACAGGTCCTACTGGCAGGGTCAACAGACCGAGAACGAGGACGCCGCAGACGGCACTCCTGCAGAAGATACTGCGGATCCCACACACGGACAGGACTAGCACACTGACGCTCACAGAGGGCGTTGGGTGCGGTTCGGGGAGGGAAGGGTGACAGAGGATTAAGGTGGGAGGGTGGGGGATGTTGGGGTGTCACGGAGGAGGGACTCACGGAGTAGCCCACTCACTGTTTGATCTCATCATTGGCAGAGACATTAGAGGCGTGATTTGGGATCAGGCCCCCCCTTTAGGGCCCCTGTGCTATCAATGGGTGGGACAACATTGGTTTAAGGAGCTGAGAGTGGGAGTGGTCATTGTGGAGCTGGCTCGGATAAAGGGTGTGAGATACATTGGCAGGGCTATAGGCAAGGTTAGGGGGGGAGGGTTGTTTTGAGGGAGTTTAGGGGGTGTTAAGAAGGGCGAAAATTGAAAAACGCACAGAAAAGCGGGCAGCCGCCCACTGGTACATCCTGTGTTACACATCAAACCTCTGATACACCTATGCGCCGCCGGACCCCCGGGTTGTCGGCCCCAAGGCTGTGTATTGTTTGTGAAGCATTTGAGATGCATAACTGGGTTGCGGCCGGCCCCGGAGGGGTTGTAGGCCAGAAGCTGTGTAAACTGAAATTCCTTACTCTGTGCAATAAAAAAAAAAAAAAAACTAATTCCTTCCTTCCTTCCTGCTTGAGTGTGGGTCGGGGCTGGGCTGGCCACTGCAGGGGGCAGGGGAAGGAGTGTTAAGCACACACCCTAAGTGCGCATGACTGCTTGGCCGGCCCTCTTGGGCCAGCCAAACAGTCCTGCGTTCTTTGCATTTTCCCCACCAGGCTGCATTACACAGTCTGGTGGGGAACATGCGCAGCCTCCAAGCCCCTCTCTGAGCGCCAAACCACAGCACTCAGACCAATCACAACACTGCTGTAAGGCAGCATTGTGATTGGACAGGGGATTCTAGGAGGCTGTGTGCTTCCTGTTGCTGCGCCAGAAGACGACAGAGGAGAGTCAAAGGCACCCGGCGGCACCCAGGTAAGTCAATTTTTTTTATTCCCCCTCTGCTCCCCCCAGCCCTACCACCCGCGCTCAAAAGTAGCATCTACTGTCCTAGCAGTATTTTGAGAACAAGCATTTGCAATGCAACGGTTTCGCCTTTGCCAAAGTTAGAGCTATTGGCATTGTAAATGACAACATTTTTATTTATGTGTTGGTTTTGAAAACAGATAAATAAATGGCAATGTCATTTACAATGCCAATAGCTTAATCTCTCGCAAATGCGAGACCTATTGCATTTGCACACACACACACACACACACAGCCACACAGAGCCACAAACACACACAGAGCTCCCCCAAACACACACAGCCCCACACACACACACAGCCACACACAGCCACACACACAACACACAGCCACACACACAACACAGAGCCCCACACACAACACACAGCCCCACACGCAACACACAGCTCCACACACACACACACAGCCCCACACACACAGAGCCCCCCCACACACACACACAGAGCCCCCCCACAGCCCCCCCTACACACACACAGAGCCCCCGACACACACACAACACACAGAGCCCTGATTACATCTGAGAGAAGGATTTGGGTGAGCGCCCCGGCCCAGAGGCCATGGAAATGACAGGGGAAAGAATTGTTTGTGAGAGTGAATACCAGGCTGTACTTGGAGGCGGAATGCGGTAGTGAGGAAAAGATTAACTAAACGAGGCCTCTCTTCTCTCTCAACCACACACAGGCCTGCACCTGCATGCCTTTGATGGGGAGGTATCCACATTTTCAGGCCACACATGAAGCAGTATTGAATTATATACATGCAAGTACATACCTATTGTGTATGGAAGTAACTGTTCTAACACTGTAATCAGAGCATGAATTGTAACAAGACTGGAGTAGGTTCCAATATGGCATCAACTTCTCCACTGAAATCTTGATCAGAAAAGATAAAGTGAATAAGAAAGAATAATATGGATACCACATAGTTCCATCATAAGCTTAGTAACAGCATGCTAGGGATCTTGCCCATGTGACGTCAGAATGAGCCTGCATGACATCAGAGCCAAGCCTTTAAATAGAACAGAGACCACCCTTTCTCTACTCTCCCTTCTTTCTGTATTGTTATGATTACTCTTACATGAGTCAAACAGCGCTTTGTTTATTTGAAGGGCTGCAGATGTGCTGTGAGCCCTCTGCAGATGTGAGCTCTGCGCCTGTGTTTATGATGGGGTGTTACTTCCATGTTACCCTGTTCCAGAGAGCTTTCAGGCGTAGATTTAGGGGTCGTTTTACTGGACAGTTACGAGAAGCAAGGCTGGCAGCAAGAAGCAGAGTTACTGCAAGCCTTGCTGCTTGTATGTAAGGACTGTAAGTACAAAGTATGTGTTTACACACCGCTTGCAGGTTCTAACAAGACTGAAACTAATATTAAAAATATGAAACGCATTGTGAGGTATTGAACAGCGTTTTTCAATCTGTTTATGAAATGCATTTTACATTTCAAAAGATATTTCTGCGTCAGAAATAAAATAAGGTACAAAACAGTAAGGAACTTCAAGAGCAAAACAATGATTGCCTTCAGCCATATAAACACCTACCCGCCAACACCGAGGGCGAACTGCGGGACTAGCTCTGGGGCAAGCTGAGGCTCTCTGAACATCTGTCTTCGTCTGGGCATCCGAGGGGGCTCTGAAACGCGGCAGTATGTTAATGAATCTCACCATCAGAGCGGACATGTAACACGTTTTAAATCTTGTCATGGGGGTAGGGTGGGTGAGAGACAGTGGTGTCAAGGAGATGAAGTGATTTGTGTAAAGAGTTTTACAAACAGAATCATGATATAGATGAATCTAGAAATGGCCAACAGAGAGTTAACAACTTTACAGATAGCTCAGATACCTCAGATTCTGAAGGCGAGGGCCTCAGCAGTAATTATTATGAATCAGACGGAGGGTTTAATTCCTACGCTGGTTCTCGACCACAACAACAGCGGCCTTTTTTATCCAACAGAGGGCCTCGACGAGGTCGCCCAAGAGTGAGATTTCAAGGTCAAGGGCAGACCAGAGGAAATTTTCAAATGAATCCGCAACAGCATCAGATACAACACCAGCAACATCAGCAACAACATCAGCAACAGGAACCCCAATTTATAAGGGAAACGCGGAACAGACAGTATTGGGGTCAAGGAATGTAATTCCTATTTTCAATCTATCATCTAGGGAACTTGACATTCATAGTGAAGCTCTGCTGTCTCAGGGCCTTTCGTTTGTGCCACAAGCACATGTCAATACCTTTGAACTTTACAAAAACATCATATCTTTCTTCAGAAAGATTAGATTAAAAAAGTTTTTCCAGGAGACAGAAGATGCAAATAAGGAACAAATAAAACAGAGAGAGATAATGTTACCGTCTACTTTTAGTCCAGGTCTAGAGCAATTAGGCCCTGAAGTGGCTGCATTCGAATTAGTAGTCCTTCAGAAACTAGAAAGGACATTACAATTCATTCCTAAGCCCCTGTATAACATCAATAAGGAGGAATCATTAGCCCTGAAGGAACTGTCAGAGAATAACAAACTTACTATCAAGGGATGCGACAAAGGAGGAGGCATTGTCATACTCGACTCTGATGATTACGAACGCAATATGATTAAAATGTTGGATGATAGCTCCACTTACCTCAAAATTAGTTCTAATCCTGTAAACAACATTATTAAAAAGATTCAGCATCTTACTAGTGAGGCCCTAAACAGTGGTGATATTAATGTCAAAGAACACACATTTTTAGATACTAATAATAACAAAACTTCGTGTATTTACGGTCTCCCTAAAATACACAAGAGCATTAACAACCCACCATATAGACCCATTGTGTCCACTATTGGCACACCAACTGAGCCCCTGTCTAAATTTGTGGATCATTTTTTGAGACCACATATACCAAAAATTAAATCATATGTTAAAAACACAAGCCATATGATCAGTTTAGTTGAAAACCTGGATTTTGTACCAAATAGAGATATATTAGTCACAATGGACAATGAGTCGCTGTATAGTAATATCCCTCTTGATGAAGCAATCAGAGCTACTGATTGGTTTATTGACAAGCACAATGTATGTTGCCCAAAAGAATCCATCATTGATTGTTTGTACATTGTATTAACCAACAACATCTTTGAATTTGACAGTTTATTGTATCGCCAAGTTAAGGGAGTAAGCATGGGGGCTTCAGTAGCCCCTTCAATAGCAAACATCTATATGTCTTTCTTCGAAGACAAGTTTATCGACAATGAAGTGGCACCTTTCTTCGAATCCATTTCCCATTGGTCCAGATATATAGATGACATCTTTTTTATCTGGGCCAATGGGATGGACTCCCTCCTGGAGTTCCTTGAGTGGATCAATTTGAATGATGTCAACCTCAAATTTACTGCCCAATACAGTGTGAATCAAGTCGAGTTCTTAGACCTATTAATACGGGAAAACAACAACAAGCTGGAGGTGGATTTGTTCGTGAAACCCACGGCACGCAACACCTTGCTGCATTTTAGCAGTTTCCACCCCAAAAGCCAACGTGTGAGCGTACCATTTTCTCAATTTTTAAGAGTTCGAAGGAACTGTACAAACCTTGTGGACTATGATAGGCAGGCATCGATCATGAGGAAAAATTCTTAGATCGTGGTTATCCACACAGACTCGTAAGAAACTCATATAAAAGGGCGCGCTTCTTTGATCGCGACGCCTTATTAATTTCGAAGGAACAGCCAGCAAAAGACCAACTAGTCTGTGTAACTACACACTCCACATTAAATGAACGCATAAGACAAATTATCAATGCCAATTGGCATATTCTTAACTGTAATCCGACTTCTACCAAAGCCCTAAAAAAAAAACTTTTTGCACCTAAGAGGAACCGAAACCTAAAGGACAAGATCGTCCATTCAAGATTTGGAACGAAACATCATAATATAGGTCCTGTTCAGAAATCATTACTAACTAATCTGCCTGTACGTGGAACAGTTAAGTGCTCCTCATGTAAATCCTGCAGTAATATCATTGGGGGTGAGGATTTTACACATAATGGTTTCACGGTAAAGGCGAATGATATTTGGAACTGTAAAACCACAAATGTGGTTTACTTTATCGAATGCGCATGTGGCTTAGGCTACGTTGGTGAAACCTGTAGGTCCATCCAAGTGCGTTTGACAGAACATAGATCCGCAATCAGAACAGGGAAAGTGACAGCGCCCTTAGTGAAACATTTTTTAGAAATGGATCACAATCCAGAAGACTTCAAATGGCGCATCCTAGAAAAAATAAAAACACCTGATAGCAAAGGTGGGTGCCCATCAGAAAGAAAAAGGAAGTCTACTTTGTTCTTAACACTTTCAAGAAAGGTTTAAACAGCAAAATTCTGTGGGAGAACGCAATATTTTAATTTAATTTTTCCCTACGGAGATATCCCTTTATAATAGTGGACCTGTCCAGATCTGGGAAGATTGCCATTTTTGACACCAAGTAGTCCATTATGGACTTGTCCAGGTCTGTAAGGACGACCACTGTTTACATTATATATATTCCGTTATGAACCTGTCTACATTAAGTGGTTAACTATGAAGCTAACCGTGTATCCAGCTATCTTGATCTCATGAATGGATACATAATTAATACTATTGGATTTAGTTTGAATATCCGGTGAGCACTCATTCCTGATACTCTAACATATGAGATCAGGTATAGCAGGGAACTATCTGGATTGTGGTTATGTAGAGATCTGTTTATTCGTATATGTTCTGAGCTTTTTAACTTTCTTTATATTTTATTAAGGTATATCATATTTGACATCTTCGTTTCAAGAAAACGATATCTGCCTTGTATATCGTATTCCACATCATGGAGCACACGGTTCTATATACACGTGTGTTCTAATTATCGATTTATATAGGATCCAATTTGATCTTAATAGTCGGTTTGGTATTTATTTATTAGTCATATCAAGAGTTTCTACTTGATATTATTTACTCTGTGGAAAGCAACATCTTACATATTTCATCGTTATTATTGGAGCGCATGACTTCAAACATGCACGTCTATTACCCATTGAGATTCCGTGGAAAGTTACTATCATTCCACGTGCTTCGTTGTTTATACTAGAGCGGCTTTATACGGCTTTAAATATATACGTCATATACCAACGGGAAATCGCCCCACGTAACCCATTGGAATTCCGTAGAAAGTTACTATCATTCTACGGGTCTCGTTGTTTGTACTAAAGCATACGGCTTTAAATATATACGTCATATATCAACGGGCAATCGCCCCACGTGACCCTTTAGTTCTGCATTTATAGGTAGTTCGTCAATTACGGCGGGTGATACGATCTCCAACGGTCGCAGGACGCCAGCGGCTATCAATTGCAGCACCTGGGCCGCCTATGCAGACCTCGTTAAAAGCTTATCGGTAAGGTAATCTCGGTGACTTTAGATAACATCCCGACTGAATATTGATTTATTTTGCCATCCCCTTTCTTAACTGGCGTTCATTCTATGTTTTTATCCAGAATTTCGCCAACCTTGAACTGAATGCGAAGGTGAAAGTATCGGCCACCTCTTTACAGCGTCTCTCCTTTGTAGTTAGCTTCCCATATCGGTCTATCGGTAAGAAAAGTTTAAAGATACTTTGTAGATACTTTGTATAACTTTGAGAGCCCTTCTTTCCTCAAATGGGTCCTTCTAAAATATTATAAATTATGTCATTTTTTTAGACACTTGTCGAGCGCGATTCACATATACCAGTGGGATCGGCACGAAAATATTTTATCTTTACCAACAACGAACCAGGTTTTCCCTGATAAAAGAACATAATTTGGAGTATCTGCCTACGTTTAACAGAATATCTGCAAATAGAGCGTTTCATAATGGTAAGAAGAAGCCGTAGAAACTGTGTAATCCCTTTGTGTCTGTCAGATGGATCTTCTATTAAATACCACAATGTACTTCCTCTTTATCTAGATATTGGCCGAAATCGATGAGGAACATCCCTATCCATATTTATGATTTATTGGGCTTTTTGAGAAAAGAACACAATTCGGTGTATCTGCCTGCATTGAAAAGTATAAGTCTTTACAAATGTAAGTTACGCCCTTGTAGCGACCTATATAAATCCAATGATAAGACAAACATAGGTACAAGTAACGGAACTTATATGCTGTCCTTTCTTCCTTTATATTTACATATTATTGTAGTCCCGAAGTTATACGCAAAATAGAGAATGTTATCTTCCTGACTTTGGAAATTACGTGCTGTACGGATTTATCTCACGTTTTTACCAAGTGAGTATATTTTGCGAATGAAGGTGATACTTAAGATCTGTAACTTAGGTTACAATCTTTAGGTTACTTTTCAATAGTAATCTTCGTTAATGATCCACACGACCACCCACTCATGGTACTATATGATTATACCTTATCAATAGTGTCGGATTTAGAATGTTTTCCTGATTTTCTGATTAATATTTAGTAAAAGATCTATATTTTTTTCTTCATTGCAATAATACTGTCTAATAATCTCAAGGGAATCGTAGTCTGCAACAAATCATGCTATAGAAGTTCTATTAGTAAGCAGATTTAGCTAACTCTGATTTACTTAGGTCATATTCATGACTCCCTAATTGAGTTATCAATAATCATTGATTGATCTATCTCTGCCCTCCTAGGTTGATATAATCTCTAATACCATCTACCGTTGGTCTAGGGGATAGGGAGTGTTGTTAGGGGTTTCCTGACACCTGTAGTTTATTTACCAAGCAACTGCTCAAATATGTATACACTAGATTTGTACTTTGTTTGGCAATTACTTATATTGCCATAGCAAATAGGGAAGGTGTGCTATTTAGGAATCCGTTTAATATTGTTGATTAATCTGTGATTTTAACTGTCTTGAATTGGCTGTGTTATAATTATAAATAGGCATGACTATGTTGCTTATGATATATGGTTTTTGAGAAAATCAAACTGTTATTTCTTGGAATTGATTATGTCTTCATATTTCTTAACTATATTTTTCAGACAGATTTTGTGGCTCCTGAAGAAGGCGTCTTTGAAACGCCAAAACGCGCGTCAGAACACAGTGATTGCCACTTTTTTAGTCCTTTTTAATATATGTTTATTTTATGTCATTTTTGTGTAATCTGTTATTTTTTGTGTTTTTTATTGAATTTCATGTAACATCGACAGTGACGTGTATTTTGTTTTTAATATGAACATTTATTAAATTAACTTGAGTTTTTTATATTGAATTGTATTGGTGGTTCCTTTATACAGTCACCCTTCCTGTTGCTTGATATGTTGATGCTATGATATACACACAGTGATTTGCCCAGAGTCACAGGGAGTTGAGCTGACGCCGAGACTGAACCCAGTTCCAAAGTCAACAGCTCTGGCCGTTAGGCCTCATCCTGGTGTTAGGTTCAGTGCTTACACAGCTGGGACCTCCACTCATGCTGTTGCCTGACTTGCTTCAGGCCAAGCTCGGGGTCTGGCGTGACGTCGGCTCTGCTGGGCCTGGAGGTGGCTTGTCTCTGGGTTTGCAGGTGGCATTCCTTGGCCTGGCCGGCCTGGTGCTGGCGCTGCTGGATATTGGTGCCGGCGCTGTTAAGAGCCTGGTGTGAGGACGGCCTCGCTCTCACACCCAGGGCCTTGTCTGCTGCCCGAAGTGTAAAGCCCCATCTTTCTCCAGACATTCAATGTCTCCTCTTGTTCTCCTGCAGGGTTCCGATCAGTGAGTGTAAAAACACAATATCCTCATTGTGCTGCCCGGCAGCATCTGACCGGTGCATCCCCGGCAGGGCGTCACGTGGGAGGAGAGAGGAAGGCAGCGAAGAGCGATGGGAAAGGGCCCCCCGCCCGGCCAGAGAGGAGGTGAGACGCTGGAAACCGCGGCGTAACACAAAATGACGGGGAACACTTCAAACGTGGTAACGAGCCACTGAGACTCGAGTAACTCAGGAATTAAAAAACAAAACACACCTACAAAGCCTTAATGCGAATAGGCGGCCTCCTGGAGGGGCTCCACCCCCAACCCGTCGCATGGGGGTAAAGTGTGGGCGCCCCCCTGACCTGCTTACACCCCTGGCGAGACCGAGCAAACGCAATTAATGGGAGCCAGCGAGACAGGAAGTACAAACAAAGACAAGGTGACTGCAGATAAGTGGAGGGGAGACGGCGACACTGCGAGAGGATGTGTATGGCAGTCACAGGATAGGTGTACACACAAATACAAACTCGCCTATTCAGATAACCCCCTTTCCAACACTTATATTTTAGTTGTCTACCACCTAAAATTTCTGCCACTTCAGTGTAAGCCACTAAAGAACAAGTCAGGTCCCGGGCCGGCAGGCAATCACAGCGCGGCCCGGGGAATGACTTCACGGGGGTGTCCCGAGCCGGCAGCCAATCACAGCGCGGCCCGGGACACACGGCAACAAGGGGCGGGACTTAAAAAAAAGTCAGAAACGCCCACGATTCGTATTCTGAACGGGAAAAAGTGATTGACAACGATGTCTTCCAATGGCTAGCCTCCATTTATGGAGCTAGCCAAATGGAAGAAGGGGCGGGTTCAAGTCCCCCATACTGTTCTAACATTAGATTTCACCTGCGCGAAACACTGCTTGGCAAGCTTTCAACAGGCGAAACCTAAAAATGGGCCTTGTGACATGTGATGTTTGATGTGAAAAGAAAAGTGAATTCTCAGGCACATATTACAGAAATGCATATCAAATGTTGCACTATATAATGATGCATTATCAACTTATATCAACATATCAATACTGAAAAAAAGTATGAGCCTGATTTAGAGTTTGGCAGATAGTTACTCTGTCATATCCCAACAGCCTTTTTACAAGTGCCATTGGATATATTGCACTAGTAATAAGGAAGATGAGATATCTGGCAATTTTGTGATGGAGATGTTTGACAAATCCTAAATCAGTCCCTATGTATTTAAAAAAATATACATAATAATACAAGTAAATGACCAAATTCATGTAATGTGTGTTACAAAATGAGGAAGGAAAAAGGCACAGCCCATGATGTTGGTCTGCTGGAATAAAGCTGGTGGGATGAAGTTGTTTCTCGTGGACACAGCCGGACACTACTTGGAAACTGTTAAAGGAAGAAAGACAGAAAAAAAACAATTGCATGTTATCAATCTTAAAAAGTATGGCAAGATTGGATAATTAGGCAAACATTTCTCTGCTTAGCAATACAAATGAAATAGGTAAGATGTATTTAGCGACATTATTTAATGAAGATAAGCCATCTATTCTAATTTAAATCACGAACAAGACGCAGTTCTAGGGAATTAAGACTGAGTTGAAAGTTATTATGGAAAGAAATATGATTATACATATTGCAAATTATCTTGCTAGAGAGTGAACAGTCTCGTCATCCCTAGAATTTTTGTGGGCAGTCTGTCCACATCTCTTGTTGGAGCAGTAAAGGAGGTGGTGACACTTAGCTGATGAACAGGCAAAACAGGAACTACAGCAATTGCAAAAAGCAAAAGTACTTGCCAAAATTCATCACATTCCCATCCTAAGAGTTATCAATGTACGAATGTAATATACGTAATGTACAACTAACATAACCCCGTATTTTAGATTTTAGAATTCTCACAGACATAAATAAGCCAGCATATGTAGTTGAGATAAGATTAGAAGTGTGCCCAGGTTGTCGCCCTGTCACTCTAGATTTTATTCCTGCTGCAGTAGATGCTTGGGGATGGTTTACAAAATAATTAAGGCATAAAGGTTAGCCTATTCATCAATAACTTGAAATAAAGGTTG
Organism: Lissotriton vulgaris; assembly: GCF_964263255.1. NCBI lineage: Eukaryota > Metazoa > Chordata > Amphibia > Caudata > Salamandridae > Lissotriton > Lissotriton vulgaris. The sequence goes on from NC_141696.1 coordinate 1,165,916,779, forward strand.
GATTGTAATGCTGTGTGTAAGGGAGAAGTGTGAAGTGTGTAACTATCATTGGGAATTGAGCTGTAGGAAGAGTTTGATGTGAGTGTGTGCAAGTCTATCTCCACCTGGCTTTTTCGGCCTGGCGGTAAATTCTGTTCTGCTTGCGGAATTTGTGTAATTTTGCGTTCCGCGGAGAATGCAGAGTTGCCAAAAATTCCCGATCCGCGGCTTCACAGAATTTTTTGCTTGTTTGGGCTTTCAAATTGCATGTTCGCAAGATATCCCCCCCGCTCCGAGCACGCAAACAGCGTTCACGAACAGGAAAAAAGCATTGCGAACGGGCAGAACAATTCCTCGTGTTCGCGGAACTCTGCGTGCTTGCAGAGATTTTTTACAGTTTTGCATAGGGCGACTACGCAAATTCCGCCCACCCCTACTTTACGATGAGATTCCCTGGAACAGGCAGGCAATAAAGTGGGAGAATGGTGGAGAGGATATGCTCATTACTTGGGGTAAGACAAAGATAAAAAAGACTCAACAGCACATCAGCGACACCAAGCTTTCTTCATTTAATACTCCCACCCCTTCCCTTAGACTCCCGCAATGGTCTGTTTTGGAAGCCCTATCTCTCCCAGGTCCTTCTAACATTCTGAACTCTGTCAAAGACACTTCTTATGAAGATGCTCTCCTAGGAAATTGGGTTCCTGGTTGAGATGGTGAAACCCTACTTAAACAGCAACCGCAATCTCTGTCAGAGTGAAACACAAGAACCCCCCAAATTAACCTGTCCTTAACCCTGTGGTAATGTGGTATAAAGGAGTAATCTTAACTTAGAGGCAAGGTGTAAAGTATTTATGACACATCAAACAGTAATAAAGTGAAAACACAACACAAGAAAATTTGCACACCAATTTAGAAAAATAGAGTAAAATGCAATAAATTATTTGAGAGCAAAATGACAAGCATCCAATTAGTAGAACTGGAAATATGCCATTTTAAACATTTAAGTGAAAATAGTACCTAAAAGCACAAAGTGCCAACTAGTTATTTCATCTCGCCGAATGGAGACAAAGTCACAAGTTCAGGCTGACCATGATGGCGTATGGTCTCGATAAAGGGGCTACATTAGGCCAGCTGAACAAAGTACCTTAAATTCTGGTTTTCAGAGTGTTGCGAGATCCCTTGTTGAGGATGCATCGTACAGTGGTAGTTCTGAGGAGCTGCAATGCAGAACATCGTCATCAAGGATGCCATTGACAAGGGACTTGCGTTGGGCAGTCCTGCATCAAAGATGCGTTGCACACTGTCTGTTCCGAAGAAGCTGCAGGGCTCTGATGCAGAGTCCTCCATCGTCATCGAGAATGCTGTCAACAGGGGGCTTGCACAGTGAAGGACTGCAATGAGGATGCATTGCACAGTGGCAGTTCCAAAGAGACCGCAGGCTGTGAAGTGAGGTCCAGTATCAGGGATGTGCCGCTCTGCAGTAGTATTGATGCAGCTGCGAGGAGCTACATCGTGCTTCATCGGGTCTGCTCACAGGACCACATCTGGGCTGGCTCAGCTCCTTCAGGTCCACTTCCAAGTGTTCAGTACTGCGGTGGCACCACTTGGAGTGAGAAGACTTACAGCAGACTAGAGGCCAGATGTAGGTAACCAAATACCGGTCGATAATGGCCGAAAATACCGAATTTTGGCCGTTACCGACCGGTATTTGGTGTTTGAGATGTGAGGAAATATGAATTTTTATGATCAATTGTGTCCCCTATCTTAGACCCCAACGACTCCGTGTACGTGTTACAAGTACATGTATGTTCCCTCCACTTCCAGCTATGAAGACGCAAATACATTTGCGTCCAACGTTAACATGTCCTCTTTCAGATCCACCATGAATGGGTCAAATATTCCGTTCCTAAGTATGCCTTGCCAACGTCTTTATGTGGTGTACTTTACACGTTTTTCAGCTCTGGCGAAGTAGGCCCTGAATTCTGCCATCGAGCCTTTTCCTGCCTTCTGACTCTGAATGCCTCAGCCCGGGCCTGCATCTGTACCCATGACCTCTGCCTTACTCCCTGCGCAGCTAACGGTGCTTGGTTCAGCCTGTTGCCTGCCAAGACTGTATTCAGCCTTCAAGTTATCTGCTCCGTTCCTCGAAAAATACATTCCTGTCTAGTAGTTCAAGTAAACATCCTTCCAGCTGCAGAGCAAAGGGCCCGGCCTCACTGTCTCCGTGCAAGTAATTCATAGCTCCTGTTACCATGGTAGGCCCATGCCCCCTCGCATCTCATGCAGACACGTAGACGCCTATACACGCACTCACAGTTAGTATAGAATAGCCTCTGCCCGAGAGACCTTTCCTTCCAGATAATATAGTTCCTTAAACACGAGATATTAGATACGATTTGGGATTAGGTTGTTCTGACATCCCAGACTTCTGTCTCCTCATGTAGGGCTAAATGTCAAGTCCCCTTCAACCTCCAGTTACATGTCAATCACACGTCATGCTGCCTGCGCGCGCATCTCTGCCATGTATTTCTGCTGACACTGCAGGATTCTCTTATGGATCCACCCACTTGTGACATCTCCTTAATGACGTTTCTAGTACACGCCTTCATGCACGCCTATTGTAACGCCTTTTCATTACGTATGTGTATCCTTATCTCACCTCTCGGCTGTTACGCCTTCTGCATCTGCCTTTACTGTAATGCATTGACTATATATACTATTAACTGTCAATAAAGTATTGTCTGTCAGTCCCTTCCCGAACCTACGTGGTGACGGAATGGTATGCCACCTTTGGTTCGAACCAAATACCCATTCCTTTTTAAGGAATATAACCCCTTTTGAAAACCTCAAATATCACGGATTTTGCCTCTTATTTTTTCTGAGTTATTCTTATTGAACTTTACCGCATAAATTCAGTATAGGTAATTTAAATTTACCACATAATTGGCGCCCGAACAGGGACCCCTCCCCCATCTCACGCGCCGGAGTTGCGTTGCAGGCCTAGCCCCCTGCCACAGCCGGACGGACAACTACGCGTACCCGCAGGATTTCCTGTATCTCCCTCAGGCCAACGGAGGTGACTGAGGCTGCGATCAACACCCAGACGAGGCGGTGAGGAGTGCGGAGGATCCCGACCAGAGCCTAGCTGAGAGAGCAAGATCCGAGGTATACAGAGGCCCACCAGGTTCCGAAGTTCCGAAGTTTCTGCGTCACGAGTCGAGTCCGGTCCAGTCCAGTCCAGTTTCCGAGGCCTTCCGTTCCGTGCTTCCCGGTGAGTACCATTGCTGGGGACGCATCTAGACGTGCGCATTAATTTGTGCCGGTCAAGACGGGTTTGGGTACACAGACCTGGTCTGCACTGTTTAGCAGTGTATCTGTACTGTTTAGCAGTACATCCAGTATCATGTAGGTAGCTAGTTTTATTCCAATCATTGTTGTTCGTTTTAAAGTGTTTTAATGTGGTTTCAAAATGTCGTGGTATGAGTGATTGTTCGATCTTCATTATTGTGATTATTGTGTTAATTGTGTTCATATCTAAGTAAGGATCAAGTAGCCTGAGTTTTAAGATGCCGTTATTCTCCAAATTAAGACAGATAAAAACTAGAAAAGGGATACTCGAGGAAGCCGTTCCCATTCCACCTAGGGACACTCCAGGGTACTTTATGTACCACAAACATGGCCTAGATGCCGTTTTATATCTCGATTTATGGGTGGACTACACCAAGGATCTAGCAGAGAATCAGAGATGGCCCGCTGCAGGGACATGGGATGCAGATTGTATCATGAGAGTAGAAGAAGCATTATAGAAAAAGAAAGCCAGACAGTCACAGAAAGATGCCATTGAATTATGGCGTAAAGAATCGCATAGGCGTACAGAAAAAGCACACAGAAAAGAAGAGAAAAGTAGAGAGGATTCAGAAAAGGCCCGAGAAAATGTATTAGTTGAGGAAGGTATCCGAGTAAAAATAGAACAAGTAGATAGACAACGAAACACCCTTATGAATGGTATGTATCCTCTCCTGACCGAGGGTTTACCTAAGGCCACCCCGGAAGTACCAAAAGATCTGCCACCTCCATTGCTCCCGACTAAAATGCATCAGAAAACCGCAAAGGACATTTTCTTTTCTTCCTATCTAGACGATGTAGCCCCCGAATATGTTAATACCGCACCGCCACGCACACCTCCTCCTGGCGGCGCTCGACCCCGAGATAGTCAGCCCCCACCTCCGCGACAAGCTACTCCTCCTCCCGTTCCTCCTGCTCCTCCCGTTCCAACCCTTCCAGCCGTTCTTCCACCTCTTCCTGCACCTATTCCTCCTGCTTTACACCCAAACAATCCCTTCGGATCCGGCGCCTCAGGAGGCGCGTCCGGAGGGGCGACAGGTTTCCAAACCCCAGGTTTCCAGACAGGTTTCCAGACCCCACCACCAACACATCGGTGGACTTATAGGGATCTAGCACAACAACGTACACCTCAAGCAGCCGATTTTGATATATATAGAGAACGACTTGCAGATTGTAGATATGATCCAGTACCTGGTAAAAAGAATGACGACAGAATGATGCTGGCATCAGTACGATTGCGACGAGTCACAAACTTTTTATTGACACTACCTGGAATGGTAGATCATCTAGATAGAATATATCATTTTGTTCAAACAGGGGTAGGCCCTGAAAGTATTAGCGAGGCATTGGCCTACCAAAAAGTGAAAAAGCAAGAATTAGCTAGGTCAGCAGTACAATGGGCTGACAATCCCGAGAAATATAGTGATGATGCGTTAGCGCACACATTCTTGAATATGACACCAAGCGAACAGCGTTTAGCTGGTACATACATGATACAACACTTACTCATACTGTATAGAAGCCAACATTCCGATCCAGGTCCCCTGCCTGATATATTAGCAGAACTACTCATGAATAAATGGAGAGGTCTAGGTACCTATCTAATTAAAGTAATTCTAGAACAACGGCACAGATATAGTGCCTTCCTATGTCCACAGCCTGATTCAACACACTCCATGGAAAGAAAAATGTATTACATAGACAGACAGAATCCGTTACGAGAAGTGCACCCAGTCCAGAATGCTGATAATACGCTTAGACGCGTGTTTGTGTACACGCCCATAACTAAAATAGAATTATTGGAAATGAAAAAATTAGTACCTAGCCATGACAAGGATCCGGCAGGTTTTCATCGTGAAATAAAAGACATGTTACTCATGGGTGATTACACTTATCCAGACCTTATGAAAATATTGAAAGTACTACTGCCTGCTGGTATTTACGAGAAACTCAAAGAAAAAGAATGGGAAGTGGGAAATGCAAAGATTGATTGGACTGCTTTAGAAAACGAAGAAAATACTCGAGTTCCAGGCCTAGGGCTTGGAGACAAAGTTAAAGCGTTACCAGGATTATTAGTACAAGTATTGCCACGTTTATTAAGTACGAAAAAGGAAGACTGGGGTGCAATCTCAGCCTGTAAACAGAAACCCGATGAAGACACTAGTGATTTTTATTCCCGATTTGAAAAATGTTTTGGTATTAATAGCGGCCTGAAAGCAAGTAGTGAGTCATATCCACATCTTTTTGTAACGAAATTAGTCGAGAATTCACTGCCCCAGGTTAAGAACAGAGTATTGAAAGTCGAGAGTACTTGGCAAGCTAATACCCCTTCACAAATGTTGCAAATGTTACAGTACCACCAGAATAGAATTAGAGAAGAACAAGAACACGAACAAAGACGTATGAAAGACACGAAAATGAAAATGTTAGTTGCTCAGTCAGTTCCAGCTGACGGTCATAAAAAGGGTGCGACCCAGCCCAGTAATTCAACGGCTCCTGTTAAAGGGGTATGTAACTATTGTAAACAGCCAGGTCATTATATAAACGATTGTGCAGTTCTGAAACACAATATCTCCACGGGTAAGACCAAGGAGAGACCACGTCCGCCTAGACAAGATCAAGCCCAACAACAAGTACCCCAGAATATACAGCATATACCGCCTATGCCAGCTTCACAACAGACCGTAGCAGTACCACAGCCACAGCCTATTGCCGCAACGCAAAACACGACACAACAGATGTACCAGTATGCACAAAATGACTACCCAGATTATCAGCGATACACATGAAACAGCCTAGAGAGGGAGGTTGGCTTGCCTCTTATTGAGGTTCCTGTAGATCAAGAGGGTCCTTATGTACGCAGTCAAGTATTAGGGAAAGACAGAAAGTTTTTAATTGATACAGGGGCAAGCCGAACAACAATAAGTCATGATGAGGTCCCAGGGGCACCCCTCTCAGGCTCACAGAATGTTTCCCTTGGATTTTCAGGAAAACCTATTATTAACGAAGTATCACAACCTCTTCCTCTTGCAGTCGGTCCTTTGACACGGACTACAGATTTATTGCTTACAAAATCATGCCCAGAAAACTTGTTAGGTATAAAAACACTGAAAGCTCTAGGAGCTATTATATGCTGTTCCCCGGAAGGAGTACGATTATTCTTGCGAGATTTTAAAGGTCACTATGTATTGAGAGACATGGATCACCGGTTACAGAATGTTCCTGCACATTTGTGGGCACAGGGCCCCACTGATGTTGGTTGTATGCACATTACACCATATCGAGTCACACTCAAAGCAGGAGTAGTATTACCACGAATTAGACAATACAAGTTACCCCCAGATGCTGTAGTGGCTTTGCTGAAAATCATTGACGAGCTCATTGCACAAGGAGTGGTTGTGGAAACCGACTCCAATGTATGTAATTCTCCTATCATTCCAGTCCTTAAACGTACTGATCCAAATGCACCACCAGTTTATCGATTAGTTATTGATCTGCGCGAATTGAATAAATGCATTGTACCACAGTATCCCGTGGTTCCAGATATCTCTTCATTACTGACAGCTATTGATCCAGAAGCAACGTTCTTTACTGTAATTGACCTCAAGAACGCCTTCTTTAGCGTCCCAATCGATCCGGAAAGCCAATACTTGTTCGGATTCTGTTTAAATGGACGAAGTTTCAAATTTGCACGCGCACCTCAAGGATTCACAGAAAGCCCCAGCATCTATAGCCAAGCACTGAAAAGACAACTTGACAGTATCCACATGCCTGTTAACACCGCCCTACTTCAGTATGTCGATGATCTGTTGATCACCGCCCGAAGCGAACCCGAATGTGAGAAAGCATCACTGACGGTTTTAAATTTTCTGGCCGACAAGGGGCACAAGGTATCCCCTTCGAAGCTGCAATTCTGTGTTCAGCAAGTTGTGTACCTTGGTCACTTGCTGTCCAAAGTGGGGAGACAGCTCACACCTGATCGCATCCAGTTAATCGTAAACATGACACCACCCAAGACACAAAAGGAGGTGCGGGCCTTTATAGGCCTCACTTCGTACTGTAGACAATGGATTCCCCAATACGCATTCCTAGCAAAACCACTCATTCAGTTGACGACTCAGGAGGCAACGACATCGACTGTCCTCCCTTGGACTCAAGAACATACACAAGCTTTTGAAGACTTAAAGAAAGCCTTATGTCAAGCACCAGTTTTAGCAACACCATGTTACAGTAAGCCTTTTACACTTTTTGTCACAGAACGTGAAGGCACTGCTTTGTCAGTGCTCACTCAGGAACAAGCAGGTTCACACAAACCGTGTGCTTACTTCTCTAGCACATTGGATCCAGTAGCCCAGGCTCTGCCTGCGTGCTTGAAATCAGTTGCAGCGACAGCTTTAGCAATCAGACAAAGCGATTCCATAGTACTAGGACATCAATTGACAGTACAAGTTCCACATTCCGTGGAAGTACTTTTAAACCGTACACAGACCCAACACTTGACTATAGCAAGACTGACAGGTTATGAATTGACATTGTTTCAGCCACACATAGAAATCAGACGCTGTAGTACGTTAAATCCTGCCACACTTTTGCCATTAAGTGGCGTAGACCCATTGTCACATGATTGTATTGAAGTCATTACTATTACGACGAAACCCAGACAAGACTTGACAGACGTTCCATTACCAGATCCAGACCTGACACTTTATGTGGATGGTTCATGTATGAGAACAGGTACAGGTGAATTAGTGGCCGCCTACGCAGTCACGACAGACACCGAAGTTATTGAAACCAATTGTATCGACACCCTGTCAGCTCAAGCAGCAGAGCTCATCGCTCTGACACAAGCCTGTATTCAAGCCAAAAATAAGAAAGTTAACATATACACTGATTCACGTTATGCATTCGGAGTTGTTCACGACTTCGGAGTCCTCTGGCGAGAGAGAGGTTACTTAACTTCTCACGGTGCCAACATTCAACACGGCCCCCTCATTCAAGCCCTGTTAGATGCAATACATCTGCCTACTGCAATATCTATCATGAAGTGTAAAGCACATACAAAAGTCACCAATATCATTTCCCAGGGTAACGACCTGGCAGATCGAACAGCTAAGCAAACTGCCCAGAATCGAACTCATGTAACTAACTTGACAAAGACAATAGTTCCGACATCGACACACTGCATGACAGTCAGGGATCCCGCACATGATGTAATCGACATACAGACACATGCTACACCAGATGAAATCAAGAAATGGACTGAACTAGGAGGGATCCAAACAGATCAGGGATGGATGACGAAAGGAAAATCTACATGGTTTCTCCCCGACTCTATGGTTCAAGTCATCATTAACACGATACACAGCCCAGCACACCTAGGAGAAAAAGCCATGCTAGACAGTATTCAACACATATGGTTCAATAAAAACTTACGAGCAGCAGCCAAACATAAAGTGCGTACTTGCATGATTTGTTGTCAGTTCAACCCAGGTAAAAGCATTACCGTAGAGCAAGGTGGATTTCAGCCTCCCGATCACCCTTTTGAAGTCCTCCAGATGGATTATATCCAGATGGAACGTTGTCGAGGTTTCAAATACGTCCTCGTAGTCGTATGTGCACTTTCCCGATGGACAGAAGCATATCCAGTCCCAGATTACACTGCTCCGACCACTGCCAAGCAGCTGGTTTGTGAATTCTTCCCACGTTATGGTTTGCCCCGTATCGTGTACTCAGATAACGGTCAGCCATTCTCATCCGAGCTTGTGAAACACATTACACTCCTGTTAGGCTACCAGTGGAAATTCCACTGTGTCCGGCATCCCGAGGCAGCAGGTCTCGTGGAGCGCCATAATCAGACCCTGAAAATCCGACTTTCAAAAATCTGCAGAGAGAAAGGTGTTGACTGGATAGTAGCCTTGCCAGTTGCCCTTTTCTATATGAGGATGGTAGCGCATTCTCGAACCGGGCTATCCCCGTATGAGGTGGTCTTTGGTAGGCCACCAAATATGTGGGGGACGCTTATACCTCGTAAAATCACAGATGTTGACTGTAATATGCTGACAGATTACCTTGCCTCCTTGATGTCTGCACTACAATCTTGTCGTTCACAGGTAGCTGCAGCCTTTCCCGACAACACCGAGGTGAAGCCCCATGAAGGGGTTCCCGGGGATTTTGTGTTTGTTCGCAATTTTGATCGGAGAAGTCCGCTGGAACCCCGCTGGCAAACCCCGAAATTGGTTCTTCTGACGACGAGGACCGCTGTGAAGGTTGAGGGCAGAAAAGGGTGGCTGCACTCAAGCCACGTTAAGAAGTTTCACGGACTCCCTTCGGACTTGGACTCTAAGCCCTGCCCTCCTCCACAGACTGACTCAAAACTTCCCCTGGTTGAGAAAACCGCCTCCGAAGAATATAGACTGAAACTACGGTCTAGCAAGTCAGACAGTTTAATTGTTTAAGTCCTCCCCTAGGTGAATCGGTTAAATTAGTTTCTGACATGTATCCCCTAGACCGAGATAGAGAGAGAGATAGACAGAGACAACTCAAGAAACGTGCATATCGTAAATCACTTCGTAGTCACTGTATAGTGACATTATTGATTATGTTTTTTCTGAGTCTGCTGCTTATTGCTGCCAGTATATTATTGCATATATATTATCCTATTTTCAAGCGTGCACATTCTGCTTTCAACGTTACTGCTGAACATTCTTTTAGCGAATTACCTCCGCATGAATTGTCTTACAGACTTGCGCTGCGCAACAACACATTCATTAGTATGTTACATCACTCCCATCTGACCAACAACGCTACAAATTGTTGGATATGTGGCCGACTCCCTCCCTACCAGAAATACAAGGGAGTTCTGCCCCTTTTTCCGTACCCGTTCACACACAATGGTTCATGTGGTGCATGGTTTAGACTGATTAATTCTTTAGATTCTGATACTATAGTTTATGAAGGAAATTGGGTTTGGGGAAACCTGAACTTAGTTTTACTTAAAGCCTGCTACCCTAACAAGGAGGGACTTCCCACAAGGACAGGAACCGATCTCGAAAATGAAGTATATGGATTAGGTAACTTTACAATTAACCTCATGATTTTGAATGTCGAATCCGAAGCTGCACCAGTCTTGCCTGCTATGTCAGTATTACCAGTCACAGGTGAATTATGTGTCAGAAAGAATGGTTCAGTACACTTAGGTCATAATAAATGTGCTACTGTGGTCGAATTCAGTGATCAAGGCCAGTCTACATTCAGAGCTACTCGTCATTCCTACTTCATTTGTGGTCATACCGCATACATACGCTTACCTCTAGATTGGGATGGTACCTGTTATATTGCATTCCTTCTGCCACCTGTTTTCCTAGCCCCTCCTGATTATCATAGAAATACCAATCTAGTAAACAATAGACTCCGAAGAGACCTCCCGATTGTCGATTACACTGAAACGGCATGGGAGCAATACACAGACTTCAATAAAGGTTTCTTTCCCTACTTAGGTGCTGTCTTTAATAGTAAAATGATACGCAAATTAACTAGAACCCTCGAAGCAGTAGTGAATGAAACTACTTTCGCCCTAGGCAACTTAACAGAGGAGCAGTCTGCTATGCGGGTTGTTGTTCTTCAAAATCGTCTTGTCATTGACGTCATCCTAGCAGATAGGGGCGGAGCCTGTAAGGTCATCGGGTCGAGTTGCTGTGTTTTCATTCCAGAAAATGCGCCAACAGTATATAAAGCTATAACCCGTCTTCATAAGATTGCAAGTTTGATACATCAGAATCCAGGCACCTGGACTTGGTCCGGTTGGTTCTGGACAACGTTGACCGCCTGGGGATGGAAGGTCCTATCCTTCCTAGGCATTGCCCTTCTCATAGTATTCAGTTGCTGCCTATGTCTGCAATGTGGGCCAGCGATTTGCGGCCTGTGTGCCACATCATGTATTCCACATTCAAGTTCCCATTCAAAACGCCATAAGAAGAAAGAAGAGCAAATGATGTTACGTGAACAGATTGATTGATTCATGAGGATCGATATATCATGAAGGGTCCGTAGGGGACAAGGAGGGAATGAGGAAATATGAATTTTTATGATCAATTGTGTCCCCTATCTTAGACCCCAACGACTCCGTGTACGCGTTACAAGTACATGTATGTTCCCTCCACTTCCAGCTATGAAGACGCAAATACATTTGCGTCCAACGTTAACATGTCCTCTTTCAGATCCACCATGAATGGGTCAAATATTCCGTTCCTAAGTATGCCTTGCCAACGTCTTTATGTGGTGTACTTTACACGTTTTTCAGCTCTGGCGAAGTAGGCCCTGAATTCTGCCATCGAGCCTTTTCCTGCCTTCTGACTCTGAATGCCTCAGCCCGGGCCTGCATCTGTACCCATAACCTCTGCCTTACTCCCTGCGCGGCTAACGGTGCTTGGTTCAGCCTGTTGCCTGCCAAGACTGTATTCAGCCTTCAAGTTATCTGCTCCGTTCCTCGAAAAATACATTCCTGTCTAGTAGTTCAAGTAAACATCCTTCCAGCTGCAGAGCAAAGGGCCCGGCCTCACTGTCTCCGTGCAAGTAATTCATAGCTCCTGTTACCATGGTAGGCCCATGCCCCCTCGCATCTCATGCAGACACGTAGACGCCTATACACGCACTCACAGTTAGTATAGAATAGCCTCTGCCCGAGAGACCTTTCCTTCCAGATAATATAGTTCCTTAAACACGAGATATTAGATACGATTTGGGATTAGGTTGTTCTGACATCCCAGACTTCTGTCTCCTCATGTAGGGCTAAATGTCAAGTCCCCTTCAACCTCCAGTTACATGTCAATCACACGTCATGCTGCCTGCGCGCGCATCTCTGCCATGTATTTCTGCTGACACTGCAGGATTCTCTTATGGATCCACCCACTTGTGACATCTCCTTAATGACGTTTCTAGTACACGCCTTCATGCACGCCTATTGTAACGCCTTTTCATTACGTATGTGTATCCTTATCTCACCTCTCAGCTGTTACGCCTTCTGCATCTGCCTTTACTGTAATGCATTGACTATATATACTATTAACTGTCAATAAAGTATTGTCTGTCAGTCCCTTCCCGAACCTACGTGGTGACGGAATGGTATGCCACCTTTGGTTCGAACCAAATACCCATTCCTTTTTAAGGAATAAAACCCCTTTTGAAAACCTCAAATATCACGGATTTTGCCTCTTATTTTTTCTGAGTTATTCTTATTGAACTTTACCGCATAAATTCAGTATAGGTAATTTAAATTTACCACAGATGTAGGGGCCACAAAAACGTACGATTGGGTAAATTTACCGAATTGGTAAATTTACCAATTCTGCAAAGTTACCGAATAGGTAAATTTACCGAATCTGTAAATTTACCGATTCGGTAAATAAGAAATGGTAAAAATGACTATTGAGATGTAGGTAACCTCTAAAATTCAGAATTTACATGAAAATCGGTATTTAAGAGTCTGTATTTACCATGGATTCAAATCAGGTGGTAACCAGATGCAGGCTATAAAAAAAGGGCCTAAAATACAACAGTTTGACCAGAATGGTGGCATTCTACGTGATTGCGAGGGGGCTACGGCTACAGGCAGAAGGAGAGAGGGTCTGGAGAAGGGAATAGCAGGTCTACAGGCAGAGAATCACCCTATTCCAACTGACTGAGCCAGAGATCCTACAAAGGTACAGGCTACACCCCCAAACCATCCTGGAGCTGATCAGGGACCTCCACCCACTTTTGGTGCACCCAACCCCAAGGGCGCACGCCATCCCACCCCATGTGCAGGTGCTGTGTAGCCTACACCTGCTTGCCTCTGGGAGTTACCAGAGTGTGGTTGCTGCAGTAGGTGGGGTGTCCCAGAGCTGCCTGTCCCGTTTTTTTAGGAAATTCCTAGAGGCCATGATGCAGAGAATGGAATATTACATCAGCTTCCCTGCAACACACGCAGAACAGCTCAGGACCAAGACAGAGTTTTATCAAATGGCACATTTCTCCAACGTCATTGGCTGTATTGATGGCACCCACATACCAATATGTCCACCTGCTGCCACAGAGTACATTTATAGGAACAGGAAGTCTAACCACACCATAAATGTACAGGTAATCTGTGATGCAAAGTACATCATCACAGACATAGTTGCCAAGTTTCCTGGAAGTACCCACTACTCATACATCTTTCAAAACAGTGGGATCTACACACACCTGACAGCGGGGGAATTTGGCGAAGGATACCTGCTAGGTAAAACACTGTGTGACACTCCCTTGATACATATTGCAGATGTATGTGTATGTGTGCATGTGAGTAATGTCTTTTTCTTTTACAAATAGGGATAGTGCATATGGGGTCCGGTCTTTCATCCTTACTCCCTACCTCAACCCTTCAACCCCCAGCCAGAGGAGATACAACCGGGCACACAAATCTACCAGGAACATTGTGGAGCGCACCTTTGGGCTGTAGAAAAGCAGGTTCCGCTGCCTCCACAAAAGTGGAGGGGCATGCCAGTATACACCAGTCACCTGCTGCAAGATGATTGCAACCTGTGCATGAAGAAGGGCACCGAGGTGGAATTATCTGATTATGAGGACGATGATGACGAACAAGCAGTGCCTGAACCCAACACTGCTGGAGTTGTGACACCAACAGATGGCAGACACAGACGGGAAGAGATCACACGCAACTACTTTTAAGTAAGTAAAGAGACACAGACAGGTGGAGTATGCACCCAAAGTAGTTTAATATTTGTCACTGTGCAGGTGGTCAAAAGCACAAATGTGCAACACAAACGTCATCCAGGCAATAATGGTAGTCCTGGGTCACTTCCCCATTTACTGAACAAGTCATTTACACCCACGCCTACCAGTGCCAGATGTAAGTGGCTGGCTCTCTTCACTGTGCTTTTGGGCAGCTGGCTCACCATGGCGCCTGCTGCTCCTTCGTGTCTCCACAACAAGGGGGCTTGTCATGCTGCGTCTACTTCGGGTTTCCTCACTTTCTGGTGCATCCAGAGCAGCAGTTTGTGCTGTCTGAGAATTAATCAGCACCTCTACAGCACTTGTCAAACTAGCAATGCCCATAGACACCTCATTGCTGTTGTGTGTGAGTCCATCCTGCATGTTAATGCATCTTCTGCATAGCAGGGAAGTGGCTGTGGCCAGGCGGTTAATAGCTTTATTTTGCTGCTGTGCACGCTGCCTCTCCTTGCGCCTAGCTGCCATGGCCCGGTCCAGTTTGGTGCACAGAAGCTGAATCGATTGTGTCATCTCTTTGTTCACATCTACCAGTTCTCTAATGCCCTTCCCTATTCCTTCCATATGTGTGTTTAGGTTCCTCATCTGGCGTTGCACAGACTGGATGGCCTTCCCCTGCATCCTCTGTATTTTGACCATGCTCCCCTCAAGGCCACGGAAGACACTGGGACCCTCAACATGTGCTGGTACAATGCTGTCTGGTACCTCTACGGGCAACCCCTGCAGTGGACTGCTGTGTTGCAAGGCTACCTTCACCTGCCATGGTTTGTGTGTCATCCCCCTCCATATCACCTTCTGATGACTCCATTTGAACTAGTGGGGCAACTACATGCCTCCTGCTCTTTTGTGTCGGAGGCAGTGATGCAGGCAGTTCAGGTGAGGACAATAGCAGAGGGGATCCTGAACGTTCTGGGGACGCGTTCAGTTGTGGAGCCATTTCTGTGTCTTGGGATGGTGGCAGTGTAGTTGGTGCACTTGTGTCCTCTGTGACATTCCATGCACTTGGTCCTGGATCATGGCTGTCATCCCTCTCTGGTGCCGTGCCTTCTGTATCCCTGGTGTGCTTGCGAGATGTCTCGCCTGTGGACATATAAACGAACATTACCTCAGTGCTACTGCCTCACAACCACTACAATTCAATTTTTCGCACTTAGACACTTTACATGTTGCCTGCGCTTCATTATGTCTGACATGATTTGCCTGACTTTTTGCTTGCTGTGCTGAATGACATGGTCTTTCATTTACTGACTACATGTCCCATGATGCATTGCTCATGTATAGTGCAGCCTCTACTGGACTGGGGTTAACTAAGCCACATGGGGAAAAGGGAAGGCTGATGGGGTGGGGGTGATTGCTGTGCATGCATCTTACCTTTTTTTTTTTGCAGCTCTGGCTGAGCTGTCTGCATCTCCCAGTCCACAGACGCTCTCAGGTTCAATGGTGGACCCCACCAGCTCCTCCAGGTCAGTCAGGGGGGGTGCACGGTTCTTCCCTCCTCCAGTTTTGTTTGCCTGTTTGTGGATTTCAGAGAGTTTTTTCTTGGTCAGGCTCCTGAGGTCATACCACTCTTCTTCAGGTCCTCTATGTCCCTTGAAGTCACTCCAACAGCAATAACCTTTGTTTGAATGTGCAGCCAAATCTTTCTCTTAGCAGATTCAGGCACAGTCAGGGACAGCTTGCCAAATCAATTCTGGTGTTCCCTCACCACCTCCTCCACAAGGACCTGTAGCTCCATGGAGCTGAATTTTATCTTCCTCTTCCTCTCTAGCTGCTCTTTTTCACTGCTGCTTGCCATTTTCACAATTTAAAACTGCAAAACTCTTTCTGTGGCTCCTGCACTCAGCTCAGCTCCAACTGCCTCTCCAGAACCTTCTAATTACTTGCAGCTGCCTGTGTAGCCACTTCCTGGTAGGGAGGGGGAGGGTGGTAGCACCTGATTGGCTGCCTGATTCAGTTTCAGTTTTACTTGCTTTCCGATTCGGTATTTACTGAATCGGTATTTACTGAATTGGTATTTCCCATTCATTCCTATGGGCCAAAGAGCCCATAGGAATGAATGGGAAATACCGATTCAGTAAATTCCAAATGACAGCTACCGAATTTTACCGAATCAGTAAAAAATACCAATTTTTTACCTACATAGCATTTACCAATTCTAAAATACCGAATCAGTAAAATTCTGTATTTTAGAGTCGGTAAATTACATTTATCTACATCGGGCCCTAAGTCAAGGTGCTGGGTTCAAAGTGGTTGGAGCCTTTTCTGTTCTTGAATTTCTGATCAGGAGGCAGGCCTCCTAGCCCTTAGAAAACTCTGGTGATCATGGGTTCAAGATGCATGCCTAGTTCTTTTCACTCGGGCAGCAGAGAAGCAAAGATTAGCAGTTCTTCTTGCAGAGCAGCACAGGGTACTTCTGAGTCTTCCACAGGCCTAGTGGGGTACTGAGGAGTTGGGTCCAAGGGTCCAATAATTATACCTGATGCCCACTTTGAAGTAGGAGAAGGTTTTGGAGAATTCCAACCCCAGAGGTGCGTGGAATCTTCGAAACCTGGGCGGAGTTCAAGTAGCCGCTCTACAAAAGGCTACTCGAAGCGGCACAAAAACTCTGCAACGCTATGCGGAATTACGCGAGCATGCAGAGTTGCTTGTTTTTGCATGCTCGCGTGTGCTCGCAAGATGGTTTTGACGTTCGGAATTGCGGATTGTGCGTTGGGGAAATATCACGCAAACTTAACCACGTGGTCACCAATGGACCCGGCCATTTTGTCTTCCTACTCTTTGCATGGTTCTGGGGCCTGATTCTCATCCCTCTTTAATCTTTTCATTCCTTTGTTTTTTAACACAGTTTTTCTGATCTTTTTGATTTATTATTGATCACTCTCTGTCCCTAAGTGTATATTTTGTATTTTATTTCTACTTTGATTGCGTTTTTTGACTTTTTTCTACTGTTTTACATCACTTGCCTTTTTACTTTCCTAATTCTTCTCCTGATTATTTTTTATTCTTACGTTTTCTTTTCTGCCCCCACCCACCCACAACCATGGCTAAGGCTACCTTCGGCTCATCTAAGTCTATGGGAAAGTAGAAGGCACCTGCACCCAAGTGCCGCCTTCCTTGCAGCAGAGTGCGTCCGGAAGGGGTGCAGGCCTGGTTACTTTTTACTGAGGCGGAGGTGGCCGCCAAAGTTTTTTTTGTTCAACCCCACCTCCCCTTGACCTTGGCAGCAGGCAGCAGGCCTGGCTCCGGGTACTCTACCCAGGAGCATCACCGCCAGTGGGTGAGGGTGCGCCGGGCAGTGTTTCACTCCTCTGGGGTCTGGTGCACCCATTATCAGCTGACCTAACAGTGGTCAGACATCTTGGACCAGGAGCAGGACCTGCTAGGTGTTGAGGTCATGTGGCTTGGTGAGTAGCTAAAAGTAGCAGTATTGTGTGTTCTGTAGACTGTGTGTTACTGTTATTGCAAACATCATTTTTTTCCGAATAGCAAGAATTTGGCTGCTTACATTGCAGGTACATTACGTTTACAAATCTTCTGTGATTGTTATCCTTCTAGACACAGATGATCGGTGCTACTAATCTTACTTGTTTGCAACTTTGCGCTCGCTTGGGCTGATTATGTAAGAGAGTTTTTACTTTAGAGAACTAAAGTTAGGTAATGCTAGAGAGACTCTAGTCCTTCCTTTGTTCTACTGTCACTAAAATAGTGGTGGATTGATAGGTAGTTTAGTTACTTAGTTGGTAATTTGTTTGCGGTCTGCGTGACACATCCTTTGTCACGTCACATGCTGCTGAGTACAGCTTACTCCAGTCCTTTGTAGTACCTTTTGTAGTTTGTTATTGAGTGAGTAATAGGCTTAGCAGAACATCAGCAGCAACCAACCAACAATTTGGTGTATTAAAAAATGTATGCATGCGTCCTCGATCTATGCATTTTGACTCGAGGACTAAAATAAATGGAAATGCAGACTTAGTGAACAATTGGCCCATCTGGAATGGGTGGGCTAGGTCAGGTGGTACTTAGGCTTAGGATTCTGGAATCAGAATGGAACACTGGACGGGTGTTCATAAATATTCACTAGATGGTCCAGGAATCCCGTGATACTACTAGTCGATCAGATTAGATAGGTCAATTGTATTGCAATTGTTTCCAAAAATGTTTTTTGAGCAGTTTTACATTTTTTTTATTTGTTTCACACCAATCATCAATGTTTGTCTCTTTCTTTATCATATCTTACATGATCAGCACCCAGGGGCAAGACGACTGTGTCAGAGTCGGCGGGAGCTGGCCAAGATGCCTCCCAGGGTCAGGACCGCTCTTCTAGGGAGTGCTCTGCTACTGGGCCCAGTAGGTCCTCCTATTGTTAATATTAATAATTATATTTCCCTAACTTTTACTGCACCGTCTTTTTTTTACCAAACTATTATTTATGCTTCCTAATTCTATTTTTTACCAAATCTTCTTCGATCTAGACTATCTGTGAGAAGTTGGCCTGGAATATGATGTACACTAGTTCTAGTGGGCACCTTGTACCAGTCTAATCGACCCTTATTTATGGTGGTTGTAAAGTCAACCTTATAGAAAGCTATCCTAGTGATAGCATGAACCAGCAGTCTTCAGGCTAAGACTTCAGTAGGCGAGATAAGCAAGTTGTTTTACCATATATAATCCCTTGAATACCAAATGAAAGGACAACACACAAGGTATATATCAAATATATATGTATTTAATCTAAACATAGCCCCTCTGCACTCTTTATGAGGTCAGAGAAACAAATACAATACAAGTCACACAGTTAATATACAATAAGTTGCACAGTATACGTTATGCCCTAGGGGCCTCACAAACCATATACTAAGAAAGTGGTATAAGTACCACGTGAGAGCTAGAAAGCAGGCTTAGGGCCTGTAGAATCACTGGGGCTACACTAAACATCCAAAGGTTAGGAATTAGGAGACCCACGGGAGCCGCGTGCAGTGTCTAAACACAGGTGCGGGTTCCCCTTGACTTTCTATGGAGTTCGTAAAAGATACAAAGTTACAATTTAGGGACACTTCTGGATGGACTAGGATGGAACCCTTTTAACTAGGACACTTCAAGAGTCAAGACCCATGGGAGCACCGGAGTACTCGTTTTACCTCACCCCGGGAAGCCGGGTGCATAGGTGCCTTTTCGTGTCGGGTTTCATCGTCGTTTTCTATGGAGAGCTACAAAGAAGTGCTGCAGGCGAACAGAAGAAAAGTGTCCGGGTGGACCCAAGGGTGGATCGGAGATGTGAAGAACCTGAAAGCAGAGGGTACAGAGTCTGGGTCACTGGCCAGTGACCAGGAAGGTACCAGGAATGAACCAGGCGATGTTGGGTGTTTTAAGGTGAAGAAGGTGAGTTTGTCTCTTCAGCCACGAGGTCCAGGAGGCATCGATGATGACCAGGAGCTGGATTCGAGCTGTCCCACAATGGATCTAGATGACTCCAGCATTGGCATCCAGATTGGACCGTACAAGCCTTGGTAACCGCAACCCATGCAGGATGTCAAGATTGGCTCTGGAGCAGACCAGCAAGGTTTGTGGCGCTACTCTTTTTTAGGGAAGCTGGAACAGGCCTGGAGCAACCAGGATCACAAGTTAGATTCAAGATGGCATATTCAGGGGGCTCACTAGCCAACAGACAAGGAGCCAGGAAGATGTGTCAGGCACAAATGTAAAGGCAGGGCCCACGGGACACACGCGGGGTGTGGGGCCTGAGCTTCGGTTCAAATGATGCTCAGAGCTGGGGCTTCTCATACCCCAATGCACAACTTACTGAGGCTTCGAAAGGAGTGCAGGTAGCAAAATGCAGGATGTCCAAGATGTCTGGTCCCACATCTCTCGTGTCTGCCATAGGTCTCAGCTTTGCTGTGGATGTGGGTCGGGGTCAGAGAAGTCTGGAAGTCCAGTTTTTGAGTTGCAGAGTCTTCGGGTTCCGGCGGGAGCCTTGAAACTGCAGACCGGCAAATTTGCTGTTGGTGCCTGTTTGCACAGGGTGGTCAATCCTTGACCACAAGGGAGATGTCTTCCATCTTCCAGTCAGAATGGAATGTCGAAGGTCCAAGATATGTCTTACAAAGATTTGTCCAGGATAATCCAAAGTCCTGGGGACACAGCTCCTATACTTTTACTAAGAATGGGGCTGGATTACCTGACTAGGTCCCTCCTATGGGCGGACCTGAGAAGGGAGTGGTTACACCCCTTTCCCTTTGTCCAGTTTCGCGCCAGAGCTGGGGCTGGACTGCCCCAGCAACTGGTTTGAACCGGGTTATGCATGGAGCACCTTGTCTGCCCCAGGCAGTGTCTAAATGCATTCACTGAATGCAGCCCTCCCTGCCCCAATACATAAAACCCCTGTCTGGGGAGGTGCTGGCACCTCCCTGGACAGGAAACCTATTGTCCAGGCCGCCCTTGCTGGAGTTTCCCCCAGCAACAGGAGGTCAGACTCCTGTCTGTGGCAGCAGCATCCATGTTGTGATGTTGAGGCTCTATTTAACTTTAACCGGGTAAAGCAGTAACTTACATGTCTTTTCTCTCTAGAAGGATGGAATGCTACCCCGCAACCAGAATTGGCGGGGGTAGTATTCTAAAGTGTTTTACACCTTACTCGACATGTTTTGATAAAGCCAAACCAAAGTTAGCATTAACCGCGAGGATTATAATGCACTTAAGAGTATATGGTATGGCTATATCATAGAACAGCTATAAGGAGATGGTTCCGAAAGCTGCAGAGGGGCTCAGCTCATGCTAGGGCACCCTCTCACATAAAACCAAGCACTCTGCCTCCAGGATTGTCGAGGCCTACCATTGGAGTGGCTTGTAGGTGTATATGTGTCTATATAGAAAGGTAGATATAGGTATACCATATCTAAGTAAGGGGTAATTACACCACCTTACCCAGGCTGTGTGAACAGACATGTGGTGTCAGTATAGAAGGCAAACCAGGGGTGACACAATACATGCTGCAGCCCCTGATAGGCCTAGGGGTCACCTACGCCCTGGGTACCTAGGGTACACTATACAGGGGCTCACAAGGGTGACCCAGTAACCAATCTGGTATGTACCTAAAGTACATGGAGTCCATTTTATTGAGAAAGCAGATAGCCTGGAGCCCTGAATAGCAGGGTCCCAGGCCAACTAAGTCGAAAAACAGCAAAACACCAGAAAAAAAGTTGGGGTAACCATATAGCCAGATTCCACCTTCCTACACTATCTGTTTCAAAATTGTTGTTATCCCTGCCTCTGCTCTAATTCTCTGCTACTACTATTAGTCTGCCTGTAGCTAAGCTTGCCCAGTTGGCCACTCTTTATTTGAAAGGTTTTAAAACTCAGATTCACCAATAGCTCTAGCCACTGAGTCCAGTCCTTTGGGTTGTCCTCTTCTAATCTTCTTAATCTTGAGAGGCTTTTCGACAATTCCCACCCAAAAAATGCCCAACCAGATATTTTACTTTTTTTGATAGGATAGGCATACTATTTGTAGTGTCTACTCTACTCCTCTCTAGTACCCGATTTGTACTAGTGATGTATGCGGTATATGATATGTATGTATTTTAACTTTTTTTTCAATCTTTCTAGTGAAAAAGAGTAAATAGGGGGAAGTGTATAAGGCTTCTAAAAAATGTGTAATTTATTTTTGTAGGCATACCAACCGCCAGGGCCAGCGGCGAAGGCGACGCCAGTAAGGAGGGAGCAGAAGATGCTGCAGCAGCAGTGGCAGGCGGTGGTAAGTTATATTCCTTACTTATTGACATTACAATCGCTGCAAAGGTGTACACTGTACTGATGAGAGAGGCTAAGGAGCCCATTAGGATGGCGGGCGGATGGCCCCCGCCAGGCTGAGGGTAGCCACCGCCGGCCTGGTGGGGGCAATCCGCCCACCATCCTCACTGAAATGACCCCCCGCCATATTAGGATGGCTGGGGGGTCCACAGCGGATGGTCTTTCCGTCCGCCGCTTTTCCGCCCCGGTCGCCTTGCGACCGGGGCAGAAAAGGTTTAATATGGTGGCAGTGTCTGTTTGACACCGCCAGCCATATTAGTATGGGCCCAAACTGATGCCTTCCGCCACGGAAAGGCAGGTGGTCTTCACTTTGGGTGCCCCCTGCGGGCCCCCGGAGTGAAGGCGAGGTGGGGGTGCACACGGGGGGTACCTGTGGTACCCCACAGCATTTGCATACACAAAGCGGCAGGCACTGTGCGGTGCCTGCGGCTTTGTGTATGCAAATGCATACATGCATTTTTAGCATTGTGACGGGCGGTGCTGAGAGCACCTCCCACCACAATGCTAAAAATGCTAAAAATGCAAGATGCGCCTGCCACTTTGGCGGGCGCATCCTAATACCCCCATGGGACCCCCGCCCTTATGGCGGGTGGTCCCAATCCCCGGGAGAATCCGCCCGCCATCCTAATGACCCCCTAAGTTGTTGTAAACAACGGTTGAAGAGGAAGACACCTTTTACTTAGCATTAGAGCAATAGCTGTAGCGACGGGAGAAGTTGAGTAACTAATGGCCTCTTCTATCTGACTTCAACTCAGCTGGGAAAGAGTCAGATGACCTTGATGGATGGGTTGAACAAAAAGAGAAAGATGGATCGAAGGGTGAAGGACAGATGGGATGTAATATATATGACTGGCAGAGAAGGATACGTGGGATGCATAGGTGCCTGAAAGGAATAAGATGCATGGGTGGTTGAAGGATGGGTAGAAGGTGAAAGAAAAGATAGCTGCCATGGTGGGTGAAACTCTATGGGTGATAGCAAGAATCCTTAGGGGTGTTTCCTGGGTCAAACTCAAAGGCAAGCTAGGAAGGAAGGACGCATGGGTGGTGGTTTAAAAATGTTTGTTGTTAGTTAAACAAACTAAGGTTTGTTGCGAGATTAAGTGGAATGATAGATATGTTTACTTTGAATGGATGGATGCCTGAATGGTATTCAATCATCAGAGCATAGGTGGAGACTGTCACTGGATGAAGAGTCTTTGAAGATAATGTAAAAGAAAAATACACTGTGCCAGAGTAGCAAAGCCAAGGAGAAGTATAAGGCTATAAGAGCAATGCAATGATTGATAAAAGGAAAAATCGCTGGGAAGAGAAATACAGGACTGGTATTTTGCAAGGTTTTTTATTCAAAGTTAAATTTTCAGAATACTCCCTTGACTCACAGTAGTTTGCAAGCACAGCATATATATTGTATATGTATGTTGTTATCAAGCGCCTCCCTCCGACTCCAAGGCCCACTCCCTACCTATGTTAATTTATTTAGACTGTGTCAGCCTGCCATGCGTGGCCTATCGGCTGCATGGTTACACAATCAATCGAAACAAAGTACCTGATCGTCCCATATATAATCAATGATCATTTGGATCAGATATCATCTGCCTTGTTGTAGTAGTCAGTGCAGGGCGAAAGAGAAATTGAGCAGTTGCCATTCTTTTTTTCTCTCTTCATTTGCCTTGTTACCACCCTACATCTAACGATTCCGGCCTGTGTAATCAACCCACATTTTGCTGGAAAAGGGGATAAAACATTGTGCGTGGAGAACCCCCCAGAGAGCTAGACGTAATCATATTCTACTGGGCGACCTTCTTCCACAGACAACCGGAGACCCAGTCCCTTATCCTCCTGCATACACAGGGAAGGAAATGTAACCAGCCGAGGCAGATGAAGGCCTAATCATTGGATTGATTTTTTTCTGAATACCCCAACTTTCAACCACACCAGGACAAGAAAGGAGTCCACAATTCATATCTCTTTTCCATCCGATCCGAATTAACCAACTTTGCAATACATTTAATCGATTGTATCCAGCCACCCTCCATTGGGGAGGCTGAAGAGACCCATAATTTACATGACTCTCTGCCAGCCAACAGTACAGCATAAAATACCAGCTTTGCACTGTCTTTCATAATTATACCTTGCAGATCTAGCCTTCCAAATATAACCAGTTCAACGCTTACCTTGATCTGCAGATTTAAAGCACTCGACAGGCAATTACTCATGGCCTCCCAGAAAGACTATCTTCAGGCAATGCAGAAACATGTGTAGATCATCTTCGTTTGGACTGCCACACTTAGGACATGCCACCAGGCCTCTTGAGCCAAATTTAGACAACCTCCATGGAGTCCAATAGGCCCTCTGCAATGTAAAACAATGATTCCTCCTCAGATATGCAGGTTTGACTGTTTTGTAAAGCATAGACATTGATACTTGCCATTGGTCTTCCATCGCAGTCTCTGGCAAGCATCTTCCCCACAGATCTTCCGGTAAAGTGAACGCACCATCCTCCGTCTCTAGCATCAGCCAATATTTTAGTGCAATTTCTTTTTTAAACAGGACACTGGACACAAGGTTTTCCTCCAATTCATACCGTCCTCCTATCATTTCCCCTAACGCCAAATACCAACTCTGAATCTGGAGGTATTGTAATCTTGAAAACCTCGAACCCAGCTCCTGCTCGCATCAACCCCACAAAATTAAATGGCCCTCTGGAAATAACTGCTTCCACCTTAAAATACCCGCCTCCTTTAAGGGTCTAGCCAGTAAATTTTAGTCCAAGACGGAGATCCAGTTGCATCCCAAATCGGAGCCAACTGACTAAAAAACTGAATCTTTAAGGACATTCTGATTCTATAACAAGTTTTTGCCATGCCCTTTAGAACTTTTAATCTGACTTTCGTGGATTATTTCGGATCGGCATACTTAAACATAAACCCACTTTCTGCTCCTTTTTCTTTCCTCAACATTTCCTTAAACATCTTGCCTATCTCTGTGTTTGTAGGGGTACCCAATAACATCCTTACATTCTTCAAAAGAAATGCCCACAAATAAAACAAGTCTGAAAGAGCTAAACCCCCCTTCACCAGCCTCCTTCTAAGCTTTTTCCAAGCTAGTTGTGGCCCTTTTGATGCCCAGATGAAAGAGCTGATTTCACCTTGCAATTTTAGAAATCATTCTTTCCTAAAGGCTAAGGGGAATGTTTCAAACAGAAAAGTTAAGTTCGGAAGAACCACCATCTTCACCAAATTTACTCGTCCAAATAGTGTAAGTGGCAGATGGATCCAGCCTTGTAAACTAGCCCTAATTTCCTTTTTAACCATATCAAAATTTGCCTTAGTAAGTTCTGCAATGCTCTGGCAAATTATGACTCGTAAGTGTCTCATTTCTCTTTTATAATCGATGCCTTCTGTCTCCATATTCCACGCCATAACTTCTGTTTTCTGCTTATTAAAGTCGTACCCCGAAATTTTACAAAACAAATTTGTTATATTTAAAAGACAACTAATGGTTTGTTGTAAATTGATTGTATAGAATACAATATCATCAGCATAAAGCCTGATTTTCATGTTCTATGTTAGAATTTAAAAGGCAGTATACCTTCACAGCTCCCTATTTTCCTAGCCAGTGGCTCAATATAAAGATCAAACAAGAGTGGGGACAAGGGGCACCCTTTCCTTTTTACCCCTCATAATCCACACCTGCTAAGTCACTACCCCATTAACCTGCACTATAGCTACCGGAGGAGTATATATACCTTTTTAATATTCCTCAAAAACTTTCACCCAAATTAAGATGTTTGACCAGGGTCTGCAGATATACCCAGTTGACACGATCAAATGCTTTGGCAGCATCTAATGCTATTACTGCCAACGGAAGATCGTAAGCCGTAGCAATGTCTATAGAACCAATAAGAGAAAATGTCAGCTCGTTCAAAGCTTTTCCTCTGATAAAACCCTTCTGATCATCGTGGACCATATGCAACATAACCCCATTTAACCTCCCTGCGATAATCTTTGCAAACCGCTTGTACTCCGCGTTTAAAAGAGAAATGGGCCTATATGAGTCAACATTTTTTAATGACTTTCCAGGCTTGGGAATCAAAGTTATATTGGTTTCTTTCCAAGGATCGGGCATAGCAGAGCCTGAAAATAAGATGGCATTAAAGAGTTGCCTCATAGCAGGTATTATGGCGCTGGCCAAATTTCTATAAACCTCCACCGGAAGGCCATCTGGCCCTGGAGCTTTTCCCTTTCTGCCCCCTCTGATAACTTCCACCAACTCCTCAGCAGAGATCTCCCTGTTCAACACCTCCATCACCTCTTCCGATAATGTCTCCATATGCTTCAACCAGATCATCTCTTCCTTCTCTGTAACTACCAGATCTTCTTTTTATACACTCCCAAAATGTCTATAAAATGCTGATGCGATTCCCCTACTATCACTGACGACCACACCTGAATCTTCACAACTGATTTCTTTAATCAAACTCCTGACCTGATCGCTCTTTGCCTTCCAGGCTAGCAGCTTGCTACAGCCCTCGCCATATTCAAAATGCGCTAGCTAGCTAAATTCCCATTTCTCCTTGACTCTATCTCTCAGGTCTCCTGATAAACTCACTTTTAAGTTTAATATTTTGTTCATCTCCTTTTCCTTACCTTCATGGCTCCCTGAAGTTATTAAAACCGCTTCCAACCTCTGAATCTGTTCTTCGAACTCCAAAACCTTTCAATGATACATTTGCCTATTTCCTGCTGCTGAGGCACCTAATCTGCCTCTTAAATAAGCTTTATAGGCATCCCATACAACTCCGATCTTGGCTGAACCTTGGTTCTTCTAAAAAAATTCCTCAATTTCCTCTTTCAAGATCTCCACCGTCTCGACTTCAAACAAAATTGTAGAAATCCAGCCTCCATATTGAACTCGTAATCCCCTCTCCTACCCTCATCCGAAGAAGGATAGCAGAATGGTCTGATAAGTCAACCCCAATATGTTCAATCTCCAAAACACAGATCTTCAC
Organism: Lissotriton vulgaris; assembly: GCF_964263255.1. Lineage (NCBI taxonomy): Eukaryota > Metazoa > Chordata > Amphibia > Caudata > Salamandridae > Lissotriton > Lissotriton vulgaris. The sequence continues at coordinate 1,165,943,687 of NC_141696.1, forward strand.
AGCTCGGTCCACCCAAAAATAATCTATCAGTTGCCCTTGATGTAACAGAGAGAATGGCCACCCATAATAGAAAAATACTATGATTGTGAAGTCAGCTTCCCCACCTGCAGACAGTAGTAAATAAAAATAACGTGACGTTAGTCTGCGTCACAAGTATGTTTGTCTTGGACGCAAGCTGACTGAGCTGGCATGCCTGCTACAACAAGGTACCTAACTTTGCTAAACAAGTGAGAAGAAGAAGACTGGTGTACTTTAGTCCATAGTGCTAGTATAATACCTGAAACTCCCATAAATGTTATAGGCAGAGGAAGTGGGAGGATACCACACATGTTATGTACTGTGCATGCTATTGCTACTGTGCCACTATGTGTATAATTAATTTGTCTTACTGTTTTGCTAAGAGTATATTGGTTACAATAGTCTTTTTTCTTTATCGATATAGCTGCTCCTTCCAACCAAAAAAAAACAGACCAGAAGGAGTTGCTAGCCATGCCCCGGCGCCAGAAGCTGGAGGACATCTGCACAGAATATCGGCGGCTGGTGGCTCTGGTGGAAGAAGAGGAGGAGGCGGCAGCAGCTGCAGCCTCCTCCAATACCCCAGCCCCAGCCAGGCCCCTCCAGTGGTAAGGCGCCGCGGTCTGGCAGCCTCCCACTGCACTTCATCCAGCACTTCTGCCCCCTGTGGATGCAATTGTCGAGCATTCAAGCCTGCATGCTCCTACGAATGACGCCTAGAGGAGCAGATGAATTAGGTCCTAGCGGGTAACAAGCTAGCTTGCCGATAAGAGATCCCGTTGGATTGCCCCTTTTTAATTCTTTTTTGGTGGGTAGGCATTGGGCGTACATAGGGGAAAAGGTGGGGTTTATATTTATGGAGAGTTTTTGAATTCAATTGGTTGGGGTTAGGGAGAGGGGTTGGTCAGGTATTGTGGGATTTATTACATTAGTTTATTTTGTTAGGGGATTAAATTATCTGTATACTTAAACTTTACATACGTTGTAAATGTTTTATGGGGGTTACTCTTTTATGTCACACAGGGCCAGATGTAGGTAAATCCATTTTACCGATTCTAAAATACCGAATTTTATCGATTCGGTATTTCAGAATCGGTAAATGGAATGTAGGAAAAACATTGGTAATTTTTACAGATTCGGTAAAATTCGGTATCGGAGAATCGGCATTTACCGAATCGGTATTTACCGAATCGGTATTTACCGAATTGGTATTCCCCAATCATTCCTATGGGCCTTTTTGGCCATAGGATTGAATGGGAAATATCGATTCGGTAAATACCGATTCGGTATATACCGAATCGGGAAAAAAAACAAAAGTGAAACCTATGAAGGCAGCCAATCAGGTACAAACACACTCCCCCTCCCTACCAGGAAGTGGCTACCCAGGCAGCTGCAACTAATTAGAAGGTTCTGGAGAGGCAGTCAGAGCTGAGCAGAGTCACAGAGCAGCAGTGAGAGTTTTTTGTAACTTTACAAACTGAAAAATGGCAAGCAGCAGTGAAAGCCAAAAGTCAGACAGGAAGAGGAAAATAAAGTTTAGCAGCATGGAGCTGCAGGTACTTGTGGAGGAGGTAGTGAGGGTGCACACCAAACTTTTTGGCAGGCAATCCCTCACTGTTGCTGAGTCTGCCAAAAGAAAAATCTGTCTGGCAATTGTTGAGAAAGTGAATGCTGTGGGAGTCACAACCAGGAGCACTGAGGACCTTAAAAAAGATTCTATGACCTCAGGAGCCTCACCAAGAGGAAAATGGCTGAAATCCACAAGCAGGCAGGACTAACCGGTGGAGGCAGGAACACAGCGCCCCCCCTGACTGACCTGGAGGAGTTGGTGGCCTCAACCATTGAGGCAGACAGCGTCTGCGGACTGGGAGATGTGGACAGCTCAGCCAGAGCTGCAACAAAAAAAGGTAAGACGCATGCGCAGCATGACACCCATACCAACCTGCTTCCCTTTACCCTTTGTGGACAAGCAAACCCCAGTCCAGTACTGCTAGCACCATACAGGAGCAATGCATTATGGGAAATGTAGTCAGCAAATGTAAGACCATGTGTAACAGCGCAGACATCAGCAAGTTAGTGAAATGATTGCAGATAAATGAAAGTGAAATGTGTAAATCATTTATTGTAGTGACCGTGACACAGTAGCACTCAGTTAATATACGCTCATTTATACCTAGGGGCCAAATCACGCAGTCGACCCACTGACACAGAAGGGACTGCACCAGAGAGGGAGGAGAGTGAGGAAGCAGGTCCAAGCCGAGTGCAAGTCTCGCAGGACAAAGGTGACACAACTGGCATGCCCCTGGAAGATGACACTGTACTGACCACAGAGTTGCTGCACTCCCCACAGCTTTCCCAATCCCCTCACTTGCAATTCTCACCAGAAAGTTCACCATCTCTGCTCCAGTCCACTCCTGTAACCCCACCAGCCAGGAGGCGTGTCGTGGCCCCACTACCATCAATGGAGGCAGCAGAGGGTGAGGGGGAGGCTGAAGACACCGTGGATGCGAGTTCAGCAGCACTGCAGTCCACAAATGAGATGGGCTCTTCTCGCAGAAAACAACGCAGACTCAGCAGTGCAGGTGGACGTGGTGAGGGCACTGTGTTCCATGGGCTGGAGGGGAGCATGGTGCGCATTCAAAGGATGCAGGACAAATCAATACAAGCCTGCCAACGCCAAGTCAGAGCCCTGAATGTGCACATAGGAGACATAGGGAAGGGCATGAGAGATATAGTGAAGGCGAATAAAGAAGTTGCCAAAACAAATAGGGAAATTGCAGCAGGGATGCAGCAGATGAGCCAATCAGTTACGCAGCTATGCTCTAAACTTGACAGTGTGTCACACACATGGCGCAGGGATGTCCGTGCCCAGAATTCGGCCATCAATCGCCTGGCCACTGCCACATCCCTGCTATGCAGGAGAGGCATAAATATGCAGGAGGCATTGACGCAGAATACAACTGAGGTCACCAGGGGCATTGCCAGAATGACCAGTGCTCTAGAGGCAATGTTGATATCCCACACAGCACAGAATCCTACCCTGGACGTGGCAGAGGGTAAAGACACGAGTAGCCGGAGCAGCATAGCAAGCTCTAATGTGGAGACACGGAGGAGTACCAGGCGCTAAGCTGAGGCTGCAGGGCACGCTGAACAAAGCGAACAACATCCAAGTGGCTCAGGGAAGCGCAGGCGCAAGTGACATTGCCGTTCATGGGTGAAGTAACCCGGGACATACAGTGCCCACGTGTATATTTTTTTGTTGCACTTACGTGCTTAAATGTTGTGGCACCATTAAAACACGTTGGTCCCATACACAACCTGTCTGTGTCTCATTACTTACTCAGAAATAGTTGCGTGTAATCTCCTCACGCCTGTATCTGCCATCACTTGGTGTTGACACTCCAGCAGGTTGTGGTTCAGGCACAGCAACCTCGTCGTCATGATCCTCAAAGTCTGACAACTCCACCTCTGTGCCCTTCTTCACGGCAAGGTTGTGCAACATGGCACTGGCAGCAATGATTTTACAGCAGGTGATGGGGTATACTGCCGGGCACCTGCACTCTTATACAGGCCCCTGAACCTGCTCTTCCATATACCAAAGGTACGCTCCACAATATTTCTTGTGCTCTTGTGGGTCCTGTTATATCTCTTTTGGCTGGGTGTTGAGGAGTTGAGTTAGGGGGTGAGGACTCACATGCATACATGTACTTCTTTCTGCAATAAGTGTTAATGGGGTCGCACACTGTGTCTTACCTAGCAGGTATCCTTCACCAAATTCCCCTGCTGTCAGCCATGCATAGATACCGCTGTTTTGAGATATGAAGGAGTCGTGGGTACTCCCAGGAAATTTTGCCACAAGGTCAGTGATGGCGCACTTGACATTGCAGATCACATGCACATTGATGGTGTGGGTGGACTTTCTATTCCTATATATGTATTCGGTGGCAGCAGGAGGACAAATGTGAATGTGGGTGCCATCAATGCAGCCAATGATATTTGGGAAATGCGCCATCAGATAAAAGTCAGTTTTTGTTTGGAGCAGTTCAGCATGGGTTACAGGGAAAGTTATATACTGGTCCATTCTCTGTACCATGGCGTCAAGGAATTTGTGGAAAAAGCGTGACAGACTGCTCTGGGTCACCCCACCTACCGTAGCAACCACACTCTGGAAACTCCCTAACGCAAGCAGGTGTTGGCTGCACAGCACCTGCACATGGGGTGGAATGGCGTGCGCACTTGGGGTAGTGTGCTCCAACAGTGGGTGGAGGTCCCTGATGAGGTCCAAGATGGTGTCTGAGTCCAACCTGTACCTCTGGAGAATCTCTGGCTCTGTGAGCATGAACAAGGTGATCCTCTGTCTGTAGACCTGCTCCTGTCTCAGTCATTCCCTCTCTCCTTCCTCCTGTAGCCGTAGCTGCCTCGCAATGACATAGAATGCCGCCATTGCGAAAAAAGTATTGCATTTTGGGTCCTTTTTTATAGGCTGCACCTGGTTACCACCTGATTTCAATCCATGGTAAATACAGACTCTTAAATACCGAATTTCAAGCAAATTCGGTATTTAAGAGCTTACCTACATCTCAATATTACATTTTACCACTTCTTATTTACCGAATCGGTATATTTACCAATTCAGTAAATTCACCGAATCGGTAAAATTACTGATTCGGTAAATTTACAGATTCGAAAACTGTTGCGATTTGGTAAAATTACCGAATCGGTAAATGTACCGATTCGGACGATTTTCAGTCCCCTACATCCCAAAAGCACAATACCGGTCGGAAACGGCCAAAAATCGGTATTTTTGTCCATTTCCGACCGGTATTGGGCTACCTACATCTGGCCCACAGTTTCCTTTGCTGCTGCAGGGCCGCAGCCAGTTTTTGATTGAAATAATCTGCCGATTTTATAACACATGAACAGATTGATGCAGTACTCTCACTGAGTGACTTGTCCTACTCGTACTGTCAGTCTCTCCTCCTAGTCTATGAAGCGTGCAACTGGACTCGGAAAGGTGCGGATATGTGAATTAATGAATTCATTTCCATTATTAATTATGCCTCCCCCAACCTTCTTCTCTTACCTGTGATTGATGTTTAAACTTAGGCACAGCGATGGCTGCATGGTGATGATGGTTTGGTTTCCCAAGATGCCATGGTAGAGGTGGTAGTAGTAGACCCTGGCAGTAGCATTTGCAAAAAAAGAAAATGAGACCATCAGTCGCCTGAGGGAGACTCTGGAAGGAGTAGTAGAATGAAGTACAGTACAGTACACCAGAAGAAGACTGCCAAACAAGAAACCAAAATAATGATTAGCAATGCTAAAGTAAACTAATATATAATGGTGTATGGAGAGATAGCCTAGTACAACAAGTAACAGTTATAAACTGTAGTTGACTCAAATCACTCGACAGACATATGAAGTGGACAAGCGTAACCTTTAGTGCTGCACTAATGATGAATCCAATTGATGCTGCCAATTAATTATAATTTATGATGGATTATGTTCCTTTGGCAAAAAAAATTGATTTGCAAATACTGAGCATGGGTGGGCAAGCAAAAGAAGATCCTCGCCCTGCCTTGTTGAAATTGAATTGGTGTTGCTTTCACCACATACACCCCAGCAAGTGTGTGATCAATTATTGGTGTAAATGTAATTTAGTCACACATCAATATAAATCACACAGCCTGGGGGAAGAGGGTTAGGGTTTGATGAATGGTTGGGAAGGGGTATTTGAGGGAAAAGTTTGACAAAGACAAACACTACACATGGAAAACACAACACACGCAATCTTGGCAGACAACCATCATATTCATAAATCTGTTAAGGGAGAAAAAGGAAATGCATGCATGATGATAACTTGATGGTTATTGAATAATGATAAGTAGTACATACTAACTAGACTAGTAGACAGTACAGGGCAGCAGTATATTATTAATTATTATTATGCAATTTGCCTTGCCTGTCTGCCCTCAGAGAGACGCAAAGTACATATAATTTATGTTCTGTTGTACCGGGCTTCCTTTTTAAAGCTAGCAGAGAAAATTTAAAAATAGCTGTACGGATCAATTTTAAGCAAAGAGCAAACATAATCACAATAACACACAGTCATAATGATTGAAGAGAACAAACGAATCAAACTAATTAAAAGATGATGAATGATACTATAGATACTGTATTATCCTGGTCAAATTGGGGAGTTGCATCTCACATTCCGCTTGGTCCTCCCTTCCATGGAAGCTGCGTCCGCCAATCTTGGGTGCCACTGCCTGCCTGGCGGATGTGGATTGGTAGGTGAGTGAGAGTTGTTTTTCTCTGTTTAACACAGGGTAAAGGCCTGCCTGTAAGTGTAAATTGAAAAAGAAAAGGGATATTGAAAAATCAAGGAGAAAACAAGTGCATAAATTACAGTAGAGTGCAAACACTTTCAGAGGCAGCATGGCTAAATCATTTCTACTCTGTTTCCAGCATTAATTTACAACACCAACAGGACAGAGCAGGCCCACAACTCCGACCAAACTTCCACTTAGCTTAGATTTTGACTGAGCCAGACAGAGCACACATACAGGAACATAGCGTTTTCCAAAGTAAGTAAATAACTAAATCATTGCATAGCTGTCAATCATGTTAACCACTACACTCAACTTCACCACTAAACAGACATGTAGGTCTGCTGTGGTTGTTGTTGACTTGTTTACCTTTGTTTTATGCCACTTCCTGAATTGCCCGGAGTTATTCCATCAATCATCTCCGATCCTACTGACTGACTGCAAAGAGTACTGGTCATCAACATCATGGTGTAGTGTACCGAGTGAGTCCAGATTCCATGTTCAAAAATTCAATGGATCGGCCTGCAGTAGAAGTACAATTTTGTTATTAAACAACCAGAAGGGAAACATTGACTTGAGTCACTATTAGTGTGTAGATTAAAATCCAGTACACTTCATGCACAACAACAACAACACAAACACCAATCACTCAGAGTCAGCATCCAATGCATGCCATCATTCATTAACTGTTCTCATCTTAAGTTAAGGTGTAGTCCCTCTCGGCTTGGAAAGGAGGATAGCTATAGTCATGTTCAACTTCTTTTGTAGGGACTCTACAAGGCAAAATTTCTTGTAATATTCTCCATCCAATGTCTAGGTTGAGGGAAATGGATTTAGGAGCGAGTCAGGATGGATCAGGAGCCGGAGGAGTGGACTTCTTTAATAAATGCACACAGCTGCAACTTCAATATAGCAATAAAGACAAGAAGGTGGTGATGGATTTGTTGTGAATGGGATTCGAACCAGAAAGACAGAGACACATACAAATAATAAAAGTAAATAAGGAAGAAAGAAAGTAACAAGTTGAAAGCCTAGTTGTCAGGGAAGTAGAGCTTGTCCTCAAACTCTGGTGGGTCAATCAGAAGTAGGTCTTCATGATCAAACACACTACTTCCGTCACCTACGTCGCTATCCTCATCTTCCTGCTGTGCTTGATGTATTGTGTAATCCGGTGGTATAAAGTGCTGATTCATGTTGATCATGGTTAACCTCTCCACGTTTTTGGGCAAGAGACTGGTCCTTTTCACTGTTACAATGACACCAGCAGCACTGAAAACATGCTCAGAAGAAAGCCGTACGACAGGGCAAGCCAGATAGTTTATTGCGAGCCTGCTGAGTACTTGCCATTGGCGCCTTTTCCATACCAATACAGCAATGGGTTTTGATCAATGCAGACCTCCGTTGGGTCATACAGATAGGCCTGAACTGTCATCTCAATGCTCAGGAGTGCTCCGCTTTACTCGGTCTTTTTTGGCTTCGTGTCAGCACTGGACCTAAAAACACTTGCTGTAGAAAACATTCCTATGCTGATTTTGCTGGGGCTGATGATCCTGTTCTTGCGGTTGTTGATGGTTTTGACTACTGTGAGCCAAACGCACTGCCTTCAGGCTCTGACGTTGAACTTGGCGCTGGCTACACTGCAGTACTTGTTGTGGGGTGGAGTAGGGTGCCTGTAATTCCCAGCCGTTCTTTTTGAAAGTCACTGGCTGCCTCAGCTATCCATGTTTGTACTTTGCAACATCCACTTCTGAAAAAGGAATTAATGTGTTAGTGTTCAGTACTGCTTTGTACCGTGGATCCAAAATTGTGGCAGAAATGTAATGTTTGTCTGACACAATCTTAGTTTGCACCCTTGTATTTTCAGGTAAGCGAAGGGCTAAGCTCTCCACCAACTCATATGCTTTTTTCTTTTCCTCTACACCTGCGTACGTTGCAGACACCCCTGTCAGCTGTTGCTCTAGTATGTGCAAAATGGAATATCTTGGCCCATAGTACAGTCCCACTTGCTTACTTCACGTTTGAAGAGCTCAAAAGGAAGTAGCATCTCTGTCAGGCATTAAACTAGGCCTCATTGGTCCATCTCAATGGTCATGCCTTTCAAAGTAGCAGCCACTAGTCTTTGCATGACATATTCATTGATTGGTCTGTACAGCTCAAACAGACGATCAAGCATGTAACAAGTTGAGTTCCAGCGTGTTTGCACCTCCTGGATGAGTGCTCTCGTTGAATGCTACCGAGCTTTAAAAGAATGGCTGAAATGTGTGCATATTCTTCTGCAGGTGGTCAGTAAGTTGCTGACTCAGTCTTCTTTTTTCAAAAAGTCTTGGACAATTATGTTAATGCAGTGCGCCAAAGACAGGACCCTGAAATAGCCACAAGTGCCCATGGCCTTAACTATATTACTGCCATTGTCCATGGCAACAAAACCAATGTTAATCCCTCTTGGGTGCAGCCATTCAAAGACCTTGCTGTTAAGCTCTTCCAAAATGTTTGCAGCAGTATGAGATTTCTCCATGGCGAACATGGCTACAGTTGCATGTTTCCGAGTGGCATTACAAATCTCAGCAGTGTCAACACCTGCAGATATCTTTTCTCTAACCCCCACAAAAGAGATCCAGTGTGCAGTGATGCACATGTAATCAGTGGCTTGGCAACTGGTCCACATGTCTGTTGTCATGTGGATACTGTGAACAGCACTCTGCCTCAAAGCTTGTCTAAGCAATTCCAGCACGTCGTGATGCAGTGCTGAAACGGGAACTTTGGCAAAATAGGACCGTCGGGGAACCTTCCATTTTGGGCAGATGGCTGTCACAAATTCCAGAAAACTCACCCCTTCTACAAAAGAAAAAGGGAGAAGCTCCAGGGCTAACATGTTAGCCAGCTTCGCATTGTACAAACATGCCATTAGTTGGTTGCATTCGTACTGCCTAAACATGCTAAGAATGGAAGGCTGGATTTTTTTCCTTTCTGGTGCCACTGATGCAGGTGACTTCTTGAACTCAGATATTGTTAGGCTCAACCCCACACTTTTTTCATTGTGGTACTCTGTTGCCTTGGTGTCTCAGCCTGACTCTTACTCTTGTGCCACTGAGATGTTGCTGAGGATGATAAGAATGTGGGTGGTACCACTGCACTGCTGGGGACAGGTCTACTGTGTGTACCAAAGAAAATGTCTCCTTCTTGTTCAGCTTCCACTGCGATCGTATCTTCTTCTACTTCTTCATCCCCACCAACAGCAATGGGTGTAGTTTTTTAGCCGATAAGGTGCGCCTCCCACTGGATCAAGTGGTGTTTTTTCAGATGGGTTGTTTGGCCTCCGGTACCATAGAGTGTCCCAAGCCTACCCCGACTAACACCTTGTCCACAAATTGAGCATATAGCAATGTTCTCCTCCTTACTGCTAACTGAAAAGAAGTTTCAAACTGGGGAGGTGAACTTTCTGGTGCTGCTGGAGGTGCCACTTGCAATGCCGAATGAACAGGAGGGTGGGCATGGAATCTGACTCAGTGGCTGTGCACCACTACCACTACTACCTACTTCTACTGAGGTGGTGGTTATGCTGGATGTAGGTTGCTGCTGGGCCTTTGAAAATGCAAATATGGAAGCTGGAGGTGGTGTTGGTGTTACCTGTGTTGGTGGTATCAGTGCCACATCCCTCACAGCAATTTGGGATGGGGTAATGTCGGTCTCCATCTCCACTGGGGCGGGAGCGATGTTCATGATGAGTGGCTCGTCATCATCCTTCTCTTGTACATCTACCTCCATAACTCCAAGGCTTTCTGGAACCTTCCTTTTCCTTAGCCTTGTCTTGTGGTGTCTCTCACTCTCATACTGAGGTGGTGGCTTCCATGTGGTATCTAAATCATCAGAAGGGGGGCTTGTAGAAGAACTCGATGGACTAACCCCCCTTTTCCTTGCTGGTGATCTGGAAGACAATGGAACTTCTGAAAGATTGTCTTTCTCTTCTTCCATTGCTGGACGCTCGATTTCCTGAACTGCCCCTACTTCGGGAGGAACAACTACTATTGTGGGCGGTGGTTGTGGCTGTGGCTGTTTTTGTCCACTTATCTAAGTTTCCTGCGCTGATTGGGTAATACTTCACAGTAACGATAAGTTAATTTAAACATCGCTGCTCGTTGGCATTGTCCTGATGAGGTGGGCTGCCTCTGAGACAAACATTGGCTTGGGCCTACGTTGGTGAGGTGGACTCACTAATGCGGGGGCGCTGCTCCTATCTTGATCCCCAGACATCACTGCTGCAAGCGTAATTTGGGGTTTCCCAAAAAAGGTCTTGGTCGGCACAACAGAAGTGGTAAGTGGCACTTCCTTCTTCTTCTCACTGGAAACTTTCTTGGTACTGGAGGACCTGGTACCTTTCTTTGGGGCCATCTTCTTCAGATGTCAGCAGCACACAGTGGCACAAGTTGAAGAGATATCTGTGATCACATGTCACGTGATGTTGTGCCCAGCAGGACTTCTGTCTGGCAGTACAATGGGTGATGACGCCTCCTCCTCTTTTGTGCACCTAAATGCAATGAAGCAAGAAGAACATCAGTGAAACGTGACATTTATTGCTGTGGTTCAATTTACTACTGTGCAAACAAACAAATATAAGATATAACTTAGTGTGTGGTAAGGGTGGGCGTAAAATCCGTTTCGCGGGCGAATTTGTGGATTTTCCGCGATTTCGCGATCCGCGAATCTCGCGAAACCGCGGTAAAATCCACGAATCAGCGGGACGAGTTTTCAGCCAAGCAAGGGTTACAGCAGCAGGTGCAAAAGTTGAACCTAATTTCTTTGTAACCTTTTACAAAAGGGTTACAAACAAATTAACTTCAACTTGGACACCTGCTGCTAATTGCTTCCTGGCGCCTTGTTGCCTACTTGCAACTATTCTCTGACCCTACTCTGACCCTTGAAGCAGGGTCAGAGAATAGTTACAAGTAGGCAACGAGGCACCTGTCCAAGGAATTAAACCTCATTAGGAAGCACTTACAGATATAAAAATCAGGAAGAAGGGAGAGGATGGCAAATACACCCATTTTGAGTTGTCAGGAGGGGTTAAACTAAAAGAGACCTTTACAGCACAATTTTCATATGCATTTTGTTAAAAATAAAAAGCTGTATGTTCTGTAGGGGCAACTCAGAAATCTGGCCCTTCAGAGATCCGGCCTCTCTTTCTTTCTCTCGTTCTCTCTCTTCCTCTCTCTTTCCCCCTCTTTCTCTCTCTTTCTATCTATCTATCTATCTATCTATCTATCTATCTATCTATCTATCTATCCATCTATCTATCTCGCTATCTATCTATCTCTCTCTCCCTCTCCCATAAACGACTGCATGGGTAACTTCGCTATGCAAGCGGCTCGCGAAGAAGCAAAAAGCCCCGCGAACACGCAAAAAACCCCGTGAACTTGCAAAAACCCCTGCGAACACGCAAAAAACCAAAAATCCGCAAATTCGCGAATTTTGCGGATCGCGAATTCGCAAATCCGCAAATTTGCGGATCGCGAATTTGCAAAATTCGCCCATGCTTAGTGTGTGGTCATACTTGTTAGTGTTATTTAATATTAATACATTGTATTAAGTCAGTTTAGTTATTAAAAAAACATAACAGTGTAGCCATTTGTGAGACTTTGACAACAAGGGCGATCATAATGATGCATTGTGTACACTCAGGAAGGATAGGAAAGAAGAACACAAACAAACATTCAAATGTAATGGAACCTGTTTGGCATAGTGATTTGTGAATGTGCATCACATGGGAAGCATCATCATTCAGGAAGCTGCAGCTGGCAATGGGGATGGAAGCAGTAAGCCAAGAGGAACAACGAAAGACATGCAGGCCTATTTCAAAAGCACACTGGCTGGCTTCACAAAATGGACGCCAGCCACATGGCCAGGCTACCACAAGAACAAGAAAGGGAAGACAGACAATGCAGGCCTATGGCAAAGGCACACTGTCTGGCTTCACAAAATGGCCGCCAGCCACAGGGCCTGGCCACAACAATAAGAAGCAGTAAGCCAAGAGGAACAAAGGAAAGACATGCAGGCCTATGGCAAAAAGAAGCACACTAACTACCACCACAAAATGGCCACCACCAGCCACATGGTTTGTCACTCACACAACAACAACTAGGAGGCCTGTAAAACAACTAACTCAAGCAGGCCTATATGGTCAGACAAAGGAGGCATACTAAACAACACAGCTTTAATGCAAAAATGCAAAAACAAAAAAACGACAGGGCTAAAAATTATTTGCAAGTTACACAACAACCACACCACCCACACACATCCAACAAAAGCATTTATTTAACACACATGTAAAAAGTGAAATACCACCCAAAAACATTTTGAAATTCAATCCAATGCCATCCATGCCCTAAATGATGTTTAAATTCAACAGACACCACAGAAACAGATGTTTCATGCACACATGAGTAGCTCTGAGCCTTCTGGCTTAAAAAAGCCTATTGTGGAGAAGCGTGGCTCAGTGGTTAGAGGCAGCAGACCCAGAAGCTGAGATTGGCCGTGGACCAGGGTTCGATTCCCCGCCTCGGCGGGTCTCGGGCTCAAAAATTCCACGGAGTCGACAATTCTCGCTCTGGTGCCTACTCGACTCACGGGGTCACACTCTGCGACTCTGGGCAATAGCTTGCTTAATCTCCACTACGGCCCCTCGCGGCGGGATGCCTGGCTTTCACCTTGCGGATACCCGGCCGGGGTATCTCACAGGGGAATACCAGGACGAGTTCCCTAAGCAAGCGCCTTGAGGCCCCTGGGTTAAAGTGCGCTATATAAATCGAAACACATTTACATTTACATATTGACAGACTACTGGACAAGTGAATTAAATAAATGTTGTGCCACGCACCACAATACAATTAAAAAAACAATGAGAAAGTACAAAAAATTTTAGGTGCGAAGCCCCAATCAAACAAAACCAACACCCATTTTCCAACTTACTTGTGAAATATCTTATCGAAAAGTACTCAAAATCCAATTATATTGATGCAGCAAACAAAAAAAGGGATCCTTCCAGCTCCAAATGCAAATGAAAAGTGAACAGGAGCTGGACAAAGCACTGGGAGGAGCCTGCTGGACAGGAACAGGAAGTTGGAGACACTGGGGCACTTCCTTCCTCTTCAAAAAATAAGCAAATAAAGAAAAAGGACTCCTTGCACAAAAAAGCAGAAAAGTACAGCCAGATGTCAATCTGACATTTCATCCGAATCATCATTTTCAAGAAGGTTCTATGCTCCTCCAGAGATATTCTTCTCCAGCTTGCAAATTCTGCATGTTCGCCATCGCTATCTTCATGAAACTTCAGCGGGAAGTCTAATCGCAGGTCCGAATGACATGTTCAAGATCGCAGACTCTCCCAGGACTGTGGGGCCGGCTACCAAATCTCGTGGTGTACACGAACGGATAGGAAATCTCGTTGGCGAACGCAGGCATCCCAGTAGGTCGCTCCCCCCCACGCAAAAAATTATTTTGGAAGTGCAAAAAAAAACAACGCTCCATTGCGGAGCACAGAGTTTTTGGTAAGTCTGAGTTCTACATGGAAAACGGAGTTGCCAAAAAAACACAAACTTCGTGAGTGTAGCAGATTTTACCACCCAGGGTTGGAATTTTCTGCCTCCCTGCCCTGCAGAGGCTTTGTAATGGGCAAGTGTGGTAGGTGACATCTCCTCCCATCATCAAGTCAGAGATGGCCCATCCTGCCAACACTTATTGCCCTTTGTCTCACTGTCTGGGAGCAATGCACAAAAAAGAACTGCCAGCTAGTTAGTCATGTGACTTAGGCTACAGGCTACTGGCACCAAATGGCTAAGGAAGGAAACTGCCAAGTTTCTAAAAGGGGCATTTTCATCATTATGAGTAAAAAATCTGACTTAAAAACAGTTTTAAATTACAATTCTTTAGACACCATAATCAATATTCCTACTTGCTCCCAATTGAAGATTAGCACTTATTAAAATTAATAAAGTAACCCAATGAAAGGTAGGCCTTGCAGTAGAGAAAAACACATTTAAGAGGTTTTCACTACCAGGATATACATAAATAAATAAATACATTAAATACACTGAACCTTGCTCTATGGGCTTTTTTAGGCCTTTCCTAGGTGTGGCGTACATGTATTAAAAAAAGGAAGATTTAGGCCTTGCAAAATGTTTATATTACCAGGTCGAATTGGTAATTTAAAACTGCACTTACAGACTGCAATGACATGTTCAAAAAAGGCTACATAAGTGTATGACAAAATAAGTGCTACAGGCCCACTCATAGGGCCCGATTCACAGAATGAACTTACTACTTTTGGCATTCACAGAATGCACTTACTACTTTTGGTATTCACAGAATGAACTTACTCATTTCGGTATTCACAGAAGTTAGGACTACTAACTTTAGGACTCCTAAATGCCTTCTGTGAATACCGAAAGTCTTAAAATTAGGATTTTGCTCGATTTAGTAGTAGTAAAGTTAGGACTCCTAACTTTAGGACTCCTAAATGCCTTCTGTGAATACCGAAAGTCTTAAAATTAGGATTTTTCTCAATTTAGTAGTAGTAAAGTTAGGACTCCTAACTTTACTACTACTAAATTGAGAAAAATCGTAATTTTAAGACTTTCGGTATTCACAGAAGGCATTTAGGCATCCTAAAGTTAGTAGTCCTAACTTTACTACTACTAAATTGAGAAAAATCATAATTTTAAGACTTTCGGTATTCACAGAAGGCATTTAGGCGTTCTAAAGTTAGTAGTCCTAACTTCTGTGAATACCGAAATGAGTAAATTCATTCTGTGAATACCAAAAGTAGTAAGTGCATTCTGTGAATGCCAAAAGTAGTAAGTTCATTCTGTGAATCGGGCCCTCTGTGTTTAATTTACAGGCCCTGGATGCATGTAGTACCACTTTACTAGGGGCATACAAGTAAATTAAATGTGCCAATTGGGTCTAAGCCAATGTTAACATGTTTTAGGTAGAGAGCACAAGGCTTTTAAGCACTGGTTAGCAGTGGTAAAGTGTGAAGTGTCCTAAAGCCATCAAAAAGGAAGTCAGCAAAAACAGGCAGATGAAAGGCAAAAAATTGAGGAAAACCACATCGAGGATGTCAGGTCCAACAATGATTCTTCATCAAAGCTCTCATTGGAGATGTTCTCTTACGAGGGTGCCAGAGTGGAGTCTGGGAGGGCATGGTGCAATGTGTTACCACTATCTATATGCAAGAGTATGAGGGCTTGAACAGCAGTTCTGTAATTGTTTTGGGGAACTAATGGTTTCAATTTATTTCTTAAGACAATAGAGCTGGTACCTGGTCATCTTTGGGCCTGATTTAGAGTTTGGCAGACAGGTTAGTTTGTCAAAAATGTAATGGACACTTTCCTCCATATAATTTGGGAGTGCCCGGAGGTGGTGACGTTCTGGAATCGTGTACATGCTGTGATGGAGAGTCACAGGGGTGGCATTATTGCCCGAAGCAAGGCGTTGCCTGTTGAATGTCTGGGAGCCGAATGACTACGACGTGGCACAGATGCAGTGGGCGACCCTTGGGAATATGATTGCTAAGAGAGACATTGCACAGCTGTGGGGTTCCCAGCGGCCACCCACGGTCTTGGCATGGAAGGAGAACATGGATTGGTGTATGTTCAGGGAGAAGACGGTGTATGTGGCACGGGGTAGACCCAGGAAATGGAATAAAATCTGGAGCCAATGGAACTCCTACCGTGGAGATGTATGCACGCCTCCATTCGTGGAGTCCCCAGAGGTTCCCCTTTCCCCTTGACCTGGCATTCCAAATCTTGTGTAGCGTTTATGATTTCTGATCTTGTTTCCTCACTGGCTCCCTCCCTAGCATCATGATTTT
The DNA here is from genome assembly GCF_964263255.1 of Lissotriton vulgaris. Lineage (NCBI taxonomy): Eukaryota > Metazoa > Chordata > Amphibia > Caudata > Salamandridae > Lissotriton > Lissotriton vulgaris. The sequence goes on from NC_141696.1 coordinate 1,165,959,896, forward strand.
TGTATTATACTGTACTGCAGTTTCCCTCCTCCTTGAACACATGTCCGAATGTATTGTTTTATTGCCTTGTGTATAAGTTCTTATTCTTTAATAAAATTAAAATTGAAAAAAAAAAATGTAATGGACATCCTGTCCATTGTATTGCAATTTCTCTTTATCTAATAGCAATTATAATACGGTAGACAGGATATCCGTCACGTTTGTGACAGAGTAACTAATCTGCCGAACTCTAAATGAAGTTGTAGGAAGGGGGAGTCTCTAGTTGGCGCAGTGCAACACTAGCGACAAGCAGGGACTCTCCTCTTCCTCGTCAGGGCTGAGGGTTACCTTCAAGACAACCTCTGCTTACCCTCTAGGTAGTGTGGCTTAAGCAGTCGTAGGCTAATCTTTGGGGCACATAGGGTTAAACACTTGCAATAGTACACCTTTACAACCAACCCACCACACAACGAGACCAGACTGTATTCTGTAAAAATATATATCTTTATATAGATTTTAAGCAGGCTTGTGAATACAGTCAACGTACTTTATGATAACGGTTGCAAGTTACTCAGTTCAGGTTACCACAGTTCTTATAGCAGTTCTCTGAGGGCCCGTAGGCCGGTGTTAACCAGAGTTCTTGTGGAGCCGGCGGCTTCCAGGGGATCTGTCCCACGTCGCGTTGCCTTCCCGGGGTCGCTGATCGTTGCGGCTCTTCAGCCGAGCAGGTCACTGGTCATCCGGGGCAGCGGTGTTCTGTGGCGGCAGGGTCCTCTCCTCGTCGTCCGCTCCGACCCTGGAGGCGGCGGCTGTGCGGCGGTGGCAAGTGGCAGTACGGTCCCCAAGTGCAGGACGTACCCAGCCAAGTGCCGGTGCAGCTGTGGACTCACAGCTGGGCTGTCGGGCAGACCACCGACCTTGCGGATTCTCACAGGGCAACTGTCCGTCTTTGCAGGTGAGTGGCTGCTCGTTATGCAGTCACCTCGAGAGCTCGGACCGGACGGGTCCTCCTTCGCTTTGCTCTCGGGCTCCCGGTGCAGTTGCGGTCACGGTGTTCGGGCCAGCGGCGGCTGGTCCTTGCTTTGCTCTCGCTGTTGCTTTGGGCCCCGGTCACGGTGGTCAGGTGGATGTCGTTGCCTTGGAGGAGATTCCTCCGTCGGTGCTGCGGCGATGGTCAGCACCCGCAGTCGCTTTCTTCCAAGGGAGTAGCGTCCACTGGTCCTGGGACGCTGGTCAGGGGGCAAGTTCAGTTGCAAGCCCTTGGAGATCTCTTTAGCAGAGTTTGGCACAAAGTAAAGCAAAAGTCTTCTCGTAGACTTTTCTTCTTCCTCTCCTTCAGCAGCAAGGCACCAGACACAGGCAAGAGTCAGCACCCTTCCTTGTCTCTCACGGTCCTTCTCGTAGGGCAGAGTCCTTCTGTGGCCCAAACAGGATCTAATTCTCAAGGAGCAGGGCTCCTTCTTTTATAGGCCAATTCTTTTGTTCTCGCAGGCCAGGGGGGCCTTTGCATAGCCACTCTCAGTCCTTGAGTACCCCGGCGGGTGTACTCCGGCTTCTGCTTTCAGTGTGAGGGGCAGGCGCATCAGACGCCCCACAGGGGGTGGAGCCAGCATTGTGCGGACAGGGGCGGCCAGAGTACCTTGTTGATGGGGGCTTCGCCCTTCCTGGGCCAGGTGCCGGCAGAGTCATCCGCCGCTCCCCAGGAGGGTGGAGCCAGCATTGTGGTGGCCGAGCACAGCTACAGTTCGAGTCAAGAGGCACTCCTACCTCCCACTAAGGTGTAATCTGCGCGTTCACCACCTGTCATCCCTCCAGCCCTGTCACTCACACATCCCAGACAGTCAGATACACATACCAGCAGAGGCGGGCTGAAATGGTTAAGCAAGCAAATGCTAACTTTCTAAAAGTAGCATTTGCAAACCCAGGATACTAAAATAAACTTGACTACAAGAAATATTTCATCATCCCGAGTTCAGGCATACTAAACATGACTCGCTACCATGCTCCTTGAGCCTGCGGGAATTATAGGGTGTAATAATTCTCGCAGCTCAGTCTGGCCTAATGGAGCAGGTAGCCTTCAATAGTGAAATACGGTCTTGGTTGTAAGTCACTACTAGGACATGCCACGCACATCAGGGCTTGTCCTACCTTACACCTACAACGCACCCTGCCCGCAGGCCTACCATAGGGGTGACTAATATGTAGTCAAGGGAAGGGTCGGGGCTGGCAAGTGGGTGCACATGCCCAGCTAGCGTGACAGTACGAGACCGCACGTGGGTTCTGCGGTCGCAGTTCCCAGACACAACTTTACGGCTGCTTCGGTGGGTGGCGCAACCAGCGCTGCAGGCCCACCAGCAGTATTGGCATCTACAAGCCCCGGCACTCTCTAGTGCGCTTTACTGGGGGCTGACAGTAAATCCAATGCACCAATCAGGGATACCAATCGTATGTACAGTTTTACAGTAGGGAGCACTTGCACTGCGGCACGGATCAGCCGTGGCGCAGTGCCCTGAGTATTGGAAAACCAGCAAAACATCGGAGGCACATCAGCAAAAAGTGGAAGGGAGACTCACGCCAAGGTGCCAGGTCTAACATGTGTCCCCTCCAGCTGAAATGTGGGGGGAACTACCCTTCCCCAGGGAGTTCCACATCACTAAGGCGGAAAAATCTGGACAGACCGTCAGCGTTGGCGTGATCGGTGCCAGGGCGGTGTTCCACCGTAAAGTCCATACTCTGTAGAGAAATGGACCACCTCAACAGTTTCGGGTTCTCACCCCTCATTTGCATCAACCATCTGAGGGGCCTGTGGTCCGTCTGAACTCGGAAGTGAGACCCAAACAAGTAGGGTCTTAGCTTCTTCAGCGCCCAGACCACAGCAAATGCTTCACGCTCTATTGCACTCCACCTACTTTCCCGTGGAAGTAACCTCCTACTTATGAAGGCTACGGGTTGGTCAAAGCCCTCCTCAGTCATCTGTGATAGAACAGCCCCTACACCATGCTCTGAAGCGTCTGTTTGCACAATGAACTCCTTGGAGAAATCAGGGGCCAGGAGCACGGGCGCCGTGCACATGGCAGTCTTCAGGGTGTCAAAAGCCTTCTGACAGGTGTCAGTCCAAATCACATTCCTGGGCTGCTTCTTCGAAGTCAGCTCTGTCAAGGGGGTCACGATCGTGCCATAGCCCTTGACAAACCTCCTGTAATACCCAGTGAGCCCCAGGAAGGCTCTCACTGCAGTCTGGGTCTTGGGGGGTTCCCAAGCCAGGATGGTCTCGATTTTGGGCTGCAAGGGGGCTACCTTGCCACTCCCAACTTGGTGTCCCAAGTACACCACGGAACCCTGCCCAATCTGGCACTTGCTTGCCTTGATTGTGAGGCCTGCTCTGCGCAGGGCCATCAACACTTCCCAGAGGTGTCGCAGGTGTTCGGGCCAGGTACCGCTGAACACTGCGATGTCATCCAGGTAGGCGGCACTGAACTCGTCCAGTCCAGCCAACACCTGGTTGACCAATCTCTGAAAGGTGGCAGGGGCATTCTTCATTCCAAATGGCATAACCCGGAACTGGAAATGCCCATCTGGTGTAGAGAATGCCGACCTCTCCTTTGCCCCATCGGTCAAGGTGATCTGCCAGTACCCAGACGTTAAATCAAATGTGCTGAGGAACCTAGCAGCCCCTAGCCGATCAATGAGCTCGTCAGCTCTGGGGATGGGGTGCGCGTCAGTCTTCGTGACTGAATTGAGTCCTCTGTAGTCCACACAGAACCGGAGTTCGGGTGTGGCTCCCGGCGCAGCAGCCTTCGGAACCAAGACCACGGGGCTGGACCAAGGACTGCTGGAAGACTCAACCACCCCGAGGGCAAGCATCTTGGAGACCTCCTCCTTGATGCAGGCCCAGACCCTGTCAGTCACCCTGTAAGCCTTATGCTTCACAGGTAAGCTGTCTCCAGTGTCCACATCATGGACGCACCAATCTGTGACACTCGGAACCAGGGAGAACAGGTCTGGAAACTGCCCCAGCAACTGGCGGCAGTCCTCCTGTTGTTCGGCGGTCAGGGTGGGTGAGAGGTTAACTCCATCCACTGACCCATCTTTCTCACAGGCCACCAAGAGGTCAGGAAGAGGCTCCGACTCCTCCTCCATTCCGTCATCGGTTGCCAACAACATGCCCACTTCGGACCTTCGCAAGTGGGGCTTGAGGCGGTTGACATGTAGGACCCGCAAAGGGTTCTGGGCGTCTTCATGTCCACCAAGTATGTCACGGGGCTCTTGCGCTCCACAAGCTCAAATGGGCCTGTCCACTTATCTTGAAGGGCACAGGGCTCCACTGGGGCCAGGACATACACCTCTTGTCCAGGTTGAAGCTTGACCAGAGTGGCATTCTGATCGTACCACCGCTTCATTTCCTCCTGGCTTGCTTCCAGATTTGCCTCGGCAAGTTGTCTGAAGCGTCTGGTCTGGTTTCTGAAGGCCAGCATGTAGCTATATACATTCTGGGGAGGTTTCCTGGGAGATTGCTCCCAGCCTTCCTTTACCAAACTCAGCGGTCCTCTCACGGGGTGGCCGTACAGTAGTTCAAAGGGGCTGAACCCTAGGGACTTCTGTGGCACCTCGCGATATGCAAAGAGTAGGCATGGTAAGAGGACGTCCCACTTACGCCTCATCGGACCTTCTAGGCCCATGATCATGCCTTTTAGGGTTCGGTTGAATCTTTCAACCAACCCGTTACCTTGGGGATGGTAGGGCGTGGTGAACTTATACGTCACGCCACACTCCTGCCAAAGGGACTTCATATACTTCAATATGAAATTGGTTCCCCTGTCGCTCACCACCTCTAGAGGGAATCCTACTCGTGAGAAAATTCCCATCAGTGCACGCCCCACCACGGGAGCCGTCACTGTCCTCAGAGGGATGGCTTCAGGGTACCGGGTGGCATGGTCCACCAAGACCAGGATGAACCTGTTGCCCATGGCTGTCTTGGGGTCCAGAGGCCCAACGATGTCAATACCCACTCGCTGGAATGGCGTACCGACCACAGGGAAGGGTTGGAGGGGAGCCTTGTTCTTCCCTCCCGTCTTCCCACTTGCCTGGCAAGTCGGACAGGTTCTGCAATAAGCATCTGAACTCTTATGCATTTGGGGCCAGTAAAAGTGGGTGACAAGCCTGTCATAGGTCTTGTCCATCCCCAAATGTCCTGCTAAAGGCACATCATGAGCCAGACCCAGTAGGAAGGCTCGGAACTTCTGGGGTACCACCAGCACACGGGCTGACCCAGGTTCAGCAGCCTTAGGCTCCGAATACAGGAGGTCGTTCTCCCAGTGCACGTAATGTGTTTTGGCCTGAACACTATTGGCCTGGTCTGCAGCCTGCTGCCGCATACCCACGAGAGAAGGGCATTCTTTCTGCTCCCTGCAGAATTCCTCCCTGGAGGGTCCTCCTTCTTGCTGCCAATGGGTCAGCTCAGGCAAGTCCCCCAGTTCGGCGATCTGTTCCCCTGTAGGCTCCAGGGCATCCCCCTCAAGGTCTGCTTCCTCCTGGACCGTGGGAACTTCAGGAGCCGGTTTCCCGCGCCCCCTGCGCCTTCTCCCTAAGGCCGGTTCCTGGGCCTCTCCTTCAGGCCCCAGGACCTCTCGATCACCCCTACTGGCTGCCATCGACCGGGTGGTCACGCACGCCCAGTCAGGCAGACCCACCATCCGCAGGTGAGTCGTCTTCTCCACCTTTTCCCAAGGGGAGTGCTCCAAGTCGTTCCCTAGCAAACAGTCAACAGGCATGGTTTTTCTCACACAGACCTGCAGAGTACCAGAGACCCCCCCCCACTCGAAGGGAACTTGAGCCATCGGACACTGACTCTCTGAATTATCAGCGTTGATAACCCTACAGTAGGCATGGGGTACAACCTGCTCCTGAGACACCAGGTGCTGCCTCACTGCAGTCACACTGGCTCCTGTGTCTCTAAGAGCCTCAGCTTCCTTACCATTGATGATCACCACCTGCCCATATTTCTTAGTGTTAGAGGGCAGGTAGTTCGTAGGGATCATCTCGCTGTCTCCTAGCGAGACCAGGGTCATGTGAACGGGATCTCCACCCCCCGGGACCATCATTTCTTCTCCCAGGTGAACGCTAGTCACTTGTCGGGGCGGAGCACCAGTGGGTGCGGGTTTTCCAAACAGGCGACACTTGGGGTCACTGGATATGTGCCCAGGCTCGCCACATTTGAAACAATTGAAGGGCCCCTTTGGAACAGGTTTACCTGTCGGGGCTCCACTCTGCTTCGGGGGTGGGGGAGGCTGAGAACCCTGCTGCGGGCTCCCCTGGGAACTACTTTGGGGGCCTTTTTGGAACCCTTTCTGTTTTCCCCCCTTGTCCCCCCCACTCTTCTGCTGGGGACCCTGCCCACTCTTGGCGGAGTCTCCCACGGGACCCTTGTGGACCCTGGTGCTGAGCCAGCGGTCCGCCTCCTCAGCAAGCTTCCTCGGGTTGGACAGCTTGCTATCGATCAGGTGTTGGCGTAACTCAGGAAAACAGTGATCAGACAAGTGCTCCCATGCAATTAAATCAAAGAGACCTTGAAAATCATTAACTTTGTTACCTTTCACCCAACCATCCAGTGCTCTGCAAAAGTAAGTCACATACTCCACATACGTATTCCCAGGCCGCTTAGTACATCCCCTAAACTTCTGTCTATACATTTCAGGGGTAAGCCCGTACCTGTTCATTAAAGCTTCTTTCATGTGGGCATAGGATCTCTGATTTTCAACGGGCAAATCTAGCAAGGTATCTCTCCCTTCGCTAAGGAACCTTCCCCACAACCCCGCTCCCCAATCCTTGTCAGGGACCCGGTGGGAGGACATGGCTACCTCGTATGCCCTAAACCACTGTCCTATGTCATCCCCCTTAAAGAACTCCTTAACTACGTCCTTCGGGATGTGCACTCTTGACTCTACCTGCACTGGCGATGCGCTGCCACCAGAGGGAGGACGATCCAAGTCTCTCTCCTTGAGACTTATCTCCCTCATTTTTACTTCATAATCCATTTGGTGCTTTCGCTCTTCCAGCGCCATTCTTTTCGTTTCAAGCTCCAGCTGGATTTTCAATTCTGCCAGCTTTCTTTCGTGATTCCTTGTTTCCTTCCTGTCTGCCAGCTCCTCTGGCGACAGGCCTTTACCAAAGCTGTGCACGCTGTCTTGCCTTTCGAGGTCAATCAGATCCCCAAGTGCATTCTGCTCCTCCGTCGCATTCTGCTCGGCGAGGGCGTCTTGATCCTCCGGGGTCTTTCTGGACTCTACCCAGGCTTTCAGGGCCTTGTAGAATTCTGGCTTATTCTTGCAACCAGCGTGCGGAACCTTGAGTTTCTTACAGAAAAACTTCAGCTCGTTCTTTGAGTATTTATCCAGCTTCGCGGCGTCCCACTCGATCTCAAACACTTCCGAGGTCGTGGACTCCGCTCCATCCAGGCTCTTCGTGCCCGGCATGGTTTTCGCACTCGGAATCTTCTTTCGGCAAAATTCAAAAAGCAAAGTCTGTGGCTAAGTAACTGGACCGTAATCCTTGTGTAGTGGTCAGAAGCTCAGGTATAGATATCGCAAGTGTAAATTCGAAATCCTCACCGCTGCGTCCAATGTAGGAAGGGGGAGTCTCTAGTTGGCGCAGTGCAACACTAGCGACAAGCAGGGACTCTCCTCTTCCTCGTCAGGGCTGAGGGTTACCTTCCAGACAACCTCTGCTTACCCTCTAGGTAGTGTGGCTTAAGCAGTCGTAGGCTAATCTTTGGGGCACATAGGGTTAAACACTTGCAATAGTACACCTTTACAACCAACCCACCACACAACGAGACCAGACTGTATTCTGTAAAAATATATATCTTTATATAGATTTTAAGCAGGCTTGTGAATACAGTCAACGTACTTTATGATAACGGTTGCAAGTTACTCAGTTCAGGTTACCACAGTTCTTATAGCAGTTCTCTGAGGGCCCGTAGGCCGGTGTTAACCAGAGTTCTTGTGGAGCCGGCGGCTTCCACGGGATCTGTCCCACGTCGCGTTGCCTTCCCGGGGTCGCTGATCGTTGCGGCTCTTCAGCCGAGCAGGTCACTGGTCATCCGGGGCAGCGGTGTTCTGTGGCGGCAGGGTCCTCTCCTCGTCGTCCGCTCCGACCCTGGAGGCGGCGGCTGTGCGGCGGTGGCAAGTGGCAGTACGGTCCCCAAGTGCAGGACGTACCCAGCCAAGTGCCGGTGCAGCTGTGGACTCACAGCTGGGCTGTCGGGCAGACCACCGACCTTGCGGATTCTCACAGGGCAACTGTCCGTCTTTGCAGGTGAGTGGCTGCTCGTTATGCAGTCACCTCGAGAGCTCGGACCGGACGGGTCCTCCTTCGCTTTGCTCTCGGGCTCCCGGTGCAGTTGCGGTCACGGTGTTCGGGCCAGCGGCGGCTGGTCCTTGCTTTGCTCTCGCTGTTGCTTTGGGCCCCGGTCACGGTGGTCAGGTGGATGTCGTTGCCTTGGAGGAGATTCCTCCGTCGGTGCTGCGGCGATGGTCAGCACCCGCAGTCGCTTTCTTCCAAGGGAGTAGCGTCCACTGGTCCTGGGACGCTGGTCAGGGGGCAAGTTCAGTTGCAAGCCCTTGGAGATCTCTTTAGCAGAGTTTGGCACAAAGTAAAGCAAAAGTCTTCTCGTAGTCTTTTCTTCTTCCTCTCCTTCAGCAGCAAGGCACCAGACACAGGCAAGAGTCAGCACCCTTCCTTGTCTCTCACGGTCCTTCTCGTATGGCAGAGTCCTTCTGTGGCCCAAACAGGATCTAATTCTCAAGGAGCAGGGCTCCTTCTTTTATAGGCCAATTCTTTTGTTCTCGCAGGCCAGGGGGGCCTTTGCGTAGCCACTCTCAGTCCTTGAGTACCCCGGCGGGTGTACTCCGGCTTCTGCTTTCAGTGTGAGGGGCAGGCGCATCAGACGCCCCACAGGGGGTGGAGCCAGCATTGTGCGGACAGGGGCGGCCAGAGTACCTTGTTGATGGGGGCTTCGCCCTTCCTGGGCCAGGTGCCGGCAGAGTCATCCGCCGCTCCCCAGGAGGGTGGAGCCAGCATTGTGGTGGCCGAGCACAGCTACAGTTCGAGTCAAGAGGCACTCCTACCTCCCACTAAGGTGTAATCTGCGCGTTCACCACCTGTCATCCCTCCAGCCCTGTCACTCACACATCCCAGACAGTCAGATACACATACCAGCAGAGGCGGGCTGAAATGGTTAAGCAAGCAAATGCTAACTTTCTAAAAGTAGCATTTGCAAACCCAGGATACTAAAATAAACTTGACTACAAGAAATATTGCATCATCCTGAGTTCAGGCATACTAAACATGACTCGCTACCATGCTCCTTGAGCCTGCGGGAATTATAGGGTGTAATAATTCTTGCAGCTCAGTCTGGCCTAATGGAGCAGGTAGCCTTCAATAGTGAAATACGGTCTTGGTTGTAAGTCACTACTAGGACATGCCACGCACATCAGGGCTTGTCCTACCTTACACCTACAACGCACCCTGCCCGCAGGCCTACCATAGGGGTGACTAATATGTAGTCAAGGGAAGGGTCGGGGCTGGCAAGTGTGTGCACTTGCCCAGCTAGCGTGACAGTACGAGACCGCACGCGGGTTCTGCGGTCGCAGTTCCCAGACACAACTTTACGGCTGCTTCGGTGGGTGGCGCAACCAGCGCTGCAGGCCCACCAGCAGTATTGGCATCTACAAGCCCCGGCACTCTCTAGTGCGCTTTACTGGGGGCTGACAGTAAATCCAATGCACCAATCAGGGATACCAATCGTATGTACAGTTTTACAGTAGGGAGCACTTGCACTGCGGCACGGATCAGCCGTGGCGCAGTGCCCTGAGTATCGGAAAACCAGCAAAACATCGGAGGCACATCAGCAAAAAGTGGAAGGGAGACTCACGCCAAGGTGCCAGGTCTAACAGAAGCCCTATGTGTTTTTTTGCCAGTTTGTTCCTTGAGGTTGGTGTCCAGGTTGTAGCCGTGTGACTTGGCATTCAGTGAAAGTTGGGGCTCAAATTTTTTTGAAAATATTTTTATTTAGCATTTTACTGTTTTAACTGTTAACAACAATTGAGGCACATATTGCAACCGGAGGTCAGTACGATGTTTAGAAAGGACACTCACAGAAAACCTTAATGGTCAGCTGCATCATTTGAAGAAAATAATTATGTACGGTCCGTCTGTGATAATATAATAAATGGGAATATTTCTGTAGTTTGCTCCATCATAAACAACATGGGGTTGCTTGGACTCAGTAGCAAAAAGGGATAAACCACAGTGAACATCAAATGAGTGAACAGCAAACGGGAATAAACAATTTCAGGTATCATTCTTAATAAGTACACAAAATGAAAATATAAAGTTGCGGCTGGATCTGTTCAGGTTCATGGTATTAAGTCAGGTTTGTGCTGGGAAAAATATATAAATATTTAGCAGCAGAATTCAGTTACATGAAATTTCTTATGAAGAGCAATGAAGCCGATTTATTTTTATTTATTTATTGATTTTGTAGAGCGCCTGAATCACCACCAAAGGGGTATCTCTGCACTTTTGGGTGAAGCTGCTGGTGGTCTGAGGAAGATTTTAACACAGGGAGGCCTTGAAAAGTTTCCTGAAACGCAGATAATATGGGCATTGCCTCAGGTGTATGGGAGCTGGTTCCAGTACAGGGGAGCGAGGTAGGAAAAGAATTTCCCACCTAGCCTGGCTTTCCTAACCCTGGGAACTTTGAGAAGTGATTTGCTGCAAGACCCAAGAGTCCTTGAGGGAGTATAAGCCTTGAGCTTCCTGGAGATTTAGGAAGGGCCTTTTTTGTGCAAGGCTTTATAGACTGTGCAGCAAACCTTGAACCTGACACGCTTGCAAATTGGAAGCCAGTGAGATTTTTGTAGCAAGGGAAGGGACGGGGGTTTGATCAGAGAATTTGTGATGAGTCGCGCAGCAGTATTCCTAACCACCTGTAACCTGCAAAGGGATGACTCATTCGCAGAGACTAGGAGAGTATTGCAATAATCAAGAAGATTACCATGGTCTAAATGAGAGTTTTCACGAGGCACGATCAAGGCAAATGCCCAAGTTTTTGACTAGGGTTTTGGGCTTAGGGGGAGGGCCGAGCGCTACTGGCCACCAATCCGGGGACCAGAGAAGAGGGGCATCCTCAAAAAGCATTCTCTCTGTTTTTCCTGCGTCCGTCACGGGTCTCAGCTTTGCTGCGGATGTGGATCCCGGTCAGAAAAGTCTGGAAGTCTAGTTCCTGTGTCGCAGATTCTTCAGGATCCGACGGAAGCCTTGAAAATGCAGACTGGCAAAGTTGCTGTTGGTGTCTGTTTGAACAGGGTGGTCACTCCTTGACCACAAGGGAGATAGCTTCCATCTTCCAGTCAGAATGGAATGTCGAAGGTCCAGTATATGTCTTTAAAAGATTTATCCAGGGTAATATAAAGTCATAGGGACACAGCTCCTATACTTATACTAAGGATGTGGGCTGGACTATCTGGCTAGGTTCCTCCTATGGGTGGACCTGAGAAGGGGGTGGTTACACCCCTTTCCCTTTGTCCAGTTTTCAACCAGAGCTGGGGCTGTGTGCCCCAAAAACTGATTTGAACCGGGCTATGCATGGAGCACCTTGTGTGCCCCAGGCAGTGTCTGTAAAGCATTCACTGAATGCAGCCCTCCCTGCCCCAATACACAAAACCCTGTCTGGGGAGGTGCCAGCACCTCCCTGGACAGGAAGCCTATTGTCCAGGCCTCCCCTGCCGGAGTTTTATACAGCCACAGGAATCAGACTTGTGTCTGTGGCAGCACCATCCATTTTGTGATGCTTAGGCTTTGTTTAACTTTAACCGGGTAAAGCAGTAACTACATGTCTTCTCCCTCTAGAAATGTGAAATGCTACCCCTGCCGCCAGGACTGGCGGGGATGGGGGGGGGGTAGTATTCCAATGTGTTTAACACCTTACACAACATGTTTTGATAAATTCCAAACCAAAGTTAGCATTAACCGCGAGGATTATAATGCACTTAAGAGTATATGGTATGGCTATATCATAGAACAGCTATAAGGAGATAGTTCCGAAACTTGCAGAGGTGCTCAGCTCATGCTAGGGCACCCTCTCACATAAAACCAAGTACTCTGCCTCCAGGATTGTCGAGGCCTTCCATAGGAGTGACTTATAGGTATATACGTGTCTATATGTGAAGGTAGATATAGGGATACTATATCTAAGTAAGGGGTGCGCACACCACCTTACCCAGGCTGTGTGAACAGACCTGTGGTGTCAGTTTGGAAGGCAAACCAGGGGTGGCACAATACATGCTGCAGCCCCTGGTAGGCCTAAGGTGCACCTATGCCCTGGGTACTTGTGGTACACTATACAGGGGCTCACAAGGGTGACCCAGTAACCAATCTGGTATGTACCTAAAGTATATGGTATTAATCTAGAGAGAGAACAGCTGGGCTGTGGGTCTGATTAGCAGGCCCACAGCCAAACTAAAGTCGAAAAACTAGAGAATCACAGCAAAAAGTGGGGGTGACCATAGGAAGCAGACCATACTCTCCTACAGTCTGTCCATCCTAAAAAGCCTATAACAAGGAGGGAGTTCTAAGGTGACAGCAGGGGTTGAGTGTGGTTTGAGCCAGGTCTCAGTCAGAAACTCTAAGTCTGGATTGACCAAGGGGAGTAAGTCCGATATTTCTATCGCATGTTTAGGAAGGGATCTCACGTTGCATAAAACCCCCTTCCATCCTGTGGTGGGTTTATTTGGCTCCTTCCCATGTTCCAGCTAAGGAGGGGGAGTTTCCTTATGGGTAGTGAGAGGTTGGAGGGGGCCACCAATTGTTGCTGCATTTCTACTGAAGGTGCAACATTGAAATCGGCAGCAAATCCAAGAGCAAGGGCCTTCAGGTATTAACCGAGGCTGCAGGTTGTCCATGACAGGACACCCACAGGGAGTTAATGGTCATGCCGGAAGGTAGTGTAATGCTTTACGAGTGTAAGAAATACTTTTGGGCAGTGTAGAATCCTGGGAGGAACCGGCAGGGTTCCTGGATCCTGGTGACGTCCTGGAGCAGACGGGCGCAAATGGGCTTGCCTATGGCGCGAAGTCTGTGTGCCCGCTGCGCACTTCCGCTGCCCATCGAGCATGGCATCCGGTTTTACAGAGGGGGAGCACAAGCAGTAGTGCGCTAACCTTCCTCAGACCAGAATTCTGCCTTTCTTCCCTCCACAGAAGCGGGACGAGACCCGTGGTGGACCAGGGAGGGGCAACCAAGTAAGGGAACAGCAGTGGAAGAATCGAGGTGCAAATAAAACAAATACATTCAATGCAATATAGCTGTGACTGAGGATTCAGCAGAATTTAAAACAAGGGAAAAGCACTTTTAAAAATCATGCTCTATTATCTTATTTAAAAAGGAAGGCTACGATTGCAGAAAGGGACTAAGAGAATATAGCATCTGCCTTGCCGCCGCGCGGTGCTGCGCATCAAGCAGGGAATCCAGCTTTATGGAGGGGGAGTGGGAGCACTAGAGCGCTAACCTCCCTCAGACAGGAAGTCACCTTTTCCTCCCTCCACACAAGCAGGACGAGACCCCTGGTGGACCGGGGAGGGGCAACCAAGTAAGGGAACAGCAGTGGAAGAATCGAGGAGCAAATAAAACAATTAAATTCAGTGCAATATAGCTGTGACTGTGGATTCAGCAGAATTTAAATCAAGGTAAAACCACTTTTAAAAATCATGCGCTATTATCTTATTTAAAAAGGAAGGCTGCGGTTGCAGAAAGGGACTAAGAGAATAGAGCTGCTGCCTTGCCGGCACACGTCCGATATAGAAGGGACTCTCTCCCAGTATACCTTTTAAATGGACTGCTTATGGCGAGTAGCGATTATAACAACCTACAAGCATTTGCAATGCAATAGGTCTCGCATTAGGAAAGTTTGAGCTATTGGTCTTGTAAATGACAAATCTTTTATTTATGTGTTGGTTTTGAAAGTACTGAAATTAATAGCTTTGTCATTTACAATGCCAATACTTTTAACTTTTGCAAATGTGACACCTATAGCATTTGTAATGGAACATGTTTTGTATTTACGTGATTTAGAAGTATTAATATTAAAATAACAATGGCTTTTATTTTTTTAAAATAATGAATACTTAAATTAGATTTATTGTAATTTATAATGGCAATTGCTTAAACTTTAGTAATTACCTTTTGTGAAGATTATGTTCAGTGTATTTTGTTGTTGCAAAAATCCAAAACAGAATTGAAATTTTTTTTTTTTTTGTACATTTGTAATAAAGCTTGAAACATTAAGAGCACATATTTGTACCAGTTGTTGATTAGTTGCACAGATTGATGCTGTGGTGGCGCTGAGTGATGATGTTGTGGTGGCGACGAGTGATGCTGTGGCGTTCAGTGATGCTGTAGTACTCATAGTGATGTTGTGGTGCTCCTGAGTGATGCTGTGGTGCCCCTGAGTGATGCTGTGGTGCCCATGAGTGATGCTGTGGTGCCCCTGAGTGATGCTGTGGTGCCCCTGAGTGATACTGTGGTGGTGCGATAGATAGATAGATAGAATGAGGGTGATAGATAGATAGATAGATAGATAGATAGATAGATAGATAGATAGATAGATAGATAGATAGATAGATAGATAGATAGATAGATAGATAGATAGATAGATAGATAGATAGATAGATAGATAGATAGATAGATAGATAGATAGATAGATAGATAGATAGATAGATAGATAGATAGATAGGGCAATAGATAGAGTGCAATCGATAGATTGAGTGCGATAGATAGGTAGATAGATAGATAGATCGATAGATAGAGTGAGTGCGACATATTGATAGATAGAGTGAGGGCGACAGATAGATAGAGTGAGTGTGACAGGTAGATAGAGTGAGGGTGACTGATAAATTGATTGAGTGAGGACGATAGATAGATTGATAGAGTGAGGGCGATAGATAGATGTGTGTGGTGTGTGTGGTTGTGTGTGTGTGGTTGTGTGTGTGTGGTTGTGTGTGTGCGGTTGTGTGTGGTTGTATGTGTGGCTGTGTGTGTGTGTGTGGTTGGGTGTGATTTTGTGTGTGTGGTTGTGTGTGCGATTGTGTATGTGGTGTGGTTGTGTGTGTTTGTGTGGTTATGTGTGTGTGGTTGTATGTGTGTGTGTGCGTGGTTGTATGTATGTGTGTGCGGTTAGAGAAAGATACATGTGGAAGAGAGCAGTAGATCAGCACAGGAGAAGAGAACAGGGAGTTAAAAAAGGATGCGGGTGGAAGAGAACAGCAGATCGGCCCAGGAGAAGCGAACAGGGAGTTAGAGAAAGAGGCAGGTGAAAGAGAATAGCAGATTAGCACAGGAGAAGAGAACTGTGAGTTAAAGAAGGGGGCGGGTGGAAGAGAGCAGCAGATCAGCACAGGAGAAGAGAACAGGGAGTTAAAGAATGAGGTGGGGTGGAAGAGAGCAGCAGATCAGCACAGGAGAATAGAACAGGGAGTTAAAGAATGAGGCGGGTGGAAGAGAACAGCAGATCCCCACTAGGAGAAGAGAACAGGGATTTGGAGAAGGGGGCGGCTGGAAGAGAGGAGCAGATCAGCAAGGGAGAAAAGTACAGGGAGTTAAAGAATGAGGCGGGTGGAAGAGAACAGCAGATCCCCACTAGGAGAAGAGAACAGGGATTTGGAGAAGGGGGCGGGGTAGAAGAGAGCAGCAGATCAGCAAGGGAGAAAAAAACAGGGAGTTAAAGAAGGATGTGGGGTGAAAGAGAACAGCAGATTAGCACAGGAGAAGAGAACTGGGAGTTAAAGAAGGAGGCGGGTGGAAGAGAGCAGCAGATCAGCACAGGAGAAGAGAACAGGGAGTTAAAGAAGGAGGTGGGATGGAAGAGAGCGGCAGATCAGCACTGAGTGGTATTTAGAGTGTATGTTGCATTGAGGGCAGTGTAATTAATTATGTGGCGTGTAATTATGTGGCACTCAGTGGTATTTGGAGTGTATGTTGCATTGAGTGCAGTGTAATTATGTGGCGTGTAATTATCAATCAATCAATCAATCAGGAAATTTCTAGAGCGCACTACACACCTGCGAGGGTCTCAAGGTGCTGGGGGAGGGTGGCCGCAGCTAGCGGTCGAAGAGCCAGGTCTTGAGTGGACTCCTGAGGGTCTGTGGGTCTTCTGTTCGTCGTAGGTGGGGAGGGAGGGTGTTCCATGTCTTGGCGGCCAGGTGGGAGAAGGATCTTCCCCCGGAGATGGTTCTGTGGATGCGAGGGACTGTGGCCAGTGAGAGGTCGGCAGAGCGGAGTTCTCTGTTGGGTACATAGAATGACAGTCAGCTGTTGAGGTATTCTGGGCCGGTGTGGTGGGGTGCTTTGTGTGTGTGTGTCAGGAGTTTGAAGGTGATTCTTTTGTCGACGGGGAGCCAGTGCAGGTATCTCAGGTGGGGGGTGATGTGGTCTCGGCGGGGAACGTCGAGGACCAGGCGTGCCGAGGCGTTCTGGATTCTTTGAAGTCTGCTGATGAGCTTGGACGGGGCTCCGGTGTAGAGGGCGTTTCCGTAGTCGAGTCTGCTGCTGATGAGGGCGTGGGTGACGGTTTTTCGTGTGTCTGTAGGGATCCATCTGTAGATCTTGCTGAGCATGCGGAGGGTGTAAAAGCAGGGTGAGGAGACTGCGTTGATTTGGTTGGACATGGTGAGTTTAGAGTCTAGGATGTCTCCCAGGTTGCGTGCGTGGTTGGTTGGCGTTGGAGCGGTGCCCAGGGTGGAGGGCCACCAGGAGTCGTCCGAGGCAGAGGGGTTGGGTCCGAAGAGGATGACCTCTGTCTTGTCCTTGTTCAGTTTGAGTCGTCTGTCTTCCATTAAGTTGGCGACAGCCTTCATGCCACGGTGGAGGTTGGTTTTGGTGGTGAGCGGGTCCTTGGTGAGGGAGAGGATCAGCTGGGTGTCGTGGGCATACGAGATAATGTTGAGGTCGTGGAGTCTGGCGATGCGAGCGAGTGGAGCCATGTAGATGTTGAAGAGCGTCGGGCTGAGTGATGATCCTTGCGGTACGCCGCAGATGGTCTTGGTGACTCCTGGGTGGCACGGGGGAGGCGGACTCTTTGGGTTCTGTCGAAGAGGAAGGAGGTGATCCAGTCCAGGGCCTTGTCGCGGATCCCTGCGTCGTGGAGGCGTGTGCGTAGCGTGTGATGGCAGACGGTGTTGAAGGCGACGGAGAGGTCCAGGAGGATGAGGGCTGCTGTCTCGCCGCCGTCGAGTAGGATTGTGATGTTGTCTGTGGCGGCGATGAGAGTGGTCTCGGTGTTGTGGTTCTTGCGGAAACCTGACTGGGAGGGGTCGAGGATCTTGTTCTCTTCCAGGTAGCGGGTGAGCTGGGTGTTGACGATCCTTTCAATGACCTTCGCCGGGAACGGGAGTAGGGAGATGGGCCGGAAGTTTTTGAGGTCGCTCGGATCCGCCTTGGGTTTCTTGAGTAGGGCGTTGATTTCGGCGTGTTTCCAGCACGCAGAGAAGGTTGCGGTCTCGAATGAGAGGTTGATGATGTTGCGCAGGTGGGGTGCGATGGAGCTGTCGGCCTTGTTGATGAAGTGGTGGGGAAGAGGGTCGGATGGGGCGCCGGAGTGGATGGTGCTCATGGTTGTTACGGTGCCTTCGGTGGTCACGTTGGTCCATGCGGTGAGGTTATCGTGGTCGGTTGGTGGTAGCGGTGCGGTGGGGTTGTTGGGTCGAGTTTGGGGGTTGAGCCTGTCGTGGATGTTGGTGACCTTGCGGTGGAAAAGTGCTGCCAGGGCGTCACAGAGGGCTTGTGATGGTGGGATGTCGTTGGTGCAGGAGCCAGGGTTAGAGAGTTCCTTCACGATGTCGCAGAGCTCCTTGCTGTTGTGTGTGCTGTTGTCGAGGCGGTCCTTGAAGGAGGCCTTCTTGGTGGTCCTGATGAGGTGGTGGTGGTTACGGATGGCGTCCTTGAGGGCTGCGTGGCTGTCGGGGGTTCTCATCGCGCCAGGTGTTCTCCAGTCTCCGACAGGCGTGCTTGGAGGCAAGGAGTTCTGGGGTGAACCAGCTTACAGGCTGGCTGGTGTCCCTGTTGTTGTGTTGTCTCAATGGGGCTAAGGTGTTGGCGCAGTCTTCCATCCAGTGGCTGAGGGCGTGGGCCCCCTCCTCGGAGTCGGAGGGGTTGGCCGGGGGGTTGAATGCAATGTGAGCTTGTAGTAGATCCTTGGTGACTTTGCCCCAACAGCGTCCAGGGATCTGTGGGGTGCGGCGATGTTAGACGGGTTTCTAGAAGCTGAAGTGGACGCAGTGGTGGACGGTCCAGGTGAGTTCGGAGGCGTGGCTGAAGGCAACGTGGGGGCTGGAGGTAAAGATGGCATCGAGCGTGTGGCCGGCGATGTGGGTGGGTGTCGTGACGATCTGTGTTAGCCCGAGGGTGGTGAGGTTGTCGATCAGGGTGGATGAGTTGCTGTCATTGTTGTTTTTCAGGTGGTAGTTCAGGTCGCCAAGGAGGATGTAGTTGGTGGAGGTCAGTGTGTGCGTGCTGATGAAGTTGGCGATGGAGTTGCAGAATTGGGGGCGGGGTCCGGGTGGTCTGTAGACGAGGGTGCCTCTTAAAGTGGTCATGGGGTCCGTGTGGATCTGGAAGTGCATGTGATCGGCGGTGTTGAGGGTGTCGGCGGTGCTTGTGGAGACCCTGAAGGTGCTCTTGTGGATGATGGCGATGCCTCCGCCGATTCCATTGGCGCGGTCTCTGCGGGTGATCTTGTATCCGTCGGGGATGGCTACTGCGATGTCTGGGGTGGAGGCTTCGTTCAACCAGGTCTTGGTCAGGAAGGCGATGTCAGGTGATGTGGAGTCGAGCAGGTCCCAGAGCTCGACGGCGTGTTTGCGTGCGGAGCGAGTGTTGAGCAGGATGCAGCAGAGCTAGTTGGGTTCCGTCGTGGTCAGTGACTTGGCGTCTTTGGTGCAGAAGAAGCCGCAGTTCCTGCAGGTGAAGGGGCAGTGGGTGCGCTTGGGGGCGGCCCTGTGGCATCTGGATGGTCGCCCGAGGTTGAGTGCGAGGAGGTTGTTGGCATCATACCGGTGGAAGGTGCGGGGTCCAGGGGTTGTGGCGCTTGGCGCGGTCCAGGCGCGGACGGGCGCAAACGAGCTTGCCTGAGGCGCGCCTTTGGCACACCAGCGGCACGCCCGCTGCGCGGCCTCGCAGCGGCCGCCATAAGAGGAGGAGAGGGAGGGCGGCTCAGCTGGGAGGAGGGAGGGACAGGAGGGGTGAGCGAATAAACAGCAGGGGGGCAGGCCGCAGGGGAGGCAGCGGCGGGAAAAACTTACAGCAGGGCGGGGAGAGGGGGAGGGGGCGGGGTCCAGAGGAGGCGGCAAACAGCGGGGCGGCTGAAATACCGGGGGCCAGGAACCAGGATCAGCGCAGGGCGCTCCGGAGCACGAGTGTCACAAGAGCAGCACAAGTCAGGTCAGGAGGCGGCAATGACGAGCTGCGGTGAGAAGGGAACGACCTAACCAGAGGTCAAGGGTCGCTCTCCTCACTGTGCAGCGGCCGCTTAAGAGGAGGAGAGGGAGGGCGGCTCAGCTGGGAGGAGGAAGGGGCAGGAGGGGTGAGCGAATCAACAGCAGGGGGGCGGGCCGCAGGGGAGGCAGCGGCGGGTAAAACTTACAGCAGCGCAGGGAGATGGGGAGGGGGCGAGGTCCAGAGGAGGCGGCGAATAGCGAGGCGGCTGAATTACCGGGGGCCAGGAACCAGGATCAGCGCAGGGCGCTCAGGAGCACAAGCGTCACAGGAGCAGCACAAGTCAGGTCAGGAGGCCGCAACGGCGAGCTGTGGCGAGAAGGGAGCGATCTACCAGAGGTCAAGGGTCGCTCTGGCACTGAGTGGTATTTGGAGCGTATGTTGCATTGAGTGCAGTGTAATTATGTGGCGTGTAATTATGTGGCGTGTAATTATGTGGCACTGAGTGGTATTTGGAGTGTATGTTGCATTGAGTGCAGTGTAATTATGTGGCGTGTAATTATGTGTCACTGAGTGGTATTTCGAGTGTATGTTGCATTGAGTGCAGTGTAATTATGTTGAATAATGCTGTGGCACTGCGGCAGAATGAGGCAGAGTGGGTAATGCTGTTACACAGCTGAGCCCATGTACAGAGCCTGGGGCACAATAAGGTGGAATGAGGCACCGTAAGGAACTGTGAGGTGGAGTGAGGCAGAATGAGGCAGAGTGAGGGATGCTGTTTCACAGCTGACCTGGGTCCCTGGTCTCTGGGATGTCAGTCTTGCGAGGACGATTGCTCCATATGGACTTGGTTAAAGATACAACATACCAAAATGTCTCTGGTTGGATACATATAAAAATGTATTGTTGATAAAACGTTCTGCAATGATGAACAGCACAGTTTCCATGTGTTTTATTTGGGGCATGAGAAGGAGACCGGAAATTGTGAGAGGTTTGCAAACTGTATGGACGCTTTTTAACAAAATATAATATAGGAAAGTGAAAGGGCGATGTTTATTTTGACTCAGACCGCGGGCGAGGCGTCTCTAGTCACTGATGCAGTTAAAACTCGCAGAGCGGAGTGGTTGAACAAGAGAAAGCTCCTCATTCTTTGGTGTCTCACCTCACACGCTGCAACCCAATCCCCGAGAAGGAAAACTACTAAAGTCTGGTTACTCTAGCCTTCGGTTCCCAAGTAGTGCAAAGCAGGCCTTCTAGCGCTTCAAAGTCTAGTCAACACTAGATATACAATTATAAAAAAATAGCAAAATTAATAGCTTTGTCGTTCACAATGCCAATAGTTTTAACTTTTGCAAATGTGACACCTATAGCATTTGTAATGCAATATGTGTTGTATTTACATGATGTAGATGTATTGATATTACAAATAACAATGGCTTTTTTTAAAATAATACTTAAATAAAAGTTGTGTAGAGAGTGTGAGAGAGAGGTGTGTAGAGAGAGAGAGTGAAAAAGTAAGAGAGAGTACGCGAGGTGTGTAGAGAGAGAAAGAGATATGCGTATATAGAGAGAGATGCATATATAGAGAGAGAGAGAGGTGTGTAGAGAAAGAGAGAGAGAGAGGTTTGTTGAGAGAGTTAGAGAGAGAGTTGTGTAGGGAGAGAGCTTGTGCTCTCCTGGCTCCTCGGGTCGGTTTAGTGTTAACATGTAATTGACAAACCCATCGTGAAGCAGGATGTCTCTGTCTATGTTGTTGCCCACGGGCGCCTGTTGTCTGTTTCAAGCAGACGAGCCGGAGAAGGCTGATGCACGTGCTGCTAAGGGAGAAGGGAGAGGGTACCCCCATAAGAATGGCTATGTCTGCCTTGTCCCCAGTGACGCCAGTTGTCGGTTCCAAAGTAACACTTGCTAATTAATAATTGTAGCAGAGCAAATGAAAAACACAGAGATGTGCACCAATAGAGTGTAGAACCGGTATTTCTGTAACAAAATGCACAACCACGCAGTTGTTTTTCCCTTCAATAAATACTTAATGTAATAAAAGCGCTTGTTTTTTTTAAATTACTTTGCACCTCGCAAACAGAATTCCTTAATGCACGCGCTCTATATATTGTGAAACAAGCATACTAAGCCCTGTTGAATTTTCAAACCACATGTAATATAATTGGGCATGTATGAAAATGAACTGAGCTTACCTTGTGTACTCGTACACAAATGTAAAGGAGTAGTGCAAAATAATTCCAGGCCGTATCATGAAAAGCGATCTTTACAGGTTATAGGTTGAATCCCTTCAATCTGGTACGTTTGTTTCGGTACGTTTGTTTCGGTTCCAAGTGAAATGTTGGTGGTTTGCATGTAAGAAGGGATAGATGTTATATTTGTCTCAGAATACGTAGCAAAATAATTAGATTATTTATTTATTTAGTGTAAATCTTTAAAGCATGTAGAGTTTTCCCTGCATTGGGGTCTTCATAATGCGCCGTTAGTTATTGTCACAAATCTCGGTTTTAGTAAAAAAAACTTTCATCCACCCCAGAGACTTTTAATTGCAATTAAATAAAACTTCTAAATTCACCGATGCACAGAAACATACAAACGTGCAAGCAGAGATGAAAAAAAACTCATGCAAACACAGACCAGGCACACCTTTGGAAACCCATCCACTTGCAGCCGTATACACTGATGTATGCAACTACACAAGCATGCATACACACCCTCATGCACACATGCATGCAGCGACCAGCACACACAAACCTACACACGCAAATAAATATACACACAAGAAAGCATGCACAAACTTATAGGGCATCAGCAATTTACACACACATATAAACAAGCACACATATGCAGGTACTCCTACATACCCACACATGTGCACACTCAAACACACATGCATGAGGGCATGTTCCCACACATATACACGCACACGCTCTGTCTGTGAAGCGACTTTCATGAAGCATTTATTTTAATCCTTCAAAAAATGCAACATTTTAAAGTGCTAATACGGTGGCAGCATATGGGAATGCCCTCTGTATGGGAGTACGCATACTAAACGTGGTTAGTGGGCGTGTGAAGCGTACGCTGTGTGGGAGGCGGGTTCAAAAAAAGGTATGGACACATGCTCCCGCACATATACACGAACACTCTCTTGTCTGCCATGCGACTTTAATTAAAAATGTATTTTAGCCCTTTAATAAATGCAAACTTTTACATTGCTAAGACGGTGGCAGTGGGTGGGCATGTCCTCTGTGGGGGAGTACTCAAAGTAAACGGGGCAGTGGGTGGGTGGAAGCGTCAGATGTGTGGGAGGCGGGTGCAACTAAAGGCACTGAGGCATGCTCATCCACATATACACGCACCCGCTCTTGTCTAAAATGCGTCTTTAAATAAATGTTTATTTTAAAACTTTATAATTTCAAGACTTTAAAATATTTAAACTTTTACAGTGCTAAAACGGTGGCAGCGGGTGTAAATGGCCTCTGTCTGGAAGGACGCAGGGGCAGTGGGCGGGTGAAAGCGTCCGCTTTGTGGGAGGCGGGTGCAAGTAAAGACAGGGGAGCTGGTGGAAATAAAACTGCTAAAAGGAAATGGAAGAAGGGAGTAGGTGCACACGAGATGGAAGCCTCCGCTGTGTGGGCGGGTGAGAGTAAAGACGAGAGCTAATAAAAGTGAAACTGCTGAGAGGGATTGGGAGAAAGGAGGGGGTGCACGCGCAAAAAACAAACACCAGCTGTGCACGTGAGGGGGGTGTGAGGAAAGACAAGAGCTGATAATAGTATGCTGTGTGGAAGGCGGGAGAGAGTAAAGACGAGAGCTGATAAAAGTGAAACTGCTGCGAGGGATTGGGAGAAAGGAGGTGGTGCACGTGAAAAAAGCTTTCGGCATTGCGGGGGCGGGGGAGCAGGGGAGCGCTGCGTGGGATTGGGAGAAAGAAGGTGGTGCAAACAAAAAAAGCTCTCGGCATTGCGGGGTTGGGCGGGGGAGCAGGGGAGCGCTGCGAGGAATTGGGAGAAAGGAGGTGGTGCAATAAAATAAAAGCTCTCGGCATTGCGGGGGGGCAGGGGGGCGGGGGGCGGGGGAGCAGGGGAGCGGGTGCGAGGAAAGACGAGAGCTGATAATAGTATTACTTGGCAGTGCTTTGGTTACTAAACTGTGTGTGTTAGAAATACAGCACACCATTTGCAGGACAGCTAGGAGTATGACAGCAGAGGGAAAGCAACAAGTTAAATATAAACATTGTCGATATTGCTGGAGGAGGGGGCGGGGGAGCTGGAGCGCTTTTCTTGAAGTCTGATGGCGGGGCCCGGAGAGACTTGAGAGCGGATTCCTCTGAAGTCGGATACGAGCCAGATGGTGTTTGGTGCAAGGCTGATGAGTCGGGGGCGGGAGAGGCCTGAGAGCGGATTCCTCTGAAGTCGGATACGAGCCAGATGGTGTTTGGTGCGAGGCTGATGGGTTTGACGTGCACGCGCGTCTCACACGAGTGAATCACATGAACTGCACCTAATCTGCGCTTGGTCAAGAGTTTGTTTCAACTACTATACACTTGCCTATTAATCCCTGCGGGATATAATAGTCGAGACCTAAAAAGGATATAAGATTGTGGCATCTTCAGGGGGACTCTGGCAGCACTGGACCAAGATATTTAGCATCAAGATTACAATAAATGCACATTTGTGGAATACATAAATGTTCCCTGTAACATTTAGTTATAATCAATGCAGGATCTGGGAAAAACAGGTATCAAGGTGCTCGGGATATGTTCTGTAATGAGTCAGTTTACTATTTTGCAAATTTAGAGTAAAAAGTCTATCTGCTTAAGCATTCATTAGTTAAGTATTTACAGATCAGGGACATGTTATTAATCCCTTGCTGCAAATGGTGAATGTAGGAAAGTAATTATGTTTGCCCTGATTGCCCCCATTTTTTGATTGATGATGGTGGTTACTGAATCTGAAAGTGCCCTGGACTCTGCTAACCAGGCCCAGGGCCAGTGCTCAGTCCTTAAAAGGTAAATGACAATTGGTATCATTCTAATTAGCCAAGATAGCCTACCTATAATTCCCTAGTATTTGGTAGGGCATGTAGGTTGGGAAGCCTGTGGACTTAATGCACTTAAGTGTACACTGCTGTGGTGTTTGTTGTCATTTGTAAGCCACACCTGCCTTCCAGGCTGGTTTGAAAATAAAACTATGTCAAAATGTGACTTTGGAATTAACAGTACTTCCAAAGTCCAAAATGACCAGTTTATTACATATATGTCACTACAAAGGTCTACCATAGGTTCCCCAACAGTGGATTTTTCCCAGACTGTGCAAGTGTTTTGTGGGAGATTAGGTCCTAGCTCTCAAGCGGCAATCCTGAGTCTCTAAACCCTTGGCTGAAGCTGCTGGACACTTCTCTGCCCAAAGGAAACCACAAAGAAGAAGACATGAATGTTTGGAAACTTTTGACAAAGTTTTTCTCAAAAGCTCCAGGAGGAGATTGGTTCATCGTTGAGAGTCAAACTGCTGACGTCAAACTGCAGTTCAGCCTGATCACGCTGGTTTGGCCCTCTGAAAGTTCTGGAGCTCCTCGACATTGACGCCAAGGACAAAGACTTCCAGAGGTTCACTGAGGCATTGTGCTGCAGCAGACCAGTGTCGTCAAAGTGAACTCCGGATCTGAGGAAACCGAGTGTTCGACATCGAGAGAAAATCTTCACGAAAAAGACTAAAGGCCTGTTTATGGGTTCGGCGGTCAATCAGACTGCCGAACCCGTGGAGGAGGTGCGGTAGTGGTGGGGGACGACTGCACCAGTGGTATGAGTGCCTATTACGTGTATGGTGATCAGACCATGAGTGGACCTCTTCAGTCTCCAGGGATTTGCAATCCCTGGTGCTGGCACGACGGTCTTGAGGTAGCAATATGCTCGGCAGTGCCTCAAGCATATTACCAGATTCCTCACTGAGGCCCTGACCACGGCGGTGAGACCGCATTTGCTAGGGTAAACAAAAAGGACCCTACAAGACATGCACCACCTTTCCGTCATGGCATGGACTTCACAGTCCATGCCATGCAGGAACGGCCTTTGACATTCCCATTGCGGTGGGTCTTTGAAAGGCACCGCAGTGGGAATGCCAAAGGACTGCCCACCAGACCAGGAGAAAACTGGAGGGAGGCCAGCAGTATAGTTTGGCAGTGCAGGAGCTAGGCAGTGGCGTGCTGCCCCGCTCCCACATTGCCAAACTCATAATAAGGCCCTAAGTCAGAAGGTAAACTTTTGACCAGGACCTAGCGCTCAACCAATCCACCCGGCACTCCTTTATGGTTGGCCTAAAACTTTGAGCTCAGCGTGACCAGAGAGCCACGAGTGGAGCTTTAGGCTATTTGGTGCTAGAATCAAATTTAGTTTATTTTAATCTTTAAAAATTCAGATCTCTGGTTCCATACATTGGATGTTTTTCATTTGGAGTCATGCGAACGATAAAAATATTCTCTAGGTTTATAAATTGGTGTTTGAGTTTTTGTTGTGTGTTGTCTTTTACATATTTACTGTTTCGGTGATATTAAATGCTTTACACATACCTATCTCATAAGTTAAGCCTGACTTCTCGTTGCCAAGCTACCAAGGGTTGAACAACGGTTAAATTAATGTGACTTGACTGGACCTTATTAGTGATTGTGGTATTATTATTAGCTTGATGTCAATACCCCCAATCTACTAATATTCCACTATCCTAAGGTGAATAATTTTGCAAATGGTCTTCGTACCCGTGTTGGGGTCATATTTCGATTGTAAAACCTGTAATAGGTCCACCCCAATTTGGTACTGACCGGGCCCAAGAACTTTTTATTCAAGGATGGAGCACCATAGGTGATGAATTGGGTGGAAACCATTCATACTAAAGACAGAGGCCATAGGAGTCAATACTTTCCCTGTAGGAGCCATTACTTTCCATGTTTCTCCATGTATTATGTTGCAACACAGTAAAGTTGTGCAAGATGTGAAAGAAACAGAAAACATTTAAGGACATTGAACATACGTTTGAAAGAGATACAGCAAAGAAGGACAGTATAAACCAACTGCCATGTTACACACAAAAAAGGCAATATGAATTAAGCATTTTGAGATACAAGCATTATAATCCCTGTCAGAAGAAAATGATGATACATTAGGGTTCACAAGGAGAAACAAAGCTTGAAAGGGATGACAAAAGGTCTATCAATACAATAGGAAATGTAGAGAAAAAGCTTATTCTATTAAAAATCCAATAGCACAGCTAGGGAGCCCTTTGGGCATTAACAAAGGGTCTTGATCAACGCATACAGATGGAGTAAATAGAGGGACAGCTGGAAAGGGTCAGTGAGGTGGGTTGAAGAGGGAGGAAAGGGAGATCAGAAAACACAAATAGGCTATTAGGAATGTACAGAAAATATTTAGCATAGTGACTTGCTTATTGTACAGATTGCTCAGGCCCGTAAAAGCCACGGCAGGGTCAAGATTTATCGACCAGCTTTACTGATTGCTAAATTAGCTACTGGCATACAGAGGAAGGCTCCAGCGAACACCAATGCTCGTAGGTGGCTGGGTGATCGGCAGAAATGGACAGCCATGAAAATCATGCCACTGACTCTCACATAGCTGCGGCAGTGGGAGGGGGGGGCAATCACAGAACGGTATGCCATGCTACTGGCAATACAGGATAAGTAGGACGAGATACCCCCATAAGTTATATTATAGTTTTTTATTGTATCATGGATTTTTCCCTAACTGCTAACCATCACTTGACATACACAGGTAGACCTCTGAGGGTTCATACAGTTACTACTATAGCTTACTACGGACCAAGTGCCAGCTGTATCAAGGAGATAATATTAGGATTCCCAGGCCAGTGTCACATGGTAAGCAACAACAAATTTCTCAATGTCACTTGCAGCTTAGCATGGTTCAGCCAAGGGTCTTTTGTTTCTCTCTCATTAGTTCCTTACCTCTGCCCTCTTGTAAACTGTTTAATGCATAGTCCTTAATGTTCTTGAATTCAAAAGTACAATTTCTGTGACTCTGGTTGTTATGCAATTGACACAGACTACATGATACATGTCCATGCAAAACAATACAGAGCAATTAAAAAAAGATCACACATAACATACATATGTTTGGCAGGAAAAAAGCCTTGTTGATTAATATGTGTACTTGATATAAATAAATGTTAATACAAAAAAATGATTTAACACTATAAATTCTGCAATGGACATATTGAAAACTTTTGTATGCATTATTCATATTTCCATTTGCCTAAAACAGGAGCTAGAATTAACCACTAGTTTCTAAACATGTTTTAAAAAATGACT
The DNA here is from genome assembly GCF_964263255.1 of Lissotriton vulgaris. Taxonomy (NCBI): domain Eukaryota; kingdom Metazoa; phylum Chordata; class Amphibia; order Caudata; family Salamandridae; genus Lissotriton; species Lissotriton vulgaris. The sequence goes on from NC_141696.1 coordinate 1,165,987,694, forward strand.
ATGAAATTTGTAAGCAGAACTAAAAAATATATACTTATTAGAAATATTGTAGGTATATAGAAAATACACGCACCTAGTTAATCTATTAGTCTGTCCAGTAATCCTTACATCTCCAAGCAATTCCACCCATTTACAGAACACTATAATTTAGGCTGCATGTTGAGGGTAATATGTGGGAAGTGGGGTTTGAGAGATGAAATGTAGTAGTGACGGCTTTCAGCTGGAAGACAGGAAGGAAAGATGTATATGTGTTCAGATTCAAGAATTAAATAAAAGAGAAATACCAAGGTAAACCCCTAATAGAGGAGGGAACCACAAAACTACATATATATAAATTACAGATTGGTATGACGTGTGACCCTGACTACATCAAATGCACCCTGAAGAGAAGCTTGTTAATCGCATGACGAAGAGTGTTATGTATTTACATATGAACATGACAGAAGATAATTACGAAAAACTGTAATGGCAGTATCAGAATTATTAGTTGAATACATTGAAATGAGGCAGACTTACAACTTTTCAACTTACCTGCTGTGGAGTGTGTCCTTGCTGCAGGGCACATTGTTTTCAAAAATTTGAAATAAACCACATGTCCCAAGGTGCACCAGGAAGAGAAACCAATTGGGTGCGCCAGGAAGAACCAATCGGCAGACACACCAGAGGTCTATAAAGTAACAAACACACGTGGGACTTTTTTAATATTACTGCACTGCCACATATGCCCAGGAAGAAGAAGCAGACAGCTTCGAAACGCGTTGGCAACTAAAGAGGGGTGAAATGCTGCTTTTGTGTGCAATAAAGAAGTTTTCAACTTACCTGCTGTGGAGTGCGTCCTTGCTGCAGGGCACATTGTTTTCAAAAATTTACACGGCGGTTCCGGTTGTGAAGGATGCACCGCCCAAGAAAAGATGGGGCCTCTGGATATGGAATTGTTCCGAGTACGATGGGGCACAGCAGAACAATGACAATGAGAAAGCGGGAGGCTTCACACCGGGGCCCACTGGAAGGGCTGAAACCACAGAGGATGATTAATTTGTGGCAATATGCGAAGCCCACTACGGGGAATAAACCACATGTCCCAAGGTGCACCAGGAAGAGAAATCAATCGGGTGCGCCAGGAAGAACCAATCGGCAGACACACCAGAGGTCTATAAAGTAACAAACACACGTGGGACTATTTTAACATTACTGCACTGCCACATATGGCTAGGAAGAAGAAGCAAACAGCTTCGAAACGCGTTGGCAACTAATGAGGGGTGAAATGCTGCTTTTGTGTGCAATAAAAAAGTTTTCAAATTACCTGCTGTGGAGTGCGTCCTTGCTGCAGGGCACATTGTTTTAAAAAGCTATATATATATATATATATATATATATATATATATATATATATATATATATATATATATATATATATATATATATATATATATATGTATTCTAAAACTACTCTCTCTAGAGCTTGGGGGAAGACTGGGGAGCGAACACGAGAATCAATATTAACCCCTGAAGCTATAGTGGTAGTAAAAGAAGATGAAAGTCCCTGATTAATAACCACTTTTAGTAAACAAGAAAGAAAAATCAAATCCATCATCAAAAAGAACTGGCCCATTATTCTTACTGATGGTGTACTTGGAAGTAGATTACCTGAGTCACAAACAGTCACTTTCAGAAGAGCAAGATCTATGAGAAATCAATTGGTTAGGTTGAGCCCGGAAATGAAAACAGATGGTACCTGGCTTAAGCCGAGAACAGGGTTTTTCAAATGCTCATCATGCAGGGCGTGTAGATTCGGAGTGAACACAACTTGTTATACCACTCCATTCTCAAATATGAGTGTAACCATTAATTGCAGTTATGGATGCCGCACTGAGTATGCTGTATATGTTCTGATGTGCACCTGTGACTACGCTATATGGGTAGCACTAAGCTGCAGGTGCACATCAGAATATTGCAGCATCTCAGGGCCATAATCAATAATGATGCGGCATATCCTGTGGCAAGACATTTCAGAGTAGCACACAACAACAATCTCAATCGCCTCTCCCACTATGTAATCAATGCGGTAGCGCCATTACGGAGAGGTGGAGATAGGGAAAAACTGTTAAGAAAATTGGAAACTCGCATGATATTCGAGTTAGACAGTAAAAATCCTAATGGGTTGAACAACACCGAAGATTTACATCACTATTTATAGACATAAGTATCCACAGATTGTGGTATGAATGCATGAATATGTAATGTTCAGGACTGTGTAAAGTTATTGGATAAATCTCCAGATGGTATTAACAAGGGTTTAATTATCAAATTGCTGCATATGAAATTCTATTGTATTATATTCCTCTAGAAACTGCGAGTTTTTTTAACCGAAAATATTGTGTTGTATTACTTTCATGGGTAACAGATTTTTTATTGTGTGGGACTCTGAGCACTTTAAAAAATGGAGCACTTTGTGTTTGCCTCCATTAAGCTGAATCAGTGTAAATATCGATGGAAATATGCATTTATGCAGAAATCTAAACTCTCTTGATTTAGAAAATCAAACTCCAAATTTTGATAATATTAGAGCATCAAAATATCCAAATAAATTGTACACAGTGCACGTATATACTCCCATTGTAAACCAAAAAGAATACAAGGGTAAAGCTGCTTAGCACTATGCATATATATGAGATTTATATATTTATAGTTTTAGTCATTGAAATTATATTTATGAATTTTAAGTATTTGTTGTATATTTATTGACATGGATATTGATGTTATTTATTCATTTATTTATTTATTGCATAATTTTGCACTACAAATATTGGAGGGGTGTGGCTACATTAAGGCATTCATGCAGATCAAGAGAGTTGATGTTCACATCTTTACACATATGTATATTTATTAAGCAATCTTGTAATTGTAAGGTTAAATGCACTGATCAACATGAGGCAGAGCGCACGTTACATGAGTATGCTTTTCATGTCTAAGCAAATGTGAATCACGTGATTATGTGCACTAGGGGCGGGAAGTCTGTGTAAATTTAAAAGTAACATTATGCTGCCCAAATCTTTGTGTGAGCAAGAGCACGGTTGTGCTCGAAACGCGTCACAGCAGAGCGGGGAAGTGAAATAAAATACCTTTCTGCCTTGTTCCTCGTGGTCCGCCTTCTTCATTTGACCAGGAGCGGGTGTTATGGAGGATTGTTGCTAGTGATATATATATATATATATATATTACCTACTGGCGGACACCAGTAGGTAGTTATAGTTAGGATTATTTTGTATAGGGAATTTCCAACATTCTATTGGGAATAACTTTGGTGCCGGTTGAGGAATCTGCCTGAAATCTTCCTCAAATTTGCCTGGCGGCGTTCCGCTCCTTCCCTGAAAGTTTGGGGGGGATTCGTCAAGCGGGGCCGAGATAAAAGGGGGATCCCAAAACGTGTTTTCCCCACGTTAATTTCCATAGGGCGGTCGAACTCACTTTTAGCCCAAACGGCTGAATGGATTTCCATCAAACTTGGCAAAATTGTAGGGACTGGTAGCCCAAATGTAACTTTGCTATGTCTCAAGATAAGTGCTCCAGTGGATTTGGAGTAATTTAGGTTCAAAAAAATATATATATCTATAAGCGCACCCCGGTACTGGCACCAGGGCGCAAACCTGCGCGCTACGCGAGTTCACGCGCGGAAAGCTGTTTGGCTCTCGGGTGTCTGTCAACATTCCAAACAGTCCTGAGCGGCCGCCATCTTGTTTCTCGGTAGGATCAAGACACAAGAGGTGGCAAAAACAAAGGGGGAAATGACCAAAAGGGGGCAGAGTAGACCCCCCTGACCCCCTAGGTTTGATGTGGGGGCCATAAAAGGGCCCCGCGGGGCAAAACGATTTTATTTCTGTTTTTCGATTTGCGCGGGGGGAGCGCCCGGTACGCGCACCGGGGAGCGTACCATGGGGGAAAAAGAATGACAGAGTTTTTAAAAAATGTAGCCTTTTTTTATAAATTGGAGGTAGTTCTAAAAAGAACAGCTTTTTTCTTCTTTTTGTTGTTTTATATTTTTTTAAATGTTTTTTGAACATTTTGTACTTTATTTGGCTTTTATGAACAATTTCATATTTTTTTGTTATTTTTATGGGCAGAAACAAAAAACAGGGAATTGTAAACGGCTCAACTGGAGCAAAAAAATATCAGGAAAAAATTAAGGTTTTTTGGGGCAATTGTGGTTGTCACCAGCACGGTTGATGAGCTTTATGCTTTGCTCACCATAGGTGATTGTTTTACCACAAAATATACAAGTGATCTTGTATTGCCCAAACTGGGGTTGTATGTTTGGGACCATCTCCCTTGTCTCTGGTCCCGATGGAGTGGGTTGCTTTCTTTTGGAGTTGCTGGGTGAAGATTGGGGAGGGTTTCTGGCCAGTTCTCGGACCTCTGCCGCAGCATAGTTGTTAGGATGCCGGCACTGCATGTGGCGAATCATGGTGTTATTGCCAAAAGAGTACTTCTTGTTAGGGTGCCCCCTTGAAAGTTCAATGCCACAGATTAGGCAAGTAACCCTTGGTACATTCACTTTTTTGAGGTCCTTTGGGATGGAAAAAAACTCCCAGATAATGTTCTGCTTTGGACTATATGGGGTATTATCTTCTGGTAGGAACGTCCTCCTCTTCTTCATCTCCACCACTGTGGTGTTGTGGTGGTCGTCTTGGTGGTGGTGGTGGTGGTGGCTGAGATGCTCCTGCTGCTGCTGCTACAGAAGCCATTTTTCAGTCCAAAAAGGTACAGAGAGGTCATTCAACAGGTCTTCTTCACTCAAAGTACAAAGTGAGAATGAGGAAAAAAGGTGGGGGCTTTCATCATTAGGAAAAAAAAACTGTCCTGAACCAATGAAAAGTGTTATCTTCAGGTCACATGACCAGGGCTTTCATCATTTGGAAACCAAAACTGTCCTGAACCAATAAAAAGTGTTATTTTTAGGGCACATGACCCGACGCGCTTATGCTACGCTCCCCGGGGCACGCTGCGTAAGCGCGTCGGATGCTTACGTTGCGCGATCGTATGCGCTCAAGTGCTTCCGGGTGCGATTACGCCATGCGTATCATGTGGACGCGGCTACGCGATACGTCACGATGATGTTTTCATTCACGGCAATAGCTCTAACGGGACGCTCACCGGTACGCGCCCTGGGGCGCGCCGCAAGACTGCGCTTACCGGTGCACTGGGAGCGCTCCAAGGCAAAAAAATAAAAAAAAAATAAAAAAACATGAACAATATACATAAAAAAAATAGTATTACATAAATATACAATATAGGATTCATTATAAAAAATATTACATTTCATAGCTATAGAAATTTGCTATTAAAAAACTTTGGAATTCACTGAAAAAGCCATAGGTTTCACACCAGTTATAGTTAGGAATTAGCATTTAAAAAACCTATTAAATTCACTGAAAAAACCATAGGTTTCACACCAGTTATAGTTAGGAATTAGTATTTAAAAAACCTATTAAATTCACTGAAAAAACCATAGGTTTCTCACCAGTTATAGTTAGCTGGAAATTTTACTGACATAAAACCATTGAAATTCACACGTTATAGTTAGTTGGACTCACTATAACAAGCGCGCCTGCAATGCACTGCTGATGACGTCACATATTACATCACTCATGACATCGTCAGTGACATCACTCATGACATCACTTGTGACACCATCCTTGTGACAGAGTGACAGACCTCCTTTCAGTGTAATGTAACCCTTGAAACACATATTCAAAAATAGAAACTAACATTTTCAAAAAAATTGAGATACCCATACCAGTTACAACAACCAATTCAGTAATTCCACCATCTATATACACATCCACTCATTCATCAACAGTTCTATATAGTCACTCATACATATACTTACTCATCATATGTAGTGATACATCTATACATCCTGTTATACACCGACACTCATCCAAAAGTTACTCACACACATACTCACACATGCAAATAAACTATTGAACATCCATTTATTTGCATATAAAACTATACACAGACACTACCACCTTATTTCTAAGGAAACTTACACATACTTACTCTCTTAAACAATCACTTATAGAAACACATACTTATTTAAACAGGAACTCTTACAATCTCTTACTCTCACATATACTCACGTTTATACATCAAAACTCATATACACTAGATTAAAATATATGTCGTTATTAAAAAAAACAATAGTGAGACGGTCATAACACTCACTAACACACACATATACACACTCATCCACCCATACAGTCCTGCACATATGCTGTCTTCAAAACACATACAAACAGTGAGTCAGTCACCAACCCATGCAGCTACTTATACACAAAGTGAAACACTGATACATATATTTCAATATTTAAAAGTTACTCGCTAATATATGTATTCAATAAAATAGACTTAAAAAGGCAGTTAACCAATCATTTTTTAAAAAAAAAAACATCAATTTACACACTTATTTAACCATTTATTCTTCCATCAACCTTTACAAATACAAATATAAAACATATTAATTTTTCAGAAAAACACACATTCACTGGCTGGTGTCATCAGTGATGTCATGAGTGATGTCACTGACGATGTCATGAGTGATGTAATATGTGACGTCATCAGCGGTGCATTGCAGGCGTGCTTGTTATAGTGAGTCCAACTAACTATAACGTTGGAATTTCTATGGTTTTATGTCAGTAAAATTTCCAGCTAACTATAACTGGTGTGAAACCTATGGTTTTTTCAGTGAATATATATATACCAGCGGTGGGGCTTTTCCGTGGCCGGACTTGCCACTGAATATTCTTTACACGAGTTGCCCTTCTAGGAATTGCCACACACGGAGAGATCCGCACTCACACCAAAGGCTGCAAAGCTTCAAAACCAGGTGGCTGCCCTCACGTCTGCCATACGCGTTTCAAGCATTACACTCTTGGTCACTGGCTGGCTGGAACACAGGAGGCGGAATATGAAGAACAAATTTATTAGGATGTAAAGCCCCGCCCCAGTGGGCGCGGTAGCATGCTGGTAGTTGTAGTCCATATTCTGCTGCACAGGCTTAAAAGTTCACTCCCCCAGTGGGTTCCGCTACCTCCGTTCAGTAAAAATGTCATATACAAGTTATAGTTAGCTGAACTAACTATAACAGGGGAATTTCAAAGGTTTTGTATGAGTGAAATGTCCAGCTAACTATAACATATATGAAACCTATGGTTTTTTTAATGAATTTGCAAGGTTTTTTAAATGCTAAATCCTAACTATAATGTGTGTGAATCCTATGGTTTTTTAGTGAATTTCAAAGGTTTTTTAAATGCCAATTCCTAACTATAACGTGTGTGAAACCTATGTTTTTTTCAGGGAATTTCAAAGGTTTTTTATACTAACTTCTTACATTTTTATTATAAATATTTATATGTATCTTATTTTCTAAGTTATACTTCATATTCTTTATGTAAAAAATTACAAAACTACTTTCCATTTTTTTATTAATTACACTTTTTTTTACAATATATTACAATTTAATTCTATATAATTCCTTTTTTATTTTTTTGATACGCGATCGTACCATACTTTGTATGGTAAATCGTCCTCTGTGCAACCACGCGCACACGATACAGATACGCTTTGACGTTGCGCGTCGCATCAACGCTTCCGCGTGACATCATGTATGGCGTTCCGTACGCGCACGCCACAAAACTTTCTAATTGTTCAAAAACATATATTTATGTATTTAATGTACATATTAAGGAAAGACATTATCTGGGATAATCTTGAAACTAGTTTTTTTATCTTATAACAAGCCTATATTACTTTTAAAAGCAATTACGCAAATCGCGGAGGTACGTCATTCACACTCGCATCGTAAGAGCACCGTAAACGCACCAAAAGCGTATGCAAAGCTATGGTACTTAAAAAGAAGAGATTAGATTTGTTCATAACACTTCCAATTCCAACTCTTGAAAGACCACTCCTAATTAAATCATTCTACTTTGACTTTCTAAGAAGAAGTATCTCTTCTAAGAAGCCTGCCAAATTAGAATGATAACAACACCTATGGACTCATCTTCCAGCCACTCCTCTGATGGAGAATTTGTCCCATTAGTAGAGTTTTACTCCTTTATAAAGTTATATAAATATAATTACTTATAAGGATATCCTGTTCTTAAGTTTTTTTAAATTTTGAAACCAGTCCCTCCTTATGACTATAGGAAAAGACTCAGGCTGTTATAGTAAAATGCAGTCAAAAAAATGTAGAATATGTCTATTCACCTTACCCATTCCAAAATAGTAAATGTGTTTTAGTAAAATGCAAGAGATACTATTGGTTGTCCAGAATAACACTGTGTATCTGTGTATATTTAGGTACCATTATCATACTAGTTTTTGAATACTTCATGTCTTTGCACACATATATACTCTTAAAGACCTATCCAGTACTCACCTTTTAACATAATTAGAAAGTAGTAATTCCTTATATAACTCGAAAATACTCACAGCAACAGGTATAGAACACTGGTACACTCAGTATATCATTTTTTGAAATGCCTTTAAAAGATACAAACCATCTTTACATACTTATGTACTCCATACATGTTTTGTTAATTCAGCTCGGTAGAAGCACATTCCATTGACCATTTTTAACAGTAACTTGTACTTACCTTAAGCATAATAAATAATTTTAAAAAAAATTGCTGTTCTCAGAATATATTGAATTGCACTAGAAACAGTGAGCTCAATAGTACTCATCACATAACAGCGGGCAAAAAAAAAGACAATCAATAAGATTATCTGAAAAAAAAACATTCAACATTCTCAATAACAATCTAAAAAATAGAAATAAACTTAAGCATGGGCGGAAAATCTGTTCTGCTCTCAGATTTTGCGGATTCTCGGTAAATTCGCAATCCGCGAGATACGCGAACTTCCCGCAAAATACGCGAATGGAACGGATTGGGTCAAAAGTTCAAGCTGACTTTTGTAACTCTTTTAGAATGGCGCCGGCAAGCTGCCAGAGCCATTCTAAAATAGTTACAAAAGTCAGCTTCAACAGGAAGCTCTAATAGATAAAGTAAAGCAGGTGCTGCTCAAATTCAGTTACATAATCATTAATCACCCCAAACTTGGGGTGATTAATGATTTTGTAACTTAATTTGACCTTCTACTCGAGCACCTGCTTTACTTTATCTATTAGTGCTTCCTGTTGAAGCTATTTGTAGCTATTTTAGAATGGCGCTGGCAGCTTGCCGGTGCCATTCTAAGTGGGGCTGAGGGCAGAAGGGCACAAAAGTGGAACAGAGGGCAGAAGGGGACAAAAAATGAGTGGGGCAGAGGGCAGAAGGGCACAGAAACGAGTGGTACAGAGGGCAGATGGGCATAAAAAACGAGAGGATGACAGTGATTAAGCAGGCAAAAAAAAAACCAGGGAAAACGCAAAGCGCCTTGCGAAAACCCGCGAACACGCAAAGTGCCCCGCGAACACCCGCGAACTCGCAAAAATGAAAAAATACGCAAATTCGCACGAATTCGTGAATTTTGCGGATTGCAAATTCGCACATTCGCAAATTCGTGAATTGCGAATTCGCAAAATTCGCCCATGATTAAATAAAACATATCTTAGATGTTTTTTTTCTAAGACCAATTTCTTAGGTAAATACGACACATCCCAAACAATCATAAAATAACAAACATTATGATTAATTTTCATACACTGTAAATAATGTTACTTACAAATATATGCTGACAAAATATACAACAAAAAGTCCTTAATGTTTCACATACTTTTCTGCACGGCCAAATAGTATGCGTCAAATTCTTAGTTTGGAAATTGTTCAATAGTAATCCTGAGTGTCTGCCTCCCAGCCTTCTGATCCCAAACCACTGACATCATTTGCTCTGTCCCCGAGTGCTCATCCCTCAGCCCGACGCTATTCAACATCTACATGGCCACCCTCACACAAGTAGCCCACCATCACAACTTCACCAACATCTCCTACGCCAACAACACCCAGCTCATCCTCTTCCTCACCAAGAAGCCACATACCACCAAAAGCAACCTCCATGACACAATGAAGGACATCACCAACTACATAAAGAGCAGCTCTCAAAACATGAAATCGCACAAGATGAAGGTACTCATCCTCAGACACCCCCCCTCAGCCTCGGACGACTCCGGTAAGCTGACTACACTAAGAACAGTACCAACAGCTACCGACCATGTCCACAACCTAGGATTCATCCTCAACTCCTCCCTGTCCATTGGAAGTAAGTCTACACCGTCTCCTCGTACTGCTATAACATCCTCCACATGCTTCGCAACATTTAAAAGTGGATCCTAACCAAAAGAAGAACAGTGACACAGGCACTACACTGTGGCAAAACACTCTACACAGGAATTCCTGTCAAACACCTACAACAACTACAACAAATCCAAAAGACCTCCACCTGAGTGATCATCAATGTCCCCTGCTTCAGCCACATCACCCACCACCTGATACACCTACGCTGCCTCAATATCAACAAGAGGATCACCTTCAAGCTCCTCACCCTCACTTACAAAATACTCTACAACACCAGACTAACCTACATTAACAGCAGTAATCCTGAAAGGCCAAATATTGTTCCTAAAATTTTGGCTTTAAAAATATTATGTAGGAATTTGGTTATTCTTTAGGCAAACGTTGTTTAAAAACCAATTGACTATCATTATAATGTATCCAACCTTTCAGACACTTTAAATAAACAGTGTAATGTCCAGATGTTGTAGAAGGTCCATCATGAAAAATAATTACAACAGCTACAAAAGTTCTTCCTGATATTGAAACTTGACCAGCTACAACATTTTTAATTAAAGTTTCCCATTTTCTTCCATCAGCTCTACAATGTTGCAGCATTATAATTACATACTGTCCATATCTTTGTATAAATAATGTTGATGACATTTCTGATTTACATTAGCTATACTGCATGTTTTGACTTGCTCCTCTAATTAGATTGTTAAAAGACACTGATTCAAAGTCAGGTAAAGTCAAATATATGAATCTTTCACTGTCAATGTTACTGCTACATGTAAACAAACAATTTTCACATTCATGTTGGCATTTATAAGAAAGGCCAAAAAGGTTTTCAATATCTATACCTTCATCTTCCAATACAACAACCATATACATTAGAAATTCCTGACAATTTTGCTGAATATTCTGCGTAAATTGAGTAGAACCAGAACATATGTCCAAAAGATTTCAAATATCAGTAATACTTTTTACTTTTATCACTACTACATTTCTCATAAACAGAATACAACAACGAACAAAATCTTTTTTTTTTCCAATTTTCAACAATTTGTTGTTGCAAACTTTCAAGAAAAAAACAACATTAATAACTACATTAGCATAGCAGTTGACACCAGAACTATTTTCAAACTGATAACCAACATTCTCTTCAACACTATCCTTTTTCTTTTTGCCTCCAATCACAACGACATCTTGTTTTTTTTCTTTCTCTACAGCTTCACTTCAGATATTCTCAAATCTTCTTTTTCTACCTACCACAAACTTTTCAAATACTGGATATTAACATAGATTGGGTGCATATTCTCTTCTTAACCTATCATACTCTTTCACACAACTTGCATCTGCACTAATCTTTGTCTCATCAAAATCAATCAAGTACAATCCAGATAAAGTTCTCACTCGAGACAAAGCAACATAGCCATACCCTCTTTAAACACAGTACTTCCAATATTCACTAAAGCACTATCTACACTTAAACCTTGAGATTTATGAATGATCACCGCATACGCCAAAGAAACAGGAAACTGTTTTCTGCGAACATACAAATGTTTTACGAGCAAAAACCGAGCAGAACCTTGACTAAATTGTTGTACTTCTTCAATGTCATCAAATTTGATTTTAAACAATTCTATACCATCTCTATTTACATAATTAACAAAATCAACAATTTTACCCATTGCTCCATTTACTAAACCTTTTTCCACATGCAAATTACGTCGTAAAATTACCCTACAGTTTATACATGGATATAAATTCTTTTCTAAACCAGCAGTTTTACTTATCGATTTCTCTAAAGAATCCAATTTCCTCTTCAACTTTTCAGGCAAAATAGTAGTGATTCCTTCATGTTCTATTTTATCAATAGCTTCCTATTTTATTTTGCAACTTTAACATTTCTTCATTGAATATAGAACATTTGCGCAGTGTTGGCATTAAGCAGATTACAAATTTGTTTTTTGCAATTCTCATGTATATTTTCTCTGGGTCAATATTTTCATTTGGAAATAAATTTGAAAGTAATCGTCTCTGTAAAGCTTGTTTGCATATTCAGTCACTTTTCCAATTCTTATATCTTGAAGAATAGTTCCCTAATCAGCATCATTTGCATGTCGCATATTTGTAATAAGTTCCTTATACTCAAAATATGACCAAATGTTTACATTTCCAATGCTCCCCAAAGACTTTTCGGTATCTTCATGCGCCAGTGTTTTAAACACTGGTTGTCCTTTTACAGGAGTAAGTTGTAGAAGATCTACAAAAACTATGACGTGTTTTCCTCCAAATAATATGTCATACTCTGTTTTAAGAATTTGCTGCATTCTTAAATGCACAAAGGCAAGCATTAAGTTTGATACCATACTTACCTCATCAATATTGAGAAGTTTCATTTTCCTCAAGACTTTTGAAACTTCACAACAAGCTTCTCCAGATAGCTTGTGGTATTCTAATTTGTTTTCATGCTCTACTGGTAGCATTAATAAACGATGTAAAGTTATTGCTTTAATATTGTGGGCTGCTAATCCAATTGGAGCAGTGACAACACAAGACAAATGCGACTCAGTGGTTTTCTGTATATAAATTGTAATTACTTTAATTAAAAAACTTTTGCCTGTTCCAGCTTGTCAACTCACGTACATTCGGATAGGTTCAAATGATGAGCAAGAGCACTCTTTCTTCACATGAAGTAATCCATGGTCAATCTGTTCTCTTACTTGCTAATATATTTGATGCTGCTCAACATTTAGTTGTTCTTCCAAGTTTCCTAAGTTTGTTAGATCTCCTTGAGCTTGATACATTGCTGTTTCCACCTCTTCCACAGCAGTTGCTGCTTCATTTTGAACAATTTGTTCTCCTAGTGGGTCCTGACTCAACGGAGCAGAAGTTTGACTGTCTTGAGAACTGTCTCTAGCAATCTCAGCTGCAATTGTAGCTTCTTCCTTAATTTCGTCGTTCAACATTTTCACATAATTAGCAAAAACAGGACATTTTATAGTATCTTTACTTGCGTTGAACAAATCTTCATAGCTCTCAAAATTTCCAAGGAATTCCAATTCTGAACACCACGGCTTGAAAAGATGCAAAAGAGCTAAATAGTAAAATTCCCTTTTGTCAGGAGTTTCGCAACTCAGTTTACGGTGATTAATCAAATGTCCTTTTCTTTGTTTTATCAAACAACCTTCAGAACCAACCACGGCATATATACCATTATTGATGTTTTCTGTAGTATTCCGTTTAAATATATAGTTTTGATGCACTTCATAGAGACATGTTTTCAAGATGATGACTTCTATTTGGATAATATGTATCCAACATATTTGTTTTCACAATATCTGTACTTTCTGGCGCATTTTCAGCTAAATATTCAATTTCTTGTACGGATTTAAGTACTCGATTTCGTGTTGCAGCAAGACTTAGACTCACCCAAATGATTCTTCTAGATTTGGAGTGAAGACTTGCAGAGGATAAGCGATCTGAACATTCATACGCTCTAATTTCTCGATGAGATAACATCTTCAAACCGTAACTATATACTTTCTTACTTAGACTCTTCTTGTGGGAAATCTCTTCCTATATTTCCTTCAATTCTGTCTTTTCTGATCTGGTTATGTAGGATGTTACATATCGAGCAACAGCAATGGAATTGTCTGCAACATATTGACTATCCATGTTAGCATTCCACATGGACGAAATGACTGGGTTGTAGTCATTTATGTATTTTGACTCTTCATTACTTTTTAAGTTGTAGGTATTTGGAGACTTTCTTGTGATAGTATGTCAAAAAGATGACATAACACTGTTCACTCCTCCTTTCGATGTCACAGAACTTGGAAATCCAAAACGACATTTGGTGTAGAACTTAGATTTGTACTTTCGAAGACAGTATTTCCCACAACGATGGCTTTGGAATCGTAAGATTTGTTGTCTTAAGTCTTTATCTTGTGTACTTTTGGGTATATCACATGTAGCATATTCTTCAATTAAAAAACAAAACAGTATCATCCGAACCTGTTCCAAATTTGGGAGCATCTTTGATCCATATTAGCATATGTATGTGAGGAGCACCTCTCGCTTGATTCTCCTTTCTCCAAAAGAAATCCAGAACATCTCCAAGAGGAGGATTTTTTTGTATTGCTGATAAAAGACATCATAGCTTCGAATCTATGATTGAAATACCTGCATTCATTAAATTGATCCAAAGAGCACAATTCTCCAGGTGTCTTGCATTCAATATTTAGTATGTTTGGATTTGCCTCTTGAAGAAATTGAAGTAAATCATCCCAAGCATATTCAGCACAGCTTAGAGTAAGAAACCATGTAGGAGTTCCTAAGTTCCTTAGCATACATTTCAGTTCTCCATGATGACGGTACCAGTACTCATTAGTACCATGCTGACATGCCATGAGATTAATTAGCTGAGATTCCAAAACATTATCTTTCTGCAGTACTTTATCCATAAATTTCTTTGCCGAAACAGTTTGCAGATATACTCCTGTTTTAAATATATGGTTTACTGCATAAGAAAGTCCAGACAAATCACTCTCAAACAAAAAATGAAACAAATACGGAATACATTGTCGAAATCTTGGATCTTCTGCATATAATCTTGATGTCCGATATTCAGATGCAGGAATCTGCACAGGTCGGTCATCATATCGTCCTCCTTTTTCCTGTGGGAAACAACTGAGGAAAACAAGGAGCTTCCAAACTTTTTACCCATACACTAATGGGACTTCCTTTTGCTTCGTTCATTTGGAATAACTCTATAGTATTCCCCATCACTTCTTTAGAATACAGTGGATGAACACTGTAATGTTCGTAGATTTCTTCAGTTCTGGACACATCCACTTTTTCAATTTGTCCAGATGGCAAGTCACTATCTTCTTCTACAGTTATTTCTTCTTCTCTCACATGCACATCTTTATAATATTGATTATTTTTTACCATATACAACGTTGCCTTTTTCACTTTCCTAACATCCACTAATTCTTGCCAGATTTTCTTACTCTTAGTAGTCTTAGTAGGAATGCCATTAACAAGAATACCTAAAGGTTCATCATCTACATTTTCTACACCAATTGTTTCAATATTTTTCTTTAAATCCAGAGGCAAATATACAACTCTTCCCTTTATTCCTCTCTGTAAATCTGAAGGAGGCAATCTTTCTGTCTTAGGCACCATACGAACAATAGCCTGAAATGGATGCACACATTGAATAAGAATAGACTCATAGGTATTTAAATCCATCAGTTCAGAGGGGATATTTACCAACTCAAGATTATTATGCACAGCTCTAGCAGGCATTTTGTTCTCATCTAATTTGTTATAACAATATTTACAAATACGCTGATCAGAACCCAAATCAAAACAATTCTCTACCAACACAAAATCCTTCCACTCATTATTATTTTCCTTTTCAATTTTTAAATACAAATCAACAGTCCTGGTCTGATTTTTATAATGAGTTCGTCGACAACAGATACAAGAATAATTTGGCCTTTCACCTGAAATCACCTTAAACTTTGTAATTTCTTGCTCAAATTTTTCTGTACTACGATATTGTACATTCTTTTCTATATTTCCTTCTATTAATGTATCAATTTATGCACTGTCTTCCTCAGGACCAAAGTAACTAACCAGAATTTTAGCACAAACTTTCATTACATCTGATACAGATCCACGCAAAAGAGCACTGTTCAACTTTTTTAACATTAGAGCTGGACTTTTTGCATAATACAATCTTCTGACTAATTTCCTCATTTCAGTATGATGTACTGCTAACATCCTGAAATGGTGAAAAACACTTCGACATACTTTTTTAGAAAGACAAGCCAGAGAATTACCTTGCAAACCAGTATTTTCTCTCACTCTGCAAGGGTCTAGTCCTTGCAACATTTTAATCTTTTGTTTAACACTTTTATTAGCATAATTACATAAGAAATTGCGTAAAAAATCAATAGATTCCTGCCATACACATACAAATACTACTGCAATTCCAAGAGTACACTGGAGCTTTAGGACGTCTCCCTAAAACTTCATCAGCTAAAATCTCTTCTGCATTTCTTGGAACAATTTTCTCTCTCAATAGGACAACCATTTGTAACCTCATAAGCACGACCACTGGTGTCAACTGCACGCAACAAATAATTACTCTGAAGATAACTCTCTTCATTAAAAAAAGGCTCCTAACTTAAACTATGTTTCCCAAAAAAACCTCAGAAAAATTACTTCTGTTAATTACTCTTTTCCACTTACTTTTGGCCTTCATTAACTTGATTGGCTTATCTAGTGATCGAATTCTATTGATTACTAAAATAAACAGTTTTGTTTTTAATGCCGAAGCTTTCTCAACTACGTTTTCTATACCTTTCGTCTTCTTATAAAATGCTGTTTTTTTTACATTCCTCAATTTCTTTAATTAAATTAGACACAACTCCATTATAAAACATTTTTTTCCTAATTTTCATAAATTGGTTTTTCCTCCTTTTACTATACACTATTTTTTCAGCAGTTGATTTTGCATGATTGTTCTCTTTATTCTTCTTTTTCTTTTTCTTTGCAGATACACTAATACTATTTTTCTGTTTGTGCACACTACTCTTACTCTTTAAAATTTTCCTCAGAAAAGTATTCATTCTCTTTTTTTTTTTTGTTAACACATTGTTCTTCATGTAAATCTTGTGGATGACTTCTCTTCAAATAAACACCTTTCTTTCGGTGTTTCCTCTTTTGAGTTTTCGTAGGCATGATACATTTTTTTCAGTATTGATAAACAGAATCTATTATAAAAAACATATATAACATTACAAAAATAAATATATGAAATATTCTATTATAATACTTATAAGAAGAGAGGGAAGATTATGAGGACAAACGTGGGACTATGAAAATAAAAGGACTTACAACAAGAGAGGAAGGAGTATGAAACAAGGGAAAATATCATGAAAAAGGGGAGTATAAACAGACACTGCAATATAAGGGGATAAAGGGAGTATGAATGAACTGGAAAGGGAGAGTATGAAGAAAAAGATGGAAATATTAGAAGAGAAGAATGAGTATAAGAAGAAAAAAGAGACTAAGAAGAGAGAGGGAGCACTATAAGATGAGAGAGAAAGACTATAAAGAAAAAAGAAGGAATATGTGAAAAGACGCACAAATATAAGAACAAAAAAGGAATACTAGCAAAGGACAGTGTGTATAAGGAGAGAGGGAACAGTACCAGAAGAGAGCACAGAGAATGTGAGGAAAAGTAGAGCATAAGGAAAAAAGGGGTATACAAGAACAGAGGATACAGTATGAGGAGAAAAGAAAGAGTATAAACAGAAGAGGATTATGAGGAGTTGAAAAGTGTATGACGAAACAGGCTGAAGTATGACAAGAGAAACAAATATAAAGAGAGAGGTCAGTATAAAAAGATGGAGAATATGAGGAAAGTGCTGCAGAGTGTATGCAGGAAGTCAAGGAGGAGTAAGAGAAGAGAGCAAACAATATGAACAGATTTAAGAAGTATAAACAGAGAGGACAGAAAATTAAAATAGAAAAGAAATATGAAGAAAAAGAGGAAAATATTAACACAGAGAGAAGGAATATTGGACAAAAGGGAATATAAGAAAAAGAAGATAGTATAATGAGAGAGGAAGGAGTAAGACGAGAGAGGAGGGGGTATGGCAAGAGAGTGTAGAAAATATGCAAAAAGGGGCAAATATAATTCCTTAATGGGGGGGCGCTAGAGGGCGCACTGCGGAATGGCCGCACTGTCGTGAGGCTCCCGCTGCCCGGAGATATTATCCGCCTAGGGATCCTGATTACCATTGCTGCGCCCTGATCTGACCCCACGGATCTACTGGGATATCGACTGACCACCCACGGTCCAACTCCTGGGCTATTCGGAGGTTGCTGGCCGAAGTTACGAGGATCCCAAGTTTCCCCGACTTGCGCTCTGGAGGTCTGGTGCCCCTTGGCCCGGCGTCATCGTTCATGCCAGTCCGGGGCTCTGCACGTGGGGTGTAGGCCTTGCTCCGCCCCTTTCCATCGGGCCCGCTCGCTGGCCGGGCAGACCGTTTGGCTCTCCCTTGCTGTCGGACTGATCCCTTTGCCCCTACATCTGCCTACCCAGATACCACTGCTCACGGAGTCACAGCGGATCCTCTTCTTGTCTTCTGGGGGCTCGCCCCTTTGATCTGGAAGTGGAGACGGCCTTTTTCTCGTCGTTGGGAGTGGCGGGCGCGCTGGCCTGCTCGTGCCCCCACGATTCGTGCTTTTTTGGCCGTACCCTTTGTCCGAACTATATCCTGACTCCTATTTGCTTTGGTCCCCCATTGCATCGCTAGCGCACCATTATGGGGAAGCCGGACACTAAACAATCCAAATTGTCCTTTGACTCTGGAGGGGCTAGGCGGGGGACGCGTTTGCTCCAGGAAGCCGGGACTTCGCGGTCCCCCCCCCGAATGTCGCTGAGAGTGTCCCGCAACCACCGCCACCGGACTTTACCCAAATGATGCAGGAGATGAGGCAGGGGTTTGCCACAATAGTGGACAAGGTGGACAAAATATCGTCGCGCATGGATGCGGTCGTCCAGAAGCTGGACGTGCATGAGGAGCGATTGACTGCGGCGGAACAGCGCATTTCGGACCACGACGACACGGCGCCCACCCATACCACCCAACTGGCGAGAATGGACAATATCTTGCGCGTCATTGCCGCTAAGAATGAGGAGTTGGAGGCGAGGAGTAGGCGCAACAACGTTCGCATCGTAGGTGTGCCGGAGTCCACAAATGTGGGCAAAATGGAGACTTATGTGGAGAGGCTACTGGTGGGTGCCATTGGGGCGGAAGCGTTCTCATCCCAGTTCATCGTTGAGAGAGCGCATCGGACGCTGGGACCTCGGCCGGCCTCTGGGGCTGCACCGCGCCCCATCATTGCGCGCCTCTTGAACTATCGTGACCGGGACGCCGCCCTCCGGGCTGCCCGCACTACTAGGGCCCTTTCCTTCGAAGGGGTGTCTTTCACCATGTACCCCGACTTCACGCCTATGGTACAGGACCAACGTCGTAAGTTCCTGGGGGTGAAAAAGAAACTTCGGGATCTACAAGTGGACTACGCCTTGCTGTACCCTGCCAAACTTAGAGTGACGCACCAGGCTAAACAACATTTTTTCACCAACCCACAGCATGCTGAGGACTTTGCGAAGCGCCTCCAGCGCGAGCGAGCAGCTGCGGATCGTGGAGGCGATCGAGACCCTGAGGATGAACATTCGGCGGCTGAGGAGGAGGTTGCCTGAGTGTGGTGACTTTGGTCTTTGTCTCTCCTCTTATTGTTTTTGGAGTATTCTGGACGTTTACCTTTTATATTGACTTCTACTGCCTGCCTTCTCCGCATTTGCGGCCTATCTATTGCCCGCTACTTTTGTTGGTGCGGGGGTCATGTCTTTATTGGGATGGGTGAGTGCGTTTTGTTTCTTGGGGTCGGTATGGCACCGCAGGATGGTGCTATTTGGTGTTGCGCTCTGGGCACCCACCCCCCCGCGCTGCGCCTGGGGCCGCCTGACACTCGTTAGCGCGGACACTGGCGAGGCGTGAGGGAGTGGTATCGTGCACCTCTGGAATGTTCCCCTGAGGGTGTGCCCCATGTGTACCTTTGGTTTGGATTCTAGTCCTTTGTGGTTTGACTGGATGTGTGTTGGGGAACGGGGGGGGAGGGGGTGCGTATGGCCTGATAGTTGGGGTGGTATCAGGTGGGTGGATGGGGCGGGAATGAAGCTGTCCATGCTTGTTTGCTCGGGACTCGTGGGTCGATATGAGAGATGCTGCTGTTGTCTGTGTGCACAGGTGTGGTACCGTGCCCGCTGTTTAGGCTGGTCCACTTCTCTATCTGGCGGACCTGGTCCTGGGGCCCGTGCTCCCGTCCGTCGTGGGCCCGAGTGTACCGGCCGCCATCTTAGGCTGCCACGTGACGGAGAGCGCTTTGCAAGAGAAACACGTATGCGCGTTGTGGGTCGCGTAAGCTGGACGGGCAGCGTGCGGCGCGCAGTATGTTCTGAGTGCTTGTTGCATGTATGGTTTGGCTGGGGGGGTTGTTGTGGTTTTGGTTGATTGGTTCGGAGATGGCTGGGGAATGTGTGGAGTGTATGTGGGGGGGTGTCCGCGCCCTAGGGTGTGGACCTGTCGCTGGCTGTTGCTGGTAGTTGGATGTCCTGTATTTGCTTATTGGGTCCCGTGGGGCCCTGACACTGGGTAATGTCGACTGCTGTTATAGATCAGATATCGATTCTGTCCTGGAATGTACGGGGACTTAATGATGCCAGGAAATGTCGCAGTGTGATCCAGTATCTGGACAGGCATGCTATTCATGTTGCTCTCCTCCTGGAGACGCATCTGCGTCCCGCTCCTTCCCCCAACTTTGGCGGGCGGTGGGCTGCGGCCAGGAGGTTTGCTTCCTATTCTTCTTATGCCCGAGGGGTTGTCATACTTGTTAAAAGATCGCTCGCATTTCAGGAACTGGGATTTGTGGGGGACCCTGAGGGGCGCTATGTGATATTGTGGGGGCGGCTTGGGCAGAACATTGTACTGTTTGTTAATTGCTATGCTCCTAATGTCGATACGCCAATCTTTTTTGTCACTTTGTGGGGTCATGTTCTTGCTGTGGATTGTGGATGCCACTTACATTGTGTGGGGGGGGGATTTCAATTTTGCATTTCATGCCCAGTCGGACAGATCGGAGGGGAGTGCTCAGTATAATGTACAGGCTAGAGAAGTGTTGCGTGGAATTGTGGAGGAGGCTGGGTTGGTCGATAGCTGGAGGTACACCCACCCTGCCACCAAGGAGGGCACTCATTACACCACACATGCTCGTTCATGGGCGAGACTGGACTATGTGTTTCTCTCTAGAGGGTTGGTAGCTGGTCTACGGGAGGCTACACATCTGGCTCGGACATATTCTGATCACTGTCCAGTGAAGGTTGTTCTATCCGTCCCCGGGCTGCATAGGCCGCGCCCACCTTGGCGTCTATTTCCAACTGCTTTGCTTGATCCGGTGTTCAGGGAGGAGCTTGGTGTGGAGGTAGAGGCGTTCTTCCCTAGAAACAAGGGCTCTGTGGACAGCGTCGAGGTTATATGGGAGGCGTTCAAGGTTACGATCCGGGGTGTCACTATTTCTAAAAGCTGTGGAGTACTTCGACTGATTGTTCGGACCCTCGAGAACTTGGAAGCTGACTTGCGAGATTTAGAACGTAGGATGCAGGTTGACTCTGATCCCGATCTTCTGGTGCAGTTCCGTACTAAACTCTCCGAGTACGAGGAGGAGGCTGCTAGAGAGGCTAAGCATAGGGGGAAATACTGGACGGCGAGGCGATATTGTGAAGGGGAGCGGCCCGGGAAGGTCCTCGCTGCCCTTACTAGACATCCAAGGCATGGGTCGGACGTGTTGGAATTGGTGTCACTGGATGGCACTCGCTGTCGGGACACTTCGGAGATTCAGCGTACTTTTATTGACCATTATGCGCACCTTTACACGACACAGCAGACGGGTGAGACTCGGTATGGTGGATTTCTTGATGAGCTGGCACTTTGTTGGTTATCGGATGGCCATCGAGAGTTCTTAGGCAGGCCCCTAGAGGTGGAGGAGGTCAGGAATGCCATCATGTCTCTGTCTAATGGGAAGGCCGCCGGTCTGGATGGCCTTCCTGCTGAATTTTATAAGTGTTACGTGGACACCATGGCCCCTGTTCTCCGTGAGGTTTTTGAGGAGTCCCTGGAGGAGGGGCGTCTGCCGGGCTCCATGCGTGAGGTCGCCATTACGTCGCTGCTCAAGCCGGGTAAGGATCCGTTGGATGTGGGCTCCTATAGGCCCCTCTCATTGCTAAACTGTGATGTCAAAATTCTCGCGAAGGTTTTGGCAGTAAGACTAGCCGAGCTCATGCCCGTTATTGTATTGCCCGATCAGTCGGGATTTGTGCCCGGCCGTGCTACCTCCCACAATCTTCGCACCTTGTTCTCGCTTGTGTCAACCATTGCTCCTACTGTCCCGGTTGCCGCTATCTTCCTTGATGCCACTAAGGCGTTTGACTCTATTGAGTGGGGCTATCTTATTGATGTTCTCTGTCGGATGGGCTTCCCCAGGATCTTCATCTCATGGGTTAAGCTCTTATATACTGATCCGATGGCGAGGGTAGTGGTGAACGGGGTGTTATCCCCCTCGTTCCCTCTTACGAGAGGGACCCGACAGGGGTGTCCCCTCTCGCCCCTCTTGTTTGCTATAGCCATTGAGCCGCTGGCCTGCAGGATTCGTCAGTTTCATCAGCAGAGCGCCTTTAATTGTCTTCAACAAGGGGTGGTGAGGGACAGAGTCTCTGAATTAAACAGAATACTCTCACCCAGTCAAGAGATCAGGGCTAGATCCAACACCGTTTTTTAGCTCACTGCACCATCCCAGTTTCAGAACCTGGCTGTATGCAAATTAGTCTGTTCCTGTCCCAGTGCATGATGGGAACAGGGCAAACCAAACTACAAAAGCCAATTCTTACACTGGGAAGGAAACAAGCTACCGGGGACCGGTTTCTGGCATTTCAGCCTCTTCGGCCCGGCTTGCTTGAATCCTGATGGTGCAATGAGCAAGGGACTCACATCTGAGTATACCCTTCCACGCTTAGGGTGGACAAAAATATTTACAACAAGGGGTGGTGAGGGACAGAGTCTCTGAATTAAACAGAATACTCTCACCCAGTCAAGAGATCAGGGCTAGATCCAACACCGTTTTTTAGCTCACTGCACCATCCCAGTTTCAGAACCTGGCTGTATGCAAATTAGTCTGTTCCTGTCCCAGTGCATGATGGGAACAGGGCAAACCAAACTACAAAAGGCAATTCTTACACTGGGAAGGAAACAAGCTACCGGGGACCGGTTTCTGGCATTTCAGCCTCTTCGGCCCGGCTTGCTTGAATCCTGATGGTGCAATGAGCAAGGGACTCACATCTGAGTATACCCTTCCACGCTTAGGGTGGACAAAAATATTTACAACAAGGGGTGGTGAGGGACAGAGTCTCTGAATTAAACAGAATACTCTCACCCAGTCAAGAGATCAGGGCTAGATCCAACACCGTTTTTTAGCTCACTGCACCATCCCAGTTTCAGAACCTGGCTGTATGCAAATTAGTCTGTTCCTGTCCCAGTGCATGATGGGAACAGGGCAAACCAAACTACAAAAGCCAATTCTTACACTGGGAAGGAAACAAGCTACCGGGGACCGGTTTCTGGCATTTCAGCCTCTTCGGCCCGGCTTGCTTGAATCCTGATGGTGCAATGAGCAAGGGACTCACATCTGAGTATACCCTTCCACGCTTAGGGTGGACAAAAATATTTACAACAAGGGGTGGTGAGGGACAGAGTCTCTGAATTAAACAGAATACTCTCACCCAGTCAAGAGATCAGGGTTAGATCCAACACCGTTTTTTAGCTCACTGCACCATCCCAGTTTCAGAACCTGGCTGTATGCAAATTAGTCTGTTCCTGTCCCAGTGCATGATGGGAACAGGGCAAACCAAACTACAAAAGCCAATTCTTACACTGGGAAGGAAACAAGCTACCGGGGACCGGTTTCTGGCATTTCAGCCTCTTCGGCCCGGCTTGCTTGAATCCTGATGGTGCAATGAGCAAGGGACTCACATCTGAGTATACCCTTCCACGCTTAGGGTGGACAAAAATATTTACAACAAGGGGTGGTGAGGGACAGAGTCTCTGAATTAAACAGAATACTCTCACCCAGTCAAGAGATCAGGGCTAGATCCAACACCGTTTTTTAGCTCACTGCACCATCCCAGTTTCAGAACCTGGCTGTATGCAAATTAGTCTGTTCCTGTCCCAGTGCATGATGGGAACAGGGCAAACCAAACTACAAAAGCCAATTCTTACACTGGGAAGGAAACAAGCTACCGGGGACCGGTTTCTGGCATTTCAGCCTCTTCGGCCCGGCTTGCTTGAATCCTGATGGTGCAATGAGCAAGGGACTCACATCTGAGTATACCCTTCCACGCTTAGGGTGGACAAAAATATTTACAACAATATTTCTAAATCGTTTTTGGCCACTATAGGTGTGGCAGGGTATACTCAGACATGAGTCCCTTTCTCACTGCTCCATCAGGATTCAAGCAAGCCGGGCCGAAGAAGGCTGAAATGCCAGAAACCGGTCCCCGGTAGCTTGTCTCCTTTCTGGTGAAGAATTGGCTTGGTAGTTTAGTCTGCCCTGTTCCCATGATGCACTGGGCCAGGGACAGACTGATTTGCATATAGCCAGGTTCTGAGCTGGGATGGGGCAGTGAGATAAATAACGGTGATGGATCAAGCCCTGATCTTTGGACTGGGTATGAGTGGTCTGTTTAACTCAGACACTCTGTTCATCACCACCCCCTTTTCTAAATCGTTTTTGGCCACTATAGGTGTGGCAGGGTATACTCAGACATGAGTCCCTTTCTCACTGCTCCATCAGGATTCAAGCAAGCCGGGCCGAAGAAGGCTGAAATGCCAGAAACCGGTCCCCGGTAGCTTGTCTCCTTTCTGGTGAAGAATTGGCTTGGTAGTTTAGTCTGCCCTGTTCCCATGATGCACTGGGCCAGGGACAGACTGATTTGCATATAGCCAGGTTCTGAGCTGGGATGGGGCAGTGAGATAAATAACGGTGATGGATCAAGCCCTGATCTTTGGACTGGGTATGAGTGGTCTGTTTAACTCAGACACTCTGTTCATCACCACCCCCTTTTCTAAATCGTTTTTGGCCACTATAGGTGTGGCAGGGTATACTCAGACATGAGTCCCTTTCTCACTGCTCCATCAGGATTCAAGCAAGCCGGGCCGAAGAAGGCTGAAATGCCAGAAACCGGTCCCCGGTAGCTTGTCTCCTTTCTGGTGAAGAATTGGCTTGGTAGTTTAGTCTGCCCTGTTCCCATGATGCACTGGGCCAGGGACAGACTGATTTGCATATAGCCAGGTTCTGAGCTGGGATGGGGCAGTGAGATAAATAACGGTGATGGATCAAGCCCTGATCTTTGGACTGGGTATGAGTGGTCTGTTTAACTCAGACACTCTGTTCATCACCACCCCCTTTTCTAAATCGTTTTTGGCCACTATAGGTGTGGCAGGGTATACTCAGACATGAGTCCCTTTCTCACTGCTCCATCAGGATTCAAGCAAGCCGGGCCGAAGAAGGCTGAAATGCCAGAAACCGGTCCCCGGTAGCTTGTCTCCTTTCTGGTGAAGAATTGGCTTGGTAGTTTAGTCTGCCCTGTTCCCATGATGCACTGGGCCAGGGACAGACTGATTTGCATATAGCCAGGTTCTGAGCTGGGATGGGGCAGTGAGATAAATAACGGTGATGGATCAAGCCCTGATCTTTGGACTGGGTATGAGTGGTCTGTTTAACTCAGACACTCTGTTCATCACCACCCCCTTTTCTAAATCGTTTAATTGTCTTCAGCGGCAGGTCGGTATTTCTTTATACGCCGATGATGTTACACTCTATGTTAAAGACCCTGAGAACAACCTTAATTCGCTCTTACGAGAGCTGGTCGCTTTTGGAGGTGTCTCCGGTGTCCATATCAACTGGCGGAAGTCTCAGCTTTTCCCCCTCACTGCTGCTGTGGCTAGGTTTCCCCTTGACTACCCTCTGGAATGGTGTGATTCGGAGTTGCGATATCTCGGCATTGTCGTGTCCTTGGATAGAGAGGAATCGGTTCGGCTTAACTATGGAGTGGCTATTACTAAACTTGCTGATGATGTCACTAGATGGATGTCCTTGCCTCTCTCCATGGCCGGTAGGGCGTCCCTTATCAAGATGGTAGTTTTGCCCCGCTTTCTTTATCTCTTTCAAAACCTTCCGTATCATCCTGGTGCTTATTTTTTTCGCAGACTTCGCTCCGAGCTCATACGATTGTTCTGGGGGGGCAAGCAGCCGCGGGTGGCTTGGGCTACCCTTACGTTGCCCTATGCTGATGGCGGTTTCGATGTTCCTGATTTTGAGCTTTATTATCTTAGCGCTCAGGCGCATTACGCTTATCACTGGATGCGCCCCACGCCGTTTATGCCCCAAATTGCTGCTGAACATTGGGTTGCTCACCCGCTCCCTCTGGAGGGGATGGTTTTGGGCAAGGTGTCAGATGTGGAAACGCCTCGCACGACAGTGACGTGCACGGTGGATGCTTGGAAACGGGTGGCTCAATTGCTGGGCGTTTCCTTTCTCTATTCGCCGGCCTTGCCTCTGTCTTATCATCCTGAATTGTCGCTGTTGTTGGAAACGGGGTTTCAACTAATGTGTAGACGGCTCGGTATCCTCACGTGGGGCGACTTGTTTCATGAAGGTGCCTTCCGTACGCAGGCTCATTTCTTCGGAGTGGCTGCTTGCTCCCCTCTGGAGCTGTTCTACTTTATCCGCTTGCGGCAGGGCATGCGTGCTCTGCTACCAGATTTCCCTTCGGAGCCTGGGGTTACCCTCCCCCTCCACGTGCTGTTGGTTTCAGATGGGCGACACCTGGTGTCGAAATTATACGGGGCTATTCGCAGACAGCGTTCGGTTCCAGCCAATCGGGTGCGCGAGCAATGGGTTGCTGAGTTGGGAGCCCCTATTACCGATGAGCAATGGAAGTACTGCTGTGGGCTCACAGCCAATGTTTCCTCTAGTTGTCGCCTTAAAATTATCCACTATAAGTTTGTTCAGAGGTACTATTATACCCCGGCGAGGAAACTACGGTTTCATTTAGCGGAGGATGACAGGTGTGCTAGGTGTCGTGCGGAAGGCGCTGACTTCCTGCACTTGGCTTGGAGTTGCGCGGGGGTGTTGGAATATTGGACTCAGGTTCATGAAGCCCTGCAGCTTATGGCGGAGAATGGGGTGGCGTTTGACCCCTTAGTGATGTTGCTGGGCTACTCTAAGGACGTGCCTGCCTCTCACCGTAGATTTGTTGACGTGGCCCTGCTGCTGGCTAAGCGTAGGGTTGCTTGTTGCTGGGGTCGTGGCAGAGTGCCGCGCTTTCAGGATTGGGTGACTGACCTCATATACTGTCAGGATCAATACAATATCTACGCTGACTTAATGCCTGTCCGATGCAGACCGAAGGACTTTTGGAGTCCGCTCCAGGTGTACCTCCTAACCAGAGCTGTGCAGGACTCTGATTCTGAACTTGGGGACCGTGAAGGGATTGGTTAATGGCAACATGGTGGGCTGGGATTTTATATTACACCTGCTGATCTTCTAGTATCGGGGGAGAGGCTGGGCTGTCTCCTCTACATGCGAGCTCTTGGGGGCTGTGGTTCCCCTTATGACAAGTGTATGGCTATGACATGAGATCGTATCCCTGTGGGTATCTTTATTTTATGTGTCCCTTTTGCCTGAGTCTCCTTTGTTTTATATGCTATACGCTAACGGATTGTGTCCATACTGTATCGTCTTATTAGCTTGCCTGAACATGCTGGATCATTGCTCTCTAATTTGCACTGTACATTTCGATGTCGCTTCGTGTATTGACTGGTATGCGGTCCTGTCCTTGCTTGTATCTCATTTTTTGGTTCTGATGTACAATTGTAATGGCCATATGTGACTGTATGTATTGTGTATGCACTTCCCTTCTCCCTGCTTGTCTCCAAATAAAGGTTTAAAAAAAAATATATATATATATATAATTCCTTAATGTACACAGATGCACAGTGTGATATTAACCAAAAAATGATAAGACCATGCATTTTACCAAAACACATTTACTACTGTAAAACATTTAAAAAGGGGTGAAAATTGGGCCATATTATCAAGCCTGGGCGATAAAATTATCGCTGCTTTATCGGCAGGAAACTGCTGATAAATTGGCAATAATGGGCTTGATAATATGTTCTATGGAATTCCAATCGAAGCTCATGGTAAATGTGAAGGACATGTAACATGAGCTTCCATTAGAATTCTATAGAGCATATTATCAAGCCCAGTTTCCTGCCGATAACGCGGCGATAATTTTATCGCCCAGGCTTGATTATATGCCCCATAATTTCTTAATGTACATACATGCACAGTGTGATATAAGACAGAAAAATATGAGACCATGCATTTTACCATTTACTCCTGAAAAACGTTTAAGTGACTATACATATTCCATGTATATAATTAGTACATTTCAGTGAACAACTCTGACTCATTGTCCAAAAACATATGCAATTTACTATATTATTTCTGCCACTATTACATCAAAAAAACTAACACAATAAAACAACAAAGATGCACAAGGGGCTTGTAAATCTGCCCAGAGTATATACAGAGGGAGAGAAACGAGAAAGAGAACAGAACATGGAGTATCAAGAAAAAAATGAAATATGACCAGAGAGGGAAGAAAATGACGAGACAGAAGGAATAGGAGGAGAGACAGGAAAATATAAAGACAAACAAGGGCAATATGAGCACAGAGGACAATATAAGAAAAAGAGAGTAGTACTGAGAGAGAGGAAGGAGTAAGAGGAGAGAGAGTGGAGTATAAAAAGAGAGGCTAATAAATTATGGAAAAAGGGACAAATATAATTCCTTAATGTACACAGACGTACAATGATATTAAACAAAAAAAATAACACCATGCATTATAGCAAAACAAATTAACTACTATAAAATGTTTAAAAAGGGACGAATCTAGGGGCATATTATCAAGGACCGGTGTACAAATTTTCACCGTTTTATCGGCGATAATGGGCTTGATAATACGCCCTTGTTAAGTCACATAGAAGCCCATATTCTGATGTTAACATTGGCTTCTATGGAAATTAACAAGGATGTATTATCAAGCCCATTATCGCTGTTTTATCGGCAGTTTCCTGCAGATAAAACGGCGTTAATTTTAACACTGTTCGTTGATAATATGCCCCCTTATTCCTTAATGTACAAATATGCACCACATACATTCCCATACAACTTATTAACTCACCTTTCAAATTGATTTGTAGATAAAGAAGAATGCCACTCACACAGTAGATATTTTTATACAGAATCTCTCTAGTTCAGGGTTTGCAGCAGAACAACGAAATAGAACATTTTCCCTCTCATGTTACACAAACATACATGTAAATAACCAATTAAAATCCTTCACACAAAAATTCTAAATGAAACACACATTTCTATTGCTTGAATTTTTGCACCCTTTCCAACTGACAAAACTTTCAACCCTTCCCCAGTCCACATTCTGCCAGTTACCATAGAAACACTTCAGGGAACACCTAACTGAGCACACAGGTGAAAAGTTCATCATACATTGTTGCAAATTAAAAAAGCAAGTGTGTTTGACTTGAGAATATACTAGCTTATCTTATGTAACGTTCTTTTCTATCACTTTTTCTTAACCAATAAAAATCAGGCTGTTAAAAAACAGAAACATGCATCCTAGCTCTGTGCAGAATGTTGTCAAACAACTAATCATTTCTTTTCTTTTTTCAAAACTGCATGTTGTCCACCATTTTAGAAAAATCTTACTTTTCAAACTGACATTTCATTTACAGAGCCCATCAGAGTGCAGCCAGACCTCTCTTCAAGATGCTTACAGTGTGGATTGTGGGGCACAGCTATATTTTCTGGAGCCAAAGGTACGCAGAGCAGAAAAGAATTCACAAAGATCTATGTTTACCAAATGTAGACATCAAATGGATTGGACAGAGACGATTAAAGTGGCACCAATTGATGCCATTGGTGAAATCCTTTTTACATCTCCAACACCCTGACATCATAATTGTGCACTGTGGTGGCAATGACCTAGGCACTTTAACAGGGGTAGGTTTGGAAAGGCTTATGAAGGACACCTTTGCACAATTGATGACACTTTTCCAAAGGCAGAGATTGAGAAAGCTAAGAAACATGTGAATAAATCTGTTTCTGCCTTTCTCTGAGACTATTGAATGGGGTCCATCTACCACAACAATCTACGTTTCAATCTGCATGACATCTATAGGAGAGATGGTGTACATTTTACAAATGAGGGTAACAACATCTTCCACCTGAACTTTAAACTCTGCATTGTTACTTACTTGTAGGTACCGAAATCTCCCAATAAACACAAGGGCTCTTTTCAGAGCCACCCAAAATCTAAACACATACACTTCATAAAAATCTGAAAAATATTCTTCTTTTTCTTCCTTCAGTACGCTTATGGGACTACCAATCTTCGCACCGTACGTCGTCCATACGTGCTTGGTACGCATACGATAAATCTACTATAAAAAAAATAGCCTTTATCACTAATTTTTTATAGTCCCCAAGGACCCCATCCCCCGGAGCTCAAATGTAACGTTACGGACCGTGGGAAGAGCCCCAAGGCCTCCATGGTCCCAGCCGGCTCCCCACATCCTACAGGAACCGGCATTGCTTTTCATCAAAGAGAGCAGCGTACATGCTTCCATTCTTCTTTCAAAGATGATTTCAACAGTTATACATTTTATAAAATAATATAGTACTGCACGCTAAAGGAGAAAAGTCAGCACAATCATGATAGAATAGAAAACATTAAAAAAATGACTTCTACACTCAACAAACTCGTAAGCAGAGTACACGGTTTAATTTAAAAGCACCCTACCACAACTAGTTTTTGAAACGCATTGTACAATAAAATGCGTCACAAAATAGGCTACATGCATGGTGACTGTATCGTAAAGTCAAATAGAAAAAAGAAAGCCACTCTTACGCTACCAGGAAAACACAACAACCGTACAAGGCCCAAATTCCCATTGTAGTGATTTTTTAGTTGCAGGTCTAGTTGTCAGATCGACAAACACACTCCCTCGTGGCTGGTATACACCCACACCACATCCATTCAGCGTATCCGTCACTACACACATGACCCTATATATAAAAAAGACGGAGCGCACATGTTGTACGCCATGTTAGAGTTGTTCCCAAAGCACCGAACAAGGGGCCCACTACTACATGCGTGGCCTCTTTGGTCACTGAAATAGTTGTGCCTGAAGCACTGAGTGGGTGAAGAATCTGCGATGATGGTAATGGAAGCATGAGTATGTTGTTATCCATTGAGATATCAAGACTCAGCACCATATATGAGACTTCTTTGTTGGAGATCGGGACTACATCATGCAGAAGGTGTCTTTTCCATGAAAAGATGAGCAGTGAGACTTGAGTACGCATCGGAAGGAGTCAAAGGGTTGTAGCTGTCTATATATAAAAATGCGACTTAGTATTTTGCACAAACGCACTCCTATATAGTGTATTAATTTACATGCATAATTTTTTTTCCCAATAGCAGTAAAGTTTATAAAAGCGCGATGTTATCTAACTCCAAATTAATATAGTAACAATTACTATTCATAACATCTTTCTTTTAATATCTTTTAGATGTACAGCTTCACGTTGGCTTATGTAACAAGCACGACGGCAATATCACAAGGTGAGCAAAAAAGGTTGTTTCTGAAACGACAAGTTATCTGTGAAAGGAGAGAATGTGTAGTATGCAGCAGACGCGCAAAACACACACTGGGCTAACGGGGCTTCAGCAACGATGACATAGCTTCCTCGGCCCACAAACAGTCACACCCGAGTA
Source organism: Lissotriton vulgaris (assembly GCF_964263255.1). NCBI lineage: Eukaryota > Metazoa > Chordata > Amphibia > Caudata > Salamandridae > Lissotriton > Lissotriton vulgaris. Next base: position 1,166,019,530 of record NC_141696.1, read on the forward strand.
CGTCACAGGTCTTTTAAAGACATTTTGCTTGTTAATCAGTCTTTCATGTCCCCCCCGCTTACAGCCCCTGCAGCTCCACTCTTCTTATTGCTTGAACTTAAGCCCCCCGATATTTTTGACTGTGGTTGCCCCTCTGGCTTCAGGTACCCCCACCCCCGTCGTGTGTGTCTCGCCCACGTTTTAATGTCCTTTTTTCTCTTTCTCTTTCTTACTCTCTCACATCGTTTTTCTTTCTTTTTAAAATTTTTGGACGCTGCTATCTCCAGTCTGCTATATACAACCTTATCTGAATTCAAGTGGTTAACTCTCTTGATTACAGTGAAGGCTTCTTCAACACATAGCGCACCATCTTTCAATCAAGCCAATGGCACTAGATGACAAAGAAAATTGTTTTCCTAAACAACAACAAATTATTTGTGAAAGGAGAGAGTGGGTAGTGCGCAGCAGCTTGACTGTAGAAATATATAATTACCTCCGAGCAGTGACAATAGATAGGTTACAAAAGTCTGAGAAACAGATCTACAAGCTTATTGCGCCACTTTTGTGTCACTTTTAACATGAGAAAACTGGCGCAAGGAGCTGGTAAATCTGCGTCTCACTTTTCAAGAAATAATCTCAACTCCAGACTCTGAGACACTTTTAATGTTCTTCTCTCTCTCTTTTTCTCTCTCACTCTTTGTGACTTCATTTCTCTTTCTCTTTTAAGCCCTCTGCACCAAATCATTCACCATTCTTGGTGACTTCAACTTTCACCTAGAGGAAAACTCAGACCCTCAGACGGCAATTCTGGTAGACTCCATGCTGACAGCAGGACTAACTCAGATGGTAAGGGGTTCCACACATATAAAGGGACATACGTTGGATGGGATTTTTACAAATAACCCTGACCTGAAGTTTAGCCATGCGGAGCCTTTAGCATGGACAGACCATTCAGCAGTCCTTTTTAAAATTCAACCGTCTGAGTCAGTCAGAGCAAGGAAGGAAAGGAAACCTGCCAAGCTCTATATGCCATGGAGGGAATTGGATGGGAAAGCATTGGAGGAACGTCTGGCAGCCTCCACCTTTACCCCTTCGATTGATGTAAACGAAGCTACGGAGAGATACACCAACTGGATAAAAGATGCATGCACATCTCTAATTAAGCCCAAACTATCTCGTCCAACACGTACAATACCATCTGCCCCTTGGTTCACCTTGGAATTAAGAGATTACAAAGTATCTTGCAAAAAACTCGAACGCCAATGGCGTACTGAATATTCACAGGCAGATAAACAAAAACTCAAATCAAGCCAAAAGATATACAAAGAAATGATCAAAAAAGCAAAAATTGAATATTTCTCTGCTAGAATTGAGGGAGCTAAAAACTCCTCCAAAGAACTTTTCCAGACGGTGACCACTTTGTCCAGTCCAAATTCTGTCACTGTCCCTCCCAGTCTGGAGCTTTGCGAGACCCTTGCCAAGTACTTTTTTAATAAAGTGGAGCAAATCTTCGCAGCCCTTGAACCTCATATGGGGCTCACTCTTACCGAGGGAGCACATACGACTACGCCAACAAATCCACATAGTTTGGAATTCAGGGAATTTGGGCCAGTTACAACAGACGTAGTAAAGAAACTACTTCTGAGAACCAAATCTGGCTCCCCCCGGGATCCCTGCCCAGTCTCAGTGGCTCATCTGGCAGCCGCCCCTATATCTGTCTTGCTAGCAGATTTGTTCAATAAAATGTTCAAAGAGGGAGCATATCCACTATGTTGGAAACAAGTTTCAATAGCTCCTCTGCTGAAAAAATCTAATCTAGACATTTATGACCCTAGTAGCTATCGGCCTATATCCAGACTCCCTCTACCGGCCAAGCTTATTGAAAGGATCATGAACGTTCAGCTCTGTGACTTCCTCCGATCCTCTGGGGGCTTGGACCCTGCTCAACATGGGTTTAGGGAAGGTCACAGCACCGAGTCCGCCCTCATTAAATCCACTGAGGAAATCAGGAAGGTGATGGATGCTGGAGGACGGGCAGTCCTGGTGCTCCTGGACCTATCCGCAGCCTTTGATACGGTCCACCATGACATTCTATTGGACCGTCTTGAGGGCTGCGGAATCCAAGGAGTCGCATTGACCATGCTGAAATCCTTCCTAGCAGACAGGATACAAGTGGTGGCCATGGGAGATTTTGAATCGAGCCCTTTTACCCTTCCAGGAGGGGTTCCTCAGGGCTCCTCCCTGAGCCCTACCCTATTTAATGTTTATGTTACCTCCCTCGCCCCGGTGATTCGTTCTTTTGGCTTCGAATTAACATCGTATGCAGATGATACTCAAATTGTGGTATCTCTGCTCCCGGGGCGAGAGGAAGGAATTGCGGCCAGATTCCAGGATTGCATGACGGCAGTAAGTTCATGGATGGCTAAGAACTGCCTTAAATTGAATTCCTCTAAAACTGAGGTTCTTCTCTTTGGAAATGTGACCAATCTCTGGACCCCTGACTGGTGGCCTCACGAAATGGGAGCCCTACCCATTCCAGCCACTACAGTAAAAAACCTGGGGGTAATTATTGACTCCCAACTCTCCTTTAAAGCACAGGCTAATGCCTTATCATCCTCCATTCACTGGATAATAAAAACTATTAGGAAAATTCTTCCTTTCCTCTCCAGTGATAGCAGGAAAACGGTGGTGACAGCACTTGTGCTGTCTCGCCTTGACTACTGCAATAGCATGTATCTGGAGGCCCAGCAGGGAGTTCTGAACAAATTGCAAACGCTACAAAATGCTGCTGCCCGACTGATTACCGGTCTACCTAAGTTTGCATCGGTAGCTCAGGAATTAAAAAATCTACACTGGCTTCCAATACGGAAACGTATAATGTTTAAGGCTCTTTGTATGGTATTTAAGGCAGTAAATGGAATAGGTCCATCCTTCCTTCAAGAACACCTCCAACTGTACAAACCAGGGCGACAACTAAGATCTGCTAATAAAAGCTTGGTCATGACTAACCGTATTAGGAAAGCCCGTTGGGGAGGCCGTAGCTTCTTCCACGGAGCATCTAACATCTGGAATGAATTGCCTCTCGCCCTAAAACAAAGCAATGATCTCCTGACCTTCAGGAAAAATATCAAAACATGGCTTTTTAACCTCCAGTAACTTTCTTTGCCTCTTGGAGATAATGTATCGTTTCAGCGCCAGGACACCGCCCGGTAACAGCGCGCTCAACAAATGGTAAAAATAAATAAATAAAATAAATAGACACTGCTGTCTACTTTGACGTGTAGAAGCAGAGGTGTATTGAAGTTGTGAACTCCGGTGGCCGCAGTGTTTGGCCGCAGTGAATATATAAGGTAAGCACAGCGGCCTAGATATACAATGCCTCCATTGCAATGCATTAGATAAAGTTGGCGTATTTACAATCCTGTTGTGCCATTTTTGTGTCAGTAACGCAGTAGGCACTTCCATACAGACAGCACTTGAATGCGGGACTAGAACAGAAGTGAAATGTACTAGCACACTGCACACTTAAAATTCTATTGTTTCCTTTATTTCTGAAAGGAAACAGTGGGTAGTGTACAGCAGCTTGACTGTGTAGAAATGTATAATTACCTCTGAGCAGCTACAACAGATAGCTTACAACAGTCTGAGAAACAGATCTACAGGCTTATTGCACCACTTTTGTGTCCCTTTTAACATGGGAAAAGTGGAGCAAGGAGCTGGTAAATCTGCGTCTGACTTTGACAAAAATTCTCAACTCCAGACTCTGCGAGACAGTTTTAATGTTCTTTTCTCTCTCTTTCTCTCTCTCACTCTCTGTGACATCATTTCTCTTTATCTTTTAAAGTTATAGACACTGCTGTCTACTTTGACGTGTAGAAGAACAGTTGAATTCAGGTTGTGAATTCTGGTGGCCGCAGTGTTTATACAAGGGAAGCACAGCAGCCTAGATATACAATGCCTCCACTGCAATGCATTAGAAATAAGTCTGCATATTTAACAATCCTGTTGTGGCACTTTTGTGTCAGTAACGCAGTAGGCACTTCCATAGAGACACCACTTGAACGCGTGACTATAACAGAAGTGAAATGTACTAGGCACACTGCACATTTAAATTCGTAGTGTTACCTTCACTTGTAATGCTTCACCTTATTAAGTCACATCTACATAACTTTAAACTCTTTTTTTCTTTTTTGTTTTGCAGATTACCTTCTTGTTTAATACATTATGTTTAAATTACAATTACAGTTATTGTTGTTTTAATAAAAAAAGTATATACTTGTTTTTCTTTGGGGGGGGGGGACAGTCCACAACAAAAATAATATTTATAATTTGAAATACTATAGTAAGATGTTTGACAGTAGGGTTGAAAAGTACTGGCAGTACAATAAATTATTTTTTCTCTGGATGGACTACAACATAAAAAGGAAATCAAAGTAATATAATGTGTACCGCATTTACAAACCTCTTGCGACATTTTCGAGTGCAAACCTACCCCCTTAAAAAATGAACTGTGTGAGCCTCAATGACGCCCCTCAAACCATGAAAACAACCAAACCCGGAGATTTCTATATAGTGTGATGGAGGCTGCATGGCCGACCTCCTGATGCCCTGGAGTCCGCCACGCCCAGACCCGGTTCCTGCAGTGTCCTGAGGGAAAATAGCCATTACAACGCGGTCATAACCAAGCATGATCGTCACCACAAATTCATTAGCACGCATATGGCTTTACCACGCATGCCTTTACCATGCATGCTTTTACAACTAGTATACATTTACCACACATGATAAAGGCATAAGCATGATAATGGCTTTGTGGTAACGGTCACGCATTGTAATGGCTGTGGCTTACTTGCTTCAGATTTTAGGTATGCGTGTGACCAAGTCTGATAACATCAGAGTCCAAGGACACACACAGGCTTGTCTGTGGCAGGAAATCTCTTGGATCACAGAGAGGATAGACGGGTGGTAAATTGAAAGTACCAAGTATAATAAAAAATAAGAGAGGAAAACTACTAAAATAGCAGAGGACGGAGTATGTAATTAACGTTTGGCGCCTCGGCAATACGTTTCAAATAAATATAGATAGAATATGATTATTAATATATTACAAAAGTATAGCAACGGATGAGACACACGACCCGGCAGAAGAAAGCGGAAAATGTAATACCTGAAATGAGGATAGGTTTGCTTGGCGAACTTGTAGAAAAAACAAAGAAGCGTGGGCTTGGAAACGAGGCTGCGGATGCGTAGAGAGTACAACTGGTGCTGAAAAAAATGGAAAGTTTTACATACGAAAATAAATATAGCTCTTTTTTGACCAGTAAAGTTAGTTCTGAAAAGAACAATTTTTTTGAGCCCCAAAGCCCCCACGGTCCCAGCCTGCTCCCCGCGTTCATCGGGAGCCGGCATTGCTTTTCGTCACCTCGGGACACTGCAGAACCGCCCCTGAGAGGTGGTGGTCCCCAGGGCCATCAAGAGTTTCAAGAAGGGGACCGCGCGGCCCCCCTCCCAACATTCAAAAGCCCTGAGGGGTAGTAGTCCCCGTGACTGGGTGATCCGTCCCCCCTATTTTCTATATTATAGCCCCGGGGAGGTTGGTGGTCCCCGGGACATGTGTGGGGGGCTTGAAACTCCCCACACAGTTTTTATAAATAAAAAGAGGCCCCAGGGACTGGCCAGGGGCTCCGAGGGGGCCATGACCCCCCGCATACATATAGTTAAAGCCCCAGGGGCCCCCATTATGGAAAAAAATTACCCCCGATATTCCCCCACGGGGGCTCATTGAAAATAAAGCAATCTTTTTTTCCCCAAAACGCATACGCGTACCACGCGATTTTAAAAAAAACAAAAATTTTGGCCTAAAGATCCATGTAGGAACCCCTGAGCAGGCCTAGAGGATTAGGATGTTTCTACCCTGCCCCCTTTCCTTATTTTTCAACTTTGTTTTACTGTTTTCTTGTGACTCGGTACTAGCGACAAACAAGATGGCTGCCAACACTTCCTGGTTTAGAGTGTTGACAGACAGTTGACAGCCAATCAGCATGCAGCTCTCTCTCGTAATTGTACGGATTTCCATACGCGCGCGGTACTTTGTCTCTAGATATCGCTATGATTTTACTTTTAATTTTTTCAGAAACTACTGAACTGATTTACACCATTTAACAAAAAGCACAATCTGCGAACCGAACTCTACCTCTCTACCAAATTTGGTGTAATTCCGTTCAACCGTTCGGGCTGTAGCCCTGGCTAAAGGTTCCTATTTAAAATTGCATGGGGAAAATACGTTTTAGGACACCCCTTTTTTCTCAGCCCCGACTTGGCGAATCACCCCCAAACCTTCAGGGAAGGAGCGTAACCGAGCAGGCCATTTTCTTGGAGAAATTGGTGAAGATTCGTCCACCGGCACCAAAGTTATTCCAAATAGAATGTTGTGGATTTCCTATGGAAACTAGGTCCTAACTATATCTACCTACTGGCGACTGCCAGTAGGTAATATATATTATCTATTGATATTTATAGTTAGGACCTATTACCTATAGGAAATCAGCAACATTCGATTTGGAATAACTTTGGCACCGATTGACGAATCGGTGCAAAATTTTCCAAACTTTTGGCCAGCTCCGGTCCGCTCCTATCCTGAAAGGTTGGGGGTGATTCGTCAAGCAGGGTCTGAGAAAAAGGGGGGTCCCAAAACGTGTTTTCCCCTTGCAGTTTTCCATAGGACCTTTAGCCGCAGCTACAGCCCGAACTGCTGAACGGAATTACACCAAATTTGGCAAAGAGGTAGTCCTTGGTTCAGACTCGTGCCTTTTGCTTATTTGGTGTAAATCCATTCTGTAGTTCCTGAGAAATTAACAGTTAAAATCATTTATATATCTATGGGCTCGGAGGGTCATCGTACCCTTAGCGCAGCCGTGCACCAGCTACTCACATACTACCTACTACTATTTTGTACCCAAAAGTTTGTTTAATCACTCCCTTGTTTCCCTTACCCCTTGTTTCTGTAAATCGCTCTGATATCTGCAAAGATCTTGTTCGCACTATATAAAACGTTGAAAATAAAAAATAAATAAATAAATAAAGTGTTGGCAGACATCTTGTGCCTTGGTACCGCTAGAGGTACCTGGTGGGCTAGTTGGCCCCCAGGGGACCTCAGGATTCAAGGGCACTTAATCCCGCAACTTAAAACGCGTCACAGGGCGTGTTTGCACACATGTCACCTCAGGCCCCGCCCCCTTCCTCCACCATTGTACAAATATTCCTCTAAAATCAGCCGAACTACGAATTCTGATTTACTCACCTGTTATCAGGAGAAAACCCAGTGCGGCATCTTTTAGCCCAGCACTGACCCTGAAAAGTAATTCTAAGCATACTTACAGTAACTTGTATTTCCTTCCATAGCAATCCATTGTGTAATTTTCAGCAGAAAAGTTTCTAAGTGTTGATTTCTGAAACGTACAAATATTCCTGTAAAATCAGCTGAACTTCAAATTCCGATTTACTCACCTGTTATCAGGAGAGAACCCAGTGCTGCATCTTTGAGCCCAGTACTGACCCTGAAAAGTAATTCTAAGTGTACTTACCAGCAACTTGTATTTCCTTCCATACGCGAACATCAACTGGTTTCACTTGGAAATTCTTCTAAGTGTGGAGTTTTTTAAATTAAAAAAAAAAAAAATTTCCTCATATGACCTCCGTAGCTACTGCCGCCTCTCGACCTGTCCCACCACTGGCGCAAATAGCTTTTGGTGGATGCTTAGTCTCAGCTGATATGTTCTAAACGGGGAGTGACCGTTTATACTCAACTTGAGCTGACCCAGAGGTATTTATCATTGGAAGACATCTTAGATCCAGATCTAACAAATGGTAATCCAAAATCTACAACCTACTCAGGGGGAGTCATCCAGCCAATTCCAGAACAACCCAGCATCAGCCCTGTCCCTAGAAACATTAACCCTCTGGTCTATGGCTCGATAATACTTAACAGAATACCACCAAGCATTCCAAATAGGAGAGGTTTCCTGTCGCCACAGCAAGCAGATCTCCCTCCTTGCCAGCAACATGAGGTAAAACACCAGTTTGTATTGAGGCCCACACTGAAGTTGTGTCCCATCCGGCTTAGACAGCACACCAAAGAAGATGAGAGTTGGGATTATCTCGATATCTAAACCCAGGACCTTGGAAATGGTCTTACACACATCCAACCAGAATTTGTGTATCTTGGGACAGGACATGAATATATGGACATCATCCGCGTTCTAAAAAGCTGCACCTCCAACGGTTAGCTGGTCCTCCACCCTTCAGTTTAGAGACCTTAAAAGGGGTCCAGTATATCCTATGGAGTGTGAAGAAATGATTTCGTCTGAGTGCAGCAGATTTAATCATAGAATAAAGCATGTCAATAGATACTTGCCATAACTGCTTCCGTTCTTCGCCAGGCAAGTAGTTCTCCCAGACCCGGTACGGCTGATCCATTCTACTTTCTGCTGCAGCCAGGAGATAGTTATACCATAGGGCCGCTTCTTTCTTCCTCGGGGATCGATTTTGCAAGTCCTTCTCCATGTCATTATCCACACAAAACAACCAGCTTTGAGAATTACACCATGACGTCAGCTGATAGTGCTTAAATCTGGACAAAGTTTCAGCTGAGGTTTGATTCCAGAACTCCCAGAGAAGACATTTACTATTCACTACCAAATGCCCCCATACTCGGACTCCTGCCACTTTTAGTAGGTGAGCTAGGGCGTCTAAAAGGCACTAAGGCGTTCCAGGAGAGTCCCACACCGGCGCCCATTCGCTGTAATAAGGAAGCCCGAAACAGACTTGAAAGTCCAGCCAAAGCTTGGCCGCCATACCCTACGTTTTTAGACGAACCTTTTTGTAAAATTTGGGAGAGACATATTTGTACATAAAACCATAGTCTCCTACCCCCTCTAGCATGTCTTTGAGCATATTACTGATTAGAGGGGAACATCCATTACAACGCAACTATTACAACGTAGTGCTATTACAACGCAGGTATTACAACGTAATCTCTATTACAACGCATGTTTTTACAACGCATGGTGTTACAACGCAAGTGCTATTACAACGCATGTATTTACATCGTATTTAAATGATTATTAATGAAATATTTTTTAATTTTTAAAATATATTTTGGGTATTTAGATACATAGTTATTTATACATTAATTAAATAAATTTTATATATAACATAAAAATAATTATAATAGTTAGTGATTATTAGAAGAAGTATGAAGTATTAATATTCAGGTATGTTTTAAAAATTTAATATAATTTTTTTTGGTATTAAGATAAATATATATATTTTATAATTTTATTAATTTTATTTGTTAAATATATATATTTTTAAGAAATTGAAAACATTTATTAACTGAACGTTAATTAGTATTTATAAGTTATTGATTTATTATTTTTAATTTATTTGTTATTTATTATTTAGTATTTAAATTAGTAATAATTATGTTTTGTATTTTTAATTAATGTTTATATAATAATATTTAAGTTTATTTATAATTATACAAATTTGATATATTAGGTATATATAATTTGTTTGTTATTAAATATATTATTATATAAATATTAGTTTTCAATTAAATTATTTATAATAATTAGTGATTATTAAAAAATGTTGGAAATATTAATATTCAGGAAATAATTTAATATAAATTAAGTATTAATACTCAGGTACTTTTTATAACATAAATATCAGGTTTGTTATTACATTATTTTTTGGGAGTTAAAATAAAATATACATAAATATTAAAAAGTAAAGAAGATTAAAAAATTAAGTATTAATACTCAGGTTTTTACTTAAAAATATAATTAATGTTTGTAGAATGTTACATTAGTAATTATTAAATCAATAAAATATTGTTTAGTGTTTACAATATTTTTTAACAAATAAAAATATTATTTTTATCATTTTTATATTAATATTTAAACATTTTCCCACGCTTTAGTATTGATTTCAATGAAGCGTTTTGTCCTTTATTTATTTCGATGAATACTTGAATGGGATCCGCGGGACAGTTTCGTATGGTTTTAAAACAACTGATGCAGGAGGGAGAAGAAGGAAATAAGGGTAGACAAATGGTAAGTGAAAAGAAACATAATTTTTGATAACTTTATTTTAATTAATAACGTTAAAATTAAAAAAAATAAAAGTAGAAACGTAATTTTTTTCGATATTAATTTTTGTTTATTGATGAAATTAAATGTTAAATATATTTATTTTTATTTCAATTTCAAATATTTTCATGTTTTTTTTATTTACAAATAATACAATTATGTATTAATATAAACATATAATACATTATAATGTAATTGTCCATTTTCTCTTTTGATGTTTTTGGATGACGTCTTCACGTTAACGTCGACGTAAGCCGCCATCTTGGATTTACCGATTGCTGGAAGTAGCAGGAAGCTGATCTGCGCTAAAGGTAGGAAACTTTTCAAACTTTATTTACAGTAAAACATAGTTAAAAAGATATATATAATGTAATGAGAGGTTAAGTAGAGGTTGCTTATTAAACTAATAGTTGTTTTGATTAGATTTCAACATGTCGCCGAACATTTCACTGTTATATGCCATCGTCGGGTTATGTTACGGGAAAAATAAAGGGTAAATATGTTTGTAAACATATATTGATGATATATATTGTATACATTTTGAACGTAATATGTTTTGTGAAGTGGTAGATATGTTTGGTTTCTTTTAATTCGATGAACACAGATAGGATAGGTTAGAAACAATTTTTTGGAAAACTGATAGCATTTGGCTTGTTTTGTATAATAGAAAACTGGCTTTTTTGGATTTAAAAGAGAGTTCGTTTTTCAAAGATCATGCAAGGTTTGGTTTGAATTCTTTTTAGAGAATTTTGAAAAATGTTTTCAATTGGTTGTTTTGGTTTAATTTTCATGTTTACGTTTGATTTAGAGAGTTGAAATCGATGCCCGTTATTAAAGGAAAAAAAAATTTTGCATTTAGGAAAAAAAAATGATTTTCATTGCAAGTTTTAATTATTAATTCGTAAAAATGCCAATTTGAATTTTTTAGTTAGCGAGAAATACTGCAGTTAGGTTGTTAGGGAATTTTGAAAAATGTTTTCAATTGGTTGTTTTGGTTTCATTTTCATGTTTACGTTTGATTTAGAGAGTTGAAATCGATGCCCGTTATTAAAGGCAAAAAAATGTTTGCATTTAGGAAAAAAAAATGATTTTCATTGCAAGTTTTAATTATTATTTCGTAAAAATGCCAATTTGAATTTTTTAGTTAGCGAGAAATACTGCAGTTAGGTTGTTGAGAACAAAACAAATGACATTTTACATAATTTAATAGTTAGAAAAGGCCAAATTTTTTTATGAAGATTTGTTGAAAAGAAACCAAAAATCCTTTAAATTTAAGCTTAGAAAAAAGAAAATCTTAGCTTTCAAAGAACTTTTTCTGTTTGAAATAGCACTGAAAATTTTGAAAAAATTAATAAATAAACACGATTTTTTTCCAATATTACTACCAGTTTACTAATATAATTTTTCACAAGCCAGCATCACTTTTCTAAAATAAAGGGGTGACATATTTTCTATAGTATAACTTTACTTTGAACGTTCAAAATGTTTACAACATTTAAAATTAATGGAATGAAAAAAATTTCCATTTTCGTTTTGAAAAAGATTTATCAAAACTATTATGCAAGGGTTTTCTCATTTTGAAAGAGAAAAGAAAAAAAATTATTCCTATTTTTAACAGGTGTAGTTTGAAAAATAAATATTTAAAAAAGGTAATGGAACCCGACAAGTAATAATTTAAAAAATGTTTGAAAAAATGTCAAATGAATTAAAAACTTAAAAAATCAATTTAGGGCAAAGCAGGAAAGTAAGTTAGAGAAAAAATATTTAAAAATGTAAAATATTAGCAACATTCTCTAGGTAGTCCAAAGCCACACACAACGAAAATTGTTGTAGTACACCCAATAGTCTCTTAGACATCTCCTTTGTTTGCCTTGAAGGTCGTGGGTTTAGGATACCTGACAATGCCTGAGCAAGTCTCATTTCCTGAAAACTTTGCTCCTTCTTCAAAGTTTTCAGGAAAGAGTAGAAATTAGGATGGTGTTTGCCAATTGTGTGACTGAAGGAGTTATGCCATCCCTCTATGGCATTATTTGTTTTTGCACCACCTTCTAAGCAGGTTGAGTAGCAATTCCACCACTCCACATGGTAACGTGGCTTCCTCCTGCGACCCGATCTGCCTAGACGCCCAATCCATGTGTCTTCGAAATAATTTAAAATGGGTGCCAATTTTTCCTAATTTTCTACAAAATATTCTGACTCTGAAATTGCTTTGTAGTAGTCATCTACACTATCAGGTGGTACAAAACAAAGTGCAGTTAATTTTTTTAGTTCTACTTGTAATTTGCTATCAGACGAGTAATCTGCAACCAGGGATGTTTTTTGAAGCTTACGCCAATATGCCTGGGAAAAATGAAAAAAACATCCCTGAATTTGGGTATCCACGTACAATTTGTTGATGACATTCATCATTGTCAATTCAAAATCTAATATGATTTTCCTAGGACTTTTTCCTGAAGTTTTTTCTTTAATAACTGATAAAAACTCAGTATAGGTTGCAGATTGCTTATCTGGTAGTAAACTGTATACTAAAGGAACTACATTATTATTAATTTGAGCTTGAATACTGTAAATTTGGGTGAATGGATGGGGCGTACTTTTAAACGTCCCATCCATCATCCAAATTTCCGTATTTTCTAATTTAAAAAGGTTACGGGGAGTGCTAAATATTAACATGCGTTTGAGAGGGTTTTGGTTATCATACAGTAGAAAAGGTTCATTAGAGAAAGAAAGAGTTAAATCATGAGGAATTACAATGTCAGCAAAAGATTGAGGAGTAACAGTTTGTGTGTTACTTGCCTGCTTTTTTCTTTGAATTATTCTACGCAAATTTGGGATTGTTGGCATATTACAAGCAACATGTCCAGGGACATGTTGTGCAACCTCTCTCAATATCTGACCAGGAGTTTGATTGGAGGTGCATGCAATATCTTTCATTTCATTGATAGTATCGCGTATTTCAATCTCCATTGCAGAGGCAGAGTGGTTATGTTCTGTGGTTTTTACCACAATCTCACCAACAGTAACCGCTCTGCCGCTGCAACAGGCTGTATAATATTGTACACACCTTCAATGTCTCCTTGGTTCACTTAGCCTCTCATTACAGTATATATACCCACAATGTTTAAGTAGTCTGTTCCCTTTTCTAGATTTGGTATAAGTAGCAGTAGTTTGGCTTGCCATTTCCTGTTGAAAAAAGGAAATTAAAATTATATTATAATTATGATAAAGACATTTTGGAATTTTTAATTTATACATATTTAGAAATATATATTTGCTTTTAATGCAGATTTTAACTTAAAAAGGCACTTTTTTCTACTTAGAATTGTAAGCGGCACTTTGATACTATCCAACACTTTCTCTTCTCATGCATTTTCACAGAGTAGGAATAGTAAGTGGTTCCTTTTCATTATCCAGCACTTTCTCTGAATATGCACTTTCCTGGAGTTAGAATAGTAAGTAGCAATAGGACACTATCATGCACTTTCCCTACTCACGCACTTTCATGCAGTTGGAATAGTACTTGCCTTTTTTTTACTATCCAGCACTTTCTTTGAATATGCACTTACCTGGAGTTAGAATAGTAAGTAGCACTTGGACACTATCCAGCACTTTCCCTACTCATGCACTTTAAGTGGAGTTGGAATAGTAATTCACACTTTTTTACTAACCAGCACTTTCTCTGAATAAGCACTTACCTGGAGTTAGAATAGTAAGTAGCACTTGGACACTATCCAGCACTTTCCCTACTCATGCACTTTAAGTGGAGTTGGAATAGTAATTCACACTTTTTTACTAACCAGCACTTTCTCTGAATAAGCACTTATTTGGAGTTAGAATAAAAAGTAGCTCTTGGACACTATCCTGTACTTTCCTTACTCATGCACTTTCACGGAGTTGGAATATTAATTGGCATTTTTTCACTAACCAGCACTTTCTCTGAATAGGCACTTGCCTGGAGTTAGAATAGTAAGTGGCACTTGGACTCTATCCAGCACTTTCTATACTCATGCAATTTCACGGAGTTGAAATAGTAATTGGCTTTCTTTAATTAACCAGTACTTTCTCTGAATATGCACTTGTCTGGAGTAAGAATAGTAAGTGGCACTTACACACTATCCTGCACTTTCCCTACTCATGCACTTTCACGGAGTTGGAATAGTAATTGACACATTTTCTTATTTATGATTCTGCACTTATAATGCGTTTAACAGTGTTTTTAAATTGTTTTGAAATATGTTATTGATATATGTTAAATAATGAAAATTACCTTGGTTTTTCGAAAGTTCTTTTTCAAAAACTGTTGAAGATACTTTGGCTTTTGGCTGTCTTTTAGCTGATCTGTGGCTTGGACTGCTTTCTGTTTGGCTGTGAAGAAAACAATTTGAAAAGGTGTTCAATGTTTAGAAAATGTTTCACATTTTTGGTGTTCTATATATGTGGGGGAAAAGCATTTACGTTTAGGGATGTTTAGAAATATGGCATATCTTATCTTTATACTGTACTTCCTTTGAATATGCAATGATGTGGAGTTTGAATAGTAAGTTGCACTTTAACACTATCCAGCACTTTTACTTCTCATGCACTTTCACAGAGTAGGAATAGTAGGTGGTACATTTTCACTAACCAGCACTTTCTCTGAATATGCACTTACCTGGAGTAAGAATAGTAAGTGGCACTTGGACACTATCCAGCACTTTCTCTACTCATGCACTTTAAGTGGAGTTGGAATAGTAATTCACACTTTTTTACTAACCAGCACTTTCTCTGAATAAGCACTTATTTGGAGTTAGAATAGAAAGTAGCACTTGGACACTATCCTGTACTTTCCTTACTCATGCACTTTCACGGAGTTGGAATATTAATTGGCATTTTTTCACTAACCAGCACTTTCTCTGAATAGGCACTTGCCTGGAGTTAGAATAGTAAGTGGCACTTGCACTCTATGCAGCATTTTCTATACTCATGCAATTTCATGGAGTTGGAATAGTAATTGGCTTCCTTTAATTAACCAGTACTTTCTCTGAATATGCACTTATCTGGAGTAAGAATAGTAAGTGGCACTTACACACTATCCTGCACTTTCCCTACTCATGCACTTTCACGGAGTTGGAATAGTAATTGACACATTTTCTTATTTATGATTCTGCACTTATAATGCGTTTAACAGTGTTTTTAAATTGCTCTGAAATATGTTATTGATATATGTTAAATAATGAAAATTACCTTGGTTTTTCGAAAGTTCTTTTTCAAAAACTGTTGAAGATACTTTGGCTTTTGGCTGTCTTTTAGCTGATCTGTGGCTTGGACTGCTTTCTGTTTGGCTGTGAAGAAAATAATTTGAAAAGGTGTTCAATGTTTAGAAAATGTTTCACATTTTGGGTGTTCTATATATGTGGGGGAAAAGCATTTACGTTTAGGGATGTTTAGGAATATGGCATATCTTATCTTTATACTGTACTTCCTTTGAATATGCAATGATGTGGAGTTTGAATAGTAAGTCGCACTTTAACACTATCCAGCACTTTTACTTCTCATGCACTTTCACAGAGTAGGAATAGTAAGTGGTACATTTTCACTAACCAGCACTTTCTCTGAATATGCACTTACCTGGAGTAAGAATAGTAAGTGGCACTTGGACACTATCCAGCACTTTCTCTACTCATGCACTTTCATGGTGTTGTAATACTAATTGGCTTTTTTTTAACTATCCAGCACTTTCTCTGAATATGCACTTATCAGGAGTAAGAATAGTAAGTGCCACTTGGACACTATCCTGCACTTTTCATACTCATGCACTTTCTTAGAGTTGGATTAGTAATTGGCACTTTTTCACTAACCAGCACTTTCTCTCAATATGCATTTAACTGGAGGTAGAATAGTAAGTAGCAATAGGACACTATTCAGCACTTTTCCTATTCATGCACTTTCACAGAGTTGGGATAGTAATTGATGCATTTTCTTATTTATGATTCTGCACTTTTAATGCGTTTAACATTGTTTTTAAATTGCTCTGAAATATGTTATAAATTACCTTGGTTTTGGAAGGTTCTTTTTGAAAAACTGTAGAAAATAGTTTGGGTATTGGTTGTCTTTCTGCTGATCTGTGCCTTGGAGTGTTTTCTGGTTGGCTGTGAAGAAAACAAATAGAAAAGGTGTTCAATGTTTTTAAAAAGTAAAAATTTTTGGGTGTTCTATACATGTGGGGGAAAACCATTTACGTTTAAGGATGTTTAGAAATATGGCACATCTAATTATTATTCTGCACTTCCTTTGAATATGCAATGATGTGAATTTTGAATAGTAAGCGGCACTTTAACACTATCCAGCACTTTCCCTACTCATGCACTTTCACAGAGTAGGAATAGTAATTGGCACTTTTTCACTATCCAGCACTTTCCCTCAATATGCACTCACCTGGAGTTAGAATAGTAAGTAGCAATAGGACACTAATCAGCACTTTCTCTACTCATGCACTTTCATGGTGTTGTAATAGTAATTGGCTTTTATAACTAACCAGCACTTTTTCTGAATATGCACTTACTTGGAGTTAGAATAGTAAATGGCTCTTTGATATTATCCTACACTTTCTCTACTCATGCACTTTCACGGTGTTGGAATATTAATTGACACTTTTTCACTAACCAGCACTTTCACTCAATATGCACTTACCTGGAGTTAGAATAGTATGTAGCAATAGGATACTATCCAGCACTTTTCCTACTCATGCACTTTTACGGAGTTGGGATAGTAATTGACACATTTTCTTATTTATGAATCTGCACTTATAATGCGTTTAACATTGTTTTTAAATTGCTCTGAAATATGTTATTGAGATGTGTTTATTTATGAAAATTACCTTGGTTTTTGGAAGGTTCTTTTTGAAAAACTGTAGAAAATATGTTGGGTATTGGTTGTCTTTCTGCTGATCTGTGCCTTGGAGTGCTTTCTGGTTGGCTGTGAAGAAAAGAAATTGAAAAGGTGTTCAATGTTTAGAAAATCTATCAATTGTTGGGTGTTCTATATATGTGGGGGGAAACCATTTACGTTTAAGGATGTTTAGAAATATAACACATTTTATTATTATACTGCACTTTCTTTGAATATGCAATGTTGTGGAGTTAGAATAGTAAGCGGCACTTTAACACTATCCAGCACTTTCCCTACTCATGCACTTTCACAGAGTAGGAATAGTAATTGGCACTTTTTTTACTAACCAGCACTTTCCCTCAATATGCACTCACCTGGAGTTACAATAGTAAGTGGCACTTAGACACTATCCTGCACTTTCTCTAATCATGCACTTTCACGGAGTTGGAATAGTAATTGGCTTTTTTTAACTAACCAGCACTTTCTCTGAATATGCACTTACTTAGAGTTAGAATAGTAAATGGCACTTGGACATTATCCTGCACTTTCTCTACTCATGCAGTTTCACAGAGTAGGAATAGTAATTGGCACTTTTTAACTAACCAGCACTTTCTCTGAATATGCACTTACTTGGAGTTAGAATAGTAAATGGCACTTGGACATTATCCTGCACTGTCTCTACTCATGCACTTTCACGGTGTTGGGATAGTAATTGGTACTTTTTCACTAACCAGAACTTTCTCTCAATATGTACTTACCTGGAGTTAGAATAGTAAGTAGCAATTGGACACTATCCAGCACTTTTTCTACTCATGCACTTTCACAGAGTTGGGATAGTAATTGACAAATTTGCTAATTTATGAATCTGCACTTAGAATGCGTTTAACATTGTTTTTAAATTGCTCTGAAATATGTTATTGAGATGTTGTTTTTTATGAAAATTACCTTGGTTTTTGGAAGGTTGTTTTTGAAAAACTGTAGAAAACAGTTTGGGTATTGGCTGTCTTTCTGCTGATCTGTGCCTTGGAGTGCTTTCTGGTTGGCTGTGAAGAAAAGAATTTGAAAAGGTGTTCAATGTTTAGAAAATGATTCATATTTTGGATGTTTTATATATGAAGGGGAAAACATTTACGTTTAAGGATGTTTAGAAATATGGCATATCTTATCATTATCCTGTACTTGGTCAGAATATTTACTTTCTGGACTTAGAATAGTAAGTGGCACTTTGACAGTATTCAGCACTTTCTCTACTCATGCACTTTTACGGAGTTTAAATAATAAATAGTACCTTTTTACTATCTTTTAATTTCTCAGAATATTCACTGGACGAGAGTTATAATACTAGGTGGCTTCTTTTTATGAATCTGCACTTATAATGTTTTCTACATTGCTTTTAAATTGCTAAGAAATCTCTAAATGAGATGTATGTATTCATGAAAAATACCTTTGTTTTTATTAGCAGTTTTATTCTTTTTATTTTTGCAATGAAAGCAAACCTTATTCTATATATATATAAATACTCTATACACTGTATTTTCTTTCGGTTTAATCTTATTTATTTTTAGTATTTTGAGTTAATTAATGAACTGAGTGGGGGTATATAGAGGGTTCGTTTTTTAACGTGCATTGTTATTTTCGATTAAATTATTTAATTTACATAAATAATGTATATTATTATAAACAGTTCTTTTACGACGATTTTTATACTATACAGTTAATATTCCAATCATTGGTTAAATATTTTTCAGAAATACATTTTATTTAATGGAATTATCACTTTCTGTTTTCGAGTTGGGTCTCCTTGAGATAATATTTCAGTACATTTCTGAAATATATGTATTAATAAATAATAATTCGTTTACCATGCTTTTGGATGTACGAATTATGAAATATTATGTTTAAATAATCTCTCATTAGTTTTGAAATGTTCGAGTTTTTCTTAAATTAATTATAAAACTGTTTATTTCTTAACAAAATATTTAAAATCGTTTTATTACTTTTATTCTGTTTATCGTACATTAAATAAATTTATTTCTCTTAAAACAAATTTTATCTCTTATTACCGTTCACTTTGTTAACAAAAAAATGAACTATCCTCACACATTATGTTCTAGGTGTAATTTAATTAATGTATACTACTATATTAATTAATATAATATTAAAACAGTTTCTGGTAATATACCGCTGATAATATGTTAACCTTAAACATTTTATCAAATCGTTTTAAATAACTTACTGTTGTATGAAATAGAAATGCTTCTACGTTCGCTTTCGTTGATATTTATTTCAAGAGGTCAGAGGGTCAGGTTTTCACGTCTGATTACTCTGCTAGTTGATAATCAACTGTTTTCAAAATGGTGGGATACGTCTATTTATAACTTTTCTTAATTAGCATTATATTTGTCCTAAATTATATTGTTTTCTATCATATTTTTTTAATATTCATTTCATGTGGAAACGTATAATTTGAATTGTTTTATTTAAAAGTATGCTTCTTAAACTTTCGTTCCGTTTTAGCATCCATTTTGAATGTCTTGTTGACATTGGAGGTCATGGAAATAGTAGATGGACATTATTTTTCATTACTGTGTTTAAAATGGCGTAAATTTGTTCGTAAGGTCATTATTTTTATCCATCGAGTATTGAAAACTCTTAATTTTTCTTGTTATCCTAAAATTATATATATATTCTGCTGCCTTGTTACGGAATTCCATGTTATACAGTATTATTTTTAATACTCGAGTATTAATTTATTAACGTTCTAAATCAGTATCGTAATATTATGTTAACTTTTTTGACCCATTTTAAAATATACTTAGCCACCCCAAACCTCTATTTTCCCTGCAAGGTGTACTAGATATATTTTTAATAAAATTTAAATGATATATTTTTGGTGAGTCAATATGGTATACGATGTTAAATAGTATTATTTGTAATACTCGGGTATTAATTTATTAAATAATTAAATCGGTTTTTAAATACTCGGGTATTAATTTATTAAATGATAATTCGGATTAGTAATATTATGGTAGATTATTGACCCGTATTTAAAAACACTTACCCACCCAAAACCCCTATTTTCCCTGCATCCCGTGCCATGTTTTTTTTAACAAAGACAAAAATGTATACAATTATTTCTATGCGTTTTTATGATATACGATGTTAAGCAGAATTAATTTATTCATTTTTAATACTCGGGTATTAATTTAATAAATAAATAAATAGGAATCGTAATATTATAGTAGTTTTTTGACCCGTTTTTTAATACACTTACCCACCCAAAACCCCTATTTTCCCTGCATCCCGTGCCAGATTTAAGATTACAAAAAAAAAAAAATTATATGTAATGGTATGCGTTGTAATTTTTAATACTCGGGTATTAATTTAATAAATAAATAAATAGAAATCGTAATATTATAGTAGTTTTTTGACCCGTTTTTTAATACACTTACCCACCCAAAACCCCTATTTTCCCTGCATCCCGTGCCAGATTTTAGATTACAAAAAAAAAAAAATTATATGTAATGGTATGCGTTGTAATAAAATGCGTTGCAATAGTACTTTTTCATCAGTAACACTATTTTACGATGTAATAGTATGCGTTGTAAAAAATCGCGTTGTAATAACATTTGCGTTGTAAAAAATGCTATGTAAAAGCATGCGTTGTAATAACATGCGTTGTATCATCATATATCCCTGATTAGAGAATTATCTGGGGTGTGTAATAGCATCCGGGCATTTTTTAGTTGGTAGGCCCAGCAGTAGAGCTGAAGGTCAGGTAAACCCATACCGCCTTGTTTTAATTTGAGCCTGAGTTTTTTTCAGGACAGTCTAATCCCTTTTCCTGCCCATATAAAAGAGGAAATCCTACCCTGAATTTTAAGGATCTCAGATTTTGGAAATTCCAGAAGTTTGTTGTTAAAAAGATAAGTATACTTTGGGAGGATACACATTTTAAACAGGTTGACTCAGCCGTATTGCGATATTGGTAAGTTCTGCCATCTTTTTAAAAGAATCTCAACTTCCTTTGAAACTCTATCTAAATTCACCTTTGGAATTTTCCTAGGATCTTGAGATATTGTTATTCCGAGGTATCTAAGTTCTGTCGCGTATGCCTCCCCCTGATTAGCAATGTTCCAGACCATAACCTCTGTCTTATCTTTGTTTATCTCATAACCTGAGAACTTTCCGAAGCTTTCGGTTTTGAGTATAAGCTCGTGCAAAGTCGTGTCTACACTGGATGAGAACACCACTAGATTGTCTGCATATATAGCTAGTATTCTAACAAATGGGGGACAGCGGACATCCCTGCCTTGTTCCACGTTCTATATTAACACGCGGGGAAAGGCTGCCATTAACTAAGATATGAGCCCGCGGTGAACTATAGATTTTTTTGAGGACCTCTCTAAAGCCCGAGTTAAAGCCCATAACATTCAAAGTCCTGTATAGGAAATGCCAGTTAACACGGTCAAAAGCTTTGGCCGCGTCAACTGTAATAATTGACAGAGGGAGACCCATTGATGATGCCATGTCCACTGTACCAACCAAAGTATAAACCAAGTCTGACATTTGCCTACCCGGAAGAAAACCCTTTTGGTCTTCATGGATTATTTGGCCTATAATTTTACAAAGCCGTTTATTCAGAATCCCTGCAAAAACCTTATAATCGACGTTTAATAAGGAAATTGGGTGGTATGATTGACACTGAAAAGGGTCCTTATCTGGCTTTAGAATCAGAGTGAAAACTGCTTCCGACCATAAGTCAGGGAGTAGCCAAGAGCCTTTTAGGATTTCGTTAAACAGCTTTATCCAGACCGGAATGATTTCATCCTTCAACATGAGGTAAACCTCGATTGGAATTGCGTCTGGGCCAGCAGCTTTCCCCTTTTTAGCCAAGTTTAACACTTCCAGTACACCTCACTCCCTGATATTTCTGAAGAAAGAAACTTGTTGACTAGCCTCTGTTAACCGCAGCAGTTGTTTCTCCTTGAGCCAGCTATCTTTGTGTTTATCCACCCCCTGGAGATCTTCATGATATAAATCTTGAAAGAACCCTGTAAAGGCCTGTTCTATTTTGTCTTTTTCCTCTGTTTGTTGTGTACCCAACTTGATCTTACTGATATACATATTGGCTCTATTAGTCCTAGACTTCATGGCAAGAAGCTTACCACAGTTCTCCCCTTGATCAAACTCCCTCATCTTACTTATCTCCCACTTTCGATGTAAAATGTATTCAGTTTTAAGTGAAAATTTTAGTTGACACTCCTCCACTCTCTTTACCCACTGCTCTTTCCCCGGGTCATCAGAGGGTCTCCCCCGCAACACAGCTTCGGCCCTCGCTACCTGCTGTTCTAAATAGGCCTGTTCTTCCCTCTCTGACCTAGCACATGCTGATACTGCCCCTTTTAGCATCACTCCCAGACAACCCTTACAGGCATCCCAAACAATATACAGGGGGGCAGACCAAAGATTATTATGGAAGAAGATTTCAGTTTCAAACTTCAAAAAGCCTGGAGTAGAGGATAACAGGAGAAACCTCCTATTTAATGTCCATCTTCTTAAAGAGAAATTCGGGGGAAAATCTAGTTTGAGGACCATAGCACCATGATCCGATAGATGAATAGGCATACATTTGATTAAAAGGACCCTATGTGTGTCTGCATGCTCCATAAATACATAGTCTAACCTGGAGTAATGAGAGTTTTTTTTACTATAAAAGGAATATTCCTTAGCATCACCATGTTTTTTTCTACACACATCACATAAGTTAAAGTTTTTTAGGATGTCCAGGAGGTGCGCTTTTACACAAGGAGCTGCTAACTGAGTGCGAGGGGAGGACCTATCTAGCCTGTTGTCTAAAAGTACATTAAAATCCCCCACCAGGATCAGGGGAGCTTCAAACTCGGCGAGGGCCAAACAAAGGCTACTCAGAGGGGAAATATCATCCTCATTAGGCCCATAAAAGCTAACCAGGGTAAGTTTGACCCCCTATATTTAATCTCAGCAATGACCCAGCGTCCTCTGCAATCTACCTGGGATTTTGTTACCTCTACTCCAAAATTTCTTTTTAATATTATCACTGTCCCTTTAGAGCAACATTGCTGATCCGAAGCAATGATTGTGTCCACCCATTTAAATTTACCAAATAGTGCCTTGCACTCTGCTTGCAGGAGGTGAGTCTCCTGAAGAAAAAGGAGTTTAGCTGAACTATTCCTTAAATACTAAAGAATCAGAGTTGTCTTCTTAAAACTCTCAAGCCATTAACATTCCAATTGAGACATTCAAGGTATTGATTTCCATCCTGGGTAGGCCTATCCCCCAACATAGATCTGACTCCACTTTCTGCAGTAGCTACTAGAGGTTGTAATGTCACATTATTTTAATATATATGTTTTTTATTTTTTCCCAATGCTCCCCACCAACAACGTGAAAACCCCCCCAAAACTCCCCATCACCCTGACTACCCACTCCACCCTGTGGGAACCCTCCCATACTACCTATCGGCATTAAATATTGCCTATTTGAGCCATGAGCCCCAACCCTCTATATATCCAGTATAGTGTTAAAAAATAGAATTGTATGATAGTTCACTGATACCACACTTTACACAGTGGTGCTACATTGTGCAAAAAGGTATCTACCTCCACGGGATCTTGTATTTTTTTTTATTAGCTTCCGATGTAGAGGAGCAAGCCCCAATTTCCAGAGTCAGCCATTTTAGTAGCCCCTGAACCGTTTCTGCACTTTGAGCTTCCTCTTCCAATGAAGCAGACCATGGCTCCTCAAGATTTCCTTGTCTTTCCTCTCCACTCAATACAGGCATAGTACTCGAAGGTGCAAAACGATTAGAGAGTGTGATAGAGAGATCCACCACCTCTATAATTTCCTCTACTGTAACAGCAGTACCACACCTTCTTACGGGGTCAGGGTTGCCCTGTATGTTGGCCATGAAATAGGACCTAAGTGATGGAACTACCTTCATGTGTTCTTAGTTTTTTTACAGCTCTTTGCAGGTGTATGTTTCACTGGTTTGTTATCTGGGTTGTGAGCTTTGTTAGCTACCTGCCTCTGGGCTTTGGGCTGCCTACACCTTGAGCACGCTCCGTGACTCAATGAGGTTGTACTGATTGCCTCCACCCCAGAAAGTTGTGTGATCTTAATTTGTACCTTCTCCCTTGGGTCGGGTCAGTGGATAAGATGAAAGGGGATGTAGTAGCGCTAGGGGTGACAATAGAGGACCTGAACAGCCTGGAATTTCCATATTTGCTATGTATAACTGCGCCTCTCTAACAGCCCCACGGCCTTAGGAGCGCCCAGTTGTTGAACAGATTGCAGGCTAACTACCTCCATGGGATAGGGGTGAGGTACATATCTCGGATTTGCAGATTGTTCCCGGAACTCCACAAGGTAGACAGAGGAGTCAGAGGAAGAGAGCAGTCTTTGTCTTGTCTCACTAAACAGATCCGTACACAATTGTGCCCGGGTCCAAGCAGACCCGGGCTTGCCCTTGCCAGAAGTATTATAGGCGGTGACCCTGCCCCACTTTAGACTGTAGAAAATGTTTCCACTACTGATACTGCACCGGGCACGACGATGCTCCACAAGTGCGCCAGCAGCCCTATAGAACGTGACAGGCAGAGTATCATACATCAAAAAAAAAGTATGATTCAATATAATATATAATACTCTGATAGCCTGGAGCAGCTTAAATGAGTGTGTCTTTAGACACCTTTTTTTCTTTTTTCCTTCCTTTTCTTTAATGTGCAGCTCAAGTACAGTACATTGTAATGCTCAAATTCAAAAGTCCAACCAACATCTTCTGGCAATTTTTCAGCAGCCCCCCAGGCTATTGTGACCTCTTCACTCAGTCCCCAACACCTACCTGCCCCAGGTAGACAACCTCTTTCTTTTCCTCCCTCTTCCCCTGCCACGCTTCTCTCCCTGCCTCCCAGCAGCCTCAGAGCAACGGAAGCCCAGGGGGGCCAAATCCCAGACAGGCACTCCCCCACGGACCGAGTGAACACGATGAACAGCCCAGAGCGGCCACGAGGAAGCACCGAGAGGAAAGCGCAGACCCGCTCGATCGGGACAACAATGTGAGCCCCCTGCAGCACCACCAACCAGTCAATCAGCGGTCTCAGCAGGGTGCATGTTTCTGTGTTTAAAAATCATGCTTCTTATTGGTTAGTAAAAACTGTTTGAAAGGTACATTAGATAGGATAAGTTGATATTTTGGAAAGTCAAGCACACTTTCTGTTTGAATTTGCAACATTGTATTCTGACTTGTGACCTGTGTGTTCAGTTGAGTGTTCCATGAACTGTTAATATGGAAATAGGCATTAAGCAGAATGGGGGTAGGGTTGGAAGTTATTTGTGGCATTAAAATGTGTATTTGTTACAAATATTAAAGTAAAATGTAATTGCAGTGAGATTTCCCAAGTCACTGGTATATTTAGAAGTAATGTGTTATGAAAGAAAAATGGTAAAAGTGTTTGTAATATAAGTTTGAAAATTCCATTGTTTATGGTGCACGGAGCAGGCGCGACTCCAGAAAATTTCAGAAGCAATATTGGTTCAGTTAGAGGTCAGTTGGCAAGGGTTGATATGTGTAACCAAGATAAATGTGTCTTAGAATTTGAATTAATCTGGGAAGCAATGTGAGTCGATATTTACATTTATATTTGTGCAGAATGAGAGGGATATTTTACAATTTTTTGGTTTTGCAAAGAGCAGTGCACTATATTCATTGTGTGCATAAGAAAATCTGGTGTATGATACTTCAAAAACTACAAATCAATTTGAAAGGTGAGTTGTTAATTTGTGAGGTGTACTATGTGGTACCTTTGTTTTTAAACATAAAATATAATTCATACAATTTTGAAGTTAATAATATATTTTCTAATGAAGAAATATTTATTGCAGTTTTTTGTAATGTGTTTAAATGTTGTTTAATATACACTTAGCATAGTATTATGTGTGTTTTGGAATAGGGATTGCTGATTATGACTGATTGTTTCAATGTGCGGATATGTACATTAGTTTTATAGAGCATACTTTAGGTGTTGATGTCAAATTGGAAGTGTATATGTTGAGTTAATGTATTAGTGATGAGAGTAGTTTTTATAAGTGCCTACAGAGGTATAGTTAAAATATGCGACACCATTTTTGGTGTTTGGTTTCAATTTGAAGCTCGTATTTTGAGTTTATGTGGTGTAGATAGAGTTCTGTAGAGAGATACTCATTTATGTTTTTCAATGATATGGTGAGAGTTATAGTAGAGAAATTTGAAAGGTTTCTGCTTTGTATTTGGCTACTTGAAATATTAAAAGTAGATGTAGAAAGGTAATGTAGCAGTAGAGATTTGTGCAGTAGTTTTATTTTATAAAGAGTTTGCTTGCTGAGCAGGTATTGCCTTGTTTGTGCTGAGACACTCCTCCAATTACCAATTGAGCACCATACACTAATTCATTCAAAGTAGTAATACCTAAGTACTATCAATTCTCTATGCACTGTCTTGGGTACAGTCAAATGTGCACAATGTATGCAGTCACCTAACCCCTTGCAGACTACTGAATCAGTCCTGCAAAAGTCCAGGTAATAGTCATGCTTGACTGGAATCCCACTGTGAGTCTGTGTCCACTCCTACAATCATTCTTAAAGAAGCATGTCCTTATCTAATCACTCTGCTGAAACATAAGCGCTTACAAACTTATCCTGATGTCAACTACTAGCACTCTGTGAACCCAGTCACTGTCTATGCAGTTGCACAGTGACTCAGGCATTGAAAAAAGCAGTGGTACAGTCAATTGTGCACAATGTATTTAGTTCCCCAACCCCATGCAGACTACTGAGTCAGTCCTGCAAAAGTTCAGGTAATCGTCATAGTTGTCTGGAATCACACTGTGAGTCTGTGTCCACTCCTACATTCATCCTGACAGAAGCATGTCCTATTCTAATCACTCTGCTGCAACATAAGCACTTATAAACGCATCCTGCTGTCAAGTACTAGCACTCTAGGAACCCAGTCACTGTCTATGCACTTGCAGAATGACTCAGACATTGAGACAAGCAGTGGTACAGTCAAATGTGTACACCGTATGCAGTCCCCTAACCCCTTGCAGACTACTGAGTCAGTCCTGCAAAAGTCCAGGTAATAGTCATGCTTGTCTGGAATCACACTGTGAGTCTGTGCCCACTCCTACAATCTTCCTGGCAGAAGCATGTCCTAATCTAATCACTCTGCTGAAACATAAGCGCTTATAAACTTATCCTGCTGTCAACTACTAGCACTCTGGGAAACCAGTCACTGTCTATACACTTGCAGAATGACTCAGGTATTGAGACAAGCAGTGGTCCAGTCAAATGTGCAAAATGTTTGTGGTCCCCTAACCCCTTGCAGACTGCTGAGTTAGTCCTGCAAAAGTCCAGGTAATAGTCATGCTTGTCTGGAATCACACATTGAGTCTGCGTCCACTCCTACAATCATCCTGACATAAGCATGTCCTTATCTAATCTCTCTGCTGAAACATAAGTGTTTATTATCTTATCCTGCTGTCAGCTACTAGCACTCTAGGAACCCAGTCACTCTCTATGCACTTGCAGAATGACTCAGACATTGAGAAAAGGAGTGGTACAGTCAAATGTGCACAATGTTTGCAGACCTCTAACACCTTGCAGACTACTGAGTCAGTCTTGCAAAAGTCCAGGTAATAATCACGCTTGTCTGGAATTAAACTGTGAGTCTGTGTCCACTCCTACAATCATCCTGACAGAAGCATGTCCTTATCTAATCTCTCTGCTGAGACATAAGCACTTATAAACTTCTCCTGCTGTCAAATACTAGCACTCTAGGAACCGAGTCACTGTCTATGCACATGCAGAATGGGTCAGGCATTGAGACAAGCAGTAGTACAGTCAAATGTGCACAATGTATGCAGTCCCCTAACCCCTTGCAGACTACTGTGTCTGTCCTGCAAAAGTCCAGGCAATAGTCATGCTGGTCTAGAATTACACTGTGAGTCTGTGTCCACTCCTACAATCATCCTGACAGAAGCATGTCCTTATCTAATCTTTCTGCTGAAACTTAAGTCAAGTCAAGTCAAGTCATAAAATTTATATAGCGCACTACATACCCAGAGGGTTTCAAGGCGCTTAGGGAGGGAGTCAAATATCCATGTTTTAAGTTGCTTTCTGAACGCTAGGTGATTCTGGGTGAGGCGAAGGTAAGCGGGGAGTGAGTTCCATGTTTTGGCAGCCAGGTATGAGAAGGATCTGCCTCCCATGGTGGTTTTGTTGATGCGAGGGACAATGGCGAGTGCTTGGCTGGAAGAGCGAAGTTGGCGGGAGGGGGTGTAGAAGGACAGTCGAGAGTTGAGGCAATCTGGTCCGATGTCGTAGAGTGATTTGTGTGCGTGGGTAAGCAGTCGGAAAGTAATCCTCTTATTGACGGGTAGCCAGTGGAGGTCTTTAAGGTGGCCAGAGATGTGTTCGTTGCGTGGGATGTCTAATATGAGTCTGGCTGAGGTGTTTTGGATTCGTTGTAGTTTCTTCTGGAGTTTAGCGGTGGTACCTGCGTAGAGGGTGTTTCCGTAGTCCAGTCGGCTCGTGACTAGAGCGTGGGTGACTGTTTTCCTTGTTTCGGAGGGGATCCAGCGAAATGTTTTTCTGAGCATGCGAAGGATGTTGAAGCAGGAAGAGGATACGGCGCTGACTTGTCTGTTCATTGAGAGTGAAGAATCTAGGATGACGCCAAGGTTCCGTGCGTGGTCTGTCGGGATGGGTGCGTTTCCGAGGGCTTCCGGCCACCAGGAGTCGTCCCATGCAGAGGGGGATTTACCTAAGATGAGGACTTCTGTTTTGTCTGAGTTCAGTTTCAGACGGCTTTGTTTCATCCATTCGGCGACTTCTTTCATTCCTTCGTGTAGGTTAGTTTTGGCGGTGCTGGGGTCCTTGGTGAGAGAAAGGATCAGTTGAGTGTCATCCGCGTAAGAGATGATGTTGAGGTTGTGTTGGCGGGCGATGGTCGCGAGGGGGCTCATGTATACGTTGAAGAGGGTGGGGCTGAGTGAGGATCCTTGTGGTACGCCGCAGATGATTTCAGAGGCCTCGGACTTGAATGGTGGGAGGCGGACTCTCTGGGTTCTTCCGGAGAGGAACGAGGTGATCCATTCCAGTGCCTTTCCTTGGATTCCGATGTTTCTGAGGCGCTGTAAAAGGGTGCTGTGGCAGACTGTGTCGAAGGCTGCAGAGAGGTCGAGGAGGATGACTGTGTCTCCATTGTCCAGTAGAGTTCGAATGTCGTCTGTTGCTGCGATGAGGGCGGTCTCAGTGCTGTGTTTTGCTCGGAAGCCAGATTGTGAGGAGTCGAGGGATTTGTTGGCTTCGAGGAAGGCGGCGAGCTGGTTGTTGACAGCTTTCTCGATGACTTTGGCCGGGAATGGAAGGAGTGAGATGGGGCGGTAGTTTTTGAGTTCGGTGGGGTCTGCTGTTGGTTTTTTCAGAAGGGCGGTGAGTTCAGCGTGTTTCCAGTCTTCTGGGAAGGTAGCGGAGGTGAAGGAGCAGTTGATGACGTCTCGGAGGTGCGGAGCTATGACGGAGTCTGCTTTGTTGAAGATGTGGTGAGGGCATGGGTCTGTGGGGGATCCAGAGTGGATGGAATTCATCAGGCGGATGGTGTCCTCAGTGGAGATTGGTATCCAGGCGTTAAGGGTGTTAACGGGGGGAAGATAGTCAGCTGATGGTAGGGTGGGTTGGCTTCCGGGTTGGTTGTCAAAGCTGTTGTGGATGTCAGCAATCTTGTTGTGGAAAAAAGAGGCTAGGGAGTCGCAGAGGGTTTGAGAGGGGGTGATGTCGTTGGAGTTGGCCGAGGGGTTGGAAAATTCCTTGACGATGTTGAAAAGTTCCTTGCTGTTGTGGGCGTTGTTGTCGAGTCGATCCTTGAATGCTGTTTTCTTGGCTTTTCGGATCAGTTGGTGGCGTATACACTTATCCTGCTGTCAAATACTAGCACTCTAGGAACTCAGTCATTGTCTATGCACTTGCAGATTGACTCTGGCATTGAGACAAGCAGTGATACAGTCAAATGTGCAAAAAGTATGCGGTCCCTTAATCCCTTGCAGACTACTGAGTCAGTCCTGCAAAAGTCCAGGTAATAGTCATGCTTGTCTGGAATCACACTGTGAATCTGTGTCCACTCCTACAATCATCCTGTCAGAAGAATGTCCTTGTCTAGTCTCTCTGCTGAAACATAAGCGCTTATAAACTTATCCTGCTGTCAACTACTAGCACTCTAGGAACACAGTCACTGTTTATACACTTGCAGAATGACTCAGGCATTGAGACAAGCAGTGGTACAGCCAAATCTGCACAATGTATGCAGTCCCCTAACCCCTTGCAGACTACTGAGTCTGTCCTGCAAAAGTCCGGGCAATAGTCATGCTTGTCTGGAATCACACTGTGAGTCTGTGTCCACTCCTACAATCATCCTGACAGAAGGATGTCCTTATCTAATCTCTCTGCTGAAACATAAGCACTTTTAAACTTCTCCTGCTGTCAAATACTAGCAATCTAGGAACCGGGTCACTGTCTATGCACATGCAGAATGGCTCAGGCATTGAGACAAGCAGTAGTACAGTCAAATGTGCACAATGTATGCAGTCCCCTAACCCCTTGCAGACTACTGAGTCTGTCCTGCAAAAGTCCAGGCAATAGTCATGCTGGTCTGGAATCACACTTAGTCTGTGTCCACTCTTACAATCATCCTGACAGAAGAATGTCCTTGTCTAGTCTCTCTGCTGAAACATAAGCGCTTATAAACTTATCCTGCCATCAACTACTAGACCTCTAGGAACACAGTCACTGTTTATTCACTTGCAGAATGACTCAGGCATTGAGACAAGCAGTGGTACAGTCCAATGTGCACAATGTATGCAGACCTCCAGCCCATAGCATACTACTGAGTCAGTCCTGCAAAAGTCCAGGTAATCATCATGCTTGTCTGGAATCATAGTGTGAGTCTGTGTCCACTCTTACAATCATCCTGACAGAAGCATGTTGTTATCTAATCTCTCTGCTGAAACATAAGCGCTCATAAACGTATCCTGCTGTCAACTACTAGCACTCTAGGAACCCAGTCACTGTCTATGCACTTGCAGAATGACTCAGTCATTGAGACAAGCAGTGGTACAGTCAAATGTGCACAATGTATGCGGTTCCCTAACCCCTTGCAAACTACTGAGTCAGTCCTGCAAAAGTCCAGGTAATAGTCATGCTTGTCTGGAATCACACTGAGTCTGTGTCCACTCCTACAATCATCCTGACAGAAGCATGTCTTTATCTAATCTCTCTGTTGAAACATAAGCGCTTATAAACTTATCCTGCTGTCAACTGCTAGCACTCTCGAATCCCAGTCACTGTCTATGCACTTGCAGAATGAATCAGACATTGAGACAAGTAGTGGTACACCTTGCTGTGAACTAGTAGCACTCTAGGTACTCATTCACTATCTATGCATTCGTATAACACTTATTCATTCCAATAATTATTCAATTAGTACTTTGTGTACTTCAGTAAATCAATTTTGATTTCAAAAGGAAGTGTTTAATTGGGTTTTATGTAGAATGTGTTTGTTTAGTAATAGAAAAGTATATTTTATAGATTGAGTAAAATAATACTATTTATATATTTTTTTACAGATATTGTTCATCATCTTTAAAATAAACGTATCATGGCTAAAAAAACAGAAAAGAGGAAACAACAGAAAAATGACTATTATTTGAAGAAAACTCAACAGCAAGAATTAGATGAACAACAACATGTGGGGAAAAAGAAAAATTATTGCGGTAGATGAACAAAAGAATTTATTTAAAACATTTCTAAGCCTAGAAACAATGTGCACATTGTGCAAAGTACAAAGAATGCATCAACAGCAAAAAAAATAAGAAGAAAGAAACAATGAGAAATCACAGTCAAAGACACAATGTATGGTAAAAGGAGGAAAGCCAGTGTGAAGAAATTAGAAAGAAGATGTTTTACAATAGTTATCTTTAATTTGTTGAAAGATGCGAAGAAATACAAAAGAAGACCAGCATTTTATAGAAAGAAGAAACAAATTGAAACAATTGTTGAGAAGGCTTTTGAATTAAAAAGGAAATTATTCATTTTAGTTTGAAACAGAATTAGATCATTAGATAAGCCAATACATTTTATGAAGGCCAAAAGTAAGAAGAAAAGTATAATTAACAGAACTAACTTTTGTGATTTTTTCTGGGTGAATAGAAACACAGTTCAAGTTCAGAACCTTTTTTTAATGAAGAGAGTTATTTTCAAACCAATACATTATTGCTTGCAGTTGATACTAGTGGTTGAGCTTATGAGGTTAGAAATGGTTGTCCAATTGAGAAAGAGAAGATGGTTCCCAGAAATGTAGAAGAAGTGATAGCTGATGAAGGTCTAGGGAGATGTCCTAAAGCCCCAGTGTGTACTTGGGATTGTAGTAGTATTTGTAGTATACAACAGAAATCTATTGATATTGTACGCGCAATTTTTTATGAGAGTATAGTGAAAATAAAATTTAAACAAAAGGTTAAGATGTTGCAAGGACTAGATCCTTGTAGAGTGAGAAAAAATACTGTGTTGCAAAGTCATTCTTTGGCTTGTCTTTCTAGGAAAGTATGTAAAAGTGTTTTTCATCATTTTAGAATGTTAGCAGTACATCATTCTCAAATGCGGAAGTTAGTCAGAAGATTGTATTATGCGAAAAGTCCAGCAATAATTTTAAATGAGTTAAACAGTGCTCTTTTGCGTGGCTCAGTCTCAGATGTAAAAAAGATTTATGAGCAAATAGAGTTTTGTTACCTTGGTCCTGAAAAAGAGAGTAGAGAAAGTGAGACATTAATAGAAGTAGATGTTGAAGAAAATGTGGAAAACATTACTACAGAAAAGTCTGAAGAACAAATTACAAAGTTTAAGGTGATTTCATGTGAAAGGCCAAATTATTCTTGTATTTGTTGCAGATGAACTCACTATTGAAAATAAGACTAGAACTGTTGATTTAAATTGACGTGGGGCGGCTGAGCCTTGCATTTACACTGTGTTAAGTTGACATGAGCGTATTAGAATTTTAAACGCAAGTTTTCTTTCCTGCTGCCTTTTGCACACAGAAAATTATATCAAATGTTTAGAGTCTAGTAGAGTGTTTTGCTTCACACGAGAATAATATGTTTTTCTATATTAGCAGCCTTGCATGGTAAGCTTTGTCTGAACAGTGAGTGCCGAGGCATTCAAGGATTTCAACACAGTGGTTGTTGTTCGGACTGATCAGCGCACGCTCTAGACATAACATATATGCAGCAGTGGCCACCTCTGATTTTTGGGTGTTTAAAAATGCACTATGTAGGCATGATCGAAAACATTTGGAGAACATTCGCATGCTGAGAGAAGCATTGGCATCTGTTGAGGATGGATAAGGACTTGCTCCCCTTTGTTGGGGATAGACCTGGTTTAACGTTTAGAAAGGGTCGTACGCTGTCTAGCTACATCAGCCCCAGTTACCCTATCAAAAATGTTGAGCCTAATTGGCTGAATGAGACAAAAGGTTTTTATAAATGTGGCAGGTGTAGTTCGTGCAGATGGGCCAAGGCAAGGGTTAAGACATTTAACTATAACAATACTGGAGACTACCACATTGAAATGTTCATTAATTGTGACACCACCTTCGTAATCTATGTTATTGTATGTTCATGCAAGAAGATATATGTTGGTAGCACGATTAGGAAACTCAGAGAGCGTATGGTTGAGCATTTCAGAGCACTAAAAACAGGTGACACTCGTTACCCGATCGCCTCTCATATGGTGAGAAACTTCCAAGAAAAGGAGAAACATACATTTGTTTACCATGGTATTGATCATGTTAAACGCGATCCTAGAGGTGGGAATAGGCAACTGCAACTTAGACGTAGAGAGGTGATGTGGTTGATGAAACTTAAAGCTGTGGAGAGAGGTTTAAATATTGACAATGAATTTGAATACTTTTTGGGAGAGAACTGTTAAAATTGATGTATGTATGGTATCCATTGTGGGGATCTGAAGGGATGTCATGTGTTACTGTAATCTGTGAGGTGTAAATAATCTAGTACACTTTTTGAAAAAATATGTTATGTACATGCTTGTTTGATATAATTTCCTCCTTTACGTTGCACTCCCCTTTCTGTTTATTCTCCTTCCTTGGTTTGTGGTACTTCAGTTTTTTCTACCTTTTTCTTTTCATTTCGTTTTACGTTCTCCCGTTAAATCCTGTAAACAGGCTTGTATGTTGATTTGTTGTGCTGTGACTGTACTGGTTCTGTTTAACGAAAGGCTTGAATTTGACAGCTATGACATCGAGAATGGCAGATGGTACAGAATTTTAGATTTGTTATAGTGTAGGATAAGTGGTTATGAACGACTTTGTTACTTTGAATGTGTTACTGAGGTAATTTGCGCTATGGCAGCATGAACAGCAGCTCATTTCGTACTTATTGTGGTTTTGACGCAGGTCCTGAGCGTTTAAACATGGCGCGCGTAACTTCGCCGACTGCCCATAGTACTTTAAAATGTAGAATGTTGTACACGTAAAGATTTGGACGAATATTGCGGTTTTTTCATTTGGTCGGAGTGCTTTTAGTACTATTTTGAGAGTGTAGTTACTTTGAAGTTAGGAAGGAAGGTTTGGTTAGTTAAACATGGCGCTCGTTATAGTTCACTATTTAAAGCCACTCTAAGATGGCGCCTATGCAACACGCCGGAATCGAAGAGGACGGGTCCCTGCAGATACGCGGTAAGCCCTGACGCGTAGCGCGGACAGAGATGTCTGTTCTAGATTAGGTTTCAGTTTTGATGGGTGGCATTGGGTTTTTACGGGTACTTAGCGTAAACAATAGAAAGTAATGGTGTGATGATGCCGTGTTTAGTGCCTGGCACTGCGTCTTTTGAAAATATGCTTAATTACTTGCAGGATTGGACTGCGCATATGGTCGATATTTTGTTGCCAGACTTGGTGAATAACTACGGACAGGTAAAACAGCGGTCCGTTAAAACATGTATATATGTAACGGTTTACTTGTTAGGGAATTAATACTTACAATCATGCTGTGCATTTTTTGTAGTAAATCTGATGAGCTGCATTCAAAGCTGTGAAAGTATACGCTACATTTTGCTCAAATTGACAGAGCTTAGCTATTTTGAAGAGAAGTGAATTTACTGATCCACTGGGAATTTTATTGGTGAGTTTGGAGAAATTTGTGTATGCTTTATAATTAGTCCTGAAGGAAGGGATTTAGTTGGGTTGCTTATGACCTACGTTATTATTACTTGAGAGTCAGTATTTCTTTGAAGAGTGTTTCTATTGAGGCAGTGATTTGCCCTGTGTGTGATATTTTTCAATGACTGTGGGATACATACTTTGGTTGCCGACTTGGCACATTGTTCTGTCACCCTTGGGAGACTTTGGCTTTATTCTTGGTGTTGGGTACCTATTTCTGCTTTATTACTAATGTGTATTTTCACTGGTGATTTGGTGACTGTTTAGTTTAGGCTTACTTAGAGGTTATACTATTTCATAAGTAATTTAATTTAGACCTAATTGTGGTTCTTCTGTATATTTACCGGCCTGAAGAAGTCATTTGTCACATACTGACAAGATGAAACACGTGTTGGCTGTGTTCATGAAATCTACTATGAAAAACTTTATGAAGTAATAAAGAAGAAGAGTGAAATATATGGATCTGCAGTTTACTTTTGGACTATTTGAATAACTTTTGAGTGCTTGGTGGAAATGTGCATTGTCCTGCAGCCTGTTGGCTATACATAAGAGTCTTGGTAACGGACTCTTGCCCGCTTTGAGCACCACCTGGACTTTTGAAAATAAGACTGCTTTCACACGCTGTGCGCTCCTGCATAACCGTTACCATTGTTTTCTTGCATGCTGAGAGCTGGTGCAGAATGTGATGTGATCCATTTCTGCTAAGTACCAGAGGTATGGGGCCGCCCTTGTAATCCCAAGAGACCTTCTGTAGATATAAAAGAACTTACTAGCAAGGAAGGGTGAAATATAGGTATATTTTAAACCTGTTTCCATTTAGCATTATAACATGCTTTCTCACTTTGTATTTCATGGAATAGTAACTATGCTGATAATCTTGTTGCTTATAATATGTCTGCTTGTATTAGCTAAGATACTGCGCATGAGTACACGGCATTAGAAATAAATATTTCAAACTTGCTCGTGTCTTCTTTTACTCCCTGTTTTGGACTGGTATGAGAGTATAACGAAAGAGTGTTCATGTTTTCCACATTGCCTGAGGTAATCTAAGTTCCATGTTCAGGGTTATCTAATCATTGGTTTATGGAAGAGCCAATGAGATAGGTTAATAAGGTGAGTTTTGGCACACCCTAATTCACTGAGGTTCCAAGTCTCTATGCACAGTTCTGTGTAGGAGCAGAATCCCTGCTACAATATTTAAAAAGTGAAAGAGAAAATAATGAAAAGTGGAAAGAATGTGCAACTTATTTGTTGATAGAGAATTGCTTTGATTTGGGCACTGATCAGTGTATTTGTAAATATTGTCATAACAAATTAGATGATAATAAAATGCCTGCGAGAGCTGTTCATAATAATCTTGAGTTAGTAACTATTCCTGCAGAATTCATAGATTTAAACACATATGAGTCTATTATGATTCAATGTATGCACCCATTTCAGGCTATTGTTCGTATGGAGCCTAAAACAGGTAAATTGCCTCCAACAGATTTACAGAGAGGATCAAAAGGAAGAGTTGTATATTTACCAATAGACTTAAATAAAAAATATTGAAACTTTTGCTGTAGAGAATGTAGAAAGTGAACCACTAGTTATTCTAGTTAATGGTGTTCATACTAGGAGTAAGAAAATTTGGCAGGAATCAGTGCAAAAGGCAAGATGGCGGCTGAGTGAGAGGTCGCATCAGCAGCACTCTGTGAGCCCGGACAGATTCTAGCACTCTTAAAATCTCACAACCTTTTCGGCAAAAGAGAGGCAAAAAACGCTTAAGAAGACTTATGGCTATCCCGCTGGAACTATCACCAGGAATGAGGAATCCGGTGTTTGGAAATTAGGGGTGCCCTGTTTTATGTTTGTGCTTGTGGACTGCAACTGAAAGCTGAAATTGGCCGTAGGAAGCAGGATCATCGCTGTGGGCAGAGGCTGAGGCCTGAATCTATGATTAAAGGACAGCGAAATTGTGAGTAATATGAAACCGCAATAGAACTGTTTGATGTATGATGGAAAACTTCGGGGGATGAAATGTGGCTGCATTTTATATGCTCGTTAGGAGGAAATCTTGAGCCCTTGAGTTCTGAATTGTGCAAAGAATCAAGCTCAGTTGTGAGCAAGAGGAAAAGAGGCATTAAGGGCTACGATCGTCTCTGAATATTTGGTACATTTAAAAACATTTTCGGAGTCCCTTTGACTGATTTTACCGCTAGCACCCTTCGGTCTTCATAGCCCATTGAGGAAAACTTCACTCCCATTCACACTGCACTTACGCTGTGCTCTTACCATGCGGCGTATGTTCATCTGGTGATATCTCATTTCTGGAGCACTCTGCTCGGCATCCGGCACCGATAGCACTGGGCGTCATCTGCACACACAGGACAGGTGAAATAAATGCTGCACGCAGTACGTAGCTTGCGTACCTCACTGCAGTGGTTGAGAGGTGTCCTACAAGTCAGCACGGAGAGAGGCACTGAGAGAGGCAGCCAGCAGGGGGCAGTAAAAGCTTATAAAGGGAGAAGGGGGAAAAAACAAAACAAATGTTGCTGAAAAGAAACCTTTGTAGCTCACTGTACCGGGGGCGCTCGGACGGTAAGGAGAGCCTCATACAGATCAGAGAGACCAGAGAGGCCAGTAGAAACAGTGAAAATAAATTGACTCTAGATACAGCCGTGCTCGGTATCGATATTGGGATAACATTTGGGAAAATATATGTCCCCAAATTAGACCAGCATCGCAGCACATTCAAAAGCACATGCAAAAGAGGTGCCTGGACCACTAATAAGACAAGTAAAGACCCACAAATAATATCAGAGAGGCGAAGCAACTGGCGAACTGAAAGGAAAAGCAGGGAAGCCAAAAAAAAAACCAACAGGTGCAGCTCCAACTCTGGTGGCAACTACAGGTACAGACACGGGTACAGAGACAACTCCCACAGTATCTAAGAGAGAAAAAAAACGGATTATCGGTAAAAAAACAGGACATGGAGAGAAGAGAAAAAAGAGATGCTGCTGCTGCTGATGATACTGGAGGAACAGGAAGAGCAGCAACTATGCTGACCAACTTGGAACCCGATGGAGGAAAGATGGAAGGTGAAGGGGAAGTCGCGGCCCAGCAAAGAACATGTGAGGCCCAGGTGCAACCCCAAGATATACCCCAAGAAATACTTGAACTTGCAGAAAACAATCAGAATTCGGAAAAAGACCCATTCCCATACAAGCTGGGAAAAGCAATGGAACCGGCTCATGTTTCGCAAACAATCAACGATAGACAGAGAGGCCCTGAAACCAGAGGGTCCAAAGCAAAGGAAAAGGATCCGGAAAGAAATTAACTTCATGAGAGTGGGAAAAGTAAAGGCAAAAACGCGGAGAAAATCAGGAATAAAAACTAGAGAAGGAGAAGGAGAAAAGAAAACAAATAAAAGAGAAAGAAAGAACTCGAAAAGGAGAAAGAGAAGGGGAGAGATATCGAGGAAGATGCCAAACTAGAGTTAATGGCCAAGAAAGCTCAAAGGCTACAAACAATAAAAAACTTAAAGGCTAATGCAAAAAATCCAGGCTCTCCGACCACCTCTCAGCCTAGAATTTCTAACATATTCAGCCCTTTACATAAGGATGGTGCAACTAATGCCCTAGAGAACGAAAAAGTACAGATCAAATATTCAAGTATTACAAGTGGAACTTCTGTAGACAGCCCCGATGTGCCAGTAGAAGACATCGAAAGAGAGGTAAACGACATCCAAGATGCGAACACCACCAACCAGATCGTAGCTCTAAATGGCGGCATCGAAGGGTCCAGGGAACCCATAAAAATAAAAACAACAATGATGGCTAAACAAAGGGAGCAATCGGATCAAAGTAAGATGTTTCCACAAGGGCAAGATCTACATATAGAAAATAAACCATACTCCGAGGAAGACTCTGACTCAGATATATATCAAACAGGGATGTCTATATCTAGCGAATCAAGTGAACTAAGTGACATAAGTAAAGCTAGCCCAGGTCCACAAATGGAGACCTTATCCTCGGAGTTATCGGGTTCACTTGACTCGGGAAAATTGTGTGAAACAAATCCAAGGAAAAAACGAGGAAAAAAAAAGAGGATAAGAAGCAAACAAGAATGTAACTTCATCAACGAAGAGACAACAGACCCAGGCATTAATACTGATCATGGCAAAACTAGAACAAATCCTTCTTGAAAAACCCCGATCGTAAAATCAATGGGAGAAACACCACGTCAGAAATGCCACCCCCTTTTCTGAATCGTTTTTGGCCACTATAGGTGTGGCAGGGTATACTCAGACATGAGTCCCTTTCTCACTGCACCATCAGGATTCAAGCAAGCCGGGCCGAAGAAGGCTGAAATGCCAGAAACCGGTCCCCGGTAGCTTGTCTCCTTTCTGGTGAAGAATTGGCTTGGTAGTGTAGTCTGCCCTGTTCCCATGATGCACTGGGCCAGGGACAGACTGATTTGCATATAGCCAGGTTCTGAGCTGGGATGGTGCAGTGAGATAAATAACTGTGATGGATCAAGCCCTGATCTTTGGACTGGGTAAGAGTGGTCTGCTTAATTCAGACACTCTGTTCATCACCACCCCCTTTTCTGAATCGTTTTTGGCCACTATAGGTTTGGCAGGGTATACTCAGACATGAGTCCCTTTCTCACTGCACCATCAGGATTCAAGCAAGCCGGGCCGAAGAAGGCTGAAATGCCAGAAACCGTTCCCCGGTAGCTTGTCTCCTTTCTGGAGAAGAATTGGCTTGGTAGTTTAGTCTGCCCTGTTCCCATGATGCACTGGGCCAGGGACAGACTGATTTGCATATAGCCAGGTTCTGAGTTGGGATGGTGCAGTGAGATAAATAACGGTGATGGATCAAGCCCTGATATTTGGACTGGGTAAGAGTGCTCTGCTTAATTCAGACACTCTGTTCATCACCACCCCCTTTTCTGAATCGTTTTTGGCCACTATAGGTGTGGCAGGGTATACTCAGACATGAGTCCCTTTCTCACTGCACCATCAGGATTCAAGCAAGCCGGGCCGAAGAAGGCTGAAATGCCAGAAACCGGTCCCCGGTAGCTTGTCTCCTTTCTGGTGAAGAATTGGCTTGGTAGTTTAGTCTGCCCTGTTCCCATGATGCACTGGGCCAGGGACAGACTGATTTGCATATAGCCAGGTTCTGAGCTGGGATGGTGCAGTGAGATAAATAACGGTGATGGATCAAGCCCTGATCTTTGGACTGGGTAAGAGTGGTCTGCTTAATTCAGACACTCTGTTCATCACCTTTTCTGAAACTAGAGTTAATGGCCAAGAAAGCTCAGAGGCTACAAACAATAAAAAACTTAAAGGCTAATGCAAAAAATCCAGGCTCTCCGACCACCTCTCAGCCTAGAATTTCTAACATATTCAGCCCTTTACATAAGGATGGTGCGACTAATGCCCTAAAGAACGAAAAAGTACAGATCAAATATTCAAGTATTACAAGTGGAACTTCTGTAGACAGCCTCGATGTGCCAGTAGAAGACATCGAAAGAGAGGTAAACGACATCCAAGATGCGAACACCACCAACCAGATCGTAGCTCTAAATGGCGGCATCAAAGGGTCCAGGGAACCCATAAAAATAAAAACAACAATGATGGCTAAACAAAGGGAGCAATCGGATCAAAGTAAGATGTTTCCACAAGGGCAAGATCTACATATAGAAAATAAACCATACTCCGAGGAAGACTCTGACTCAGATATATATCAAACAGGGATGTCTATATCTAGCGAATCAAGTGAACTAAGTGACATAAGTAAAGCTAGCCCAGGTCCACAAATGGAGACCTTATCCTCGGAGTTATCGGGTTCACTTGACTCGGGAAAATTGTGTGAAACAAATCCAAGGAAAAAACGAGGAAAAAAAAAGAGGATAAGAAGCAAACAAGAATGTAACTTCATCAACGAAGAGACAACAGACCCAGGCATTAATACTGATCATGGCAAAACTAGAACAAATCCTTCTCGAAAAACCCCGATCGTAAAATCAATGGGAGAAACACCACGTCAGAAATGCCACCCCCTTTTCTGAATCGTTTTTGGCCACTATAGGTGTGGCAGGGTATACTCAGACATGAGTCCCTTTCTCACTGCACCATCAGGATTCAAGCAAGCCGGGCCGAAGAAGGCTGAAATGCCAGAAACCGGTCCCCGGTAGCTTGTCTCCTTTCTGGTGAAGAATTGGCTTGGTAGTTTAGTCTGCCCTGTTCCCATGATGCACTGGGCCAGGGACAGACTGATTTGCATATAGCCAGGTTCTGAGCTGGGATGGTGCAGTGAGATAAATAACTGTGATGGATCAAGCCCTGATCTTTGGACTGGGTAAGAGTGGTCTGCTTAATTCAGACACTCTGTTCATCACCACTCCCTTTTCTGAATCGTTTTTGGCCACTATAGGTGTGGCAGGGTATACTCAGACATGAGTCCCTTTCTCACTGCACCATCAGGATTCAAGCAAGCCGGGCTGAAGAAGGCTGAAATGCCAGAAACCGGTCCCCGGTAGCTTGTCTCCTTTCTGGAGAAGAATTGGCTTGGTAGTTTAGTCTGCCCTGTTCCCATGATGCACTGGGCCAGGGACAGACTGATTTGCATATAGCCAGGTTCTGAGTTGGGATGGTGCAGTGAGATAAATAACGGTGATGGATCAAGCCCTGATATTTGGACTGGGTAAGAGTGCTCTGCTTAATTCAGACACTCTGTTCATCACCACCCCCTTTTCTGAATCGTTTTTGGCCACTATAGGTGTGGCAGGGTATACTCAGACATGAGTCCCTTTCTCACTGCACCATCAGGATTCAAGCAAGCCGGGCCGAAGAAGGCTGAAATGCCAGAAACCGGTCCCCGGTAGCTTGTCTCCTTTCTGGTGAAGAATTGGCTTGGTAGTTTAGTCTGCCCTGTTCCCATGATGCACTGGGCCAGGGACAGACTGATTTGCATTTAGCCAGGTTCTGAGCTGGGATGGTGCAGTGAGATCAATAACGGTGATGGATCAAGCCCTGATCTTTGGACTGGGTAAGAGTGGTCTGCTTAATTCAGACACTCTGTTCATCACCTTTTCTGAAACTAGAGTTAATGGCCAAGAAAGCTCAGAGGCTACAAACAATAAAAAACTTAAAGGCTAATGCACAAAATCCAGGCTCTCCGACCACCTCTCAGCCTAGAATTTCTAACATATTCAGCCCTTTACATAAGGATGGTGCGACTAATGCCCTAAAGAACGAAAAAGTACAGATCAAATATTCAAGTATTACAAGTGGAACTTCTGTAGACAGCCCCGATGTGCCAGTAGAAGACATCGAAAGAGAGGTAAACGACATTCAAGATGCGAACACCACCAACCAGATCGTAGCTCTAAATGGCGGCATCGAAGGGTCCAGGGAACCCATAAAAATAAAAACAACAATGATGGCTAAACAAAGGGAGCAATCGGATCAAAGTAAGATGTTTCCACAAGGGCAAGATCTACATATAGAAAATAAATCATACTCCGAGGAAGACTCTGACTCAGATATATATCAAACGGGGATGTCTATATCTAGTGAATCAAGTGAACTAAGTGACATAAATAAAGCTAGCCCAGGTCCACAAATGGAGACCTTATCCTCGGAGTTATCGGGTTCACTTGACTCGGGAAAATTGTGTGAAACAAATCCAAGGAAAAAACGAGAAAAAAAAGAGGATAAGAAGCAAACAAGAATGTAACTTCATCAACGAAGAGACAACAGACCCAGGCATTAATACTGATCATGGCAGAACTAGAACAAATCCTTCTCGAAAAACCCCGATCGTAAAATCAATGGGAGAAACACCACGTCAGAAATGCCGCTCGGCCGAGATAGAAGAAGGAGGTCAAAAAACAGCGGCAAACAGCTGTGGATCTGGATTGACGAGCGAACCTTCACTAAGTCATGTTCTGAGCTCAATAAAGAATTTTCATAAGGA
Source organism: Lissotriton vulgaris (assembly GCF_964263255.1). Taxonomy (NCBI): domain Eukaryota; kingdom Metazoa; phylum Chordata; class Amphibia; order Caudata; family Salamandridae; genus Lissotriton; species Lissotriton vulgaris. The sequence goes on from NC_141696.1 coordinate 1,166,062,792, forward strand.
CGTTAAAAAAGAGAGCCAAAGGAACCGTGCTGCTATTGACAAATAGCAAAGCGCAGTTAAAAAAGTTGAAAATATTTGTACTGAAATCTACGAGCGAATGGCCACAGTAGAAACTCGTACCGAAAATCTGGAAACAGATGTCATCAAGTTACAACAGACAGAAAAAGAACATGAGGGAATAATCAAAGATCTTATGGCGAAAGTCGAGGATCACGAGAACAGATCCAGATGGAATAACCTCAGATTTCTTGGTATCCCAGAAAATTTTGAAGGAAATGATGCTAGAGGGACAATGATCACTCTAATTAAATCTGCATTCCCGGAATTGGAGGCCTGGGATATAGATAGAGAGATTCAGCGTGTTCATCGCTTTCCTTTGACTCTATCGAAACATTCTAACAAAACACGCCAATATCCCAGGGCTATGCTTATCTACTTTGGGAACTTTCTTCTAAGGGAAGCAATCTATGATCTTGCAAGACCCACAAGCCAAAGGGAACATAAAGGGTTTACATTTTTTGTCAGGCCTGATTTTGCGCATAGCACCGTAGAGCGAAGGTGGAAAATGCGCCAATTATTTACACCATTCAAAAAAATTGGTGCTAAGGTATTCCTACAGAATCCGACACGGCTGAAAATTATATTTAAAGGTTCAACTAGAAGCTTTACAAGTGAAATACAAGCCGAAGAATACTTAAGAGAAATCTCAGAGATGGAGACGCGAAATTCGGGGAAATAACTAAATAAAATATAAAGAAGTAGCAGTAGAAAATTGAACATTCTGGGAATGCAGGGGAAAATACTAGAAGGGATAAACTATGCGGAGCATATTATGAGTTTAAGTTTAAAATTTATATACTGAAGCAATTTCTGTACATGTATAAAGGTTGTGGCTAATCACATTTTTTTTAAATCTGTCAAGGCCGCGGGGTGCGCTCTGGCGATCTGACCATACGGGCGCCCACACCTAGGACTCGGGACCTAGGATACCACATGGGTTGGTAAGGGAAGGGGAGGCCGTGGAGAACCAAGGGTGGGATGTGGGAGAAGGGGGAGGGAGCATAGGACCAAGGAATGACAATCACAGGAAGGGCAAAAAAAACGATATTATTGTAGTCACAGATAATCATGAAATGACCAGGAAACAAAGACATGGATATGACACCAGGCTGATGGCAATAATTCTAATTTTATTATGGCTAAGTTAAAAATTGTTTCTCTAAACATCTGCGGACTCAATGATATCAAAAAAAGACAGAAGGTGGCGGTAGGATTACAAGTAATGGAGGCTAATATCGTATGCATACAAGAAACTCATATCGAAGGCTCTCAGCACCACTTATTGAAGTTACTAGGATATCATTTCATTACTGCTTCTACACAGGGAGTCTGAACTAAGGGGGTGGCAATCTTAGCTAAAGGTGGGGGGCTCCAATTTGATAGAGTACTTTCCGATAAATGCGGAAGATGGGCAATCGCTGAATGCAAGTACAATAAGGGCCGAAATAAAATAACAATTTGCACTATATATGGGAGTGTTTTTGATGAACCAGAGATACTAATAAAGGTCTCCAACGAGCTTGCTCATTGGCCTCTACCCCTTATAGTGTGCGGGGATTTTAACCTACATCTCCCCGGGGGCTGGACCATGGGTCCGGAATTTAAATATCATGGTAGGAAACCTAGAGTCTTTCGGGCTCTAAAAGACTTATGTATGGTACATAGCCGAATAGATGGGTGGCAACATAATCACTGGGGAGATCCTGGTTTTACATTCTATTCATATCCACGCATGCGACACACAAGACTTGATTACATGCTCATATCAAATTCTCTGAAAAATGCATGTATGATAGATAAATTACCACGCCTATTATCAGACCATAACCTGTTAATCTTAACGCTTTCATACACTCCAAATAATCATCCAACCAAGAGCTGGACGTTTGAAAGGGCTCTGTTAATGAATGAAAAATATTGCGAACATATGAAGGGGTGGGTTCCCGGCTTTATTGCAGATAACCCAGGCAGCACTTCTGTAATATTTGTATGGGATGCTCTCAAACAAGTATAAGAGGTGAGACATTACAATTTTCTCTTAGGAGTAATAAGGAAGGGAAATCCCACCTAGCTGCACTACATTATAACTTGGGTAAAGCCGAAGAAGATCTGATCGGTGAAGCTCAACAAGGTCAGGGGCTAGATAATGCATTATCTCAGGTAGCCATCGCAAAAAATCTCATCACAGAAATAATAGTGGAAAAAGCTATCATTAAAGCATCAGTAAATAAGGAAAAGATATATGAGCTGAGTGAACAGGTTGGGCATCAGCTAGCAGTGCGTATTAGAGAAGAGACATCTGCAAGTACCATTAGAGAAATTCAAGACCCTAGACTAGGCTTTAAAACAGAACCAGATGAAGTATGGGCCGCATTTCAGAGATTATATCAAGATCTATATACAGAACCTATAAATGGATTGGGAGATCCAGATCTGTATTTAGATGTAAATCGAGGTCCAAGATTTGAGCACGAGGACAAGGACATGCTGGACGCATTACCCAATTGGGTTGAGATCCTGCTATCTTTAAAAACATTAAAAAGTGGGAAAGCGGCAGGAATGGACGGAATACCATCTGAGTTCTATCTGAAATTTGCTGATCAATTAAAAATAATAATGATGACTTTATTTGCCCACATAATTCAGGGAGGTACCCCCCCCCCACCCTCCTGGTCAGAAGCTAAAATTGTCGTCTTCTTGAAAAAAAAAAAATCCCCTTGATTTAGGGTCATATCGACCAATTACTCTAATTCATGGGGACTCAAAAATCTATTCGAAATTCCTGGAAGCCATATTGGCACCAATAATAAATAAAATAGTATCCAAACACCAACATGGATTTATACCAGGAAGGCCAACAACTGATCATGTTCAACGGGTGATCTCGCTGTTTGACTATACAGAATCTACAGGAGAGGCGCTTATACTTCTGGACGCAGAGTAAGCGTTTGATAGGGTCTCCTGGAGATTTTTATGGATGGCAATGTCCTATAGTGGAATTAACGACAAATTCATTACGGCTACTCGAGGACTATATAATAAACCGAGTGCTAGAGTATTAGTCAACGGGCTCCTGTCGGAGAACTTTGCGATCACAAGAGGAACCAGGCAGGGATGCCCCTGCTCACCCCTTTTATTTGCAATATACATCGATCCATCTATTCGATGGTTGGACAATTGTGTATGTATATCACCAATTAAAATACGTAGTCATAATACCAAAACTTTGGCTTATGCCGATGATATCGCGATTGTCACTAGAGACCCAAATAGAGATATGCCGGTGATAGAAGAGGAAGCACACTTATTTGGATTGGTATCCGGTTATAAATTGAATTCTAACAAAACTCAGATTGTGTTAAACAACAAGATTGTGATGGGGGACTCAAGAGTTACTGAGGAGGCCGTTTACCTAGGGGTTACAATATGTGCTAAAATTCAAAACATTGTTGATATTAACCTAAAACCATTGATGTCTAGAACCAAGAAGGAGATGGTACGATTGGATAATTTACATCTAACTAAAGGGGGCCGTTGTAATTTGATTAAGATGATTTTTTTCCCTCGATTTTTATATTTTTTTAGGACTATTTGCCTTGAATTCTCCTTCAAAATCTTTAGGACTATCGACTCTATGCTCTCAAGCTTCATTTGGGGATATAAGAAACCCCGATGGGCTCTTAAACGATTGGTACTACCGAAGGAAAAGGGAGGTTTATCCCTACCGAATTTTAAATTGTATTATTGGTCCACTGTTCTGAAATATTGCACCAATATGATTTCGAATGAAAGTATTAATCAAGAGATCCCGTCCCCTCAAGAACTTTTATTAGGAGAAGATTGTGCCGGTTGCTTTTGGTGACATACAAACGATAATTATTTTAAGAAAGTCAAGTTTAAGAATATTATAGGGGCTTATAAAGCATGGAGTAGCATCCGCAAGATGTTGGGGCTAGGGCGATTTTCATTTTATACACCAATGAACTGTAATAATGATTTGCCTTTAATATTCCATGATAGCTGTATAAACAGATGGGTCTCGGCAGGGATGGTGCAATTGGGCTGCTTCTATAAACAAGGCTGTCTTAAGATGTTTGAGGATCTGCATGAGGAATATAATATTAGCCATAGAGATTTCTTTAAGTTTTTGCAGGTTAGAGATTTTCTAACAAAGAAAACGGGTGGGCGGGAGAATTTCCTGAACAATCAATTGATGGATAATATATGTAAAAAAATGTCCCCCAGGATTGGGGAAATCTATGAAATTTTGAATTTAATGGCCCCCGATGATATGGATAAACATTGCGCAATTTGGCAGGACCAACTGGGACTATATTCGAATATCCCCCGCATAGCATATGACTTAGCTCTAAATTCATTAATGTCGATAAAGCTACAGGCACAATTTTATAAAACCTTCTTCTTCCTATATTACACCCCTTAGAAAATCGCTAAGTGGGGAACAGGGAAGGGAACAACATGTCCACGTTGTGCACTATATGGGGCAGATATTATACATATATTTGCTACATGTAACACACTTACTAAGCTGATTAATGACATCTTGGAATTTCTATCAGAAGTTTGTCAAACAAGAATAGAAATCTCAACGGAGGAAATCATGCTGGGGGTAGCAAATCGGGAAGTGCAGACAAACACCCAGGGGTTAATATTTGTGGCCATGGCAATACTTCGACTTACTATTGCCTCAGCCTGGTTAGATCCGGATCCACCTTTATTTCAACAATGGAGGGCTAGGCTATTAGCAACCTGTAGCCTGGAAGTTGCAATTTATAAAAACAAAGGTGCTAAAAAAAGATCAATGGGCATGCGGATTTGGTCACCTATGTTACTGTGGATCCAGAGACATACATGAGTGTATTTTGTGTACATAGAATTGTTTACATTTATATATATATATATATATATATATATATATATATATATATATATATATATATATATATATATATATATATATATATATATATATATATATATATATATATATATATATATATATATATATATATATATAACCTACTAGCGGTCGCCAGTAGGTATATATAGTTAGGATTTTTTCTCTATGTAACTTTTGAAAATTCTATGTCTGATAACTTTGGCGTTTGTGGACGGAATTGGCTGAAATTTTCAGGAAAATGGCACATTTTGTTTCTGAGCAGCCCCTGGAAATTTGGGGGGGTTTCGTCAAGGGGGGGCCGAGAAAAAAGGGGGGTCCCAAAACGCGTTTTTAACATTGAGTTTTCCATAGGGCGTTTGGCCTCACTTTTAGCTCGAACGGCTGAATGGATTTGCACGAAACTTGGCAAAATTGTAGGGACTGTTAGCCCGATGTGCCTTTGCTGGGTCTCAATATATGTGCTCCAGTGGATTTTGAGAAATTAACGTTTAAAAAAACAGATATATCTGTGACAGCGTCCCAGATAGCGCTCCAGTTCGCGTACTTTTCGCGTAACAGAGCTTTGCGAAGCGAAGCTGATTGGCTCTCCGGTGTCTGACAACATTCTAAACAGTCCGTAGCGGCCACCATCTTGTCTCTCGGTAGGATCGAGAGACAAGAGGAGGAGAAAAACGAAGGGGGAATTTAATGAAAGGGGGCAAGGTAGACTCCTCTTGTCCCCCTAGGAATGATGTTGGAGTTATTAAAGGGTCCCGTGGGGCAAATAAAAAAAAATTAATTTTTCGCGGTAGTAGCGCTTTCCGGTTCGCGAACCGGTAGCGAAACGGGAATTCGCCATTTTGTGTTTCGGTTTAATTAAATTACAAGATGGAGGAAAAACAATGTGAGAAATGGGTATAAGGGGGTACGGGAGACGTATCCTGACCCCCTATGTTTTCTGAGGGTGGCTGAGGATGCTCATATATGTTGACACATGTCTTCCAGCGGCTGCGCGTGAGCGTTTTCTTTTTTTTTTTTTGCTGCGTGACGTCTGTTAACGTTCGATTCGAAGGAAATCAGGAAGTGTTGACCGCCATTTTGACACTGCGAGTAAATATATTGTTAAAAATAATTGTTATAAATTAATCCGTATTGATAAACATTGTCTGCGCCATCTTGCTTTTTTTCCATTGGCACACTTTTGTCGTGCACGGCAGCCATTTTAGATGCCTTGACCAGACCCACTCTCTGCACGCCGCCGATCCTCAGCATGGCTCCCCACCCTCGCAAGCATCTCCCCCACGCACTGGTCACCCCCGCTCTCTGTCTTATGCATGGGCCATAAACCTCCCCCATCTGCGCTGCTCTTCCCTGAGAATCACACCCTGTGCCCGCCCGACACCACCCTTTCACCCTATTCACTACCGCACCCTCTGACACTCCTCTTCCTCTGTGTCCGATTGTCCAGGCCGGTCCCAGGCTATCACCTAGCCCTGCGGATGTAGTTTATGGCCTCAACTGTAAAGAATCACCCCTCTTCAAAGGAGTTACAGTAGATCAAGGCCCCCACCCGATGAGATCCGTCACACCACACGCGTTCCTACTATCTAATAACGATCCTGTATTGTGATTGGGGAGGGGATTCTCACTGTGAGGGTGTGTGGGACCGAGCCTGAAGCGAAAGATTCCAGGGATGCCTCTTTGTACATCAAAGTTTTTACATTTATGTGTCACATTAAAAATATATAGCACTCCAACAAAGTAGTAGGATTATAAAACTTTAATAACTTATAAATATATAGAACGCAACAAAAACAGTAAACACATTTAAAAATTTTTTTTTAAAACAGAAGCAACAATGGTCAGTAGCTGTCTTTTGTGCGAATAGTCCCAAGGCAGCACAACGTGCTGAGTTCTGGACGGCACCCAGGTGATGTCACCTGGGTGCTGCACTGGTTTTGGTATCCTACAATGCTGCTCCGAAAAACGGCGTGGGGCGCCCCGGGGGGGGGGGGGGGGAGGAGGCCTCGTCAGTAGCGGTCTGTTGTGCGAATAGTCCCAAGGCAGCAGAACGCGCTGAGATGTGGATGGCACCCAGGTGATGTCCAGTAAGTTGTCGCACTGGTTTTGGTATCCTACAATGCTGCTCCGAAAAACGGCGTGGGGCGCCCCGGGGGGGGGGGGTTTAATCCAATGAAAAGTGTTATTTTTAGGTCATATGATCAAGCCTTCCATCATTAGGAAACCAAAAGTAAAATGAACCAATGAAAAGTTTTATAAACAAGTCACATGACCTGTTATGCGGCTTTGGACTATAAAAAGCGTACAAAATCCGTCGGCCCATGAGGCAGCATCAGTAGCGGACCGATGTGCGAATAGGCCGAAGGCAGCACAACGTGCCGAGATCCGGATGGCACCGAGTTGGTGTCCAGCAAGTTGCACTGGTGTGGCCATCCTACAATGCTGCGCCGAAAGACGGCGTGGGGTGCCCGGGGGGAGGCGGCGCGAATGGCCCTCTTCCGCCTCCCCAGGTGGAGGCACCTCATCTGCAATGCGGCGCCCCTTAGCGTTTCACACGCCCTCCAGCCGAGTTGCGCCCGCACTTGCTGCTACAGTAGGCCGAAGGCAGCACAACGCGCCGAGATCCGGATGGCACCGAGGTGGTGACCAGCAAGTTGCCGCACTGGTGTGGCCATCCTACAATGCTGCGCCGAAAGACGGCGTGTCCAGCTGAGTTTCTCCCGCTCTTGCGGTACAGTGACTCGAACGCGCCGAGATCCGGATGGCCCGAGGTGGTGTCCAGCAAGTTGCCGCACTGGTGTGGCCATCCTACAATGCTGCACCGAAAGACGGCGTGGGGTGCCCGGGGGGAGGCGGCGCAAACGGCCCTCTTCCGCCTTCCCAGGTGGAGGCACCTCATGTGCAGTGCGGCGCCCCTTAGCGTTTCACTCGCCTTCCAGCCGTGTTGCGCCCGCACTTGCTGCTACAGTAGTTCGAAGGCAGCACAACGCGTCATGTTTATTTGCTATGTACTGCTGTGCGTCAACTGCTTCAGAGACGTCAGCCTCATTTGTTATGTTTGACTATATCCTGGACCTGCCCGGTCGCGCCCAAAATGGCGCCGGTATAAATGGGACTCGTAACTCCTTGTTGTGTACTGGTTGCCCAACCTTGATATCACGAGATACGTATGCAGTTTTGAAGCACATGGCGGGCGGGGACGAGTACTGATTGAACATTTGGACATCCCTATTGATATTAAGTTCTGATGTGTTATTGATTACTGTACTATTGAAAGTTCGATTTAACGTCACCCATGGTACTTGCCCGCAAATGTATATCTAGATAATTTTATTGTAACTGGCCCTGTCGTACTTTAATTATAAAATGTGCGTCCACCGATTCCGCAAATGTTAGACACCTTAGTTCTTGCAACATAATGGGTCGCCCGTTACGTTGTTCTACAGTGTAAATGTCCCCTCATCATATACGATTCCAGTTTGCTCCATGGCCGGCCCACGTGGTTATAGGCCCGTATTTGTATACTGACATTTTCACAATAAAGGTTTTTAAAACAAAACATGGTAGTAGTACTTACATTTGAAAAGTTTTGAATAATAGCCACTGTTTTCGAATCAGTAAAAGGCAAGTGAAATAAAGCAGTCCAATTACATGACGGTTAAAAGGTATAATACGCAATAAAGATAAATGGTCAAGGGCTGTTGTGTTTTCTACTCCTGCAACATAAAGTGATCAATAAGAATCTGATATTCAGGCCTATCGGTGACTAAGACAGCAGGCCGAGCCTCTTTTGCTCAACGGCTCCCTCATGGGACGAAGAAACGCCCTTTTTCTCGAAATAGGAATATTTTACTTGCAGGACAGTTGTAAAGTTCCCGGGAAAATACATTAGCCTGGAACATTATAACATATATGTTTAAGAAAAAAAAATGTTTGAAAGCAATGAAAAGCGTTATTATGACCAAGCCTTTCATCATTAGAATATTAAAAGTAAAATGAACCAATGAAAAGTTTTATTAACAAGTCACTTGACCTGTTATGCTTATGTTATGCGCTGCGCGCCGCGCTCTGGATCGCTTCTGGGAAGCTGCGCCTTGCGCACCGGAGTACTTCCGGGTGCGCTAACGCGGTGCGTCATATGACGCATTACGCGACAACGCAGGTCCAGAATATAATCAAAATGTCTCCACCAACCAGCGGAAGGAACACAACCCCTTTCAGTAGTCCAAAAAGTTCTGTTAAATGACAACAGAAGGGACAGGCTACAAGAACCTTCAGTCAAAGAGGGGAGGGCAAGTTCTTCTCTACCTGTTCACGTTGGGGCTCCACCGGAACTTATAGAATTTGGGCGGGGTGGGTGGCGGAGCTGAGCTGTTTTGCAGCCATCATGGCGTCGAGCTCAGTTCATCTCACTAGTTTCGTATTTCTCATGAGGGGTAGTTCCTAATGTTTCTATTTTAGCGAGGTCAAAAAGAGATCCCATTAGTGGCCTACTGATTTTGCTCGATTCCTTTTGTTTTTTAAACGATTTTTCACTATCTGCAAAGACTCAACAGAGTATTGCGACTCTGTGCTTGTTTGTTATTAGAGAATGAAGCAAAGAGATCCAATTCTAAAACAGTAAATGCTTGGATAACAATCAATCAAATGGAGAGAGAAGCAGGCACGACGGATTACAACGGGGGCAAAGGCCTGCGTTACCTACCCTTCACTATCTGCAAAGAGAGAATACTCCTAAAAGAAAAAAAAGGGGGGGCAGCGTTCAAAGCACATCAGCGTGCATAGACACGAAAATGTTTTTACCTACCACGTACTTGGCATTTTAAAGCTTTTCATATTTGCTATTAAAAAACCATTGAAATTCACTGAAAAAACCATAGGTTATAGACCATATATAGTTAGGAATTAGCATTTACAAAACCTTAATTTACTCGCACAAAACCATAGAAATTCGCATATATAGTTAGTTGCAATAACTATATATCGCGCACCCGCAATCCACTGCTGATGATGTCACATATTACATCATTCATGACATGGTCAGTGACATCACTGATGACATCACTGATGACATCTCAAATGACATCACTGATGACATCTAAAATGACATCACTGATGACATCACTGATGACATCTCACTTGACATTACTGATCACATCACTGATAATATCATTCATGTGATAATACGATGAACCTCTTCAGACTCTAATATAACCTTAGATACAATCAGTGTAAACAGACACTCACAGATTGTCACTCATCCATGGAGTTACTCATACATCTAGTCAGTCATGAAAAGAATCAATCACTCCTCCATTTCCTCAACTATACAGTTATACACACCTTACTTATTCAAACATATAGTTACACATATTTATTCTCTTATACAATCCCTGATACAAGTTCACAATGATCCATACAGCCACTCACACATTCACTGGCTCTTATGCACAGTTATTTATATATGTCAACTCTCACATGTACTGTGTTTTACATATGTACTTACTTTGACATGTAGCACTGAGAAATCCATTCAATCACCAATACACTCATGCAGACAGTCAACCGCCCATACAGCTGTTTCCGCATGCACTTTTGAACCCATACGTATAGTGTATCAACTACTCACACATCTATGCACAGAGTCACACACCTCCCAGCCACCCACACACACACTCAGTCTCCCATACAAATACTTGGGCAACCAATCAATAACCCATATAGTTACTAATATAGCTACTGATCAACACATGCAGCACTTTACAGAACAACAGACATACTGATGCACACATTCAGACAGTTTAGTCACTAACCCATGCACTCAGTGAGACACATTTAATCACTCTCTCATACAGTCAGTCATGCACCTACTAAATCCTTCATCCAAACACTTATACATCCACTCATTCTTCAAAATGTAAGACATATTTTATCTTTACAGAAACTTACAGTCACTGGATGTTGTCATCAGTGATGTCATCAGTGATGTCACTGACCATGTCATGAATGATGTAATATGTGACATCATCAGCAGTGGATTGCGGGTGCGCGATATATAGTTATTGCAACTAACTATATATGCGAATTTCTATGGTTTTGTGCGAGTAAATTAAGGTTTTGTAAATGCTAATTCCTAACTATATATGGTCTATAACCTATGGTTTTTTCAGTGAATATATATATATATATATACGAACGCCCCTTTGGAACGCCCACCCCACAAGGAGTCCAGCGTGTTTTTGTGGCAACAAGATGAACTACAGAACTCTGTGGTAACGTTTGGACACGCCGCTTCCCCGCAACTGTGCCTGGTCATATCTGATGCACTACGACTACGTGGGAGATGTGCTGTTACCTGTGACAACACACTCAGGCAGAAGTTGGGAGAACAAGCGGCGGAGTGAGGGACACGCTAAGCTGTTACATCGCCCTGCAAAAAGAACTTGGTGTGCATTGTGGTGATAGGGGCAGACACCGCCCACTTGGGATAGTACTGACTAATGTGGGTCTGCTCCGCGATAATCCACAAAGGGTTTTCGCTTTCCCCAATGCTTCAGTCACCTGTGGTTCCTTGTCCAATCGTAGCAAGGTAACGAACATTAAAAGGAGGGCGGGCAGAACTATTGGTGTTGAATCCCGGCAGCATTTGAAAAAGTTTTTTGATAAAACGAAACGCGTCATGCTACAATGCCGAAATAAAAAGGATTTATAACAGCTTTTCCTGGAGTCCTGTGGTGTTCCTCTCTTTGAAACGTCAAGGAGGTCGGTGCTGATATATATATATATATAGGGGATTGTGTTATTTCTACTGTAGACCGACAATACGATATGATGAGGAAAGCAATGGAGATCTTCACTGTAGTAGTAATTTGTGTTTAACAGCCCATCCAGGGCGCAATCAGTTACCAACACGATAATAGTATATCTATGAATGTTCAGTTTATTTACTTTCATTGCTTGTAAATGAAAATGTGAAATGTATATTGTAAACAGCGCGATTTCATCGTTACAAGATGGCGCTTTCATTTGACCTTCTGAACCTTTCTTTGTTTCAATGAATTTTGCCTTATCTATTGCTGCACTGCCGACGCCAGCTGACACTGACGAAGGCAAGTGCTGAAACGCGTCTGATCCTATTCTTTTTGCGCTAAATAAACCGGACTTGGTTTATACCTGCTGCGAGTGCCGTCTTGTTGCTTTCTGCTGCCGGTCCCCGGTAGCAGAGTTGCGGAGCTCGAAATATATATATATATATATATATATATATATATATATATATATATATATATATATATTTTTTTTTTCTTTTTTTTTGCAACTTTATGGCAAAGTACAATATACTGGATCAATTTCTGTTGTATGTATATAATAAGCTGCTTCTTATCTATTGTTTTGACATGTTCTTGGTCAGGGAAAGGGGGGGACGGGGAGGGTGGGAATGCATTTATTATGTAAAAAATACCAATAAAAATATTTCTTTTTTAAAAAGAAATAAATATTTCAAACTTGCTCGTGTCTTCTTTTACTCCCTGTTTTGGACTGGTATGAGAGTATAACAAAAGAGTGTTCATGTTTTCCACATTGCCTGAGGTAATCTAAGTTCCATGTTCAGGATTATCTAATCATTGGTGTTATGGAAGAGCCAATGAGATAGGGTAATAAGGTGAGTTTTGGCACACCCTAATTCACTGAGGTTCCAAGTCTCTATGCACAGTTCTGTGTAGGAGCAGAATCCCTGCTACAATATTTAAAAAGTGAAAGAGAAAATAATGAAAAGTGGAAAGAATTTGCAACTTATTTGTTGATAGAGAATTGCTTTGATTTGGGCACTGATCAGTGTATTTGTAAATATTGTCATAACAAATTAGATGATAATAAAATGCCTGCGAGAGCTGTTCATAATAATCTTGAGTTCGTAACTATTCCTGCAGAATTCATAGATTTAAACACATATGAGTCTATTATGATTCAATGTATGCACCCATTTCAGGCTATTGTTCGAATGGAGCCTAACACAGGTAAATTGCCTCCAACAGATTTACAGAGAGGATCAAAAGGAATAGTTGTATATTTACCAATAGATTTAAATAAAAAATATTGAAAGTTTTGCTGTAGAGAATGTAGAAAGTGAACCACTAGTTATTCTAGTTAATGGTGTTCATAGTAGGAGTAAAACAATTTGGCAGGAATCAGTGCAAAAGGCAACATTATATCTGATAAAAAACAATGAATACTACAAAAATGTGTATGTGGAAGAAGAAGAAATACTTTTAGGAGACGATAGTGAAAAGTCAAGTGGTCAGATTGAAAAAGTGGACATGTCCAAAAGTGAAGAAATGTATGATCATTATAGTGTACATCCACTTCATTCAAAAGAAGTGATAGGGAATACTATTGAATTATTCCAAATGAAGAAAGCGAAGGGGACTCCCATATGTGCATGGGAAAAAAGTTTGGAAGCCCGTTTTCTGCAGCGGTTCCCAACTTGAAAAGGTGATCAATATGATGAACGATCAGTGCAGATTCCAGCATCAGAGTATCAAACACACAAGATTGTATGCAGAAGATCCAAGATGTATCCCATATATATTTTATCTTTTGTTTGAGAGTGATTTGTCTGGACTTTCATATGCAATCAACCACATACTACAAACAGGAGTACATTTTCAAAATGTTTCTGCAAAGGAATTTATGGATAAAGTACATCAGAGAGACGGTCCTTTAGAGTATCAACTGATTAATTTGATGGCATGTCAGCGTGGTACTGATGAGTACTGGTAGGTATCATCGTCTTGGAGAACTTAAATGCATGCTACAGAACTTAGGAACTCCAAAACTGCGGTTTGTTACCCTAAGATGTGCTGAATACGCTTGGGATGATTTACTTGAATTTCTTCAAGAAGCAAATTCAAATATTAAAAATATTGAATACAAGAGACCTGGAGAATTGTGCTCTTTGGATCCTGTAAATGTATGCAGGTATTTCAATCATAGGTTTGAAGCTATGATGTCTTTTATCTGCAATAAAAAGAATCCTCCTCTTGGAAAGGTTATTGATTTCTTTTGGAGAAAGGAGTATAAAGCTAGAGGTGCTCCTCATATACATTTGCTGTTATGGATCAAGGATGCACCCGAATTTGGAACTGATTCTGATGAAAGTGTTTTATCTTTTATTAAAGATTATGTTACATGTGCAATACCAAAAAGAACAGAAGAAAACCCCTTAAGGCAACAAGTGTTACGATTCAATAGTCATCGATGTGGCAAATACTGCCCAAGGAAAAGTTTTATACCAAATGTTGTTTTGGAATTCCACGTCCAGTAATATCCGAAGGAAGAGTAAACAGCTTCATGTCAGCTGTGAGACATACCATCACTAGAAAATCTCCTAAAAATACGTACAATTTAAGAAGAAGTGAAGAATCAAAGTATATCAATGATTATAATCCAGTTATTCTCTCAATGTGAAATGCTAATATGGATATCAAATAAGTCTAGAAGAATCATTGGGGTGAGTCTAGTTCTTGCTGCAACGCGAAATCGAGTACTTAAATCTATACAAGAAATTGAATATTTAGCAGTAAATGAACCAGAAAGTACAGATATTGTCAAAACAAACATGTTGGATACATACTATCCAAATAGAAGTCATCATCTTGAAAACATATGTCTCTATGGAGTGCTGCAATAGTACAGATTTCAGAGAAATACTACTGAAAACATAAATGAAGGAAAATATGCAGTGATTGGTTCAGAAGGATGTTTGGTGAAACAAAGCAAATGAAGTCTGAATAATCTCAGAAAACTGATTTGTGATTCTCCTTATAGAAGAGAATTTTACTATTTAGCACTTTTGCAACTCTTCAAGCCTTGGTGTACAGAATTGGAATTACCTTGAGATTTTCAGTGCTATGAAGATTCTTTCAATGCATGTAAATATAGCATTGAATGTGCAGTTTTTGCAAATTATCTAAAAATGTTGAATGAAGAAATGTATCAGGAAGCTATATTTGCAGCTGAGATTGCTAGAGACAGTTCTCAAGATAGCCAAAGTTCTACTCCACTTGAAGCTTGAAGCAGCACCCGCCGCAATGTTAAAAATGCAAGCTTCGCATTTGCATGCACAAAGCGGCAGGCACCGCGCGGTGCCTGCCGCTTTGTGCATGCAAATGCAGGGGGGTACCATAGGTACCCCCCATGTGCACCCCCGTCACCCTGGGGGCCAGCAACAGGCCCCCAAAGAAATCACTGTATGCCTTTCCACAGCGGAGAAGCCGCCGCGGAAAGGCATCTGGTCACCCCCATCCTAATATGGCTGGCGGTGTCTGTTAGACACCGCCTCCATATTAGAGCTTTTCAGCCGCGGTCGTAAGGCGACCGTGGCGGGAAAAGTGGTGGACGGGCTTCCTGACCCCCCAGCCATCCTAATCTGGCGGGGGGTCTTTGAAGGCTCCGCAGTGGTTTTTCCGCATCCTCCGGGCCGGCGGACACTTCCGCTGGCCCGGAGGATGCGGAAAACCGCAATCCTAATCGGCCCCTAAATGTTGAACAAAAAGAAATATAGCAGCAAATATGACAACAGATCGACCATAGTTTTCTTAACCCCTTTGCTACAGTGGCTATTCCGCCTCAGCGCTAAGGGGGCGGGGGCGCGCGGCCCGCCCATGCTGGTGACGGAACCGCTCGATCACCAGCCGCGGTCGCGCTGTGCTCATGACGGAGCGGTTCTGTCAAGGACCCGCCTGCTCAATGGAACGCTCAGCGCAGGCGCAGAATCCGCGCCGCGCAGGCGTGACTAGCGTGCCGTGACGGAACCGCTCCATCATCAGCACAGCGCGACCGCGGCTGATGACGGAGTGGTTCTGTCATCAGCAGGGGAGGGGCTAATGAAAAGACAGAATACACATGCACATCATTTCAATCTAATCGAATGTAAGTCAGTGGTCAAGCTGGTACAGGAAAAATTTTCTTAATTAAAGTTTTGACCAGTTATCTACAGAAAACAACTGACTCGCAACTGGATTGTCAGCACACAACATTAAAGGAATTACATTACATCGTTTGCTAATGCTACCTGTAGAGCATGAAAATAAATTGGAATACCACAAGGTATCTGGAGAGGCTTGTTATGAAGTTTCAAGAGTGCTAAAGAAAATGAAACTTCTGATTATTGATGAGGTGAGAATGGTCTCAAACTTAATGCTTGCCTTTGTGTATTTAAGAATGCAGCAAATTTTAAAAACAGAATACAGTGTTTTATTTAGAGAAAAACATGTGATAGTTTTTGAAGTTCTACTGCAACTCACTCCTGTAAAAGGACAACCAGTATTTAAAACGCTTGTTCATGAAGACACAAATAAGTCTTTGGGAAGGGTTGGAAGGGTTAACATTTGGTCATATTTTGAATACAAAGAACTCATTAAAAATATGCGACAGGCAACTTATGTTGATTATGGAACTATCCTTGAAGATATAAGAATTGAAGTACTGACAGAACATGGCAAACAAGCTTTGCAAAGTCGACAACTTAGAAACTTGTTTCCAAATGAAAATATAGTTCCTGAAAAAATATACAAAGAAATTGCAGAAAATAAATCAATAATCTGCTTAATGCCAACACTGCGCGAATGTTCTACATTCAATGAAGAACTTTTAAAGCTGGAAAATGAACAAATAGTAAAAATGGAAGCCGTTGATAAAATGGAGCATGAAGGAATCACGATTATTTGACGGAAAAATTGAAAGCAAAATTGGATTCTTTAGAAAAATCTATATCTAAAACTGCTGGTTTAGAAAATAATTTATATCTATGTGTAAACTGTCAAGTAATTTTACAGCGTAATTTGGATGTGGAAAAAGGGTTAGTAAATGGAGCGATGGGTAAAATTGTTGATTTTGTTAATTATCAAAATAGAGATGGAATTGAATTTTTGAAAATCAAATTTGATCAAATTGAAAAAGTTAAACAAAGTGGTCATTGTTCGGTCCTTGTTTTTTATTTGTATGTTCGTAGAAAACAGTTTCCTCTTTCTCTGGCATATGCGGTGACTATTCATAAATCTCAAGGTTTAAGTGTAGACAATGCTTTGGAAAACCTTGGAAATACCGTATTGAAAGAGGGTATGGCATATGTTGCTTTGTCCAGAGTCAGAACTTTATCCGGATTGCATTTTGTTGATTTTGATGAGAGAAAGATTAGTGCAGATGCAAATTGTATAGGAGAGTATAATCAGTTAAGAAGATTGTATGCTCCCAATTTAGGTGAATATCCTATATATGAAAAGCATGTAGTAGGTCGAAAAAGAAGATATGATAATATCTGTAGTGAAGTTAAAGAGAAGGAAAAAAATCAAGATAATGTTGAGATTGTCACGACAACCACTCACCTATACTCCTGAATCTTCTCTTGAGAGATGCACGAACCCAAATCCCCCCAGATACCATTCAAAACACAGAGGTTAAAAAAGCTCTGCTGCTTCAAAATGCCTCCAAAGGGAAAGAGAATGGGAAACAAAGAGACAAGAGAAAATCTTGATTGACTTGTCACTGCCTGTCTATCTTATTTCTTTTGCTACTACTCAGTACCTTCTATCTGGCAGCATTCATGAGTGTCTAAACAAAACAATCAGAGAGCATAGGTTAGGCACTAAAAATAACACAGTCCACATCTAAAATATTACTAATATCTCATAAATGCTCCTTCACTGTTTTTACCTAAGACATTATTACTGTTGCACTCCCACTGTAAGAATTCTCTACTTTTTGGTAAGAATATATCTCTTGATCAGTACTTCTTGTCCTGTGATAAAATATAAAGACATAGTAACAATGACAAGAATAATTCCTTAGAAACAAACAAATGTGCCCTTTAGCTTATCCAATATTCAAGCTTTTACTGTTGTTTTGTGGTAATTCTTCTTACCACTAGTATTTCTTTTTTAAGTATCTGTATTTATAACCAAAGTCTTTCTATTTGTGAAAGTCAGAGTTCGTTCTCTTCACCAAGTCTGAAATCTAGTTCCAAGAGAGCTCCTTTAATTTCAAAATGATTATGCCTTAGTCTGTCCAGAAAACATAACCCATCGATACATCAAAAGATTAAATAGCACTCTTATAGTGAGTCACTTATCTGTTGTTTGTTACTGTTTTCCATTGTCTAGGCAACTCGAGGTTAAGAAGTCAAGCGCGCCTCTCCGGAAGTCAAGGAGCATCTTTCTGTGAGGCCGGATTCAGGAAGTGACGAAGGAGCCGAAATCCGATTTGCAGGAATCCAGGAAGCAAGCAGGAAATGAGACGCGATGACCGGGACCGGCAGGAGTGCAGGTAAGGATTTTCTTCAACGACTAAGGGCCCCATTAGGATAGCGGGCGGATCACCCCCGCCAGGCCGGCAGTAGCCACTGCCGGCCTGGCGGGGCGATCCACCTGCCATCTGTGCCGGAATGACCCTCCACCATATTATTATGGCTGGGGGTCCGCGGCGAACGGAAAGACCGCCTTGCAACAGGGTGGAAAAGGGTTCTATATGGTGGCGATGTCTGATAGACAACGCCAGCCTTATTAGAATGGACATTTTCCAATCCCTTTCCGTCGCGGCATGTGGTGTCTGCTTTGGGGACCTGTTGCGGGCTCCCAAGGACTCGGGGGGGAGTGGGGGGTGCACATGGGGGATACCTATGGTACCCCCCAGCAGTTCCATGCACAACATAGCAGGCATTACGCGGTGCCTGCCATGTTGTGCATGGAAGTGCACAGCATGCCTTCCTGGCATTGTCGCGGGCGGTGCTGAGTGCACAACCCGCCACAATGTCAGGAATGCATGGATGCGCCCACCACTGTGGTGGGCGCATCCTAACTGCAGGCACGCGACCCCCGCCCTTATGGCGGGCGGTCCCTTGTTACGACAGGATGGCGGGCGGACAAAGTCCGCCCGTCATCCTAATATGCCCCTAAGTGATGAATTCCAAGCATGACTGGCTTAAATAGGATTCTCTGCCCGCGTGAGCTGAATTTCTGTTTGGGCACGTGTAATCTGAAAGGTGCAGTTTTCTTTATTCGCGCATGAAAAGAAAAAGACCTTGTGTGTGCTTATGACAGTCAGTTAACATATGCAAGCAACAGATTCTGGCCAACACACAGTTCTAGTTAACTTTAAAACACATCTGTAGATTTTACATTGTCAGCACATGAATTAACAATCACAGGAAATACCATCAATAAGCTCACATCAATTGGGTTGAACACAGCAAACAGACTCCAGGAATATTTGGCATGATTGGAATTAGAAGTAACAGTGACAGAGATTGCAAGCAAAAAGAAAAAGGATACTATTGAAGAGATTGTCGGGTATCAGTTAGAAAATAGTTCAGGTATCAACTGCTCTGCTAATGTAGTGGTAAATAGTTTTTTTCTAGAAAGTCTGCAACAGCAAATTATGGAGAATCGGGAAAAAAGATTTTGTTCCTTGTTGCATTGTATTTATGAAAAATTGAGAACTGAGAAAAGTAAAATGAAAAGTGCTTCTGATATTCAAAATCTTCTGGATATATGTTCTGGTTCTACACAATTTACACAAAATGTCCAACAAGATGCTCAGGACTTTCTAACGTATATGCTTTCAGTATTCGAAAATGAAGGGATAGAAATTGAAAATCTTTTTGGAGTTAATTATAAATGGAAACATGATTGTGAACATTTTACACTTACTTCTACCACTAACATAGACACTGAAAGATTCATATATATTTGACAATACCAGACTGTAAAAAAGTGTCTTTCAACAAACTAGTTAAAGCAGCAAATCAAAACATGGAGTGTAGCCAAAGCAAATCAGAAATGTTATCAACATTATTTATACAAAGACTTGGACAATATATCATTTTAATGATACAGCGTTGTACAGCTGATGGATGAAAATGGAAACTTTAATTAAACATTTTGTAGCAAGTCAACTATCAATATCAGGAAGAACTTTTGTAGCAGTAGCAATTATTTTCCACGATGGTCCTTCGACAACATCTGGACATTACACTGTCTATTTAAAATGCAATAAAGGATGGACATATTGTGATGATGCTCAGTTGGTTTTTAGATATTGTTTGACTTATAAATTACCAAATTCCTACCTAATATTTTTAAAGCCAAAGTTCTAAGAACAAAATAACGCCTATTGGGAATATGTTAAAATGTATTAATACAATTACTATTGCACAATTTCAGTATAAAAGATTTCAGGAATATCATTTGGCCTAGAGGAAAGATATTTATATCAATTAGGTACTTTTTCTTGAATATTCTGACAGCATATATTTTACAGAACATTATTTAGAATATTTTGAAGTTATAAACAATTGTTGATTGATTTATTGTTTCGGTTCTTTCATATTGTAGTAACAAAATTCTATTAGAAAGAAGTATTTTACATATGTGTGATTTGTATTATATGGTATGTTATTAAGGATGTTGTTTTTATGGAATGTGCAAAGATAGTTGACTATATGTGTTTGTTTTTTAAACAGATGTGAGTTTTTTGAAACAATCTTATTGATTGTTTTTTTTTGCCTGCTGTTATGTGATGAGTAACATTGAAATCACTATCTATAGTGAAATTCAATATATTCTGAGAACAGCAAAAAAGGCAAACAAAATAATTTATATAATGCTAAAAAGATGTTGTGTTATTAAAAATATAATATTATATATTATAACTGTATTTTTTCTTATCTTTCACAGATCCTAATTCTAAAGTACGACATTTTTCGAAATGTAAATGATAAAACACAACTGAAAAAAATGTATAGCATTTTTTTATATCTACTACTGTCAAGGTAAGATTAAGTAATCCAAACACTTTCAATGCACTACTGCATTCAGCTCTGCACTATATATATATAAACCTCTAACCAGCTACTTAGTAATGTACTACCCATGCAGCCTAGGAATCCTCCTGTCTGTTCCATGCACTTGTCCAATCACTCATCCAGCACTATCTACTTATCCTATTACTCCGTCAATACCTCAGTGCTTATAAATTCACCAGACACCCTGTTTGTAGCACTGTAATCATTCCACTTAGAGATCATGAAGGCATCCTGCCGAAACGCGTCTTTAAGAAATGCCTACCAACGAACCTGTTGCCCCATGAGTGCTTCACCCTATGTGTGACCGAGCTGGAATATTTAATCACAAGTTCCTACCTTGCGAATCACAGCACCCACCTGAAGAGTTCAGCTGCATGGTGGAACCTTGGAGCTTTGAAATTTTACTGCTTGAACCGCTGCTGCAATGCGTGCACCGTCGACCAACAAGGTCGTGAGCTACACAAGCTCGAGGACGCCGAGCCATTTGACCGACGCCTGCAGCTACATCGCAGATACACCAGCTGTCGAGGGGAACATGGTGTTTGGTTCCGGGGACCAAGAGGGCAATGTGCAGAAAGAATGGCACATTGGTGGGAGAGAATTGTGAGCAACCTTGCCATTGGTCCGGGAACTTCCAATAAGAACTGAGGACAGTGTATTTTAACCAAACGTGTAGACCGGAAATATACAGCATTTCTTAAAACTGATGAAGGCATCAAGCCGAAACGCGTCTCTAATAAAGAAATGCCTACCAACGAACCTGTTTCCCCATGAGTGCTTCAAACTATGGGGTCCATCATGATATCGGGCGGATTGCCTCCGCCAGGCTGGTGGTACCCACCGCCTTCCTGGCGGAGGCAATCCGCCCGATATCATAACCAGATATAATAGCACCCCCGGGACCCCCGCCATTATGGCATGCGGTCCCGATTTACGATGGGATGACGGGCGGGCAAAGTCCGCCAGTCATCCTAATAAGGCCCTTAGTGTGACCGAGCTGGAATATTTAATTGTGACCTGAAGAGTTCAGCAGCATGTTGGGACCTTGGAGCTTGGAATATATATATATATAAGTGAGAGCTATTTGAGTAGACACTACCAGGAACTGTTTGATTGACCTTCACAAACATTGCCTCTGAGGAAAGGGTAATCCCTGAAACGCGTCAGGCTTTTATGTTCGAAGGAGACTCTGAAATCTGCTGGGAAGCGAGCAGTGAAATGGATTCAAATAATAGTGCTCATTGAAAAACTTCGTGTGGCAGAGCTTCTGTTAAGGCTACCTGTTTTGATTGAATATATATATATATATATATATATATATATATATATATATATATATATATATATATATATATATATATATATCTATATATATTTATATATATATATATATATATATATATATATATATATACATATATATATATATATATATATATATATATATATATATATATATATATATATATATATATATATATGTGTGTGTGTGTAAATACATTCACATATATGCATCCGCATGCATGTATCAACATTCTGGGGAACCAAGTTATCCTGGATGGAACGCTAGCTCCTCATCATGGTAGACATGTGCGGAAGCAACCTGTTCACTATTATCTTGCTCAATATTTTATATTCCATATTCAGCATGGACAGTGGTCTATAGACTGTTCTGTCATTAGCAGGTGTTTTGTTATGTGTCATGTGTTTGATTGCCGCTTTCACCTCTTGTAAGGAGATCGCCTCCCCTAAGTCAAACGCCTCCTCTGGTTCTAGTCGTGGCAGTCTCAGCCCCTATAAATATTCCCCTACTATCCCATCCCAGCACTGGGAGGCCCTACGGTACAGTCTGGTGTAGTGCTGGGCAAAAACGTTGTTGATCCCTTCCTGAGTATATTGTCTGTTACCATCCTCAATTTCCACTATTATGTGCCCCCTGCTATTTGGGTTAGCCAGCCATGCCATCAAGGAGCCTGACTTGTCTCTTTCCACATGCGTGCGGTCTAGGTACTGCCGGTAATCAAAGCAGCGCAGTCTGTCGGGCTACTGTGTCACGTGCCTCCTAAAGTGCCATCTGCAGCTCTCAGTGCCACAGTCGTCCCCATTCCACCTCTCTAAGCTCCTTTTCAGCTATTAAAGCTTCCGATGTGAGCGTACGTCTGACCTCCACAGTATCTGCTATACAATGGCAAATTAGCACAACCTTGAAGGCATCCTACTCTGACAAGGAAGAGGTTGCCATCCCCTCATTATCCTGGAAATATTAAGTGAACTTTTCCCAGACTCCTCTAAAAACCTGATCTTCCAGCGTCTCTGGGGGGAGTCTCCAGCTACGGGTTAGGGCCGGCCCTTCTAAGCCCCAGTAGGATGGGATTGAGATTAGAGATCGTCCTGGCCAGGTATTCAACCGTGTAAACCTGACCGTGCATATCTGGGGTGCACAGAAATGTGTCCAGTCGCACATGTACCTCATGTGTCACTGAGAAGAATGAGTAGTCCTTGTCGAAGGGATGTAGAGTTCTCCAGGAATCCACCAATCTCTGTCATTCTCTGAATGCATGTGCACTACGAATTGTCAGGGAGTCCTGCAGCGGTGGGTGGCGCCTGTCGAGTGTGATGTCTGCCACAGTATTAAAGTCTACACCTATGATCACTGCAGAAGTCAAGTATAGAGCAAGTTGTCTGCTCAGTCGTGCCAAGAAGTGTACCTAATCTACATTTGGGGCACACTTAGCGCTCTACCTTCCAGTCTCCCTTGCACAACAACATATCTACCTTCGGGGTCAATCAGCTTATCTGTAATAATAATAATAATAATAATAATAATAATAATAATAATAATAATAATAATATTAATAATAATAATATTAATAATATTACACCAGATGGCGTGTCCCCGCGCTATAGTGAGTAGCCGAGTGAAACCCCCCAACCCTGCAAATAACAGCGTGCTCCCCTATTTTCGGAACAGGTACGTTTTGAGCCCTGATCTAAAACTGCCCTTCGATGGCTCCAGCCGGAGCTTAACGGGAAGTTCATTCCACTTCCTGGCCTCCAGAAGCCTGAAAGACCTTCCACCCATCCGATCCCTCTTCACTCTTGGAACGAGTACCAGACCCGCTCCAATAGAGCTAAGTGACCGTGTGGGCGTATATAGGGTAATAAGACTTAGAAGATCTCTGGGGCCCCTGCCTTGGACAATGCGGTGGCACATACAGAGTGCTTTGAACAAAATTCTCTTCCTGACAAGAAGCCAGTGAAGAGTGTCCAATGCTTTTTAGACTCAGTCCGCCTCGGCCGTCTTAGTACAAACCGTGCAGCAGCATTTTGCATCACCTGGAGCCGGTTCAAACTTTTAACCGTAGCACCCACATATAAAATGTTACAATAATCCAGGCATGACGTAACAAGTGCATGCACTAGCGTCTTCATGGCCTCAATCATGAGGATATCCATTGTTTTTTGCATGCTTTTAAGGACACCAAAACACGTCCCCACCACGCGTCTGATCTGGGATTCAAAAGTTAGGTTGGAGTCTACCCACACACCCAAGTTCTTTGCCAGGGGACTTGGTGTCGGAGCAGGACCCAAATCCGATGGCCACCATACCGATGACCAAATAGAAGGGCCCCCACCCACCACAATCACCTCCGTATTGCTGCCATTCAGCTTCAGGCAGTGGTCCGCCATCCAAGTGGCAAGCTCCTGCATACATGCTCTGAAGTTGGATGCATCAACACCCGGCGCCCGTGATAGCGAAATGACCAGCTGTGTGTCATCTGCCTATGACACAATCCTGACTCCAAAACCCTCCACTAACCCAGCCACCGGGGATACATATAAATTAAATAGGGTAGGGCTAAGGGCAGATCCCTGTGGCACTCCCTGGTCCAGATTAACAGAATCAGAGTAATGTGAACCTTGCCTAACCTGGAAGCTGCGTCCCATCAGAAATGATTGTATTCACTTAAGAGAAGATCCTGAGACACCACCTCTATTCAGACACTGTAGCAAGGTGTAATGTGCCACAGTGTCAAAGGCGGTGCTCAGATCTAAGAGAATGAGTGCCATTGTCTGACCCTCATCTGCTTCCTGCCTAATAGTCTCCATGGCCATAAGCAAGGCTGACTCTGTGGAATGTAATGACTGAAAGCCAAATTGAGTGTGATGCAGGAAGTTGGCTTCTTCCATAAAGCCATAAACTGGGAGTTGGCCACCTTTTCTGCCACCTTCGCCATATATGGTAGCAGTGAGATAGGACGGAGATTGTCCAATTTCTCAAAGCTGATGTTGGGCTTCTTCCGAAGTGGCAAAACCACCACCTTTTTCCAGCTAACCGGCACCGTGTGCGTGTTGAATGAAACATTTAGGAGGTGCCTAATGTATGGCTCAAGAGTTAGAGCGCTTTCCCCCAGCAATTTGGCTGAGGCAGGATCTCTAGGAGAGCCAGATTTTATGTCCCTGCAGATACTACACAGAGCCTCTGGGGGGGAGGGGGGGTCATAAAGCCATCTAGCCTTAAACCTTCCCCCACCTCACCCGATTGTTCCTTGAATTCTGCCGCTGTTTTCCTGGGGCCCGGAAAAGAGGAGTATATCTTTTCCACTTTATCAAAAAAAAACTGCAATGCGATTGCAAGAGTCAACTGAGCCCTCAGCGTCAACAGTGTGGGCTGCTAATGAGGAGATCTCTTTATAGATCTTGAATAGTTCCTTAGAGGAACTACCCGCGACTCCAATTCTAACTGAATAATGAGTGGCCTTAGCCCGTCTGATGAGCCTTTGATATTTCCTTCTCTGTATTAGATATCTCATTTTGGCCTGATTGAGAAAGCCTTTCCTCCATTGTCTCTCCAAATATTTACACTCAGTCTTGGCTAGGCGAAGGTCATCATTATACCAAGCTGCCGATTTCTGTGCTCTGTTTAGAGTTTTAATCTGCCGCAGCGGGGCAACACTATCCAGTGCTTCAGTTATGCGTCTGTCTAAGTTAATAGAGGCCGTCTCACTATCGGAACCCCCTGGGTCCCCCCCTGAAGCCAGAGCTGCATTCAGTGTGGACCGTGAGAAGCCTACCCACTTGCGACACAGATGGTTAAGTGAAAGTTGTTCCTGGGTTTAAGATTCGGGGGACTTAATCACAAAGGGAACAAAAAAGTGGTCAAACCAGGGTATGGGTAAGGGGATGTTAACATCAATTCCTTGCTAGTTAGCAAATACAGGATCCAACAAATGCCCATGTTGGTGTGTGGGAACCTTAAATTTCAGCTCTAATTGCAGCGATTTGAGTTCTTGGCATAGATCCACTACCCCACCATTAAAGGAGTCCTCAAAGGGAATGTTAAGGTCACCCAACAGAATAAACTTATCATTTCGTATGGCCACGTCTATAATCCCTTCCAGTAAGCTAGGCAATAACCGCGCCTGCGAGCCAGGAGGTCTATATACTAAGAACCCTTTCAGCGTATCATAAGCGCTGTCTCTGATAGTAAACAGGCCTGCCTCACTATCCCCTATATTCACAGGTTCCAGTGTGCAGTCCAGAGGGTGTTTAAACACAATGGCCACCCCACCGCCTCTGCCCGCCGGCCTATCAATCCTGGCTATCATGTAGTCAGGCGGGAGGGCCTCAATAATATCTGGTTCTGAGTCGGCATCCAGCCACGTTTCTGTAAGAAACAAAAGATCAAGTTCCTTGTCAGCTAGCAGATCATAGATATCCAGCTTATGTTTTACGATGGATCTGCAATTGAGCAGGCCACAGGCCAACCCTATAGCCCCTAGCTTTTGTATACCTGAGGTGTTGTAACTGAACAGGAAGTGGTTACGCCGATTGCTCAAATCTGCCTGCATACTGTGCCTGCAGGCACTACGTGCCTTAGGGCGGAGATCATGCAGCTGTCCTGAACTCCATTGCACACAAGACGCACAGGGCCCAGAGTTGCTGGCCCCGGTCCCCGAACGGCCGCGGACAGGCGCAGACGGGCTTGCCTTTGGCACGCCTTTGGCGTGTCGCCGGCGCACCGGTTGCGCGGCCGCTCTCCCATGTTCCTTATATCCTGTGCCGGGCTGCAGCCACTAGACCGCTAACCGTGGAACCGGAAGTGCCTTTGCTCTTCCTTCCACTCCGTCCACGCAACGGCGCTTGTCGCCGCGTCGGACCAGGGCGGGAAGGAAGGACCGACAAGCAAGGCCTCCGGTAAGTTTCTATGTCACCCCCCACTGACTGGCCTCAGGTTAAATTAGGCACCGGTAACCGGTAAATGCCCAAGTAAAAAGCACAATTCCTAGTGCATACACACAATTAAAAATAAAAGCAGTATTTCCTTTTTTTTAAAAAGCTAAGCCCACGTTTCAAAAACAGGGAGCAGCAGTCACAAGCAGCTTGAGGGCTCTGCCACAGCCCACTTACCACTGCTACCTGGAAAGGTACTCCGGCCGGGTACACAGTCTAAATACCGATTCCTAATTGTCGCCCTACATAAATATCGAGTTGGAAATATCGAAGGTACAGAATTTCGATGTCAAGAATATCGTTGAACAGAATATCGACCCTTAGGTAAGTAATATCAAATTTATTTATCTCTATGTAAGTAATAGCAAAGTTAGTAATATCGATAGCATATATATCGATGTAACTAATTTCGATGTTACCAATATCGATATTTGTATTATTTTTATGTATTTAATTATGTATGTGTAATATGTTTGTTAAGTATTTAATTTTTTTAAAATTATATGTGTATTATTTTTATATATTAATAATGTTATTTTTTAAGTAAATTTTATTTTTTAGTACGAGAGCAGGTTGTGGGTTTATAGGGGAATAGGGTGGGAAGTAATTAAAATATACTTAATTAATTAATAATTTTTAGGAATTATAAATTAATTTTAATTAATTTTTGTTTTTATTTCTGTAGCAGGTTGTGGGTTTATAGGGGAATTGGGTGGGAAGTAATTTAATTGTAATTAATTAATGATTTATAATTCTTTTGTTGTGGATAATTATTTTATTTATAATTAATTATTAATTGGCAATTAATTATTTAAATTGATACTTTATTTTTTTAATTGGTAATTATTTTTTTTAATTGTTATCCAACGCTTTCCCTACTGTTGCACCCTTTGGAGTTGGAATAGTAATTTTTACCCCTACGCTATCAAACGCTTTCCTTACTGTTACACCCTCTGGAGTTGGAATAGTAATTTTTACCCCTACGCTATCCAATGTTTTCCCTATTGTTACACCCTCTGGAGTTGGAATCGTAATTTTTACACCTACGCTATCCAACGCTTTCCCTACTGTTGCACCCTTTGGAGTGAAATTGTAATTTTTACCCCTATACTATCCAACGCTTTCCCTACTGTTACACCCTCTGGAATTGGAATAGTAATTTTTACCCCTATGCTATCCAACGCTTTCCGTACTGTTGCACTCTCTAGAGTGGAAATAGTAATTTTTACCCCTACTCTATCCAACGCTTTCCCTACTGTGGCACTCTCTGGAGTGGGAATAGTAATTTTTACCCCTACGCTATCCAACGTTTTTCCTACTGTTTCACTCTTTGGAGTTGGAATAGTAATTTTTCCCCACCTGCTATCCAACGCTTTCTCTACTGTTGCACTCTCTGGAGTGGGAATAGTAATTTTTACCCCTACGCTATCCAACGCTTTCCCTACTGTTGTACTCTCTGGAGTGGGAATAGTAATTTTTACCCTTACTCTATCCAACGTTTTCTCTACTGTTTCACTCTCTGGAGTGGGAATAGTAATTTTTACCCTTACGCTATTTAGCGCTTTCCCTACTGTTTAATTTTCTGGAGTGGGAATAGTAATTTTACATTCTACGCTATCCAATGTTTTCATTACTGTAGTTTTTTTTGGACTTTAAATAGTAGTTTTTTATTTATGTATTTAATATTTTTTGTATTATTTTAGATACTGTTGTAATTAAGTTTTAAAATATTGAAAGTATATTTAATTTTTTTAATTTATTAAATATAAGTGTTTATTTTTATTTATGTTATTATTTTATGTGTGTAGATATTTTTGTAATTTATAGTACACTATAATAATTTAGAAGTAAATAAAATAATTAATTAAATGTATTATTAGGTAAGTATATATTATATGTTATGTTTATTTTTAATTAAAGTTATATTATTCAATATGTATTATTTATTAATTTTAAACATTATAAATGTTTTTTAAAGATGTTTCTTTTATTTATAAGTATTATTTACTTTATTTTACTTTTTTTTAACAGAAAAAAACCCGATATTTTTAATTACGATATTTTTAACATCGATATTTTGGTTTCGATATTTTTGTACTTACCATGTTGTAGATAGGGTGTCGATATACTTGCCTTCGATATTCTAGCTTCGATGTTCTGTAGGTCGATATTATGTCCGTCGATATTCTGTCATAGATTCACTCCGGCCCTTATCCAGACCAGTACTCCCCTAGCATAGGCCGAACATGTAGTGTAGAATGCCTGCCCTCGCCTTCATCTCTGAAAAGTCTACCTTTCTTTAGCTCTGACGTGAATTTACTGAAGGTTTGCTATTTACACTTCCCTTCTATTAAGAGAGGAGAACACCTTGTAGCGCTTGGCCATGGTATGCATACCCCTTATATTCCAGGTTAAGCACTCATATCGTATAGTGTCGGCCATGTGTTAGTCTTCTCTCCCCCTTCCGCCCTCCCATGTATCCTGATCTGCTGCTTCAACTTATTCCTACTAGTGTTAACACGTGATGAAGCTCGTGTTAAGCCAACTCGCAAACTAACAGAAATACAACAACATTCCCAACGCCCCTTCCCCAGGACAAGCAGGTAGTACCCTCCCATCCAAACTATCAGTCTGTGTCCGTGAAGAACTCACTCACTGGGTGTGTAAATGAGGCAGGTAATACTTCAGGTGCATCGGCCCGCCAGCACACGGACCAGCTCAACTACTGCATCCAATGTCATTAACATGCCCCCTCTACAGTTGGATTTGCCTCTTTGTCCTATTGTTCTGCTCCTGTTCTGCGCATCTCTCCCAGCCCCTACCTGCTCCATCAGATGATCTCATTGGCCGTTCTCGGTGTCACTTTGGGGAGTTCACTGCTTGGGGTCTCAGAGATACTTGAGTCCCGCTCCGAGCCCTTGTCCGCTCCAGACCCGCCGGCCTCTGAATTAATGTAGTCTGGTCCTTTTCCGCTGATCAACGCCACCACCTGCATTGCACTTTGTCGTTCCATCTGCACCTCTGCCTGTGTTGGTGCCAGAGTGTCCCTTGTGGGCACTCTGTTGCGGGATCCTCTGCCCCGGTCTCCGCGGCGCCTCTGGTCTCTGGGTGGAGATATTTCACTATATTGTTCCAGCCAATACCATGCCTCCTGTTGGGTGGCGAAATCCTCAGTTCCATTAGGTGTGGGCACCCTTAGTTTGATCGGTTATTGCATCACAAATTTGAAGTCTAGCTGACTGGAAGTTTTAGCTTGACGCTTTAGAAAGCTCTTTTGCCGCGACACCTCCCAGGAGAAGTCTGGGAATATTTGCACCACCACATCGTTGACTCTGATCTCTCCTTGCCATCGGGCCTGTACCAGTATGTTGTCTCTATCCCGGTAGTGCAGGAGCCTCGCTACCACTGGCTGTGGAGGGGCTCCTGGGACAGGTGGTCTCGCCGGGACTCGGTGGGCTCTCTTGAGGGCATAGAACAAAGAGAGGCCCTCTGGTGCCACTGTCACGCGAAGCCACTCCTCTATGTATCCTATCATGCTTGTTCCTTCCACTTTCTCAGGCATCCCAATCCCGCTGATGTTATTTCTTCTTGAGTGATTTTCGGCATCCTTAGGCCGAAGCTCCAGTACTCGCACTTTTGATGCCTGCACATCAAGCTGTGCCTTCATTTTTTGTCAGCGCAGGCCCAAATTCAGAGATCTGGTGCTCATTTGCTGTGCCTCTCTCCACTAAGCGTCTGTGGTTGTCCCTCAGCAGGCCCAAATCTACTCCTATTGAGTCGAATTTAGTCTCAAGCCTCTCTCTAGAGGCATTTATAGCTTGTAAAATGTCCTGCAGGATCGGGTTCCTGGAGACGTCCATCTTGGAGGTTTGCACCTCGCTCTCTTCTGTGGGATTGTCGGCCTGCGCGTCCCAGGGATCTCTCGTCTTGGCCTACATCCCCATTGTTATTTTTGATGCTGCTGCTGTTCTCTCACGTCCCCTTGGGGTTTGCTCTGGCTTGCAAGTAGATTTCTCACGCCTTCCTGGTGGGCGCTTGATGTCATGCTAGCAATGCTTTAAATGTTCAGCCTGTCCCAAGCTCGAAGATGAGCTCCAACTCTCCAAAATGAGGTTTCACAGCCTCTCAGGTGAATCACCTTTCATCACCATCTTCTTGTGTTGTATCCAGCGCGAAGGCTTACCTTTACATACTTCTACGTTATAAGCTTTCCGGCTGCTCCATTTGGGTCCGTGGCCCTGTCTCTGCGCATCAAGGGTCTCACCCGAAACAGGTCTAGCTGGGTCAAGTTGTGTTATCGCTTCTGCCCTCTATCGGCGTGCATTTACCCCAGCGCCATTTCACATCAGGGTCAGATTTCTCTAGCTCTGCGGAATGGTAAATCCCTGCTCTGCCCTGCTGCAGGCCTCTCACCCTGACATCCTTCACATATGCTTTCCTAGGTCAGTCAGACCATTTATTTGGGGTCAGGGGCAGCTCCCCGGCTTCCTCTTTCCTAAGGGTGTGTATAGGGCAACCTCTGTGGCATTGGTTCCACTGTCGCCTAGTTCAAAGGCCTTCTTTTTAGATCCCTGTCTGAGTAGGGCCCATGCAGTCTTCAGCTCCCTGGTCGTAGTCCTTCCTTTTTATTTCCAATCAGCTCTTCCCTTCTCTACCACACAGATCAGATTCTCGCTCTCAGTCTCACAAGCCCCCTCGGTCTGGCCATATACTTGCGTCTCCAGCATGTGCCCATGATTCACTGTATGCACCTTCAGACGTGGCTGTGTTTCGGCAGAGGTGTGGTAGCTCGTTGGGCGATGTCCACCAGCAGAGAGTCAGGCCCAGCCAAGCGGGAGCTGGTGATGCACTTTATGAGCGGTCATGGTCTGGAGAAGGTATAGTAACACTGGGGGGAGCATAGGGGATGATGTATG
This sequence comes from Lissotriton vulgaris, assembly GCF_964263255.1. Classification (NCBI taxonomy): domain Eukaryota; kingdom Metazoa; phylum Chordata; class Amphibia; order Caudata; family Salamandridae; genus Lissotriton; species Lissotriton vulgaris. Next base: position 1,166,094,782 of record NC_141696.1, read on the forward strand.
CACCCCTGGCTCATGCTGTGCCTCCAGCAAGCAGGTCTCGGTCCTCGAGGCCCGCAACTCACTTCATGCACCTCCAGGTGTATCTAGTGTTCAGGAAGGCTCAGCAACAAAGGAGGGGGAGCCCAGGGGATAGTGTCCGCACCCCCGGCTCCCACCGAATCTGCAGTCAGGCAATGCCCTACCGCCGCGCGGTGGCTGTAGTCCCCATCTCCTCACTGCCCGCTCACAGTGTAGATCAAGGAGAGGAAGGAGGGCCCAGACTACCCCCAGCCCCTCCGATGCTCGCGCCGGCCACACGCCCACGTCACTCTTTCCCTCTGATCGCTGCTTCCAATCTTTGACCCAGCAGCTTAGCTCCTAGTCTGCAGCCCTCACCTCCACCGTACGGTCAAGTCAGAGATGCCTCTTAGGGCCTCGCCGTGTTCCGGGCCGAGCGGTCCCGGCCTTCACGCTGGCGCGTCCTCCAGCTCCAATGGGCGTCGCCATTTTATGCCGGCTGCCCGAACTTTTCCGACAGGTTTGTCACTTAGATGCTCATTCACAGGGCTTCCCTCCAGTCCGGTCTCATCACGGGGCTGCAGGGCCCCGTTCCCGGTCCAAAATATATCGCATAGGGGATCAGGATGGTGCCAGGCAGCGGCATGTGGGACGGATCTCTAAAGCCCTGCTGCTTACTCCATCGGCATCAAGCCACCCCCCTCTGAGAGACTGTATTGTATGTACTTATAGCACAGGACATACCTTTTGTCATATGTGGCCCGTTACATGTATAACACAAATGGCAGAAATGTAAAGTGCAGAACAATGTTCTGCAACAATGTTTAGAATACGGAAAATTTTTCTTCACTTTGAATTTCTCCAACTTAAAATAATGGCTGTATGTTTCACTTATGAATATGGCACTGTGTCTTGAAAATTTAACTGGAAAGGTAGCTTTATTTATCTGTATTCTATAAAAATCATTTACATTTTCTCCCATTTCCAAGTGTCACATTTGCAAACACCAAGCTTCTTGCCTCCAGTGTCTGTAGACATGGTGTCATATTTATAACAGACAAACAAATGTGTTTAAATAGGTGGAATTGTGAGTGACTAAACATGCTTAACTAAACATTAAGATGTATGTGGCTTAATTGAAAGTAGAGAAAAACATTAATACTTAGTGGGCGATTCCGATCTCGCTTGGAAGGGCTTCGAATGCGATCCGTCCGGAAAAAGTACGAACCGGACGCATGTTTCCCGACCGACTCGTACAGCTGTACGAGCAAGCAAGTACGCTGCGAGAAACGCAAAATCGCCGACTGAATCGTTTCCGGGTCCCAACCGTTCCGTACGTCTCGTCTGTAAGCAAACCGTGCTGTGCCATGGAGGCGATTTCCAACCGAGCCAGTACAATGCACGATTTGGACAGCCGGATCGACTCGGAGCCTCTGACACGTAAAAGGTCTGTGAAATGGACTTCGGAGGTCTACGCCACAGCCCCAAACACCCGTTGTCATATGAGTCGATCACAGGGGGGAGCCAAGGGTCTCCCCTACACATGCATGTATGGTGCAGGTGGTACAAAAGGGGGTGGTGATGGACGGAGCATCTGAATCAATCAAACACTCACACCCAGTCAAAAGATCTGGGTTTAATCCATCACCGTTCTTTAGCCCACTCTGCCACCCCAGTTCAGACATGGCTATATGCAAATCAGTCTGACCCTGTGCCTCATGGGAACAGTCCAGCCCGAACTGCCAAGCCATGTGTTCCTGGACCGGAAACAAGCTTCCGAGGACCGGTTTCTGGCATTCCAGACGTCTTCAGCCCAGCTTGCTTGAATCCAGTGGCAAAGTGAGCAAGGGAAGCTTGTTTCTGGTCCAGGGAAGAAATGGCTCGGCAGTTCGGGCTGGATTGTTCCCATGAGGCACAGGGTCAGACTGATTTGCATATAGCCATGTCTGAACTGGGGTGGCAGAGTGGGCTAAAGAACGGTGATGGATTAAACCCAGATCTTTTGACTGGGTGTGAGTGTTTGATTGATTCAGATGCTCCGTCCATCACCACCCCCTTTTGTACCACTTTTGGCCGCCATAAGTGTGGCAGTGTATGCTCAGACGTGAGTCCCTTGCTCAGTTTGCCACTGGATTCAAGCAAGCCGGGCTGAAGACGTCTGGAATGCCAGAAACCGGTCCTCGGAAGCTTGTTTACGGTCCAGGGAAGACATGGCTTGGCAGTTCGGGCTGCACTGTTCCCATGAGGCACAGGGTCAGACTGATTTGCATATAGCCATGTCTGAACTTGGGTGGCAGAGTGGACTAAAGAACGGTGATGGATTAAACCCAGATCTTTTGACTGGGTGTGAGTGTTTGATTGATTCAGATGCTCCGTCCATCACCACCCCCTTTTGTACCGCTTTAGGCCGCCATAAGTGTGGCAGGGTATGCTCAGACGTGAGTCCCTTGTCCACTTTGCCACTGGATTCAAGCAAGCCGGGCTGAAGACGGCTGGAATGCCAGAAACCGGTCCTCTGAAGCTTGTTTCCGGTCCAGGGAATACATGGCTTGGCAGTTCGGGCTGGACTGTTCCCATGAGGCACAGGGTCAGACTGATTTGCATATAGCCATGTCTGAACTGGGGTGGCAGAGTGGGCTAAAGAATGGTGATGGATTAAACCCAGATCTTTTGACTGGGTGTGAGGGACTCATGTCTGAGCATACCCTGCCACACTTATGGCATCTTTCCATCTTGGAAAGTAACATTAAACTTTAAATAAAAATACCAAAATGACTGCTGAAGCTTAGCAATGCGTGCACACACATGGGCAGCTCTCTTGAAATACGTTTTCTTTATTAGAAAAACATTTCAAGATGGCTACCCATACCTGTCATTGTGTCATGATGAACCAGCATTTTTTTAACGAGTTTTCTGAGTCAAGAAAAACCATCCCAATATGGCAAACATACATAAAATACATTAGCAATGCCATTGGCTCAGGTATCACCTTTTAAATGCAAGAGCTATTGTGTTTGCCAATTGCCTTCAAGGCGTGAAATCACACATTGAAAACTGTAAATCACCAGAAACAGTAGCTTACATGGTGGGTGTTGTACTATTTATTAAAAAAAAAAGATATAATTAATGTATTATTACGCTCAATTGGTACTGATATTTTATAGAAGGTGCATTTCATTTAAACCATGCCTGAGCATGTTAAACACTATTGTTGTTTATTCTACTTTACCTAAAATCAACAGTTATGATGTGGACGGAACACGTAACATAGGGATTAGAGCCACAGTTACTGCAAACAAATGTGGATGTAACAGTTGATCAAATCCCTCATGCGTTTATCCTCAAGGAAGAAGTCAGAACAAGTATTATGTTGGTACTTCTGATATACGTACATTGATAGGGTCTTTATAGGATTCAAAAAAGGAAAACTCATGTGAATTGTGAGAACTCAATCATTTAATTTTGCAATTATTGTTTTTCTTTGTTAAGGCTTCACAGTGGCTTGCAAAAGCAATACTGAGCACTTTTAACTTTTTGTTAATAGATTTCCAAGTTATGAATGGAATAATGTATTTTACCATTTAATCCAATCCCGCCCATATGGAAAAATTGCAGATACAGGTTTTTGTAAATCGCGTCCTTTCGAAATCTATCTTCCCTGTTCTTTTAAAGTTATATTGTTCAATGTGAATAAATGAATGTTTTTACATTTACATATTCTATAATCCATCTGAGCAGCCTTTTATGTGCTTCAGAAAAGATGGATCAACAGTCTAGACGCAGTATTTCATTTTTTTATATTTCAGCTCTTCGAAATGAGACATGTTTTTTAATGTATTGTGGAAAACATAGTTTTAGTTCAAGAAGGTCATAAACCAGTGGTTTTGTTTGGTATGAATCTTGGATTAGTTGAATGCTTTGGAAAACAAGGCTGACCACTTCTTTTCCCACCTACCAACCACAGTTGCTTAAAGCAACAAACACAACAGACATAAAACTAAACCTGCTGCAACCAAGATTAATTTGCATAGTGTTTAAAAATAATGCATGTTTCAATGTCTTGTTTAGTATGTGGATCCAACTTAGTGGTATAATTGTCTTAATTTTGAATTCAAATACGTATGCTTGCTTACTGCTCAACTTGACGGTTTATGGAAAATGCAAAGCTAAAGCCTTTACCACAGGCCTATGAGTCACCATAGAAAGAGCCAAACCAATGAAGTTGACATCTTTTTTCTATGTCCATGGGTTCACTGGGTAAAGTAGGTTAAGTAAATACATGTGTTCAAGCTGTAATTACCAATGTCTCTACTACATGCTGTAGCTCGTCTATGCAGAATATGATAAAAAACCACAAATTGATCAAATTTGCCCATTCCAGTCTCCACAACGACTTCTTCGAAAGATATTTGAACAGCTGCCTTTAAACAAAATATTGGTAGACAAAGCAGATCCCAGTCTGGCACTGGGGTAAATTATCTGAAAACGTACTGCAAATAACAGTATTCAGGATTGATTGCCTGTGTGGCAGTTACTACTGACATGTCAGAAGAAGAGGTTTGTATATGGGCTCCTCAAACCACAAAGCATCCTAAAGATGGCTGCATCGAATCCCTGTGCTACTCGTCCCATAGGCTACGTCTCTGGGCAGGGCCGGCCTTAGGCATGTGCAAGCTGTGCACCTGCACAGGGCCACCAAATCCCAGGGGCCACCACATCAATATATATCCTTAATATAATAATCCTCTGAGGATGGATACATATTTGTGTGGGAGCCCCTGGCAGGGATTTGGTGGCCTCTGGCTCTATACAACTTCCAAACACCATGACCCCCACTCCTCACTGGCCTCCGCGCTCCGCCCCACCCGGACCCCCTCTTTCCGGGCCCCCTACCTAGGCTCCCTGCCCAGGGCCACCATGAACCTAGAGCCGCCCCTGCTCTGGGCTTCCCTCTGCATTTGCTTTGAGGGTTAACCATGAATCTTTATTGTGAGTCAGATGGCTGGGTATCATCTTTCCGCTGCACAAAACTGGAGGTTGAAAGTAAGTTGAGGAACTACGAACTAGAGCGCAGTCCATTGTTATTTTGACCTTCACTGGGGAAATGTTGCAGTAAAGTGCTCCTCGACCAATGCATAAGTATGTGTTGTTTCTGTTTCCTTCTCCTTATCTACTGTATTTCAGATATGTACGTTACCTCATCTCTCTAGGGATTCTGGAGTGTGCTGGGAATGGAGCTCCTGACTTACAGCTGGAGAGTCGGTCTGTGGCTGAGGTGGAATAAATGATCTTGCTTCCTGTTTTTACCTATTGGCTATTAGTTTGTCACTGGTGACACATGAGGGGATCAACACTGGTGCTCATGCCATATCTTCTTGTGCTCTAGTCTGGTATTCGGGCTTCCTCTAGAGACAACCTTTGATCAAGAGGGCAGAGACATCACGTGCTGAAGTCTTCAAGTGTGATTTGCAAGTGAAGCTAGTATGGAAGTGTGTGTTTGGAGGACACAAACTGGCAGCACATGCTTCAAGTGGAACAGATATGCAGTCCAAATTGACAGCAGTTGAAGAGGAGAGATCAACCAGTGTGCGGCCTGGTGATATAAGCCACAGGAGGAGCACTAAGATGTCAGGGCTGACAGGCGAGATAAGCCCAATGAGCTTTTGGAAAACGATACTAGGGAGGAAATAGGCAACATAATTTGACCACGCTTGCATGACGCCATTTTGAGGCTTGAGACTGACTCTCTGTCACGGCTCAGTCTTGGTCTCCCATTTATTGTTGCTATACTTCAAGCATTTTCATCCTTCTTCACTTTGCTTTCAAGGATATTTCTGCAGTTACAAGAGTTTTTTTTCTAGCCTAAGTAAAAAGGAGTGGGCATCTTACTGGCCACAATGTTCAATGTGGCACAGCCTCCATTTCTTAGCTGATGTGTGTGGATTTTCTATTAAGTGGACTAACTGGGAAAAATGTCCAGGACTACACAAGAGTGTACAGTGCAAGCCATAGTGCTAAAAGTAAGCTGGCATTGAGGTTGTACAATATGGAGGCTGAGGCACAGGAGGGCATAGGGTTTTTGCCTGAATTGAACCAAGACGATGAACAGGATCTATGGTAGACATGCATCAAGCTAATTTGAGAGCGCAAAAGGTCTTTTGCGCTTGCAAATTAGCCCTTTGCAATGCATCAAAACAAATCTGCAAAATAGAAGAAACAATTTGCAAAAATTAGGAATCCAATGTTGCGAGGACCAAATTGTGATTCCTTAATTGCAAGTCGCTATTAGAGAGTTGCAAGGCTATGCAAGAAAAGTCCCAAATAGCGATTTTCCTGAAAGTCGCAATTTTGAGATCTCAAATTACCGAATTTTATAGGCAGGTGGTAAACAGGTGAAAACAATCACAACAGGAGCAGACCATCAGCAACGTATTTAAACAGACCCAAGAGGCCTCAGAATGTTTCACAATAGCAGAGCTCTACGTCATGGCAAGGAGGATGAGGCTACAAACAGCAGCACAGAGAAGAAAGAGAATACAGGAGCGCATTTTTAGAGTGTGCATCACATTATTGGGGCACAGAGGAACAGATCTATGACAAATATAGGTTAAATGCTGCCATAATCCATAATTTGATTGCTGAATTGGATCCCCTACTGCAGCCCCAGACTCGTAGGACACATGCCATTCCCACTCATGTGCAGGTCCTATGTTCCTGCACCTACTAGCGTCAGGTAGCTTCCAGGGTGTAGTAGCTGTACCTGGAGGGGTGTCACAAAGTGCACTGTCACATTTTTTTAATTCATTCCTTAATGCCATGTTGACCAGGATACACCACCACATTAGCTTCCCCTCAACTCCACAAGATTTGCTTAAGACAAAACTAGACTTTGATGAGGTAGCCCAGTTTCCCCATGTAATAGGTTGCATTGATGGAACGCATGTCATTTGTCCACCATCAGTGAATGAGTACATCTTTAGGAACCGAAATTCCTACCATTCACTGAACATCCAAGTAGTCTGCAATTCCAAAAACATCATCACTGACATAGTAGCTCAATACCCTGGCAGCACACATGACTCATACATATTCAGACACAGTGGCATACACACTTGTCTCCTTGGGGGTGAATTTGGAGAAGGATATCTGCTTGGTAAACTTATATTACAGTTTCTCTGACACTATGGCCAAATGGTAATGCATATCGGTCACTAACCTTTTGCTTACTAGCCTATAGGTGACAGCGCATACGCGTTGTGCAACTACATCCTGACACCATACCTCAATCTAAGTTCCCCAAGTGAGCAGCGTTATAATACAGCACACATCGCAGCACAAAACATCATAGAGCGACCCTTTGGCCTGCTGAAAAGTAGGTTTTGCTGCCTCCACAAGACTGGTGGGGCGTTGCAGTACCAACCAGCCACCTGCTGCAGAATTGTGGCCACTTGCACAGCATCGTTACTAGGAGAGTCATACCCCTGGAACTGTCAGACAGCCAGCCTGAGGAGGACAACCAGCCAGGGCAACCACTACGAGCAGCAGCTGGGGCAAGCTTAGCAGTAGGGAGAAGGAGATGTGCAGAAATTACACAGCATTTTTTGTTAGGTGGGTAAGGATGATACGAGACACAGCATGTTTGAACTGTGTTGCGTGCTTTTTAATGTAGAAATGTGGTCTTGTTAATGCACACATACCAGGTGCTAAATAGCACAGTGAGTGTAAACAAAATAAATCAACAAGACATCATCAATGGACTTGAATGTCAGTCACAACTTTTGCCATGATAATGATTACATGTTATGTTATGTTAGAGTGTCTTATATAGCGTGACAGCTGCCCCAGCAAAAGGGCGTCCCAGCGCTGAAAGAAAGACTGACAAATCGCAGAGTAACACCAGCTAGTTAGTGGGGAAGAGAAGAGTTTTGATGGCCGTCCTAAATTCCAGGTAGGTATCTAGACCCCGAATCTGTACAGGAAGTGTATTCCATAGCGTGGCAGCTCTATAACGAAAATAGCGGCCACCAGCCTGAACTCTACGAATCCGAGGGACCACCACAAATGCTGACCCTCTGACCTGAGGGGGCACGTTGGAACATATGATGAAAGAAGATTAGCCAAAATAGGCAGGTGGCAGATTTCAAAGCCTTAAAAGAGGTGCACAGGGCCTTGAATTCAATGCGCCTGGCCACCGGAAGCCAATGGAGGCGACGGATGATGCTGGACACAGACCAGGACTTGCGCAAGCCTAGAAGTGTTCTGACTGCTGCATTTTGTGTACTTTGCAGCCTCTGAACCTCTGTTTTACTGGACCCTAAATAGAGGGAGCAAGCATAGTCAAGCCTAGACAAGACCATCGCTTGGATAATGACCTGACATATGGAGGCATCAAAGAGTCCCATCAATGGCCTAAGCCCTCGTAAAAGTCCATAGCAAATACCTGCTATTTTTTGGGTTTGGAATCGATAGTTTAAAGATGAGTCTGTTGCGCTTGTTGCACTTATTGTGTGTAGTGTTGCCAGGGGGCACAAGTAGTACATGTGCGCAGTCAATTGCCCCCTGACACGTGCGGGAAGACAGCTGTGGCGTAGACGCTTTACATGGTCTCCAGCTGTTCCTGCGCAATATGGGAAGTATAGATAGTGGGGTACAAAGCTGATAGGGTCATCCATGACCGTTGTGAGGGACTTGGATTGGGTTGGCTGTGTGACTCCTCCGACTTGTGCGGATGTTGGCTGGAGGGTACCACTGGCCAACAGGTACATCACAGCCAGCAGCTTGGTCTGAGGTGGAATGTTCGTTGTCGGCTGTGTTGGTACCGTCAGCCTGTGTACAATGGTGGTCAGGATGCGGAGGATGGTTGTCCTGATGTGTCTGTGGTGGGCTATGACATCCTCTTGTGTTGGGTCTGTGAGGTTGGTACATTTTCGGAGGGTCGCTGTCTTAGTCTGTGCTGCCTCGGTGTTGGTCCGGGAGGGCAATGGGGGTTCAGGGTGGGAGAAGGTTCTGGGGGTGGTGGCAGTTGGTGTTGTGGCTCTCGTGGGTGTCCAGGCCGCATGTTCAGTGGGTCCATGGCATCTTTTGTTCTTCAGGTGTGGCTCTGGGCTGACCTCCCTGTTGTGTTACAGGCTGTTGTCCGACTTTACACCAGGTCAGAGAAGGTGTTACTTTCCTGCTGCTAACGTACCTTATCACATGTTTTGGGATCTTATCGCCGAACTGATTGGTCGTTGTGAATGTTGCAAAGTGGTGTTGTCACAGCTTTTTGCATGGGGACGCCTACTCTCCATCTCATTAGCGATAGTTGCCGGGGTCGTCTGTGACGATGTTTTTTGTGGCCGCTATCGCGGGTAAACTGGTACTATGGGCTGTTAGCATCAGCTTGTGAATGGGGTGATGGATTTATCGCAACTTTGACTGCGATAAAGTGCTGTTAACTCGGCGATAGCTCCTTGAGAATATGCCCCAAAGTCTTGATTTCTTTTCTTTTCTTGTTCAACAGGTCTGTCTCTTTTTGGAAGAAAATGCAATTTACATGTTTCATCAACAACATTCAGAAGAAGGACCCATCTTTGGCTACTTCTCTGGGAAAAGCAAGCTTAGAGAGACATACCCGTCGGGACTGGAAAAAGTCATTTATTTAGATTAATTCCTAATAGTAGCTTGAGTAGAAAACCCTACTTGTTTATTATTGTCGACCGGATGAGCATAGCAAATCTTGATCTTTTGTTGGTTCGGTGATCAATCGTTCACTGTATAAGCAGCTAGTTGTCTGATTGTCTGGGAGACTGGCCTTAGTTAATGGTAGGTCAGCTTATTCTTGTTACTCTGAGCCTTTTCCTTTTCTTATTCCATAGGGCTTAAGTTCTGCAAGGAACTTCCTGCTCTGTTCTCAAGGTGGGAAATGTCAGAATGTAGTTGCGCATTTATATGCAGTATCAATTTTAAATAATATATGTACATTTTTTAACTGTGGTGTGCTCCCTTATTGCATTCTATCCCTCGTAAGTAGATTGGGAGTCTTTGGACTGCTAAGGGCTGTTTGAATATGTTAATTTAACTATCATCTTCTTTCCATGACAGAATTGCCAGGAACATGGTGTGGCCAAATGCTGTGTGTGTATGTCTCTTACTTTTCCATAACTGTTCGTTAACCACCCTTTGCTTGCATCCCAAAACCTCTTTCCCGATTTTTTCATATCTAATGGAACACAATCTATTTCAACAAGCAACAGATCTCCTACTTGGTGGGCCAGATGTGGTATAAGCAATGTGTTACAATCAAAGAAGATCCATAGTCTCCAGGTATATTTGGATCATAAGTTTATTGGAGATAATCAAGAGACAATCAGGAGACCCCACCAGGAGCAGTTCCACTGCTCAGCCCTTCAAGCCAACTGACATTTGCTTACTCAACAACCACCCAACATTCCAATTACATCATCAAGGGCCAAGCAGGACAGCAGGGGGAAAACACAGGGAGGATGTATAAGACATGTACATTACAACACAATGCTAAATGTTTACAGGAGCAAGGCAAAAATGATTGCAAAGTCATAAATACTATCCCCCCCACCCTGCCCAAGACTTGACACATCTTGGTGCTGAACACAATACTCAATTGTGAGGTTAGATTGTATGTATTTGTTTTATACTCTGACCCCACAGAGTATCTTATCTATTTGCTGATGAAACTTCCTCTTGATTCCTGACTTGTACGTGGGTGTACACAGGTGTGCAATAGAATAATCCACACTTTGCCTATAACCTGTATAAAATATTATATGTAAGAGACTAATTTTGAATTTGAAAAATGTAAGTAAGTCACATCATTTAGTAAAAATGACACCATCTAATGTGATCATTTATGCTGGCCTCTGTTGTTTCATGTTGTAGGACTTTTTCTACTGGTTATGACAAAACATCTTCTTTAAGGGCAATGGGAGCCTAATATGGTCTTACACATTCAGATCATTTCCTCTTTAAAGTGACTTATTATAAATACAAACTATACATGTGAAGATCCAGTTTAACCTAGAGAGGGTATTAATAGCTGGAGAAAGGGGACAGATGGAAGCATCATGAATTGTTTCACTAGGATTTCATACGTCTTTTGATAAAGGACGTATTATACGTCACTGTTAAATGTCAGTGTTAACTATTATTTTTATGTTTGTTGTATTCAACAGTTTTTTTATCATTTCATAAAGGAGGTTCCTCCTCCGCTTCGGGGCACAAGAGGAGCTTGGAGGAAAGGTGTGTCATCTTCATCCTGTGGCTTCACCACGCCTCGTTTTGTTTGTGTTCCTCCTAGTCATGTTTCTCACTCTGGTTTCAACCGTGTACTGTGTGCATGTGCTTCTTTTCTCAGTTCAACCAATGTAGTTATTTGAAAACAGATTTCATAAAATTCACAACGACTAAATTTGTCATAGCTTATTTCTATACTTCACTACACTGAAAAGCACTACATTACATTCCTATACCGTGATAACTAAAACACAATCCGTATAGTATTTACCCTATAAATCTGCAGTCATCTATGCATCTGATTCGAAATGGTGGATTGGGCACATTCTCACTACAATACGTTCTTAATATGCCAAAATGCTAGAATTACAAACGCAGGTGAAAACGAAAGTACAAATAAAACACACATTTGTTAACGCTCAACAAGAATATGCCTAATTTGGCATCCATTGCTCTGTCTGTTCTATTGACACACTCAATTTATACAACATCCAAATGACTGTTCTAAAACATAAAAAAATCAGAAATACAAATAAATGCCCAGTGTGAATAAGAAATAATGAATAAACTAGAAAAGCAATTCTAAGAAGCTAGAGTTTTCATACTTCCATGCAAAGTATTTCCCATAAACTCTATTTTCCATGTACCACAAACAAGAAACACAGTCAAAACAAATAAGAATTCATATAGAGTAATCCTGAAGTGTTAACATTTGGATATCTGTGCACAAGGCCTTACTCATAAATTCAGAGCTTAAAAATATTGCGAGTAAAACAAAACCACAGTCAAAACATACTGAAATTCACATATCTGTGTACAGCGTGTGGCCCATGAGTTCTCATTTTGACCTGCCAAAGAGGTGCCTTGTTGTTCGTTACCTCATTTAAAAGTCCATGGACCATTCAGAAACGGTTTTGATTTCAGGCAGAAGCATGCACGTTGCAACTAACAATGTAACAACGCCATCTGTGAATAGTTTGAATTGGGGGAGAGGGGAGTACCGCAGACCACTGAGGCTAGCTGTATAGACCACTGACACCAGGTGTGCGTGGAAAGGCTGTTTTAATGAAACAGGTGCACAATCACTATTAACCTAGGCCTTCGCCTTAGAAAAACACAACCTCACTATGCAAAGTAAGACCTATTTTAATCTAGCTGCCACCCCTAATGTATCCCTCTCTCCTTCATAACAACTTAATACATCAACATTGTATCTGACAAATGGCTGTTCAAATGTAACTGATACCTCTAAAATCCCTTCCCTCTTTCTTACATCTATTAACCTGTTAGCCCACTTAATTACCTACCTAAGCTTAAACGTCCTGTGTCAACTAGGCGTGAATTTGCCTACCCGTTCCCCATCCAACCTGAACTGCTGCTGAAAACAACGAGAAACTTCAGTAAACCATGGCAACATCTCTGCCAATTGGTGGCACACCTGCTTCTAGTGACAACATAACTTAGCAGCACTCTTTTGCACACCTGTAGCAATAGCACATGCCTGAAATAAAACCCAACGCCAAAACAAAAAACCACAGGAAACCTCAGGAAAAGGGACAGGAGGTTGGGGGGACAAACTACACCTCCAGCCTCTGTGTCGCCTGATATAATGGTGGCTGACACACAAAATACCAGGTGTTATACCCTTGGGCTACCACATTGCCCAAAAAAAAGCCCAAACCCCCGAGCAGTCGTCCAACTGCTCCACTTCCCCAAAATACCGGGGGGTGGGGGGGGGAGGCAGACCTCCCTCTGGTTGGCTGCCCCCCAAATCTCCCTTGGAGAAGAGGGGAGCAGCACATACCACTGACACCAGGTTTCTGTGGAACATGCTGCTTTATTAAAACAGGTGCACAATTACAATTAAACTAGGCATTCGCCTCACAAAACTACAACATCACTAAAGTTAAACCTATTTTACTCTACCCGCCAGTCCTAATGTATCCCTCCCCCTTCATAATAACTGAATACATCAACATTGTATCTGATAAATTGCTGTTCGAGTGTAACTGATACTTCTAAAATCCCTTCCCTCTTTCCTACATCTATTAACCTGTTAGCCCACTTAATTACCTATCTAAGCTTAAACTTCCTGTCTCGAGTCGGCATGAACTTGCCTAACAGTTTTCCTTTCAGCCTGAACTACCGCTGATGACAACAATAAACTTCATTAAACCATGGCAACTTTTCTGTTAACCGCCACCCAGAAGAAGGTGGATGCTGAGCACACCCCAGCTCCTCCTGCCCTTTTCTGCCCCCCAAAATGCAGGTGGGAAGTCCTAGGATTCACTAACCTTAAATACCCCCTCCAGAACCAGCGCAATCTGCAACAAGTAAAGCTCCATTCCAATGATTGGTAAATGGACTCCATCACTGCGGAAGAACTCCTGCGGGCACCAGCCCCACGCCAGACGCCAACACCACCAGAGCCCTGAGATGCATCCTCCTCAAACTGCGCTCCCTGCACAGACATGCCGTAGAGATATGGGACCTCCTCGGCACCCATCTCGCCAGATGTCGCCTTCTTCACGGAAACCCAAACCAACGCCTCCTCCGCCCCGGACATCGCCACCACCATCCCAGACAGATACAAGATCCATTGGAAAGACCGCCCTGACTGCCCAGAAGGAGGACTCGCCATGGCACACAAGAGCTCCTCTAACTCACCACCTCATCAACGAGCAACCTGCATCCACCATCAAGAACCTTCATTTCTAGACACAGACTGTTGAATGTGTATATGCCACACAAACAGCAGATCCAAAATGAAGAAAAACAGCTGGTGAGGTCCGCAGGTTTATTAACAACCGTTCAGGTCCGATGTCCAGTATGAATACTCTACAGTTTACAGGATCCAGTATAACAGCTCACATATAATTGAAAGATGCCACCACCCGACACCCACGAGTCCTCTGGAAGCATTTGAGGTAGACACGAGCACAAGAATGTGTTTGTGTCTATTTCAAACATCAACACAGAGGGCGATACACAAGCATGCCAAATTGACACGATGAGTCATGCTTGTGTATGTAACACACCTTCCCCTTTTTAAAAAAAAGTATTTATGTAAGAGCAAAGTCTTGAAATTTGGCAGGTAATCAACGAATTCTCCCACTCCTGGAAGAACAATCAGGAAAATGTGTGCTCAGTACATTAGATAAAGATTTGTTGCAGAGATTTTCACCAACATCCAAGAATACATAGGAAGAAATATCATTAATAAGAGTTTGCCTCTAAATATTGACACTCTGTTGAAATTCTATACATTACTCCGCTTCCACTCGTACAGCATTCCCAAACACATCAATGACAAGCACTGAATCAGACCAACAGGACAACCCTTTCCGTACAGTAACACCTTTCTTAAAACGTACCAAATCACCAACTTGAATATTGTACCTCTTAGCTACATTTTTTGTTCCTTGCAAATTCTCTTTCATCTTATTTTTATACATATCCATTTTGTCACTGATGTCCTTGAAATCTAATTCAGCTGTTCCACCAAGTGACTTGTTCTTGCCTCTCAACCACAATGGAACTAATGTAGTACTGGGTTTGAGACTCCCTAACAATTCAAATGGGCTTACCAAAATAACAGCATTAGGAGAAGTCCTATAAGTCAATAACATAATTGTAATACCTCCTTCCAATTAAGACCACGTTTAATAGATAACTGAATAGCATCCTTCAACACATGGGTTAACCTCTCAATCTGTCCATTGGCTTCCGGATGGAACACTGAAATTCTTCTTTGAAGAGAATACCACATCTCTTCAAATAATCTTCCTTTTGGCAGCTAACATATTGCCGTCCATTATCAGTGACAAGTTCTTGGGAAATTCCTTCTCTACAAAATAAGTCGTCTAAAAACTGAATAATTTCCCCCGAAGTAGGTTCCTTGACCATTTTAATCTCGAGCCACTTTGAGTAATAATCCATTAATACAATTCCATATGACATGTTGCTAGGTAGTACAGAGAATGGTCCAATAATATCAATACGCAACTTACACCAAGGCGAATCAGGTAAGACAACTGCATGAGGATTAGCTACTAAGGCTTTTGCTGACTTATCCCTGTTAATGCACAAATCACAAGCTCTCACCTGATGTTCAACATACGCGTCAATACCAGCCCAACAAAAATGGTTCTTAAGACGTCTTCTAGTGGTAGAAATACCAAAATGTCCTTCATGGGCAATATCAACAAATGATTTCCTTAACCCAAAAGATGGTATGAACTTATCTCTTCTTACAATGATATCATGTTCTATTGCTAGCTCATCACAGACTTTGAAGTAACTCACAAAAATACTCGTACATTTCGTCACTTCCGGACAAACATTTAAAATATACTCCTTGACACGTTTGAGTTCTTGCTCATTTTCCATTTCCTTATTCCACTGTTCTTCTTGAATTATGGCACGCTCTGAATTCATAAAATTCACATCATGTACCACATACGCCACTTCACGCTCATCAGCATCACCTACAATGGATGCTTGAAAGGATAGAGGTAATCTAGACATATAGTCAGCATGAACATTGGATTTACCAGGAATATACTTTAAAGTGTCCCTAAAATGTGTCCGTTTGATGGACAGTCTTGCTAATCTGGAGGACATTGTACGTCCACCCCAGGTGCTAATATGTGCACTAAATGTTCATGATCTGTCTTAATGGTGCATTTTGTCCCTCAGAAAAATGATCTAAAGTGTTTTGCTCCCTAAACGCAAACCAGAAGCTCTCTCTCCATAACTGAATAATGTCGCGCTGGCTCCCGCAAGGTTCTTGAAGCATATGCTACTATCCATTCTTTCTCAAACTGTTTTTGCATTAGGTCAGCACCTAAACCACAACTGCTGGCATCCGCCATAATGATGCAAGCTTGCCCGCCGCAAAAAGGTTTAGACAAGGAGCATTAATGATCATGGAAAAAGTAGAAGACATGTCATCTGTCCACACAAACTTCGCATTTCTCTTTAATAGTCACCAAAATGGTTCTATTGCGGTTGATAATTGGGAATAAATTTAGCGTAGAATTTGACAAGACCCAGAAAAGCAACCAACCGTTCTTTAGATTTAGGAATAGAAACTTTGCTAATATTTTCAGCATGTGATTTCTTGGGTTTAATACCATTACCACCGATGCAATGTCCCAAATATTCTACTTCATGTCTCTTGAATTTGCACTTTTCTGAGTTTAGAGTTAAACCTTTAGATACTACAGTTTTAGTACAGCATCTAAATTACCATTGTCTTTTTGTTCATCTTTACCAAAAACAAGAATATGTTCTTGAAAGGCTATGGCACCATTGAGACTATTCAATGTCTCCTTCATTAACCTCTGAAAAACTAAAGCAACAATGGCCAACCCAAAAGTCATCCTGCAAAATCTGAACAAGCCTTCTGGCGTAATGAAAGCCATGAGATCTTTAGAATCATCATGCAGTGCTACTTGGTGATAAGCACTTGCTAGATCAAGATTTGAGAAAATACGAGCGCCAGCCAAGGTAGATACCATTTCGAAGATTTGGGAGAGGGTGAGCATCTACCCAAATAGCATTATTAAGATTGAGTAAATCTATGCATAGATGCAAATCCCCACCAGATTTAACAGAAATTAAAACTGGAGAAAACCAAGGAGATTAATCCACAGGTTCAATGATTTTTTGTCACACATGTCTTGTAGCATATCCTTAAGCTTATTCCTATAAGACAATGGAACATTGCAAACATTGTGGCGTGCTGGTATGACATTCTCATGCAATTTGATATGATGTTTGAAACCTTGATACTCCCCAATATGTTGCTAAATAAAACAGGAAACTTCTTTAATTTGTGTACAAATTTTGAATTGCCAGAAACTATGTCACTGGTGTTTGGAGATTTGTTAACAGAGTACACAGGAGGATCAGCTTTGGGATCTAACTTGATACCCAATTTTTCTTGATGTGGCCACCCAAGAAGAGATTGGCCAACCTTAGTAACATACATTTTCTCAAACATTTTACGTTCCAGAATTGTGACGTCAGCCCAAAAGTATCCAAGTAATTCTATTTTGTGCCCAATGTAACCACCAGGAGTGATATCAGGGGTAAATAATTTTGTGTTAGGCCTATTGATCTTGACTAATTCATGATGTACAATTGTGTACCAAGAGCATGAGTCTACTAGTACGTGTATAATTACTCCCTTAATATTATCACTAGAAAGAAATTTTGTAGATTCTTGACCACTACTTAAGCTGAGAATAGTGTTCACATTATTTTCATAATCATCCAAAGAAATCTCATAATCCTCCCAATCTTGTATGACATTAACTCTCTTAGGAGCTGACTTACACACTTTAGCAAAATGCCCTTTCTTCTTGCACTTGAAGCACACTTTGTCCACAGCAGGACAAACTTTAGAATTTCCTAAATGGTAGTTGCTACCACACCTGTAACAAAAAACACAGGGGCATATTACCAACAAGTAGCGATATATATCGCTAAATAGGCTTAGCGAAGATTTTTTTATCGCTGCCTATCGCTGGATATGCTAGCGGAGAAAACATGCTATTAGCAACGTTTTTCTCCATTGTGCTAAAAAATCCAACAATAGCGACGAAATGCGTGAATATCGCTGAGAAAACAGCGATATTCACACATTGGCAACAAAATGCTCTTAGCCATGTTTTCCACCTCCCATTGGATACAGTGGCTAAGAACAGGTCTGGGCAGGTGTTAGTATTTGGAGATATTCGCGCTTAGCGCGAATATTTCCAATGCTATGCCTGCCTTGCTAATAGGCGATAGCGACGTTAGAGACTGCTTTCAGTCGCTAACTGGTTGGGTACGCCCACTTTGCATGTCATTAGCGATAAACATCGCTGACATGCAAAGCGGGTCCCAAACCGCACGCTATCGCCTAAAAGCTGTTGCTCAAATCTTTGAGTCATTGTTTTTTTGGATTTTTAACTATCTCTAGTAACCATATGTACCTCAGTCTTGTCATTGCCCCTAATCTCTTCAACAAATTTCTCTGAACGTTCAATAGCCTTGGCTATCTCAATTCAATAATCTTTATTTCGTTGCAATTGCATCATAAAAGATATACAAAATACATAAAATTCATGGCCACATTGTTATCGACAATATACAAAGAAATACAATCAGAAAAAGTGCTGGTGCATGACCAAATAGATACCATAACCCTACACAGCTAAATCATGGGTCTGGACTTGAAACACACATCAATAAATATTGTTAAAAAAAAGTTGTTAAAATATTTACAAGATTAAAAAATGCATTAAATTGAATTATTACTGCCAGCTAGCAATTCTCGCTATATATACACTTAAAATGGCAGGGACAATTTTTGTCTAATAAATTTTACAGCCAAGAGAAATCTGCTGATGCCAAACACAATAACTTGACTAGTGTCCGTAATTAATATTCTACCAACTTCCTTATGCGAAGTTGATCCAATATTACGGCACAATGGCACTATCCATTTCCTTCTTACTTCTGCATAGCTTGAACAGAAAAATAATATATGGAGAATGTCTTCTCTTACATTATTTGTACATAAAGTGCATTTATCATTACTGGTTTTGTCCCATTTTGCCTCGGTTTCCCGGGTTCTTAGTATGCCATACCTATATTTTAAGTACAGGGTTTTCGCCAATGGTGGCTGAATCTCGTCAAGAAACATTTCAAACTGTGCCACATTTTTTGCCAATAAAAATTTCTCAGTTAGGGGGCCATGTGCTCCAGCATATACTGCATCATGGCTCGTAAGGGCCCAAAAAGAAAGTTTGACTATTTTCTTTGAGGACACCGTCAAAGATTCTGGCTGGCTCCAAAAATGGGATAAACCCAGTCTTGTTAGCCAGAATTTAACATGTTTGAACCAAGGAATCTTACTGCCAGTGTCTAGTTTCAAAACTTCAACCAATCCATTTTTATATTCTATTAACTCAGGGGTTATCCACAACCTGACCCATAACAATAGCGGTCTTAATATTGCATGTAGATCAGTGCGTCGTATATTCATATCGAGGAGTAGGGGTAATAGTGGTGTGTTATTCGGAACTTTTAATAATCCCCTTATAAACTTATTCTCCAAGATTTCAAAGGTCTTTCTACACGCTGGTCCCCAGAGTTCTGCCCCGTACAAAACTGATGACTGTACCTTATATCTAAAGAGCTCTAGCGCTGGGGTAACTGCCCTATTTGCACATTTATTATGTCTTTTCATTATCGGAAGACAATTTTGCTTGAACACAATTTTTGATTTTTCTAGTTGGGGTTTCCAGTTTAAGGATGAGTCTAATAATACCCCCAAATAAGTAAAACTTTGTTCATAATCAAGCTTTTCTCCATTCAGCGTTAGATTTTTCTTAAAACTTTTATGAGGATTGAGGGCCATATACTTAGTCTTTTTTATATTAATTTCTAACCCCTTTGTAATACAATACTGCTGGAACCTATCTAATAAAATCTGTAAGCCCCGTGGAGTTTGTGAAATGAGAATCGTGTCATCCGCGAAGAGGAGGGACGGTACTCGTTCCCCCCCCAGGCGAGGTGAGTCATTATCACAGTTCTCCATATAGTCTGCAATATCATTAACAAAAAGGGAGAAAAGTGTGGGTGCCAGCACGCACCCTTGTCGCACTCCTCTCTTAATAGGGATTGCATCAGTGAGTTTGCCATTTGGGCCCCATCTTACCCTAGCATAGTTATTCTGGTGTAACCCTGTCACTAGTTTTCAGAAGTTCACCTGGAAACCCCTGGTTTTTCAGTGATTTCCACAGTAAATCACGAGGGATAAGGTCAAATGCTGCTCCTAGATCTACAAAGGCAACATATAAATTGCCTCTGCGGATGATGACATATTTCCAATATAGGCAGCAAAGCCTTAATACCTGGTCGATGGTCCCTGTCTTTTCCCTGAACCCTGCCTGATACTTGGATAAAACCGAGTTTTCCTCCAGCCACGTGTTTACGCGGTTTAGAATATGCCTGGCATAGATTTTCTGTGTAATATCTAAAAGACTAATGGGGCGATAGTTCGCTGGCTCACCCCTATCCCCCTTTTTAAAAATAGTGATAATTTCTGCCCCGTCCCATGTATCAGGGATTTGGTCACCAGCTGCGATAGCATTAAACAAATGGTTTAAGTAAGGCGCCCAGATCTCTGTATTATGCTTATAAAGGTCGCCAGGGATCTTATCCAGACCAGGGGCCTTACCTTGCTTTACAGAGGCAATTGCTATTTCAGTCTCTTGTATGTCAAAGATAACCAAAGGGTTGTCATTATCCTCTACCTGGGTTAATATTTGTTGTGAGGTTTCAGGTAGCTTTTCCTTTGTGATTTGGGCTGCATATAATGATGTAAAGTGATCAACCCGTTCTTTGAGTCATTGTTTTTTTGGATTTTTAACTATCTCTAGTAACCATATGTACCTCAGTCTTGTCATTGCCCCTAATCTCTTCAACAAATTTCTCTGAACGTTCAATAGCCTTGGCTATCTCAATTGCAGCATTTAAAGACGTCAAAGGTAGCCCATAGTCTCTCTTGTATCTTGTTGTTGTTGGTATGTAAAAGAATTTGATCTCTCAATACTTGTTCATTTGTGATGTCCTTAAAGTCACATGTGACAGCTAATGATCTAAGTGCAGATACATACGTTTCAATAGATTCATCTACCATTTGTCTCCTAGAATAAAATGTAAATCTTTCAATAAAAACATTAACTTTCTAACCATATCATACAGACAGTTGGGTGGATGCATATTCGTATGAGGTTAAATCACCTTGATTTGTTAAAGGGGGTAGATTCTTGAACTCCTTTAAACCAATACTCCCTAGGCAATGTTTTAATAAAGCTAATTTATTGACTGCTTCACATTCTTCCCCTTTTAGTACATCAACATATGCTGAAAACATTGCTTCTCATATTTCCCATTCTATGGGTGGGTCACCTGGTATTGCCAGAAAAGATGGTGGAAGTAGAATACCAGCCATAGGCAATTGAGAAAAAAATTGGGATGATACACAATAAAGAAAGTCAGCAGATAATAAGAGAAAAAAAACAGAGTCAGAACGTGACACATGTATATAACTGTGTGTGTATCACAGAGTAGAAACAACAGACCTCGAATTCCTGGAAGCACCTTGTACAGTGAGGAAATCTGCAGCATGTATTTTCAGTGCTGCTATTTACAGTTGATGAATTCAAAGGAAGTTACTTGAGAACAGATGCTCACTCGCATCGATTGGCAGCACAAGGAGATGACTAAAATATGTTGCTCCAGTAAGAAGGCTTGTTTCAACTCTGAGAACCAATCACAGTGCTCCAGGGAAAAGCTGTTCCTTCCAAAGCTCTGGGAACCAATAGTGCCAAGCTCCACAAAATTGAAACACAGGAAGAGCCGGGAAAAAAAATAGAAAAATCATACGCAGATGCACGCATGGATGGTTCCGGATCATCGCCAGTGTTGAATGTGTATATACCACATGGACATCAGTTTCAAAATGAAGACAAAACAGTAGGTGAGTTCCGCAGGTTTATTAACAACCGTTCAGGTCCTATGTCCAGTACAGAATACTCTACAGTTTACAGGACCCAGTATAACAGCTCACATGTAATTAAAAGATGCTACCACCCGACACCCACGTGAGTCCTCGGGAAGCATTTGAGGTAGACACGAGCGAAAGAATGTGCTTGTGTCTATTTCAAATATCTAATCAGAAGAAAATACACGAGCGTGCCAAATTAACATAGAGTCACGCGCGTGTTTGTAACACAGACCAGCCCCAGATACACGCTACGTGGCACGCTCACCTACAGGCCCCCTGGACTGCGAACCGCGTTCACCATCACCGACATCGTCGCACCCCACGCCATTGCCTCCATGGACTACATACTCCTTGGAGACCTCAATTTACACCTCGCCAACCTCAATGACCCCAACTTCTCCACCCTCCTCGCCAACCTCGCCAACCTCGTACCTATTCAGCTCATCACCAACCCCACTCACAAGGCAGGACACACCCTCGACCCCATTTTCACAGAAGGTATCAACATCCACTTCAGCCACACCACGCAACTCCTCTGAATGGACTACCACTGAGTACGCTTCCACGTCAACAAACCCACAGACCCAAAACCTGGACCGCACACCATGAAGAAACTGGAGCAAGGTCACCGAGGAGCACCTCAACTTCACCCTCACCCGTGATGCTCCCTCCTCTTCGACCAAAGCCAACCTCACAGCCGAAGAACTACACAGATGGATCTCCAACTGCACAGACGAACTTGCACCTCTCCACAACCCCAACAGACAACACCCCAGGAAGGCCACCTGGTTCACCACCGATCTCCAAGAATCCAGGCACACATGCAAATGTCTCAAAAAGAATTGGCAAAACAACAAACGCTGTAAAACCACACCACATACAAGAACGCCATGACAGAATAACACCATCTCATCAGATTGTAGTGTAGTTCCTATATTCACAATAGACTCTGCGCATTGGAATAATATAAACGATAGTGTAGACGTAGGACTGAGGTCGACTAGGTCTCTATTGAATATGTTAGACTTAATTATGAATGCCAGATAGCTCAGAGGTCACTAGAAACTTTCTCGAGTGAACAGGAAGGTATAAACTTTCCTGAATAGACAAGAAGGGATTACTTTCTGACAACCGCATAAACATGACAACTTTGCTCCCCCAAAATAAGGAGTATATCTTCAGAGTCGCGGAAACAATAGATAGCTATTTCACTCAGTCAATCGTGCATGCTTAGTTTCACCAGGAGTGCAGGGAAAGAGAGAGACGGGCGTTTTCAATAAAAATGGTTATTTATTGAGCAGTCTACTTTCTCATAAAAGAGAAGTGAATTGCTACAATTGCAATACTTGTCATAAAGTAAAGTGCGTACAGTTAAATGAGTATTACAAAATAATACTGTAAAAGCACTTGTATGGTTTCTAAGTCATAAGATACTTAAAATGGATAAAATACATGCACCGATAAAATAAAAACTAAACGTACTCAACTGGTGTTTCTAAGATACGCCTATCCCAGTGTACCTAACCTAAGCCTAGTACAGGGAAGGAGTAGATGAGTTATAGTTTTTGCCAAGAATCTGAATCAAGAATTCTCTGTGGGTCTAATCAGCTCCGTACCTTGGTTATAGAATGAATGAGGTCTTGTATCTCTTTCTCAGGACTCAATCTCCCAGCAACCCGCAAGGGTGACCGGAAAACACTGGAGCTGGATTTCTCGGCAGGAGAAAAGACAGCGTCTCTCTCAGTGCGTCAATGGGAGGGTCGGCTTCCTTCGGCACTCGCATCAGCAGGGCGTCGGGCAAGTAGATAGCCGATCTGCTCCAAACCACTGTGTGTTGCTTAAGGCAGATGCTGGTATATTTATACCTGGAAGGTGCCGAGTTTGAGGTAAGGTTGGACATAAGACGTCACTAAGAACTCGCAGTTCTTTCAAGACTCCAGGAGTTCTTAGGACAAATCAATACAGAAGCAGGGGGAATTCCCGGGCTGCTGGAGGCTTGGTTTGTTTAAGAACGCGTTGTGCTTTCTAGGAGTCTATGGGAGTAGCCTTGCTGTATTTGGACTGCATTGGCTATGTCTTAATATGGGTGGGATTCTCTATACTTATATAAGGGTATTATTTGATATAACCACATAAGGGCATGAAATCTGGAATATTTACTAGAGTCCTAGAATCAACTACAACACAGACTCCACATATAATGTCCATCATTACTAAATACTAAGCAATGTATAAGCATATCTAAGAATGTGTTTACCATCCCACCCCAAAATACATAAAATGCATTTGAAATGGTATATACACGAAAAATTAGTATTATACTGTACATTTTCAAGCAGTGGTATCATTCAGATAATGCATATGTTGTACATTTTAGAATGTTGACTGAATGAATCATGAAATTTACATTTATGAAATGGCTCTTAATACAGAAGAGAAGGTCGAGACCATTTCATCACATAGTTATACAAGACTGTACATGTGCTAGAGACTAAGTATAAATATTGTCTCTTGAGTTTTTTAAAATAGAAATCTTGTTCTCTAAGAATAGTTCTACTTTAAGCAGATTATCATGTGCCAAAAAGGTAAATATTTTGGGACCTGGAAAAAAATAATTTTCGCTCTCTGGGGAAAAATTAGTTCCAAAGTTTTTAGGTTCTGTTTACCAAAACTGAAGGCCGAATTCAGAGTTCAGGGAACGCTGTGTGCTCGTATTTTCAAAAGTTATTTTTGTTGTTAGGAGAGAACATTCATTCAGATAGGCTGGCAAAAAATTTGTCTACAACAATAGGTGAAAGTTGGACCAAATCCGAAAAAGTGGAAATAGTGCATATGTGAGATGCATTACCGTCAGCGTTATCTGGATCAGCAATGTTCACATAAGGTTTTACCTGTGTGCCGCTTTAATCTCGTACCTCACCGCCACCTAAACGTAATGGTGAGGTCTCAACGAATGCCGTCATCAGAATGGGTTGCCGCTGGGGACAACACGTTGCATGAGCCGTTACCGAACCAAGCAAAGTATCGATATCCATAGGTACTTCTGATGGAAGTGTGAGACAGACATCTAACATGCATTCTTCTCCGCATAGCAGGCATCGTAGAACAGGTAAGATGCAATCTTGCCAGATAGGTCTGAATGAAAGAAACCAAGTAGTATTCAGATCTCTTAGCCGAGCCAGCCGAGGACTTTACTAATCTGCTCTCGGTATTGTATTGCTAGGATCGTGTCTTCCATTGTAGCCTGAGTTTTGTCTGTGACTTGACTTGCCATATCGGAGCAGAAGGAACAAAAATAAGATTCCTGCTACGAGTCCCAAGATGAGAGGCAGGCCGCCGAACACAGAGTGCACGAAATTCGGGAAGATGCTCAGGACTGCTTCAAAGGGTGCTAACAGTCCCGAAGAAATCGTCTTATATACACGTGCAATGCCACTGGTATCAGACATGTTTAAGATTTGGCTTAACATTTCTACGAAATGTACGGGGCAATTTGTTGATAATATTGTATGTATCCTGCTGCTGTCCTTGCAACTTGCAGGTCATACGTTTCTCTAGACGATGTTAAAGGCACAGTTGTTTGTAAAAGAACAGACTTCATTCTGCTTAACGTATCAATTCGAATAGAAGAGATATTCAAAGAAGGCCATATTGCTGCCTCCATGTCTAGCTTGGTGTTTGGATACAATACTTGCATACAACAAGTGACCCTCAAAGTAACGCTCACGATATAAGCCGTTCCTGGTACCATGCCACAACAGCTGTGGTCACTTATTAGAACGTAGCTGCCGTTGGAAAGCTGTCTGAAAAAAGGCTCTATCTGTGTAGCAGGGGTGCCGTGCAGGTGGCATGAAAGGTTATTTGATGAACCTTCGCAGGCTCCGTGTAAGTTAATTCCTTGACACAGAAGTGTACCGCTTAGTGAATTTGTACAGTTGTTACCACTAAGGAATACCTCTTTCTTGCCCCCACTCCAACATCTATGTGTGTAAGGTAAATTCCAGGTTGACTTGATGTATCCTTTACCCAACCTTTCATACAGGCCTGCTGGTATATACTTTTGGCAATATTGAAACTGAAAAGTCGTTATTGTAATTGTAATGGTGCCATGTATTATCCATTCAATGACAGGTCTTTCGGAGACTGTCAATGGTAATCTTTCTAGTTTTTCAATGCTCAGCACCATATAGTCTGCTCCTTTTTGTGCCAAAGAGATTTGTTTATCAGTAAGGTTATAGATAGAAATAATGACGTTGTGTTTATCAGACGCCATGGCACGTAGCCAGAATGCAGATTTTGTAACGTCCAGCCTAGCTGTACAATAGAACGTAATTGGAACTGGCCATGATGTAACATTAGCATATCCTGTTCTATTATATCAATAGCAGATGATACAATGCTGTCCAGTAAATAAATTCTGGAGGACAGAGTCGTTAACCCATTATCCACTACAGACAGTGATTTTTCCAAATGAATACGATCAATTTCTCGTATTTTTTCTGCAGTTTCAAATTGCATTTCTTTCCAAGCTTCATTGTAAGCTGCGTATATACCGGCATATATGAAACGTTTCTGACGCTTTTTGCGAGGTCCCAGTATGAAATCTCGCAAGTCAGCACCTTCTTTAAGTAAAGTCAAGTGTTACTTAATTTCAGGTAGTGTGGATTTCTGTTGCCATTCGAGGCATAGTTTTCCTACACTATGGGCTCGATTCCGATCCGGTAAAAAAATCCCCCGTACGATTCGTATCCGGAGCTGTTTCCGTACGAATCGTAAACACACCGTACGACCCGGCGAGTACGATCCGGACCGGGTGATCAGGACGCTATTCGTACGGTCCGCGTCAGGTAAGGGCGATCCGTACGGAAAAGCGCTCAATCACATACACACCGTACGCCGCGTACCCCACATGATCGCCGGGGTACGCGCCGTACCCCTGCGATCATGTGGGGTACGCGCCGTACACCCAACGTACATGGGGTGCGCACCGTACACCCACCGTACATGGGGTACGGTGCGTACCCCATGTACGCTGGGTGTACGGCGCGTACCCCACATGATCGCAGGGGTACGGCGCGTACCCCGGCGATCATGTGGGGTACGCAGCGTCCACGGAGGGGGGCGTTCTGTACTTGTTTCGGCACGAACTATGCGTTTACGGCTGTTTCCAGCTCTCGTAAAAAAAAGGCTCGTACGTTGCGTACCCGACACGAATCGTACTTGCTGGGTCGTAAAAACCAGCCGCGACCCGTAGTGATGTCACGTACAGCGCGTTCCGAGTGAGACTCGTACGGATATATTAGTCGTACGGAGTCCTATACAACTCGTACGGTCTTTGGCTCCTGGTACGGATCGTACTTTGTCGTACGTACGGGGACGTGTACGGCTCGATTCCGATCCGGTAAAATGCGCTCCGAATCGTCGTACGGAGCAATTTTCCCCGTACAAATCGTACCCGTACACGTCCCCGTACGTACGACGAAGTCTCTACGGGTCGCGGCTGGTTTTTTACGACCCAGCAAGTACAATTCGTGTCGGGTACGCAACGTACGAGCCTTTTTTTTATGGGAGCTGGAAACAGCCGTAAACGCATAGTTCGCGCCAAAACAAGTACAGAACGCCCGCCCCCGTGGACGTCGCGTACCCCACATGATCGCCGGGGTACGCGCCGTACCCCTGCGATCATGTGGGGTACGCGCCGTACACCCAGCGTACATGGGGTACGCACCGTACCCCATGTACGGTGGGTGTACGGTGCGCACCCCATGTACGCTGGGTGTACGGCGCGTACCCCACATGATCGCAGGGGTACGGCGCGTACTCCGGCGATCATGTGGGGTACGCGGCATACGGTGTGTATGTGATTGAGCGCTTTTCCGTACGGATCGCCCTTACCTGACGCGGACCGTACGAATAGCGTCCTGATCACCCGGTCCGGCACGTACTCGCCGGGTCGTACGGTGTGTTTACGATTCGTACGGAAACGGCTCCGGATACGAATCGTACGGGGGATTTTTTTACCGGATCGGAATCGAGCCCTATATGTTGTAATTATCCCTGGATGTTGTCTCTGGGAATATCTTGGGTCTGGCCTATTCTGTTTGAACCCCTGTACTTTGTTCAGGAATCTATCTTGACAGTTATTAGTGTCTGTGGGCCGGATTAACCATTTGTTCCAATTAGGAAGTGTTCTGTTATGTTTTAAAATATGGGATATGTCTATCTCCACTTCTGTAGTGCTATTACTATCAGGTATGATTTTTGGTATAGACGGTTTGTTTAAGTCTTTTATCCTGGCTAGGCCAAGACAGGTCGTTTGTGGAATGGTGTCATTCAGGAACATTATTTGTTCTGGGATCATGCAGGCTCTGAATAATCATTCTAAACCTTGTACCTGCCATTCTTTTGTACCCCAAACTGTTTTTGTCTCAATGCTGTTTTTCCAAAATTCAAAACCAAACGTAGACATTTTTTCATAACAGAATAAATCAGTTTAGTATTTGTCAACATGTTTTTCATTCCTGTCTTATTCATAATTTTAAAATAAAATGTTTCTGGATCAGTGATATTAAATCCTGAAAAGTATGGGAATTTTTCATTAAATGTTTTTGAGCTGCCTCTTGGCGGAGTTGGACAATGTTCCCATTGATTATACATTAAAACATTTCTAGGATTCGCTGATTTATGCAAATAATGATGTCCATAATGATTTTAGCAATACATTTCTTCATAATTTGATGAACCTTGTAAATAATCATGTTCTGTATATTTAGCTGACATTTCTAAATATGACATCATATTGTTAATATTTTCAAAGTCCCAATCATCAGAGAAAGTACTAGGTGATACAAAGTCACTTAAAGAAATCTTGAATTGATGTGGATATTTCAAGAGTTCAACCGGGCCATTTATGTCGAAATCAGTACTGTCCCATGCTACACCACCAGATATAGGAATGGCTGTGATGTTCACTGATGATAGTTCCTTTTTTTCAATGTGAGATGATCTGTGAGGTTTTAGAACCAAGTTGATGTTCTGACTTGCTGTGTCCATTGTACTATATTTTCCATCAATCATTCTTCCCAAGCTTAGAACCAAAATGACCCACAGCAGGAGGAAAGTACACCTAACACAATCCACAATTCAATCCAAGGTGAAATCATATATGTTTCCCCAAGTTGATGAAAGAGTTCTGTAATTTTGTCTTTGAAAGTTTTGTTTGCTGGCTTGTCTTCATGTTCACTTGGATCCTCAGAAAAGTCATCGAAATTGATGAAGAAGCCAGATGCAGTTCTGTCAATTGTTTGGATGGCATCAGGATTGTTATTAATCTTTGTAGTTGCTTCTTCCTTTTCATATTAGCATAGTCCGAGGCTACATCATTGTAGACAGGCGTTTCTTGACGAACTACTGCAATTTGGGTTTCAAGAGGCACAAGTTCCATGGCTTTATTGCATAGTCCTTTTTTATTCACTGCAGGTTTATCAAATGTGATTAGTCTCTCAGTTTGAACCTCTTGGATTGTAGCAAGGTTTGGTCTTCTGCTACTTCTTGGGAGTCCATTGGGCCTACTACTTATGATTGGCCACATGGTTGTGGTTTTACCAGGTCGATTGATACAACTCTGTTTTCCCTTTTACCAGCAAGGGGCGGTAGTACGACTGATCTTGTTCCGCTGATAGCTAAGACAGGTACTGCTTTTCTGTAAGAAGGCCCAAATTGCTTCTTTACCGTGATCTTTTCTCTGACCAGATCCCCAATCTTTGGAATCCAGACAGGTCTTGTTGGGACAGGTGGTTTTTCTTTAGTGGCCGTTGGCTTTAGCTTTGTGTTACTTAGACTTCTTCTTGTTTCATTCAAGTCCTGTAAAACAGCCAAACGATCTTTGATATCAAACGCTTTCTTTTCCACCACTGAAGTTTGACAATCAAGAACTTCGATTATCATTCTTGTACCAAACAAAAGTTCATACGGAGTGATTCCACCCAGAGAATTTCTTGGCAGATTATTAAGACTACGTTGGACACTTATTAGATGTTTGACTCACCCATCACCCGAACCTAATACCCTCGCTGTTATAGATTGCTTTATGTCAAGGTTTTTTCTTTCCACTACCGCATTTCCCTCAGGATGGAATGGACTAGAGTACCGCAATGCAATGCCCAAGCTGGTCATGGCCTCCTTGTAAGCTCGAGAGCTAAACGCAGGACCCTGGTCAGAATGTAGCATGCCAATTGCGTATGTGCTGATAAAGACTCGCAAATCTTTTATAACAGTTCTGGCGTCAGCCGAGCTCTGGGTCCACATCCAAATGAATCTCGTCTTAATATTTATGGGATCGCATTTGTCTGGTTAGACGTTTGCGTGTAGATAGTCTAATGCTGTCTAATAGAGGTGTCTGGGCTGGTCTCACTGTGCTAGAGTCAGATATCTGGTCCGGTTCATTACTGCGATCTCTATTGCAGTCCTGATAATCCATTACAAAGTTATAAACTTGCACGCTCATTCCCGGCCACCAATATCTCAATTGCAATTCTATTAGAGATTTCAGGATCTCTTGGTGCCTCAGGCCCATTCCCATGTGTGCTTCTTGTATCAAGAAGACTCTCCGTGTTTGGAATTACTCTATCCCCCACTCCAGGGATTTGAGCAAAAGGAACGGAGTTCGCATCAATTATGTATGTATTTCCGAGTGGATAATTTAGAGGTAACGCTGCATAATTGCCTTCCATAGAAGCTTTTACTGCTAGTAGCGTTTTACCATCTATTTGTTTTTTAGAACGCTTTTTTGTAGCTACGGAAGCCGGTTGACCAGCTGCCGCTGTGGCTTTATTAGCCAATGAATTCCCTGCAACGTGAACGCATCACGTTGAAGACTGCGTATGTTTCACCTGAGTCTTTCGTAGTTCTTTCTGTAAAAGAACTACTTGTTCCCAAAGCTTTTTATGCTTTATTGTGGCACCTCTTTCATCTTTGTAACCATTTTCAATCCAGGTCTGCATGGAATTATTATAAGATTTGATGCAGTAATGTGAATCGCACACTATTAGTGTGGGGAATTCGCGATCTGCATTTTCAAGCGCCATCTTAAAAGCATGTAGTTCAGCTCGCTGAGCTGTACAATTTCTGAGCGATTCAGTTTTAGTGATTAACGGTCTAAATTTACCTATGCGCCAGCGACCTTTTACAATCGCGCACGCAGCACTATATGCTTTTTTATGCACAACGTAGTGTTGTGCAAATCTGTCTGTGTAGATTACACAGGTGTACTGTTCCAGAGGTAGAATTTCAGTTGGCAGAGGACATTCGTATTCATATTGGAGGAATTCTTGTGTTTTCAAGTTAGGATCAAATTCGTAAACTACGTCTGATGCAGCAAGAGATTTAACCCATTGTATCCATCTCGGATGTAATGCTTTAGCATTCAGAATGCTTACTCTTGCTACTGCTTCCAGTGCAGGTATCGGTGTAACGATTATTATGCGTTTACCTTGTGCCAGGGCTCTTTCTTTTGCTACAGCAGTTTGTACCGCAGTTTGAATTTTTTCAGTGGAACTGAATTTCATTTCAGCTTGTGTGTACAAGTGTGATTTGTAAGCTATTGGTACCGTTTCTCCCTCATTAGAGGTCAGGTACGTAAATCCGCATCTTCCTGGGATGACTCGGATTACAAGGTTGCGTTCCTTCGCGCGTGTTTGCAGTTTTGTTTTAGTTAACACATCTTTTTGTAATGATCTTAAAATTTCTGTGTGTTTCTGAGTCCAATTAATTGATTTGAAATCAGGTTTTATTAGTTTGTAGAGCGGTTTAAGCCTCTCTGCATAATTTAGAATGTAAGTTCCTCTGAAATTCAGGAAACCTAGAATTGATTGTAAGTTTTTCAGCGTTTTTGGGGCTTGGAGTACTGCACACTTCTCTAAGAAGTTGTCTTCTAGGCTTTTGCCTTCACTTGATAACTCATATCCTAAAAATAGGACAGTGAGGTGGGCAATTCGTGACTTTTTAAAGTTACATTTGTACCCTTCAGATGCGAACCCCAGTATTATGGTGTTCACTCTTTTCAAGTGTGTCTCCAGGTCATCGTCTGTTAGATAGATATCGTCGACATAGGATAATGCCTCATCATCATACATTTGTAGTAACTCTGTTACTCTGGCTGAAAATAATCCTGGGCTGTTCTTGAATCCCTGTGGGAGACGACAAAATTGCTTTTGGCCCTCATACTGGAGAAAGCGGTCAAATACCTGCTTTCTGGTGCTATGTTTTGACAGGAAAAACCATTTGAAATATCTAATGTCGTTTTATATTTTTTGCGTACAATGTTATTCATCAGTGTTGTACTGTGTGAATTTTGTCATGCAAATGTTTTGCAACAGGAGTTGAAGTGTCTGTAATCCAATACTAGACGATATGAATTGTCTGGTTTGGATACGGGAAACAAAAGATTGTTCATTTGTGAGGTGCATGTTTCAATCACCCCCTGGTACTCAAGTTGATCTAAGATCTCCCTGACTTGTTTTTTAGCTTCTTGCTTAACAGGATATTGTCTCTGTGCAGCAGGTTGATTTTTTTAACTGAATTTTATGGTGAGGAGAATCCTCATCCCATCCTACATGATTTTTATATAATGCAGGAGCTTGGGCCACTGCCCATTTTCTAGCATATGTGTATTTTTTATGAATTGGAATGTGATTTGAGAAGGCAGGCATAATCATTTCTTCGCCATGTGGGCACTCCCTGACAAACTCTGGTGGCCAGTCCTTTTCTGCTATAAGGATATCATAACCTTTAGATAAGGTTCTCCCAGAAGAGACCTCTTATTTTCCTAGTTTTGTCCCCCTCTATACGTAATGTTATTTCATATAATTTATGGGGCATGCTAACTCTGGTATCTGCAGTTTCCACTTGAATGTATTAATTCGTGTCCACTGTCTCCAGAAGATTCAACAGGATCTTGCGAGCTATGGTCACTTCTGCTGCGCTGTCTAGCATTGTCTGGACCTATTCCCCGTTCTTGAGTTGTGTCCTCAGAATCCTAGGCATGTTTTACTTTAATACTGGCTACCTTGTTTTTGGGAAACTGTAATTTTTTACTTTGATGAGCAGGTTCTTTGTCTTTGGACTTGATGCACTCTTCTTTATGTTCTGACCGTCCTCTTCTTTCCGATTTCTGTGAGGAAGTCTGAAAAGATCGAGAGGGACGTGTATCAATATCTTGATATCTGTCAGGTTTTCTCAAATTTTCCCTATTCCTAAGGTTATTTTTTTTTCAGAGGGCTCCCGTTGTGGAGACTTGCCCCCCCGGTCTGGAGATCTATCTCTCCGTTGGGGAGACCTTCCTCTGGTCTGAAACTGTTTTTCTCTGGAAGTGGTTTGCCTATTACCCTCCCACTTTTTTTAGGAGTTAAGTTATTTTTAATTAAAGTCTTTTCAGGATTTTCTGTTAGTTGTGGTTTTAGTGGTTTACCACCCAAACTGTCTCTACCTAATTCTTCATAGGATTTTTCAATTATTCTGGCAAGTTCAAAAGGTTGTTCTGCTATATCTGTTTCTTTAAATTGTTGGCAGATTCCCACAGATGCTGCTTCTCCTTTTATGTTGGCTAGTAGTATAGCCGGGACTTGCTTAAAGTCTTTCAGTAATTTCATACCTAGATTTAAAGCAGGTTCTGGACCCTATTCATTTTGAATCTGTCTTAGTACGTCTGGTATAACCGTCATAGACTGAACACCATGAGTTTTTGTGTAGATTGAAGCAAAGACTGTTCCCCAAGAGTCACAGTCCTCCACATGTGGTGCAATCCCCATTGGTAGGGAGATAGTCAGAAGTCTGTGTTTTTCATGAGGGGTAGTATCGGGAAATACTGCCTCTATTTGAGTAATTTTTTTAGCTAACCAGAACGGAATTTGTTCCCGTTTTGCGGGTAATTTACCAATGACTGATTGTATAGTCTGTAGTGTGATTTTATTTGTGTTCCCCTGGTGAGGGGTGTGCTGTGGAATTTTTATTGCTGGTTGGACTGTTAAAGTCCGCATGACATATTCTACCAATTGTCTATGTATTTTAATTAGTTGTTTTAGTTGCAATAACAGTTCTCTGTCTGGCATTTCTTCAATGTCCGGATGTGGTGTATAGCTGGCTAGAACCGGCCATGTGGCTCCTGGTCTACCTAGTGGACCGAGCCTGGTAATGTGATTTTGATGTTTTAGGGTGCCATTAAACCAGAGCTGATGCTCCTGGTAAGTTGGTGGAATTTCAACGTCCTCGAAAGGGACGTATTCCGCTGGTAGTTCCCCTGCTTTGTAGTAGTGGAACTTGTGTGTTCCAGCATTTGCTGCTGGAAAATTTATCAATGAATAGAATACCTCTGTCTGCCGACATTCATGTGCCTCTACCACAAATGTTACTGTACCACCTCTCGATGATACACCATTTTCTATAAGTTTTATAGTTACACTCTTCTTTACATTTACCGGGATTTTTTTCTCATCCAGGTCATTTTCATTAAACCCTGTAACGTCAAAACCTGGTTGATTTGCATCTACTGCAGCTCCACCGGTTTCGTTGTTGTCGCCGTTAGTTGACATTGTTTAATGAAGGTTTGTAGAGCAAGTTTCAAGGAAACAAAGATTAGGTGCACAATATTTTGGAACACTGTATCCTTCAACATTGATTAAACCAAAAACTATTACATAGGAATCTTTTCCTACTAAGTTCTGGCGGATATTAACCTTTTTACCCACTCCAGACGTCTATCGGAGTTTTTACAGGAAAAAAAGGGGTCTCTGTGAAAAGCACGACTGAGTTACTCTAGTGTCTCGCGTTAAATTATCGCCTTACCAAACGTTGGGCACCATGTAGTGTAGTTCCTATATTCCCAATAGACTCTGCACATTGGAATAACATAAACAATAGTGTAGACATAGGACAGAGGTCGACTGGGTCTCTATTGAATATGCTAGACTTAATTATGAATGCCAGCTAGCTCAGAGGTCACTAGAAACTTTCTCGAGTGAACAGGAAGGTATTAACTTTCCTGAATAGACAAGAAGGGATTAGTTTCTGACAACCGCATAAACATGACATCTTTGCTCCCCCAAAATAAGGAGTATATCTCCAGAGTCGCGGAAACAATAGATAGCTATTTCACTAGGAGTGCAGAGAAATAGAATTAAAAAAAATGGTTATTTATTGAGCAGTCTACTTTCTCATGCACGAGAAGTGAATTGCTACAATTGCAATACTTGTCATAAAGTAAAGTGCGTACAGTATAATGAGCATTACGAAATAATACTGTAAAAGCATTTGTATGGTTTCTAAGCCATAAGAAACTTAAAATGGATAAAATACATACACCGATAAAATAATGACTAAACGTACTCAACTGGTGTTTCCAAGATACACCTAACCC
The DNA here is from genome assembly GCF_964263255.1 of Lissotriton vulgaris. NCBI lineage: Eukaryota > Metazoa > Chordata > Amphibia > Caudata > Salamandridae > Lissotriton > Lissotriton vulgaris. The sequence goes on from NC_141696.1 coordinate 1,166,130,007, forward strand.
AGTGTACCTAACCTAAGCCTAGTACAGGGAAGGAGTGGATGAGTTATAGTTTTTGCCAAGAATCTGAATCAAGAATTTTCTGTGGGTCTAATCAGCTCCGTACCTTGGTTATAGAATGAATGAGGTCTTGTATCTCTTTCTCAGGACTCAATCTCCCAGCAACCCGCAAGGGTGACCGGAAAACACTGGAGCTGGATTTCTCGGCAGGAGAAAAGACAGCGTCTCTCTCAGTGCGTCAATGGGAGGGTCGTCTTCCTTCGGCACTCGCATCAGCAGGGCGTCAGGCAAGTAGATAGCCGATCTGCTCCAAACCACTGTGTGTTGCTTAAGGCAGATGCTGGTATATTTATACCTGGAAGGTGCCGAGTTTGACGTACGGTTGGACATAAGATTTCACTAAGAACTCGCAGTTCTTTCAGGACTCCAGGAGTTCTTAGGACAAATCAATACAGAAGCAGGGGGAATTCCCGGGCTGCTGGAGGCTTGGTTTGTTTAAGAAGGCGTTGTGATTTCTAGGAGTGTATGGGAGTAGCCTTGCCATATTTGGACTGCATTGGCTATGTCTTAATATGGGTAGGATTCTCTATGTCTATATAAGGGTATTATTTGATATAACCACATAAGGGCATGAAATATTTACTAGAGTCCTAGAATCATCTACAACAAGATCAACCAAATGAACCTTCATCCAGAACAAGATCACCACCAACTCCGGCAACTCGAAGGAACCTTTCAGCATCATCCAAGAATTCACCAAACCCCCAGCAAGGCCACAGACATCACCCCATCCCAGGACCTCTGCAACAAGCTCAGCTCCTATTTCCATCTGAAAATCAAGTCCCTCTACGACAACTTCAATGAACGAATTCCAGACTCCGGAACCACAACACCAGCCAACCCACCATCTCTGCCTGGACCCTAGCCACCAGGAAGGCACTGAATCGACCATGAAAGGCATCCACTCAGGAGCACCCACAGACTCCTGCCCTCCGCACATCCTTTCACAGAGCTGCCGCCGCCATCGCTCCGGAACTACTCCGCACCATCAACATCACCTTGGAAACCGGCACCTTCCCCGATGACTGGAAACGCACAGAAGTCAAGCCCCTGCTCAAGAATCCCTCAGCAGACCCTTTGTACCTCAAGAACTACCGACCCATCTCCCTACTTCCCTTCACAGCCAAAGTCACTGAGAAGACCGTCAATGCCCAACTAACATTCATTGAAGAGAACTCCATCCTTGACCGCTCCCAATCCGGATTCTGAAGCAACCACAGCACCGAGACTGCCCTACTCGCCGCCACATATGACATCCGCACCCTCCTCAATCAAGGCCACACCACAGCCTTCATACTACTTGACCTCTCCACAGCCTTCGACACCGTCGCCCACCGCACACTTGCCTCCTGACTCCACGCCGCAAGCATACGGGGGACCGCCCTCGAATGGCTCTGCTCCTTCTTCACCAGCAGGACCCAAAGAATCAGACTGCCACCCTTCCTCTCCAAATCCACAGAGATCAACTGCGGAGTGCCTCAGGGATCATCATTCACCCCTACGCTCTTCAACATTTACATGGCCCCCCTCGCCGCCATCGTCAGACAGCATGGACTCAACATTACGCCGACGACACCCATCCCATCCTCTCCCTCATCAAGGACCTCGTCACCACAAGGCTTAGCTTTCAGGAAGGAATGAAGGACGTAACAACCTGGATGAGCAGCAGCTGCCTGAAGCTAAACTCGGAGAACACAGAGATCCTCATCCTCGGACCCTCCCCCATTGCATGGGACACCACCTGGTGGTCCATCGCCCTCAGTAACCCGCCCTCCCCCACCAACCATGTCCGGAAACTCTGCATCATACTCGATCCCTTCCTTTTCATACCCCGCCAGGTCAATGCCGTCACCTCCACCTGCTTCAACACCCTCCGCATCCTTCACAAGACCTTCAAATGGATCCCACTGAATCAAGAAAAACCGTCACCCACATTGTACTACCATCTCGTCCTGGGAAAATCGTGCAGCTGCCATTCCAGTAAGTGATAGCACTATCCCAACACTCTACAGCCACTTTTCAATACTCCTAACCCCCTTCAACTACAGAACTAGGCCTCAAAAAACAACCTGGAACAAACTACCCTGCCAGCCACCGTGTCACATGACAAAATGGTGGCCGGCACACAAAATGCCCCATTTTATACTGTTGGGCTACCGCATAGCCCAAAAAAAGCTGAAACCCCAAGCAGTCATCTGACTGCTCCACTTCCCCAAAATCCCGGGGGGAGCAGACTTCCATATGGTGGACCGCCCCCCAAATCCCACTTCAGATGAAGTCTCTAACTCAGCAAACTAACTTCCATCAAAAATCACGCCATTGATAAGCACCTTCAATTTATGCCTCAATACCAGCTGTCTTTAAAACATCTGAAAAGTGCCACCGTGCCCTTTGGAATAAACAATAAGTATTGCAGCCTTTTGGAATAAGCCCTCAAAATTGACATAGGATTACATTTGTTCTCTTTTGTTAGACTTGTCTGAGAGAAGTCACTATTTTTTTAATCAATTAGCTCAAGACAGTAATGAGCGTCTTGTTCTGAATGATAAACATCATAATATTGTTAAGTGTTTGTGACTTCTACCTCCACAACGAGTGCCATCTTATAATACCAACTGGTGCTCATTTAAATGTAGTGTGATGCCATAATAACATTAATTCATGCTATCGTCCTAGAATGTAGCTTTCAATAACCATTGTCTGAAAATGTAAACATTAATAAAGACTATAGTTCTAAAATGTTGTTTTTAATAACCAGTTTATGATAATATTTGAACAACTAGTTTTTATATTTAGAACAGCAGATAATCCTATACAGTCTATGTCAATCCCATAGCCCGAACCTATAGTTATTATATAGACAAGCTACAATCTACAGAAAAAATCAGCTTTGACAATTCAATTACATTATTATCATCAATCATGAATGCAAACAACGTCCCTCGTATTGTGTCACAAAACCCAGTGGGAGGGAAGCTATCCCCAGAATTGGCTTTGATTGACCACAGAGAAGAGGCACACGTGACACACGACAGGGGTGATACAGGCTCTGCGCAAGGGGAGAAGATTTTCCTCATTATTTTGGATACAATACACTATAGAATCACAGCCAGACAGGTTGGAAGCACCCCTCCCGTCTCACCGCTGCTGCTTTTGTTACACAAGCCGATATTGCAGCTATGCTGCAAAACCAGCCACAGTAAAAAAAAAGCCCCCCAGGGGTCTAAAACTGGCCCCCACCCTTGCGGCCCACCGGGGAAATGCCCGGTGCCCGCTACGGCCAGTCTAGCCCTGTGTGGAATTGTTTGCAGTAGGTTAAACATAATTTTCTGCAAACTTGGATAGGGTTGCTTCTAGGAACTTTTGCCTCATTGTTTAGAAAAGAGCTGTCCCACTAGGTGTCAGGTATAAATTTGGCACCCTGAGGCATCATCAACAGAACAATTTCTGTACCTGTGGAAGAACAGAAGGACTGAACCTGCTTTTTGAGGTCTATGAAGAGACCTAAAGGGCTGGATCTGCTCATACTTGTACCCACCCCAGGGGGGCGTGGCTTAGCGGACCACGATGGCGGCTGCAACTTGCTGAGGCTTCAGTAAAGGGTGGCCTAATAGCCCATTTCTCCTTGTCCTTTCGGGGTAAAAAACACCCCCTCCAGCCCCGGGATCCCCAGCAGCACCAGGCACGTCGGTGAATCCAGGTTCTCTCCGCTGGCGGAAGTGAGAATCCTGCAACGCCCCGGTGCTGTGGACCAGAGCTTAAGATGGCGGTGCCCCGTTGGTGGCGGTGACGGAGGTGACGAGACCTGCACTGCCCTGGCTGTTGCTGATCGACAGGGGTGGGGGCCGCATCTGGTGCCACGGTGGCCCCCTCCTACCATCAGACCTGGCTCCTGATGCCCGCGCCTGCTGCCAAGAGACCGCCAGTGCCGTCCTGGTGTGAGGCGGCGGCTCCCGACAGGCGCTGGGTGCGGACACGCTGATGTGGACTGCTGTGGGGGGCGAAGAAGCCCCTGCCCCCCCTTCCAACACAGGCTGCGGACCCGAGGAGAGCCGGTGAGTCGGCCCCTGCCCCCCCCTCTCCCCAGGGGCACAGAAAATCGACGGGAGCCACTGCCCCTGAGACAATTGAAATAAAACAACCTAGGCACTTAATGTAACACTTGTCAAAAACAATATTATCCACAAAGAGAAGTTACAAAAGGTCCACATTCAATATTTATTAACACTGTTATTAAAATCACATATCAAAATTCAGTTAAAAAGAAAATTACAATTCATATTCCAAATACCAAAGACACAATAATTGGAAACACAATAAAAGAAAAGAAAATAGTTCTTAAGCATAATTAATAGTTGAAAAAAACAGTAAAAAGTGGCAAAGGGAAATAAATCTTGACGCGCGTTTTCGGTGGCCAGCGCCTTCTTCGGGAGAATAGCCACGTGTATTCTACAGAAAATAAAGAAAATATCACAAGAAATCCAAAATAAGAATAAACACAATTGGTAATATAAAATCTAAACAATTAAGAGTTTCTAGGACAACTTCATCACCTCTCATTTTTGAACAAGTTTACATAATTAATATCAACCCATGATGCGGGCTTTTCATTTCCTTGTTCACTCCGAAGAATTTCAGCCCAGGTAGTTACCAAAATAAACACTAAATTTATAAGGAGGTAATATTTGCTCAACCTGGATTATTTATATAACATATTATTAGTTTCAGTGAACAGACATATGCTTTATTTTATTATGGAATAACTCATAGAACTATTAACAGAGGCAGGTATGTCTATCTAAGAACCAATGATGATGAACTCCATTAATAAGTGATATAAGAGCGTACTCTCAGCATGTCTCATAGAGACGGATATGACGGAGACTTAAAAGTAGTGACATTTCATGGGGTTAAGGGATTTGCATTCGTAATGGTTGCTTTTCTTAAGGTTATGATACTAACATATAAATTTAGCAAGATGGTATTTTTTAAAAAATCTTGTGGGGGGGCGTGGCTTGGACGCCGGCCAAGATGGCGGCGTAGACCGAGCGCTCCGCTGCCAACCACACTTCATCTCCTCAGAAGGGGCACTATGTCGGCGAAATTTCCCTCTTCACACACAGCCCCGTGCAGCGGAACGTGAGCAGAGCCCGGCGCCCTCACTGTTTCCGCTTTTCACGGGTCGACGTGGGAGTTTACCGCAGGCTTTAGTTTCGCGGCTGTTGCCGCCATTTTGTACGCCGGCCGTGGAACACAGAGGCGGCCGGCTTCTCGATACATCCCTTCACCTGGCGGCTTCCTCGGCACATATTGGAGAAACTGCATCTCAATTTGGCAAGCGCTGCTCTCATACTGCGCTCCTCAAGCTCTGCCTGCATTACGTAGTGAGACATTTTTAACTATTCACACATGTGACTCCCAGCTGCAACGCCTCATGAGAGTATTATCTGTACCTCTACTGTACTTCCCCCTCAATACTGCTTCAGGAGGTCTCTCAATTGCGCTGTAAGATGCGTCACAGCTTATTTCTCTGCCTCCAGTTACCAGTTTTTACTCATCTTCTGTGAGGTCTTGTGTTCACCTTTTTGCTAACAAGTTGCACGTCATTGGTGTCATTTTCAACGAGGGCTGGTGTTCTATTCAACGAGGGCTGCTCCTCCCATGTTCATCTGCGCTCCTATGCAATACTCACCTTCATGATGTTACATTTTGACTTTTCCTGAGGCGCCCTTTTTTCTCCAGTTCTGCCAGTGACACTTTTGAACTCTATTTGGAACTAAGTGCCTCACCTCCACCTCAGCGACTGCTCCTTTTATAACCTCTGCCACACATTATCCGCATGCAGCGCTTTCTCTCATTATTTGGCGCTTCTGTTCTCTCCATGCTTTGAACTTTCTGACAGGACTTTTCCTTTTTACCACATACCTTCGTTCCTTCGTTCTTGGTTGATTGTCTCTGGATTGTTTCTTCTAGGCAGTGGGACCACTACTCATCGCAATTCAGTGACATTGCGAGGTTTCTCCTATTCTCCTTTTACTACTGGTGCTTGACTGCCTTTTATGGGGAAACTTCGTACCTTGAAGCTCACTTCTTTGCCGAAACTTCCATCTGGATCTGATTCCGATTCTCCAAACCAGGAAATGAAGAGGGCAAATCCTCGAAATCTGATTCAGCCCATGGAGCTATCCCTAAAGCCCACGCTGGAGGGAAGACACAGCCTTCTTTGACCTCATCCAAGCGGCTGAAGAAAGATCCGCCTTCGCCTGGGAGTAACTCTTCTTCCTCCTCCATGGACCTCATTCTGGAGGAACTCCGAGCCTTCAAACCCTTTATGGAAGCCACCACAAAAAATATGCAGGCTATGCAGGAGAAATGGACATCTTTGGACTCTCGAGTCACAACTTTGGAACAATCCTCAGACTCTTTACATTCTTCATGCTCCCGCATTCCTTCAATAGAAGCTGAAATTCTTCTCCTCAGGCGTCAAACTGAGCATTTGGAAAATAGAAATCGCAGGAACAACCTTCGCTTGTACGGCCTTCCGGAACTTTCAGAGGGGTCCAATCCTACCGTCTTTTTCCAATCCTTCCTTGCGAAGATACTAGACACTCCGGCTCTATCCTCCATATATATCCAGAGAGCGCACCGTCTTGGCCCCAAGGTTGCTACCAAGCCCAGAGGTGTTATCATGCTATTCTTGCAGTATACAGACCTCTTGCAGGTCCTCTCAGCCGCCAAACTCAAGAAGCAAATCATGTGGGAAGGTCACCGTCTTTATCTTTCGCAAGATGTTTCCAAGGCCACCGCTGATGGGAGGAAAAGGTTTTTAGACTTGAGACCTCAGTTACGAGCTATTAATGCCAGATATGGTCTCCTACACCCTTGCCTCTTCAAAGTCACGTATAAAGACAAAACCACCACATATGACGATCCTGCGGTTCTGCAAACCTTTCTTCGCCAACTGAATCCGGGTGTTATGGATACCTCCAAACCTGGCTGAAGGGACTTGTTGTCCACTGTTGGATATATTTGCATGTTCTCGTCTGATTATGATTCTACTTGCTCTTCCTTGGTGTTGTTTATTCAGTGTTAATTGTTTCTCTCTTATTCTATTAGCTGTTTTGTTAATTCATTTTACTGTTTTATATACTGTTATACTTAGTCGAGTCATGTTTTCACTGTGATTTCTTATGTTACTCTCTAATGTATATCTCCTTCCTTTAGATGTTCCCCTCGTCGACCCTTCTCGATGCTTCCTAATGTTTTTTGTCTTGCCCATTGGATCTACATATCACTGGTTGGTTGCTCGCTCTGGTTGTTGACGTCGTCTTCTCCCGCAACCACCACCCCCATTCCTGTTTGAGTTTTTCTGTTCTAGTAAGTATGTCTTTCAGTCGTTCGCTTCGAACTTGTACTGTCTCTATGTTCATCTCTGTCCCTTTTCTCTTTCCCTTTCTCTTTTCTTGCATTCTCTTCTCCATCTTCCCTGGACTCTTCTTCACTTCTCTCTCCTTTTTTCCAGATTTTCCTTCTTCTCTTTATCACATCTGCCATTTCCTCATCTACCTATTTTTTCTTCTTTGGTTCTCTCTCTCTGGAATCATCATTGCTCGCATCCTTGCCTCCTTTTCTCTTCTCACATTTCTCTTCTACTTTTCTCATTTCTTCTCAATTATATTTTTATGCATTATTAAGCATGTTGTTTATAGCTGTTTTCTAAATTGTTTCATTCCGTGTAACGACATGGAACGTTAAGGGATTAAATAATCCCATTAAAAGGCAGAGGGTTCTCTCGCATTTAGCAAGACTTAAAACTGATGTTGCCCTCCTTCAAGAAACTCATCTTTCTGAACCAGAGGCTTTGAAGCTTAAACGTTGCTGGGTGGGTAATGTTCTTTGTTCACCTACCACTTCTAGAAAGAATGGAGTTGTACTCTTGTTACATAAAAAGTTAAATGTTTCTTCGATTACTCATGAATGTGATGTTGATGGCCGTTGGCTTATTGTTAATTTACTCATTGATAACATCCCGCTCACCCTTTTTAATGTATACGCTCCTACTGCAATTGATAAATCCTTCTGGCCTGCTATTTCTACCAAAATTTCTTCCCTTACTGGAGAGTATATACTCCTCGCTGGGGATTGCAACCAGATTGTGGATCCTTTCCTTGATCGACACTCAAAAGTCAAATTTACCCCCTCTAGAATGCACACGCAATTTCTCAACTCATTTAAGAATAATGCCCTTGTAGACATTTGGAGACTATGCAACCCCGGCCTTCGTGAATATAGCTTCTTCTCCCCTCCTCACCAATCCCAATCTCGTATTGATCATATCTTTCTCAGTAAACCCTTATCCCAACACGCTATCCGCTCAGAGATTGGCTCCATCCTACTCTCAGACTATGCCCCTGTTTTTGTAGACCTAGACTTACTCCCATTCTCCCCACATTCTGGTAGATGGCGCTTTAACAATGCTTTACTTACAGACCCCACTTTTAATGCTGAATTTACTGCTTTTGCCAAGGAATTTTTTCTTTTAAATCAAACTCCAGATTCTCCCTTTGTTATGGTTTGGGACTCATTTAAAGCAGCCTCTAGGGGTTTTATTATTAATTTTGTGTCACGGCGGAAAAAACTACACGCGGCCAAATCGGAGAACATTTTAGCTGACATCAAGACTTTAGAACAGGCCTATTTCACCTCTAAATCTGATTCCTCCGTTAAAGCTCTTATTGATGCAAAAATCTCTTTTAACAAATTTACAACAGATGCCGCTTCTAATATCCTCCTCAAATGTAACTCTAGATATTACGGTGGTAAAAATAAAATGGGGAAGCTCCTGGCCAACTATCTGAAGATTCGTAAAGAACGCACAAAAATTCAATCTATTAAAACCTCTTCTGGTGAATCCACATTTAAAGATAAAGAAATTCTTGCAGAATTTGCTAAATTCTATGATGCGCTTTATACTCCTGAGCAAACTCCTACTCCTGATGATCTTCTTGCTTATTTTCAATCTCTCCCTTCTCCCCCAACCTCACATGTTGATTTTCACGCTTTGGAACGCGATCTTTCTCTTTCTGAAGTTTCCCATGCTGTTTCTAAACTCCATCATGGTAAATCTCCGGGCCCTGATGGCTTTACAATTGAATTTTACAGTCACTTCGCTTCTCTTCTTCTTCCCAAACTCCTACTTTATTTCAATCCTTTTCCGACACCGGCTATTCTAGCGGTTCCTTCCAACAAGCCTTAATTTGCTTAATTCCAAAGGAGGATAAAGACCATTCCCTTTGTAAAAATTATAGACCAATATCCTTGGTTAATACTGATTATAAAATTCTAGCAAAAATATTGGCCTTACGTATGGATTCTCTTTTACCGGACATCATTGGACCAGAACAATCTGGTTTTGTCAAGGGACGTCTCTCCTCAGATAATTCCCGAGTTTTTCTTAACGTACTTAGTAAATCTTCTTCACTCACTCTTCCTTTTGCAGCTATCTCCCTAGATGTGGAGAAGGCTTTTCGATCCATTGGATGGGATTTCATGTTTCAGGCTTTACGTTGGATTGGTATTCCTCCTAAATTCATTTCTGTTATTTCCTTGCTTTATTCTAATCCTCAAGCTTCTATTTTTGTTAATGGGTTGTCTTCGGACTATTTTTCTCTCCACAGAGGAGTTAGACAAGGCTGCCCACTATCTCCCTTACTTTTTATTTTAGCTTTAGAACCCTTCCTTACAAAAATTCGTTTAGATGACACTATTTCTGGCTTTCCTTTTGGTTCCCAACAAGTCAAACTCTCGGTTTATGCCGACGATATTCTTTTCTACTGCTATGACCCTGCTACTTTCATTCCCTCTTTTCTTCATCAGGTTTCTTCTTTTTCTGCAGTCTCCGGCTATTGTTTGAACGCTGATAAATGTGAGATTCTACCTTTGAATCCTCTTTGTCAGAATTTTTTTTTCTCTTCTACAGGTTTCTCATGGCAACCATCCAAAATGAAATACTTAGGGGTTTGGTTTGCTCCTTTGTTATCTGATACTCTCAAGTAAAATTTTGATTATGTATATAAGACAATGGATACAGCTATCACTCATTGGCATCCGCTCTTTTTGCCCTGGTGGGGTTGCCTCAACTCTATAAAAATGATGTTATCTCCCCTACTTCCTTACACTATTTCCATGCTCCCTATACGCGTTCCTCTCTCTTTCTTGATTCTCTACTACTGAAATTCCTCTGGAACGGTAAACGATCCAGAATAGCCCTTACTTCCTTACGTAAAGACAAAGCTAACTCTGGAGTCCGTTTTCCTGATTTCAAACTATATCATTGCGCTTTTTCCCTGAAACAAACGATTCGCTGGTTATCATCTGATTTGCCACATCATCCCCCTGTCTGGTTAAGCATGGAATCTTCTTTCATTTCCCCTTTCACCTTTCAAGAATTCTTGTCTTTTACATCCTCCTTAACTCGTCTCCGCTCGCCTATTCTTTCACACTCTCGTAATCTCCTTCCCCCCTCCTCTTATTCATCTCTTCTCTCTGTTCATGAACAACCAATTTGGAATAATGCTCTTCTTAAAATACGAAACCGTACCATATATTGGAAAACTTGGCATTCTCGTGGTCTTTCCTGGATATCTCAATTACTGTCTCAAGGTAAACCTCTTTCATTTCAACACCTTCAATCTCTTTTCTCTTTGCCCGTCTCTGCCCGAACTCAATACAACACCCTTTATCCAGTCTTACTTTCATACCTTCAAGCTCTCCCATCCTCTAACGAAATTCCGGCAGATTGCAGACCCACTTCCCTTTTATTGGACGCGTCTCCTTCTGCTTCCGCCTTATATAATTCTTTTCGTCTTACCAATGATAGATTAAAATCTCATACTGAACTTGCTTGGGAGCTGGACTTTTCTCAGACATGGCTGGTCCCTTTTTGGGACAAAATTTGGACTAAACTCCATAAGACTTCCAGGGCTGCTAACACTACCCAGACTTTATTTTTTATTTACCATAGAATTTTATTTACCCCTCTTGCCCTATCCCGTTTCTCAACAGACACTTCCTCCTCCTGTTGGTCTTGTTCATTCCCCTCTGCTGACCTCAAACATATGTTGTTTGACTGCCCTCCTATTTCCCAGTTCTGGCAGTTGGTCTGGAAGCAAATTCAAAAGATTTTTCAATTCCAGATCCCCTTTTCGCCTCTACTAGTTTTTCTTGGATCCCTCTCATCAGAACTTCCCCGTCCCTCCAACCATTACCCTTTACTTGACCTCTTCCTTGCTATAGCTTTTCATATCATTACCTCTAATTGGAAGCAAGCTGCGAATGTTACCTATCAATCCTGGTGGAATGCAATTTGTTTTAATCATTGTTTAGACACTAATTATGTATCTCCCATCTCCTTAGCTATTAAACGTGACCTACTTTGGCTCCCTTTGGTAACATATCTCTCTCCTTCTACTTCAGTTCCTACCTCTCCTGCTCCAGACACAGTTGAAGTCCGAAAACCCCCATGACTTCCTCCGTAATTGTTTATTCCTACTTGTATTTGATTATTATTATTATTGTATTCATATATATTGTATTTTTGCTTTATGTATTTCCACCTATATGATATGTTCACGCTTTCTCATGCTTGGAATGCCTATTTTTATGAAGTTTTACTTTAATGTTTTCTGCCACCTGCTTATTGTAATTCTTCTCTTTCCTTCCCCTTCCCTTCCTTTCCCCTTTTATTCCTCAATAAATCAAACTTAAAAATAAAATAAAAAAAATCTTGTGAATAGATGAAGAGCGTTTCTTCGCTTCCAGACCGCAAGGGATTCAGATAGACTGCAAAAAATTGTTACAGTTATTCTTCTGCTGATATATAATGGAGGAAGTAGAGAGTAGTGGTAATAGCTTTATGGGCTGTATTTAATACCTAAATTGATGCTGAAAATAAAAGATTCAGTTTGTTTCGGCTAGTATTTGGTAATTCAGCTAATTCTGCGACATACGCAATTCTCGCTACTTCTGTCGGTACTTCTGTCGGTGCCTGGTCGCCTAAACCCAAAATAAAACAAAAATACCCTTTAATGTCAGAGTTCCTAGAGACATGTGAAATGGTATTAACACATAGTTGTTATTTTGAGTAGCCTTCAAACTAGAAACTCGCCTGATTTATAGGTTGGGTTCAGGTCGGCGTCACGAGTAACCTCCGGTTTTAGTGTGATGGAAATCTAGGGGCCTATTACCAAGGGCATTATCGCCGCATTAGCGGGACTTTTTCCCGCTAATGCGGCGATAATTTTATCGCCCTATTACCAAGCTGTCGCGAACACCAGTTAGCGACAGCTTGTAGGCGATAGCGGGCCTTTAGGGGCCCACTTTGCATGTCAGCGATAATTATCGCTAATGACATGCAAAGTGGGCGTGCCAAGATGTTAGCGACTGAAAACAGTCGCTAACATCTCTAACTCCTATTAACAACTTTTGGAAATATTCACGCTAAGCGCGAATATCTCCAAAAGCTAACGCCTGCTAAAAGCAGTTCTTAGCCATGTTATCCAATGGAAGGTGGATAACATGGCTAAGAGCATTGTCACGATAATGCATGAATATTGCTGATTTTTCAGCGATATTCATGCATTTTGCAGGATTTTTACTGCTTTCGAGATAAACCTTGATAATATCAAGGTATCTCAGCGGTAAAAATCCTCGGTGCTCGGCGATATTTTTTTCCCGCTAACCAAGCAATAGCGATAATTATCGCTATTGCTTGGTAATATGCCCCCTAGAGAGTTAAGATGGTATAGACTGTCACTAATTTCTAAATTTGTCGACTGACAAGCTATTGACATTTTCAAAATAAATATCAATTACCTGCTTGTATTTCGAAGAATCACGACTATGGGAATTTTGTATAAAACCAATGATAATAGGCTCTATGGATAAAGAAAGTTGAAATATAAAGGTAAAAAATCATTCAAAGCGCACATATTGTAATAGATAAGTTGTAGCGCAAACGCGGCGGATACCTGTTTCAATTTCGAGCAATTCATGCACTCGCTCCGCGGACCGGTAAGCATGTGATAAGTTACCAGCTGGAAAGTTAAAGGGAGAGGAGATAAATCACGACTAGTATTGATAAATGCCTAAGCGTTTGCAATATATCGTACAATGTCATTGAACAGACCGCAATAAATGCATACCTTGGCGGCTGCAGATGAGAGCAAATCTACCCGATGTGGAGATTTCTTTCATGGTCCAATATTCTATTTAAAAGGAAAAGAGAATAAATTACATTTTTCCTGTTGGAATTCAAATAAGAGCAAAACCAACCCTATCCTAACTTCAATAATAGGGCGATATGTCAAAGGGAATGTCGTATATCAAGGAAACGCCCAGAGATTCGCGTTACTGTAAAGAAACTTACCGAGTAGAATTAGGACGGCAGTTCGTAAGAGTCCGGGAGTGAGGATCGGGGTTCTGTTTAGCTACTTTTCAAACCGATACTAACCGAGGGAGGAGTTCTACCTCGCTATTTAACCTGTTTTGGGTGGGAAAACAGGTTACAGCTGAAATGAATGAAGTATTCACCCTCATGCTAAAAAGAGGTGAAGCCTAAAAAAGGACTGTGAAACTATGATGTGGACACTAAAAATTGACTAATCGAATTCAGTGGGTAAACACAAAGGAGGACCATTTAAAGTGACACGTAGTGATTAAAAACGGACCATTTCACATGTCTCTAGGAACTCTGACATTAAAGGGTGTTTTTGTTTTATTTTGGGTTTAGGCGATCAGGCACCGACAGAAGTACCGACAGAAGTAGCGAGAATTGCGTATGTCGCAGAATTAGCTGAATTGTCAAAATACTAGCCGAAACAAACTGAATCTTTTATTTTCAGCATCAATTTAGGTATTAAATACAACTCATAAAGCTATTACCACTACTCTCCACTTCCTCCATTATATATCAGCAGAAGAATAACTGAAACAATTTTTTGCAGTCTATCTGAATCCCTTGCGGTCTGGAAGTGAAGAAACGCTCTTCATCTATTCACAAGATTTTTTTTAAAAATACTATCTTGCTAAATTTATATGTAAGTATCATAACCTTAAGAAAAGCAACCGTGGGGAGGAGCTTCGCGGGCAAGCAAGATGGCTGCGTAAGGGAGGAGCCAAGATGGCGGCGGAGACGGACGTGTAGTCGCCCGGCTCCCCGAGCCTCTCTTACCTGCGGCACTATCCTTCTCTCTATCCTGGCCCAGCGTCGTCGCGGGAAGAAGCGGACATCGCGCTGGTATCGGGGGTGTTCCTCCGGTGTCTTTCCTCGCCTGCAATCCGACGATAGGGCATGCAGATCTCCTCACCGTAATCGTGCCCTGAAACCGGGACCCCGAGCTCCTGTGCACCGCCGGAGAGGACTGTAGCGCTGGGGGCTGCTGGAGCAGTGAGGTGGCGGATGTTCCCAGGCGGACTGTATGCGGGGATGGCTCCTGTGTTTGCCCTCGCTGGAAAGTGAATACCGACCGACTGTGGATCCACTCTGCCTCCCAGTTCCCTTGTGACGCCGAGGTGAGCTGCGCTGCCCCTTCTTGCCGTGTGTGGGACCGGCCGCCATGATTAGCCGTTTCACCCGTCCCTGCCAGCAACTACACAAGGGGGGCCCCTGCTAATTGTAGCCTACTGAAGACGGACCCATCTATCCGATGATACCACCCCGTCTGTCCGCTGTTAGTTCTGCCTCCGCTATCGGCGATACCCCTGGCTGTGCAAGCATGGCGGCCGTCCCCTCGGTGTTTGCTGTGGGCTCTACCTCGGCTCCTGAAGATACTGCACGGGGTGTACTCGGGCGGTGTGGGAAACGCGGTGCACTCCTGACTGCGGACACGGCGGACTGCCAGCCTGAATATACTTGCGCCTCTATTATGAGCGCGATCACCGAATTGAGGGCAGACTGGTATAGGTGCTCCCGAGTGCTGGGAAGGAAATTGGATGGAGTCGCGCTTGGGCTACGGGGTGTATCGCCTAGCTGCTCTCATCTTCCCGCTGAGCGGCCCCCTCACGGCGCAGTGCGGGATATATTGTTGCAGCGCGCCTGTGAACCGGGACACACTTCTGACTTTGATGTTACAGATGCACTGTCGTCTGCCGATACCGGCATTGGTACAAAGTTTCCTATCCTGCCTGAGATTTCCATTCCTGCCAAGGCATCGCTATCCTTTTACGTGGCTCCGCAGGCACTGCTTCTGTCTTTATTGAAGGTCTACACCCTGCGCGCTGCTACTCCATATCCCTGTGAACTACAACTTCGGATGGACTTTGGACTGATGCCCTTTTGGTCTGCTAATCCTGTGTGTGCCTGGCAGTGGCCATCTTGTCCTGGGAGGTCATCTTTCTGCCGATTGCGGCCATCTTGTCTCTTTGTTCCACCTGAGGTGGGGCTTTCACCGGAGCTATGTTTGGGAATACGTATACGATCTGGACAGGGCTAGACGCGTCCTTACTCATACGGACTGTGCTAGTTGGACGGTTGAGACTCGGAATGGGACACCTCCTTGACGCGTGATGTTGTGCTATACGATGGCCTTCCCTATTCATTTTGTGCTGGATGATCCTTGCTTTGTTTATGATGTTTAGGGGGAAGTAAATGTTATGGTCGGGGAAGTCCGGGAGACTTGGGATTTGGCTCCTCCCCGCCTCCTTCTTTCGGGGAGTGGTAGATCAGCTTGTTCTCTTCTTCCTCCCTATGTTCAAGTGTTATAATTCTTCATTTTTTATCATCTCTTTTTCCTTCTTCTACATTTCTTGCTTTCTCTCGACTTCTTTTTTCCTTTCTTCTTCTCTTATCTTGCTGTATTTCGGGTTTATGGGGCGACAGACACTCTGCTAGGGGGGGGGTAGGCCATAGCCTCTGCATGTGTGTAGGGTGGGGGGTTATATTTCATTTTTGTTTGTTTCTATGGGACCTATTTTTGCTTCTTATATAATTTTTCCTTTTTTTGGCCCGTGTTCAGGCATACTGGGTGAGGGGTGGCGGCGGAGACACACATGGGATGTTGAGATTGCTATTCAGTAGCGTAGATATTGTGTGCCATCCTGCCTGGTCGGGACTTGCATGTTGAGAAGTGAATTGACCGGACACTGTAATTAATGTCATGTCCCACCTGCATGGTCCTTATTCTTTCTTTATTATTTTAAGAGTACGGAACAATACGACCTGAACTTAATAGTTGCACAAAAATTTAAAAACTTAACCTTCATTACTCCTGGGTCATGGTCCTGCGGCGCCCTCCAGTTTGATTTCCGTTTAATAACCGATGTGCTGCTGTATTACTATGTCACCGTATTGCATGCTCTAGTGCTATATGAGAGTTCGTGGCCGGCCGGATGGTTGTGGGCCCGTATTTGTTCTTTATTTCGTGCACAATAAAGGTTTTCAAAAATTTAAAAAAAAAAAAAAAAGATGGCTGCGTAAGCTCGGAGCTCCGCAGACCCTCTGGCCCTCCGCAACCATCCTGCCTGAAATCCTGATCCACGTAGGTGGATTCTGAATGCTGACGGGTCGCTGACGCGGGAACTGCCTTCCGCTTTTGAATCGGAGGTACCTACGCGGAGCTGCGTCGTGTGCTGCCCCTTGCCAGGGTAGTGCCATTGTCTCCTCGGTCTCCGCCACTCCGCTGGCTCGGGATGCGTAGTGCTGGGTGGTGGACCCCACTTGCGGAATTTCTTTTACCACTGTGCCATTTATCACTGGCTAGCTGCACCTCTGCTCTATAACCTCGGCACGGTGCACCTTGGGCTCGGAGCTGTGTGTGGTGGCCTCACGGTCTCATCGGACCCAACATGGCGGGCAAAGGCGACCCGGACAAGACAGCGAACAAAGGAGTTCGGGGCAAGTCCCAAGTGCAACAGAACAGGATTGATAGATATGCTCAACTCCGCATATCGCCGGCACCGGGAGCCTCTACTAAGGACATCCCCGCATCGGGCTCGCCGGACGGATCCGAGCCTACCCTCAGTGATGTTATGGGGGCCATCTCGGGCATCCGAGCAGAAATGCAGAAACAGCATGAGGTCCTGACTCACAAAGTGGACACACTGGCGGTGGATCTCACTCTCATCAGAGCCGATCTGGGTAAAACCAATGATCGGGTGAAATCACTGGACTTGAAAGCCTCGAGCCTCACCACCGACGTCTCGGACCTACAAACCGAGGTCCGGACCTTACGAATCGCCTCTGACCAAGTCTTCAGGAGACTGGATGAATATGAAGGTCGTGCCAGGCGACAGAATGTCCGCATCATTGGCGTTCCGGAAGGATCGGAGGATGCATCGGCGGACCTGTTTGTTGAGGACCTGATTCAGAACCATCTTACTCCCCCCGGGTTGAGCAAGTTCTTCTCGGTGGAGCGAGCGCACCGGGTGCCAGGTGGCCCGCCAAAGACGGGCGCGGCACCTCGACCCATCATTGCTAGGTTCCTCAACTTCAGGGACCGGAACGCAATCCTACAGGCGTCCAGGAGGCATGGTCCGCTACAGTATCAGAACTCAGAGGTGAATTTCTACCCGGACTTTACCAGAGCGGTGCAGAGGCAGCGCCGGAGCTACGGAGGAGTGAAACGGCGACTGAGGGACATGGGGCTCAAGTACTCGATGATGTTCCCGGCCAAGTTACGGGTCGAGCACGACGGCCGTGCAATGTTTTTTGACTTTCCGGACAATGTCAGCGAATGGCTCGACACCCTACCACAGCGAAGCGACGACCGGGAGAACAGCGATGGGGGCGCGGCTGGTGGCGCAGATCTGTGAGGACTGGCTCTACCAAATGGACACTGGTGGTTGGTGATCCTGCCATAAGTGACTTTCGTCTTCTTTTCTCAGTGTAATAGCAATTTGAGATCCTGTTGTTTCATGGAGGGCGGCGGGGGGGTGTCCGCGGGGAATCCTTACTCCTCTTGGGGCTTTCTGTAGACTAGTTCATGGGGCGACAGGCACACTGCTGGTTGGGGGGGCTTTTTAGTCTGCTGCAGGGGTGCAGGGTGGGGGGTGTTCTGGGACAAGTTCGAATGTCTCTTAGAGTGTTTTTGTTTTCTTTCTTTCGGCAATGGGTAATGTATAATGTTGTACTTTCGATTCTGCAAGGGTCTCTCGGGCCGGGTGGGGGTGGGTGCCACGATGATGGGGGGTAAGAAATTAAAGGTTATCAGTTGGAATGTCAACGGGTTGGGTGACCGAATCAAACGGGGAATTGTGCTTCATATGCTCAAGCGTCACATGCCTGATGTGGTTTTTCTGCAGGAAACTCATTTGATTGGGAACTCATGCAAAGCACTCAGTCGAAAGGGGTACAAGATGGTGGCACACTCGGGGTTCACTTCAGCTCCTCTCGGGGGGCGTGCGTTCTTGTTCGGGCTTCCCTGCCGCTGGAGATTGACGTCACCACGATAGATGATAGAGGACGTTACGCAGCGGTGGCTGGGCAGTGGGAGGGCAGGACCCTCATCCTGCTTTCAGTTTACGTCCCGCCTGGTCTACAGACCAGCACGTTCCAAGACCTTGGTGGCGCCATTTTAGCCCTGCCTGATGGCTTACTTATTGTTGGGGGTGACTTCAATTTCGTCTGTTCTGGCACTCTGGACCGACAACCATCTAGAGAGCTTCGCCAATCACAACTGTGGCTGCCCTCATTTATAGACTCAATGGGCCTTGTGGATAGTTGGAGAATCTTACACCCTACACTGCGTCAGTACTCCTTCCTGTCCAGCGCGCGTGGTAGCTTGTCCCGAATAGATTATGTTCTTACTTTGGCAGCACACGCAACGGCCGTGTCTGAGGCTCGTTTTCTAGCGCGTGGAATTTCTGACCACTCTCCGCTCCTGGTCTCCTTTGATTTCGATATTGTTTTGTCGGTGCGACCGGCAACGGTCAACCCCTGGTACTTTCGTAACCCAAAGACCCGTGCCCTACTAGCCAAGGCGATAGACCGATACTTCCTTGAGAACGAGGGTTCGGTCGGGTCGGCCGCGACTCTGTGGGAGGCTTTCAAGACCGTCCTGAGGGGCGAGGCCTTTGCTTTGATAGCGGAGGCCCGTCGGAACAGAGACGCCGAACTCCTCTGTATCGAGGAAGAGATCTTGAACCTTGACGCCCAATTGGACCCTGACCCTAACCCAGACCTCCTCCATGCGCTTTCTCTAAAGCAACTGGAGTACCGAGATCTCGCTACGAATGCTGCCCAGGCCCTGGCTAGGGAACAGCAGGGCCGTATTTATGACGTGGGAGACAAGGCTGGCAAACTGTTGGCCTGGTTGGACAGGAGGGAGCTGGCCAGTCGGCTAGTACCTGAGATCATGGGCGCGGATGGAAACCCTGTCACCGACCCTTCCGCCATCGCTGAGTCATTTGCCGACTATTTCAGGGGTGTTTACACCTCCTCCTCTGACTGCACAGAGGCCGATGCGGCAGAACTTCTCTCGACCGTGGATCTCCCCTGTCTTACGGAGGAGGACCGCGATGACTTGGACAGGGACATCACTTCTGATGAGATTGCCCTTGCGATCCGCTCCTTGAGATCTGGCAAGGCGCCGGGCCCCAATGGAATCCCGGCTGAGCTCTACAAGATACGGCCCGATGTGATCTCCCCCCGCGTCTTCGTGCTATGTTCCTAGAGGCGAGAGACGCCGGCGTCCTCCCACTCGATCAGAGGGTGGCCACTATTGTGGTCATTCACAAGGACGGCAAACCAAGGGACGTGTGTCGTTCCTATCGGCCTATCTCCCTGCTGAACACCGAACCAAAGGTACTCGCCAAATTGTTGGCTAACCGGCTGGTTGGGATTATTGGTGACCTGGTGCATCCGGACCAGTCGGGCTTTATTCCGCACCGTAACACTGCCCTCAATCTGAGACGACTTCACGGCGCCCTGGCTAGGGCGCATACTCTCACGGAGCCAGCCGTGCTGGCGTCTCTGGACGCCACCATGGCGTTTGACTCCATTGAGTGGAATTATCTCTGGGCGGTATTAGCTAAGCTCGGTTTTGGCCCGGTCTTCCTCGACTGGGTGAAGCTCCTATATGCCAGCCCAATGGCCGCCGTATCTGTGAATGGTCGCCTGTCGACGACCTTTGTCCTCCACAGGGGTACCAGACAGGGATGTCCCCTGTCGCCCCTACTTTTCGCCCTGGCTCTCGAGCCCTTGGCGGCCACTCTGCGCTGCCACCCCGACCTCCATGGTATCACCTGGGCACCGGACTTTGAGGACCGTATCTCCCTCTATGCGGACGATATCCTCCTATACCTGACGTCCCCATACCAGTCACTCATCGTCGCCTGCGACGTGCTTGAACACTTTGGGAGGTACTCTGGCCTGATTATCAACTGGGCCAAGTCCTCCCTGTACGTATTGAAAGGGGACACGCCGCGCCTCCCTAGAGGCTGCAACATCCAGGTGGCCACACAGGGCTTCAAGTACCTAGGGATCTACATCTCTGGGAACCCGAAGGTTCGATACGACCAGAACTTGCTCCCTCCACTGCAACGCCTTCGACGCGACGTGGAGGGTTGGCGTAAGCTCCCGCTCTCCCTACTTGGCCGAGCGGCCCTGTTTAAAATGATGTCTCTACCCAGATTCCTGTATGTCCTACAAAACACCCAAGACCCGGTACCGGCCCGTTATTTCCGAGAAATTGAGAGTCTTCAGCGGGCCCTGCTCTGGGATGGCCGACCTCGGGTGGCGATCACGAAGCTTACGCTCCCGTGGTATGACGGGGGCATAGCACTGCCGGATGTACGTAGATACTATTGGGCCTCCCAGCTTGCGGCACTCAATCACGGGTTTTACGGGCCGGCGAATAGCCCCGGGTACGCTATGAACAGGTGGCTCATGAGTGGAGGTAACTACTACCGCGCCCTTTACTCCAGATCTCTGGATCGGCGTATGTCCGGTCCCACTAAGACGGCAGTCTCTATTTGGCGTTCGATCACCAAGGTGCAGGGATGGCGGGGCAGACTTTCATTCCCCTCTATGAGTCCGATTTGTTGGGCAGGCTATGGCACACCAAGGGCTTTGACAAATGGGACCTTTAAAACCTTCCCCCAGTTACAGACTGAGTACCAGCTGGGTGACTCGGAGTTCTTTCGATATGCGCAGCTGAGGCACGCCTTGCTCTCTGCTATGACCCCTGGGGAAGACATCCCCGAAAGCTCACCGCTGGAAGACAGAGTGCTGGATGGCCATATGCCAGATAGCGCAATCTCGCTGTCCTATAAAAAATTAATCAATGTCCGCACTGACCTCCTCCTTGGGCTACGTGACCAGTGGGTGGCGGATGGCCTAGAGATCGATGAGGAAGACTGGCAGAGTGCAGTGTCCTCCCCTAAGGAGGTGGCCATCTCATCCCGGCTTCGTTTGGTCCAATTTAAAATCCTGCACAGGGTGTACGTTACTGGCCCCCGCCTAATACACATGGGTTACTCGCCCGACGGTCTATGTCGTCGAGGCTGTGGTGCCCTTGCCACCTTCATGCACATCCTCTGGGAATGTCCGGTCATAGCGTCCTACTGGAGGAGGATTCACAGGGTCATGAGTGAAGTGTCGGGTGTGGGGATTGTGGCGGAAGCCCGTAGATGCCTCATTAATATTTGGGAGCCGACGGATCACAACACAGCCCAAACTCAGTGGGTGACCCTAGGCAACATGGTGGCCAAGAGAGACATCGCTCAAAAGTGGGGGGCCAATACGGCACCCTTGGTGGTGCAGTGGAAGGCCAATATGGACTGGTGTATGCTCCGGGAGAAGACTGTCTATGTTGCCAGGGGTAAGCCCAACAAGTGGAACAGGGTGTGGGGTGCCTGGAATTCTTACCGAGGTGATGTGTGTTTACCGCCTGAGCCTGCCTCACTAGATGAGCACCTGTCACTGTGACCTAAGACACCAACTGTATACGATATCTTAGTAATCCTGTCTTTCTCCTCCCCCCCTTTACCATCCTCTACTCTTCTGTGCTTCTGCAAAGCTGGTCTCTTTCTCCTCCTGGCCTTATACTCCTTGCTGTATTCTTCTCCCATTGCCACTTCTTAGCGCCGTTTGGCGTTTCTTCACTGTTATAAAATATAAAATAAACCTGTAATTTCCTGTTGTACCTGAACTGCACTAATATGCTCTGTCTATTATGCTGCCTTGCCTCCGGGATATCAGGCTGAATAGCTGTGTGCTTTCGTGAAATAAAGGTTTTCAAAAATTAAAAAAAAAAAAAAAAAGAAAAGCAACCGTTACGAATGCAAATCCCTTAACCCCATGAAATGTCACTACTTTTAAGTCTCCGTCATATCCGTCTCTATGAGACATGCTGAGAGTATGCTCTTATATCACTTATTAATGGAGTTCATCATCATTGGTTCTTAGATAGACATACCTGCCTCTGTTAATAGTTCTATGAGTTCTTCCATAATAAAATAAAGCATATGTCTGTTCACTGAAACTAATAATATATTATTTAAATAATCCAGGTTGAGCAAATATTACCTCCTTATAAATTTTGTGTTTATTTTGGTAACTACCTGGGCTGAGGTTCTTCGGAGTGAACAAGGAAATGAAAAGCCTGCATCATGGGTTGATGTTAATTATGTAAACTTGTTCAAAAATGAGAGGTGATGAAGTTGTCCTAGAAACTCTTAATTGTTTAGATTTTATATTACCAATTGTGTTTATTTTTATTTTGGATTTCTTGTGATATTTTCTTTAGAATACACGTGGCTATTCTCCCGAAGAAGGCGCTGGCCGCCGAAACGCGCGTAGAGATTTATTTCCCTTTGCCACTTTTTACTGTTTTTTTTCAACTATTAATTATGCTTAAGAACTATTTTCTTTTCTTTTATTGTATTTCCAATTATTGTGTCTTTGGTATTTGGAATATGAATTGTAATTTTCTTTTTGACTGAATTTTGATATGTGATTTTAATAACAGTGTTAATAAATATTGAATGTGGACCTTTTGTAACCTCTCCTTGTGGATAATATTGTTTTTGACAAGTGTTACATTTAAGTGCCTAGGTTGTTTTATTTCAATTGTTGCTTTATCCCTGTCCTAGGACTTATATTATTTGGTTCCTCAGGGGGTCCTTGATACTTATGCCAATAAGCCACTGCCCCTGAGGCCTGCCTGACCTCAACATGGCGCCCACGCCGGGACACCATTGCCTCGAGGGACGCTCCTGACCCATGCGAGCAGCCTTCTGGGGGTGAGTGTGGTGCCTGACAGGTGTTCCTGGCCGCCCCCCTCTTCCATCGTGGGTTGCCCTTGACGGCCTGGGCTCCCTGCTGGCACATGGACAGCCACGAATGCCACTGCCTGGCCCTAAGATGGCGGCCAGGGTCGGCTGATCTATACAAGGACCAGGCCCCGCTTCCTGGTCTCTACACAGCGGACAGAGTTCCTGTGGCTACCCCGACCATCCCATTCGGACCGACACCCAGCACCTCTCGGGGGAGATGCTCCGCCCCGTTTGCAAGAGTGGGCGTGCAGTGAGGACTGGCGTGGGATCTGCCTGGTGCGGTAGGCCCCACATACCAAGCACGACTGGCGACACGGCATCGCGGCCCCCGCTGAGGCGCGGGCGATCTCAGGGCGCACTATGCCCCCTATAACAAGAAGGCGGTGAGCCACATGACAGCCGCACCAGGGAGCAACACCTTGACCACGCTTCCGAGCCTGAAGACGACACGCGTGGACGCAACCCCCCGGATCATCGCCATGGGGACGCCAAGACACGCGCAGCAGACGACGGTCCCCGAAAGTGCGCCGAAAAACCAACCCCGCACCAGCGCCCTCACCGAGACGCCCTCGCAGCAGCCAGACCCTACCATATCGGACAAACTGGACAAGGTCCTAGCGGCCTTTGAACTCTCCAGGGTTTCCATGGAGGAACGCCTGGGCTCTCTCACAACAGACATCAACTTACTCTGCGACGATCAGCGGAAACTGGCGGACAGGGTCTGAGAGGGAGAGAAGACTTTGGCGGACGTGCACCCCGCTTTGAAGACTCAGCAAACGACTCTCCGTTCAGCCATGAACCGTCTGGCCACGGTGGAGGACCGATTGGACGAGTTGGAAGGACGCTCCCGGTGCTGCAACATACGTGTGGTAGGATTGCCGGAGGGGGTCGAGGGAACGTACCCCATCGAATATGTTGAAGCCCGGGTAAAATCCTTTACTCCGACGAAAGACCACACCGCCTTTTTCACGTTGGAACGGGCCCAACGGGTCCCAACCGGGAGACGGATACCCAGCCGTCCCCCACGTCCCCTGCTGGTGAAATTCCTCCATTTCCAGGACCGGGACGCAGTATTGCGGGCTGCCAGACGTGCGGGCCCTCTGCAGGTCAAAAACCAACACGTAATCATCTTCCCGGGCTACGCCAAGGCGGTGCAAAAACTTAGGGCGTCCTTCTTGGAGGTGAAGCGGCGCCTACAGGAGAATGGTGTGCAGTTCTCTCTGCTCTTCCCTGCCCGCCTGAAAGTAATTCACGCAGGCTCCACACACTTTTTCGCCACTGCCGAGGAGGCGTGCAACTGGGCGGATCTCCACTGCGCGCGTGGATCAGCCCTGACCCAACCACAGCAACGTGGCCACAGGACACCCCATAATAGGGAGAGAGCCACGCAGCAAACGCAACAGCAGGGGCAACAGAACTGGAGAGATCCTACTAGATGCCAAGATGTTGAATCCCCAGACCTAGAGCAGCTAATGCAGGAGCGGTGCAGTGCCTTACAAGCCGTAGCTGATCTCGGGGCACCCCAGTCGGAGGAAGACGTTGGGGGAATTCCACACCAGTTTTCGTCAAGTGGTGAAGAGGACAGCAACTCCCCCCAACCCACTGCTGACTCCGTCACACTGCCCCCGGTCACCCCCCTGATCGCCGACTTGGCCCAGTAGCGATATCACAGACTACCCACAAACAATATGCTTGGCTGGCAGATCGCTGCGGATGGACGACCTCCCCCCTCTGCGGTTCACTCACAACCCCTATCAAGACACGTTGAAAATGATGTTCCCCGTATGGACAGCCACTTCTCCTGCAAGCGTTTGATACGGAACTTGCCCAGCAGGCCAGGCCGGCCGCCCCCTAGCTTTAACTGTTCGCTCCCTGACTCTTGGAAAGCTAGTTTGGATGCATCGAGCTTGCCGATGCGCCCCATGTATTGGGACAGTTTCCCCATCCAGCTGTTAGCTTTGTTTCCCCTGTTCTCTTTACCCCAATGCCCCACAGAAGACATGAGCACCAAGGCAAATGACATATATAGAGGAAGGTTTGAAATTATGCGGAGTTGCACTGTCCCTTAATAAATGAATTTGTTTTTAATTTCTAGTTTTTTTTAATACTAGCCTACTTATCAATAACTTAAATCAGCGTGCTGCAGAGGTAGCACGGTTGCCTTTCCCGTGCCTCTTTAATGAACCTACCTATCTCAAGACCAGAGATGCTCTTACCCAAAAAAGAAATCTACAGTTACAAAATCAGAAGAAAGCAGTGTGTCGGATTCGGAGATCAGCACAAGTAGACCCCCAGCTTAAACACAAATGGGAGATAAAACATCATCTAAAAAAACATCTACAAAGAGTGGAGAAGGAACTACCGGCACTAAGGATTTTTTATCTCAGGTTACGGATGCCAGTCAAACACCGGGCACGTCAAGGGTAGCAGTAAAACCAGGAGAAGTCATCGTAAAAGGAAGACTAAGGAGTCAGAGATAAATTTAGTAGTCAATATCTCTAAAGCAACCCTTACTACCAACCAGATAAGAAATCTCAATAGAGGATTACGTTTTGTGCCTACATATGACACGAATATTCTTGAAACCGAAGTTGCGTTTTACAAATTCATGTGAATCCTGCGGCTCAAGCATTTTTTCAACAATGTAGTATCTGGCCAACCAGAGAAAGAACAACCAGAATTACTTGAATTCAAACCCAAATCTAAGTTTCAAGCTCCTACAACGCACAAAGTACTAGATGCATTTGAGAATTCTGTGTTACGAAATTTTCAAGGTCTAAACCTGCAGAGGTCTCCTAAGAAAAACCTGTCATTTCAAGATAGGCAAACATTAACAGCACTTCAAAATAATGACCAACTGATGATACAAAAAGCGGATAAAGGAGGAGCAATCGTGGATATGGACGCATCCTTCTACAAAAGCAAAGTAACTGAACATGTCTCTGACAAATCTACATATTTATGTTTAGACAATGATCCCACCACAGAATTAAAAAGCACCCTTCAACAGATCTTGGAGGAGGCATTTGAAAAAGGTCACATCATCACTTCAACTCGACAATTTCTCACCGTTGATTTTCCAAGACAACCGAGGCTGTATATGCTACCTAAGATACTAGGGGCCCGATTCACAGAATGAACTTAAGACTCAATCCTAAATTTACTACTGTTTTGGTATTCACAGAATGAACTTACTACTTTTGGCATTCACAGAATGCACTTACTACTTTTGGTATTCACAGAATGAACTTACTCATTTCGGTATTCACAGAAGTTAGGACTCCTAAATTTAGGACTCCTAAATGCCTTCTGTGAATACCGAAAGTCTTAAAATTAGGGTTTTCTCAATTTAGTAGTAGTAAAGCACTTCCCCACATCGCGGAGGCGGTCAGGGATACCCTGGACGCGAAAATCACAGCGGCCGAAGTCTCTAGTGCGATACACTCCCTCGCTCGGAACAAGGCCCCAGGCCTGGATGGGCTACCTCTCGAGTACTACAGTACCTTCTCCATATTGTTGACTCCCCGGTTAACGGCCATGTTCGCCGAAGCTCTCGAGCATGGAGAACTCCCGGGTTCTGTCAGGGAGTCGGTGATTGTATCCTTTCTCAAACCGCATAGCTACTGCTATTCTCCTATCGCCCCGTCACGCTCCTCTCAGCGGACTGTAAATTCATGGGCAAAATCCTGGCCACCCGATTTGAACAAATACTTCATTCCCTCATACACCCAGACCAAAACGGCTTTGTCCCTGGTAGGAACACCTCCCAGAATATCAGACGGGTCTTTCATATTCTCCAATACCCTCAGCTGCTCTACACTAACCTAACGTCCCAGGTCATACTCTGCAAATACATTTCGACCCCGCTGCGAGTTGAACGGGGCACAAGACAGGGCTGCCCCCTTTCGCCGCAGATCTTCGCCTCGGCTGTAGAGCCGTTGGCGATTCGTCTGTGCCTGGAAGGTGCAGTGTGGGGCATCCCCCTAGCAGATACGTTCCACTGTGTCTCTATGTACGCGGACTATCTTCTATTATATGTCCAGGACATCACCGAGGACCTAACCCCCATTTGGACGATCCTCTCCGAGTTCGCAGAGGCATCGGGCCGCCAAGTGAACTGGGAGAAATCAGTGGTGTACCCCCTACACCATTCCCTGGACCCTCGGGAAGTCCGGATTGGTACGCAGACCCTCCCCTGGGCCACTGGTGCCCCTCGTTATCTAGGGGTCCGCCTATATCGCTCGCCCTCTGACCTTTGTGAGGGCAACCATCGTAGAGTCCTAGGCAGTGTCCGCACCTCGGTGGGATTCTGGAAAAACCTCCCACTGGCCCCTATCGGCCGAGTGGCACCTGCTAAAATGGTCATCGTCCCCCGACTATTATACTACTTTACCAACCTTCCGGTTGTCCCTCCCAGATGTTTCTTCCGGGAGCTAGACACGCTGCTGCGCACACTCTTGTGGGGAAATGGCCGTCCCAGAATATCCCTCGCCAAACTTCAACTACCCACCACACAAGGGGACCTGGGTGGCCCCGCCTTTGAGTCGTACTTCTTAGCGGTACAACTTCAGTGGCTGTCCTACTGGACTGCCGGCAGGCACTCCGGAGAAACCCATACGGGACATGGCCCTATTTCCACCCCCAAACTCAGGCGCCTACTGCTCCCCGGCACTAGGCCCCGCCGGACGTATCCCTTACAGGTGTCCGTGGCCCGCCAGTGCATGTTGCGTATACACCGCATGGCACCGGGAACTCCTTGCGACTCCCCGCGACTACCACTGCCGGGCTAGCCGCGAAGGGACTCATACTTCACAAGCGCCATGGTACACGCGTGGACGGACACTGAGATCACAGAGGTGCAGAAATTGTTTGCGGAGGGCCAACTTCGCCCGTACATCCAACTCATAGAGGACCACGGCCTCCCGCCAGGACAATTTCTGATGCATCGCCGGCTCATTGACTGCTTCCGCCCGCACAGCGACCTCACTGCCGGCGAGCCCGCGACGCACCCGGTCATTCACACCATAATCCACATGGGTAGCGGCAGACATCTCGTCACCTGGCTTTATAAGTCGATCAGGGAACTCACACACACACACCCTTACTCACTCTGAGGGCCACCTAGGAGGACGAAATTGGATGTCCCTTACACGACCGGGAATGGGATAGGGCACTAGAATTCCCTAAGAAAGTCTCACGAAACGCTAGGTTCAAAAATATACAATTCTATATCCTACACCGGGCCTATCAATCCCCAGCGCGTCTGCAGCGTTTCTTTCCCGACACACAGTTCTACTGCCCCCACTGTCAATCACCTGACGGGCATTTTGTGCACATGTTCTGGAGCTGCCCAACTCTTCAGGCCTACTGGTCGGCAGTTCTAGACTCGATTTCCACCCTCACCGGCCTCGCAGACCTACGTTCCTGGGAGGCAGTTGCGATAGGAACCTTCCATAGGCCAAAGACACATAAGGTGCAGGTCAGATATGCTGCACTATCCCTGCTTTTAGCCAAGTGGAACATAGCCATGCACTGGCGGGCAGCTACCGGACCCTCCTTCGAGGCATGGGTGGGTGCGGTTGTGATGTTGCTCATTTATTATATCCTGTACCTTTAATGTACTAAGAATCTCTCATGCGGAGATTCTGGAACTATGATGTTTTCTGTTCTGCTTGTCAGTTGAAGTCTTATCTCCTGTGGCTGAGGTTTAATAAATACCTCCTGACTTCAATCCTACTTCTCCTGAGCTCTTATTTATTCAGAAAACACCACATTTTCATGGCGACAATCGGGTGAACCCATTCATCACCTCAACACAGTGAGAAAAAGAAGAATGACTCGTCTTCTCCTCCAGCGGCAGTAAATCATTTGAAGAAAGGAAGCGGAGCCTTCCCTGCGGCTGTTTAAAGAAAAGCGGTGAGGAGTAAGGCGGGAGGTTTATTAAGGAGGATAATTAAATAATTAAAAGATAAACAATGTGCGTTCACATTTGAAGAAGGAAATCAACGAGCATCACTCGCGCTTGAGTTATTTTCTCGCGCTATTGCTCGCGCTTGAGTTATTTTCTCGCGCTGAGTTGCTCATGCTAAGTTGATGACACAGAGCCATCTGACGTCTGATTTTCATAACGCAACACGCTGTCATCCAAAAGAACGTTTCTTTTCCTCGCGCTAGTCTATTTCATTCCTGACGTCTCTTATTTATTTAACACTGCGCGCAGAACGTTTCAGCGCGCAGAACGTTTCTTCATTGACAACTAAAACTACACGCACAAGGAAAGAAAAAAGAATGTTGATGACTCAATTCTAAGAAGACGTTCTTTTGGCACCAAGCATTATTAGAAGATTCCACAATCTGTTCTTTTTTAACAATCAATTTTTCTAAGAGCAAAAGAACACGGCAAGAGAAAGGTGGATTCTAAAAAGAGACTCTTCTCAATATGAACATTCTATTTTAGCTTCATAAAAAAAAAGAAGACTCTTTTAATAAAAAAAAAAAGGAAAATAATAAAGACTTTAACATATTTACTGCTTAAAAAAAAAAAGGGAAATTAACATGCAAAATGTAACCCAACCCGCATTTTTTTTTGAATACTCCAGGAGAACCCAATATAAAATGGAAAAAATGGAAGAAGATTTTTGCCAACTATGCAAGAGTTTGTGGAACTAACCTGAGTGCAGAAAGAAAGCTAGCTCTCCTCTTACATTGTTTAGGAGGAGAAGGACAAGACGTTTTAGAGCATCTCCCTGACCTTTCTGCTGGAGAACAACGTAATTTAAATGAATACGAAATTGCTATTGCACAACTAGATAAACACTATCTTCCAAGAATCAGTACCATTATGGAACGTTATCACTTCGGCTTAAGAGAACAAAAGAGAGATGAAACTGTAGAAGACTATGTTTCTTCATTAAGAAAGTTGGCGTCCTCCTGCAATTTTGGTTTAACACTTGATGAAAGAATTAGAGATCAGTTTGTACTCAGGTGTGCTCATGATGAAATAAGAAAGGAACTCTGGCTAAAGGATGAACCACCACTTGAAGAAGTTTTAGCTATAGCCAAACAGGTGGAACATATGACAAAGTGTGTTGGAGAACTAAAAAAAGAAAAGGATAAAACATCCATTGTTGAAAAGAAAGATGAAACAAAAGTTGAAGAAGTTATATGTCAAGTCAAGAAACATGAAAAGAATGAAACCCTATCTGGCTCAGGAAGGGAAGACGTGGATCTACTCTCAATCTGACTCCTCAGTTTTCGCAGCCATCTGATCCATGCTATCCAAGTAGATCTACTGTGGGCGCAGCGCCAAGATGCTCCTTCCGGAGCAATAGAAGCGCTTTACAAAAAAACCATAAATATCAAAATATCAAATAATTTTCCAACAAATGTTATGTCTCAAAATAATCTTCTAGGGCAAAGTAGTAAGCTTGCGTGTTTTAGATGTGGTCAAGTAGGCCATCTAGCTAATTCTCCAATTTGTCCTGCATTAAGAATTATATGTAATGTGTGTGGCAAGAAGGGACATTATGGTAAGTGTTGCAGAACAAAAGTATTCAGACCTGAAATGTCTAGAAAACGTTGGAATCAGTCTCAACCACAAGTCAGAACTGTTACGTTTGAGATAAAATGTGAAGAAGGAGATCATCCAATTCATCCTGTAAAAGTAGGAAATGTAATGATTAATTTTAAATTTGACTCATGTTCTCGAATCACTTTAATTGATGAAGAATTATTCAATACTTATTTTGCTGGTAAAGTTAGATTGATGAAATGTGATGTTAAGCCTCTTGGGTATTCAGATAACCCAATTAAAATGGTTGGTTGTTTCATGGCTGAGATTGAACTTGGGAGTAGAATAATTGTAGGCAAAATATTTGTCGCAAAGAAGGGTGATATCTTGTTAGGTTGGGTACATCAAGGTCAACTTGGAGTAACCTTAGACCCCAATGCTGATCCCCAGGTACAAATTCATCAGGTAGACATACTTGAGAACAATGAGTCAGATAAGGTATTGGGAGAGAATTTAGCTAGTAAGTTTCCCAAAGTATTCAGGGAAGAGTTAGGTTGCTTGAAAGGTTATAAACACCGTATTAGATTAAGAGGGAATGCAGTACCTGTTATAGCAAAGGTGAGGAGAATACCATTGATGGAACAGGACAAAGTAAAAGAAGAAATAGACAAATTGTTAAAGAACGATGTCATTGAACAAGTGGAGGCTACTGAGTGGTTGGCTCCTGTTGTCATAGTTAAGAAGCCAACTGGAGAAATTAGGCTCTGTGTTGATTTGAGAGCGTTAAATAAGGAAGTAGTTGTGGACAGATTTCCCCTTCCGAATATTGATGAAATGGTAAGCACACTAGAAGGTGCCAGATATTTCACCACACTAGACCTTGCCTCAGCCTATCATCAGGTTGTATTAGACGATCATTCCCAAGACTTAACTGCCTTTATCACCCCCATGGGAACTTACAGGTATAAAAGGATGCCGTTTGGCCTTGTGTCTGCGGCTTCCGTCTTTCAAAGAATTATGGCAAGGATTTTAAGAGGGTTATCTGGTGTAAGATGCTACCAAGACGATTTACTTATTTATGGAAATAGTTCTAAAGAACATTTTAGTCGTGTGTGTACTGTTCTCAAACGTTTAGAGGATGCAGGTATGACACTAAAGAAAAGTAAATGCAAGTTTGGTGTGAAAGAAGTAAATTATTTAGGACATAAAATAACTGACAAAGGCATTTTTCCGAAAAAGGAATTGGTTGACACTATTAACAAAATAAAAGATCCAGAGAATAAGGAGGAATTAGTTTCCTTCCTTGGTATGGTAGAGTTCTATGGAAAGTTTATTCCCAATTTTGCAGACAAAACACAGTCTATGAGGAGGTTGACATCTAGGAATGTAGAGTATGTGTGGTCTGATGAATGTAAAACTGAATTTATTGGAATTAAATCTGAATTGAATAAGGCTCCTTCCCTGCAGGCATTTGTGCCGGGGTTACCTACAATTTTATTCACTGATGCTAGTGAAAAAGGCCTTGGTGCTGTCCTAATACAAAAAAGAGATGGAAAGGACAATTTAATTTGTTGTTCTTCAAGATGTCTAAGGGGTTCAGAATTAAACTATTCTGTAATAGAGAAAGAGTCTCTTGCCATCTATTGGGCTCTGAGAAAATTAAAAAATCTAATTTGGGGAACAAAGATTCTGATTTTCTCTGATCATAAACCGTTAAAAGAGGTTTTTGATAAGAAAGGTTTGGATGCGATTTCATCAAGAATTAGGAAATGGATTGTTTCGCTACAAGAGTTTGATTTCTCTGTTGAATATATTCCGGGTGTATCAAACAAATCTGCTGATTGTCTCTCGAGAATGGTTGGAAAAGAGAACTTTGAAGATGATGATCTTTTAGGTTGTTCTGATGACTCAATAAATGTATGTGAGATTACAGAAGGTGCGATTGAAGAAAAGGAGTGGAGAGATGAGCTTGAAAAGGATGAAGAGGTAAAAAGGGTAATGCTTTCCTTGAGCAATAATTGTCGTTTAGAGAAACCTTGGACTTTGGTTTCTGATGAACTTTCTATTCATTCTGGGTTTCTAACTCGGGGTACAAAAATGGTTCCCCCACTTGGTATCAGAAAGAAACTTTTATCTCATGCCCACTCTGGTCATCTTGGTATCGTGAAGACCAAAGAAATTTTACGCATGCAATTCTGGTGGCCAGGGATGGATCTGGAAATAGAAAGGTTAGTGAGAGATTGCCCAGAATGCTCTGCCAGTGATAAAATTCTTAAGACTAGGCAAATGCCCATGGTAAAGAGAGCTCTTCCAAAACATCCTTGGGATGAATTAGCCATAGATATAGTTGGTCCTTTATCAGGTGTGAGTGATACACCTTATCTTATTGTTCTTCTGGATCTGTATTCCAGGTGGATTGAGGTGAGTGCAGTAAGGGAAATTACTTCTGAAGAAGTAATAAAATTTCTAGATACCATCTTTAAAAAAGAAAGTTTTCCAAATAGTCTTCTTTCAGATAATGGACCACAATTCTGTTCAAGGATTTTTGAAGAGTTTTTGGAAAAATCTGGAATCGTTCATAAAAAATGTTCATTGTATCACCCAGAAACTAACGGTGCAGTAGAGAGGGTTAATAAGACCTTGAAAGAAGCCATACAATTAGCTAGGTCATCTGGCTTAAATTGGAAATCTGTCCTTCAAGAAAGAATAAATGCTTATCGTTATGCTCCCCACTCGACCACAGGTAGATCCCCCTTTGTGTTGTTTAAAGGAAGGGCTCCCAACACCTACTTATGTCCTGGTTGGATTGATCTTAATAAAGGTCTGATTGATAATGGAATTGGTGAGTGGCGAAAGAAGGAAGAAAAGAAGCAAGATGAGAGGAAGTTTTATTTTGATAAGAGAAATTGTGTGAATGCTCGGAAAATTCTAGTTGGTGATCTTGTTCGTATCAAAGCTCCTGTTGGTTGTAGAACCTGGTCCAAATTCTCTGATGTGAAAGCAGTAGGGAAAATATTCAAGAATGCCATTAAAACAGAAGATGGTAGAATTTGGAATAAAAGCAGAGTTGTTGTGGTTAAGTCAAGAATACCTGTATCACATGAAAGACAAGGGTTGTCTCATTCGTTTTCTAATTGTGATAACGACTTGAAATTGTCCACGTTCCCTTCTAGATGTCAAAGGGTACGTAGACCCCCCTCTTATCTAAGAGATTATGCATTATAACTTAATCACTGTTTTTTCACTTGTAATCTTGTGCTCATATTGTTCTTTGTTCTTATTTTTCTGTTGGGGGGAAGATGTGTGATGTTGCTCATTTATCATATCCTGTACCTTTAATGTACTAAGAATCTCTCATGCGGAGATTCTGGAACTATGATGTTTTCTGTTCTGCTTGTCAGTTGAAGTCTTATCTCCTGTGGCTGAGGTTTAATAAATACCTCCTGACTTCAATCCTACTTCTCCTGAGCTCTTATTTATTCAGAAAACACCACAGCGGTGAAAAAATGGGCAATGGCGGAGGAGGACGCACTGCAGGTGGAGGAGGCAAGGGGCCAGCGCAAGCGCCCCATATCCTTGGACTGGGCCACGTTGTCCCACCAATTCAAGCTAGCCCACTAACGTGACACACCAAACACCTTGCAACGCACTGTGGCGTCCCAGACAGCACCACTGCCTCTTTAGTGTGCACAGGGCATTGTCCCCTCCTACCTTCATCACACCTCGCCACCCCCGCTGCATGCCCCACGTCTCCCCTCCTCCTTCCCCTCCATCATCCCTCCCTCCATCGCCTTCCTCATGGATGCGCCCTGTACAATCTGCGTAATTCTGCCCTCCCCAGCCTCAGTCTTCGCCCCCCCCGATCCCCTCTCTCCCCGGTTCTTCTTCCCCCCTTGGGGTGATTACCCCCTCTCCCCCGCACTTCACAGCTCACGCTCTTCATCTCCTTCTACCCACGAGGGGTTCCTAGTCCCCCCCTCTTTTTCTCCCAGTATTTCCCCCGTTCTCACACTGCAACAGTCACTAGCGTCCTCATGCCCCCAATCCGTAGATCCACAGATCAATGTCTACACCCCATAGGCATGAGTGCAATGGTGTATCACCTTTAACTGCTGCTGATGTATTGTGACTGTTTTTTCATGATATAAAAGTCAATAAAAAATGATTAAAAAAAAAGAAATACTTGTGCCCACCCCAAACATGTCGGTTCCATAGGTCACTTGACTGACCTCCTATGTGCCTACAGGGACACAACAAGCTGCAAGAGGCCTCTTTCCTGAAGTGCCTAGCTGATAATTAGCAGCGGCACCTAGACAGAACCCTGCTGTTGCCTCTGCCTGACACCATAAGAGTCTCTACTTGCCTCTCCTGAGGTAATGGAGTTTTAAAAGTGTACTCCCATGTTTGTTTTTGGGCACCACAACAAAGTTAGAAACTTTTAAAATAGTTTATTTCAGAGCGCCAGAGCTTCCGCAAGATTAGC
Organism: Lissotriton vulgaris; assembly: GCF_964263255.1. Classification (NCBI taxonomy): domain Eukaryota; kingdom Metazoa; phylum Chordata; class Amphibia; order Caudata; family Salamandridae; genus Lissotriton; species Lissotriton vulgaris. The sequence goes on from NC_141696.1 coordinate 1,166,165,328, forward strand.
TGGAAAAAGCATTCAACTGCCTGTTCTGCAGGGTCCAATACGATTTTCTTGTCATACGGGTAAGAGATCCCTGCAACCTCTGAAAAAAATTACTAAGGCCCACATGCATCAAGCACTTTTTCATTCGCAAACGGTGCGATTCCTTAAAATCGGCCGTTTGCGAATGCAAAAGTGCTTTTTGGGATGCATGAAGCAATTTTAGAATTCGTAACATGTTTGCGAGTTCTAAAATTGCGGGTGCTTTTAAGAAGTCGCAGATGTGCGATTTCTTAAAAGCAATGCATCATTATTTAAAAAAGTGAAAATTCGCAAATAGGGTGCCAAATTTACCGAGTGGTTGAACCACTCGGTAAATTTGGAAAAAGTGTTTAAAATGTTGAAAATGCTTTTTTTTCAACATTCATGTTACGGACACACATGTCCTTAGGACATGTGTGTGTGCAACATGATGCGAAAAATACATTTCAGGGGTGCATGGGGGGGTCCTTTGGACCCCCCCCTGCACCCATGAAATTTTCTAAGTGCCACTCGCAATTTGCATTGACTCCTATGGGCCTTTTGGCCAATAGGAATCAATGGGAATTGCGAAAATTAACTTAAGAATTCGGTATTTCTTTGGGATTCGGTAAAAATTGCGATTTTTACCGAATCACAAAGAAATACCGAAAAAAATGATGCATAGCATTTTGCACTTCTTAATTTGCGATTCCTTATTTTTCGCAAATTAAGAAATGCAAAATGACACAATGATGCATGTGGGCCTAAGTCTCAATTTGCAATTGGACTTTGAACATTTTCTACAAAAAATCCCCAAATTCCAGAGCACCAGCGGGACAAACAGCTTCAGGAATCCAGACTTTCTGTTCCATGGCAGCGGCTATTGTTTCAGTGGTGACACACAAAAGTAAGATTTTTCTTGTCAAAAAATAAAGTTCCTTTCTGCATTGGGGCTTAAAAAAATGTCACAATTTTCGTTCAAGAAAGTGACAAACTCCCTTCCAAAGTGAGACTTGGAATTTTTGTTTAACCTTTGACTTGCAGACTTTCACACGGGCCACTTGGTATATCTGACCCAGGCTTCATCGCAGTCTGCCTGAAATTCTACCTTTGTCCCTGTCTACCATGTCCATTGACATAAATTCAGCGTTCTATTTTTCTTTGCGCTTTGTCACTTAAATCTTTACAAATTCATATCTTTGGTTATACTTGTTAATTTGTTGTTGTTTAGGTGTCATGTTGCTTAATAGCTTCTGCTCTATTTTTATAAATTGGAGAGGCATTTTTATTGCTTCTAAAAACATGGCTCTTCACAAAATCTTAACTGTGTTCTTTTCGTTTTTTGTTTCTTAGCGCCAAGATGCCTCCGGGTAATTATTTGTGCTTTATAAAACTCAAATCAAAACAAATCATGCAGTGCAACAGTGGGGAAAGTGTTGGATTGGAGAGGTGTGCATTTTACTATTTGCCAGTTCAGTCAGTGGAACAGTAGGGAAATTGATGGATTGCAGAAGGGTAAAATGTCCTATTCCCACTCCAGCCAGCAGAATAGTAGGGAAAGTGTTGGATGGCGGAGGGGTAAAATTCACTATTCCCGCTACAGTAAACGCAACAGTAGGGAAAGTGTTGGATAGCGGAGGCATAAAATTACTATTCCCACTCCAGTCACTGCATCAGTAGGGAACGTGTTTAATTGGATTACGGAGGGGTAAAATGTACTATTCCCACTCCAGTCAGGGCAACAGTAGGGAAAGTGTTGGGTTGCGGAGGGATAAATTGTACTATTGCCACTCCACTCACTTATTCCCACTCCACTCACTGCAACAGTTGGGAAAGTGTTGGATTGCAGAGGGGTAACATTTACTAATGCCACTCCAGTTAGTACAGCAGTAGGGAAAATATTGGATGGCGGAGAGGTAAAATTACTATTCACTCTCCAGCCACTGCAACTGTAGGGAAAGTCTTAGATTGCGGAGGGGTACATTTACCATTTCCACTCCAGTCAGTTCAACAGTCAGGAAAGTGTTGGATTGCGGAGAGGTAAGATTTACTATTCCCACTTCAAGAAATTCAACAGTACGGAAAGTGTTGGATTGTGTTGGGGTAATATTTACTGTTCCGACTCCAGTCAGTGCAACAGTAGGAAAAGTGTTAGATGTGGAGGGGTAACATTTACTACTCCCACTGCACTCTGTGCAACATTAGAATAAGACTAAGAGCCTTTTTATGAGTTTGGCGGTCGGATAGACCTTCAAACCCACTGTTGCGGTGCGGCTAAGCACCGGTGGTCCGACCACCCTATTACAAATTGGGCAGTCAGACTGCCATGGGACAACTGCTGCCACCAGGGATCTGAGATCCCTGGTGGTCTTGCAGCGGTAATGAGGCCACAGTATGCTGTGCTCAGACGTGAGTCCTGTGCTCTCCATGCCACTGGAATCAAGCTAAACCGGTCCTAGGATGCTTGTTTCCATTCCAGGGAGGACCTGGCCTGGCAGTTCCGGCTGAACTGTCCCTATTGGGCGCAGGGTCAAGACTGATTTACATATGGCTGGGTCCAAACTGGAATGGCATGGTGAGGAAAAAAACGATGGATTTAGGCCCAGATCTCTGTACTGGGGTGAATGTATGACATCGTTCTGCATTCTGTCCATCAATAGTTCTTTTTGCATGGGTCAAGAAGGCCCCTTCAAGCACATCACAAGTTTCCTCTCTGCTACGGGTTTCATGGCAGTGAGCCTGCAATGAAAACTCGTGGAGACCTAACAAAGGGGGCCTTACTGGGCCTCTGTCTTCTCTGGGTCATGGTGTGCCTGCAGGGGGGCACATTGTGTGCCCCCTGTCTGCATGCATGCCCGGTTCCTCCACAGCATGGTCTTAACAGTCCATGCAGTGTAGTAACTTCCTTTGACGTTTCCACTGCGGTGCCTATTTCAAAGGCAACACTGTGGGAAACCAAAGAACTGCCCCCAGATACAAAATAACTCGTAATCTGGTGGGCGGTCTATTTTGGCTTTGGCGGTGTGGGGGCGGGGTAGCAGCCCTGCTCCCAGACCGCCAAAGTCATAATAAGGCCCTAATGCACTTCAAGAAAATAAAATAATGTATAAACTATACTAACAATCAAAACATATAAATATTTAAATATAAAACATCGATATATATATATGTTTTATGTAAATAAACAAATAATATACTTAGTACAATGTTTAATATAATGCAAAGATTATTTTAATCAAAATAGCAAACTATATTCTCAAAATAATAACAACCAATACATACAATGTGATTGACAATTAACACATACAATAATACATGACATGATTTTAAAAAGAGAAATAAATATTTTCAAATTTGTATTACTTAAATAACTTTCTACCCTATACCTCTAGAAACTACACAACACACATCTAAAATTTAGTATCAAATTTTTAATATTTACACATTTTACATAATTAAATATCTATTTAAATATTAATAATAATTAACTAATAATTCAATTCAAAACTTTATTTGACAGCATTGTGGCAGCCATAAAAGCTATTCACAAAAGAAAAAGATAAAACATTTTACATAATAACAATTCAAATTGAAAATCGACCAGCTCACAAAATGCCTCAACTAAAAAGAAAACATATCTTGTACAGTACCAAATTCCAGCAGCATATCTCATCAGAGCATCAAAGTTTGTGCTGGCATGACAGCCTTTAAAAACATTAAAAAACACTTCATCATTATGTAAAAGTAATAATCTAAAAGCGGGTCTGCATTGTTTTGGGCCATAACAGTACTTCTTTGAATAGGGGTTAAAAACAACTTAGAATATTGCGAATACAAAAAAAAGAAATTAAGCATATTCTGTTTAGAAGCATGGTCACATGGGAAGATATGGAATCAAGATGCTGGTTATAGCCCAAGGGAAAGCATCACAGATACTTAACAGTGCCTGATCTAAAACCAAATAAAAGTGAATGTTCCCATCTGCTGCGGGTAGTCTTTAAATAGTTAATGATGTTATCAGCGTCACATAAGTCCAAATATCTTATGACCGTTGGACATTTCTGGAGATCCTGAACCTCAGGCGGGAAAAAAGCCTCCATCACACTCCTTTTACTCAGTGACACACAGGTCGAGGGGTCCTGGAAAAAGAAATCAATCCCTATGTGACTAAAAAAAGTCTTAACATAACTAATCCACAGGATTTGCAAGTCTTTATCCAGGGAGAGGCAATCCAGTAATTATGTCTCTTTATAGGACATTCTCAGGTTTTTTCCATATTGATAACTGTTAGAAACGGGGGTCTCTAGTTGGCATTGGTAGGTATTTTTGTCCAAATAGGGACCCATTCTTCTAGTCAGGGTAAGGGGGATACACATTATAGATAACCCCTGCTCACCCCCTTGGTATATTGGCACCAGCAAACAGCCTTATCCCAAAGGCAATGTGTAAAGTATTTGTACCAACACTTACAGTAACACAGTGAAAATACCACAAAAGGACACCACACCAGTTAAGAAAAATAAAGTATCCTTATCTAAACTAAACATGACCAAAACAACAAAAATCTAACATACACAGTTAAAAATATGATTTTCAAAAGGTTTCAAGAACTTGTACCATAGAAAACTATGGATGCATGGCTTTTCATCAAAGTACCTGTAGATGCATCAAAGTTCACACGCCAAACAGCCGCAGAGTCAGAAAACAAAGAGATGCAACACTCCTGAGACCTTGGGGAGTTGTTGCGACACTCCCGCTGCACGCAGAGGAAGGGTTCCATCAATTGATGTGTCGATTCTTCATGATGGTTCTGGTCCGCGGGTGATGCGTCGGAAGAACTTGCCGCACAGGTACGATGCGTGGAAATCCGGGATGCGGTGGCAATTGATGCAGCGGTGGCGAGCAGCGCTGGGTCTGTCCTCTTCAGCCGTGATCCCTTGAGGCGACAGAAGCTGCAGTAATTTCCACAGTGGCGTGGCGATGCATGGAAATTCTTCTTGTGCCGTGGAGATGCTTCAGGACACAGCAGCAAGAAGAGTGATACCTCGATTACTGTAGTTCTTTGAGTCTCTTCTTTCTTCCAGCTCCCAAACAGCAGCAACAACCTCCAGAGGCCCAAAACTGGCAAAGGCACTTCTTAGCAAGCTAGAACTCATAGCAGCAGAGTTCAGGGGAGCTGGGGGTGAAGTCTTTGTGTCCCTGAGACTTCAGAACAGGATGCCAGCACACTTCGGGCCCTTGGAGATCTCCTTCAAGCAGGGGACACAGCACAAACCAAAGTCCTTTTCCTTTCCTTGGCAGAAACAGCAACTGCAGGCCAACCCCAAACACACACCAAGGGCAGTACTTCTTCTCAGTCTCTCCAGCTCTTCTCCTTGGCAAAAGGTTCCTCTTGAATTCCAGGAATGATCTAAAGTCCATGGGTTTTAGGTCTAATACTCATACCCCAAAATGTCTTTGTTCTCTTTGTGCAATGGGCTCTGAAGCCAGGTCAAACCAGTTTGGGGGGGCTCTCTGCAAGTGCACAACATCATCCATTGTCAGTGTGAGCCTTGGCTCCAGTCACACCACAGGGGGGCGGAGCCAGCATCGTGGAAGACAGGCACAGCTCTATTCAGGTACATGAGCTACTCCTCCCACCACTCCAAATGCAGATCAGGCCTATTAAGCCTAGTGCTGACTCATCCAGACTCCTGGAGCCACTGCACTTCCCCAGGACCTGTCACTCCAAAGCCAGACAGTCAATCCACAAACAGGCAGAGGGGCACATGATGTTTGAACAAGAAAATTGCCACTTTCTAAAAGCGATCTTTTCAAACACACAATTAAAAAAACATCTTTACTAAAAGATGTGTTATTAAATCCTGAGTTCAGGGATACCAAACTCCATTTTCCATCTTATCCCTATGGGAAGATATGCTTGTAAAATGTTGAAAAGCATTCCCCATTCTGTCCTATAGGGCAATATAGCTTTTCAACAGTGTTGGACTTGGCCTTTTTGCAGGGTCATCCCTGAACTTTTTGCCTTCCTCCTATATTTTTTCTGACCTGTTGTTGGCTATTTTATAACTCTGTATATTTACAACAAGGGGTGGTGAGGGACAGAGTCTCTGAATTAAGCAGAAAGCTCTCACCCAGTCAAGAGATCAGGGCTAGATCCAACACCGTTTTTTAGCTCACTGCACCATCCCAGTTTCAGAACCTGGCTGTATGCAAATTAGTCTGTTCCTGTCCCAGTGCATGATGGGAACAGGGCAAACCAAACTACAAAAGCCAATTCTTACACTGGGAAGGAAACAAGCTCCCGGGGACCGGTTTCTGGCATTACAGCCGTCTTCGGCCCGGTTTGCTTGAATCCTGATGGTGCAATGAGCAAGGGTCTCACATCTGAGAATACCCTTCCACGCTTAGGGTGGACAAAAATATTTACAACAAGGGGTGGTGAGGGACAGAGTCTCTGAATTAAGCAGAAAGCTCTCACCCAGTCAAGAGATCAGGGCTAGATCCAACACCGTTTTTTAGCTCACTGCACCATCCCAGTTTCAGAACCTGGCTGTATGCAAATTAGTCTGTTCCTGTCCCAGTGCATGATGGGAACAGGGCAAACCAAACTACAAAAGCCAATTCTTACACTGGGAAGGAAACAAGCTCCCGGGGACCGGTTTCTGGCATTACAGCCGTCTTCGGCCCGGTTTGCTTGAATCCTGATGGTGCAATGAGCAAGGGTCTCACATCTGAGAATACCCTTCCACGCCAAGGGTGGACAAAAATATTTACAACAAGGCGTGGTGAGGGACAGAGTCTCTGAATTAAGCAGAAAGCTCTCAGCCAGTCAAGAGATCAGGGCTAGATCCAACACCGTTTTTTAGCTCACTGCACCATCCCAGTTTCAGAACCTGGCTGTATGCAAATTAGTCTGTTCCTGTCCCAGTGCATGATGGGAACAGGGCAAACCAAACTACAAAAGCCAATTCTTACACTGGGAAGGAAACAAGCTCCCGGGGACCGGTTTCTGGCATTACAGCCGTCTTCGGCCCGGTTTGCTTGAATCCTGATGGTGCAATGAGCAAGGGTCTCACATCTGAGAATACCCTTCCACGCTTAGGGTGGACAAAAATATTTACAACAAGGGGTGGTGAGGGACAGAGTCTCTGAATTAAGCAGAAAGCTCTCACCCAGTCAAGAGATCAGGGCTAGATCCAACACCGTTTTTTAGCTCACTGCACCATCCCAGTTTCAGAACCTGGCTGTATGCAAATTAGTCTGTTCCTGTCCCAGTGCATGATGGGAACAGGGCAAACCAAACTACAAAAGCCAATTCTTACACTGGGAAGGAAACAAGCTCCCGGGGACCGGTTTCTGGCATTACAGCCGTCTTCGGCCCGGTTTGCTTGAATCCTGATGGTGCAATGAGCAAGGGTCTCACATCTGAGAATACCCTTCCACGCTTAGGGTGGACAAAAATATTTACAACAAGGGGTGGTGAGGGACAGAGTCTCTGAATTAAGCAGAAAGCTCTCACCCAGTCAAGAGATCAGGGCTAGATCCAACACCGTTTTTTAGCTCACTGCACCATCCCAGTTTCAGAACCTGGCTGTATGCAAATTAGTCTGTTCCTGTCCCAGTGCATGATGGGAACAGGGCAAACCAAACTACAAAAGCCAATTCTTACACTGGGAAGGAAACAAGCTCCCGGGGACCGGTTTCTGGCATTACAGCTGTCTTCAGCCCGGTTTGCTTGAATCCTGATGGTGCAATGAGCAAGGGTCTCACATCTGAGAATACCCTTCCACGCTTAGGGTGGACAAAAATATTTACAACAAGGGGTGGTGAGGGACAGAGTCTCTGAATTAAGCAGAAAGCTCTCACCCAGTCAAGAGATCAGGGCTAGATCCAACACCGTTTTTTAGCTCACTGCACCATCCCAGTTTCAGAACCTGGCTGTATGCAAATTAGTCTGTTCCTGTCCCAGTGCATGATGGGAACAGGGCAAACCAAAGTACAAAAGCCAATTCTTACACTGGGCACTTTACCACGGCTGACCAGTGCTAAAGGGCATTTGTTCTCCCTATTGTAAATGAATATATTAATTGGTGATTCCATGATTGACTATTTGGTTTACTTGTCAGACCCTAGTACAGTGCACTGAGTGTGCCCAGGGCGTGTAAATCCAACTGCTGCTAGTGGGCTTACAGCACTAGTTGTGCCACCCACAGAAGCGGCCTTGTAAAATGTGTCTAAGGTCTGCCATTGCAGAGCCTGCGTGCAGTCTGGTACTGTCATGATGACTGGGCAAGTGCACCCGCTTGCCAGTCCCTAAAACTTCCCTTTTATTCCTATTATTCACCACTATGGTAGGCCCAACGGCAGGGTGCATTGTAAGTATAAGGTAGGACCAGCCCTGATGTGTGTGGCATGTCCTAGTAGTGAATTACAGCCATTTTCGTTTTCACTATAGCAAGTCTACCTGTTTTTCATAGGCCAGAATGGACCGCTGGATTGTTACATGTTTATAATCCTAGCAGACTCAGAGAACATAGTAGAAATTCGAGTTTAGTATGCCTAATAATAAAATACATATTTTAGTAAAGTTTATTTTATTATTCTGTGTTTGCAAAAACCACTTTTAGAAAGTAGTTATTTGCTTGCCTAACCATTTGAGCTTGCCTCTGCAAGGTTGTGTATTCCTTGTTTGGGGTTGTGTGTGACAGGACTGGGGAATTCCAGGAGACGGAATGGGGCTGCCCAGTGGTGAATAGGGAGATCTGCATCTAGATGGGAGGGAGGATTTGCATCTGGGACCTGAATAGGGATGGGCCTTCCCTCCAAAATGCTGGATCCACCCCCTGTGGTGCGTCTGATCTCTCTGCCCTGCACACTGAAAGAAGAGAAGGAAGACTGTCAACAAAATGCTTCAGGCCTGTACTGGCCTTCCACAATGCTGGCTCCACCTCCTGTGGGGCGTCTGATGAGCCTGCCATGTGCTGTGAAAGGGAAGGAGAAGTCTGGTAAACAGAGTCCTTCAGAACTGGTTTTGACTGGGCACAGGCCCCTCTCCCCTCAGAGAACAAAGGATTTTGGAGTATAAGTATTGGGACCCTGATGCCAAGAAATTATATCACTTCTGAACTTACAAGACTAAACCTCTGAGAAGGAACCTGAAGAAACTGAGGAGAGATTATTCCCAAGCTGAAGTGCTGCTTAGGGGATTGGCCTGCAGTGGTTGCCTGACTGTCAAAGAGAGGAGAAAGAACTTTGGACTTTTCTTTCAACGTGTGCAAAGATCTCCAAGGGTTTGGAAGAGAGCTTGCCCCCTGACCGAAGTCCCAGGACCAGTGGACTTCACCAGCCTTTGTGAATTGCTGCTGGAAACAAGTGACAACAGAGGCAGGGAGCTGTAACCAACTCTCTCGACCGGCCCGGTGTCCTGTAGGCACCGCAACAAGCAACGTCCGCCTCGAACAACGCAAGCTCTGCGCTCACTGACTCCGTCAACGAGCCGTAGCCTGCACCACGACTGGAAGGACACCGCCACGTGCAACGCCTCACTACACAAAAACGAACTGGTCTGACCGACGCGGTCACTGCTGCTGACTTCGAGTCATGTGACCACACCGGAGTTAGGCACTGCCTCGCACGCTTTGCGACGCACCGCCCAACTCGCACCGCTGTCGGGACTGACCAACGCCAGCGCTCGAACTCAGACTCGTTCGCCGCACCGCAAGTTGCAAGCACCGCATCGAAGCACCGTCTCGCCCTGCAACGCAAGCCTTGGATCCACCGACTCTGTCAACGGGCCGCTGCCTGCACCGCATTGAGGGACAACGCATCCTGCAACGCTTTCTTTTTGCAACGCGATGATCACCGGAACCGGCTTGCACGTCCGTGCCGGCCGCCCCAAGTAAAAGGTACTGTGACTGAGTCAGTTGACCATTTGAGTGGGCCCATACTGATGCGGTCTGCTGGATTTGCTAGACTCTGTTATTTTTAACAACGCTGTAGCATGTCCGGGCTACCGACTCGCACAGAACTTTGATTTAACCCTTTTAACCAGAACTCTTGAAATCTAATAGTACTGTGGATTCTTTTTGTCGTTTATTGGTCTTATGGTAACTCTATATAAAGTATAACTTATTTTTGATATCAAACCTTGTGTGGTGTCCATTTGTAGTGTTGTCACCGGTTTACTGTATGTAGTCACAAATGCTTAACTTACAACGCCTCTGAAATAAGTCTTGACTGCTCGCACCACGCTGCCTAGAGGGTAAGCAGGGGTTATTGTAGAAGTATAATCCCCCTTACACTGACTAGAGGAGAGGGTCCCTATTTGTCACAAGTACCTACCTGTGCCAACTAGAGTCCCCCAATTCTAACAAACAATGAAAAGCGAAATTGGCAGTGTTTCACTATCAGGACAAGTTACACACACATGTCCTACCTTTCCCATACACTGCACCCTGCCCGGGGGGCGGTACCTTGAGCCTACCATAAGGGTGCCCTATATTGAAGAAAAGGGAAGGTTAGGGCCTGGCTAGTGGGTGCACTTGCTTGGTCGACATGGCAGTTAACAAACTGTGCACAGGCACCACTGTGGCAGTGCTGAGACATGTGGGTGGCACAATCAGTGCTGCAAGCCCACTAGTAGCATTTGATTTACCAGCCCTGGCACACTCGATGCACTTTACTAGGAACCTACTGGTAAAGAAATATGCATCACAATAAGAATTTACACAGAGAGCATATGCACTGATCAGCAGTGGTAAAGTGCCCAGAATCCTATAGCCAACAAACACAGGTCGGGAAAAATAGGAGGAAGAAGCAAAGGGTTTGGGGCTAACCCTGCAAAAAGGGCCCTTTCCAACATAAACCAAAGCTGGGCCCAAGAAGGACCGAATCAAGACTTCTAGGTCTCGCAGCTCCAGTCCTTTGTGAGGAATGCAATTGTCAGCAGAGATGAGAAGTTCAAGCAGTCTACTTAAAAATGTATTTTCTTCTTGCTGAATAAATACCCCATAACTCTGCACTGTAGATAGCAATCAGATGGCACTGGGATTTATAAACTTCTAGTATGTTTAGTAATCCAAAACCCACAGATTGGGGAAGAGAACTTAAAGACCCATTGGCCGAAGAAAATGTTGTTGTGCGTTGAGAGATGTTAAAAAAGCAAGATCATGACCCTTGGGCAGAGAAATAAATACCCAGATAAGGGCAGAGCATTGGGGCCAATTGACAGGGTTGACAGGTGCCAGCATTTAGGGCCACACGACATGACGTGGGACATCACAAAATTGGTTTGCAAGTCTAGGGAGGCTGCGAAGTTGGTAAAGGTGTGTACTAGGAGAAGCAAGGCCCTAGGTGTGCGTGCTATGAGCACTGTGTCATCCGTATACAGGAGGGCTGGGAGTGGGTTACCCCTAGTTACTGGGATGTCCTGAGCTGCATCTAAGAGTGAAAGGTGGAGGTCATGCACATACAAAATGAAAAAAGGGGACTAACACGCATCCCTGCCTAACGCCACGCTGAATTTTTATTTCACCTGTGACTTCTCCCTGTTTACTAATGCAGACACTAGCCTTCATTCCTTCATCTAAATGGGCTAAAAAGTGAACCAAAACAGTGTCAAGCCCATAGGAGATAAGAATGTGCCATAATTTCCCACTGTTTACACAGTTGAATGCTGAAGTCAGGTCCATGAATGCATCCGTGGTGCCCTATAACAGTATGTAACTGTTAGATTAGGGGGTCTCTAGTTGGCACAGGTAGGTACTTGTGACAAATAGGGTAAAGGGGATACACTCCTAAAATAACCCCATCTCACCTCTTTGGTAGCTTGGCACGAGCAGACAGGCTTATCTCAGAGGCAGTGTGTAAAGCATTTGTGACCACATACAGTAACCCAATGACAAGACTACAAATGGACACCACACAAGGTTTATATAAAAAATAAGTAGTCTTTATATAGAGTTACCACAAGACCAATAAACAACAAAAATCCACAATACTGTACTTTTAGATGGTAGTTTTAGCTTAGTTAAGTTCAGTTCTTAAGATGCAACACTTTGCGTCAATGTACCTTACGATGCGTTGCGCTTCCAAGAAAAGCAATGTCACAGCGATGGAAATGCGGCAAAGTTCTGGTGCAAAGAAATAATGATGACGCTTTCTCCTTGATGCGACACGCTTCCCGGTGATGCGGCAGCATCTGCTGCGACGTCGATCCTCTTCTACGGCGATGCAAGATACTTTACAAGATGCGAGCCGTGACCGGCCCTGCGACAAGCTTCCCAGTTATGAGGCGGAGTCTGCAGCGACGTCGATCCTCTCTACTGGCGATGCAAGTTGCTTCCACAACGATGCGAGCCACGACAGGCCCTGCGACACTCTTCCTGGTGATGCAGTGGCATCGCGGCGACGTCGATCCTCTTCTCCGGCGATGAGCCGCGACAGGCCCTGCGACACGCTTCTCAGAGATGCGGCAGCGTCTGATGCGACATTGAGCCTTCTCTTCTGTGCTACGCGTCCCAGTGATGCGCCTGCATCTGCTGCAACGTCGATTCTCTTCTCATGTGATGCGGGGCGCTTCATGTTGTGAAGCGGCAGCGGCAGTTCTGCAACACGCTTCTCGATCTTGAGTCGCGCTTTCTGCTCCTCGCGACATGCAAATCCCCCACAAAGTCCAGCACCGCGGCAGGCACTTCAGGAAGACTTTTGGGGAGCTGGTGGGTGAAGTCTGTTGTCCCTGAGACTTCAGCAGGAGGCAAGCTCTGTTCCAAGCCCTTGGAGATCCTTCACAAGGTGAAAGTAAAGCACCCAAAGTTCTTTCTCCTTTCTTTGGCACTCAGGCAACCACTGCAGGCCAATCCCCCAAGCAGCACTTCCGCTTAGGGATAGTCTCTCCTCAGTTTCTTCAGGTTCCTCTCCTCAGCAAAGGTTTTTTCTTTTAGTCCAAAAGTGATCTAATTTCTTGGGATCAGGGTCCCAATATTTATACCCCAAAATCCTTTGTTCTCTGAGGGGAGAGGGGCCTGTGCCCAGTCCAAAATAGTTCTGAAGCACTCTGTTTACCAGACTTCTCCTTTCCTTTCACAGTGCAGGGCAGAAACATCAGACGCCCCACAGGTGGTGGAGCCAGCATGGTGGAAGGCAAGTACAGCCCTGGAGCACTTTGTTGACAGGATTCCTTCTCTTCTTTCAGTGTGCAGGGCAGAGATATCAGAAACACCACAGGAGGTGGAGCCAGCATTGTAGAGGGAAGGCCCAGCCCTATTCAGGTCCCAGGTGCAACTCCTCCCTCCCATCTAGATGCAGATCTCTCTATTCACCACTGGGCTGCCCCAGCCTGTCTCCTGGAATCCCCCATCCCTGTCACTCACAACCTCCAGACAAAGGAATACACAACCTAGCAGAGGCAGGCTTGAAAGGTTAGGCAATAAAATACCTACTTTCTAAAAGCGGTATTTCCAAACCCAGAATATTAAAAACCAACTTTACTAAAAGATGTATTTTATTATTGTGAGTTCAGGCACACTAAACTCGAATTTCTACAATGTTCTCTGAGTCAGTTAGGATTATAAAATGTAATAATTCTAACAGCCCATTCTGGCCTATGAAGAACAGGTAGCTTTGCAATAGTGAAAAATGAAAATGGCTGTAATTCACTATTAGGACATGCCATACACACCAGGGCATTTCCTACCTCATACTTACAATGCACCCTGCCCTTGGGCCTACTATAGGGGTGACTGATATGAAGAAAAGGGAAGGTTTAGGGACTGGCAAGTGGGTGCACGTGCCCAGTCAGCATGACTGTACTAGACTGCATGCAGGCTCTGCAATGGCAGACCTTAGACACATTTTACAAGGCTGCTTCTGTGGGTGGCACAACCAGTGCTGCAGGCTCACTTGCAGCATTTGGATTAGAAGCCCTGGGCACCCCAGGTGCACTGTACTAGGGTCTGACAGTAAACCAAACAGTCAATCGTGGAATCACCAATTGATACATTCATTGTACAGTAGGGAGCACTTGCACTGTGGCACTGGACAGTAGTGGCACAGTGCCCAAAGCATCTAACACCAGCAAAAATACATGAGGCAACGGCAAAAATGGAAGGGAGACCCACACCAATGGTGCCAGGTCTAACAGTAACGTTCCACTGACAGTTCTTCGATCTGATGGCATAGATCAAGAGGGTAGCAAACACATATTTCATTGATCGTAGTGAGTTAAATATTCCATTGCAATTGTATAACCCACAAGAAAGTATAAGATATTTTTAATAATCAAGAAATATGAACAGAAGAAATACTTAGTAGGTTTTATTATTTTATTATTTCTATTCTGAACTAGATACCAGGGGAACATGAATTTAAGATATTAGAGGCTTGTGTAAAATTGCACAGTATTTCAGTAATTACTGGTTATAAAATAATTTTCTAGCTGTATTTAAGTGGGCAATTTGGGCATCTTTCTGCTATTGATTTTAGTACAATCAGAGTCAGCAAATCACTAAATCCATAGGCCATTTCAACTCTCCTCAATGCTAGCAATGCTAGGAGACCATTCAAGCAAATATAATAAACAAGCGCTCTAAAATGCAGAGCTATAGGAAAGGCGTGACCGACATCAGCCCCGCTGCAGGTATGGCGGGGCGCACCGCCCTCACCCCTACCCGCTGTAGCTGTTAGGGCACACCCCCCATCACGTCATCATGACTCAGCGGGCGCGCCCCAACCTAGATTGGACCACGGGTCCCGGATCGTCCGGAAGAGAAGGAATTACTTCCGGGTCACTATGGAACATAGACCTGGCCGGTTAGATCCGGCCTGGCCAAAGAGGGGTTAAAAGGCCGGAGAGCGCGAGAGTCTGCCTCTTTGACTCCGCGCGCCACGGCCTGCCCCTCAAGCCTCTAGGTGGCTGTAATTATTTTTCTGTTTTTTACCCTACAGGTTGTCGGGACAGCTGATCGTCGCCGTGCCTGGTCGAGTGGATGTGGTGCAGTGGCAAGAGCTGCGGACTCGAATCCTGGAGATCCCCGCTTTGAAGCGAAAGGAGCGGCGCAGCGGATTGTGGGGTCGGTAGAAGAGCGGAGGAGCCGGAAGCTGTGAGGGGTCTTTGTGCACTGGGCAGCGAGCAGGGACTTCGGCATGGCGCTGCTATTAAAGGTCCAAGGCCGCATCCGGAAAGTGGCTGTTGGCGTGAGGAAGAACTGCCTCTCTCAACTGTCCTTGCAGTATAAAGCAGGATTTCAGCCCGAGCCTTGGATGGGCAGCCCTATCATCGTGGGGACAGCGGGAACCGCAATTAGTGTAAGTATAGCCAGCTTCCCAGCGCATACTCAGTAACACTGGTAGTGAGTCTTGCCGAGGTTGCGGGTTCGGGCATCATCTAGGGCAGCTATTCGAGTGGGTTTTAAACAGCAAATTTGAATGATCATATCCTGTTTAAATGGCTCACTTCTATTTCAAGGGTGGGATAGAGTAAGCCGCGCGGTGCTTTAGTTAGCGCACGTGACTGATTGTTAGCAGGGACCTGTTGCTTGCTGTTGGCTCTTTTAATTTTTCTTCTTTAAATTTTTGTGACACTTGTGGGACGTCCGACGCCCCCTCTGAGTGGAAAGCCAGGTTGTCACAGGGCCCTGCTATTTAATAAATATGCGTGTATCAGGCTGGTTCATTGGGAGAGCAGCGGAACAGCTGTCAGAGAGGAAATTACGATCAAAAAGAGCGAGGCTGTCTGGGCCCACGTGCCAGGGCGGCAATTTATCAAATTGATTGTCCCGCGGTGTACATATTCTTGAAAGAAGAAAGGAGAGTTACGATCGCGCTGACTTTCCTCAGCCAGAATTATTAGCTTTGACAGGAATGGGGGCTGGGGCACAGCAAAATGTCACTGGTGATTTCGGAGTGCACTGTTTACCTTCGCAAGGGGGAGATGTATAGATCTGTGAGTGTGCGCTAGCCGTGCAAGGGGTCTTTACATATGAATTATCAGTGGCGGCTCGTAATGCCGACGAGTAGTGGGGCGGACATTACGAGCCACCACTGGTAATTTGCATACACAACTCATAAAAGCAGATGCGGCGGTGACTTGTGCAGGCGTGGTGAAATGCTATCTTCAAATGTGCTCGCTAGTACCCACTCTTCAGACAGTGAAGCTCCTCAAATTCGATATATGACCTTCGACCTCACCTTAACTGCTCTCAATCTAACATTATGAATTAAGAGTGCCTCTCCCCCGAGGCAGGTATCAAGGTAAAGTCAATGCTGCCTGAACCGAGTGTCTTCGGCGCCTTCTATATCCTATTTGCTCATTATTAATCAGCCATTGATCTAAGCCTCAGAGGACCTCGGTCTGCCACAACTGCGGGTCAATAGGTGATCCCTCTTGCCGCTGCCATGCATACTAGTGCAGAGTAAGAATGCAGATGAGCAGGGAAAATACATTATGCCTCGAAGAATTCAATATGGCTGGGCGCAGTAATACCCTGATATTTAAAATATTTCTGACGGCAGTGACCTACATCATTTGCATCATTATTGGCTATAGGCCCCGTAAACCGCATGCCAATATTCATTCTGATGACATACCTGCTGCACTCTAATTGTATGCTCTTCCCGAGATTTATAGCCTGAACGTTTTATCTGAATTAATCACCGAGGCAATGCGAAAAATCAAACGCTATGACTCAGCAGAGCAAGAGAGATGTGCTCGCTTGGTAGTGAGAATTGACCGAGAAAGTTGCCTCGCCCTTGTAGGATGTAATGTCCTTCAATATGATCTGCATTTAAAAAATGTGGGAAGGGAAGAATAATTTCTTTCTGGAGGGGTATAAAACCTTTTTCTGTCCAGAGCTCACAAGGGCGCAGCTATCATTGGTGTAAAAGACGCAGGGGTGAGAGCGTCCCTCTGCAGCACAATTATCGCGGCTGGCATTGCGGGGGGGTGAAAATGGGGTTGCCGCAGAGGGGATGGGGGAGAGGCGGGAGGGGTTGAAGGGAAAAATATATATAAAATAGTTAACTTACCGTCCCGCTTTTCCCGAGACTCCCGACTCCCGCCGATCTGCTTTTTTGAATTCTGCAGCTCGTCACCAGGAAGGCTGCAGCCTCCCTCCCCTCCACCACCACCAATCACAACGCTGCAATGGCAGCGTTGTGATTGGTGAGGCCGCTGCCCCACACGCATCATTTCCTCTTTTTATGCTGCAGCATTCAGAGAGAACAGGGAGAGTGGGCGGTGTATCTCGAGGGCAGGGGGGAGAGGCTTGCCCACTGTTGTTTATACTGACTGTTTGGGCAGCATCAGGCTGCCCAAACAGTCAGTATGAATAACAATGGCCAAGCCACTCGCCCTGCCCTCGAGAAACACCGCCCTACCCCAACCGGAACTTCAGCTTTCTCGCCGTGCGAGAAGGCAGAAACATAAATGGTAATTTATGTTTCTGCCTTCTCGCAAGGCGAGAAAGGAGGGTGTGGCGCCCAAACGCCCGTATAGAGGAGCCGCCACTGCGAATTATGATGGCTGAAGGTAAACAATAACTTGTTTTAGAAGAGCGCATACATGGTAAAGAGTAAGATGTTTCAGCCACGCTGGCTAGACCCTACCTCTACCCGGGGATTTATTGCATTTGTTAAAAAGGAAATGTTTCTTTGCTTACGATTTATGATGTCTGAATGTTTGTTGTAAAAGGGGGGGACCTCGAAACAGTGCTTTGTCGGTTCCCCTGACTGCAGGCACATCATGGCGGGTGCTCACACTGCTCACTTTCAATAGCTATAAAGTTTCGGCAGGAAGGCATGCCAAGTGAGCGTTGTGGGGGAAGGGAAAGATTTCCACTTTCTTTTTGAAACCTAGGAGCAGCAATACTGTCATGGTGTACCCTGGGCGTCACATTGATAGCTTTTTTCAATAATATTTACAAGCCATAGTTGCTACTTATTTATCTTATGCAAGGAACAGCCATTGACAAAGCCAATAGTCATGACTTATAGGTATGATACTTGTAATATATCTCTTGGTGTAATAACAGACAAAAGATACAAATTAAGCATGGGCGGAAAATCCGTTTCGCTCGCGGATTTTGCGGATTTTTGGTAAATTCGCAATCCTCGAGATCCGCGAATCTCCCGCAAAATCCGCGAGCAGCGGATTTTATGGCTTGCTCGCACTGTTCGCGTGAGTTCGCGGCTTGCCAGTACAACTTCGCACCCCGCGAGTAAGTGCTAAATTGCAGAAATACGATCTTAGCAAAACTGAAACTACTTACCAGGTTCAAAAGTTCAGGCTCATCATTAGTAGCCATTTCCTGTAGTGCTTCCTGAGGGGCCCCTCCAGAGTTCAGTTGCCAGTTGCAACTATTATGTGACCCTGCTCTGAACCTCAGAATAGTTACACATATGCCACAAAGGTCCTGAATTACAGCTAAGGGAGACAAGCAGGAGCCAGGCTGGAAGTTAAAATCCATTAATCAGCCCCTAATTCATTATTGTCAGTTGGGGCAGGGCAGGTGTTGTAACTAATTTTGCAACAATGAAAGCACTTAGCAAGTGCAAAAGATCACTAATCAGGAAGCACTAAGGAAGCAGGTGCCAGCTAAAAAAATATTCTGTGACACATTAATCAGCCCCAAATTAATTCAGGTCACTTGAGGCAGGGAAGGTGTGCTTTGCCGAAAATAATGTACACTGGACAACCAGAGGGTGTGGTGATGAAACAGAGGGTGGCATGGGTGGGCCAGAGGGTGGCATGAGTAGTCAGAGAGTGGCAGTGGTGACAGAGAGTGGCAGTGATGAAGAAGAGTGTCCCAAACAGGCTGGACACGTAGAAACAACAAGTTCGCAAAACTTGCGACCCGACAGGTAAGTTCGCAAATTGCGAAATTGTAAAAACCCTCGCGAACTGGCAGAAACACGCGCGAACACAAAAAAAAAATCCGCAAATTCGCGGGAATTCGCGGATTTTGCGGATTGCGAGTTCGCAAATCCGCAAAATTCGCGAACGCGAGATTCGCAAAATTCGCCCATGCTTAATACAAATTGTGCGGCACACTATGCTAAGCACAGTTCGACTTACTAGAGGAATCATTATTCTTCTCCTCAACTGTCCTAAGACTGTGTAACATCTGGTTCCATTGTTACAGTGCTTTGATGCCCTCAGACCCCGCTAATGCTACATAAAACTGTAAAACGGAAACGATGTGGATGTGTACGTAATTGATATATGTAGCAATATTATTGACAATGCAATTTCTGGTATTGCTTGGGTTCTTGCTGCTTCATTCCACCGCTTGAGTAATTGCTTCACAACATTTGGCATCCCCCCCTTTTCATTGCCTTTGATATGTGAGGATTGTATTAGGGCCAAAAATCTCTCATTGATTTGTTGCTGGGTTGAATGTTTTATTTCACAATTAAAAGTTTAAGTATAACCCTTTAGAATTACTATCATTTGTATCTACTGAGTTTATAGTTAAAACAATCTTGGAAACTTCTCTATGCTAATGCTCTCTTTCTTGGATCCTCCTTGCGAGTAACGTGTATTTAAGTATAGGGATAGACGATGGTGAGAAAGCCAGTTTCCCAAGTGGTGCGGCACACTATGCTAAGCACAGATGTTTACCACGCTCCTTTGAGACTCAAGCAGAAAGCCATTAAGGGACTTGAATATTTCATTTGAAGGCAAATAACGCTGTTGTGGGCCTAGTAATGAATTTAATTTGATGTATATCTGCAGGAAGTAGGCCTTTACATCAAAAAGGAAGTACCAGATGGGTGCTGTGTTAGAAAGAGGCCACATACCCGCGTCCTCTTAATCCTGTCCAGAAAGTGAAGGACCTTTAATCTTGAAGGTGACATTCACAGACCTAATATAAAAGGAGCTGATTTTCATATGAAAGATCTTATTTCCTCGAATTTTATGAGGATCCACTCTTCTTGTCAGAAGGGTGCTGAGATTAACATGTGGTCTCTCCTAGAACACCAGGGGCAGTTACAGCCTGTTGGCTACATGGGTGCGGGGGAGGGGAGAGTCACGCTTTCTCTAGGCTGGTTGGCCACCCCGCACGTACACAATGACGCCAGTAAATGGCGCAGAGCTGCAAGGGCCCCCTTTAATGGAGTTGATAGGGCATACGGGGGTAACGGGGGACGGAAGTACCCTCACGGTAAGCGGGCCCTCTGCGTATGTGCACTTTGACAGAAGGGCGTGGTTAATCGGGCGTACGGGGGTAACCAGGGGGAGAAGTACCCTCTCGGTAAACGGGCCCTCTGCGCATGCGCACTTCGACAGAAGGGCGTGGTTAATCAGGCGTACAGGGGTAACCGGGGGGAGAAGTACTCTCATGGTAAACGGGCCCTCTGCGCATGCGCACTCCTTCAGGAGGGCGTGCTTTAGTGATAAGGATCTGACACCAGTTATTTGACCTTGCCGTAGGCCCAAATAGGATACTCAGAAAATAAATGTTGTATAATGTGATTGATTTGTTAGTCTCGGATAGGAAATACCTTGTACTAGAAGTATGTTAAGGTTAGCCATCTGATAACTGTATAAATCAATTGTAACATTTTGTGCGAAATTGTGTAAATATTGTTTATTTCACTTTTTGATTTATTTGTATGTTTTAATAAATACGGCCGGGGGGTTGTGAGAGCCCCCGCCTTCCAAAGAAATCCCTCTCATGTCCTGGTTAATAATGTTTGTTAAAGGAAAGGGGGGGTTCCTCCAGCAGTCCCTGGCCATATGTATTTATGCATGCACACATGTGTCGCAATGAGGTGGCCATTTGTAATTTGCTATTCTCCTGCTAAAACAGTGGATGAACATTAAAGAAAAAATTCAGAAAGATGTGCACGAAGCGCAAAAATGGAAGCAAATGGCCTCGTATTACTTTAAAGCTGTAGAGCCCTCTTTAAAAATACTAAGGGGCCCATTATGATCGCGGACGGACTTGAGTCCGTCCGCCATCACCGTGGAGGAGGGAACGTCCGCATGGGCTGCGGCGTTCCCTCCTGTGCAATTAGGATGTGACCGCCACCCTGGCGGTCACATCCTCCATTGTTAACATTGCGGCGGGTGCGGCTTCAAGCTGCACCATCCGCAATGTTAAAAATGCATGCAATGCATTTGTGTGCAAAAAGCGGCAGGCACCGCGCGGTGCCTGACGATTTCTGCATACAAATGCAGGGGGGTACCATAAGTACCCCCCATGTGCACTCCCCACCCCCTTCACCGAGGGGGCCCACAACGGCCCCCGCAGTGAAGGTCTGTATGCTTTTCCACAGCGGAAAACCCGCCATGGAAAAGCATTTCTTTTGGGGCATCCTAATATGGCTGGCGGTGTCTGAGAGACACCGCCACCATATTAGGGCTTTTCCGCCGCGGTTGTAAGCCAACCGCAGCGGAAAAGCTGCGGACGGAAACCAGGACCCACCAGCCATCCTAATGTGGCGGTGGGCCTTTGGTGGGTCCGCTGCGGTTTTTCCGCATCCTCCGGGCCGGCGGTGGCTTCCGCCGGCCCAGAGGATGCGGAAATTCCGCAATCATAATAGGCCCCTTAATATAAAAAACCTATCTTAACATGAGTAGCAGGATGGGGAGCTGGTTGAGCAGATTTGCGTTACATACATACTAATATATACATAAATATATCACTGTTCCTTTACTTCTGCACCAGGGAAGCCTGTATCCGTGGATAACGCCGCAGAACTTACCCGTACCTTCTTGTCAGACGCTGCATCTCGCCGCACACGCTTCGCGTGTGCCGCTTCGCATCTGAGGACCCCGTGAGGCTTTGGTTGGTGACTGCCTGTGCTTGTGGAGAAGGAGTGGGCTGCCTGGACGCCGCAGGGACTCAGTCAACCAGGAGTCCCTGCGAGACCGAACACACCTGGTCTGCGCCTACTGCTCGGCCCCGCCCACCGGCCACCACACACAGAAAAGCTGCCTCCTAACAGTGAGAACTGGGATTCACTGTTCCTTTACTTCTGCACCAGGGGAGCCTGTATCCATAGATAACCCTGCAGAACTTACCCGTACCTTCTTGTCAGACGCTGCATCTCGCCGCACCCGCTTCGCGGGTGCCGCTTTGCGTCTGAGGACCCTGTGAGGCTTTGGTTGGTGACTGCCTGTGTTTGTGGAGAAGGAGTGGGCTGCCTGGACGCCGCAGGGACTCAGTCAACCAGGAGTCCCTGCGAGACCAAACACACCTGGTCTGCACCTACTGCTCAGCCCCGCCCACCGGCCACCATGCACAGAAAAGCTGCCTCCTAACAGTGAGAACTGGGATTCACTGTTCCTTTACTTCTGCACCAGGGTTGCCTGTATCCATGGATAACGCCGCAGAACTTACCTGTACCTTCTTGTCAGACGCTGCATCTCGCCGCACCCGCTTCGCGGGTGCCGCTTCGCGGGTGCCGCTTCGCGGGTGCCGCTTCACGTCTGAGGACCCTGTGAGGCTTTGGTTGGTGACTGCGTGTGTTTGTGGAGAAGGAGTGGGCTGCCTGGACGCCCCAGGGACTCAGTCAACCAGGAGTCCCTGCGAGACCGAACACACCTGGTCGGCGCCTACTGCTCGGCCCCGCCCACCGGCCACCACGCACAGAAAAGCTGCCTCCTAACAGTGAGAACTGGGATTCACTGTTCCTTTACTTCTGCACCAGGGGAGCCTGTATCCGTGGATAACGCTGCAGAACTTACCCGTACCTTCTTGTCAGACGCTGCATCTCGCCGCACCCGCTTTGCGGGTGCCGCTTTGCGTCTGAGGACCCTGTGAGGCTTTGGTTGGTGACTGCCTGTGTTTGTGGAGAAGGAGTGGGCTGCCTGGACGCCGCAGGGACTCAGTCAACCAGGAGTCCCTGCGAGACCGAACACACCTGGTCTGCACCTACTGCTCAGCCCCGCCCACCGACCACCATGCACAGAAAAGCTGCCTCCTAACAGTGAGAACTGGGATTCACTGTTCCTTTACTTCTGCACCAGGGTTGCCTGTATCCATGGATAACGCCGCAGAACTTACCTGTACCTTCTTGTCAGACGCTGCATCTCGCCGCACCCGCTTCGCGGGTGCCGCTTCGCGTCTGAGGACCCTGTGAGGCTTTGGTTGGTGACTGCGTGTGTTTGTGGAGAAGGAGTGGGCTGCCTGAACGCCCCAGGGACTCAGTCAACCAGGAGTCCCTGCGAGACCGAACACACCTGGTCGGCGCCTACTGCTCGGCCCCGCCCACCGGCCACCACGCACAGAAAAGCTGCCTCCTAACAATGAGAACTGGGATTCACTGTTCCTTTACTTCTGCACCACCAGGGGAGCCTGTATCCGTGGATAACACCGCAGAACTTACCCGTACCATCTTGTCAGACGCTGCATCTCGCCGCACCCGCTTCGCGGGTGCCGCTTCGCATCTGAGGACCCTGTGAGGCTTTGGTTGGTGACTGCCTGTGTTTGTGGAGAAGGAGTGGGCTGCCTGGACACCGCAGGGACTCAGTCAACCAGGAGTCCCTGCGAGACCGAACACACCTGGTCTGCGCCTACTGCTCGGCCCCGCCCACCGGACACCACATGGCTTATTTAGTAGATCAGTCCACGCTGCGCGGGAGTGCGCCGGGCTAAGCCCGGGCAAAGGGCGGGCCGTCTGTGGCCGTCAGAGGCCGAGCGAGACCGGGCTGGGCCTATTCTCTTGCATCCATCCTCCAACCTTTCTACCACCGGAGTGTCTGCTTGGTTCCATGATGAAATATCGATTACAAAAACATCGACCTACAAAAATATCGTCACAAATATATCGTCTACAAAAATATCGTCATCATATACTTAAACAAGTATTTACACAAATATCGATTTTTTTTGTCGACTACTCTAATATCGTTAACAATGATATCGACTACTACATTATCGACAATCTTTAAAATAACATTACCTTGTACAATACTATCGACAACACTAACATCGACTAACTCTCTACTTATATAAATATACAAAAAATATCGTCCATTTCTTAACAACCAAATATACACAATACCTTCGAATTATTCAATTTTTCATAGTTATTTAATGTTAAAAAATACTTTACACACATATGTGTATACAATATCTATTATTTATTTATATATAATAATAAATAATACTTTAGTAATACAAACATTAACAAACACTATCATACACTCTTATTGGATAACTTTAAATCACATTTCACTAATTTTAACATTGTAATAATTATTTTCAATTATAATAAAACACATATAATACATTTTGTAATATAAATTCGAAAACAATTAATAATGCAACAAACTCTTTACAAAATAACGGCTTTTAAATTCAAAATAATGTTCTCAGCCAATGAATTTAAAAAATATTTAATTGCAACCATTAATTAACTCACTACTATAAATACAATTACAGACTTAACTTAATTTACCATTTTTGGCCCAAACTTGGAGAAAAACAGTTACCTTGCTGAAGAGAAGAGAATACACACCTACTACAACGACTACAACACAGCATACTACAACTCAAGTAAGTGAAGTCCCATTTCATGTATCATTTAAACCTGTCGAAAACTACCTAAACTCCCTAAACTAAAAACGTGGTCTTCTTTTTTGTTAAAATATAACTACAACATCCTATCAACAACCACCACAAGTTAATAAGTAAAATAAATTATGAACTGCCTTATCCATGTCTACTTAGAAATCTTTGAAATATTTAAAAAAGTAGCAAAGTAAAGTTGCAAAACACTTGATATGTTATTACCTACTAATATATCCTAATACAATAAATAACACAAATTAACTTTGTTTTACAGAATATACAAACTTCATCTACCAATCTACAACTACACTAACAACATCTTCTACTACATTAAGTAAGTATACCCACTGTGTCTATTAAAAATCAGAAAGTAAAAACAAACAACTATAAAACTAAATCATTTTTTTGTATTATTCTTTACCACAACTACAGAACATTAAAAAGTGAAACTCAACATAGAAGAACGGAAATCATATAATTAGCAGGAAAACAACATTGTAAGTACGTTTTTGCACTTTTTCCTTTTAACATAGACATCTCAAAAAATGTTTATCACTTTTACTAAAAATACATATATCACAGATCTACCTTAGACATGGCAACAGGAGCTACTTTTATTACTTCTCAAAAAGGGAAAATAATGCTGAGCTACATGGGTTACACCGACACCCATGAAAGAATCAAAGGGAAAAAAAACCATTGGAAATGTAGTAAATATTACTCAACTGCATGCTATGGTAGAGCAACTACTGTTGATAACAATGTTGTAAATGTACGTGAGCATAACCACCCAGCCAATGTAACAGAAGTCGAAGTAAGAGAAGCACTAGAGACATTGAGAGAAGCTAGTACAGGCTCACAAGAACCAAGCACTAGTATTTTGAAAAATGTTTTAAGCAAGGTGCCAGAACATGTAACAGGACAGTTACCTTCAATCCCCAACTTGAAAAGATTAATAGCTAAAACAAAACGAGCTTCTGATCCAACTCCACCAGCACCTGATACTTTTCAAGACATAAAAATATATCCTGAATATACTATTACACACAATGAAGATAAATTCTTAATGTATGATAACCACAGTCATGACAAAAGAATTTTACTTTTTGCAACAAATAGCAATTTGCAAAAACTAAAATCGTGTGAAACCTGGATGATGGACGGAACTTTTAAAGTATGTCCCAAACCTTTCTATCAACTTTACACCATCCATGGTGAATACCAAGAAACAAAAATCCCTTTAATTTATACACTGCTGCCAAATAAAACAAATGCTACCTACGTAGAAATTTTAACAACTATCAAAGATTTTACAGATAATTACTATCCACAAAGAATCATAATTGACTTTGAAATAGCCATGATTCAAGCTACCCTTAAAATATATCCTCACACCTCAATACAAGGGTGTTATTATCACTACAACCAAAGTATATGGAGGCACTTACAAAAATCTACTTTAAGCATTGAATATTCAACAAACAGTAACTTTGCATATCAGATTAAAAAGTTAATAGCATTGGCATATGTGCCAACAACAGAAGTTGCTAACTATTACAATTTACTACTTGACAGCCCTTTCTACCGCACCAATGAGAAAAAATTAACTCCCTTCTTAGACTATTTTGAAGATACCTGGGTGGGAAGATTACATCGTTCTGGCCACTGCAGACAACCTAAATTTCAAATTCCATGGTGGAATGTGTATGCTAGTACTATAGCACAGAAAGCCAAAACTAACAACGCAGTCGAAGGATGGCATAATGCCTTCCAAGCCACAATAGGAAGAACACAACCCACACTTCATAAACTAATCCAAAGCATCAAAAAAGAACAAAGCTACCAAGAACTCAGAATAGAGCAATCTCTATCTAAAATCGGCCCTAAACTAAGTAAACAAACATTAAATATGTACGAATACCTACAGCAAAAAACCAGAATGTACCCAAGTATCGAAGGTCTTGAATACTTAGACCTAATAGCAAAATCTATCCTTTAACAAGCAATACATAAAAATGTTTCAAACAATAAATAAAACAAACCTTTTTTTAAATGTAGTTAAATTATGTCATGTAAAAATAAATGTAATCTATTATTACAAGACATAATAAAACGACATTAAACAAAATTGTACAATATAGCACAATCCACCCCAAAGTAAAAAATAAAAATAACTTACGGTTCTGCAGCTGTAGAATGTATTCCAAAAAGATGGTTTCCACATGAATAGAACCAAAATCAATCCACATGGTTTAAAAAAATCCCCACAAAATGCAAAAAATACAACTGTTTTATAAGGGTCCCACGTGGCAATCCTCTGGAGAACGGAACCATAAAAAAACCCGAAAATTAATCACAACAAAAAAGCTCCAAAATCCCGAAAAATCAGGAAATGTAGTTAAACATTTACCTGTATTTTACAAAAAAACGAGCTAAAATCCATCTGCTCACCAAAACGAACACCTGTAAATAAATACAAGCAAAACCCACCCACAATAAAAACGAAAGGCACAAATCCGAAACATAACATATAAAACATAGGAAAACACCTGAACTAATTCATTAATACAATACATAAACCTTATTTTCATAAGAAATACCTAACAAAGTACGTTATCTATAACGACCTTAAATATCACGTACTTTTCACATAAACTGTAAATCACAACACATATCGACACGAACACACCACAACAAGCTCTATAATATCTTAAAATGTAGTTAAAATTAATGTAAAATAAACTTACCTTCACCAACACGAAGCAGCTCCCAACCGCGAGGTTCCGTTTTCTGAAATGACCCAAACAACGATGTCGATAGACTAAAAAGTGAAGTTCCAAAAACAAAATGGCAGCAGAATAAAAACAAAAATAGGACTAAATCCCCATAATAAAAAATAAAAAATTGTGATAAATAGCATTTTTTTTCCATGTTTAGTAATAATTTTCTTATTGTTCTAAAGAAACATATGATTAATGTAAAATATACAATAATATTTTAATATAATTATATATTAATGAATTATTGTATATTAAAAATATGTTTTTGATTGTTAAATATTTTTTTGAAATGTATAAAAATAAGCACTATTTTATGTACATACTTTAGAAAAATGCAGTTACATGTAAATTAATTGACATATTAAATTTTAATAAATACATTTAAAATGTAATATACTAATTAATGTAATATAACAATGTATATATGACAAAAATTGCAATGTAAAATGTTAACAAATAATAGAAAAATATGTATTAAAAGTATGTAAATGTTTGCATCAACAAATGAAAGTATGAATAAAAAATTTGGGTACAAAACTATATTACTATTGTACTTAATAAATGTTGAAACTTGTGATATGTATGTAAAAATATTGAAAATATTCATATTTTTAAAGAAAAAAAAATATTGCAACAATATATATAATATTAATATTATAAATGTAAAATAAAAAAATATATATATATATTTTGTAATTAAAAAAAATCATTTAAAAAAATATATATAAAACATAACTCATTGAAAATACTTAACAGTAAGCAACAATAAATCACTATTTTAACTGCAATCCTACATAAGTCAGGGAAAGTGCTGGACAGTAAACCATAATAATTTGCGATTCTAACTCCAATCCTACATAAGTCAGTGAAAGTGCTTGACAGTAAACCATAATAACTTACTATTCTAACTCCAAATATAACATTACTCAGGCAAAGTGCCGGATAGTAAACCATAATAATTTACTATTCTAACTCCAATCCAACATAAGTCAGGGAAAGTGCTGGACAGTAAACCATAATAATTTACTATTCTAACTCCGATCCAACATAAGTCAGGGAAAGTGCTGGACAGTAAACCAAAATAATTTACTATTCTAACTCCAATCCAACATAAGTCAGGGAAAGTGCTGGACAGTAAACCATAATAATTTACTATTCTAACTCCAATCCAACATAAATCAGGGAAAGTGTTGGACAGTAAACCATAATAATTTACTATTCTAACTCCAATTCAACATAAATCAGGGAAAGTGCTGGACAGTAAACCATAATAATTTACTATTCTAACTCCTATCCAACATAAGTCAGGGAAAGTGCTGGACAATAAACCATAATAATTTACTATTCTAACTCCAATCCAACATAAGTCAGGGAAAGTGCTGGACAGTAAACCATAATAATTTACTAGTCTAACTCCAATCCAACATAAGTCAGGGAAAGTGCTGGACAGAAAACCATAATAATTTACTATTCTAACTCCTATCCAACATAAGTCAGGGAAAGTGCTGGACAATAAACCATAATAATTTACTATTATAACTCCAATCCAACATAAGTCAGGGAAAGTGCTGGACAGTAAACCATAATAATTTACTATTCTAACTCCAATCCAACAAAAGTCAGGGAAAGTGCTGCACAGTAAACCATAATAGTTTTCTATTCTAACTCCAATCCAACAAAGGTCAGGGAGTGCTGGACAGTAAACCATAATAATTTTCTATTCTAACTCCAATCCAACAAAAGTCAGAGAAAGTGCAGGACAGTAAACCATAATAATTTACTATTCTAACTCCTACCCAACATAAGTCAAGGAAATTGCTGGACAGTAAACCATAATAATTTACTATTCTAACTCCAAATATAACATTATTCAGGGAAAGTGCTGGATAGTAAACCATAATAATTTAATATTCTAACTCCAATCCAACATAAGTCAGGGAAAGTGCTGGACAGAAAACCATAATAATTTCCTATTCTCACTCCAAATATGACATCACTGTGGGAAAGTGCTGGATAGTAAACCATAATAATTTACTATTCTAACTCCAATACAACATAAGTCAGGGAAAGTGCTGGACAGTAAACCATAATAATTTACTATTCTAACTCCAATCCAACATAAGTCAGGGAAAGTGCAGGACAGTAAACCATAATAATTTACTATTCTAACTCCAATCCAACATAAATCAGGGAAAGTGCTGGACAGTAAACCATAATAATTTACTATTCTAACTCCAATCCAACATAAGACTGGGAAAGTGCTGGACAGTAAACCATAATAATTTTCTATTCTAACTCCAATCCAACAAAAGTCAGAGAAAGTGCAGGACAGTAAACCAGAATAATTTACTATTCTAACTCCAATCCAACATAAGTCAGGGAAAGTGCAGGACAGTAAACCATAATAATTTACTATTGTAACTCCAATCCAACATAATTCAGAGAAAGTGCTGGACAGTAAACCATAATAATTTACTATTCTAACTCCAATCAAACATAAGTCAGGGAAAGTGCTGGACAGTAAACCATAATAATGTACTATTCTAACTCCTAATATAACATTACTCAGGGAAAGTGCTAGATAGTAAACCATATTAATTTACTATTCTAACTCCAATCCAACATAATTCTGGGAAAGTGCTGGACAGTAAGCCATAATAATTTACCATTCTAACTCCAATCCAACATAATTCTGGGAAAGTGCTGGACAGTAAAAAATAATAATTTACTATTCTAACTCCAATCCAACATAATTCAAGGAAAGTGCTGGACAGTAAACCATCATAATTTAATATTCTAACTCCAATCCAACATAAGTCAGGGAAAGTGCTAGACAGTACAAAATAACATTTATGATATTATGATAAATAAACATCACTTTATAAATATTACTAACCACTCTTATCTATGATACTACAAAATAGACTATTACATTACAATTACAGAAAATTATATATTTAATATAACAATAACAACATTTTTTACCAAAATTTAAATTTAGAATTTCAAAATTTTAATAAATTTAGACATAATTTTAAACATTTTATTGTTTTTCATACAAAATTTATAATTTTTTTTAATCATTCTTAGCATATATTATAACAAAAACACAGAAATAAAATATACCACAATTAACTTATTCTTATATGAATTAAAAATAGAATTTAAAATTTAAAATTTAAATTTTACATTTTTAATATTGGAATTTCGAATTTCGTTTTTTTTTAAATTTTATTTTTTTAAAACATATTAAATAAATCACACACTTAATTACAACATTATTATATAATACATTAAATTTAAATCCAATAAAATAATTTTTCGTATTTAAATTAATAATTATTTTAATTAAAATTTACATTTAATAAAACATATTTTAATATACTACCCACCCTTATCCCCTATATCAACAACAACCCGCTACTAAATAATTTTTAACATTTCATAAAATTAATTATATTGTAATTCTTACATAAATTTCGAATTTCGCAATTCGAATTTTTTTTTTTTTTTAATTTCTATATTTTTACAATTCTATACAAATTATTTACACTACTTTTTTAAATTACTACTCACCCTTATCCCCTATAACACCAATAACCCGCTCCTAAAATATTTACTATTATTAAATTATTTTTAACATTTTGATCCCTATAATAATATTAATAGACATTTTATAATGATTATTTAAACATAAAACATAATTTTCTACACTTATATAACACATTCAATTATTTTGTCGATATTATATACAACAATATTTTTCTTAACGATATTCTAAACAACAATATTTTTTTTGACGATATTTTTGTCATTCTAAAGAATCGATATTTACAACAACGATATTTACTACAACGATATTTTTGGAAGTCGATATTCTTACCTCGATATTTATGCAAGTCGATATTATCCCGTCGATATTCCTGCTTTATACCTTCTGCTTCGGCTATGAGCCCCGAAAAAACCACCATGGATAAGACGGGGGGTTGCCGTTAAAAGGTACTCTGGACAATTACTTTACCAAGGTTCTTATTGACTTAGAAAAGGAGACTACACTAGCAGAGCGAAGGGCGGAGCGTCCTCGCTCGGTAGAACATTTGAAAAATAAAACTGTAATAGATCCCACGCGGAATGCTCCTCTTCCTAATGGAGGTAATCTCAGTGGAATTGAAGACCTCACCTTGCCAGAGAGCGTTCCGCTTTTGCTACGAGACTGCACCCCTACACCGTGTGCCTCCACTGGGCAGACCCTGAGCCCTATTCACTTTACCAGTTCTATTAGTCCAACAAAGGATTCGGTTATAACGAATCGCATTTCTGACAAAATCAAACGTAGCAAGAAAAAAAGACCAATCATGCCCAAAATCCAAGGTCCACCACCCAGTAAAAGAAGACGCAAGGAGGGGGTAATACAAAAACCTAAGATTAGCCACTCAAATTTTGGCAAGTCTCTCAAGCCTGGTATTGCAGTCAAACAGGACCCAGTAGTTGTAGAAGATAGATTGTTAAACATGACAGACCAACAAACACCTTTGCACACTGGAATGGACATCAGCATTAGTGCACCTGTTGACGCCCCCGTAGAATCCATACTGAAACCAGCATATACTAGTGTTTCATTAGACAGTATGGAACACTTAATCAGATCCTTTATCTTACCTATTATAGAAAGGTTAAAAAAGGTGGAGAAACGTCTTGAGGACATGGAGTTGGGTATTGGGAGGAAGGACAACTTATCTGAGGTCCTGGTGAGCGAGGCTGTGATGCCTTTAATCCCGGTCATACCAGCTACGTCCAATGCCCCTAAAGTCTCATTCCAACCCACTACATTTACATCAAAACCCTCTAAAATAGCAAGTTCCATCCAAAACAAGTTATCTCCCCCAAAACATGCAAAAAAACCAGCTGTAATTCCTGTGAGTGACATCACGAGGGATCAGGAAAAGGTACCTGTGGGGAAATTACATGTGGAAAGGAGAGGCATCAGACACACAGGGGTTTCAAAGAACAGGGGTCCATTAGCAGAGCTCCCCCCGGAAGCTCTGCCCGATGTGGTTGTTTTAACAGGGGTTCCTGCATTGGCAGATAACAAAAGGGAAGGATTTGCCCAGCTTAAGAATAAAATTATGCATTGGCTCAGAGTATACAGACCAATCACAAGTAACATCAATGGCGAAATAGTACTTGTTCGCCGACTCCCATGGCTGGGTAGTAGAAGTAAGGACATTGAGGGAGATGTAGTCATAGTCAACTTTAGAGATTCGCGTGTGGTCAATTATATTCTAAACTGGCCTGCAGGGAACGGTAATAACAGGATTATCCCCCGCACCCTGACCGAATTCTATCCCAGATCCCTAGTGTTTGCCCCAAAATACATAAGTGAACAAACACATACTCATACATTTTTTCCAACCCCATTTAATACCGGGCATTTGTTACATACACAATACCAAATGCCTGTTCCAGATCCCTACGGGTGGAATACTGTACCTCCCAGAGTCAACACCAATCTTAATAGAAGTATGGACCATCTGAGGCCCTTTACACCCCTGGAGACATTTAACAGATTTGATGTGTTTAATGGGATGGATGATGGCGACTGAAGTTTACAGTCTAGGTGGGGCATGGGCGGCCAATCCCCTGCCACCAATTCAGAAGGTGCAGCCCATGGGGTTTCAGAAGATATTACTTTGTACCCCACATCACACCAGCCTCTGGGGGTGAAAAATATAGCTAGTTACATTCATAGGGAATCCGTACATGCCAAATCCACCAGTGTGAACACTGTTCAAAAACTGACAGCTTTGGGGGGAACTTCTGTGGAATCGCAAGACAAGATTAGAACACACCCTCTTGTAGTTGGTAGTGGGGCATCAGTGAAAGATAGTACAATACATGGGCTAATGCCCTACAATTATAAAAGGAAGGCATAAGGTGGAATAGCAGAAGTTTCCACAGGATTGAAAGATAGTTCACAGAGCAACAGGTCTACCGAATCCAGTAATACTTTTCGAACTCCAGTCTCTCAGTGGGATGCACAAGCACAGACTGACCCGGCCCTCAGAGATTTGGGAAATGACCAGGCTGGCCAGCATCTAGTGTCCTGGAATATAGCTGGTCTTAGGAATAAGATAGCTTCCCATGATTGGTTAAATTTTATCGATAACTGTACTATAATCATCATACAGGAAACCTGGGCAATGGAATCCTATTATCGGCCGGGTTACTTAAATTTTTCTATACCCGCGACCCACACGCAAAGGGGAAGGCCAATGGGGGGCCTGACCACATGGGTAAAATATGATGCCAGGTACACTACGGCACATTTAGATTCCAATTCCAAGGACATTCTAATTGTAAAGCTCCACTCCCCTGAGTTTGGAGATCTAATAGTATTCAATGTATATGCAAGGGGTAATCCGGGAGGAAAATCTTGTGAGACAGTTAAACAACTGGGACAGTGTTTAAAATTACATAGGGGAAAAACGAATGTAATGATAGGAGGTGATTTCAACTGCTCCTTTGAGCCTCTGGACCAATTTGACATTGACCTTACAGAGGCAGAGGATGATAGCTGGCAAATTCTTCCTTTAAATATACCACCCATAAAGAAGTGGACCCAAGCAGCTATCCAGCTCAAGACTTTTAGTCTTGAGTATGGATTAAGAGCAGTGAATGGTAGAACTAAAGGGGATAAGGACGGAAGTCCAACTTTTAACAATGGCATACGTTCAAGTAGGATTGACTATATTCTAGTCAATCTGGAATTTTGGTCAGCTATCCGGTACATGAATATCATCAAAAGAATCGAGAGCGACCACAACCCTCTTAGTTTAGAGTTTCAACTTTTCTCCAAAATGGGAGTCCCTGATACAGATGCATCTAATGATATAGCCCTTGCAAATGACACAAGAAGGTTAAAATGGGCGGAATGCATGGACAACTGCCAATGCATCCCAGAAATGGAAGAAATGGTGTCAAGTGTAACCATTGAGTTACAGTGTTGCATGTCCAATAACGACTTTATAACCAGGGTGGTTCCAATTCACACAACCCTTTTTTTAAATCTTAGTACATTTTTTATAAAGCAAAGAAGCGATCGTCCTCGTAAAAGTAAAAGGAAACAGGAATCATGGTATGGCAAAAGCTGCAGAACTGCATATAAATCTCTAGCACTGGCCGTGAGATCAAAGGATAGGCTCTCAATACGTGATGCTAGGCGTCATTATAAAGTAACCCAGCAGGAAGCAAAAAAAAGCTGGGACAATAAATACTGGGAAGAGCTATATGAGGCAAGTAAGGCTAGAAATATGACAGGATTCTGGAATTTAGTGAAATGGGGCAAGGGATCCCATAGGTCACAGCCAGAAAACTCCGTCCCACCCGAACGATGGGTATCACATTTTAAATCACAGTTTGCAAACCCTGTTCGGGAAAGTGCGGAAAGTTTGGGTCCTATTATAAACTATGCAGCCACTACTCCGCTAGTGTTTAGTCGGAGTGACATCGAATATGCCTTAAATACCATCCCGAGAGGAAGAGCCCCGGGTCCGGATATGATTCCGGCAGACCTTGTTCTTCATTGTAGAGAGACATGGGTGCCGTATATAGAGCTGCTGGCGAACACTATTTCCAGGGGCACCCCGATACCAGACGTCTGGAGGGGAGCTGAAATTATCCCAATTTTCAAAAAAGGGGATCGTGCAGACCCTGCGAATTACAGGCCAATTAGCCTAATTGCATGCATTCAGAAGGTGGTGGCTAGGCTTGTACTACACAGGATTCAGAATTGGATAGACGATTCTGGGGTTATGTCCGCACTACAGGCAGGCTTTCGCCCCTTTACCAGCACCGTGGATCAAGTTTTTAGATTTTCTAATATATATTGGAAGTGGGTAATCCTTGGGGGAGGCACTCTTTACGCAGCCTTTGTCGATTTGAAATCAGCATTTGATCTTGTTCCACGCTCCAGGCTGTGGCGAGTGCTTCATGATCAAGGTATGCCACACGAACTCCTCACCTTCCTAATCAAATTTCACAAAAATAATTATGCACAGGTTAGGTGGGGCAACCAGGGCCAGGTTACTGATAAATTCGATCCAGAAAGGGGAGTCAGACAAGGGTGCGTCCTGGCACCAACTCTGTTTATGTTATACATAAACAGGGTCATTGAATATTACAGGGAGGTTCACACAGATGCACCTAAACAAAATGGAATCCCAATACCCCTGTTAATGTTCGCCGACGACACCCTTCTAATCTCTAAAACGCAAGAAGGGCTCCAAAAAGCAATTGGCTGTTTTGAGGCTTTTTGCAAAGACCATGGTCTAATTATAAATGTGTCTAAAACTAAATTCATGGTAATGCACAGACACAAGAAAGTGAGGGGCACAGTTTTTATGAACGGTGAGCTTTTAGAACAGACAGATTGTTTTAGTTATCTGGGCATCACACTGGGATCTAGGATGGAATGGAAGCCACATATGACTTACCTAACTACAAAACATTCACAGCTAGCAGGTGTCCTCTTGAGAGAATTAAGATCATCAGCTACTCAACCAATAGCCCCAGCCTTAAAAATATATGACACGAAAGTTAGGGTTTCGATGTTATATGGGGACGAACTGTGGGGGGTCTCTGATGTTTCCTCCCTGACAAATGCACAAAATAAATTCCTGCGGTGCATAACCAAACTTCCCAAAACAACACCATTGACCCCGCTGTATATGGACTTGGGTTGTCAGAAAATTCAGGACATAGCTAGCTTTCGATCAGTCGCATATTGGAGGAGGTTTTGGGTTACGCCAGAACTAACTCATTATGCTTCAGCGCTCCTAGAAACAAGAAATATGGACACAGGGGGTAAAATATCATGGTTTAAACAGGTCAAGTCGCAATATAAAGCCTTGGGAATGGAGCAACTTTGGGACAACCCATTAGAAAATATTTTCCCATCACGAAAGGCACTAAAAGAGCTGTACTGGGCTAACATAACCCAAAGGGAATTTTAAAAACATACTGACGCATCACTTACCAGGGCATTTTTGGAACTTAAACATATCCCTGTATACGAGCGTTATTGGGACCTTATTACCATCCCCAATGATAGGAAACTTTTCCATCAATATAGGGTAGGAACTCTTCCTATCAACACATTTACAAGTAAGTGGTCAATTAATAAAGATCACCATCAGTGTCCTTTTTGTATAGCCCAATCTGAAACTCTAGCTCATGTTATGTTTATATGCCCAGTATACAAAGCTCCGCGCCACAAATGGATTAACCGCATCGCTGCTGCGGTCATTTTTGCGCTGTGCGGCTGTTTTCGCAAAACCGCGTTACATGACGAGCTCAGCTCGTCATCTGCACACGCCACCCGTGGCTGATGACGAGCTGAGCTCGTCATCAGCATCGAAGGGGTTAAACCAATTTGTATACAGAAAGGCATCCATAGTGGCACTGTGGCACTCAGGATTTTAAAAACAGATTGCACTGACAGTATGGTTATTGCACTTGCAAAGTTTCTAAAATGGATGTGGACTATACGTTGAGATAAATTGAAACTAATATAGACTGCAGTGTCTTAACCTGGCTTATAGTAAAAAGTATGAGTTCTTAATCATGTAACAAATTTTAAAATGGTTTATAAAAATTTTAAAGAAACAGTATATTTATTTTTTTAATGATTGTGTTTGGATCACCCTGTACAAAGCATTGATTGAATAGATTAACACGTGAACTTTCCCTTGACCTTAGGGATCTCAGGATGTAATAAGTATGAAATGTTGGATTTTTATTGTTTGTTGTTTTACTGTAATGTCTTTTATGACTTGTGTCGAAATAAAGACTTATTGACTTGACTTGACTTGACTATCAGAGATGGGGAGAGACAGAGACAGGAAACGCAAAGCAAGGGGCTGACTCAAAGACCACTGTAATTATGTATGCTGCATTAGAAAACGGACACACCCAAATCTGTAGCCGAGATCGAAAAAACACATTAAGTGATGATGAGCATTCCACATAAAATCCTATGGTAAGTGCAACAGACCTGTATTTGAATGAATCTAAACGTCATGCCAGGGGCCAGACTATATGCAAGAGCAGGTTTTTCCACAGATACAGATAGCTTCAAACGAGTGTTCTGTTTAAGAGACTATAACAGAAGCCAGAGAGTTGATTGCATCTGAGTGTCCAGTTTGTCTCCTCCCTGCTTCAAATGGCAAGAATAAACGTGTTACATAAGGAGGCAGTGGAACACCAAGACGGTGCTTCTAATATGAGTATGACTGCAAATGTTTAGTTCATCACTTAAGATCAACAACGTAGACCTTGTGATTATGCTGTTTCCGGCATCTTGCAAAAGCCCGGAAAAGGATACTGCGCTCAGTGCTGATTCAGCTTCTGGTGCGTGTACGCTGTTTACTCGACGCTCATAGGGACGACTTTATAAAGCGCTGATTTGAGGAAGCGCCATAATCCTTCAGTTCATATGTGTACCACGTTCTACGTAACTCATACAATGCGCTTCAGGGTGGTTTGCAAACCATAAACATAGCGGGCAAGAGCAATGGGGAAACAATATTGATAGAAATAGGCAATGACAGCTTTGATTCATGATTAGGTCCTTCTGCTAACCACACAGCAGCTCCAAAAGGCGGATGTTATCCGTTAAAATGCGGCCCCATATAAATGGTGCTCCCTTGCAAAAGTTTAGCAACAAACAATTACGTATGTAGCGCACTTACTTACAGCCTATGATCAGGCACTGGTTTATAGTAAGAAGTAGAGAAAGAGTGAAGGCATTAGTGTGGGAGTTAAGTCAATGCTGTCATGATAATAAAGCTTAATGTATTTAAAAGGCACAGCACAGAACAATGCAATTCTGGTAGCAGAAAACACGCTGGGAGCAAGAATGTAGTTCATGACCTATGAGTTC
Organism: Lissotriton vulgaris; assembly: GCF_964263255.1. Lineage (NCBI taxonomy): Eukaryota > Metazoa > Chordata > Amphibia > Caudata > Salamandridae > Lissotriton > Lissotriton vulgaris. The sequence continues at coordinate 1,166,203,565 of NC_141696.1, forward strand.
TGGCACAGAGTTTCTTCATGGCACTTGTTGTGCAGGTAGACCATCCCTGGTTAGCCAAATACCAAGCGAAAAGTGCAGCTGGACTCTGATACAAAGCAGTCCCTTCCCACTGAATGAGCAATGGAGAAGTCGGGCTGCAACTGATAATTAAGACACAGATGTACATTCCCCAGGAAGCTTCCTATGTTGTCTAGCTACACACTGAGGTGCATATTTACAAGCCCTATCGCCACAGGAACGTCACTTTTTACGACGTTCCTGTGGCGACAGGGGCTTTGCCTTATATAGAGGCGGCGTTAAGCCACTTAACGTGGCTTAACGCCGCCTTGCAAATAAGGCCCCCTTTCACACTATACTTAGTGTAAAAGGGGTGGGCAATGGGTGTTGTGGTGGGCGTTCCACCGCGACACCCATTGATTTTGACGCTGCCCCATATTTACAAGGGTGGCGTAAATATGGGGCAGCGCCAAAATGAAGACCAGGGAAATTCTGGTCTTAACATCGCGAAATTTCTACTTGTTTTTGTTGTTTCGAAGTGTGCTGCATTGTGCAGCACACGTAGAAACAGCAAAACGCCATGAATGATTGTTTATGTGCATGAAAGTGTCCCTTACTGCAAATAAACAATCATTAAAAAAAATGATTTGCAACTTCTATGTGTGTATCACCTTTAGTGATTGTTTATGTGCAGGATGGGCCATCTTCCTGCACATAAACAATCATTCCCCGCAATGCAGGCATCCTTGCAGTTGGTGCTAGGCAGCTTAATTTAGCACCAATGCTAGGGGAAACTCAGGGGTGAACCGTATCTTTGTAAATACGGTGCAATCCTGCGTTCAAAGAATGGCGTAGCATATTGTTATCAAGTTTTGCTTAACGCCACGCTCTGTCATTTTGTTGTACATACACCCCTGCATATTTAGCTGAATATAACATTTATAGGAACACAAAAATGTTGATGGGAGGAATGCTTACAATAAGTCTAACCACTGGCAATTCTTTGGGGAAGCATTTTAACCCATCTTTCATTTGCCCACCATGCCACCTCAAGTATGACTCAGTCATATGCAAATTAGTCTTGGTCCTGTGGTCAATAAGTCACTAGAACCAAACTACTCCCGACTGAATAGCCCATTCAGAGTGAAACTGGTCTTGGGCTGCTTGTGGTCCGGTTCAGGGAGGACCAGGCCTGGCAGTGTGGGTGGAAATGTTCTAGATTGGAAAAGTGTCAAGACTGATTTGCATAAGGTTTGTCCCAAACTGAGGTGGGATGGTGGGCAAAAGAACAATGGTTTGAAATGCTGCCCTGAATGCCCAGATATGGGTCCTGTCCTCACTGCGCCACTGGAACCAAACTACTCCAGACGGTAGAACGTAACCAGTCAAGGCGAAACCAGTCTCATGTTGTTTGTGTTCTTGTTGATGGATAAACTGACTTGGAAGTTCGGACTGGACTGTTCTGATTGGAACCGAGTCAAGACTAATTTGACTATGGCTGGGTCCAAACTGAAGTGATATGTTGTGAAAGAGAACGATGGGTTGGAATGCTTTCCCGACTGATTTCCAGTAGTTAGACCTAATGAAAGTATTCCTCCTATCATTTTTTGTGTGTTTGGCATAACAATGATAAGGTCAGATGTACTAAACTCCTGATTGGAAAAAGCAATCATAAATGTACTAATAGGTTAATATTCGCAAGGCACTGAGATTGGCTACAATGACAGTGATGGTGGCCAGCCAGGGACAACAGACCACCATCCTTGTCATTGCTTTTCAAAACTAGTCATTTTGTTAAAGCAGTGGGTTACTTCAAGGAACCTTTTAAAAAAATAACTTTCCAATTAGGAAAACTTCAATGAGAGCACCCAGTGGTCCTTTAGAGCCCTGCCTTCTCCTATGAAGCTCGCACGACGATATACAAAAGGGAATGGGTCCAAAGGAGACCCTTTTCTCCTTGCAAATCAGTTACCACCCTAACTTGTGAGTTCGTAACTGATCAATAGTTTTCATCCGAAATTACTTGCCATACCATGTTGCATTCCTTACCATGAGCATTCCTTATACGCCCCATGCAAATTGTTACTCGGTATGGGTTAGTAACCCATTTTACGATTTGGTAAATGTTTTCTGCATTGCAAAATGGGGCTAGAACATTCGAAAATGGGGTGTTGCAGTCTCAGATCCTGTAGCTTTGCAAATTGCAGTGTTTGCAACAACAGACTTCCTCAGTGCATCTAGCCCATAGTTATTAAATGTGAGTGATGAAATACAGGATCGAGGAAATTCAAATTATTTTCACACATTTTGGAACATTGTGCAGCAGTGTAGTTAAACACATAAAAAATACACACTTATTTGCAACAGTCCCACTGTAAAATTACTTACAGATTGCAACAAGTGAGATACTATAAAAATATTTTTGAAGGACTCACAGTAAGAGCCAATTTGTCTCCAGCTTCTGGCTAAACTCATTTTTACCTCATTGTTTTCAGCTATTCAACAAACGATTTGCACTCGCGTGTCTTTCAGGATTATCAAATCCCTAGTCAATACACTGGTCATGAACAATTTGGATACTGCTACAGCCTCCAAACCATGTATAAAACAACCCTTCTACATGAACACGTGTTAAACTTTCCAGAAATTCCCCCTCTTCTCTCTGTTGTCACCAAACCAGGTGTCCACCAGCAAAACATTGAATACTATACAAACTTCTAACCGTAGCTTTCAAGGAAGTACATGGGACTTCTTCTCCCAACCTGTTTCAATATTTCTTATGCGATTCCCTCTCTGTCTCACTGCATGCAAACCGCAAACCACACTCTCATCATACAGTGTTAGGTCCTTTCATATTCTTGGATCATTCCACTGTGAAGTTCTCCCCAGCAAACTTTGGGCAAACGCTTACATTTCTACCTTTAATCCAATCTTGAAACAGCCTTGTAACTTATCTCCCTAAAATAGAGCACCAGCACCACAGACAGTTGCCCCATCTCACTCAAAGCCCATCACTTAATCCCTTTATCCATATGTATATATATCATATACATGTATTGTATTGTTATGGTACTTGTTTGACTTACAGTGTTCACATCGATTTGTGACACTCAACCACCATTGTTCAGGTGTACTATATGTAGTTAAGTGCAGCTTTTCCATTTTTAATGCATACAAATAAAAAAGAAAAAATAGTCATTGTGTAATATGACATGAAATAGGGCTACGGAATGGACCCAGAGAATAACATAGCATGGCAGGATATAGGTACAAGTGGAGTTATTCTAAGGGCCAATTTAACAATTCAACCGAAAATACAGTGTCGGCCAGTGCATGAAAAATCTTGTGAAAGGAGGGGGCAAATTGCAGTTGGGGAACACAATTATTAAAGGCTGTCAAAGACCGGAAATAATTAGATTCAAAGTTACTCTGAATCAGGCACAGGTGTTTTTTAATTATGAATGTGAAATTTTAAGAAGTTTGCATTCTGTGAATTTTGAGTTCTTTTTTTTTTGCTCTCATGCGGTTGTGCTATTTTACATACTTTTTAAGGAGAATGTGTATTTTGTGCTTGAACCAGTCTACTACCAATATCTTGTGTGACTTTTGTGTGCAAAGTGTATACTCACTTTCAATTTCCACACAACATATGTACAACAAAATGTTGCACCGCACACATAATTTCATGTAATTTTTGCAAGACAGATATATATTACACCCAAAAAAGCAGCATTAGCCCCATCCTACTCCATAGTTATTCATACCAAGAGAATTTCGTTTTTAATGTGCACCTAAGATTCAATCTGGAATAGAATGGGGCCTTGGCAATGCAGATGATAAGAACAACAACAAACAAGTGACTGTGTCAATCCACGGGGACAAGGCATGCACCATCTTGACTGATGGTCCTCAAGAACCTGTGAGTGGCAAGTCAACCTACAAACCCTGTTAGCTATACGCATGCACCACCTACAAACCCACCATCTCCACAGTCTCAATCTTCAGTAGCTTTAGTTTTCCAACCCAAGGGATGTAGTCAACCTTCTCATGCATCTAGGGATGTGGACACCATTGCCCAAACCCCTATCCTTTTCACCTAACATCGTACTCACTCATTCATACAATGATCTTAAAACGTTTTTGTATCATCCACAAATTTTAGGTCACACTTTCACTTTAGCACCTCAGTGAATAAGGGAGAATTAAACCATTCTTCAACTTGTGTGTGTTTTCATGCATTCATAGCTATGTACAGTACTTGTGTAAAATAGGTGTATGACAGTATTGTGATGCAGATTCTCTATAGGTTGTCATTTCTCAGTAATGCAACAAATTGTGTACTTCAGCTTGCTTAGCAACATATTTAAAAATGATTATCAATACATCCATGGTAATAGCTTTAATTAATTCAATTTATATTAGTTGAATCAAAAATAATTATCAATTTTTATTTATGTTGGGGACTGTCCATAGGAATGAGCAAGTAAATGAAAATATTACCTGATAACAGGTGGGAAATGACAACTTGGAGTTGAGTAGGGAAATGCTAAAATTCTATGTACATGGTGTAGCATATTGAGATCATGTGCACTAGACTCTGAAGAGGAAATACGTAATATACCGGAAGGTGTTAGGGTGTGGTTAATGTGAAGTATGATGTAATGTGCTGTGTGTGAGTGCACGCTGAAGAATAAAGTAATGCTTGATTGCAGCTCCCATGTGGTGTAATTCATATGCATTCTCCTGGGCTGGGGAAGATGCTACACCTGGTGACGAGAAGAGAAATACATGCCCGAGAGGACAACATTGCTCTCCCTGAGAGTTTGCAAAGGTACTGCAAACTGCTCATGCGTGCCACATGTGCCAGAAATCAATACTGAGTGGTCTGCGACTGGCACATGTGGAGTCAAAACCCTGCTCCAGCCTGTACACGGCCGCAGAAGTAATCGAAGGCCTACAGAAAAACATATAAAAAAAAGTCCATCAAACCTGCTGATGAGGTGGTAAACAGAGATGCTGCACAATGCATCAAATACAGAGCAAATAATAAGACAAAGCCAGAGATAATGATGTTAGTGTTAATGTTAATGGGACTTTTAGAGCGCGCTGCTACCCTGAGGTGTCCTGGCGCTATGCACTACCTACTGAAGAAGCTGTGGCAAACTCCGTGGGCGGGAATCAATTAACTGAAAAGCCAGGTTTTTAGTCCTTTCCTAAACAACAGCAGCTCTGTAGAATTCCTTAATGAAAAAGGAAGGCAATTCCAGGCTTTAGCGGCACAAAGCCGGAAGCTTCTACCGCCCCAGTTCTGTTTATTAAAACGGGGAAGTGAAACTTGTTTCGCCTGCATGGAGCGCAGAGCTCTTCCCCGGACATACCATTGAATAGATTGCTTGAGGAGGTCAGGGCCAAGACCATTAAGAGACTTAAAGACTAAGCACATGGCCTTGAATTGGATCCGAGATTTAACAGGGAGCCAGTGGAGGGCTTTAAGTCCTGCCCTAACCAAAGCAAACTTAGGAGTCCCCAATAGCAGTCTGGCTGCCGCATTCTGCACTGTCTGGAGCCTAGGCCAACTGTCTCTTCTAGATGTTGATGAAGAGGCTGTTGCAATAGTCCAGACGTGATAGTGTGAGCGCCGTGACGCTATTTTCATGCTTACGGCCGGAAGAAAGAATTTTATTTTGCGCAGAATACGCAAGATGAGAAAGCAGGAGGAGACAACCTTACTGACCTGATCACAGTATGCCAATTTAGATTCCACAATCACTCCAAGATTTTTCGATCTGCCAACCGGCGTGGGAAGTGCCCCCATTGTGTCTGGCCACCAGTCAGGGGTCCACAAATGTGCAGTGTTCCCAAAGAGGATAACCTCGGTTTTATCTGCATTAAGTTTCAGGCAATTTGACGCCATCCATGCGGCAATTGCCTGCATGCAGTTATGGCATTTTAAGCTGGTCTCTGTCTCCTTGCCTTTTTGAATAGATAACACAATTTGTGTATCGTCGGCGTATGAGGTTAGCTGAAAGCCAAAAGATCTTATCAGAAGAGCCAGCAGGACAATGTACACATTAAATAGGGTCGGGCTGAGCGAGGAGCCCTGTGGAACTCCACAGGGAAGAGAGAAAGGCTTGGAGCTGTCATTACCAAGATCCACTGTTTGTATCCGGTTCGCCAGAAAGGAATCCAAAAGGTCCCATGCTTTGCCACTGACTCCTACCGCCGATAAACGGTCGATCAAAACCTTATGATGGACTGTATCAAATACGGCCGAGAGGTCCAGCATGATGAGTATTGCAGCCCCACCCTGATCAAGAGCCTCTCTAATTTCATTAGTAGATTTGATTAACGCCAGCTTGGTGCTGTGTTCCGTCTGAAAGCTGAACTGCTTGGAGTCTAGCAGGGAATGAGACTGAATGAACTGACTGAGTTGACTATTCATGGCCTTCTCAATCATCTTACCCGGAAAGGGAAGACGAGAGATAGGTCTATTAGTTATTCGAATCTGTAGGGTCCAAATTGGAATTTTTAAGTGAAGGCAAGATGGAAGGAGTCTTCCAGAGGCCTGGGAACTGACCAATATTAAATATAGAAGCAAACAAAGGGGTGAGAGCTTCCCCAATAATATCTGGAACTGCTTTCAGCACAGAAACTGGGCAGGGTTCTGAAGGGGAGCCGGACTGTATCTCCGATATGAGTGTGGTGACTCCAGCCTTTTCCAACTGAGCAAAATAATCAAATCTGGGGGGATGTCCATTCTGTTCCGTGCTCACAGAAGGCCACGCCTCATCGGTGATGTTAGATGTGGGATTGAAAGAGGAGAAAATATTTTCAACCTTTTGTAGGAAGAACGCGGCCAGAGTCTCACACAATTCAGGGCTGCTTTCAATTTTGGGGCTGGGGACAGTGGTAAGTGTAGAGATGGTTTTAAACAAGGCTTTAGATGAAGAGCTAGCGCTTCTAATTTGTCTTCCAAAATAAGCCTTTTTAGTTTCATGTAACACTTTCTTATAACTAGCCAGGACCTGTTTGTAGGCCTCTTTCTCAGAGGCCTTATACTCACTCCTCCACACTCTCTCCAACCTTTTACAATCTAATTTAAGATTTTAGTTTTCGTAGTACCAGGGGGCTGACGGCGCTGAGCGCTTCAGAAAGTACCGCCTACTAGGCGCCAGTTTCTTACAGGCAGAGTGTATCCAATCATTATAGTTGATTGCAGCTCTATCAACATCAGAGGAAGATATAGGTAGCGAGCTTTTTAGCATCAAGTCAAGGGCCGCGTTGTCCATATTCTTCCCTGCTCTTATCGTCAGCGCTGCCTTGGATGAAGATTTGTAAGGACTACGTGTAACTGGTTTAAACTCAAAAAGGACCGCTGTGTGATCAGACCATGTAAGCTGTGCTGCATTAGAGTAAACAAGATTTGGGTTGTTAGAGAAGATACCATCCAGTGTATGACCAGCAGAATGAGTAGGATCGAGCACTAACTGCCTATATCCACTCCGCTGAAAATCTGCTGACGTTTCTCATTGTCTGGATCTTTTTGATCTTCAAGATAAAAGTTGAAGTCACCCAGCACTGTAAGATACTTATCACATAGTCCGTCCTCTATTAAGGAGCCTATGGAGTCTAAAAAGGCACCCCTAAGTCCTGGGGGTTGATACAGAAGAATAACATTAAAGGTATCATGATCTGAGATTTGAGTGGTGATTGACATCGCTTCACACGCCTGATTAGATGCTTTAGAGAAGATAGGTTTCAGCAGGTGGTGGTAAATTACTGCTAACCCTCCACCTTTCTTAAAAAGTCTATCCTGCGTGTGGCAGAAGAAGTTGGGGGGCGTGGCTTTGACAAGGTCAGGCCCTGAAGCTTCATCTGATCAGGATTTAGTGATGAATGCTAACTTGATGTCGTGAATTTCCATGAACATTGCGCATTCCACACTGTGCTTAATGAGAGATCTAGCATTGAGCAGAAGACATTTAAGGGGTATTAGACTTTTTTGACTGCCTGGAGTGGGACGGATACCTGGTGAAATGCCACAGGGAGACTCGTAATTTACCACAGTCGGAGGCTTAACTTGGGCACATCTTGAGCAGCGTTTTGGCCGTGCTTCCAGGAAAGCCTGGGGGGTAAACCTAGGGCAACCGGTCCTTCCTTCATCCGGAATCCAACCCATGAGTTGATCTCTAGAGTAGGTATAATGGTCGATAGTATTTAGGCCAGGGGGAAGGGCCCTAGGCCTGGCTCGGGCACGGACGGGCGCAGACGGGCTTGCCTTTGGCGCGCCTTCCGCTGGCCGGTGGCGCGCCCACTGCGCAATCGCGTCCGCGTGTGCATTTATAGCCTCCCAGAGCTGGAATGCTGACCTCCAAAATGGTGATGTCCTGGTCAGATTCTAAGACTCCACCCAGCCCACAAACATACAGCGCGAGTCCCGGGATTAGAATGCCCAGTGCGCTCACAAATCCGGTAAGCAATAAATACTTTCACTTTAAAATGCAGACACAGCAAAACTATTAAAAGATTTTAAAATGTATTTCCTGTTAAACCCGCCAGGCAAGCGTTGAACACAGCTTCGTCTTAGGCAGTAGCTCTGCGCGGTCGCGTCAGCATGAGCATTTATAGCCTCCCGGAGCTAGAATGCTGACCTCCAAAATGGCGATGTCCTGGTCAGATTCTGAGACTCCACCCCAGCCCACAAACATACAGCGCGAGCCCCGGGATTAGAATGCCCAGTGCGCTCACAAATCCGGTAAGCAATAAATACTTTCAGTTTAAAATGCAGACACAACAAAACTATTAAAAGATTTTAAAATGCATTTCCTGTTACACCCGCCAGACGAGCGTTGAACACAGCTTTGTCTTAGGCAGTAGCGCTGCGCGGTCGCGTCAGCATGAGCATTTATAGCCTCCCGGAGCTAGAATGCTGACCTCCAAAATGGCGATGTCCTGGTCAGATTCTGAGACTCCACCCCAGCCCACAAACATACAGCGCGAGCCCCGGGATTAGAATGCCCAGTGCGCTCACAAATACGGTAAGCAATAAATCCTTTCAGTTTAAAATGCAGACACAACAAAACTATTAAAAGATTTTAAAATGTATTTCCTGTTAAACCCGCCAGACGAGCGTTGAACACAGTTTCGTCTTAGGCAGTAGCGCTGTGATCATGTAAGCAAAGTTCGAGAAACAGAAAACTTAAAGTCATAGGCGATAGAAGCACACTGCGATGCATACTTCGAAGGCAACTTCTGCCAGCAGGAGTTGTCAGATCCAGCCTACATCACGATCGCCTGAACAGCACGTGCTCTCAACGGTGGCGGAAGGGAGCGTGAAATACACTGCAGCAGTGTCCCTGAAGCCACCACCACCTTTCGACACTACTAAGAAATAGAACATTGGTTCCAGGTGGGGTGTGTGGATCAAACCTTCGATGAATTCATAGATGCGCTAGAGGAAGAAGATGACAAGAAGATCATCAAATATTTGAAAAACCTTGCAGGTGATGGAGTGAAAGAAGGCCTAAAGAACATCTTACAGACTGATGTAAAAGTGTACCAAAAGGTAAAAGAAGTTCAATCCAATGATGAAAGTCGACTATGAAAGGTTATCTTCAACCAAGCACAACAACAGGTTAGTGAAATAATGGACAAGTTTGTTGAAAGACTTGATGCACTCATTAAAGATTTGCAAGTTCACACAATCTAGAAAAAATGCTGTGGCTGTGAGAGCAGAAGAACAAGCAGATCAATAAGCTGCTTACATGAAGCAGGAACAGTGTCTACAAAAAGAAGGACTGTGGGCTAATATTTAACTAGGTCCAGCATTCAAGCCCAAACACAATATAAACCAGAATGGGATGATATCCCTGCTATTTAGAACAGGTAGATGTGTGTATTGAGCAATACTTATGTTTACTCAGGGCAGGAGAAAGTAGTCCTCCTTTCGGAAAGAGGCCTTTACACACCCAATCAGTTAGGTGTGTTGCTTCTTCATTGGGTCTGCTCCGCGTTAGCTGCCTGTACAGAAAATCGCAGTTCAAAGACAGCTCATAAATTAAAGAGACAAAGTTAATTGTGACACTGCCCATTCCCAGAGTCTCACCTCACTTCATCAGGCACGAAGGTGAATACTTAGGCATGTCTGAGGCATTGCAAAGTGAAGGGTCGTTCACAGTGACAATGGGACGTACAAAGACATTAGTGCGAGCCCCAATTCATGTTCTACAAGGGACTTTGTCGAGTGTCTGCTTGCTCAGTTTTGGCACCGCTGCTGACCACAGTTAGAACATCTGTGCTCAATCTGAAATCACAAGCCGATTTCCGTCATTGTTCTATATGCTGGGAAAACTAAAAAAAATGAAAATATAGCTTTATATCAATGAAGACATTCACCCTGCTGCTCAGCAACACAGTAGAGTTGCCTTTCATCTGCAAGAAGCTGTAGAGAAAGAGTTGGAAGCACTCCTAAACATGACATCATCGAACGCTCCACAGGTCCCTAATTATGGGTTTCACCCACAGTAGTAGTACGAAAAAAGGACAATAGCGGAGCAGTGTGCATTTGCGTTGACATGTGCCAGCCAAACAAAGCCATTGAGAGGGGAAGATACCCTGGTCTACACATAGCATACATGATCATGCGAATCAATGGAGCCTAAGGGGCCCATTACGATGTCGGGCAGATTGCCTCCGCTAAGCTGGCAGTGGCCACCGCCGGCCTGGTGGAGGCAATCCACCCGACACCGTATCCCAAATTCCCCTCCGCCATATTAGTATGACGGGGGTGACCGTCGTGGACGGATAGACCATCCGCCGCTTTTACGCCCCGGTTGCCTTGCGACCACGGCGGAAAGGGCTTAATATGGTGGTGGTGTCCATGTGTGGTCATAGGTGCCTTTCCGCAGCGGCGATGCCGCCATGGAAAGGCAGGTGGTCTTTGCTTTGGGGGCCCCCTGCGGGCCTCCCTGGTGAAGGCTGAGGTGGTGGGTGCAAAGGGGGGGTACCTGTGGTACCCCCAGCATTTGCATACACCAAGCAGCAGGCACCACGGGATGTACCATGTTACAACGCATACTATTACAACTACCTACCGTTACAACGCGATCATTACAACGCATACCATTACAACGCATAGCGCTTTGAGGTGCTGGATAGTGGTAAGTATAATTTACTATTCTAACTCCAGTCCCCGTGGACCCTAGGGAAGGTGTTGGATAGTAAATTATACTTATTCCCTATCCTAGAGCGCCCCCCAGCGCAATGCGTTGTAATGGTATGCGTTGTAAAAGTCGCGTTGTAATGGTAGTGCGGAGTAAAAGATGCGTTGTAACGGGTGTATACCGGCACCACGCAGTGCCTGCCGCTTCGTGTATGCAAATGCGTGCATTAATTTTTAAGATTTTGGCGGGCGGTGCAGTGAGCACCGCCCGCCACAATGTTAAATATGAGGGATGCGTCCAACACAGTGGCGGGCGGATCCTAATGCACACATCGGGACCCCCGCCCTTTAGGCGGGCGGTCCAGTTTACCGCAAGGGTGCCCGCCCGCCATCCTAATGACCCCCAAAATGTTTTACCATCTTGACCTGAATAAAGGATAGCATCAACTTGAGCCGGAGGAGAACTGCAGGTGCATTACTACCTTTTTGACTTATGTTAGTTTGTTCATATATATATAGAGAGACTACGTTTTGGAGTATCTTCAACTGCGGAGAAATTTCAGGATGTTATTCACTGAGTAATCCAACCTATTACACATGTTTTCAGTTACAGTGATGACATACTGGTTTTTAGGAGAACACATGAAGAACACGACAATACCCTTACTCAAGTGTGCCAGTTACTCGATGATGCAGGACCCACTCTGAATACCGCAAAGTGTGAGCTTCACAAACCCAAACTCAAGTTTTTGAGCACATATTCTCTGATGGGGGAATGACTGTAGACCCAGACAAAGGTGCAAGCACTGTCATCCACTTGCACAGGATCTGCATGCCATGATATTTAGAGAGCCTTTCCCATGTGTTAAATTTTAGCAGGATTGACCTGCTGGAATTTAATGGGGTGATACTACAGATTTCTTGTTTGAATTCATTTTAAATATAGTTTAAAAAATGTACATGTCTCCTTATGCCCTAAAATTAAAAACAGCTGATTACTTTTCACAAGTGATGCTATCTCGTCACAGTTTGACCTCAAGGACAGTTGAAGCATTTCTCAACTTCATTGTGAGATACAGCACACTAATGCAGATAAAGACATGACCAAAATCAAAGAACTTATTACCATGCACTCATAGACAATTACCCGGCCCCTTGCCGATGATGTTGATTTCCAAAAGTTCAAGTTAGTAGTCACTCAAGAGGGCACAATACTTCGATGCTCAGGTATTGTCATACCTGGAAGCCTAAGAAAGTGGTTCATTGAGCTAATCCATGAAGGACACCATTGTATAGTAGCCTCCGAAAGATGCTTAAGAGATCGAGTGTGGTTCCCTCGTATAGATGAGTCAGGAAGGAGCTGAAGGCGTGCCCTATTTGCAACTGTTCACCTGGTGACCATGTCTTACTTTCCTGCCTATGCTTGGGAGAAGGTTGCAGCTTACTTTTTGTGCCTTTAGGAAATGGACACTATCTCACAGTAGTCATAGACGAATATACACGTTTTCCTCTGGTGGAAGACCTATCTTCAACAACTGATGATAAAGTCATAGAATGGCTTGTTGACATCTTTGCAACATAGGATATCCCCACAATCCTCAAATCTGATAATGTCCTGTCCCTTTAACAGCAGAGAGTTCAAAGAATTGCTTGTCATACTCATCGTCAAATACCAAAAGAGTACATCCCACTGGCCCAAAGCCAATGGTGTAGTTGGGCACCCTCAAGAGCGTCATTCAGTGAGTGTCCACGGAGGGAGTAGATCTGAACCACACCATGTGCCAGGACCTCTGAGCCTAATGATTAACTCCTCACTCCACAACTCGTGAGAGTTCAGCCACCTTGCAATTTGGGAGAGCAATCAGAACAAAACTACCTTAATGGACCCCAGATCGATCAGCGAATACTGACAAGGTTTTAGACATTGATGCGACTCGGAAAAGGAAAATGAAAACGTATGGAGATCAGAGTTGCTATGCCCAGGAGATAGCATGACAAAGGAGACTGGGTACTGGTTAAGCAGAGATGAAGACGGAAAATGGGCATTCCTTTTGCCACTGATCCTTTACAGATTGTGGTGTGCAAGGGGCATATAGTGGCAGCGCATTGTCCTGGGCAATCCATTACTCGGGACACTTTACATTTTCAAAAGCTACTGCAACACTTGCCATATGTGAGGCAACCCTGCGAGCAGGTCTGGCTCAAGAGCCTGAGCCTGTTGCCATTGACCAATCAGAGTGGACCATGATCACCTCAGATCACTCAAGCCGGCAGACAAGTGCGGGTGCCTCTCTGACTAATCAAGGAAAATAGATTTTTGTGATGTATGCCACTTTTCATTTAACAAAGGGGGAGATGTAGCATACTGATGTAATGCGTACTAGGATCCTCGTGGTGCTGGGCAGACTCTGATGAGGAAATACGTAATATGCGGAGAGGTACTGGATTGTGGTTAATGTGAAGAATGATTTAATGTGTGAGTGCATACTGAAGAACAAAGTAGTGCTTGAAAGCAGCTCTGTGTGGCGTAATTCATCTGCATGCTCCTGGGCTGAGGAAAATGTTACACATGGTAAAACATATAAGTTAAATTACAATCGCCCATTAAAAAAGTCCGAAAAGATGGCACTAATATCTCGAATTAAAATCAATTGATGAAGGAAAAGTCAAATGTCAAATAGAAAACTAAAATCAGTTCCACACCCCAGATGGGATGTGTGAGTAGCTGTCCTGGATTGTGGTAAATGTGTTGGGTCATCCTCACTCTCTGATTTGACCACCAAAACAAATCCTTCTCAGGCACAGATAAGTAGCTATGCACGGCAGGACCTAGCTCACTTACGAGGAAGCCAACATATTGGGGTAGAGATAGAAACAACTTGTAAGGATACAATGACAAAAGTCAATAGCAAGCAGGGAGAGGTGGAATAGCAGGTGAGATAAAAAATAACTGCTATCAAGGAGGTAAGGTGGGTGCATAGTTCTGTATGCTGGTCAGCAAGCATCTCTCGGATGGCACACATTTCGCCTGCGATTTCCTTCATATCCAAAAACAAAAGCACTAGCTGATCGGCTGCTATCTTCCCCATGGCCTACTTGAAAGCATCACTTGTGACATAGTCAAGTAGGGAAGCAGAGTGGGTAACAGGTGAGGACTCAAGGGTGCCTGGATGAATACTACACTCTGGTGCTGTTCTTCCTGGTGAGCTCCTACGTAAAGCAGGGAGTGTAGCTGGACGACCGATTGCTGTTGAGGCCTCTGGAGCGATGAAGGACGTTGCCACAGGCTATGGCTAAGCATGTTCCTGGGACCAAAATTCCAATAGGTAAGTATATATAGGTATACCAATTTTGTCTATATTTAACTACACAGCTGTGCTCCTTGACAATATATATTGACAAGATAAATAGATGTGTAGTTAAGAATAGTAAATCTGCACTGACCTATATCTTTCATATACATTTGTGTCATGATGCTCTTGTAACTCGATATTTAGTACACAATATTCTGGACTACAACCTTTGGTCAATGGTTGAAGTAGTTTCAGGACATATGACATTCTATTGCTGTATGTAGTCATTCATTGTATGTTCAGCTACTTCTTATGAACACTCTGTGTATCACAAACTGTCAATAAGTCAGAGATGAATGTTGTCCATACGCTTATAATATAGGTTAGGGACAGATCATAAAGTTTATGTACAAAACACACCGAAAAAGATTTATATAGTTGGTGTATGCCATATGATAATGTTTCTATCAAGTTTACCTATTATTATGAGAGTTTTCATATTGTAAAGTTCCGTTGTACTATCGCGCCAACTTATTCATATTAAACTTTGAACATGTTCTTTCGAGATTGTATTTAAATCAACTGAAAAGCATTCAGACGCGACAGCTTATAGTACAGTCAACACAGACAGAAACAAAACATTGTAAACAAGAGACATGACTAGAAAACGTTTCAAATACATATATGCACTTACGGTTTGAAATATATAGTAGACAAGCTACTGATCTGGTCTGTAAATGCCTCCAGCTGAGCATGGAGCACAGGAGGGTCCTCGGGCCCTCCTGTGCAGTGGTATCAGTCGGGTTGCTGTGAATGTGGTAGGGAGGATATCCCCAGCAAACCCTGTGCCTTTAGGTATGCTGAACCGTGGAGATCCCTCAGCATTTGCAGCACTCCTTCCCTTTGCATAATTGGACACCCACTGCATCGCTGGACATGGCAATGTCTTTCCAGATCTGGGCCAATGCTGCATTAGTCAGATGTGGGGAAACACTCACATATATCTGAGGATAATGTTGGAGGACCTCCTCATGTCCCTCAGTCATTCTGAGCAGATCGATTATCTAACGAGCAGCAGGACGCAGGAGCATGGTGTTGCGGTGAATAGATGGCTCAGGTATGGCCAACCTCCTGTTCCTGTATGTAGATTGATGCTGGTAAAGTCTAAAGATCACCGCAAAACCAGGAAGATCCCTGCCCAAATGCGAGATCTCCAAAAACATAGCAGAAGCTGAGAAAATGTGTCTGATGCTTATTTAATATATTTTTCTACCTTTTGAAGAGCTAACGCAAGTAAATATCCATCATGATGTGGGTAATGCTTCCTTTCTTAATATGCGCATGATGAATTAGCAAGTGAGAAAGTGATGTGTATGTGTATGCATATCTCCTTGAGTCTTGCTTGTTTGGTTGTGGCATCATAATATGGCACCAGTATTGTTTCTGAAAGGTATATGCAGATGTTTCAATAATCCACCCTTCGTTATTGACTCAAAAGTGTCTAGCCACAATGATGCAGAAACCAAACTATCAGTTATGGGGAAGTGTGAGGGCAGAAGTCTTTCCTGCAACTGCAGCCTATGACCTCTTTTCTGCCTGTTCCCCCCACATCATGGAACCTGGATCAGGCTGTAATTCAAGAATACGGTCTCATCTCATGGTGATGTTGTGCGACATGCAGTAGGCAATAATGATATTGCACATGACTTATGGGAGTAATGGAGTGTCCCCCTCTATGATCAAGACATCTGATTCGTGAATTGAGAATACCAAGACTGTGTTCAGTGATGTCTAGTGCACGTTTGTGTGCCATATTGTACCTCTGTTGAGGCTGTGTAGTTGAATTTCGGAAGGATGTGAGGAGAGAACATATATGGCATCATGTGTAACAAAGAATTATGCTAAGTGTCATGTTTTGGTTTTCTTCAATATTTGTCATTTTATCTATACATTTCATGTCTGTCTGCTATATTTTGTAGAAGTTATGAGTGACTATGTTTGAGGTGTCATCCCGGAGACACATGCAGTGTGAGTTCATTATACTTATCTATTATTCACATATCTCCAAATACCCAGCATCCAAATGAAGTTTGATTGTTTTTTTTTTTTTGAAAATTCTTTTTATTGTTGCATCAGACGAATCAGAATTGCAAAAAAAACAAGACATCGCGGAGGAGCGTCAACATTCCGCTCTCCCCGTCATTTCACAACTTTTTTATATCAAGACACATCGTATTCATCATGTTGAACTTATTTTGCATTTTTACCCGAAAGTCCCCCCCCATCAACTGCAAGAAAAGACGTAAACTGTGGAACACCATTTTGAAACCCCCCCCGCCCCTCTCCTCCCCCCCAAGCAGCGTGACACCCTCCCCCACCACCCCCCGACCCCCGAGTCCACTTCAACCCTTTATTTCTATGCAACATTTGATGTAGTCAATCCCGTGGCCCGAACCCTCTGAGAGTAGTTATACATGCATCACTAGCAAACGCACCACCCCGAGATCCCACCCGACATCCCGCCCTCCAATCCTGACAGTTCCTGGCCTCCTACTCCAACCCATGGTAGTGCCTCCACTTGGCCCAAATTTTTCGGAATTTTCGAGGGCACCCTCTAGCTTTGTAGGTAACCCGTTCAGCTGCCATGTACAAATCTAACCCCCTTCTCCAGTCTTCCAGGTTAGGTTTCCCCGGCGCCCCCCAGAGTCTCGCTATGTCTCTCTTCGCGACTACCAGAGCCAACAGCAGGAAAATGAGTAGGTGGCGTGTGAGGTCCACCTCCGTTGACATGCCCAAAAGCGCCAGTTTGGGGTCCTTAGGCACATCTACCTCCAGTATCGCACCCAATTCACTGAAGACCTCATCCCAGTATTCCTGAATCACTGTACACCCCCAAATTATATGGAAGAAATCGCCTGTTTGGTGGTGGCATCGTAAGCAATTAGTGTCAGCGATCCTCCCCATCCGAAAGAGTCTCACCCTGTCAAAATAGGCCCGATGAAGAACTTTAAACTGTATGAGACGGAGCCTCGATTTTATGGCCACTTCTCGCGGGTGCATGAGGATGAGTTCCCAATCCAGGTTCTCCAGGGTGCCCACATCCGCCTCCCACCTCTCCCTAAGAGCCTGTAGATCACCCAACATGTTATTCGTCAGTGTTTTGTATGTCATAGACACCGCCCCCCTCTGTATCTGTTCCTGCAGTAAACGGCCCTCAAGTGGTGCAAACTGTGGTATGCCTGTGAGAGATATGTTCTGCGCCCCCCACGCATGCCGAAACTGTAGGTATTTGTAGTATTGGGTTTTCTGGAGGCCAAAGTCGTGCTGTAGTGCCTGAAAAGTTTTTAATTCCCCCCTTGCTATTACATCCCCTACTGTGGAGATGCCGATATCGTCCCACCTTTGAAAGCCTCTCAGTTTGTTCAGCTCAGCCAGCCACCTACAAGACCATAGTGGTGTTTGGCGGATGGGCCTCTCATTCCAGCCCATTCTTACAGTCGCTCTGCGCCACGCCGACAGGGTAATCCTGGTCGCAGGGAGGAGCTGGTGGCCCCCCTTCCCCCCATACAAGAAATGCAGCACCGTCTTATTCCCCCATTTGGATCTCTCTAGTGCATAGGTAGGGTGATCAGCCGGGGCGTGCATCCAATCATTGATCGGGGTAAGGTGTTCTGACCAATAGTAGGCCTCCAGATTAGGAAGCGAGATTCCCCCACTATATTGGTGGCGCTGTAGAGTCGTGAGCGCTACCCGGGGCTGCTTCCCCAGCCACAAGAAGGAGCGGAGATCGGCGTGAATTTTGTTCACGGTCATGGCCGGCAGGGGATAATACTCGTTTTGGAGTGCATACAGGAACTTTGGTAGCAGGATCATTTTATAGAGGGCAGCACGGCCTAAGATGGTGAGCGGGAGCGGTCTCCACCGTGCATCTCCGCCTTCGCTGCCACCAATACTCTATTGACATTGTCTGCGTAGGAGCGTTGCCTATCTACGGTGATAAAGACCCCAAGTACCGAAAGCCTTTCGTGGTGTGTATGAGTAGCTCAGGCAGGCAGTCCCCCCGTGGAGCACCATGCGGGTCGTAGAGGACCGATTTGTGCCAGTTTATAGTGTGTCCGGCTACTGCCCCAAAGTCGCCTAGTTCCTTGAATAAGGCCGGGATTGTCACGTATAGCAGTACATCATCTGCATACAGCGAGATCTTCGACTGGTCAGTGTCCGAGTCCCCCCAATGAAATCCAGCTATAGCTCGATTACGCCGGATACGGATCGCAAGGATCTTAATCGTGAGGGTAAAGAGGAGTGGGGATAGCGGGCACCCCTGGCGGGTCCCCCGCTCTATCGCGAACTCTCTCGACATTCGCCCGTTGATCCGCACTCGAGCCCTAGGGTTCGAATATAAAAGCCGCACCCAATGCTGGAATTTGGGCCCAAACCCGAAACGTTCAAGGGTCCCCGTCAGGAAGGGCCAATGGACCGCATCGAATGCCTTCTCTGCGTCCAGGGAGAGGAACCAGTGCGGCTCACTTCTTTCACATACTTCCTGAAGCCAGTTGTGGGTACGTCGTAAATTAAGTTTGGTGGCCCTGTCCGGTAGGAAACCGGACTGGTCCGGATGTACTAATTCCGTGATGACCTGCCGTAGGCGTCTCGCCAGGATAGTGGCCAGAATTTTAGTCTCAATTTTCAGAAGGGAGATCGGGCGGTAGGAGTAACAGTCCTCCCTGGGCTTGCCCTCCTTGTGGATCAGGACTATGGTAGCTAAGACCAGATCCGGCGGGAGACTCCCTGAGTCATACGCATCTGTGTAGAGCGACTTCAAGTGGCGTGAAAGGAGGTCTCCCGTCCGCTTGAAGAACTCCGCCGGAAAACCATTGGGTCCCGGGGATTTCCCCGGTTTCAGCGCAGCCATCGCCTCCGCTATTTCATCCAATGACAGGTCGGCTTCCAGAGCCTCACTATCTTCGGCAGTCAACTGCGGGACTTCCATGTCGCCCAAGTACGACTGCACCACCTCGCAGTCCCCCAGGTCCCTAGCCCTGTAAAAGTCCTCGAAATAGGTCGCAAATGCGTCTGCTATGGTGTCATCCGATGACGCCCGCGCACCGCCAGGGAGCTCGATCCAATCCACCCACCTGGCCGCTCGCTTCCGCCTACTCAACCATGCCATGAGTTTCCCGGATTTGTCGCCGACATCATACAGGCGATGTAGGGTAGCCAGCGCCTGCGTATGCGCTTCGTCCGTGATTAGTTCCCTGTACAGCCTCTGAGTGTCCAGCAGTTTTCTAAGGCGTGCCTCCCTCTTTCGGCCTCTTGAGTCAAAATGCTTGCCTCTTCATTTGCTATTGCCTCAGTGCGTTTCCTTCTGGCCTCCCCCACCCTGGATTGGAAGCGGTCTCTCAACACGGTTTTCATGGCTTCCCACAGTGTAGCCCCGGACTGCACCGATCCCTCGTTTTCCGCCATATAGACTCTTATATCCGCCCTAATGCCCCAAAGAATCTCAGGAGTTTGTATATCCCATGACGACAAATGCCACTGTGCCTGTCCTCTCCCCTTTCCCGCCCAATGTGTGCGAACTGCGGGGAATGGCCCGAAATACCCCTCGCCCTGTACTCTGCTGAGTCCCCCACCGAGAGTTCCTGTCTAGAAGTGAATATATAATCTAGCCTAGAGAAGACTTTGTGGGCCCCAGAGTAGAAGGAGTACGCTTCCTGCGCAGGATGGAGCCACCGCCACACATCGGTGAGACCGATGGTATCCATTCTACGCGCCAGAGCTGTCTCTGCACCCACTGTGTGAGGGTTCCCAGATCTATCACGTGTCGTGCACATCACATCATTAAAATCCCCACCCATGATCTGAACCGTGTCAGCCGTGTCTAGAAGTATGTTCGTGATCTCCTGCATCGTTCGTGATTGCAATTTGGGTGGAGCGTAGACTGACAACAGCGTGTACCTGCGCCTCCTCCATGTCCCCTGCACCCCGGCAAATGTACCCTGCGGGTCCAACTATGTACGTGTCACCGTAAAGGGCATCGTTTTCCTAATGAGAATTGCGGTTCCCCGGGAGTCCATAGTGTACCCTGCGTGTGCCACGACCATGTACTGCCCGCGTGCTATAAAAGCACAGTGATTCCCCCTCAAATGGGTTTCCTGGAGGAAAATGATGTCCGGTGCTAAGCGCTTAATATAGGCAGTAGCCAGGCTTCTCTTAATTTTGGAACCCAGGCCGTTCACATTCCAAGTTAGCGCCGTAACCCCAGCGCCATTCAGGCGTGGTTCAGCTAGTGTACTTTCCATTGCATTTTACGAGTACCATCGAGTACTGGACCCCAGGGCCAGGGTGTTAGCAAAGGTAATCTGTCTCGAACTCGCTGCTTCACACACAACTCCCTCTCCCCCCCCCCAACTTCCCGGCACCCCAACATGAGGTAATAACAACACCAACTTACCCCTCCCGCCCACACCCCACCTTCCTCCCCTTCCAGCTGCGCCCCAACATGGGACCAAACCATCAATGGGAGCAGGTCAGTCGCCCTCCCGCACATCCCTTCCCAACCTAAACAGCAGTTAGATCAAACACTGAGGAAAGAAAAGTGTGAGGGGGGTTGTGCCAACTTGCGTGCTCCATTGCGCCGAGCTGCCATCTTCTCCGAGCTACACATAACAATGTTCATGAATGGGAGTCTTGTGTGTCTGTGGTCAGGCCATGGCCCGACAGGTCCTGTTCCATCTGACGGATCTCCTTCGCCAATGGGTGCAGTGATTCGCTCAAGAGTTCCATGTCTTCCTCACCGGACGATGGACCTTCCGACTCCTCCACGTACTCCCTTCCGCAGTCCACTAAACCGCGAGCCTGGCGCAGGGTCAGGGGACTCCGATCTGCCGTCCCTCATGTTCGCCGACCCCCGGGTCCTATATGGCGTAGCAGCAGCCTTGTGTTGGGTCCTCCGCGGCCTCTGTCTCTGTGGCTTCGGCAATTCCCATCTCGACTTACTCCTCACTGTTTTGTCCATCGCCTCCCGGCTAGCCACTTCTCGGTTATTCAGGATGGGGCGCTCTTCCAGCCACTGCCATGCTTCCTCAGGATGGGTAAAAAAGATAGCTTTGTCTTTATAGATCACTTTCAACTTGGCGGGAAAGAGAAGCATGTACTTGATTTGTAGGGATCTGAGCTTAGCTTTCACCGAGTCATAGGAACGGCGTTGTTTTGATACCTCCTGGCTGTAGTCTGGGAAGATCATTATCGTTGCGTTCTCCAGACGGATCTCCCCCAGGGTCCGGGCTTCCCTGAGGATCAGGTCCCTGTCGGCAAAGTTCAGGAAGCGTGCGATGACCGGCCGAGGTCTCGCTCCCTCCGGGGGTTTGGCCAAGAGCGCCCTGTGCGCCCGCTCGATTATGAAGCAGGGAGAAAATGGCGCCGTCGGGAAGGTATTCTTGAGCCAACTGAGCAGGAAGGCGGCCATGTCTTTGCCCTCAATCCCTTCTCTGAACCCCACAAATCGGAGGTTATTGCGCCTGGACCTGTTTTCCGCATCGTCCACCTTCCATTGGAGATGACGGTGCGCAGCCTGGAGTTCAGCCATGTCCTTCTTGAGCGTAGTTATCGACTCCCCGTCCTCTTTTAACTTGTCCTCCGCGGCCGTTACCCTCTCGTTCAAGTTCCGAAAGTCCTGTCGCAACAGCGTCACCTCCGCTCCCACTTCTCCAATCTTTGTCTCCAGAGCTGATCGCGACGCCTGAATGTCCGTTCTGGATGCTTGAATGGCCTCCAGCAACACGGCCATATCGGGGCGGGAGCCTAGTTGATCCGCCCCGGTTCGCGGAGCCGCGAAATTGTCCATGGGGCCCTGCCTCGTACTCTTGGGAACCAGATCCTTCTTCCCCATGGTCTCCACGTGTGAAGGCCCGGCTGGTTGCGCTGAAGGGAATGTCCCAGTGCCTGGGGCCCATACAGTCCAGGGGTGCTAGAGGGCCGCACGGTTCCCCGCCGCTGTTACCTGTGGCAGCCTGCCTGCCAGCTGGGCGCGGACCGTTGGTTGTTGCGGGCAGGTGCCTACCAGGGGGAGTCCAATCGTATCTGGTCTCGGTATGGCTCCCCAGTTGAGCCGCCCCGGTCTTCGGCGTCCGGGCAACCTGTATCACTCCGCCACGATGTCGTCCTCAGCCAGCCACGATGTGGGGGGGGGGGAGGCAGCTTCCGACGGCCACCGCACCTCCGGGATCGGGACACCAGTCCAGCTCGTTCCACTACGCACCTCCGTCCCCTACCAGGCCAGCGCCCGGCCCGCCGAGTCTCGCTGTGGGCCTCCTCCAGCTCAGCACTCTCCGCCGGCCGCCATCTTGGGGTGGGAGACCGTTCCCCTTCAATCTTCCAGTTCGGCCCCGGTTTGCTCTCCAATGGTATGCTGTAGTCCCTGACCGTGAGGGGGGTCCCAGGACGCCCTGTCGCGTGTCCCGTTGGGCAGCCTGCCGGGCGTAGCTTCAGGGTTCTCGCTGTCCTCCGCGCCTCGCGGCCGCCAGCATGGCCGCCCTCTCTCCGATGTCGTCTCCGGGCTCGCCGAACGCCAGAAAAAGCATCTCTACCACTCAGGCGGCATTCGCTCCAGTAGTCGCAAAGGTTTGGCTTCAAGCTGGTAGGATTTCAAGCTCGATGTCGAGGATTTAAGGCGGATGATGGGGCAACTCGGCCGGAGCTCCGGCGAGGCACGTCTAGTCGGCCATGCTGTTGGCCATGAAGTTTGATTGTTGATTGTCCATGTAAGTAGTGTGCTTCCAGGAAATTTATCATAAACATTGAGGAAGCTGCCCTTGACATTGCAGACAGCTTGCGCAGTGATGGAGCGCCAATGGTATCTTTTGTGGTAATGGTGTTCTTTGTGTTTGGGCGGCTATAGTGCCACATGTGGGCAATCAATGGCGTCTCATTTCGCAAGAAAGTGGGCACTGACATAATATTCCCTTGCCTCTCGTTACCTTTCTGCCAGTGAATTTAGTATGACAGTGAACTGGTAAACCTAGCTGGTGATGCATTGGAGTACCTGTTGCAATCATCAAAATTGGCTTGCTGAGCAATGCCTACAATTGTCCCACTGATCTTCTGGAAGGACCCAGTGGCCAAGGCGAGCTGTGCAGCCAGTATTCTACTAGGATGGTCTGGAAGCAGCCTGTAGGAGAAATGAGCTCCGGCTCTTAGCCATTAGCCATGTCAAGACCACTGCAGAGAGAAGTGTTATGTGGCATTCAGTGCTTCACTGGCTATGCCAAAAGAAGATGATCCACTGCCTGTAAATCCACTCTGTCCCCCTAAATTAATTCTTAAATTCATGGCATAAGCTTTCTGCACAGAAGAGACAGGCGAGCAAGAGGTGAAGATCTCCTGTTGAAGGGTTGTGAATAGCATTTGTGAGTATGCTAATCACTAGTACTAGAGTGTGACTTTATGTACTTCTTAATGGCTTTTGTGAATAGGCCCAGAAATGTTGAGTGTAAAGAAATTCCTTTTGGAAATGAAGAGAGGACTACACTGTATGTTATAGTAGTATTGCACTAAGATATAATGCTGTTATACTCTCCCCCAGGTGATTGAACACTTTAGGCTGCCTTGCGCCAGGCACCTAACCTCGTTCCATAGTTCAAGGGTGTGAGCATGATGTCTAGCATACGTTTTATACTGGAAGGTGGTAGTGCTTTCCCTGGTGTAAATTGTAGAACCTATAAAGTGCTATCTGATTAATTGAAATTCAAAACAGAAGCTACTCAACAAATCAAAATAATGTGAAGCACATTAGGCTCCACAATAAAGGCCAAGAGTGTTTTTATGGGGGATACCTAGGGGTCCATTAGGATGGCGGGCGGAAACAGTCCGCCCGCCACCCTAACGGAGATTGGGACCGCCCGCCTAAAGGGCGGGGGTCCCGACAATGGCATTAGGATGCGCCCGCCACAGTGGCGGGCGCATTCCTCAAGTTAATATTGTGGCGGGCGGTGCTCACTGCACCGCCCGCCACAATGTTCAAAACAAATGCACGCATTTGCATAACCGAGGCGGCACCGCGCGGTGCCTGCCGCTGCGATTATGTAAATGCAGGGGGGTACCACAGGTACCCCCCCGTGTGCCACCCCCCTTTGCCCATTACTCTGGGGGCCCACAGGTGCCCCCCAAGTGAACACCGCATGCCTTTCCGTGGCGGCATTGCCGCCACGGAAAGGCATTGACAAATGCCTATTCTAATATGGCTGGCGGTGTCTGATAGACACCGCCACCATGTTCTCCCTTTTCCGCCCCGGCCGCTATGCGACCGGGGCGAAAAACAGGAGGGCGGTCTTTCTCACCGCTGCGGTCCCCTCCGCCATCGTAATATGGCGGGGGGAATGCAGAGAAGGATGTTGGGCGGATTGCCTCCGCCAGGGTGGCGGTGGCCACCGCTACCCTGGCGGAGGCAATCTGCCCGCCATCCTAATGGGCCCCTTAGTGTTCGTTCTCTGCCAAGGAATTCAGGAATGGAATTGTATCTTGCATCCAAGCTTCTTGTGTAATTGAAGCCATCAGTAGGTCATCAATATATTGGACCAAAACAGAGTTGCAAGGCAGCTGTAGGGTCTCCAGACATTTCTTCAGTATCTGCTTGAACTTTGAATCATCTCTGTATACCCCAGTGTAACATGACACCAAGCTAAAGTTTTCCCAAAAATCTGAATGGGAAAGGAATTGACTATCCTCGTGTAAGAGAATAAAATAGATGCTTGAGAAAGATCAATAACTAGGAACACCTCAACCTCACATGGATTTTGGAAATATATCACAGCTGGATTTGGTTCCATCTGACAACATGGAGCAATAATTTGATTCACTTTTCTCAGGTCCTGAACTATTCTCTATTTCTTGTATTGTTTCTGCAAACCCATCACTGAAATGAAAGGACATGGATTCATAGGAGCGCAACAGAATCCCAAAGAGAAATAATGTAAGCAGAAATAAAGGTTCTAGGATCACAGAAAATCAGCCTGTTTTCAGTTAGAGAGTGAAAAGCCAGGTTTTCAAGGCTTTTCAAAATACAGTATGAGCCTGAAGGCTAGGGTTAGAGCATGGGAAGGAGTTTCAGAGCTGTGCTGCAGCCACCGAAAAAGCTCTGCCTCACCACCTCACCTTTTGAAATTTATAAACAACCACATGGTTCTGACCAGCAGACCTGAGCTGTCTAGAGGGGATGTGGCACTGGAACATTGTTCTAAGTCCTGTAAAGCCTTGTGAAAATTGAAAGGGTTTTAAAGGTTATACGCTTGTTCACTGGCAACAAATGAAGTTTGGCTATCCCGTCTGAGACTGATTGAGGTTTGGGGATATTAAGTATCTATCTCCCCACCACATTCTGTACCAAATGTAGCTTGGGGATTGCAGATTTGTCGATATCAAGGTTGAGCCCATTGCAATAGTCCAGCCTGGGTGAAATCCTGGGTAGAGCCACTTGCATGTACGCCTGAAGAGGTATAAAAGGAAACACATTCCTAAGAGTCCTGATGATCCAAAAACAGGTTGATACTATACAGTTGACCTGAAGCTCAAATGACAGATTGTTATCTACCAATAATCCCAGATTTTTTGTGGAATCTTTCGAAGTGGGTAGCATACCCAGCATTACCAGAAACCAGGAGGTGTTCCATATGGATGGGTGGCTTCCAAAGATTAGGACCTTCGTCTTGTCTCCATTAAGTTTAAGGTTGTTTTTTCCTATCCAGATGGCTATTGCCTGCATAGAAATTTTTAAGTTGACAGGGATGGCCTCCATGTCTTTGGTAATTGGCAAAATTATTTGCGTATCGTCGGGTTACATGAGTGCCTGTAGTCCAAAGTTCCACATCTGCTTAGCCAGTGGGGAAACATATAGGTTAAAAAGTGAAGGGCTCAAGCTGGAGCCCTGAGGAACTCCACATGGTAGTCTGATGGACTCAGAACTGAATTGGTTCACAATTACTGTCTGTGACCTCTCCGTAAGAAAGGAGGTTAGGAGCTTTAATGCTGAGTATGTAATCCCCAATTCCTGCAGTAGACAGGCAAGCAGGGTGGGGGAGATGGTATTGAAGGCTGCAGGCAGATCCAGAAGGATCAGTGCTGCAGCCTGCGCTGCGTCAACCATTGTTCGAATGTTGTCAACTACTGAGGTAAATGCAGTTTCTGTCCCATTGTTACTCCAGAACCCACTTTGTGAGGCATCCAACAGTTCATGTTGTTCCAGATATGCAATCAACAGTGAGTTCAGGTGCTTTTCCAATATGTTAGTTAGGGTGGGCAGCAGAGAAAAGGGCCAGTAATTTTTTTAAGTTGGCATGGTCCAAGTTAGGTTTCTTAAGAAGTGGTTTAACAGCAGCTAGTTTCCACAGCTGTGGGTAACATTCTGAGCTGATGAATTCATTAATAGTTACTGTGAGATGCGAAGTAATGATCTTACCTGTCATCTGCAGAAGCTTGGGAGGGCAAGGTTCAAAAGGAGAAACTGACTACATGCTGAGGAGATGAAGCTCTGTTTGCTCATGTGTGAGATAGATAAAGGAAGAGAGTGTTATTCTCGGCTTCTCCATAGTTCCGATAGACTCAGTCGGGCTTTGCTCAAACTGGTGAGATGCAAGGACTCCCTAAAATTTCTTTTAAGAGGTCCTGTTCACAAAACAGTGAAATTCCTGTCACAGCTTCAGGTATAAAATTATATTTTGGCGTTCAGGGATACTCTTCATCAAGCTTCACTGTGACTTTTACTACTTTTTAACATTCCTAATAAGTTTGATGCCCTTTCCTGTAAAATCACAGACTTCCTCCTTGACGGTATATCTTAAGTCACGAGATAAGTCTTCTTTTGTTAGGACTGGGAACAACCCAACTGCTGGTTGTCTTGCTTTTAATTTAAAGCCTATGGGCCATAAGTAGGTAAAAACCAAATTGCAAGTTCTTAATAGTGATTATTACTGAATCGCTATTAAGACTTCGCAAAATCCGATGTAGGTAAAAAGTTGCTAAAAGTTAGCGGTTCGGTAACAATCGCAATAAAGAATACTGAATCCGCATTACCGAATCGGTATTTGCGAAATCGCAATTTAAAAAAATCGCAAATTAGCGAATCTGCTAATCGGGTGCAGCCTGATGACCTCACAACCAGGAAGTGGCCTGACACATGCTGTTTCACTGAGCCTGAAGCTGTGGGAGAGGCAGGGAGGAGGAGCACATACCCAGGAGCTGCACAGTACTCCCCAAGCAGACACTAAAAACAAGCATGGACACACAGGAGAAGGGAAAGGAGCAGGCAGAGAGGAAGAGGAAACACAACTTCTCCGAGAAGGAGTTGGCGGTTCTAATTGAGGAGGTGGTAAAGGATCATGACCAGTTGTTTGGCAAGAACTCTTTGTATGTTCCGGAATCGTAGAAACTGAAGATATGGTTCGTAATACAGGCAAAAATTAATACCATTGGTGTTACCCAGCGCTCCATTGACGAACTCAAGAAGCGCTGGTATTACCTCCGCAAACGTGCCAAGGAGAGGGTGGCTGACAGGCTCAAGCAAGCCAATCAGACAGGTGGTGGAATATCCACTGCACCAGTCCCAACACCCCTGGAGAAAGTGGTGAAGGCCACCCTCCAGCCAGAGAGCATCATTGGCATTGGAGACACGGACAGCTCAGCCAGAGGAAACAACAGACAGGGTAAGAAGCATGCACAGCATGCTGTGCCCCCACTCCCCAATAAGCAAGTATGAATCCCACTCCAGTCCATGATTTGCTAACAACCAGCAATGCATCTTGGGAGATCTAGTCCTAATTAACACATAGCATACCAGATATTCCAATGAACCCAAGTGCATGCGACCCACATCAGTAAATTAGCAAGCTGGGGACTGTCAGTTTGAATGGCAAACATGTAATTTAATGAAACACAAGTGCCGTCAGGCAAGTCAGTAAATAGACATTCTGTATCCACTGGCAAACCTGCGCCCCAGACTGCTGAGAGGGAGACAGAAGAGGCATCTAGGGAACACAACACTTAGGATGATGAGGCCCTGACACCTGCAGATGTCACGCCACCACCAACACCACTGAGACGCAGGAGATATACAGTGGGTAGCTTTCAGGAGATGGAGGGTCCAGAGGAGGAGAGCACGGGAGCCCCACAGACCATGCAGGAAGAGGCAGGACAGACTCCAGGGACACAGTCACCCTTGGAGCGTTGCCATACAAGTGCCCAACGACACAGACCAAGGGCACACTGTCCAGATGCACAGGGAGAAGATTCCAGTGTATTTGCAGGGCTGGAGGGAAACATGTTGAAGGTGCAGCGGCTGCAAGGTAAAACAATACGGTCAATGCGTGTACATGAACAGACATATGAGGGACATGAAGGAGGGTATAAATGCTCTAAATACCACCGTTGCAGAGGGCATGCAGGACATGGCCGATGCTGTAAGGCTGTTGTGCAGTATTAGATGCAAGTAATGCCTGGGGACAAATATCCAAATTCTGTAGTAAGATGAAAGGATACTCAAATGATCCCTTCCTATGAGTTTTATTCTCTAGAAATATCTACATCTTATTTAAATCGAAGTTCAAAGGCAATTCAAACAAAAAGTCTTAAGAGCTGTTTTTTTTAAAGCAAACTTTTTTATATATTTATTTTTCAACTTTCAATATGTGTGTGCATATGCACTCATCTTATTCTTACATACAAACACTTATGTGACAAAAAATACACAATACTTACACTTAATCAAACATGTGTCTACTCATCCTCATTGCCCTATCAGGATGCCTTGAAATTTTTAAGAACAAGCATTCCTTTTATAAGAGGATCACCCTTCTAAGGAGTACTAAGAGGTATATTACTACAACCTCAACCTTTTTAGGTTTCGACCTGGCGAGGGGCACGCAGTGCCCCTCCCAGATCGAAAACTTTTGTCTACAGTAGGGATGTTCGGACCTCCTCTGTTTCCCATTAGCTAGCTCCATAAATGGAGGCTAGCCATTGAGAGACAGAGGCTGTCAATCACGCTTTCTCGGGGAAAACGCGATTCGGGGGCGTTTCTGGGGCTTTTTTTAAGTCCCGCCCCTTTGTCCCGGGCCGCGCTGTGATTGGCTGCCGGCCCGGGACACCCCCGTGACGTCATTTCCCGGGCCGCGCTGTGATTGGCTGCCGGCCCGGGACCTGACTTGTTACCATTGAATTCAATTGAAGGAGGCAATTTCAAGCGGGAAACAACGAAAAGCAAGCACTTTTTCCTCCAAAGACGGGAGTCTCCCACATTAATCGGGTTTATTGGCATGTGTGCAAGCCTAAAACTTGGCAGCTGTGCATCCTCGTGATGTGTGTCTGAGTCGATAACAAGTATGGCTACGGTTAACAAACATGCCAACATTTTATCACAGGAATGTGGTAGAATTTTTCTTTCTGGTTTTTTTCCTGTTTTATTAGCGCTTGTTTTTATTTGTATAGTCTTTCTTCAAGATTGCTGGTGGTAGGCTGTTTCCACCTCATAACAGTGACGTCGTCAAGCTGAGGGTTGGGTTGTAGGATGGCCTTTTGTTACGTGGGAGCCTGACAGGGCCAATGGGCGGGTTTCCGTGGCTGTGATCGACAGGCAGCAAAGGCAATGGAGGCTTGCAGAATCGGTGACCTGCGCAAATACTCGAACGATGGCTGGTAAGTAAGGCCGTTGAGCCAATCATCGCGCAAAGCAGGGCGTTGTAGGTGGGGCAAGCTACTGTGAGGTCACAGGACGCCATCGGAGCTGCGCATAGACACGTCGAACTCAGAGCGGAAGAGAAGAGAGAAGGAGCAGGAGCAGGTAAGGGTGGGTTGAGTTACGATTAGACACAGACCAGCGTGTACCCCTGTTGATTAGCACTCAGCACAGACCCAGTTTGAAATATCCGCGTCTGCCCAGGGCTGAGTGTTAGCCTCGGGTCAGTATGCAGTCCCGTACAAGAGGAGGTATTGCCGACCACTGAGCAGCAGATTCAGGTCAATATATACTCAACAGGTTCAGACCCGATCAGGACGGTGGGATTGCTACCTATCACTGAACACCAGGCACATGCCCACTTCCTCAGGCTGGCTTCACTTGAACAGTGAACAAAGGCACTACTCCCCTCACAGATCTGTTTTGGGCGTTCGTTTCCCACGTAATATCAAGTGCCCGAGAGTGTGGAGTACAGACTTCTGCTGTGTGAAATGGTGGGTTCCTTACAATGTAATACGAGATGCAGACACGAACGCGAGGGTTGTAACCTCCCAACAGCGGGGGGACTGCCATACCCTTTCCGAAAACCTAGGAGCTGTTACTGCAGAGCAGCAGTGCGGACTAGATGTTTGGGCAGGTGCAGGCCCTGTGCACCTTCTAAGTTCGTAGGGGCCCTCCCTGCAGAAGAGCATGTAAAGCCCGCCAGGAAGGCTGTGGAGCAGGTACGGACCATGCTCTGAAGTCCTGTGCTTGGTGAACGCTTCAACATTTGCTTCGGAGCCGTACTGTTTTAAAATAATAATCAAAAAGAACTGGTTTCCACTGAAAAACAGGCTCCTGTCTGGACACTTGCTACTGTCATGCGCAGCAAAAAATGGCGCATCCGTTCTCTGTAATCGAGAGATTGTTTAACTTTCTATGGCCGGTCCAATTCATGCACTGTATATGTTGGACTGCCTGACGGCAGTGTCAGAACAGTTCGCTTTACAACTGGAAGGTTGTTGCCAGCCACTTGCTGTTATGCCCCTCCCCCTCTCTCGTTGGAACCGAAAGAAGGATTGGTTACCACGCAACAGAATTAATGGACCCACACGTACTATGCTTTAATGGAGTTAGTGACCGCTCGCATGCAGACTGGTGTGTTCCCATCTCTGTGCACTGCTCAGCAGCAGAAGCCCTCTCTAACTCGCCCTCAGTGCAATACGCCAGTCTGTTCCGAGGTCTACTGCGAAGCAGCAAAGGCTAGCGTGATATCTCTCTGGCTACCATTCAGCGGCAGAGGTCGGCTTTGTCCCATCTCTGGCAACCGCTCAGTAGCAGGGGCTGCCCCCTCGCTGTGCTTGCTTCCCTGCCCCTGAGTGTGTGTGTGTGGGTCTGGGTGGGTTTGTGTGGGGCTGGGTGGGTGTGGGTGTGTGTGGGGCTGGGTGGGTGTGTGTGTGGGGGTGGGTGTGTGTGTGTGTGTATGTGGGTCTGGGTGGGTGTGTGTATGTGGGTCTGGGTGGGAGGGGTGTGGGGGTCTGGGTGGGGGTGTGTGTGTGTGGGTCTGGGTGGGGGTGTGTGTGTGTGGGTCTGTGTGGGGGTGTGTGTGTGTGAGTCTGGGTGGGGGTGTGTGTGTGTGGGTCTGGGTGGGTGTGTGTGTGTGGGTCTGGGTGGGTGTGTGTGTGTGGGTCTGGGTGGGTGTGTGTGTGTGTGTCTGTGTGTGTGTGTGTGTGTGTGTGGGTCTGGGTGTGTGTGTGTGTGTGTGTGTGGGTGTGTGTGGGTGTGTGTGTGTGTGTGGGTCTGGGTGGGTGTGTGTGTGTGTGGGTCTGGGTGGGTGTGTGTGTGTGTGGGTCTGGGTGTGTGTGTGTGTGTGGGTCTGGGTGGGTGTGTGTGTGTGTGGGTCTGTGTGTGTGTGTGGGTCTGGGTGGGTGTGTGTGTGTGTGGGTCTGGGTGTGTGTGTGTGTGTGTGTGGGTCTGGGTGGGTGTGTGTGTGTGTGGGTCTGAGTGGGTGTGTGTGTGTGTGTGTGTCTGGGTGGGTGTGTGGGTCTGGGTGGGGGTGTGTGTGTGGGTCTGGGTGGGTGTGTGTGTGTGTGGGTCTGGGTGGGGGTGTGTGTGGGGGGTGGTTGTGTGTGTGTGTGTGGGGGTCTGGGTGGGTGGGGGGGTGTGTGTGGGTCTGGGTGGGTGTGTGTGTGTGGGTCTGGGTGGGTGGGTGTGTGTGGGTCTGGGTGGGTGGATGTGTGTGGCTCTGGGTGGGTGGGTGTGTGTGGCTCTGGGTGGGTGTGTGTGTGGTAGTAATTGCTGTCTGCTGAGCTTGTCCGTAGGGTACAATAGGTCTCACATTTGCGAGAGATTAAGCTAATGGCAATGTAAATGACAATGCCATTTATTTATGTTTTCAAAACCAACACATAAATACAAATGTTGTCATTTACAGTGCCAATAGCTCTGACTTTTCCAAAGGCGAAACCATTGCATTGTAAATGCTTGTTACAGTTCTTTTCACTTATTTTGCAATACTTTACATTCACACAGGTGTCTTCAATTTACAGGTTGACGCGTTTCAGCCCCAATGGTATCGGACCTTATCAGGACTAGGGTGGTTGAGCTTAACTTTTGCAAACGTAACCACTTAACTGCGATTTGCTATGACGAACGTAGAGGTCATAGCGGGACACTTAAACCAC
Organism: Lissotriton vulgaris; assembly: GCF_964263255.1. Lineage (NCBI taxonomy): Eukaryota > Metazoa > Chordata > Amphibia > Caudata > Salamandridae > Lissotriton > Lissotriton vulgaris. The sequence continues at coordinate 1,166,236,400 of NC_141696.1, forward strand.
TGCGGTGTCATCAAACTTAAAACTTCTATGGAGCGTAATCCTTTCTTCAATATTTTCGGCACTCAAGCCGTGTCTTGTTCCGACACCATACTGTGTCGCATGCACACGTTTGTGCAGCAAATCTGTTGAAGAAGCGTGACAGGCAATTCTGTGAGACACCACCAGCTACAGCTATGACCCCCCAGGTAACTACCTGATGCAAGTAAGTGAAGGCAACGAAGGACCTGTACATGTAGTGGTATTGCGTGCGTCCTTAGTGCCTGGTGCTCCTGGTTTGGGTGCAGGTCATGTATCAGGTCTAGGATGGTGGTGTACTTCTCATGGATTTCTGCCTCTGTGAGTTGGAATAGTGTGATGTGCAATCTGTATACGCGTTCCTTTCATCTCCAGATCCTCAGTGCTGCTCCGCCTTGCAATGACATAGAGGGCAGCTATTGTGTTCACGCAGATGCATTCTGGGGCTGTTTATATGCAATGCACCTGGTTACCATCTGCTTTGAGTCAGTGATAATTTGCAACTCCAAATTAGAGATTTTTCAAAATATCGCTGTTTGCGATTTTATGTACATTGGCTTGCGACTTTACATTGAGATTCCTTATTTAGCGACTCGCAAAATAGTGAGTCGGTGTGGCATATTCGCTAAATAAAGACTTGCTAACGGTTTTTCTTTATTTTTCGTGATTCTTTATTTAGCGATTCGGTTTTTCTGTCTCTACATTTCACATGGGTTATTTGCGATCGCAAACGTGGAAATTCTGCGAATTTCTGCGTTTGTGATCGCTATTTGTCCATCTACATCTGGCCCTATATTCTCATTGCATGCCTGAAGTTAAACAACATCCTGTGTGCAATAGATCATGCAATTTACCTTGCAGAGTAAATCCCTTAAAATATTCACAGGATTTGAGTCGCATATTACAAATTAATGGTCCTCTTTGAGTGGTCCAGTGGCCTTAGCTAAATGTGGGTTTTTACTATGTTTGCTGAAAATACCCACAACTTGGACTTGGTTTTCCTAGAGGGGTAGGTTTGGGACCTCTACCATTTTAACAGTAGAGCGAGTGGCCCCAGTATCGATAAAAAAGGGTACAGGGTGCCCATTCACCACTTTGTCTATTTATGGTCTACTCTGGACTATCTACAGAACTGCACTAAGTACGCAATACTCTTCCCCTCTCAGGTGCTGTCATTGTAATTGATAAGTGTCCAGTCCGATGGTACTGTCAAAAAACAGTTTTCAGTAGTTATGAAAGGGCTCTGTTGAATCTTTGGGTTTGGATTCATGTTGTAACATTGATTAGCCATATTTTATTACATTACTGGAGCTTGGGGCATTTTTGCATTATATGACCTTTGAACTTGCATACTCTGCTATTCTACGTTGGCATTGCATTCATATACGGCCTTTGAACATCATTTAGTATTCAATTTGGGTTCAATCTATGTTCTAGTTTCCAGTGGCCAACCTTATTATAAATGTGAAAAGCAGTAGTTTTCTGCAGCATGTTTATGTCTACAACTGCCTTCTGATCAAAATCATCCCTCAGCCTCTGACTTACACACCAAAATTCCCGGTCTACACCATTTTACCAACTTGGAAAATATCTTCTAACATTTCTGCACTGACTCCCAAAACAGAGGTATAACCCGGATCTTCCACATACGGACCACTCTGACATCCTTTCTGCGCCTACTCTGTCTGAACCAACATATATTTCTCCTTAATTATTTAATGCTTTGCTTCCTAATTGTCACTACAGTACTGATTTCTGAAAGCAGGCCTAGTAAAATATGAGACAAGAACCCACTAATATTCTCCTTTTTTGAATTTTCAACACAACTGTCCTGTATCAAAAGCTTGCATTGACTTCTCATAACAGGCATACACAAACTCTTTGAACTCTAGAGTGGTTATCTTGATTGACTAACGCTCCTTCTGCGCACATAATTGTTTAACATAGCTCTTATTTTCTTAAAGAAGTTCATTTTCACAATCGGCAAGAAGTAAACACAGAATTGTAAATCGCAAATTGGAATAATCCAGCACTCCTGAACAAATCACAATACAAGTCCCCGTGACTCAAATATCCAATCCATTAGCAGCACCACAACACTAAATTATCGTAGCACTACATCCGATAACATAAGTCAATCCCAGCATGGCACACAAACTGAGCAACCAGTCTCAGCGCAACACTCATTGATGCAACTCACAGCACACTGCAGTGACTCTCGCTTCGCTCTTCTCAGAGTAATCAACAATAATAATCAAAAATCAAACAATAACCCATGTCTGTTTACCTAAAGGACGCAATGTCTGCAAGCACTCTAGGGGTATGAGAAATAGTACCCTCCTGGCTCTATCAAGCACGCAAAGTAAGTTCTTGATCAGCGGGAACCCATCCTGACTAGTGTGGTATACTCTTGCGCATAAAGGATTAATTGAACACCAACCTCAGTTAGTACAATCTCACAATGGTTTATTAGGTCCTATCTTGCTGTGACTGTGGTGCCACATAGTCCAGCACCTCAACCTTAACAAACAAGTCAAATACCACTTCAATGTATCTGTCTCGAGATAATGGCTTATGACAAGTCTTTGCAGCAAGTGCACTGACCTTCATAAGCGAAAGCAACGTACATTAAAAAACACTTTAATTTTCAACTTCAACAAAAAGCACTCTTGGACCTCAATGGACACCACAACTTAAAGTATGACAAATCATGAAAGACCGCAAACACCACATATCTTGCCCACACACACTCAAAACCACACAACCTTGGTTATTCTCACAATCTTAGGTTGACTGCATCCGCTTTCAGAAACATTGGACTGCCGTTGACAAACTGAGCATGAAGACTCGAGAATGTAGTCTGAATCGGGGCAAATTTTAGTTTGGGGTAGATTTTAAATCTTTAAATCTTCAAAGCCTTAATTTGAAACTATACTCTGCTACCACTTTTGTTAGCACTTTTCCTTGTGCAAATTTTGGGCCCATAAAGTGCTACCTAATTAATTGAAATTCAGAAGTGAGCCTACTCCACAAATCAATGCATTTAAATAACGTTAAGCTCATTAGACTTCACAATAGGAGAGTGTTTAGGTTTTTAAACCATGAAGGAGTTTTAAAATGTAACTGTTTACAGAAGGCAAAATAGATCAAGTTAGTAGCAAATCACGAAACAATATATTAATGTATCAGTAAATATAAAGTTCAAATCAATTCAAAGTCATTAAAAAGATGACAAACTAGCATAGAGTCACCCCAAGATGAAGGGTTAAGAAAATTAATTCTCCAATAAAGAGAGTACCCTATATTCTCCTACTCTACTCTGCCCAAAGTCTGTTTCTGTAAGCATTCTGAACTGCAATCTTTTGTGATCTAGCTTGAATCACTCAATTCTAAGATTTACTACAATTACACCCAGTTCTCATGGAAATATCCAATCAGATTAAGGTATATTTATATAATCTTGAACTTATTATTTTTTAAGGATCAGCCACTATACATCTGTTCTCCTTGTCCTTCACATTTACACCTATCTGCAACAGAATGGACTAGTCTGTACTCAGCAGGCTCTGCAGACAATTAAAACAGTTGGATTTGGACCTCTCTGCAGGGTTGCCCCTAATATTTTGCCTTCACCCCTCCTGTTTTCTGAATTTCGTTTGTGTTGACATTAGCACTTTGTGCACTTTACTACTGCTGACCAGAGCTAAAGTGCTTGTGCTCTGTCCCTTAAACACTTATACCTGATTGGCATATTTAATTTACTTATATGCCCAAAGTATATGGTGCTGTATGTACTGCAGGCATGTAAAATAAATGCTACTAGTGGGACTGCAGCACTCATTGTGCTACCCATTTAAGTGGCACTTTAAAACATGTCTCAGGCCTGTCACTGCAGCCAGTAGTGCCGTTTTAAAACTATCAATTCGCCCTGGCAAATAAACCTTTTACCAGTTCTAAACCTTCCTTATTAATACATATAAATCACCCCTAGTGGCATAGGGCAGGCTGCATTGTATTTAAAAAGTAAGACGTGTTTTGGTAGTAAAAAACTGTCCTGGTAGTAAAAAACTTACTGTAAGGCCTATCTCTCCATCTCTCCATTGGACAACATTGGGTTACCTTATTACATATAATACGTGCTAACCTTTGATTGGGAGTAGGTTAAAATGTCATGTTTGGACTCACATTAATTGTAATTTAAAATCCTCTTTAATGGTAAATTTGGATTTGGATTTTAAGTCACAATTTTAAAATTGCCACTTTTAGAAAGTTGGCATTTTCTTGCCCTAACCATTTAGTGCCTGCTGCCAGTGGCCTGGATCACTTCAATTTGAATAGCTGTTTAGCTGTTGGGCTTTGTGTATTGCTCCCAGACAGTGAGACAGAGGGGGACTAGATGTTGGCAGGATCAGCCATCTTGGCAGGATGGTTCGGTGCAGAGCTGTTCCATGCACCACTTACATTTCAGAGGGTTTGCCTCCAGCGCACACAATGGAACCTGACACTACTCTTTTGTCACCCTAGACTTTTTGGAGCCTTTGCACAGAAGCAAATAACTTTTCGGAACCAGATGTGGGGGTAGCCTAGAAGAATCCCCCACTTCAAGGGCTGGCACCAGGTATAAATATTGGACCATCAGAACAACTCTTCAGTACTCTCCTGATCCTGTGGAAGACTTCAGAAGGACTGCCTTAGACCCCCAGAGGTCTGACCTGCTGCCTTGGGCTTGAATTGCTGCGTGAACCCAGGTCTGCTAGAGTCGCTCGAAGGGCTGGTTTGCTGGCCTCCTGTGTTAGCTACAGGTACATATAAAGTGCCAGATAACTTGAACCCCACACCTAGTGGTGAATGCATCCTATCCCCCTCAGTACTCCCAATAAGTCTTATATCCTTGGTTGTGGTGTTAAAGGTGCTGTCTTGCCTAGCCATAAAAGTTAGGGCTTAAACAAATTTTCACCAAAACCTGGCCTGAGACCTGACAGAAGACTGATACCTACTTGCTGACCGATGATCCTCCCATGGTGCATTGTCGGTCAGCCTTACTTCGCGGTTGCTCCTGCTAAGCTCTTCTCTGCAGTAGCAAATACTCTTCAGATGGACCTCTTGGAGAAGGTATTGGGCCTCATGGAGCCCTCGTCGGCTACAGCCTGCAGCCTCACCCCACTGGAGATTTTCGTCTTTCAAAAAAGTGACACAGTCCAAAGGTAGAAGTCTTCACTGCGACTCCATTCCTCAGCTTCCCAGCTGACGATGCTTCCTCCTCTGACACCACTGGCAGCCTTGTCCTACTGAACTTTACCTTCTCAGGAACTTTTCTTCAAAATGATCCTAAATTCAAAGGTAAGCCAAGATCAGGCCCCTTCCACTTTATGTATCCAACCTGATCTTCACAGGCTTGGCATTAGGTTTTGATTTTGCCCTGGTCTCCCATGATCAGATACCTGTGGTCAGTGCTTTGATCTTTTAGGCATTATTTTTCACTAAAAACGTTCAATATTCATAACTCAGGTTCTACCGATTGGACTTAATTTATTGTGGTGTACTTTTACCCATTAAAATGTGCTCTTTTTTCTAAACTGGTTTGGTATTTTTCTTGTGTTTTGTGTGGTTACTTTATTACTGTTTATGTGCTGCAAAAATACTTTACAAATTGCAGCTAAATTAAGCTTGACTGCTTTTGTGCCAAGCTACCACAGGGTTCAGCACAGGTTATATAGTGACTTTTGTGGTTTACTCTGACAAGGATTGTAGTTGTTGCTAGAATACGGTTTTCACCCTCCTCAATCAATAACCCAGTTGCTTACAAAAAACATTTTATGATTATCAATGTAAAAGAAAAAAATTCACATGAGAAAGAAACCAAACAAACATTGCGTTTGTTATTTGGAACTTCAGCTTCTCCTAGAAATAAAAGTTCATGTGTCATGAAGCAAGATGGCAGTACTATGGGAGCTATTTTAAATACAAGCCTACATTAGCTATGGTAAATCTAAATGTGAATAATACACAGTAAATAACATTCCATACTTATATATTGTGCATTTTCTGCCTTTTTGTTGTAAGCGCCGGGACACTTCTGAGTAGCTGTGCGCTGTACAAATTAAAATAACATAACATAACATAACATAACATAACATAACATAACATAACATAACATGTGTTAATGTCAATATAATGCAGAACATTTAATATAAAAAAAATCCCTTCAAGGATAGCCTTCCAGTACCAAATATTTTGCTTGGACATAGTTAAAACATTTCCACGTTTGTATGTGCTGTATAGCACAATACACGTGCAAAGTTGTAAACATATGAAGTCAAGAACATTTTTCTCTGCCTTAATTCCTGCCTCGAGCAAGTGTAATGTTTTGGTGGAAAGCCCTGTCTAATACTTTCAGTAGATACTGCTTTACGTCAATAATCATGGATGGTCGCATTGGAATGCTCTTGTACCATCCATGGGTCAGCCCCTTAACATAAAGTGGAAACAATCAGTATGTAGCGCAACTTTATGTCTCTTTAATGTTACATTCCAGCTCAAAATCAAGATTTGCATTGAACAGTAAATAGTTTAACAGCAGTAGCGGCTGCTATGTGACAAAAGTGGTAAGGCAGCGCAGATGGACAATAACAATAAAAAATAAAAGCACTTACCTTCTGCTGCGTGTGCCCAGGCTCCCAGACTCTCCTACGGCCAATCCAGATTCTGCTCTCATGCTGTCCATAGCAGCATGAGAGAAGCGCCGGGGTTGACTTGAGTGGGCTGGTTTAGCGCTCCTACGGGGACAGGGAGATAGGGCCCGATTCACAGAACTAACTTAAGACAAAATCCTAAACTTACTACTTTTGGTATTCACAGAAGTTAGGATTTTGTCTTAAGTTTGTCTTAAGACAGACTTAAGACAGACTTAAGACAAAATCCTAACTTAAGTCTGTCTTAAGTCTGTCTTAAGACAAACTTAAGACAAAATCCTAACTTCTGTGAATACCAAAAGTAGTAAGTTTAGGATTTTGTCTTAAGTTAGTTCTGTGAATCGGCCCCACTGTACCTGCTGTTCTCGCCACTCGGCAACGCAACACCGGTTGGAGAGATCTCAATATGCATGTCAGTTTGGCCGTCCTAAGACAGCCGGCCAAACCGACATGTGCGCTTGCAGCAGTGCTCACCACTCCTCTTTCAGTGCTGTCATCATATTAGACTGCCTCGACGACTCGGCTCCTGAAGAAAAATAAAATTATGATAAAATAGTTTTATTTTCATTTTATTTTTCGAGTTTGCGTCTGCTGGCAGGGGGAAGGGAAGGGGGTCGACGCCTTCACTTTTTGTAATTTTGCACTGATTCTAAACCAGGATAAATTTGGCCACAAATTCATAAAAGGGTGGAACTGTAAGCCATTGTACCCTTATTATACTTGCAACAATATATCATTAAATAGATCTCATAACGCGCTTCAGTAAGTTCCATATGATTCACTACAAGCAATACCCCTCAAGTCACAAATAATAAAAACAGATAATTGCAAAGCAGGGCAGGGCTGGGCTGGCTATTCTAGCAGTCTGGCATTTTCCTCGTGGGCTGCAGTCAAAGAGGACCGCTTTCCGAGCAGGATGGGCTGCTCTGACGGAAGTAGGAATGAAACATAACCCCAACTCTTCAACGCCCATAAATAACAATTACTACTGAAGGTAATGAATATAAGTTCAGCTATCCTTAAACTACAACAATAAGAAGATACAAAATAAAGTTCTGATTCCAAATTGTTCGAAAAACATTTTAATCAATCTATTTAATTCATAATACAGCAATAATTTAATCAAACACAGGACTTAATCTATATGATAGTAAGTTACCCTCAAAAAAGAACTACTTGTAACAAAACAATTGAGTTCAGAAAGTGTTCTTCCTGTTGTACACTATCACTCCTGAAGATAAGGAGCAAGCCATGACATTTTCAGATCCTCATTTCAAGGCTCACAACAGTGAACAATTAAAAATGTTGAATCACGTTTCAGTGTACCATCCTTGAAGTACATTCCACCTTCATCAGGACCAAAGGGTATGTAATGATGAAAATTCGAAAACCATGAGTCATTCAACATGGTATAGAGGCGTCTAACAAAAGTAAAAATAACAATAGACACCTCAACATCCTACACTGCTTCAATATCTTCAGCAATAAGTTATTAATATAACAAGCATCTGTTGATGCACAATAAATTCGAACAGTTAATCATTCTAACCAATTACCTGTCTGTAATAAATTTCTTTAGGCATGAGAATATCCTTTATACCCTGCTAGAAAGGGTATATCTGTGCATCATTAACACTCACATAAAGCCATTAATTCAATAACATTTGTTAATAGACAATAAACTAAACAATTCATCATTCAAAGCCATCACCTATTGATGTGCATACAATTATTTAAAAATGTAAATGCCCGTTAAGCCTCCTAAGAAAAAATATCGAAAGGCACATTATATAATTCTTCTAACATAGACCAAATTATACCAATATTTAAACTGTTAAATGTGAAACATTTTGCCAAGATAATTTCGGCTGATATTTGACCTTGAGCAGAGCTGTAGTATTATACAGATGTACCTGTAGCTATATTCCCTCTCAACTCAACAAGTCACCCAAAGTGCACAACTGCAGTAGGTTATGGACTACAATTACTCTCTATTGGCGCTTTCTTCGATGGGACTTTCATGATTGATCCAACCTTTGGCTGATTTCTGTTCAATACCCTGAGCTGAGTTTTTTGGTTAGCCATAATATTGTTCACACAAGACTATCACATATGAACTTATACATAGAAACCAAGCAATGGCATAGCCATAATAGTACCCAAACTGTCAATCACGCTTTGAAAAAGTTCACCAGCTCATTCAAGGAAGAAAAACATGCTTTGGCTGTTTCTAGATTCACTTTAAATAAAAGCAGATTCACTTCATACCAGAGGGGAGCTCGCTGCAAAAGTTGTTTTCCTTACCTGGGGCACTTATTCTGGAGCCGCCACCGCCGAGAGTCATCAACAATATGGCTGGGGCATTGTTTGGGGGAGCCACTACCACTGAGAGGCAGGCGCCATTCCCGGGAGGACGGACGCCAGGGGAGAGGCAAACTACTCCTCCCAGCATCCCCTGCGGCGCACGCCGCTGACGCCGCCAGTTAGTGCACGGAGGCACTTAAAAGGTCTGTTGGACTCCCGCGCTGCGGGAGCTCGCTGCAAAAGTTGTTTTCCTTACCTCGGACACTTATTCTGGAGCCGCCACCGCCGAGAGTCATCAACACTATTGCTGGGGCATTGTTTTGGGGAGCTGCCACCGCCGAGAGTCAGGCGCCATTCCCGAGAGGACACACGCCGGGAGAGAGGCAAACTAGGCCTCCCAGCATCCCCTGCGGCGCGCACGCCGCTGACGCCGCCAGCTAGTTCACGGAGGCACTTAAAAGGTCTGCCGGGCTCCCACGCCCCGGGAGCTTGCTGCAAAACTTGTTTTCCTTACCTGGAGCACTTATTCTGGAGCCGCCACCGCAGAGAGCCATCAACACTATTGCTGGGGCATTGTTTTGGGGAGCCGCTACCGCCGAGAGTCAGGCACCACTACCGGGAGGACGGACGCTGGGAGAGAGGCAACCTACGCCTCCCAGCATCCCCTGCGGCATGCACGCCGCTGACGCCGCCAGCTAGTGCACAGAGGCACTTACAAGGTCTGTCGGGCTCCCGCGCCACGGGACCTCGCTGCAAAAGTTGTTTTCCTTACCTGGGACACTTATTCTGGAGCCGCCACCGCCAACAGTCATCAACACTATTGCTGGGGCATTGTTTTGGGGAGCCGCCACCGCCGAGAGTCAGGCGCCCTTCCCAGGAGGACAGACTCTGGGAGAGAGGCAAACTAGGCCTCCCAGCATCCCCTGCGGCACGCACGCCACTGACGCCACCAGCTAGTGCACGGAGGCACTTAAAAGGTTTGTTGGGCTCCCGCGCCGCGGGAGCTCGCTGTAAAAGTTGTTTTCCTTACCTCGGGCACTTATTCTGGAGCCGCCACCGCCGATAGTCATCAACACTATTGCTGGGGCATTGTTTTGGGGAGCCGCCACCGCCGAGAGTCAGGCGCCATTCCCGGGAGAACAGACTCCGGGAGAGAGGCAAACTAGGCCTCCCAGCATCCCCTGCGGCACGCACGCCGCTGACGCCGCCAGCTAGTGTGCGGAGGCACTTAAAAGGTCTGCCGGGCTCCCACGCCTCGGGAGCTTGCTGCAAAAGTTGTTTTCCTTACCTGGGGCACTTATTCTGGAGCCGCCACCGCAGAGAGTCATCAAAACTATTGCTGGAGCATTGTTTTGGGGAGCCGCTACCGCCGAGAGTCAGGCGCCACTACCGGGAGGACGGACGCTGGGAGAGAGGCAAACTACGCCTCCCAGCATCCCCAGCGGCATGCACGCCGCTGACGCCGCCAGCTAGTGCACGGAGGCGCTTAAAAGGTCTGTCGGGCTCCCGCGCCGCGGGACGCATGCAGGCGTGACTGGGCGATGCCCAGGCCAAGGGCAGGCAAGTCCTAGCCTGTCAGAGGCCAAAGGAGGCTGGGCCACCTTATTTGGGTCGGTGGATGAAGAAGGACTAACGAGGAGCAAGGAATGTGAGTACCTTGCTAACATTAATAGTATTGTGCTGGCCGGAGGTCAAAGTTACCATATTAGGGTCCACTAGTTCTCCCTGTTCCATAATGAGTAAGCTGAGAGGGGTAACTGGAACTCTGGATGATTTTATTGTAAGGGCAGAGTCAGCACTCATGCATGAGATCCAGGCAACAGAAAGAAGACGGTCCCTGGACCCTGTCTCACTTCAATCATGCCTGTCACTTGGGGGTCAAGCTGATCCAAATACATTGGACATTTCAAAAACATCACCAGCGATAGCAGGTCCAAGCACTCTGAACTCATTTTTGCCATCTTCGTCACCCCTGTCTACACCGAACTTAAGTCCACCCTCTACCAACACCCGAGGGAATGCCGGCAAATCTGCCAGAGGCTGTACATTAGTTGCCTCATCAACCAAAGGAAAGAAAAATGCTGTTAAAATAACTCACATTAAGTCCAAGCAGAAAGCAAAAAATGCCAATAAAGGGATTCTCAGTAGCTGTTTGGAAGTGGTTGAGGTTGTAAACACAAACTCTGTTGCTACATAGACTGATGACAGCTTAGAAAATGGTCGCCACGCAACAGACATGGGTACTGCAATCCTGGACACTATAACGGAAGGTGGACACTATAACGGAAGGGCTTGAATCAAGATTGGACTATATAAGGGAGAACTTTTTTTTTGTTTTTTATTATTTCTTTTTTTTTTCTCATTAGCCTTCTCGCCACCCATTACTAACCGGAAACCGCCCTTGGGCTTTTTATCTCATATGCCAGTAAGAGGAAAGAGGCATGTGCCGCACTTATTCTTGAGTCAGACTTCCCCTCTTTGCATGGACCACAGAGCCAAATACGTCTTTATCAAAAAGAAACGCCACCTCATCCTCTAATCTCGTCCTGGGTAAAAAGTGACTACCAGCGAGATAGGCGAAGGCTTAATCATCGGATTTATGTTATTTAAATGGCTCCTCCTATCCCCAAAGCCTACTCCCTCACCCAAAACGTAGAAGAAAAGGTACCCAAAATCTTCGCTTTTTCTTTGTATGATCTGAGGTGTCTAATTTAGCAATGTATCTCATAGCTCGTAACCAGTCCGATATTACAGGAGATATCGGTGAAACCCACAATTTACATAGCTCTCTTCGGGCTAGCAAGATGGCATAAAAAATAAGTTCGGCATTATCATCTGTGCCCTCATCTTGCAGGTCATGTCTCCCAGTAATTACTAATTCAGGGCTTACCTTGATCTGCAGGTCTAGAGCTTGGGACAAGCAGCTACTCACGTCCACCCAGAATTGCCTTATGTTTGGACAGAACACAAACATGTGCAGATCATCTTCGTTGGGGCTCTTGCACTTGGGACAGTCCACAACACCACCAGCTCTAAATTTCGATAGTCTGCGGGGTGACCAGTACGCCCTATGGATCGTAAACAAATGGTTTTGTCTTAAGTTTGCAGATTTGACTATTTTATATAACATAGCCATTGTTACTTGCCATTGGTTCTCCGTCATTATCTTCTGCAAGCATTCACCCCATAGAGCCTCAGGAAGCAAGAAGGGACCGTCATTCATCTCCAATATCAGCCAATACCATAGGGCCACCTCTTGTTTGAAGGAGCCATCCAGAAAAAGTTTTTCTTCAAAGTCATTTTGAACTCCAAATATATTGTCTGTATTACTAGCCCAACTCTGAATCTGCAAGTATTTGAATTTTGAAAAGCTTCGCCCCCATTCCTGCTGACATTGTCCCCAAGAAATCAATTTACCATCCGGAAATAAATCTTTCCACATCTGAAGACCCGCCCCCTTTAATGAAAGAGCCAGAGCATCTTTCGTCCACGGCGGAGAACCTGGAGCATCCCAAATCGAGGCCATATAGCTATAGTATGGAATTTTTAATAGCCTCCTAATTTTGAACCAAAGCTCCGCCAAATCCCGTAGAACCTTAAGTCTGACCTTCTTGAAGAATTTAGGGTCCGCAAACTTGTAAAGAAATCCATGTTCATTACAGTTACTGGTTTTGAGCATTACACAGAAAAGTTCTCCGATCATTGACTAGGTTGGGGATAAGGGAGAACCTTGTTAGAAAATTGGATTTGCTTTGGGAGAGATTGCCGAACTTTAATCCATTGTTGGACAATTTAAACGGGGGAAGGGTAAATAATGTTGTCACTACTGCAACCAAACTAACATCAAATGGACTAGCCAATTGCAATAGTGAGATGCAACTACTGAGTACCATTGCATCCGTGGCTACTTTACCAATTAATTCATGTGTATCCTGTGGGGACCAAGGGGCGTGTTCTACGCCCAATACTGATCTCACTGAGAGAGCTATCCGGGTGACCTCAGGATTGGATATCACAGGCAATCCGAATATGGTAATAGGAAGTGCCCAAGATAGGCAGTCCCAGCCGGGCACAACCGTAGCTGGTCCTATCAAAGATATCAGGGGATGCCCTCGAAATTTAATTACAAACCCCAATCCTGATATTTTGAATTTGCCACCTGCCTCTAGCCCTTGCGTGCTTGTCCTAACTAGTGTTCCAACTCTTGCTGAGGGCCAGAGAGAGTCATGGTCAGATCTTTGTTACAAATCTGTAGACTGGCTCCGCAAACATAAAAACTTTGACCCCCGCCTGATGAATTAAATATTTATGGTCAAGAGAATAGGGTGGGTGGGTCAATCAAATAAGTGTATAGACGGCGACTGTATCTTTCTCAATTTTTGTAGACCGCAAGTGGTCTGACGTTTATTATCTATTAGAGAACAGTCATTCACCGTCACAGCAGATATTAGTGCACTTCCATTGGGCTATTTCTATAAACCTTTAGCAATACCAATAAGAGGCTCTGAAGCATATGCGTCACTAACTAATAGGTTCCATGCACTTTCCAACTTGGATAATCAGGACTGACCATCAACCGTGGCATTTAACACACAGGTGCCTGAAAGGCCTGTGCCAGGTATGACCTCTGTATTTAATAGAAGTATAGATAGGACAACCATACCCAGAGGCAGCAGCGGGGCTAATTTGAGTATTCTAAGTTGGAATGTGGCAGGGATACGACCCAGGCTTGATAACCAAGATTGGCTAAGTATGAAAAGGGAACATGACATTGTCATGTTCCAGGAAACCTGGGCCACGGAAGATCTGTACATTGAAGGGTTTCATTGTTACAGTGTGACAGCCTTAACGCCTAAGATGGGCAGACCGTCGGGAGGTCTATTTATAGGGATTAATGTGGCTGGTGGTGGGATTTTTAAGGTAATTCCAACCCCCAGCCTAAACTATCAAGTTGTACTCTTCAAAAGACGAGTCTGTTTCCATTTCGTGAATTTTTACAATAATGACTTTCATTCCGTCTCAAACGAGACTTTTATTAGGCTTTTTGATTTTATTTTAAATTTGGACACACAGTCCAATAAGGGGGATCCAATAGGTGTTCTGTTGGGGGGCAATTTTAACGCTAAAATTCTTAGCAAGGGGTTTGACGGAGGGTCGGGCTACTCTGGGCTTTCTGCGCGTAGAGGTGCAGAACTTGCCCTGTTTTTAAGATCTTACAATCTGGTCAACGTTATGGATCTGGTGGGCGGGCCAAATGAAAATGACCATATGCAACCAACATTTAGGGGTAGGGGATGTTGTTCCACGATAGATTTTGTTTTTATATCTCTCTTACTTGAAGATCAATTCAGGGCAGCAGAAGTCATTACATCAGATTATGGAGACCACAATCCCATCAAAATACAGTTGAATTCCGCCCCCAGGCCGGTTTTCCCGATTGAAAGTGGGGCCACAAACCTGACGCCATTGAGTGATAACCTAAGATTGCACTGGAAGGGGGTTGATAATGGCAAGGTGTTCAGGAAACTGGTTAAGGATAATATGCATCTTATTGATGCTTGCCTGTCACTGCAATCTTTACATACAGTGATAATCCAGGATTTTACCAATTTGTGCCAAGTGATTAAAACCCTTCTATCAAAACCCATACCCCAGGAAGAAAGCACTTCTAGATGGTTTAACCATGAATGTATGTTGTCAAACAGGAATATACGTAGGGCCCTATCAGCCACTCCGAGGTGTGCAACGACGTTAAACTGGCCAGAAAGGGGTATAATGGGGTGGTTGCTAGTAGAAAGAAGGACCTCCTGAATGAACGTTGGGAATCCCTCTCTGAGGCAGCCAGTCAAAAAAAGGCAATATTTTTTGGGCAGCAGTAAGGGATCTTCGATCGATGGTCCAGTTATCAACCCCGATCAGTTGTAATATCTCTAGTGACGCCTGGGTTAAACACTGCTCAGAAATATATGCCACACCACCATCAGGGGTAGAAACTTATGTTCCCGGCAACTTAGTCCCTATAGAGATAAGTATCTCAGAAGTAGAAGAGGCCATCCAGCAGAGTCTTGGGAACAAAGCCCGGGGGTCAGATGGGTTTCCAATTCATATAATCAAGTGAATCCCCGATTTCTGGGCCCCATTGCTACTGAATGTTTTTAATAGTCTGACCCTCGCAAACCTACCAGCAACATGGGCTAAGATTATTATAGTACCGATCTTTAAGAAAGGAGACAGGTCCCAGCTGTGTAATTACAGACCCATATCCCTAGTATATAATACCCTAAAAATCTTAGGGAGAGTGCTGTATAATAAAATTTTAACCTGGACAGAAGAAAATGATATTTTAGAACCAATTCAGTTGGGCTTCCAGAGCAAGGTAGGAACAGTTGAACAATGCCTTAACCCTAATTTGGTTATCAGGAAATAAACCATTGCACGGAGGTCCCCGATTTACATGGCATTTATGGATTTGTCCACAGCTTTTGACCTTGTCAACAGGGCAAAGCTGTGGACAATCCTTCTGGCAGGGGGGCTGGATGAGCCGTTGGTACACTTTCTAGCGTATCTCCATAAAGATCTCCAGGCTCAAGTGAGGATGGGTATGGGAGGCGAGGTTTCAGGGGCAATTGATGTAGGTAGGGGGGTCAGACAGGGTTGTGTTCTGGCCCCCCATCTCTTTATTATTTATATCAATGGGTTGAACAGCTTTCTGAAAACAGCGACCCAGGATGTCCCCAAAAATGAATGTGAAACCCATCCCTGTGCTTTTATACACAGATGATACGGTCCTTGTAGGCCGCACTCCAAATTCCCTGCGTATTCTGGTCCAAAATTTTAATAAGTAAATGGATGGGTTAGATTTACGGGTCAATTTTAAGAAATCATTTTTAATGTGCAGTGGACCAGGGAAGCGCGAAATAGGCACTATAACAGTAGACAGTCAAAAAATGACTTGCACACGATCATTTGTCTATTTGGGGTTGGTCTTTGCTGCGAACGGCTCCTGGAGTGAGCATTTAGCTCACTCCAGGAGCAAGTTCTCAAAGGACATCAATTCGATCCTGAGTCTCCCTTGTCCTAAGACCACTGGGGCTACTTTAGCAGCTCAGAAAATGTATAAACTTCAGTGCATCCCGGTGGCTACATATGGTGCAGAGATTTGGGGCATAGCAAAAAGTTTAGGTATCCAACAGGAAGAAAACAGGTTCTGTAGGAAACTGTTGGGTATCCCAATCTCGACCCGACAATATATATGCCACAAGGAACTTAACATCAATTTTATATCTGATTTTATCCGTGCCCGTCCTGCACTTTTTTGGCTCTCATTGTGGAAGAACCAAGCCACTTCTCTGACCCGACAGATTATTATGATTGTCTAAAGTGTGACAAAGGTTTGGAAATCCCATGGTTAAGAGGCGTGCAACAAAGCTTGCGCAGCATTAATAGAGAGCAAAATGTTTTCTTTTTTAGATCCCAGCTCAGCTGAAGCAGTTCCAAAAAAGGAACTGCAGGACACCTTTTATTTTCTATAAAATAAAGAGCGGAATGTCCTAGAATCTTGGAAAATACTTGCGCGCAATTACATGTCTATTGAACAGCATTGTTACCCACTGCACATATATCTCACTTTACCAATGAGCCGATGGGAGAGGAACCTACTATGTCGACTAAGAGCTGTAACTATCAGATTTCCACTTTGTTTCCCTCGTGGTCACCACTCAAATCGTAATCAAACGCCATGCACTTGTGATGGGAGGAGTGTTCAATCAATGAATTGAAAAAAGGAGAGAGTTTTCCCAAACAAACCCAGAAAGGACTGGGAAATATCACAACAAAAGGGGGGGTGGTTCCTTTCTGTGGTTCCTAAATTGAAGCACGAAGTGCTTGCTAAGATTAGACACCAAAAAACTTTTTACCTCAATGACATGTACCCTAGTCAGTCCCAAAATTATTATATAAACATGTTTTTCTTAAAATTCATATTTATTAAAAGCTTCTGATAACAGCATGAAATTCATAACAGTTTTACATATAAGCAGTATATAAAAAAACATAAACACATTACATTCAACTTCAAAGCATAAAACAATAATTAAAAGTAGCAAGAGTGTCGACACGTTTCGGTGTTTTAGGGTAGATGGTACACCTTCCTCAGGACTACAATGAATTCTTCATTCTAAAAAGTATATGGAACAGTCAGTTAGTGTACATTCAGAGAGGATTTTTTAGTTTACAAAAAGTTTTTTTCAGGGATTTGCAGTGTCTAAGATACATTCTTACATAATTCGCATTATTCAATGTGCGGTAGCAGCATAAATCCTGGGGATAGAAAATTCTTATCCTCTGTTCTCTTTCAATTTCTTTCCTTTCAAATGACCTGTGACCTGTATGCACACATGGATTTGTTTTACAATTAGTCTTTTCATACAAACAAACAAGTTGTAAGCAAGCCCCTTACACAGTAAAATGACTTACTTTGTTATTAATGGTCGGGGCGTTGGTTGTCCTTCTTTACATCAATTTCAGAAGGCTCACAATATTCTTAAGGTGGGGCGTCTTTTAGTTCCTCATCCTTGTATGACCTGATTCAAACGGGGAGCTTCTTTTTGTATTTTGAAGCGAATTTCTTCTTATCTAGATAGACAAGGCACATGGAGTACAGTTGTTATACATTGCTGTCTCCTTGATTTTATAGAATAGACCACTTTTTATAATGATGTACTAAATTGCACAAGAAGATTTTTGGATGTAGCTCAAAGTGCAATAAGTTTTTCCAAACAGAGGAATGCGGGTTTGTTAAGATTGGAACAAATGCATATTAATATTGTTCCAAGAGTACTGTGGGTACTTGGTATATTTTTTTTATATAAAGCGCATTCATGTTGGTATTTATTTGGGGCTGGAGCATGTTAGCATTACTTTAACATTGCTTGAAGATTGATTAGTAAGCTTGCTCTCCTTGCAAGCGCTATAATCCATATTAATTCTATTGCCCAAAGTATTAGGGCCTTTAGTTCGCTATTTGTTGAATAGGTCCTAACCCCCTGCATAGAGAGGACGTTAGACAGCAGCGCGCTCGTTTTGTCAAAGGTCCTTACCTCCGCGTGTCAGGCCTCACGCCGCCTCCCTGGTAACCCGGTCTCCAGCGTCAGATAAAGAGCTGGGAGAAGCGGGTCTTTTTATATAGTGAGGTGGAGTAATTAAGTTAAATGACTCGCCACACCTGTGCCAAAGTTACCAAAACGGGCGTATTTCGGCCGCCATTTTTGTAGTTTTTCGCTTATATGTATAGCTTCCTACGAAAGAGGAAGGACTGTTCCGTGAAGGTTAGATGTTTAGTACAGAGCAGGTTTGGATATATTCAATATAATGTTGCTCTGTCGCTGGTTGTGGGCTTGCCACACGGGAATATTATGTGCAGCGTCTCTATTTGGAGTTGCACTAGCTTAATCTCGGGTCATGTAATTAATATAAGGTCCGGGAAAGACTACGCCATTTTAGTAGTCTTTTGGGCATATTCCCGCAAATATAGCTTCCTATGGTAGAGGAAGGACTAATCCGCGAGGGTTAAATATGTTTAAAGCGGAATTCGAGTATATTAACTACGATGGTGTTAGTACATCTGTGACTGGTTGAAGCCTTGTCACAAGGGGATATTGTGCATGGCGTCCCGACCTGGGATTTAAATTTACTGAATGTCAATGCATTTTATTAATCCAAAATCCTTCGAACAAGCGGCGCCATTTTGGTAGTCTTTAGGGCATATTTCCGCAATTGTATAGTTTTTGGGACATGTTTCCTTAGCAACTCAATTCTAGGTTGAATTTATAAACATACACATAAATATGACCACTGGTAATCACTATTACAGGTAATTATGTCACATTTAAAGTGTAATCATACTTGTCCAGGTACCTAAGGGTAGCCATTGTGTGAAACACAGAGCATTTATTCCTTTTCGTGCAAGGATGTTCGTTCTAGTTTGTCCAATATAATTAAAGGACTAGTGGATAAAAATTCTATCACCTAGTGGTTTGAGGCGATTTTATCTCAAAAAATGCTCTGGGTTGTCACCAAATAGCGTCCTTTTACATTCTTATTAGGTTCATGCGATTGCCATCATTTCAGTTTGTGTTGCTGCAAGGATCAAAGGCAGTATAGACTTGCTATCCTCAGACTTAAACCTAATGTCATATACTTATCATTATATTCTGACTGAGATTTTGTATATTCTTTTCATTCAATTATATGCATACGTTTATAAAAAGAGCAACATTGTATATCTGTACATGACCCACTAGGAAAACTTACAGAATTATTAGGATAATCATCTGACTAGTCTCTCCCATTCTTCTCTGCTGTTAAGTCCCTGAGTGTAAGTGCGGAATTTGGACATGAAGAATTGTTCTCTTTGCTTTCGTTTAACATCCAAGTTTCCACCTCTCATATTTGTTTTTATTTTTTCTACTATGCACCACTTTATTTCATCCTCTTTGTGATTCTCAGTGGTCCAGTGTTCTACTAATGGGGCATTTTTCTTGTGGTTTTTCAAGGCGGACCTGTGTTCAGATAAACGTAGTCTAACTTCACGTCCAGTTTCACCAATATACCCTTTCTGACAGGGACAGACTATTAGGTAGACCACATTAGAAGTCCTACAATTGACATGCTCATTCACCCAATGTGATGTTCCTCCCAGTTCAATCCTGTCAGATTGGATAATGGATTTACAGTGAGTGCATGACCCACATGGTTGATTGCCTCTAATCGGTTTACCATGGTCAATACTAAGTTGTTTACTTTTACTGGGCTCTCTGTATGTATGAACTAAACAGTTGCGGATAGTTCTATTCCTCCGATAGGAGAAAATGGGTTTGGGTAATGGGGTTCTGCCTTCTCTGTTTAGAATTGACCAATTCTTAATAATTAGGTTTTTGACCTTACAACTCAAACCATTAAAGTTTGATACCATGACGATGTTATTTTCAGGTTCTTTTCCTTCCTTGTTATTGGTTTCAAAAAGGGATTCTCTGCTTTGATACTTGGCTCTTTTGTAGCTTTCTCTAATTAGCCTCTTGGGGTAACCTCGCTGTAGTAGCTTAGTTTTTAAGTTCTCTGCATGTTTCTCAAACAAGTTTTTGTCAGTGCAGTTCCTTCTTATTCTGACAAACTGGCTGTAAGGAATGCCATCCTTCTGGTTTTTAGGGTGGTAACTTTCATGGTGGAGCAGAGTGTTTCTGTCTGAAGGTTTGACATACAACTCAATACATAATTTTCCTTTATCAGGCTTGATTTTGATGTCTAAGAAGTCAACTGCCACTTGACTTCTATTAGCTGTGAACCTGAGGTTCACATCACCACAGTTGAGCCACTCCAAGAAGTTGGTCAAAACTTCCTCAGTCCCTTCCCATATGAAGAAGACGTCGTCTATAAACCTAGACCAATGTTTAATGTTCTCATAGAAGGGACTGAGTTCATTGTATATATGGGTTTTTTCAAACTTACCAACATATAAACAGGCAAGGCTCGGCGCACAGGTGGCCCCCATGCTCGTGCCCTTTATCTGGCAGAAAAAATCACTATTGAACAGAAAAATATTGTTCAGGAGCACAGTCTCTATGCATTCTATAATGAAGGTATTGTGTGCAGAAAGATAGCCTTCTGCATCACTCAAGATGTCCCTCATCATGGCAATGGTGTCCTGTTGGGGTATGTTGGTGTACAAGGACTCAATGTCCAGGCACACCAACCACTCAGTTTCACTATTAAAGCTGATACCTTCTATCTTGGAGATCATATCCTTAGTATCCTTTATATAGGATGGAAGTGTCTCCACTAAGGGGCGAATAAAGCAATCAGCATACTTGCTGAGTGGCTCTGTTGCTGACTCGATCCCCGAGACTATGGGTGGCATGGGGGGGTCCCTGATGTCCTTATGAACTTTCGGAAGCCCATAAAGGGCAGGTATTTTGGGATGACTGTTAGATAGATATTTATATTCATTTTCACAGATGATACAGTCTTCCTTGGCCAGAGTGACTATATTTTGGACCTTCTTTTTCAATCTGTTCCATTCCCCAAGGTTGGACTTTCTGTAGTGAGCCTTATTATTCAGTAGGGTGTAAATTTTTTGATTGTAGTCTTTGGTGTTGAGGACTACAATACTACCGCCCTTATCACCGGGCTTGATAGTGATATCATCATAATTTTGTAGATTTTTGAGTGCTTCCCTTTCTACTTTGGACAAATTATTCGGTGTCCAGACCTTTCCTGCCAGTAATTTTTCCAGTCCCATAGAGATTACTTTTTCAAAAGTGTCTACTTCTTGGCTGACCATGGAGATGTCAGGGGTCCATGTTGAGGGGGGTTTTAAACCTGATCTGTTGTCACTGGGTCTTGGTTCTTTGTTTTCAAAAAATCTTTTTATTCTAATTTTGCGAAAGAAGTCCCTGATGTCTTTTTCCATTGTGTATCTACATATACCTGTACTTGGAGCAAATCCTAACCCTTTTTCTAGGATACTTATTTCTCCTGCGGTAAGCTCTCTATCTGAAAGATTGATTATGGGTGCTTTGAGGGTATGATTCTCTATTCCCATTCCTTCTGACTGCGGGTTCTCATGTATGGTCTTCTTGTCATAGTCTCTTTCTGACGAAATCCCTGACGTCCCCTCCCCCGGGTCCTGAAACCACGGGTCTGTCTCTTTTGTGATTGTCCTAAAAAAACCTGGTAGTTATGGAACTCGTCAGCACTATCTTCTCTGGACTCGTTGCGTTTGCTATTGTCTTGGGGCCTTTCTGCCTCCGAGTCGCTAGTGTTATATGATGTGTCAGAGAAGGTGACATTTTTCTTGTAAAATTTATTTCTATTATATTTGAAGGGACGATTATTGTATTCGTTGGGAATGGGTTGATCGAAATAATCTTTTTGGAGATACGGGTATACCAATTCCAATTTGAAATTGGCTATATCTTTCCTTAGTTTGTTTGTTTTTTTATTTATCATGTATTCTTGGTAACCCGTAATGTCTTCTTTTATTTCGGCTAATTTCTTAGTGGCCTCATCAAGTGCAGTAGATTCATTAAGTTCTTTTTCTAATTTATCTATCTCTTCTTTTTCTATTATTAACAGTCCCTGTGCAGTATCGATAATAAGCAACATCCAGTCGCGACTGCACCTGTTCGCTATCAGAGTCCAACTATCCTGTTTATATGTTGGTAAGTTTGAAAAAACCCATATATACAATGAACTCAGTCCCTTCTATGAGAACATTAAACATTGGTCTAGGTTTATAGACGACGTCTTCTTCATATGGGAAGGGACTGAGGAAGTTTTGACCAACTTCTTGGAGTGGCTCAACTGTGGTGATGTGAACCTCAGGTTCACAGCTAATAGAAGTCAAGTGGCAGTTGACTTCTTAGACATCAAAATCAAGCCTGATAAAGGAAAATTATGTGTTGAGCTGTATGTCAAACCTTCAGACAGAAACACTCTGCTCCACCATGAAAGTTACCACCCTAAAAACCAGAAGGATGGCATTCCTTACAGCCAGTTTGTCAGAATAAGAAGGAACTGCACTGACAAAAACTCGTTTGAGAAACATGCAGAGAACTTAAAAACTAAGCTACTACAGCGAGGTTACCCCAAGAGGCTAATTAGAGAAAGCTACAAAAGAGCCAAGTATCAAAGCAGAGAATCCCTTTTTGAAACCAATAACAAGGAAGGAAAAGAACCTGAAAATAACATCGTCATGGTATCAAACTTTAATGGTTTGAGTTGTAAGGTCAAAAACCTAATTATTAAGAATTGGTCAATTCTAAACAGAGAAGGCAGAACCCCATTACCCAAACCCATTTTCTCCTATCGGAGGAATAGAACTATCCGCAACTGTTTAGTTCATACATACAGAGAGCCCAGTAAAAGTAAACAACTTAGTATTGACCATGGTAAACCGATTAGAGGCAATCAACCATGTGGGTCATGCACTCACTGTAAATCCATTATCCAATCTGACAGGATTGAACTGGGAGGAACATCACATTGGGTGAATGAGCATGTCAATTGTAGGACTTCTAATGTGGTCTACCTAATAGTCTGTCCCTGTCAGAAAGGGTATATTGGTGAAACTGGACGTGAAGTTAGGCTACGTTTATCTGAACACAGGTCCGCCTTGAAAAACCACAAGAAAAATGCCCCATTAGTAGAACACTGGACCACTGAGAATCACAAAGAGGATGAAATAAAGTGGTGCATAGTAGAAAAAATAAAAACAAATATGAGAGGTGGAAACTTGGATGTTAAACGAAAGCAAAGAGAACAATTCTTCATGTCCAAATTCCGCACTTACACTCAGGGACTTAACAGCAGAGAAGAATGGGAGAGACTAGTCAGATGATTATCCTAATAATTCTGTAAGTTTTCCTAGTGGGTCATGTACAGATATACAATGTTGCTCTTTTTATAAACGTATGCATATAATTGAATGAAAAGAATATACAAAATCTCAGTCAGAATATAATGATAAGTATATGACATTAGGTTTAAGTCTGAGGATAGCAAGTCTATACTGCCTTTGATCCTTGCAGCAACACAAACTGAAATGATGGCAATCGCATGAACCTAATAAGAATGTAAAAGGATGCTATTTGGTGACAACCCAGAGCATTTTTTGAGATAAAATCGCCTCAAACCACTAGGTGATAGAATTTTTATCCACTAGTCCTTTAATTATATTGGACAAACTAGAACGAACATCCTTGCACGAAAAGGAATAAATGCTCTGTGTTTCACACAATGGCTACCCTTAGGTACCTGGACAAGTATGATTACACTTTAAATGTGACATAATTACCTGTAATAGTGATTACCTGTGGTCATATTTATGTGTATGTTTATAAATTCAACCTAGAATTGAGTTGCTAAGGAAACATGTCCCAAAAACTATACAATTGCGGAAATATGCCCTAAAGACTACCAAAATGGCGCCGCTTGTTCGAAGGATTTTGGATTAATAAAATGCATTGACATTCAGTAAATTTAAATCCCAGGTCGGGACGCCATGCACAATATCCCCTTGTGACAAGGCTTCAACCAGTCACAGATGTACTAACACCATCGTAGTTAATATACTCGAATTCCGCTTTAAACATATTTAACCCTCGCGGATTAGTCCTTCCTCTACCATAGGAAGCTATATTTGCGGGAATATGCCCAAAAGACTACTAAAATGGCGTAGTCTTTCCCGGACCTTATATTAATTACATGACCCGAGATTAAGCTAGTGCAACTCCAAATAGAGACGCTGCACATAATATTCCCGTGTGGCAAGCCCACAACCAGCGACAGAGCAACATTATATTGAATATATCCAAACCTGCTCTGTACTAAACATCTAACCTTCACGGAACAGTCCTTCCTCTTTCGTAGGAAGCTATACATATAAGCGAAAAACTACAAAAATGGCGGCCGAAATACGCCCGTTTTGGTAACTTTGGCACAGGTGTGGCGAGTCATTTAACTTAATTACTCCACCTCACTATATAAAAAGACCCGCTTCTCCCAGCTCTTTATCTGACGCTGGAGACCGGGTTACCAGGGAGGCGGCGTGAGGCCTGACACGCGGAGGTAAGGACCTTTGACAAAACGAGCGCGCTGCTGTCTAACGTCCTCTCTATGCAGGGGGTTAGGACCTATTCAACAAATAGCGAACTAAAGGCCCTAATACTTTGGGCAATAGAATTAATATGGATTATAGCGCTTGCAAGGAGAGCAAGCTTACTAATCAATCTTCAAGCAATGTTAAAGTAATGCTAACATGCTCCAGCCCCAAATAAATACCAACATGAATGCGCTTTATATAAAAAAAATATACCAAGTACCCACAGTACTCTTGGAACAATATTAATATGCATTTGTTCCAATCTTAACAAACCCGCATTCCTCTGTTTGGAAAAACTTATTGCACTTTGAGCTACATCCAAAAATCTTCTTGTGCAATTTAGTACATCATTATAAAAAGTGGTCTATTCTATAAAATCAAGGAGACAGCAATGTATAACAACTGTACTCCATGTGCCTTGTCTATCTAGATAAGAAGAAGCTCCCCGTTTGAATCAGGTCATACAAGGATGAGGAACTAAAAGACGCCCCACCTTAAGAATATTGTGAGCCTTCTGAAATTGATGTAAAGAAGGACAACCAACGCCCCGACCATTAATAACAAAGTAAGTCATTTTACTGTGTAAGGGGCTTGCTTACAACTTGTTTGTTTGTATGAAAAGACTAATTGTAAAACAAATCCATGTGTGCATACAGGTCACAGGTCATTTGAAAGGAAAGAAATTGAAAGAGAACAGAGGATAAGAATTTTCTATCCCCAGGATTTATGCTGCTACCGCACATTGAATAATGCGAATTATGTAAGAATGTATCTTAGACACTGCAAATCCCTGAAAAAAACTTTTTGTAAACTAAAAAATCCTCTCTGAATGTACACTAACTGACTGTTCCATATACTTTTTAGAATGAAGAATTCATTGTAGTCCTGAGGAAGGTGTACCATCTACCCTAAAACACCGAAACACGTCGACACTCTTGCTACTTTTAATTATTGTTTTATGCTTTGAAGTTGAATGTAATGTGTTTATGTTTTTTTATATACTGCTTATATGTAAAACTGTTATGAATTTCATGCTGTTATCAGAAGCTTTTAATAAATATGAACTTTAAGAAAAACATGTTTATATAATAATTTTGGGACTGACTAGGGTACATGTCATTGAGGTAAAAAGTTTTTTGGTGTCTAATCTTAGCAAGCACTTCGTGCTTCAATTTAGGAACCACAGAAAGGAACCACCCCCCCTTTTGTTGTGATATTTCCCAGTCCTTTCTGGGTTTGTTTGGGAAAACTCTCTCCTTTTTTCAATATACCTCGGCTCCTGTAGCCAGAGAGTGCACAAAGAAGTAATGGATACACTTCGAACCTTTGGGTTCTCAGAAGACCAATGCAAGAAACTTTTAGGTGGGTCTTCTAAAAGCATAAATACCGTCACCTTATCAAAAAGTGACGAAGATAAATGGAATAAACTGTGGAATCTCAAAAAGAAAATAATACGTACCGAACTCCACACAGAATTCATAATCCAATACTGCAAAAAAGGTGTGATTCCTAAGGGTCTTCAAATTGTAAATGAACCGGGGCTATTTTTCACTGATGAAAAATTTAAGGATAGTTGGACTCTGATAGCGAACAGGTGCAGTCGCGACTGGATGTTGCTTATTATCGATACTGCACAGGGACTGTTAATAATAGAAAAAGAAGAGATAGATAAATTAGAAAAAGAACTTAATGAATCTACTGCACTTGATGAGGCCACTAAGAAATTAGCCGAAATAAAAGAAGACATTACGGGTTACCAAGAATACATGATAAATAAAATAAAAAAAAAACTAAGGAAAGATATAGCCAATTTCAAATTGGAATTGGTATACCCGTATCTCCAAAAAGATTATTTCGATCAACCCATTCCCAACGAATACAATAATCGTCCCTTCAAATATAATAGAAATAAATTTTACAAGAAAAATGTCACCTTCTCTGACACATCATATAACACTAGCGACTCGGAGGCAGAAAGGCCCCAAGACAATAGCAAACGCAACGAGTCCAGAGAAGATAGTGCTGACGAGTTCCATAACTACCAGGTTTTTTTAGGACAATCACAAAAGAGACAGACCCGTGGTTTCAGGACCCGGGGGAGGGGACGTCAGGGATTTCGTCAGAAAGAGACTATGACAAGAAGACCATACATGAGAACCCGCAGTCAGAAGGAATGGGAATAGAGAATCATACCCTCAAAGCACCCATAATCAATCTTTCAGATAGAGAGCTTACCGCAGGAGAAATAAGTATCCTAGAAAAAGGGTTAGGATTTGCTCCAAGTACAGGTATATGTAGATACACAATGGAAAAAGACATCAGGGACTTCTTTCGCAAAATTAGAATAAAAAGATTTTTTGAAAACAAAGAACCAAGACCCAGTGACAACAGATCAGGTTTAAAACCCCCCTCAACATGGACCCCTGACATCTCCATGGTCAGCCAAGAAGTAGACACTTTTGAAAAAGTAATCTCTATGGGACTGGAAAAATTACTGGCAGGAAAGGTCTGGACACCGAATAATTTGTCCAAAGTAGAAAGGGAAGCACTCAAAAATCTACAAAATTATGATGATATCACTATCAAGCCCGGTGATAAGGGCGGTAGTATTGTAGTCCTCAACACCAAAGACTACAATCAAAAAATGTACACCCTACTGAATAATAAGGCTCACTACAGAAAGTCCAACCTTGGGGAATGGAACAGATTGAAAAAGAAGGTCCAAAATATAGTCACTCTGGCCAAGGAAGACTGTATCATCTGTGAAAATGAATATAAATATCTATCTAACAGTCATCCCAAAATACCTGCCCTTTATGGGCTTCCGAAAGTTCATAAGGACATCAGGGACCCCCCCATGCGACCCATAGTCTCAGGGATCGAGTCAGCAACAGAGCCACTCAGCAAGTATGCTGATTGCTTTATTCGCCCCTTAGTGGAGACACTTCCATCCTATATAAATGATACTAAGGATATGATCTCCAAGATAGAAGGTATCAGCTTTAATAGTGAAACTGAGTGGTTGGTGTGCCTGGACATTGAGTCCTTGTACACCAACATACCCCAACAGGACACCATTGCCATGATGAGGGACATCTTGAGTGATGCAGAAGGCTATCATTCTGCACACAATACCTTCATTATAGAATGCATAGAGACTGTGCTCCTGAACAATATTTTTCTGTTCAATAGTGATTTTTTCTGCCAGATAAAGGGCACGAGCATGGGGGCCACCTGTGCGCCGAGCCTTGCCTGTTTATATGTTGGTAAGTTTGAAAAAACCCATATATACAATGAACTCAGTCCCTTCTATGAGAACATTAAACATTGGTCTAGGTTTATAGACGACGTCTTCTTCATATGGGAAGGGACTGAGGAAGTTTTGACCAACTTCTTGGAGTGGCTCAACTGTGGTGATGTGAACCTCAGGTTCACAGCTAATAGAAGTCAAGTGGCAGTTGACTTCTTAGACATCAAAATCAAGCCTGATAAAGGAAAATTATGTGTTGAGCTGTATGTCAAACCTTCAGACAGAAACACTCTGCTCCACCATGAAAGTTACCACCCTAAAAACCAGAAGGATGGCATTCCTTACAGCCAGTTTGTCAGAATAAGAAGGAACTGCACTGACAAAAACTCGTTTGAGAAACATGCAGAGAACTTAAAAACTAAGCTACTACAGCGAGGTTACCCCAAGAGGCTAATTAGAGAAAGCTACAAAAGAGCCAAGTATCAAAGCAGAGAATCCCTTTTTGAAACCAATAACAAGGAAGGAAAAGAACCTGAAAATAACATCGTCATGGTATCAAACTTTAATGGTTTGAGTTGTAAGGTCAAAAACCTAATTATTAAGAATTGGTCAATTCTAAACAGAGAAGGCAGAACCCCATTACCCAAACCCATTTTCTCCTATCGGAGGAATAGAACTATCCGCAACTGTTTAGTTCATACATACAGAGAGCCCAGTAAAAGTAAACAACTTAGTATTGACCATGGTAAACCGATTAGAGGCAATCAACCATGTGGGTCATGCACTCACTGTAAATCCATTATCCAATCTGACAGGATTGAACTGGGAGGAACATCACATTGGGTGAATGAGCATGTCAATTGTAGGACTTCTAATGTGGTCTACCTAATAGTCTGTCCCTGTCAGAAAGGGTATATTGGTGAAACTGGACGTGAAGTTAGACTACGTTTATCTGAACACAGGTCCGCCTTGAAAAACCACAAGAAAAATGCCCCATTAGTAGAACACTGGACCACTGAGAATCACAAAGAGGATGAAATAAAGTGGTGCATAGTAGAAAAAATAAAAACAAATATGAGAGGTGGAAACTTGGATGTTAAACGAAAGCAAAGAGAACAATTCTTCATGTCCAAATTCCGCACTTACACTCAGGGACTTAACAGCAGAGAAGAATGGGAGAGACTAGTCAGATGATTATCCTAATAATTCTGTAAGTTTTCCTAGTGGGTCATGTACAGATATACAATGTTGCTCTTTTTATAAACGTATGCATATAATTGAATGAAAAGAATATACAAAATCTCAGTCAGAATATAATGATAAGTATATGACATTAGGTTTAAGTCTGAGGATAGCAAGTCTATACTGCCTTTGATCCTTGCAGCAACACAAACTGAAATGATGGCAATCGCATGAACCTAATAAGAATGTAAAAGGATGCTATTTGGTGACAACCCAGAGCATTTTTTGAGATAAAATCGCCTCAAACCACTAGGTGATAGAATTTTTATCCACTAGTCCTTTAATTATATTGGACAAACTAGAACGAACATCCTTGCACGAAAAGGAATAAATGCTCTGTGTTTCACACAATGGCTACCCTTAGGTACCTGGACAAGTATGATTACACTTTAAATGTGACATAATTACCTGTAATAGTGATTACCTGTGGTCATATTTATGTGTATGTTTATAAATTCAACCTAGAATTGAGTTGCTAAGGAAACATGTCCCAAAAACTATACAATTGCGGAAATATGCCCTAAAGACTACCAAAATGGCGCCGCTTGTTCGAAGGATTTTGGATTAATAAAATGCATTGACATTCAGTAAATTTAAATCCCAGGTCGGGACGCCATGCACAATATCCCCTTGTGACAAGGCTTCAACCAGTCACAGATGTACTAACACCATCGTAGTTAATATACTCGAATTCCGCTTTAAACATATTTAACCCTCGCGGATTAGTCCTTCCTCTACCATAGGAAGCTATATTTGCGGGAATATGCCCAAAAGACTACTAAAATGGCGTAGTCTTTCCCGGACCTTATATTAATTACATGACCCGAGATTAAGCTAGTGCAACTCCAAATAGAGACGCTGCACATAATATTCCCGTGTGGCAAGCCCACAACCAGCGACAGAGCAACATTATATTGAATATATCCAAACCTGCTCTGTACTAAACATCTAACCTTCACGGAACAGTCCTTCCTCTTTCGTAGGAAGCTATACATATAAGCGAAAAACTACAAAAATGGCGGCCGAAATACGCCCGTTTTGGTAACTTTGGCACAGGTGTGGCGAGTCATTTAACTTAATTACTCCACCTCACTATATAAAAAGACCCGCTTCTCCCAGCTCTTTATCTGATGCTGGAGACCGGGTTACCAGGGAGGCGGCGTGAGGCCTGACACGCGGAGGTAAGGACCTTTGACAAAACGAGCGCGCTGCTGTCTAACGTCCTCTCTATGCAGGGGGTTAGGACCTATTCAACAAATAGCGAACTAAAGGCCCTAATACTTTGGGCAATAGAATTAATATGGATTATAGCGCTTGCAAGGAGAGCAAGCTTACTAATCAATCTTCAAGCAATGTTAAAGTAATGCTAACATGCTCCAGCCCCAAATAAATACCAACATGAATGCGCTTTATATAAAAAAAATATACCAAGTACCCACAGTACTCTTGGAACAATATTAATATGCATTTGTTCCAATCTTAACAAACCCGCATTCCTCTGTTTGGAAAAACTTATTGCACTTTGAGCTACATCCAAAAATCTTCTTGTGCAATTTAGTACATCATTATAAAAAGTGGTCTATTCTATAAAATCAAGGAGACAGCAATGTATAACAACTGTACTCCATGTGCCTTGTCTATCTAGATAAGAAGAAATTCGCTTCAAAATACAAAAAGAAGCTCCCCGTTTGAATCAGGTCATACAAGGATGAGGAACTAAAAGACGCCCCACCTTAAGAATATTGTGAGCCTTCTGAAATTGATGTAAAGAAGGACAACCAACGCCCCGACCATTAATAACAAAGTAAGTCATTTTACTGTGTAAGGGGCTTGCTTACAACTTGTTTGTTTGTATGAAAAGACTAATTGTAAAACAAATCCATGTGTGCATACAGGTCACAGGTCATTTGAAAGGAAAGAAATTGAAAGAGAACAGAGGATAAGAATTTTCTATCCCCAGGATTTATGCTGCTACCGCACATTGAATAATGCGAATTATGTAAGAATGTATCTTAGACACTGCAAATCCCTGAAAAAAACTTTTTGTAAACTAAAAAATCCTCTCTGAATGTACACTAACTGACTGTTCCATATACTTTTTAGAATGAAGAATTCATTGTAGTCCTGAGGAAGGTGTACCATCTACCCTAAAACACCGAAACGCGTCGACACTCTTGCTACTTTTAATTATTGTTTTATGCTTTGAAGTTGAATGTAATGTGTTTATGTTTTTTTATATACTGCTTATATGTAAAACTGTTATGAATTTCATGCTGTTATCAGAAGCTTTTAATAAATATGAATTTTAAGAAAAACATGTTTATATAATAATTTTGGGACTGACTAGGGTACATGTCATTGAGGTAAAAAGTTTTTTGGTGTCTAATCTTAGCAAGCACTTCGTGCTTCAATTTAGGAACCACAGAAAGGAACCACCCCCCCTTTTGTTGTGATATTTCCCAGTCCTTTCTGGGTTTGTTTGGGAAAACTCTCTCCTTTTTTCAATTTACCTCGGCTCCTGTAGCCAGAGAGTGCACAAAGAAGTAATGGATACACTTCGAACCTTTGGGTTCTCAGAAGACCAATGCAAGAAACTTTTAGGTGGGTCTTCTAAAAGCATAAATACCGTCACCTTATCAAAAAGTGACGAAGATAAATGGAATAAACTGTGGAATCTCAAAAAGAAAATAATACGTACCGAACTCCACGCAGAATTCATAATCCAATACTGCAAAAAAGGTGTGATTCCTAAGGGTCTTCAAATTGTAAATGAACCGGGGCTATTTGTCACTGATGAAAAATTTAAGGATAGTTGGACTCTGATAGCGAACAGGTGCAGTCGCGACTGGATGTTGCTTATTATCGATACTGCACAGGGACTGTTAATAATAGAAAAAGAAGAGATAGATAAATTAGAAAAAGAACTTAATGAATCTACTGCACTTGATGAGGCCACTAAGAAATTAGCCGAAATAAAAGAAGACATTACGGGTTACCAAGAATACATGATAAATAAAAAAACAAACAAACTAAGGAAAGATATAGCCAATTTCAAATTGGAATTGGTATACCCGTATCTCCAAAAAGATTATTTCGATCAAGCCATTCCCAACGAATACAATAATCGTCCCTTCAAATATAATAGAAATAAATTTTACAAGAAAAATGTCACCTTCTCTGACACATCATATAACACTAGCGACTCGGAGGCAGAAAGGCCCCAAGACAATAGCAAACGCAACGAGTCCAGAGAAGATAGTGCTGACGAGTTCCATAACTACCAGGTTTTTTTAGGACAATCACAAAAGAGACAGACCCGTGGTTTCAGGACCCGGGGGAGGGGACGTCAGGGATTTCGTCAGAAAGAGACTATGACAAGAAGACCATACATGAGAACCCGCAGTCAGAAGGAATGGGAATAGAGAATCATACCCTCAAAGCACCCATAATCAATCTTTCAGATAGAGAGCTTACCGCAGGAGAAATAAGTATCCTAGAAAAAGGGTTAGGATTTGCTCCAAGTACAGGTATATGTAGATACACAATGGAAAAAGACATCAGGGACTTCTTTCGCAAAATTAGAATAAAAAGATTTTTTGAAAACAAAGAACCAAGACCCAGTGACAACAGATCAGGTTTAAAACCCCCCTCAACATGGACCCCTGACATCTCCATGGTCAGCCAAGAAGTAGACACTTTTGAAAAAGTAATCTCTATGGGACTGGAAAAATTACTGGCAGGAAAGGTCTGGACACCGAATAATTTGTCCAAAGTAGAAAGGGAAGCACTCAAAAATCTACAAAATTATGATGATATCACTATCAAGCCCGGTGATAAGGGCGGTAGTATTGTAGTCCTCAACACCAAAGACTACAATCAAAAAATTTACACCCTACTGAATAATAAGGCTCACTACAGAAAGTCCAACCTTGGGGAATGGAACAGATTGAAAAAGAAGGTCCAAAATATAGTCACTCTGGCCAAGGAAGACTGTATCATCTGTGAAAATGAATATAAATATCTATCTAACAGTCATCCCAAAATACCTGCCCTTTATGGGCTTCCGAAAGTTCATAAGGACATCAGGGACCCCCCCATGCGACCCATAGTCTCAGGGATCGAGTCAGCAACAGAGCCACTCAGCAAGTATGCTGATTGCTTTACTCGCCCCTTAGTGGAGACACTTCCATCCTATATAAAGGATACTAAGGATATGATCTCCAAGATAGAAGGTATCAGCTTTAATAGTGAAACTGAGTGGTTGGTGTGCCTGGACATTGAGTCCTTGTACACCAACATACCCCAACAGGACACCATTGCCATGATGAGGGACATCTTGAGTGATGCAGAAGGCTATCTTTCTGCACACAATACCTTCATTATAGAATGCATAGAGACTGTGCTCCTGAACAATATTTTTCTGTTCAATAGTGATTTTTTCTGCCAGATAAAGGGCACGAGCATGGGGGCCACCTGTGCGCCGAGCCTTGCCTGTTTATATGTTGGTAAGTTTGAAAAAACCCATATATACAATGAACTCAGTCCCTTCTATGAGAACATTAAACATTGGTCTAGGTTTATAGACGACGTCTTCTTCATATGGGAAGGGACTGAGGAAGTTTTGACCAACTTCTTGGAGTGTTGACTTCTTA
Source organism: Lissotriton vulgaris (assembly GCF_964263255.1). Classification (NCBI taxonomy): domain Eukaryota; kingdom Metazoa; phylum Chordata; class Amphibia; order Caudata; family Salamandridae; genus Lissotriton; species Lissotriton vulgaris. The sequence goes on from NC_141696.1 coordinate 1,166,270,213, forward strand.
GACATCAAAATCAAGCCTGATAAAGGAAAATTATGTGTTGAGCTGTATGTCAAACCTTCAGACAGAAACACTCTGCTCCACCATGAAAGTTACCACCCTAAAAACCAGAAGGATGGCATTCCTTACAGCCAGTTTGTCAGAATAAGAAGGAACTGCACTGACAAAAACTCGTTTGAGAAACATGCAGAGAACTTAAAAACTAAGCTACTACAGCGAGGTTACCCCAAGAGGCTAATTAGAGAAAGCTACAAAAGAGCCAAGTATCAAAGCAGAGAATCCCTTTTTGAAACCAATAACAAGGAAGGAAAAGAACCTGAAAATAACATCGTCATGGTATCAAACTTTAATGGTTTGAGTTGTAAGGTCAAAAACCTAATTATTAAGAATTGGTCAATTCTAAACAGAGAAGGCAGAACCCCATTACCCAAACCCATTTTCTCCTATCGGAGGAATAGAACTATCCGCAACTGTTTAGTTCATACATACAGAGAGCCCAGTAAAAGTAAACAACTTAGTATTGACCATGGTAAACCGATTAGAGGCAATCAACCATGTGGGTCATGCACTCACTGTAAATCCATTATCCAATCTGACAGGATTGAACTGGGAGGAACATCACATTGGGTGAATGAGCATGTCAATTGTAGGACTTCTAATGTGGTCTACCTAATAGTCTGTCCCTGTCAGAAAGGGTATATTGGTGAAACTGGACGTGAAGTTAGACTACGTTTATCTGAACACAGGTCCGCCTTGAAAAACCACAAGAAAAATGCCCCATTAGTAGAACACTGGACCACTGAGAATCACAAAGAGGATGAAATAAAGTGGTGCATAGTAGAAAAAATAAAAACAAATATGAGAGGTGGAAACTTGGATGTTAAACGAAAGTAAAGAGAACAATTCTTCATGTCCAAATTCCGCACTTACACTCAGGGACTTAACAGCAGAGAAGAATGGGAGAGACTAGTCAGATGATTATCCTAATAATTCTGTAAGTTTTCCTAGTGGGTCATGTACAGATATACAATGTTGCTCTTTTTATAAACGTATGCATATAATTGAATGAAAAGAATATACAAAATCTCAGTCAGAATATAATGATAAGTATATGACATTAGGTTTAAGTCTGAGGATAGCAAGTCTATACTGCCTTTGATCCTTGCAGCAACACAAACTGAAATGATGGCAATCGCATGAACCTAATAAGAATGTAAAAGGACGCTATTTGGTGACAACCCAGAGCATTTTTTGAGATAAAATCGCCTCAAACCACTAGGTGATAGAATTTTTATCCACTAGTCCTTTAATTATATTGGACAAACTAGAACGAACATCCTTGCACGAAAAGGAATAAATGCTCTGTGTTTCACACAATGGCTACCCTTAGGTACCTGGACAAGTATGATTACACTTTAAATGTGACATAATTACCTGTAATAGTGATTACCTGTGGTCATATTTATGTGTATGTTTATAAATTCAACCTAGAATTGAGTTGCTAAGGAAACATGTCCCAAAAACTATACAATTGCGGAAATATGCCCTAAAGACTACCAAAATGGCGCCGCTTGTTCGAAGGATTTTGGATTAATAAAATGCATTGACATTCAGTAAATTTAAATCCCAGGTCGGGACGCCATGCACAATATCCCCTTGTGACAAGGCTTCAACCAGTCACAGATGTACTAACACCATCGTAGTTAATATACTCGAATTCCGCTTTAAACATATTTAACCCTCGCGGATTAGTCCTTCCTCTACCATAGGAAGCTATATTTGCGGGAATATGCCCAAAAGACTACTAAAATGGCGTAGTCTTTCCCGGACCTTATATTAATTACATGACCCGAGATTAAGCTAGTGCAACTCCAAATAGAGACGCTGCACATAATATTCCCGTGTGGCAAGCCCACAACCAGCGACAGAGCAACATTATATTGAATATATCCAAACCTGCTCTGTACTAAACATCTAACCTTCACGGAACAGTCCTTCCTCTTTCGTAGGAAGCTATACATATAAGCGAAAAACTACAAAAATGGCGGCCGAAATACGCCCGTTTTGGTAACTTTGGCACAGGTGTGGCGAGTCATTTAACTTAATTACTCCACCTCACTATATAAAAAGACCCGCTTCTCCCAGCTCTTTATCTGACGCTGGAGACCGGGTTACCAGGGAGGCGGCGTGAGGCCTGACACGCGGAGGTAAGGACCTTTGACAAAACGAGCGCGCTGCTGTCTAACGTCCTCTCTATGCAGGGGGTTAGGACCTATTCAACAAATAGCGAACTAAAGGCCCTAATACTTTGGGCAATAGAATTAATATGGATTATAGCGCTTGCAAGGAGAGCAAGCTTACTAATCAATCTTCAAGCAATGTTAAAGTAATGCTAACATGCTCCAGCCCCAAATAAATACCAACATGAATGCGCTTTATATAAAAAAAATATACCAAGTACCCACAGTACTCTTGGAACAATATTAATATGCATTTGTTCCAATCTTAACAAACCCGCATTCCTCTGTTTGGAAAAACTTATTGCACTTTGAGCTACATCCAAAAATCTTCTTGTGCAATTTAGTACATCATTATAAAAAGTGGTCTATTCTATAAAATCAAGGAGACAGCAATGTATAACAACTGTACTCCATGTGCCTTGTCTATCTAGATAAGAAGAAATTCGCTTCAAAATACAAAAAGAAGCTCCCCGTTTGAATCAGGTCATACAAGGATGAGGAACTAAAAGACGCCCCACCTTAAGAATATTGTGAGCCTTCTGAAATTGATGTAAAGAAGGACAACCAACGCCCCGACCATTAATAACAAAGTAAGTCATTTTACTGTGTAAGGGGCTTGCTTACAACTTGTTTGTTTGTATGAAAAGACTAATTGTAAAACAAATCCATGTGTGCATACAGGTCACAGGTCATTTGAAAGGAAAGAAATTGAAAGAGAACAGAGGATAAGAATTTTCTATCCCCAGGATTTATGCTGCTACCGCACATTGAATAATGCGAATTATGTAAGAATGTATCTTAGACACTGCAAATCCCTGAAAAAAACTTTTTCTAAACTAAAAAATCCTCTCTGAATGTACACTAACTGACTGTTCCATATACTTTTTAGAATGAAGAATTCATTGTAGTCCTGAGGAAGGTGTACCATCTACCCTAAAACACCGAAACGCGTCGACACTCTTGCTACTTTTAATTATTGTTTTATGCTTTGAAGTTGAATGTAATGTGTTTATGTTTTTTTATATACTGCTTATATGTAAAACTGTTATGAATTTCATGCTGTTATCAGAAGCTTTTAATAAATATGAATTTTAAGAAAAACATGTTTATATAATAATTTTGGGACTGACTAGGGTACATGTCATTGAGGTAAAAAGTTTTTTGGTGTCTAATCTTAGCAAGCACTTCGTGCTTCAATTTAGGAACCACAGAAAGGAACCACCCCCCCTTTTGTTGTGTTCAATCAATGATACACTTTTTTTTTTTGTAAGTACTTTTTTAAATACTCCAAGTGGCTTTTAAATCCTTATTTTAAAAAGAGACGACTGATCAGTGTGGACAAAGCTTATCAGTGAATAATAACCCTAGATGATGTAGATCTGATTTTACGCACTTGCACTTTTCTTAGATTTGCCATCAGCGCACGTAGGTCTATGTTGAATCTTTTCTTGGAGCCTTTTTAATACAATTGAAAAATCTTTTAATGGCTTTATGAAAATTTCTTCTCTATTTTATTCTCAAATATGACGGATGATTATGTAAATTTTTGGCATTTGAATTTTATTCATGTATGGATTGACTGTGTTTTTATTATGAATTTGTGCTTTTATGGGTACCAAGGTATCCGAATAAAGTTAATGAACTGAACTGAACAGTGGTGGTGTGCTAGGTCTCCCCATTTTCAATTCATTACACACAACTTGGCAGTAAAGTCGGACTGAGCGGAATCAATTTCTTCCATCCACAACCTATGAACATACAGACCAGTCTTTGAAAGTAACGCATACCTTTCACTCAGCCTTTGACTCCATCTCACAAGACTCCTTATATGCTGATTTGCTAATCACTGGTGCTAAAATAATATATTGGAAGATAATTCACCACAGACTACAAAACAAATGGCCCACATTTCTGTTCCTTACCCAAGCCAAAGAAAACAAACACTGAGAAGGTCACTTAAGTCTAATATATATTTAATGCTAATATATAGCAAGAGGCATAAATATTTTAAGTGCAAATTCACATTCTCAGAGGACCAGCGCTGTGCTCTCTGAGCGGTTGGACAATACAATACTAAATTCCCTTCAATTTTGGGGTTCCTTTATATATTTTCGATAATGCAGCAAGTGGAGGATAGCACACTAGGATTAACAGAAACTGAAGACAATCACTAACCAGCAGGTGAGTTACTCCTCACGTGGGAAGAATGCAAGAAGACCTTAGGATAATATACGGTAAGGGGAAATAAAAAGCAAACCACTAATTTTGCAGTCTTTGCACTTGTCTTTGGCAACTTCAAAACAAGACTACACTAACTGAAGCAGTCAGGTAACACCCAGCTGGGACTTTGCAGAATCTTGGTCTGGACTGGTCTATGATCGTGGAGTCAGTATCTCATCTTGCTAATTGCACACCACCTTCTGTCTTCCTACTGTCAGTTGTCCAAGAGGTTTACTTGGTATGCCAGCCTCTCCTGAGATTGTTTCCTACCACAAACTTGAGAATCATGTTTTAGCTTGTTTGCTTCCTTATAGCAATTCAGAAACACTGGCCCTTGTTCTGCATTTACTGTATTTTTCGGAACCTTTAATTTATTTGCCAAATTATTCAAACAATCTTAAGGCCTGATTTAGATCTTGAGAAATGTATTGTTCGGCAGACGGGATATCCATCACCGTTATGAAGGAGTTACCTGTCCGCCAAGAGCTAAATCAGGCCCTAAGTCATAAGTACCACTATTAGGAAAGGATTTCGGGGCATATTATCAAGAACAGGCGATAAAATTATCGCCGCTTTATGGACAGGAAACTGCTGCTAAAGCAGCAATAATGGGCTTGATAATATGTCCTTGTGAATTCCCATAGCAGCCCAGGTTCTAGTGTTAACCTGGGCTGTTATGGGAATTCACAAGAGCATATTATCAAACACATTATGGCTGGTTTAGCGGCCTTTTCTTGCCAATAAAGCAGCAATAATTTTATCGCCTGTTCTTGATAATATGCCCCTGCTTTCCATACTGGTTAGTAAGTACAACCCACTGTTTCAAAGATATTAATGTGCCTTTACCTTACTAATAGTACATAGTGTCCATTGCTTAAAATTAGGCCCTGCGGTGTGGGGGGCCCAAGCTCCAGGGACCCCCTGGCACAGTGCATGGACGTGAGCCCCTGGCCTGAGAACTCCTGTCTAGGTCGGGGCCCCTTCACGTACTTTGCCGTGTGTGGGCAGGAGTCTTTCAGTGGGGGTTGATTATGCTCAGATTTCTCTGCTCCATAACATTTCCTTCACTCATACACAGAAAATAGGAAAGTATCTGCTGGCCTTATGCAGCACCAAATCCTGTTGAAGAATAGAGGAATGGAAAGTCGGGTAAAGGTGGCCCCTCTGTTAATTTTGTCTAATTGATCTGTCGGAGGGGGGGAAGGAAAGGCAGTCAATCTCGGACTTCAGCCTGCTTTCGGCTGGTCTACAGTTGCAGTCCTGGAGAGGCTAGCGAAGGGTCTCATGTAGTTGGATCAAGGAGCCTCTTTTTCATACAAATTCAGCCTTCACAGGTCTGTGCTTCTGGTGTTCCTGACTATCCTACCTATACCTGTACTATTCTCTAGACCACTTGCTTTATACCGTGGTTTACACTCTCTCCATCTCTTCTGTAGCCCTCATCTCACTTCTTCCTACCCACTGTTGTCCTGTCATCTCCTACCCCGCTCCTATCACCTGACACTTATACCTGTCCAAAGTGTAACTAGTAGTTTGCCCTCATACTAACAATGACATTTTAGGGAAAATTCTGTAGCAAAATTAAATATCAAGTTAGCCACATGAAATTAAAACATGAAACCCTATTTCGGAAGCATGAGGATTGGCACTGATCTACTCCACATCCAGGTCCACAATTGCAAGCCAAAAGTAGCCCTGGAAAAAATAGAAATGTAGAAATTAGGGGCACCCAGACCCAGTCTTTTTGGACAAATACACTGACATCAGTCACTTTTACATAGATCCATTTGTTTCACTCTTGCAGTATTATAACCTGACAGTAACACCAACCACAATATAATAAAAACACAAGTCTAATAGAGTTTGCCACGGCATATCCTCACAGGGCAAACACAAACCTCAGGTTCATAAAAGCCACAGGCATTTTCTGCTTCCTGCCCAGTTAGCAATCAACTGCCAGACCATGTAGACTAAAAACCTTGTTCAATAAACCAGAACTTTTTTTAACATGCATGCAACTCGGGGTAGCTGAGTTAGCACCTACTTAAATGAGCAGGGGTCAAGGATACATTTTGCAACAATTTTGACCTAGAATCCAACAGAAAGACTGCTTTATATGAACCTGGTTCCCACCATATACATAAAACAAAAGGGACTTCGAAAAATTCTGAGATTTTAAGAGAAAGCTAGCTTCATACTGTCCAGCTTGGTTTTTGATATGTCTAAGTGTGGTATGTGGTAGGTTGCTGCTGGAAGGGATACATCCCAAAAATCTGATTATTGGAAACCATTTGAGGAGCACAGCAGTGTGGTAGGATTTAGTAACACATAATAAAATAAACCTGGAAGCCTTCATAGCTGGGCAGGTTTTAAGGGGTGGGTGTAATGTGAGATGTCTGGATATGTGAACCTGTATTAAATCATACCATATCTCTAGAATGCATATGAAAAGTGGAATGGTTGTGATCAGAGCGCATCTGTGCATAGTGGTGTGCATTATTTTAATAAATGTCTGAATAAAAGCTTAAAGGCTTCTGCTTAGTAACATTGTCCAAAAGGGCTGGATGCCATAATTTAATTTTGGTTGTTAGCTTCTGTTGAAGAGCTAGGAGAGGCCCAGTGTAATGGTACTTGCATGATGGCTATGGACAGAGGTACATGTGTGGACTCATAAAAATAGAGGTAACTGTGATTGAATGCAGTCTGGAACAAATAAAACTCTCATTAGATGCTGACAAGGTTGAGGACTTTTGCAACAGAGAAGTGTTCCAGTAGGGCTCTCATTTAGTATTATTTATTACAATCTGCTTGAACAATATAGGGAATCGGATTGCTGAATGGTGGAGGACCAAGGTCTCACTCTTGATATGAGCAATGACTGAGCTCCAATCAAGTCAAAATAATCTAGTAGCTAGAAGTAAAGAGGTTTTAGAAAGGAATCCTGTAGCAAATGGATCCTGCCGATTTAATCCCTCTGGACTTTTAACTACGTGGTTTTTAGACTTTTATTGTGAGAGAGTCTCATCACCTCAGTCTTACCCATGGTAAATTCACAATAAATGAACTGTGAGTGCTAACTGTTACTGTCTACCTTTTAAGATAAGGCCGCCGTTGCACAGTTAGGGTCAAAACCTGTGGGCTGATGTGCGCATTTGTACAGGCTGCACATGTGAGACTGCCCTCTTGCACAGCCCAGTATATGCGTAAAGGTAGCCTGTCGCAGAAGTGATTCTTCAAGGATTCGTATCAACCTGTTGTAGGCCTTATAATGTAAGGGGGCATCCATACTGTAGGTCTGTAATAGATACTGAAAGTCTGTGATGCTATTTCAATATTTGTTTGTTGATTTTCAGAGTAGGAAAAACAAAACTAACAATCTTTTCAGAAAAATAGTACATTTGCATGACAAAGAACATGTACAGTAAACAGTTGTGTTTCATTATGTTACAATGACACACGGTTTGAATTGTCTTCTCCGTCATCATGACCCCCATAGGTAGTCTCAAACATAACAGAAGAGATAACTCATAGATGTGTATATATCTATTGTTGTCTCCCTGATTAACAAGGCAAACAGAGGTTGCCTAGTTTTTCTAAAAGAACCCTCAGCCACCAGTTGTACTTGTGGCATGCTTCATCATTGGGTTTCCATCCAGCATACCTACTGTATATGAATGTGCTACAACTCTTGAATTATAGTGGAGCTCGATGTTATTGAGAGATCTAGGGGCATATTACCAAGCAATAGCGATAATTATCGCTATTGCTTGGTTAGAGACAAAAATTTACCACTGAGCTGTGGCGATTTTTAGCACAGATAACCCTTGGTATTACCAAGGTTTATCGCAAATGCGATAAAAATCGGCCGCAATGCATGAATATCGCTGAAAAGTCAGCAATATTCTTGCATTACCGAGCTAATGCTCCTAGCCATGTTATCCACCTCCCATTGGATAACATGGCTAAGAACTGCTCAGGGCAGGTGTTAGCTTTTGGAGATATTCGCGCTTAGTGCGAATATCTCCAAAAGTTGGTAATAGGAGACAGCGATGTTAGCGACTGTTTCCAGTCGCTAACATCTTGGCACGCCCACTTTGCATGTCATTAGTGATAAATATCACTGACATGCAAAGTGGGGCCCAAGATGGTCGCTATCTCCTACTAGCTGTCGCTAACTGGTGTTAGCGACAGCTAGGCAATAGGGAGATAATTTTATCTCCGCTTTCTTTGCTTTTAAAGCCAAAAAAGCGGAGATAAACCCCCTTGATAATATGCCCCCTAGTGTTTTAAGACTATCTGCAGGTATCACTTCTTTCTTTAAAATTTATTTGAGGGATCCTTTGGATGGATAAAACAAAAAGTCTTGATGTTACTGGAGTTGTTATGAGCTCCCACATCAAAACCGGGGTCTACAATACCACTTAAGGTAAGGTGGCGTTCTTCAGGAATAGTGATTTATGAAGATCCCTATCATATAGTTATGTCTAAAAAGAACACAAATTGCGTAACTGTAAAATATATCACACTGTATTGTATCATGCCACTTTTGTGCGCTTTACTGTTTTTTCTCTTATCACAAGATCTTGTTAGAGAATCTGAAAAATCAAAAAGAGAAACATCATTATTTATGATTACAGTATTCTTGAAACTCTGTGCTGAAGTCTCTCGTGACAAGCGATGCACTGTCAAAGCTAACCACGTCGTCCCTTACCTTGTCTTGACTGAAGTCCTCTTGGAAGACGTGGATGATTTCGCAGGGACGCAAGGGATCAACTTCCCTAATCACTAACTAAAACTCACTGACTTAAATATGCACAGCAAGGTTTAAACTAGAAATTAGGGAGGAGGACGTTGAAGAGAAGACTTTGGTTTTTGCTGTCGACCTGCGAAGCAACAAGCACCAAGACTTTAATATTCCGTTTTAAGATTCAACACTCCTAAACTATTCCACGACCCTTCACTACAACTCTATCTAATTAGAGCTCCTAAATCAAAGTGGTGCTTTTCTGAGGTTCCCCTACCTGCGATCAGCAAGTTGTAGGCCTTCGCCCAGTATGTCTTTGTAGGGTAGTGGTGATGAAGTCGTCAGATGTTCTCTAGGATAGCTGGTCAACTGGTGTAATGTCAGCTTGATCGTCTGGAAGTTGACACAAAAGAAAGGAAGGATTAAATTACTATCTTTAAGAGACCCTTTGCATTCTTCCTATCTATTCCTAAGACTTACTTGGCATAAACCTTTGCTTCTTGATCTCGGGGTTTCTAGTCCTTTTTATTGTGCTATAAAAAGAAGCATAAAACAAAAGACACACCAAATCCTACGTATCTTTCTTCTATCACACTATTTCAAATAAAATCTAAAACCTCCTTGTAAATCTCTTCACAATTCAACACTTAAATGAACTGGCAAATTGTTCTTCAAAACATTAATAGGCATAAAATGTCCCAAGTCTCTTTCTTTGCGAAGGCTTTCGCAAAATAATAGTTCCAAAAATTCTGTTGACCTTTCTTGCGAAGGGCGCCTTAAATCAAGTAAAGTACTTAGCTTTCAAACTTAGTTCTTGAGGTTTCTAGCTCCAGGAAATAAGAAGCACTGCCGTGGAGTCCTGCCATGATCAAATTCTCCTTCAGGTGAGATCCTCCATCAGACGCGACTTTCTCCGAGGGAAATCCGAAGGCAAAGCGCCTTCCAGAAGGCTGGGTGCGGTTTAAATACAGGACCGCACCCAGCCGCTCCCAGTCACGCTCTCTGAACGTGCGCGGGGACGTTGCATGCAGTCCCAGCCTAAACGCGCACCAAAAGGTAGCGTGTAGGGATGCGAGGAGAGAACCGTGAGACCTTCGCAGGGGCATTGTCTCTCACCGAGCCATACGCGAATGTCATAATGCAAGTACACTGCGCTCTCCAACTCCAATAACCACACAAGGCAATACAATAGTTTACAAGCAAAAAGGCACAAGTAAAAGCAAGGTTGGAAAAACCCTAAGAAGGTGATAAACATGTATTACAGAAGTATATGTAAACACCCAATCACACTGACTTGAAGCGTGCGGGGAGCACGGGACAGGGGTGGGTTTTCATAAGGGAGAAATCAGCACATGTCTTAGGATATGTGTGCTAGGGGTATGTGGAACCATGACAGTACTCCCTCCTCAAGATCCCCCCAAGAACAGTAGAAATGGGTTTTGGTTTCTCAGGGTGTCTTAAATGGAAGAGTCGGATCAATCTAGGAGAGTTTTTTAGATGGTCTAAAGGTTCCCATGACCTTTCCTCAGGGCCGTAACCTTTCCAATCTATGAGGTAAAACAGCTTTCCTCGAACTCTTTTGGAATCTAAGATTGTTTTAACCTCAAATTCAGGGTGATCATCAATCATGATGGGAGGCGGAGATTTAGAGATACGGGTCTGGGGATGAAATGGCTTAACCAGAGAGACATGGAAAACCGGGTGTATCAAGTACTTGTGAGGGAGACTCAGTCTTACACAAACCGGGTTAATTACCTTCTCTATAGGAAAGGGACCAATAAACGGTAACTGGACATAATATCGACTACATAATATCGAATGGACAAAATATCGACGGAAAAATATCGACATTAACTAAATATCGACTATAGGAATATCGTAGGACAAAATATCGACTGAAAAAATGACCCAAAAATATCGAATACAAATATATCGACTCAAAAATATCGGCAAGACAAAATATCGAAATATAGTGAAAGTAAAAAATATCGAGAATATGTTGGAAAAAAATGTTTAAAAAAAATATATATATATAATATATAAATAAATAGTACTTAATGTTTAGGAGCGGGTTGTGGGTTTATAGGGGAATAGGGTGGGAAGTAATTTAATAATAATTAATTAATCAATATATGTTTGGTAATTGTTTTAATTAGATTTTAATTGGTAATTAATAAATATTAATTAGTTAATTGTTGTATTAAGTATTTAGCATATTATTTAATTGATTAATTGATTAATTAATTAGTATTAATGATTGTTTTTTTAAATAGATTTGTATAATATTTTAATTGATAAATTGGTTATTAATTATTAATAAATAGTGATTTATTTTATTATTATTTAGCATATTATTTAAATTTATAAATTGCTAACTAATTATTTATAATTAGTTAATGATCTAATTAATATATTGATTATTATTTAAAATAATTAATTGGTAATTAATTTATAATAATGACTTAATTATATTAATTGGATACATTTAAATGTAATGTTTAAATTTATGTTTATGTTAATTAATTAATTGGTATTAAACAATATTAATTAATCAAATTTATTATTATAGCTAATGTGATCATATATTTTCTTTTTGTTTTTGTAAAATATTATGTTTTTGTTCATTATATATTAATGTTTAATGTTGTGTTCATTATTATTTATAGTGTTCAGGCTCAGTTTAATAATTTTTGGTTTAGGGTAATTTTTTAGGGTTCAGGGTCATTTTTCTGTTCGTGAGTAAAGGTGTATTTAGTGGGATTTGGGACATTTTTAAGTTTGTGGGTAAAGGGGTTTTGAAAGGGTTAAGGGTCAGTTTTCAGTTTGTGGATTAAGGGGTGTTTTTTAATAATCAGTGTCAGTTTTAAGTTCAGGGGTAAAGGTGTATTTTTTGGGGTCATGGTCAGTTTTTAGTTTGTGGGTAAAGGGGTATTTATAGTGTTTAGGGTCAGTTTTAAGTTTGTGGGTAAAGTGGTATTTATAGTGTTCAGGGTCAGTTTTCAGGTGTTGGGTAAAGGGTTTTTTGGTTGAGGGTCAGTTTTCAGTTTGTGGGTAATGGGGTATTTGTAGGGTTCAGGGTCAGTTTTCAGTTTGTGGGTAAAGGAGTTTTGTTAAGGTTCAGGGTCAGTTTTCAGTTCTTGGGTAAAGGTGTATTTTTTGGGATCAGGGTCAGTTTTCAGTTTGTGGGTAAAGGGATATTTTTGGTCTTCTGGATCAGTTTTCAGTTCTTGGGTAAAGGGGTATTTTTAGGGTTGAGGGTCAGTTTTCAGTTTGTGGGTAATGGGGTATTTGTAGGGTTCAGGGTCAGTTTTCAGTTTGTGGGTAAAGGAGTTTTGTTAAGGTTCGGGGTCAGTTTTCAGTTCTTGGGTAAAGGTGTATTTTTTGGGATCAGGGTCAGTTTTCAGTTTGTGGGTAAAGGGATATTTTTGGTCTTCTGGGTCAGTTTTCAGTTCTTGGGTAAAGGGGTATTTTTAGGGTTGAGGGTCAGTTTTCAGTTTGTGGGTAAAGGGGTATTTGTAGGGTTCGGGGTCAGTTTTCAGTTTGTGGGTAAAGGAGTTTTTTAAAGGGTCTGGGTCAGTTTTCAGTTCTTGGGTAAAGGTGTATTTTTTGGGATCAGGGTCAGTTTTCAGTTTGTGGGTAAAGGGGTATTTTTGGGGCTCTGGGTCAATTTTCTGTTCTTGGGTAAAGGGGTATTTTTGGGGTTGAGGGTCAGTTTTAAGTTTGTGGATAAAGGGGTATTTGTAGGGTTCTGGGTCAGTTTTGGCCTTTGGGGTGAAGGGGTATTTTTTGTGTTTAGGGACAGTTTTGGGTATTTTAGAGTGCTGGTGTATAGTGTAACATAAAACACTTAAACATTAAAGCTATTACACGAAAATACAAAATATTATAACTTTACATTATTAAGTTTTATTTTGATCTAAAAAATATATGTATTAGCATGTTTCCAGACAGTAGCTAGAGTGGAGTTGGAATTCTAATTATTAATTGGTTGGTGTCCAGCACCATCACTGATATTACCTACACTGGAGTTGGATTAATAAATAAACATTGGTCAGTCTCCACCACATTTTATGATATTAGCTTGAGTGGAGTAGTAATAGGACATATAAAATTGGTCAGTGTGCAGCACATTTGCATACATTTGTTCATTACTGTCTTTTAATGTTAAAAAATAATGCAACATGGATGTTTTCAAAAAACTTTATTAAACAATTTTTTTAATTTTTATTGTGTACTACAATACAATCACAAACAAATATAACATCACATTTTTTAGACTTTTAGTATTCACAGAATAAGATCTTTACATTTATATACATGTTGTCAATATAAAAACAACATTTGTTTACAACATTCTTTCACTAAATTTTACATATTCCCATCAGTCACTTACAGTTTCAAGTATTTATATAGAAATACATAAAACAATGATTTGTTATACATTTCTTACATTAATATTTAATAATGTCAATATTAAATATTAATATAATAAAATATATATAAAACATTTTTAATTTTAACAAGTAACATGACTATTATTACATTTGTTAGGATAAATTGAAATACAAAATAAAATATTTCTTGGTGTATATTTCAGAAAATGTTGTTTTTACATTAAACATAGAAATCGATTTGGTTGTAAAGTTTATAATTGTATAGGGAAACAATATGTTTAATTATAATATCTGGTATTGACAAAATATTAGTGAAGCTATTATATACTTTTGTTATAGTTAGAAATTATTATAAAACATTTTGTATCAATTAATAAAAATAATAATTATTTTATTAATTATTATTATTATTAATTAATAAACATAAACATTCATTTATTATTTTCAAAAATATATACATTCACAGATAAAATAGATAATTTTTTCTGGCCATTCTTTATATAGAAAATGGTTCAAATTGTTATATTAATAACGATAAATAAGTTATATTATTTATCATTATTAATTATTACCATAAACATTTATAATGTTTATTTAAAAATAAACACAAACTTATTCATATAAATATACACAATAACCAGATATTTACATCTTTTATTCAAAGTCTTACATAATTTTTTAATATTATTAATATATAATAATTATTATATATTAATTTATATTAAATATATTTATTTTTTTTAAATAAGGAAAATTGTCATGAGTATAGTGTATTAATTTGTTACATTATACATGTGTATGTATTATATTTTTTACATATTACATTGTATTTTCTATTATCCTTTTACACAAATGGGTTAAGGGGACTACTTTTTTACCGCGTAAGGTTATTGCGCTCCATTCTGGACTGGAGAAGCTCGTGGTTGGGAGTTGCTTCGCGTGGAGAGAGGTAAGGTTATTTTTAACTACAAATTATAAGTAAGTGGTCATGTTTGAGGGTATAATCGAAGTTTGTAGTGTTTTTTGGTGTATGTATTAATAGTTTAAGTAGCGTTTGGGTGAAAAGTCTCCGTTATAGATGTGTCGTGCTTTTTTTCCTTCAAGTCTTATTTTAAGTGTTCAGAAATGTCTTCTTACATGCTTAATGTTAATTGTTAGTATATTTACAAATGTGAAGGGGGTATTTGTGGGTGGGTTTCGTTATGTATGTTATTTTACAGGTTTCGGTTCCTCGCATGAAAACTACATGGAAGGAAGCGTGTTTTTTAACGGAGAAACAAATGTTTAAGTTATTAAGCTTATATTTTGACATTTATCTCCTATTTTTCGAGTTTGCCAGGAGCGGTTTTAACACTTTTTAAACCTTTTTCGGGTTTTTTTGAGGGTTTCGATTCGGATTGATACATTGATATGCGTGACCATTTTTTTAAATTGTGTGTATATAACTTTAAATACTAAAGTGTCCACACTATTGTTTTCGGGATTTCCTGGAGCGTTTTTTTACGTTTTGCACTTTATTTTCGGGTTTTTGAGGGTTTCCCATATTGGAATAGTAAGATATTGGATTGGATTGTATGGATTGCTTTTTCCTTGATTGCGTCTCTCATCTCAAAAAATTGTAAGTATTTATTTAACTATTTTGATTGGGTGGGAAATGTCGATTTTTAATGTTATGTGTATGTGTGAATAAATTATAAACATTGCATATTTGTTACGAATTTTTTTACATAATTTTCATAAGTTTGTCAAACAAATATGTTTTATTTAGAATTGATTATATATGTTTATGACATGTAAATTTTACTATTATTGTAAGAAGACATTCGTATATTTAGTTTACATTTTTATAGTAGACTTTTTGCTATTATTGCCAGGTATTCTAATCCTCTAGTTGTAGGGTATAGTGTGACTTGACTTTGAAGTAGTCGGAACATTTGTTTTGTTTGTTTAGTGAGTTTTGGACCTATTTGTGACACTGATTGTTCCATTCTTAGTTCCTGATAGCTTTGTTCTTTTTTCAAAGCTTCTAGAAGGTTATGGAATGTGGGTTTGCCTCTGTTTGTAGTTGCTTGGAAAGCATTATGCCACCCTTCTACACTGTTGTTGGTTTTAGCCTCTTGGTTTAAAGTACTAAGATAGACATTCCACCAAGGGATTTGGAATTTGGGCTGGCGTCGATGTCCAGATCTGTGCAACCTTCCCACCCAAGTGTCTTCAAAATAGTCCAGCAATGGGGTTAGTTTATCCTCATTCCTCTTGTAATATGCGCTGTCAATTAATAAATTGTAATGTTCAGCTACATCTGTAACAGGGACGTAGGCCAGGGCTATTAACTTTTTAACTTGATAGGCAAAGGTGCTATCTGTAGAGTATAGTATACTTAAAGTAGATTTTTGAAGATGCATCCATATACTCTGATTAAAATGATAATAGCAACCCTGGATTGCTGTGTGGGGAAATGTTCTCAAAATGCTATTAATCATAGCTAATTCGAAATCAATAATAATTTTTTCTGGAAAATAATTATTGATTTCCGTTTTCAGAACATTTAATATTTCGGTGTAAGTTGTTTGCTGTTTGTTGGGTAGCAAACAGTAAATGAAAGGTATGTTAGAATTATGGTATAACCCGTGGATGGAATACAGTTGATAAAAAGGTTTTGGGCAGGGTTTAAATGTTCCATCCATCATCCATTGGGGACACTGTTGGATTTTTCGTAAATTACTTGCAGTTGCAAACATAATTATTCTGTTTGTACTGCTTTCATTATCAAAAAGAATACATTTATCATTATTGTGTGTGATGGCCATTTCTGGTGAAATAATAATTTCCTCAAAACTTGTTGGGTTGGGTTGGGTTGTGCTAGTGAATCGTTTAGTGCGTGCAATTGTGCGTTTCAGGGAGTAAATAGAGGGTAGTTGACCTGAAGCATGGGCTGGGACTTTTACCAGTTCTTCTTTAAGGATTTGTGTGGTTGGTTTGTCACTTTGTGTGCTAGCACTTTTAATACTTTCTAAAGCATCTCTAATTTCAATTTCTGTGACATTTGGGGGATGATTGTGTTCCCTAGTAAATAGCACATTAGTTTCCTCAGTAGTGGCCCTCCCATAACATTTGTTGGAGTAGTATTTGGTACACTTCCAAAAAACCTTTCTACCACTTTGTCTTTCCTGATTATACACATAACCCATGTAGCATACTAGTAATTTATTTTTCTGAGACATGACAAATTCTGCACCTTCAGTCATTTTGATTTACTTGTTCTAGGAAAGAGTAGAAAGAAACAAAATCAGAACACATTTTTTTACTTTTGTGGTGCTAACATCATTATTGATGCATTTATACTTACAGTTAATCAAAGTAGTAGTCACAGAAGCAGAAATGTCTTTTAAAGGATGTTCTTGTATGTATGTCTTTATTTGCTGTTGGTATGAAAATATAGAAAAGAAACGTTAATGTTTACACATAACAAACGTATTTCCTACTCAAAAGCAGTTGTCATTTTTGCTTACTAGTGCATTTGATGTAAACATTACATATACTTACTTGTTTAAATAGTAGAGTAGTAGTAATTGCTGGAGTACATCAAATTAGTACAGGTCTGATCTGTAGAGTAGATAGAAGAAATAAAAGCAAAATATTATAATTTTTATATTGAACCGTTTGGAAATGGAACAGATTTAAAAGTATACTAACTTCTAAATATGTTGTTTTCTTTGTTGTAGGTAGAATAGCTGTATGATGTATTCAGAATATCTGTAGAGGAAATATAAAATAGATAACATGTTGTTAAGAACATAGTCTGTGTTATTTTCGGCAGTTTTTGAGAAATGACAAGTATACTTACATTTTTTACAAGGGTATTCTTGTATATTGGTATATTTTGTGTTGGATGTTTTCATATGATATGTAGAATAGATGTATGATGTTTTCAGAATATCTGTAGAGGCAATTCAAAATATATAACATGGTGTTAAGAATATAGTTAGCGTTTTTTGTGCTCACTTTTAGACAAATTACAATTATACTTACATTTTTCAGAAGGGTACTCTTGTGTTTTGGTATAGTTGATGTTGGATCTTTCAAATGATCTATAGGGAAGATGTAAAAAGCAAGATATGTTGATTCGAAATGTGCAATAATGAAATTGGCTGTTTTATAACAAACACATCTATACTTACATGTGTAATTAGTGTAGTTTTATCCTTTTTGCTGTAGAAATAGGACAATCTCAGTATATCTGTAAAGATAATGTTTTTAAAAATTAAATACTCTTGTAAATTAGTGTTTAAAAACAGCAGTTGGTGTATAATAGAGCATTATTATATACTTACTATCTGAATTTGCACGTGAAGAAATATGACCATGTAATAGGAATTGTGTTGGAGTAGTTTCTATCAGAAAAGTAGGAAGAGATGAAAATAAAATAAGTGTAAGACTTAGGAGATGTAAGGAAAATAGTGCACTTCTAATTTAGATTTCTACAAAAATGCTGTGTTACTTACTTGATTAATTAGCTAGTGAGCTGGATCTTTAAAGATGTTTATTCTGCAACAAAATCTTCAGAGTGTTGGCATCTACTTTCCAGAGAGGTAGCAGCAACAAATGGTAGAATGCATGTATCCCTTTTATAGTATATGTGTTATGTGTGCTTTGATTTGATTGGTTGTAGGATGTAAGGAAGCATTGTATAGGCTAGTTTGAATTTTTTTTAGTTAATTGGAGTGTTTGTTGATGTGAGAATGGTGGTATGTGGTGATTCCCGCATTAAAGCAGGTTCGTGTTTAAATGAAATATATTTTTATGTGAAAATAAGTAATGAAAATGTTACTTAAATGCAAAGAATATGTAGAAAATGATAAAATGCATGTAATAGAATGTATAGCAAATGTGGATTAATAGTAATTTTATGTAAGTAACAGGTATTATATGTGAAATGTATTTTGTATAGAAAAATGACTTTTATTGATGATAAAGATGGTATTTTAGAAATGAAAGTGTACAAACATGAACTCGATATTTTTTTTTTTACGATATTTTGGTAGTCTATATTTTTGTAGTCGATATTTTTGTAGTGTTAGGGCTAATTCCATGTCCAACGATATATTTGTAGTCGATATTTATTGAAGCGATATTTATGTATTCGATATAGTTAGTACTCGATATTTTGTACTCGATATTTTTGTAATTTGTGTAATAAGTATAGAAAGTCGATATTTTTGTCGTCGATAATTTTTCAACGATATTTTGGTAAGTCGATAATGTGACCGTCGATAATATTTCAGTGATCCCCAATAAACCTTGGATTGAATTTCCGGTTTCCCCTAAGTTTCAAGTTCTTCGTACTCAACCATACTTTATCACCTACTTTATATTGAGGTTGTTCAGATCGATGTCTGTCCTTGATCTCTTTCTGAGATTCTTTCGCCTTTGCCAAGTTGAATTTAGCCTCTTCTTGGATAGAAAATACTTTGGATACATAGTCAGAAATTGCGGGTACAGAATCATAGTTAGTAGAACTTTCAGGAATACATTTGGGATGGAATCCAAAATTACAAAAGAACGGAGACATCTTGATAGATGAATGTTCAGAGTTATTATAAGCAAACTCTAAGGGGCTTAAAAGATCAGACCATTCTTCAGGAACATTGGGCAACATACATCGGAGATACTATTCAATAGTTTGATTAGTTCGTTCCGTTAAACCATCTGTTTGGGGATGGTAACTAGAAGACAAACGAACATCCATTTGTAACAATGTACCCAGCTTTTGCCAAACCTTTGAAATAAACTGGGAGCCTCTGTCCGAAATGACCACTGAAGGAATACCGTGTAATCTTATCACGTGTGACATAATCAAATGAGCAAGCTCTAAGGCAGTGGGAAGTTTCTTTAAAGGAATGAAATGGGCCATTCTTGTGAATTGATCCACAACTGTTAAAATTGTATTAAATCCCTTCTTGGTTTCAGGTAGTTCAACTATGAAATCTAGCGATATTGTATGCCAGGGTTGAGGTGGGATGGGCAGAGGCATTAACAAACCGCTAGGAGCTTGATGAGAAGTCTTATGCTGAATGCAAACACTGCAAGTTTCTACAAATAACTGAATGTCCTTGAACATCAAAGGCCACCAAAAGGTTCGTCTTATAAATTCCAAAGTTTTCAAAATGCTAGGATGAGCAGATAACATAGTATCGTGGTGAAGCTGGATTATAGATTTTTGAATCTTTTCATTAGGAACGAAAACCAAATCATGTACCATCATCAAATCATTCTTCTCATGTAGGTAAGGATGATCCTTTTTCCACATCTCAACATCCTTATCTTTCAAGGCCTCCTTGATGTCATTAATAATGTTACTCATAGATAAACTTCCCTGAAAACAAGAAGTCGGGATTACAGGATGGACAATTTCGGGTTGTTCTGGGCCTTTCTCACCAATTCTAGACAAAGCATCAGCTTTCAAGTTCTCTTTTCCAGGACGATATGTTATCACAAAAGTGTAGTCATTGAAGAACATAGACCAACGTAACTGTCTAGCAGTCAGAGCTTTTACAGATCTTAGAGCTTGAAGATTTTGGTGATCTGTATAAATAGTTACGGGATGACGAGCCCCTAACAGGTAGTGGCGCCATTCTTCAAAAACCGCCTTAATTGCCAATAATTCCTTATCGGCGATGGCATAATTCTGTTCTGCTTCTGACAACTTCCTAGAAAAGTAAGCTATAGGGTGCATTTGGCCTGTATCAGAATTTCGTTGTGAGAGAATTCCTCCCAAAGCATATTGAGATGCATCTGCTTCTACAATGAACGGTTGATTGGGGTCTGGATGACACAAGATTGGGGCCATGGTAAACCTCTTCTTTAAATTTTGAAAGGCTTCTTCAGCATCTGAGGTCCATAAGAATTTCACTCCTTTTCTCAGTAACCTGGTTATGGGTGTAATTATTTGAGAAAAGTTCTGAATGAATCTACGGTAAAAGTTTGCAAAGCCTAGGAAGCTTTGAATTTGTTTCACGGAAGTTGGACTGGGCCAGGTTGTTACTGCTTCTACCTTTTTAGGGTCCATTTCAATACCTTCGGGACTAATAATGTAACCCAAGAAGTCCACCTTGGAGGCATGAAACAGACTTTTTTCCAACTTAACATAAAGAGAATTGGAGTGAAGTTTTTGAAGAATGGGGCGGACCTGTTGTACATGTTCTTCCTCGGTATCAGAGTAGATGAGAATATCATCTATATAAACTACGCAACAGATGTCAATAAATTCATGCAACACTTCGTTTATAAAAAACTGGAAGGCGGCAGGAGCGTTACACAGACCAAAAGGCATGACCTGATATTCAAAGAGACCAAACTTAGTGCGGAAGGCCGTCTTCCATTCGTCTCCTTTTCTTACCCTGACTAAATGGTAAGCTCCTCGCAAGTCCAGTTTAGTATTAATCTTAGCCTTCTTTATTTGGTCCAAAAGTGTTGGAATCAAAGGTAAGGGGTACCTGTTCTTAATTGTGACGTTGTTTAATGCCCTATAATCTATGCACGTGCGCAATTCCCCTCCCTTCTTCGGAATGAAAAAAAGAGCTGAAGATACCGGAGATTTGGAGTGCCTAATGAAGCCGTTTGCAAGGTACTCGTCAAGGTATGCTCTCAAATGAGTGTTTTCTGCTTCAGTAAGAGCATAAATGCGACTGCAGGGCAACGTTGCTCCTGGCATGAGATCTATTCTACAGTCGAAATCTCTATGCGGAGGTAGAGTATTGGCTTTTTTCTTGTCAAAAACATCAGATAAGTCGTTATAAACCGATGGGACCCCATCCAAAAGCAGGACATTGGGTGATTCAATTCCGAAATCAAAACCTTGAACTACATCCTTAGATCTATTGATGAGGAAGCACTGTTCTGCACAAAAGGATGACTTAGAGGTAATTAACCTGGTTACCCAATCTATGATCGGGTTATGTTTTATTAACCAAGGTATTCCCAAAATCATCTTAAATTGAGGGGCATCAATTATGTCAAATTGTATTCTTTCTCGATGTATAGGAGAACAATCCATCTCTAAAGGTTCGGTCTGTCTGTTTACCAGCCCTGAAGTCAACTCTTTACCATCAACTGCTCTAACGGTTTCTGGGTGATCCTTATACACAGACTTAAAACCTAACTGTAAGAAGAATTGGGAATCAATAAAATTACCTGTAGCCCCGGAATCTATTATGGCTTCTACTTTTCTTGTGTGGGATTCTGGAAGCAGATCTCGGAGTTCTACTAGGATTGATAAGTGTCTAAAACCTACAGGAGGAAGAGTTGAGGCCAAACTAGAAAGACCACCCGATAAACTGACCTCTCCCTTTACTGAGTGTACTAGTTTTCCGACTTTTCCTGTGTGATGGCCAAATCGGAAGTTTTGGTTTTAAACTTGTTAGGTCGTGTGGGGCATTCTTTTACGAAGTGTCCTGTCTTTCCGCAATATAAACACTGGTTTAAACGTCGCCTTTTTTCCTTCTCCTCCTTAGATAAAGGACCACGGATCGAACCAATTTGCATGGGTTCAACAGAGTCAGACTTTGGACCTGATTCTCGATTAGAGGTTGACTTTTCCTTAAAGAAAACTACCTTATGCTCTGTCTTCCCTCTTTCTCCTTTTCTCTCTGAAATGCGATGATTAAGTTTTACCACTAAATCAATGAACTCACTTATGTCTTCTGGAGGTTCGAGAATCTGAGTTATCATGTCCTTTAATTCCTCTCGTAGACCTCTGTAAAAGATTGAAACTCTTTTGTCGTATGGCCAGTCAGCCTCTAAAACCAGACGGTTAAAGGTAGATATATAATGTAACAGATCCGAAGATCCTTGCTTTAAACCTAAAAGCTCATTGTCTGCAGACTGAACAAAAAGATGTTTTGCAAACATCTTCTTTAAAGCTCTCTCGAAATCCTTAAAATTATACAAAATTCGATCGTCATTTTCCACTAAAGGAACTGACCAAAGAGCTGCATCTCCACCCATATAGGATAACATAAATGCTACTCTGGAGGAATCGTCTGGGAAGGCTGTAGTCTTAGCTATAAAATGTAAGTGACATTGCTGTAAAAATACAGAAAACTTATTACAATCCCCATAAAATCTTTCAGGTGGGGCTAAGGGGGTGGGGAACGGAGTTACCACTTGGATCTGAGTCTTGGTATCAGCACTGGACGATGAACTCTGAAAAGTGGTTGGTTTCTGCTGAATTGAGTCCTGAAGAGAGGATAAATCCCTACGTAAGGCTGCGTTATCCTGCCTAATTGCTTCTAAAACTGCTGCCAAATCCTGCATGTTAACTTGATCCATTGCGTCCGGGCGAAATTATCTACGTGGGCTTTGCCTTCTGTCAAAGCTAACCACGTCGTGCCTTACCTTGTCTTGACTGAAGTCCTCTTGGAAGACGTGGATGATTTCGCAGGGACGCAAGGGACCAACTTCCCTAATCACTAACTAAAACTCACTGACTTAAATATGCACAGCAAGGTTTAAACTAGAAATTAGGGAGGAGGGCCGGTACTGGGCGTTGAAGAGAAGACTTTGGTTCTTGCTGTCGACCTGCGAAGCAACAAGCACCAAGACTTTAATATTCCGTTTTAAGATTCAACACTCCTAAACTATTCCACGACCCTTCACTACAACTCTATCTAATTAGAGCTCCTAAATCAAAGTGGTGCTTTTCTGAGGTTCCCCTACCTGCGATCAGCAAGTTGTAGGCCTTCGCCCAGTATGTCTTTGTAGGGTAGTGGTGATGAAGTCGTCAGATGTTCTCTAGGATAGCTGGTCAACTGGTGTAATGTCAGCTTGATCGTCTGGAAGTTGACACAAAAGAAAGGAAGGATTAAATTACTATCTTTAAGAGACCCTTTGCATTCTTCCTATCTATTCCTAAGACTTACTTGGCATAAACCTTTGCTTCTTGATCTCGGGGTTTCTAGTCCTTTTTATTGTGCTATAAAAAGAAGCATAAAACAAAAGACACACCAAATCCTACGTATCTTTCTTCTATCACACTATTTCAAATAAAATCTAAAACCTCCTTGTAAATCTCTTCACAATTCAACACTTAAATGAACTGGCAAATTGTTCTTCAAAACATTAATAGGCATAAAATGTCCCAAGTCTCTTTCTTTGCGAAGGCTTTCGCAAAATAATAGTTCCAAAAATTCTGTTGACCTTTCTTGCGAAGGGCGCCTTAAATCAAGTAAAGTACTTAGCTTTCAAACTTAGTTCTTGAGGTTTCTAGCTCCAGGAAATAAGAAGCACCGCCGTGGAGTCCTGCCAGGATCAAATTCTCCTTCAGGTGAGATCCTCCATCAGACGCAACTTTCTCCAAGGGAAATCCGAAGGCAAAGCGCCTTCCAGAAGGCTGGGTGCGGTTTAAATACAGGACCGCACCCAGCCGCTCCCAGTCACGCTCTCTGAACGTGCGCGGGGACGTTGCATGCAGTCCCAGCCTAAACGCGCACCAAAAGGTAGCATGTAGGGATGCGAGGAGAGAACCGTGAGACCTTCGCAGGGGCATTGTCTCTCACCGAGCCATACGCGAAGGTCATAATGCAAGTACACTGCGCTCTCCAACTCCAATAACCACACAAGGCAATACAATAGTTTACAAGCAAAAAGGCACAAGTAAAAGCAAGGTTGGAAAAACCCTAAGAAGGTGATAAACATGTATTACAGAAGTATATGTAAACACCCAATCACACTGACTTGAAGCGTGCGGGGAGCACGGGACAGGGGTGGGTTTTCATAAGGGAGAAATCAGCACATGTCTTAGGATATGTGTGCTAGGGGTATGTGGAACCATGACATGCACACCACTCTGTTAGTAAACACACCATTATCTTCAAGCAATGGTTTTTGAGTGAGAACTCATGAACTTGTGGTCAGTGATGCATGCCACTCTGTAATTAAACACAGCATTATCTTCATGCAATGATTTTTGTCAGGCTCCATATAGAAGGCTTGAATGTATGTCCTGACTCTCTCCCCTCTTCCTCTTCCATTGCAGTCACATGGATGTCCTTACAATCTGTGAAGACTAAACTGTATTACATATTATAGGTATAATATCCAGTACAGTTTCACATCGCTGTGTCCAGTGTACAGTGTCCAGCATGGAATCCACCTAGGGGTACACATGTACCCAAAGTGCAGATTTACAGTCCCTAAAATCATATGTTAGGAACATTCAAGCCTCTTTCTTCCAAACTCCAGATTACACCTCTGCCGATCTGCAAGACTCTCTCTCCTCCTTGATGGAGTTTAAATCTGCACAGTATCAGCCCATCAAGGCCTGATCACTGAACGCTTTCCAGGCCCTGGACCCGCAGACTTTTAAATACCTCAATTACCTCTTTTAAATCAAGTTCCCCTCTTAATCCTTGTTCTCCTGCGGTGTTTGTCAAGCTTGACCCATCCTTGCTGTACTCACTCAGCTTTTAAATGCCGCTCTCTCGAAAGGCATTGTTCAAAGAGTATGGACATACACAAGGGCTATGCCTTTGCTTAAAGGACCCAATCTGGACTTTCTGATTTGGACAAATTACAGACCGATTTCTCTCCTGCCTACTTTTTAAAACTCTTTGAAAAGTATGTGATGAATCAACTCACATTGTACACCGAACACAACAGTTTGCTTCATCCTTCCCAATGAGCCTTTAGAGCCGGCCATTCTACAGAGTCTACCCTATTGGCTGTAACAGATCTTTTAAGGCAAGAATTGGATAATGTTGGCACTGGTGCACTGGTTTTGCTAGATTTCAGTGCAGCGTTTGACACTGTGAACCATAATATTCTACTGCAGAGGCTAGAGGCTGCTGGGTTTCAGAACCTAGCTCTGGCTTGGCTGAGCTCTTTCCTTCGGGATCAGGTCTTCCAAGTGCGTACCCATAAGCACCGGTCTAAGAGAAACCCTTTATCATCTGTGGTTCCTCAGGGTTCCACTTTCAGCCCTCTTTCTTTTTAACTTGCACGTAAGGCCTTTAGCGGACTTGGTAGAAAAACAGGAAAAACAAGGGCTCACACTTCTATCCTATACCAATGACACCCAGATCGAGGTCTCCTTGTCTTCCTGGGAGAATATGAGTTCCTTGACACTTAGCAGCTGTATTACTCAAGTCTGCTCCTAGATGAATTCCAACTTTCTAAAGTTAAATGGAGACAAGACTGAGGTGCTGGGAAACCATCCCCATCCATAGGGCCCGCATCTATGGCCTGAGGTGATGGGCACCTTACCTGTCCCTATCCCAGTATGCAAAAACCTAGGTGTTTGTTTGGACGCAAATCTTTCGATGAGATTTCAGATCCCTAAAGCGGTTGCCACCTGCTTCAGCATTTTGTATGGCTCAAGAAAATCTTTGAGTGTCTTCTGTTTTTGGCCCAACAAACTGTCATTCAGGCCTTGGAATCTGCTCAGACATCGTCAAATAATGCAGAAGGCAGTGGCAAGACTTCTACTGCATCGTCCCAAGCTCTTTTCCACTGCTAACCTGTTCCGCGAACTGCACTGGCTCTCTGTTGAATGTTGTATCCAAATTAAGGCACTCTGTTACGTACACAAATGCGTCCCTCTTACCTAAGAATTTTGGTGCTGCCTTATACTCTGGCGTTCTTTCTGTTCTAGAACTCACATCTTGCAGCTGTTCCAAGCGTTAAGAGAGCCAGACAGGGAGGTCGAGTCGTCACTTTCTTAGGCCCAATGTTATGAAATTCTCTCCCAGCTGAGTTGAGATCATGTCACTCGCTCCCTGTTTTTCGCAGGAAACTCAAAACCTGGCTCTTTTAATCTAAAGCAGTTGCTTCTCTGTTCTCGGTACCCTATTGTAGCATAGTGCTGGGTAACCCTTAGTTAGATAGCCATGCTCTGTACAAATCTGAATAATAATAATAATATCTACACTCCTTATGACACTTTTGGACCAGTCCTGTTTCCCTGACTCGCTCATAATCAGATCTCAGGGCTTTGTCGCCTCTACTAAGTCAAGATTATCACTCTGCTCTCCAGCGTTTGGATCAAAGGCTTCCCCATTCAACAAAGCCATTAATAGTGCTTAATCTGGTTCCTGGAAAAGTAAGTGGTGGGGAGTAACATCTGTGAATGCTCCAGCCCAAAGGAGAAGAGTCAGACCTCTGTAACCAAACAGGAGGGGCTCACCATTGAAGTTTTGGTAGAAAGGGATCAGGCAGCAGCGTCAGTTAGGGCAGAGCTGAGACTCTCTTTGAAGCTCTTTCCATAGACAACTTGAAGTCACTAAATTGGAATTAGGCCTGGGTGGAGGCTGAGTATGTTACGTTGTGCTGCTCGTGCTGATTTTAAGCGCTGAGTGTTTGTCCCACACCATAAAATCAGAGCGAATGGCACCATGCGCAATGCAAGAGGGTGCTGCTTCTTTCTGCCGCTCAAGTAGATATTCTACTGGAGCTGCAGCTTCCTCAGCGTGAGCTGAAGGTTTCTCAACACGAGTGATAGCGTCCAGCCGCGACTGTCCACATTGAGAAATCTTGCAGGGGGTGGTCTGGAGTAAGATTTTACTTGCTTTTGCTTGCCAATATTAACGGGAAAGGAAAAACTCTGTGCCGCTACGTGGAGTTTTCCAGAACTCCGCACTCTAGGCAGAATGCGGAGTGGGAAAAACTCTGCAAACTCTGCAAGCAGAGTGGTATTACATGCCCAGGCCTAATTGGAATGTCCCAGAATGCTGTGCAGGAAGGTTGGAATAATGGTGAAGTGATGATGTTGTACCTTAAGACTGGCTAAAAGTACCTGACCTCTAGGGCTTTCCACCCCCATTTAAAAAGAAAACTGCACATGGGAGAGACTGATGTGACTCCACTGGGCAACTATGATAACAAAAGAGTGCCCCAATGGAATGTGAAGCCACTGGATGCCACTACAATGAGGGACTGCAGTACCTTGATTTCAGTTGACCCCCAGTGCTAAGATGATCTTCCCAAGACCAGTGGCGCTGGCCCCCTTTTGCCCATTGGAGAATAGTTGGATGATTGGACCTGCTGAAAGATCAAGGAAGGTTCCCCAGGGACTTCCGTGGACTGGCATGAGATCTGAGGAGTGAGGGTGTTCTGCTGGATGGCGTGGAGAGGCTGTGGAAGATGCCCCCTAAACAGGAAAGGGCTCCAGGAGTCCAGGCTGAGGACATATCTGGTCTGGCTGAGGGTGCCAGAAAACCCAGCTCTCATTAAATGGCATACTCAGAGGCCACGAAGCCTGAATAGAATGGCTCCTGGCCACCAGTAGCAAAACGAGTTAAGCATATCAAAATTAGTCCAACGGGGCCAAAGTTATTAGCATTTAAAGGCTGGTCCCCCAGGGGGTTGGAGAGGGAAATGGAGTGAACATTACTCCACTGCAAACGACAAAGGTTTCCCTGGGGAGGGCCAAGTCCCAGGGGTATATGCAACTACAGATATGTATTTTGGATTGGCCCTCTTCCAGAGCAGATCTTTGGCCCAGGTGACCCCATCCCCTAGGCCCACTGTAAAGCAAATAGTCCAGGACAACTGCATCCCTTCGGGACCCCCGGGAACACTGACGGCATATTACCAGCCCCCCTGTGCTCGTGTCTGGTGAGCAGGGCATGCTGGCACATGGTCTCCTGCCTGCAACCAGCACAGGCAGAAGAGAGCAGAGTGGCTCTCACTAGTGGACTGGAGCACAAAGGGGCATTGTTGGCTTCAACCCAAGGTAGGACCAGGGGAGAATGTTGCCAGTTCCTGCACCGGTCCTGGAAGGCATGCCGTGAGCCTGGCAGGCCGCAGGGACTTAGGGTTCCTCCTGTGACCCTCACACACCTCCAAAAGTTCGTAGGTGCCCTGGGTGGGACCAGGACATCCCATAAGGAAACTGGAAGCGCAGCATGAGGCTGTAGTATAAGAAAAGCAGTACAGCACGAGGCTGCCAATCTAATATGCAGGAATTGGTCCAAGGAGTGCCTCATAGGCCCTCACGAGGGACACATTTTTGGAGCCTTAAGAGATGCTTGTGGTGCCCAGGAATGTACAGGGGCACAATCAACATAGTTAGTGAGTGTTGTGGGGGTGCTGGCTGGAGGGCAGCCATCCCCCAGATGTTGCTCTAATTCTCCAGGGGCATCATAAGTATGACCCGGGGAGAGGTTTATCATTATTTAAATCACTTTTGGAGCTAAAGCATTTTGGTCTTGCACACTGGAGTGCAGGGATTCCTGCTGGTTGGTCCTAAAGCTGCAGTAGCAGCATAGTACAAGTAGAAAACAGACTCTTGGACCCATAATATTCAATTCAATTATGTATTGATAATGTGACGGTTGACAATGCACAGTTTCACAGTATATTAGAACATAGGAATGATGGGAGCTCCATTGAAAACAATGGAGTGCTCCAGGCTTATAATGGCTGGTATAAGCCTGGAGCTCCAACATTCCAATGTTTCTTTGTTCACAGCTCTGGCTGTGAACAAAGCCTTCAGGGAGCCTGAGGGGATTCCAATCCCTTCACGCTCCCAAAAGGCTTTATTTTTTTTATTAGAACATTCTGTCCTCTATTGACAGAATGTTCTAATAGCCTTATAGCCCTTCGTAGATGGGCTATACCGCTATTAAAGTCCCTCTCCCTTGTTAAAGTCCCTCGCCTTCGGCTCGGGGCCTTTAACGCTGGAGAGGGCCTTTAATAGCCGGTATAGCCCTCTACGGCGGGCTATAAGGCTATAATGATTGCCTCTGAATGTTGGTACTGCCCCTATTGACTTCAATGGTGGGTTATAATATGCACTGCATATTTGTACTGTCCCCCTGCTCCCATGACTTCAATGGGGATGCATTGGTGAATTATAAGTTGCTGATTTTATTAGTCTAGTAACACCCTGACAAAGCACACAGGCCTGTCTTACTGGTACTGATACCCTGACCAAACCACCAGGCTTGTTCAGCCAGTCATTAATGTACCCCCTTATATAATAATATTGTATTGAATATATGTAGGGGTATTGTGATTATAGAATTCAAGGTTCATTAGTGGTTTAATGTGTTATGAGGGTATCATGGTAGGTATTCACATCTACCTGTTTGTATATATTTGTAATATAATGTGTAGTATTTTGTAGTGAGTATAATAAATGTACTTTTCTTTTTTTAAAGAAAATGCACTGACTGGTCAATAGTGTATTGGGTGTTGATGTGTACCTGGGAGCTGAGCTAATTAACCAACACCACTTCCCTGAGGAGACCTTGGACTGCTCTGCTTCACTACCCTGAGAGAGACAAGTGCTACAATGGGGTACTTGGTTCTCAGTAAAAAGAACATTGTAGACTTATTACTTGTTAAGGACTCACACCCTTCGCCACGAATAGCCCAGTTTCTTACAAATCCAGACTTATTGTTAATTGAATAACACAAGTAACAAGGCCTTTTTCAAAGAAAATTGCACAAGGTGGATATACTGAAGTATATGAAAAAGTGATAGATGGAATGCTTGAATTAATCCCAGCCACTGCAAATTACACTGGGCCGCATCGCAGTGAATTGTTACTTTGCACACCATGCCCCCTCAGTATGGGCCCAGCCATATGCACATAACATTTTAACTTGCTCAATAGGACTAGTTCAGCCTAAACTGCGAGGCCAGGACATCCCTGAACCGGAACACAAGCAGCCCAATACAGGTTTTGCCTTGATTGGGGCTTGTCAGTCAATTGCTGCATGGTTCCAGTGGCACAGTGAGCATGAGACCCATAGCTAGGCAGATCCCTCACACCTAGGGCATTGCACTGTAGCATATAAAAAAAGATATGGATGGAAGGCTTGAGTTAATGTCAGACACTGGTAATTATTCAGGGCCTCAACTTCATCCATTGCTATTTTGCGCAACATGCCACCTCAGGTTGGACCCAGCAATATGCAAATTAATATTGACATAGCTCCAATCGGAACAGTTCAGCCGGACCTGCTGGGCAGATCCTCCCTGAACTGGAACCCAAGCATCCCAAGTCCAGTGAAACTCTGAATGGAACTCTTCAGTCAAATGCAGAATGGTTCCAGTAGCACAGTGAGCACTGGAGCCATGTCTGGGCAGGTACCCAGCAACCGAGTGAGGTCAGGCAAGGATTACCAGTTCATTTTACCTTCTGAGTTAGAAACCTTTTTAGAGGTTAAAACTATTCAGCATAGAAAGGCTGAAGGCAGTGGCCAAGCACGGCTCTAGAAGGTTAGATACCTTCTGTTTACACTTCTTTGTAGCCTTAAACATCACACTAAGAAAGCTCCATGTGAGGCTTGTGTGAAAATGTAACCGTGAGCATATGCTTTACACCTTTTTCTGGTGCCTAAGTAAAGAACAATCTTTCTTAAATTTCCATAACATCTTCCCTGGTGGTCTTTATCTCATCTTCCAATAAGGACCACAGACAGAAGTCTAGTTAGCACTAGTTTTATTTTTGTTGAAGGTCCAAACAACAGCACGGTAGTAGCCACAGGGGGCATTTGAGGGCTGGGTTAGCCTAAATTAATATGTGGTCCCCCCAAAGGACCGAGGCAGCTGACAAAGTATGGAGTTGGGGGAGTTCAGAAGGTAATTGAGCAATGCAAATGCCTTTACTTCTTCTCTTATTACATTTGCTGTGGGTTCCAAGACAGGTTAAATGTCAGGCTTTGTCTTCTGACAAACTGCTATCTATTCTTTTAAGTGAAGATGGTGTTTACTTTTCTTTTTTTTACTGCTAAGTGAGAGGATTTTGTAAAGTGAACTGTGTGACAATGTGGATGGGGTAAAGACAGAACCACTGGAATATATGGGGGGGGGGGCTAAATTATGCTGCAATGCTGACTAAAGTAAGTGGCAAGAAAGCACTATTTATGTGGCTTGTTATGGCACATTTTGTTATAGTCTCACTTCAATATTTTGTCTTTTTTTCACATTAGCACTATTAGGCAAAGGTTTCACTATATTAAAACCAGTTCCACATTCAAATACAGATATAAGTAACTGAAAGATGACTAGACAACCTTTGTCAAGGTCCTTCCACTCTGCGTCAGCACTTGTTGCAGTGTTTTTGCCAATTTTTTATATGTTTGACTTAAAAACAAAATTTGTTTTGTTAAAATCTGCAGACTATACAGCAGATGATGGATTATATGACAAACACAGAAAGTTCCTAATTATGCAGAAAACGCCACAGAATCACATCATTCCAGTGTCTTTGTGTACAAGGAGTGCAAAAAGGAAGTACTGCATTAAATACCTGGAAATAGACTGTACACATATATCAACATATAGAAGCAGTTATGAAAGCACAAAAGAAGCACATTTTGTTATATTATTCCGAAGTGTGATAGAAACAAAGATTTGTATAGGCTCAAACCAAATCTTGGTGATGCATAAATGATAAGTATTGTATTTGTATGGTGCTTACTACCCCATGTGTGGCACTGAAACGCATACCTAATAGGCAGCAAGCTATGTCCCATAGGGTGGTGTGTGGTTGGAAGAGTGTTGTCTTGTTTTGTGATGTAATGTGCAAAGTAATTCCATGTCCCGCATGATGGCCACTGAGGTACGGCCATGATGTTATGGGATACAGCTGTGGAAGTGTGGTGGATGATGAGATACAAACATGGCGTTTATGGTTTTTCAGTACACTGGCAGCTATGAACTGCCCGCAGGTACCTTCATGGCTATATGATTATAGTCTTCTGGCTAGTTACTGTATTGGGTTGTCCAATCAGAAATTATGTGGCAGATTTACTTACATATTATGCAGTGTGGCACAGCAAGGCAACTTGCTACGCTGCGTTGCCTGAAAGTGAAAAAAACAGAAGATGGGGAGCATTTCTGCTGGCGCACTGTGGGCTGCATTGCTGCAACACAGACACCCTTGCACTATGGTGCAAGGGTGCCTGCATTAAGGGCACAACTGACTATGTAGGGCAAATCTTCTTCCTGCACAAAAACAATCCTTAGAGTCATATTCCTCTTACTATGTGTGCTGCAGAATGCACAACACATAGAAATAGTAAGTAATGAGCAGAACGAAAGATATTTCTTCTTGTTGCGTCTCTCTGGAGAAGTTGTAGCATTTTGACACATCTGTAGGCTGACTAGCTTTACTATATCTGGGAATGCACGAAAATCTATAGGTGGATGCATGGGAATGCCCATGCTCCACCCATGGATCGCCTTCCAACTGCAAGGAAACTAAAGCAAGCCTAAAAGGGCAAATGAGAGCTTGGTACATATAGAGACATGGTGATTGGAGATTGTAAATGGAATTTATAGTTTATCATATTTTGGCCAATTCACCCGGCCCAATTCTGCATGTTATGTTCTAGAAGGGATCTTAGTGTAAGATCCAAAAATCACATTGCCTAGTGGTATTTAAAATCCTAATAAGGTTGAACCATTACAAAAAGAGGCGGTAACTGTTAAGATAGAGCGCACAGCAGGTAAAGGGGTATCACGAACAAGTATCTGAAATGGTGCTCAAAATGAATGCAAGTCGGTTACCACGACTAGAGATATGCTAAATTAGCTCAGACAAATTATAATATTTCATTGAGCACTCAAAAAGTCCAATAGAAATCTTTTTCAAGTTATGCAGTAGTTTTTAATCTTTGACGTTTTCAATTCTTTTCTTCATTGAAACACACTCTTCAACATTAGTCTCCAAACTTTGCAGCCAACACGTGTTTCGTCTAGTCTGATTCGACTAATGACTTCCTCAGGGCTGCAACCCAAAACAAAGTATAATCGCTATTATAACATTATATCTTAATTTGATATAACACACTTGTCAATAGAGACCGTGATCAATAGGGAAACATCCCAAAAGCCACAATGGTGTTTAAAAAGAAGTATATATGGTAGTAGAGTTCTCACCACCAAGTGAAAGCTGGAATTCTCCACAGTGATTACTTAGATATGTAAAGTTCAATATAAGTGTGATTCATTAGATTTTAGTCTCTTTTGTTTAATCTCTTAAAAGAGAGTGCAATATAGCAAAGATTAAGTGTCTAAAACAAGGAGAGAGACCATGTTAGAGGGCGTCATACCTAAATGCCTCTTCGCTGCTCCCTCGCTATCCAATGTTGTCCTTGAGTTTCAATTTTATTATCTACAAAATAGTATGTTAATCAAAAGTCAAAAATGGTTCTATCGAGTAGAAGAAATAGGGTTCTCAGTCATTTATACTGTCTACTATCTTACCTCGTAATCTTGCTTAGTTGCCCATATTAAGGTTTTAGGTGATTGTATCCGTCACCTAAAATAAGCACAGGATTCTAGTGTTAGAATCTCATATTATGTCTAACGTTGGTTTGCCCTACTTATCTAATTAAGTTGTACACTATAACTATTCTTACCTCGTATCAATGCATCTGTACTTCGAATCGCGTCTTGTCGTCTCAGCGTTCTAGTATGGCGCCATCTTGCTATTCTAATTTATACTTTCGGATGTCGGGATGCGCCATGTTGGCAAAACGAGTTGGTTAAAACTAGTGAAAGGTATTCGAAAGTTGCACTAAATGGTAAACGTTGGATAAGTAATCCATTTATTAAATAGTTCCATTTTGCGGAGTGTATCGTAATCCGTATATTAATTTACTAATCCACAATACGTCAAATATGAGATCGAGTATCGCTGAAGCTTATATAATTCATGTATATATATTTAAATTAAACTATAAATATTCTCAAGTGATTAATTCTATATAAGTATATCTATATGCCTAAATTCAGAAAATGCGGACATAAATCAAAGCAGCCGCCATCTTAGAACGGGCAGTCAAACGTTCATACCTTTACGGGATAATCTATGTCAATGTAACAGGCAGAGTTCGGACAGTACCTAATGAAATTAAATTGTTGTTAGTATATTATCGCAACTGATTTACTGACCATGGGCATCCCTATATCTATCTGGACAGATAACAATTAAAAACTACACCATAATGGATGAAATTCTTAATGATTTACAACTTGATATCAAGAAGAGAAAAGCTCGTAAAATTAAGCGAGATGAGAATGATTATAGATCAGGGAGAATATATACGTATGCTAAAAAATATGACTATTTGATGAACAAACCATCTACTTCTAGACAGACAGGCAGCGCCAGACCCCTTAGTGAGACAGATGCATCATCTAGCAATATATCTAGTGATGATAATGATGAAATACCAACTACTACAGCGAATGTTCCAACACCAGAGAATAATTTTTTAGAGGAAGTTCAACGTTTACGGAAGGGGAATCGAGAAACAGGGAGAAATCGCAATACTACTGCAAGAGGACCAGGAGAGGCATGAGAGGAAATGGGAGATCCAGGATCCAGAATAAGAATGAGTCTGAGATCTTGGAAGCCACAACCGTAAGAGATGAGGGTGAAGTAAGTGATATAGAGGTTATTAATCTATCGGATTTTCCACTTACTAATGACATGATATGTGTTCTTCAAAAAGGTTTAGGTTTCTGTCCAGCTAGGAGACAAGACTGGGTGATGACTAAAATAGATCTTTTTAAATTCACGAGATTACTTAAGATAAAGAAATTCTTTGCTAACATACCAGAGAAGAAGGCAACACCTAGATCTAGAGGGCTGAGTAACCTTACTATACAAGAACTTAAAGAAACTCAGCTCTTATTATCCTTAACAGAGAATGAAGATGATCCAGTGACTTTATCTAGACTCATGGCAGAATTAGATGTTGAACGATATCAGTCACAAGATAGTGGTCTAAAACTTCGATATAAGTGGACTCCCCAACTGGCAAAAGGCAACACTATTGATGTTTTCTTTAAAGCAGTGAGCACTGACATTGATAAAGAATTGAATTACCATCAACAGAGATATGTGAACCCTAGAGAAGACAATTTATCACCTGGAGAAAGGAAAGCCCTTAGAGAATTGATGAATAACAAAGACATACAAATACGTAGGGCAGATAAAGGAGGGAATTTGGTAATTTAGAATACCATAGATTACAATGATGAAGTCTTCTCCCAATTAAATAACGAACAATGCTATGTCAAACTGGGTAGTAATCCTATGAGTGCAGTTATGGAGACCGTTAATAAGAGTGTTAAAGAATGGTATGACCTATCACTGTTAGATCGAGATGAATACCTCTATCTTCTGACCACCCACCCAAAATCACCTTGTCTCTACACCTTACCAAAGGTTCATAAATGCCAGGACAAACCCCCAGGGAGGCCCATTGTCTCTGGCATAGGTGGCCCAACCGAACACCTTTCAGAATACATAGATACTTTTTTAAGGGAATTTGTATATAATTTACCATCTTTTATTGAAGATACAAAGCACATTTTGAATATACTGGATGATATGTCATGGGACAATGGTATGATACTAGCTACTCTTGATGTAGTATCTTTATATTCAAATATAGAACATGACTTGGGGATTAGAGCACTAGACTTTTTCCTGAGCAAGAGAGCTGCAGAACTCTATGATCATTCACAAATGTTATTGCAGATGACTGATCTTGTCCTTAAAAACAATGTTTTTCTATTTAATGGGAATTGGTACCGACAGAAGCTCGGGACAGCGATGGGAGCCAGATTTGCTCCGTCTTTTGCTAACCTCTTTATGGGGTGGTTCGAGGCGGAGCGAATCTGGGGGATCGCCAACAGAGAATGGATCCAGTATATTTATTACTGGGGTCGTTTCATCGACGACTGTCTCCTCATCTGGACAGGGACAGTAGAACAACTAAAAGGATTTTTTGACTATCTCAATGAGAATACCTTTAATTTAAAATTTACAACTCAATATGACTATGAGAAAATAACCTTTTTACACATTGAGTTATTTGTGGAGCAAGGCCATCTTAGAAGTCGAATGTACAGGAAACCATCAAGCTGCAACGCAGTTCTTCACGCCAGAAGTTGTCACCCTAGTAACCAAATAAAAGCAATACCCTACGGAGAGATGGTGAGAGCAAGGAGAAACTGCTCCTTAGAACATGACTTTAAAACTAACATTAATGACATTTCTAATCGGTTTGTCAGAAGAGGCTATGACAAAAAAGTGATCGATAAGGCTTCAACCAGAGTGTATAAACTGAAGCGGAAAGAAACTTTAAGAGTGAAACCTAAAAATATTAAAAAGGATACTGCAACTATGGTGAGAATGATCACTCATTATAGTACAGAGAGTCCCAAATTGTATTCTATCCTCAAAAGGCATTGGCATCTCTTGAAGCTTGACCCAGACCTTACACCGTTCATTAACAAATACCCCTCTGTTACATATAGAAAGGGCTTGACTCTATCTAACATATTGAGTCCCAGCTACCCCAAGAAATATGTTAACAAAGATTGGCTGTCTGGATCCAGAGGTTTCCACAAATGTGGTAAATGCTCTTCATGCAGATGGGCAAAGAAAAAAGTAGTTACTTTCAACTACAATGATACAGGGGAATATGCTATTCACAAATTCATAAACTGCGACACGACCTATGTTGTTTATATCATTTCATGTAGCTGTGGAATGATATATGTTGGAAGCACCAAAAGGAGACTCAGAGACAGGATGGCAGAACATTTTAGAGCTATCAAACAAAGTGATACGCGCTTGATTGATTGATTGATTGATTGATTGATTGATATCCAACAGCTGCACACCTGATAAGGAACTCACATGATAGCATGAAACACATATTCAGCTACCATGGTATTGATCGTGTAGATCCTGAACCCAGAGGAGGGAATAGGATTTTAGCACTTAGGAGAAAGGAAGTGACATGGCTTATAAAACTTAAGGCTGTAGAGAAGGGACTTAATGTCGATAATGAGTTTGAATTCTTCCTAGGAAATGAGTGAACATTTATTATTTTATCCCATGAGATGGCTTTCTGTACTTTAACTCTTGTAACTGACATGTATTGACTTGTAATGTTTGTTATAATGAACTATTACCTGTATATTGTTTCATAGAACTAATGTCCATGTATACAACTACATGAATTTTTAGTTGATGCATTATAACTTCAAGAGTTGACTAACATTGTGTAAACCCGATGATATTCAATGCGATATATAGAATGTAATTGATATGATAATTATACTACCTTCCATTTCCAAACCTAACCCCCCCCTTTTACTCTTGCCAATACGTTTATCTAAACTTTTCGACGATGGTGAGGATCGGATTGCTTATGTGCCTTAACGTAGCGCCTATCGTTTTGCAATGATTGTCCACATTAATATAGATTTTCTACTTAGACCCGCCTAGATAGAAAATAGGGATGCCCATGGTTAGTAATCCAGTTGCCACATTACAATAACAGCAATTTAATTTCATTAGGTACTGTCCGAATTCTGCCTGGTATACTGACATAGATTATCCTGCAAGATATGAACGTTTGACTGCCCGTTCCAAGATGGCGGTTATCGTTTTGCAATGATTGTTCTTAATAATATAGAATTTTACTTAGACCTGTCCAGATAGATATAGGGATGCCCATGGTCAGTAAATCAGTTGCGATAATATACTAACAACAATTTAATTTCATTAGGTACTGTCCGAACTCTGCCTGTTACATTGACATAGATTATCCCGTAAAGGTATGAACGTTTGACTGCCCGTTCCAAGATGGCGGCTGCTTTGATTTATGTCCGCATTTTCTGAATTTAGGCATATAGATATACTTATATAGAATTAATCACTTGAGAATATTTATAGTTTAATTTAAATATATATACATGGATTATATAAGCTTCAGCGATACTCGATCACATATTTGACGTATTGTGGATTAGTAAATTAATATACGGATTACGATACACTCCGCAAAATGGAACTATTTAATAAATGGATTACTTATCCAACGTTTACCATTTAGTGCAACTTTCGAATACCTTTCACTAGTTTTAACCAACTCGTTTTG
Organism: Lissotriton vulgaris; assembly: GCF_964263255.1. NCBI lineage: Eukaryota > Metazoa > Chordata > Amphibia > Caudata > Salamandridae > Lissotriton > Lissotriton vulgaris. The sequence continues at coordinate 1,166,308,729 of NC_141696.1, forward strand.
CCAACATGGCGCATCCCGACATCCGAAAGTATAAATTAGAATAGCAAGATGGTGCCATACTAGAACGCTGAGACGACAAGACGCGATTCGAAGTACAGATGCATTGATACGAGGTAAGAATAGTTATAGTGTACAACTTAATTAGATAAGTAGGGCAAACCAACGTTAGACATAATATGAGATTCTAACACTAGAATCCTGTGCTTATTTTAGGTGACGGATACGATCACCTAAAACCTTAATATGGGCAACTAAGCAAGATTACGAGGTAAGATAGTAGACAGTATATATGACTGAGAACCCTATTTCTTCTACTCGATAGAACCATTTTTGACTTTTGATTAACATACTATTTTGTAGATAATAAAATTGAAACTCAAGGACAACATTGGATAGCGAGGGCGCAGCGAAGAGGCATTTAGGTATGACGCCCTCTAACATGGTCTCTCTCCTTGTTTTAGACACTTAATCTTTGCTATATTGCACTCTCTTTTAAGAGATTAAACAAAAGAGACTAAAATCTAATGAATCACACTTATATTGAACTTTACATATTTAAGTAATCACTGTGGAGAATTCCGGCTTTCACTTGGTGGTGAGAACTCTACTACCATATATACTTCTTTTTAAACACCATTGTGGCTTTAGGATGTTTCCCTATTGATCACGGTCTCTATTGACAAGTGTGTTATATCAAATTAAGATATAATGTTATAATAGCGATTATACTTTGTTTTGGGTTGCAGCCCTGAGGAAGTCATTAGTCGAGTCAGACTAGACGAAACACGTGTTGGCTGCAAAGTTTGGAGACTAATGTTGAAGAGTGTGTTTCAATGAAGAAAAGAATTGAAAACGTCAAAGATTAAAAACTACTGCATAACTTGAAAAAGATTTCTATTGGACTTTTTGAGTGCTCAATGAAATATTATAATTTGTCTGAGCTAATTTAGCATATCTCTAGTCGTGGTAACCGACTTGCATTCATTTTGAGCACCATTTCAGATACTTGTTCGTGATACCCCTTTACCTGCTGTGCACTCTATCTTAACAGTTACCGCCTCTTTTTGTATTCAAATTTGTTAAATTGAGCAGCCGCAAAGGGAACAATGAACAGAGAGAAAGAAGCAGAGGAATCATTCAAGAACCTAAGCGCGGGTGGATCTGTAGGATCTGCAGTGAGACCACCTGCTAGCATGAGACCGGAAGGACTTAGTGCCAAGTTTAGAACGCTTGAATCACTAAAAAGACAAGAACTCAATAAGTGGTGGGACGCTGCCACACTTAAACAATATATAGCACTGAATAGGATACCTCGTGGACTACGTTCACAAATAATACCAGCATATGAGGATTTAGAACCTGAATTGTATAAAACTTGGGAAAAGGAACTTAATGATAGTTCACGTAACCTTATGAACATACTGATTGATAATGCTGACAGAAAGATGGCAAAATTAATGATTGAAATCCAAAAAATAGAAGATGAGATTAAGCAAATGAATCTTCCAGAAGCGACAATTAAAAACTACACCATAATGGATGAAATTCTTAATGATTTACAACTTGATATCAAGAAGAGAAAAGCTGGTAAAATTAAGCGAGATGAGAATGATTATAGATCAGGGAGAATATATACGTATGCTAAAAAATATGACTATTTGATGAACAAACCATCTACTTCTAGACAGACAGGCAGCGCCAGACCCCTTAGTGAGACAGATGCATCATCTAGCAATATATCTAGTGATGATAATGATGAAATACCAACTACTACAGCGAATGTTCCAACACCAGAGAATAATTTTTTAGAGGAAGTTCAACGTTTACGGAAGGGGAATCGAGAAACAGGGAGAAATCGCAATACTACTGCAAGAGGACCAGGAGAGGCAGGAGAGGAAATGGGAGATCCAGGATCCAGAATAAGAATGAGTCTGAGATCTTGGAAGCCACAACCGTAAGAGATGAGGGTGAAGTAAGTGATATAGAGGTTATTAATCTATCGGATTTTCCACTTACTAATGACATGATATGTGTTCTTCAAAAAGGTTTAGGTTTCTGTCCAGCTAGGAGACAAGACTGGGTGATGACTAAAATAGATCTTTTTAAATTCACGAGATTACTTAAGATAAAGAAATTCTTTGCTAACATACCAGAGAAGAAGGCAACACCTAGATCTAGAGGGCTGAGTAACCTTACTATACAAGAACTTAAAGAAACTCAGCTCTTATTATCCTTAACAGAGAATGAAGATGATCCAATGACTTTATCTAGACTCATGGCAGAATTAGATGTTGAACGATATCAGTCACAAGATAGTGGTCTAAAACTTCGATCTAAGTGGACTCCCCAACTGGCAAAAGGCAACACTATTGATGTTTTCTTTAAAGCAGTGAGCACTGACATTGATAAAGAATTGAATTACCATCAACAGAGATATGTGAACCCTAGAGAAGACAATTTATCACCTGGAGAAAGGAAAGCCCTTAGAGAATTGATGAATAACAAAGACATACAAATACGTAGGGCAGATAAAGGAGGGAATTTGGTAATTCAGAATACCATAGATTACAATGATGAAGTCTTCTCCCAATTAAATAACGAACAATACTATGTCAAACTGGGTAGTAATCCTATGAGTTCAGTTATGGAGACCGTTAATAAGAGTGTTAAAGAATGGTATGACCTATCACTGTTAGATCGAGATGAATACCTCTATCTTCTGACCACCCACCCAAAATCACCTTGTCTCTACACCTTACCAAAGGTTCATAAATGCCGGGACAAACCCCCAGGGAGGCCCATTGTCTCTGGCATAGGTGGCCCAACCGAACACCTTTCAGAATACATAGATACTTTTTTAAGGGAATTTGTATATAATTTACCATCTTTTATTGAAGATACAAAGCACATTTTGAATATACTGGATGATATGTCATGGGACAATGGTATGATACTAGCTACTCTTGATGTAGTATCTTTATATTCAAATATAGAACATGACTTGGGGATTAGAGCACTAGACTTTTTCCTGAGCAAGAGAGCTGCAGAACTCTATGATCATTCACAAATGTTATTGCAGATGACTGATCTTGTCCTTAAAAACAATGTTTTTCTATTTAATGGGAATTGGTACCAACAGAAGCTCGGGACAGCGATGGGAGCCAGATTTGCTCCGTCTTTTGCTAACCTCTTTATGGGGTGGTTCGAGGCGGAGCGAATCTGGGGGATCGCCAACAGAGAATGGATCCAGTATATTCATTACTGGGGTCGTTTCATCGACGACTGTCTCCTCATCTGGACAGGGACAGTAGAACAACTAAAAGGATTTTTTGACTATCTCAATAAGAATACCTTTAATTTAAAATTTACAACTCAATATGACTATGAGAAAATAACCTTTTTAGACATTGAGTTATTTGTGGAGCAAGGCCATCTTAGAAGTCGAATGTACAGGAAACCATCAAGCTGCAACGCAGTTCTTCACGCCAGAAGTTGTCACCCTAGTAACCAAATAAAAGCAATACCCTACGGAGAGATGGTGAGAGCAAGGAGAAACTGCTCCTTAGAACATGACTTTAAAACTAACATTAATGACATTTCTAATCGGTTTGTCAGAAGAGGCTATGACAAAAAAGTGATCGATAAGGCTTCAACCAGAGTGTATAAACTGAAGCGGAAAGAAACTTTAAGAGTGAAACCTACAAATATTAAAAAGGATACTGCAACTATGGTGAGAATGATCACTCATTATAGTACAGAGAGTCCCAAATTGTATTCTATCCTCAAAAGGCATTGGCATCTCTTGAAGCTTGACCCAGACCTTACACTGTTCATTAACAAATACCCCTCTGTTACATATAGAAAGGTCTTGACTCTATCTAACATATTGAGTCCCAGCTACCCCAAAAAATATGTTAACAAAGATTGGCTGTCTGGATCCAGAGGTTTCCACAAATGTGGTAAATGCTCTTCATGCAGATGGGCAAAGAAAAAAGTAGTTACTTTCAACTACAATGATACAGGGGAATATGCTATTCACAAATTCATAAACTGCGACACGACCTATGTTGTTTATATCATTTCATGTAGCTGTGGAATGATATATGTTGGAAGCACCAAAAGGAGACTCAGAGACAGGATGGCAGAACATTTTAGAGCTATCAAACAAGGTGATACGCGCTATCCAACAGCTGCACACCTGATAAGGAACTCACATGATAGCATGAAACACATATTCAGCTACCATGGTATTGATCGTGTAGATCCTGAACCCAGAGGAGGGAATAGGATTTTAGCACTTAGGAGAAAGGAAGTGACATGGCTTATAAAACTTAAGGCTGTAGAGAAGGGACTTAATGTCGATAATGAGTTTGAATTCTTCCTAGGAAATGAGTGAACATTTATTATTTTATCCCATGAGATGGCTTTCTGTACTTTAACTCTTGTAACTGACATGTATTGACTTGTAATGTTTGTTATAATGAACTATTACCTGTATATTGTTTCCTAGAACTAATGTCCATGTATACAACTACATGAATTTTTAGTTGATGCATTATAACTTCAAGAGTTGACTAACATTGTGTAAACCCGATGATATTCAATGCGATATATAGAATGTAATTGATATGATAATTATACTACCTTCCATTTCCAAACCTAACCCCCCCCTTTTACTCTTGCCAATACGTTTATCTAAACTTTTCGACGATGGTGAGGATCGGATTGCTTATGTGCCTTAACGTAGCGCCTATCGTTTTGCAATGATTGTCCACATTAATATAGATTTTCTACTTAGACCCGCCTAGATAGAAAATAGGGATGCCCATGGTTAGTAATCCAGTTGCCACATTACAATAACAGCAATTTAATTTCATTAGGTACTGTCCGAATTCTGCCTGGTATACTGACATAGATTATCCTGCAAGATATGAACGTTTGACTGCCCGTTCCAAGATGGCGGATATCGTTTTGCAATGATTGTTCTTAATAATATAGAATTTTACTTAGACCTGTCCAGATAGATATAGGGATGCCCATGGTCAGTAAATCAGTTGCGATAATATACTAACAACAATTTAATTTCATTAGGTACTGTCCGAACTCTGCCTGTTACATTGACATAGATTATCCCGTAAAGGTATGAACGTTTGACTGCCCGTTCCAAGATGGCGGCTGCTTTGATTTATGTCCGCATTTTCTGAATTTAGGCATATAGATATACTTATATAGAATTAATCACTTGAGAATATTTATAGTTTAATTTAAATATATATACATGGATTATATAAGCTTCAGCGATACTCGATCTCATATTTGACGTATTGTGGATTAGTAAATTAATATACGGATTACGATACACTCCGCAAAATGGAACTATTTAATAAATGGATTACTTATCCAACGTTTACCATTTAGTGCAACTTTCGAATACCTTTCACTAGTTTTAACCAACTCGTTTTGCCAACATGGCGCATCCCGACATCCGAAAGTATAAATTAGAATAGCAAGATGGCGCCATACTAGAACGCTGAGACGACAAGACGCGATTCGAAGTACAGATGCATTGATACGAGGTAAGAATAGTTATAGTGTACAACTTAATTAGATAAGTAGGGCAAACCAACGTTAGACATAATATGAGATTCTAACACTAGAATCCTGTGCTTATTTTAGGTGACGGATACGATCACCTAAAACCTTAATATGGGCAACTAAGCAAGATTACGAGGTAAGATAGTAGACAGTATATATGACTGAGAACCCTATTTCTTCTACTCGATAGAACCATTTTTGACTTTTGATTAACATACTATTTTGTAGATAATAAAATTGAAACTCAAGGACAACATTGGATAGCGAGGGCGCAGCGAAGAGGCATTTAGGTATGACGCCCTCTAACATGGTCTCTCTCCTTGTTTTAGACACTTAATCTTTGCTATATTGCACTCTCTTTTAAGAGATTAAACAAAAGAGACTAAAATCTAATGAATCACACTTATATTGAACTTTACATATTTAAGTAATCACTGTGGAGAATTCCAGCTTTCACTTGGTGGTGAGAACTCTACTACCATATATACTTCTTTTTAAACACCATTGTGGCTTTGGGATGTTTCCCTATTGATCACGGTCTCTATTGACAAGTGTGTTATATCAAATTAAGATATAATGTTATAATAGCGATTATACTTTGTTTTGGGTTGCAGCCCTGAGGAAGTCATTAGTCGAATCAGACTAGACGAAACACGTGTTGGCTGCAAAGTTTGGAGACTAATGTTGAAGAGTGTGTTTCAATGAAGAAAAGAATTGAAAACGTCAAAGATTAAAAACTACTGCATAACTTGAAAAAGATTTCTATTGGACTTTTTGAGTGCTCAATGAAATATTATAAGGTTGAACCATTGTTTCTTGATCCACATTTCGTTTTGCGAATTGTTTAACAGTGGCACAACCTTGTTATTTGTTACTATATGCCCTTGGTGAGATGTCCTGACACCTTCTCTTTTGATTTGATTTGATTTGCGAATTTATAAAGCGCACGATTGCCCATGGGTGTCTTGATGCTGGATCGATGTAACATCAAGGTGTGCCGAAGAATGATGTTCTGATTAAGAAGTAAGCAGCCAGGTTTTTACCTCTTTCCTGAATGCGAGTAGAGATGGGCTGTTTTTGATTGCAATAGGGAGAAGGTTCCAGGTCTTGGCTGGCTGAAGCAGGAAACTTCTCCCCCTTTCCCCTCCACCTAACTTGTATGTATTTGGGAACCTGAATCAACTTTGCCTAGCTCGATCTCAGGCTTCTGGAAGACTCATATTGTTTCAAATGTGTTTTTTTTAAATGGGATCCTACCCATTGGAGGGCTTTATAGTCCGGACAAACTGACTTAAACTTTATCCTCTTTTTAATAGGTAGCCAATGGAGGGCTCCTAATCTGTGGGCGACTGGCTCAAATCTGGGACTGTCCAGCACCAGCCTTGCTGCAGCGTTCTGTAGGCGCTGTAGTTTTCCTAGATATTGTCTTTGTATCCCAGCATACAAGGCATTCCCGTAATCCAGCCTAGATAAGGCCTGTGCTGTTACTAATGTTTTACAAGAATCTTGGGGAATAAACAGCAGTAGTTTTTTTTATCATTTTGAGGATATACCATACCGTGGAAGACAGTTTGTTTGTCTGGTCGTCAAAGGATAGTTTGTTATTCAGTACCAATCCTAGATTTCTAACTTTGTTCACTAGGGATGGGCAGTCGCCTAGGCTGTCTGGCCACCATTTTGGGGACCGGACATATATGTCTGTCCCAAGCAGCATGATTTCGGTTTTATCACCAATTAGTTTTAGGCAGTTACACTGCATCCAGTGATCAATATGTCTCATGCAGTTGTTAAATCTACCTGCTATCTCTTCTAAGTTTTTGAGACCAATACCATTATTTGGGTGTCGTCTGCATAGGAGACTATAGGAAACCACAGTTCCTTAATATAGCTGCTAATGGGGCAACATAAATATTAAAAAAGGGTAGGGCTTAAGGAAGACCCCTGTGGTAATCCGCACAGTGAGGTGAAGGGTTTGGATGTAGACTCTCCTAGTTTAGCTGTAAAAGTTCTGTCGGTTAGATATGAGGATAGCAACTTGAGTGCCGTCTCATGGACTCCAACTTCGGTTAGTCGGGTCAGGAGTGTATCCAGGTTTACGGTGTAGAAGGCCCCCAAGAGATCTATTAAAATCAAGGCGGCCTTCCCTCCAGTGTCCAGTACACTCCTGATTTCCTCCACTGCCAGGAGCAGAGCTGTTTCAGTTCCATGTTCCCCTCGGAACCCATACTGTGAGTGATCTAGGGCATTTACAGAGGTTAAAAATGTTGTCAATTGCTTGTTCAATAATTGTTCCAGTACTTTTGCTGAAAAAGGGATTCTCGAAATTGGTCTGTAATTCCCAGGATCCTGGAGATCCAAATTTGGCGCCTAGGCTGTTAAGTAGTGGCTGTTGTGACCTGCTCTACCTTTAAGGTGAGTTTTATTACTTTATGGTCTGACCAAGGAACGGGCAGTATTTCCACAATCTCGATTTATGGATTTGAGATAAAGATCCCATCAAGAGTGTTAGACATTTCATCAGTCAATGTTATCGTATTTTTGTCCGAGCTCTTTTCTAAGTGTACATTGAAATCACCCAGAATGGTGAAATCTGAGCCCTTTACACTTGATTCTAAGAACAGGTTTAGTAGCTGTAGCAGAGGGGTTGTTGCCCTTGGTGGTCTATAAATCAGGAGACCCTTTAATGTACAGTTGTTTGTGATGGTGATCTGTAAAGATAAGGTTTCGCAGTCTGGGCTGCTGCCCAGGTCCAAGCCCCTAGCCCTCATTTCATCTCTGAAGATGATAGCCAGACCCCCCCCCCCTCGTTTCCCTTTCCTGTCGGCCCAGATGATTGAGTAGCCTTATGGTATGGCTAGTGCTTTATCTAGATCTGAGGCGCCATCTGCCCACGTTTCTGTAATAAAAACTAAGTCAAGATTTTGAGTTTCCACTAGTTCGGTCATTTCTGTATTATGTTGTACTAATGACCGTGCATTGATTAGTCCGGCCTTAATTACTTTAGTAGTCTTCCTGATAGGGTGGGTATATTGTTGTGTTAGCCCCTTGATTTTTGTGAATTTGAAAGGCAGCTGCCAATTTGTGCGTTGCTTAGATTCTCTCTGCATATTCAGCATAGGGCAGCAGGGTTTGGACCAGTGTGAGCAATTCATTGCTGGTGTAAATTAGCCTCTCAGAATTTACCTTAATTTGTGCAGGGGTCATGGCCCTAGGCCCGGTACAGGCGCGGTGGGTGCAGACGGGCTTGCCTTAGGTGCGCCCGCTGCACGCCCGCTCTGGCATAGTTTTAAGTAGGGTGTGCAGCGAATGAATGAATATCAGCCATGACACTGATGCACTGTCACTGCTGTAGTCGCTGGAAAGCACAACCTCCTCGCTGAAAAGTCCAGGTTTTCCTAAGGAGCTGATTTGGCTTTATAGTGTACATTTAAATATGGCAGTCTTTTAACTTTTTTATAACATGAAGCTTGACTTTTATCTGCACCTGTAGTAATGCTGAACAATACTTTTTCAAGTACATTTTTTGTAGAAATGGCAGGCCTCCATGCTTTCTACACTCACCACTCAGAAAGGTTTCTGCTTGTCTAAGCAATGTTAGCAACATACTTGTAGATTCTATGCAAGTAGTCTACTCCTTGTGAAATAGTGGAGAATGTCCATTATTATGTAAGTGGACAACTCTGTAGCATCCAATAGGGGAGCACCATGCAAGCAGCATCAAACAGATATGTTATCGCAGAGAGGGATCCTAGATGAAAACCGTGAAAGCACTGAAGACAGAACTAGTGTCCTGAGCCAGGCCACAGGCCTCAAATGGACTCATCCAGGGCTCTCACAAACTCCTATCATTTTACCATGCTTACTTGTCTTGCTGGTCGATGTCTAATGAAGGTCTGCTTTTGTACAACACCTTTCACATAAACTGGCTGCAAATATAATTGAACTATCCATTTTTGTCCCAACCTTACAGTGGTGGCTGCCACTAAAAAGTACGGGTGGGACTGGGGCGGGAAGGGGGTAGAAAAACAAATAAAATTACTTACCTGGTGGCATGCCGCCACCTCCATCGAGCTCCATCTTCTTCAGTTCCTGCAGGAAGCACACACAGGCTCCTCAAAGTCCATCAAGACACTGCTGTCATGGTGAGAGCAGTGTCCTGATTGACACACAGAAAAAGATAATGAGTATTTAAGAACCTATTTATATTAATATTTTGCTAATAGGAATCCACATTCTAAATCCCCGTCTCCTCCGCCCTCTTTTTTATACCAAAAAAAGGGGAGAATTACGTTTGTGTATAGACTACCGTGCCTGGAACAATGTCACCATAAAAAAACGGTAACCACTTCCATTAATACCAAAGTTGTTGGATCAAATCAAAGATGCAACCATTTATACAAAGCTGGATCTACATGGAGCATACCACCTTGTACGGGTCTGGAGTGTGATGAATGGAAAACAGCATTCCACACTAAATTCGGCCTCTATGAATATAAAGTTATACCCTTCGGTCTGTGCAACGCTCCAGCGGCATTCTAGGTTTTCTTATAAATTAGGTTTTAGGAGCTTTTTAGACATCTGCAGTGTTGTATATATTGATGATATATTCATACAGTCTAAATCTGGAACTGACCCTGTGCAACAAGTACAAGCTATTCTTCAACGGCTTTTACAAATTTCCTTATACGTAAGAAAATAGCATGTTTAACACTACTAAAGTTCACTTTCTGGGTTATATCATCAGTCCCGCTGGAATAGAAATGGATCCAAAGAAAATCCAGTCAGTACTTCCCTGACCAAGTCCCTCTTCTGTGAAACAAATCCAAAGCTTTTTAGGCTTCCCCAACTTTTACAGGCGATTCATTCACAAGTTTTCTCAGATAATACCATCAATCACTAAACGTCTATGCAAAAACACTAAATTTGAATGGAAAGAGTTAGTAGAAAAAGCTTTTCAAGACCTAAAGAAACAATTTACATTGGCACCTATCTTGATGCATCCTGACCCTTCTCGCCCATTTTATTCGAAGCAGATTCCTCACAATTTGCTGTAGGAGGCATTTTATCACAGAGACATAAAGAGACTGGTCAAATGCATCTCATAACTTATTATTCTAGAAAGCTGTCTCCTGCCGAACAAAATTACGCTATCGCTGACAGGGAACTATTGGCTATAAAAGATGTATTTGAAGAGTGGCGCCACTACTTGTTGGGTGCTAGACACCCTATTACGATTTATACTAACCATTGTAACCTACAAACCTTACGTTCTGTTAAAGCTCTCTCAGCTCCCCAAACTAAGTTGGACCCTGTGTTTTAATGATTACAATTTTATCATCACTAATCGACACGGAAAAGACAACAATAAGGAGGATGCTTTATCACACATAAGTATAAGTGATGAAATGTGTACAATACAAGTGAAAAAACTAACGATTTTGCCATTACATTGCTTTCAAGTAGGCATCACTAATAAAGATGTGGTATCAGAAATACAAACAGAAGTAAAAACAAAAAAGGTAAAGGAATGGCAAGAAAGGTACCCTCTACTCCAGTGGAAAGATGATGTATTATTTATGAATGACCAAATATTTGTACCATCTACTGATTTACAGCCTCAGGTGATACAATTACATCACAATACACCTATGTCCGCACATCCAGGAGTTACGAAAAAATTACCAATTGCTTAAACTGAGTTTCTGGTGGCCTTCCATGTCTCATGATATACAAACGTATGTTGACACCTGTGCCATATGTACACAAAATAAACCAGTACATCATGCCCCTAGTGGTTTGTTACAGCCAATAACATTACCATTACCTCCACAACCATGGCATACGGTATCCCTTGATTTCATTGTTCAACTTCCTTGTACTAAAACTGGATTTAATATCATTTTAACAGTAAGTGATCATTTCACACGCATGGCACATTTCATTCCTTTGAAAAAACTGCCTTCTGCAGTAGAATTGACTCAAATTTTCATGAAGGAAATCATTTGTTTGCATGGGATCCCATCTGCAGTTATAACAGACATAGATTCTCAATTTATTTCCCATTTTTGGCGCCAATTGGATAAATCATTACACATGGAAATCCACACCGCCTCTAGTTACCATCCTCAAACAGATGGTTTAACGGAACGAACAAACCAAACCATAGAACAATATTTGCGTTGTGTTTTAACTGACTGTGATCAAGAATGGTTGGATATTTTATGGGCTTTAGAATTTGCTTACAATAATACAAACCATTCTTCCATTGGTATGTCTCTATTCTTTTGTTCACGTGGATTTCATCCAAAAAACATTTCCGAACAGAAATTCTCTCCTTTAGCCATTCTTTCAATATGTGACTATGTAACTAATCTGGTCTCTATTCAGCAACAAGCTCAGTTTCATTTGGCTAAAGCAAAAGAAAATCAAAAACGTATAACAGACGCACACCTAACCTTATACTTATTCTGTAGGAGACAAAACATGGCTATCCACAAAACATTTACGAATAAAAAGCAATAAAAAATGTTGTCCTCGATTTATCGGTCCATTCCCAGTTGGGAAAGATCATTAATCGAGTGCGCATTAAGTTAACTCTTCTACCAAAATATCATTTTCATCCTGTCTTCCATGTCTCATTATTGAAACCATTTAATCCCAAGACTCGTACTAGACCATCTCTGCCTTCCATTGACATAGAAGGTGTATCTGAATTCGAGGTTAAGGCTGTCCTCGATTCTAAAAGTTTGTGGAAAATCATATTAATTGGTTGACTGGAAAGGTTACGGGCCTGAGGAACAATCCTGGGAACCACTTGCTAATTTACAAAACGCACCAAGAATGTTGAAGATATTTTATACCCGATATCCTGACAAACATAAACCTATTCCTTTGGTCTTAGGGGAGATTTTGCGAGGGAGTACTGTTGTGATTCCCCTGTCCCAGCCCCAAATATCATGAAGTCTGGCACAGCGTAGCTTCTCCTGCTCGTGGAGCCAAACATTCCCATATTAAAACTCTCCATGTCCCATGCAACCAGCACGCCACTTGTGTAGTTGTGTGCAAGAACTTTAAATAATGTGTAGTCATCTGCAAAAACCTGTCATGATGTGTAATCATGTGCAGAATCGTTATTACAAATGGTAATATTGTGGAATTCCAATGCGTGTTCGTGCTTATAAAAATCATGTATATTAAACAAAACAAGAGCCAACACTGGGGTGTCAAATTTAGATGACTGGTCAATTTGTGGCGACGGCTGCTTCGATTGAAACAAAAACAACCTATTTTCCTTTAACCACAGACAAATTTATTCTATTCATAAATCAAACTTTTTGTCTTTTTCTGTTTTTTGAGCACACTATTCGTCGTGCATGGAAAATACGAAAAATACAAAACAATGGATTATATATACAAAATATACAAACGGATAAATATACAGTTTCAGACACACTTGGCCATACATTCATACAACATGCATTCACAACAACAAACAATATATAGAGAAACAATACGTCCGAGCATCGGTCATTCAGTTCAGTGGAGAGAATTTGATTCTATGTTTTTACGATCTGTTCTAGTTGTTATTGTCACAGTCTGTCTTGTAGAACAAAATAAATCGAACAACTGTTCCGACAAAAATTGGTGACCAGATGCGGGACAAAGAAGCTGGTCGACGCGTTTCGAACCCCTTTTAGTTAAATGGGGGTTCTCCTCAGGACCGGAATGGTTCTGAAACAAAATAGAAAGGGGAGTGGCTTAGGAAAACAATTCAGGATTGAGATGAATAAACGGGGATCAACTCCCTGTGTTCAACAGGGGCTCCCTACCTTAATCCACAAGTATTAAGAACTCAAACACTGGCAGGCAGGTGAGAATCCAAAGTGGAATAGTATTTCCCAATAGGCGTGATCAAAGTCGCTGTGGGGGAAGACAATACAAGAAGACTACATTTAGTGTCTACTCTTTCGCAATGGTTCATTCAGCTCTAGAACGTTACGGGGAAGCGGTCGGGTTCATGGAGACTTACCCGTTCGTGACTTGCTTCGTGCTCGCTGTTCTATCAGCCGGTGTCTGTACGCCCGCTCCTCTGCTGGAAGAGGGAGCGATGAGAGATGTTAGGAAGTTGGCGAGGGGGATGCGTGTGCATTGAATGGAAGAAATGCATGAAAACATACCGATGCGGGAGCAAGGCGTGAGACCTACTCCTTCGGCGGTGTCCGTGGTTCACACTGCTCGAGTCGTCGAGTGGAAGTGGTGCCTCGGTGCTTCCTGGTTTGAATATGGAGGCCTGGGGTTGCTGGGACTTGTAGTCCAAGGCCGCGAATTCGGCTGGAGAGTAAAACAAAGGCTGGAGTGGACTAGCTCATGGGCCGGGCTTGTAAATTTCAGAAATTTCGTTTAGTCCCCGTACGGCAGTGTTGAATTTCATTATGAGCATAGCTTCACGTTGGGACAATCTAGCTTCAATGTCACCACCCCTGGGGTCTTTTTCTATTTTGGACAAAACTGTCCATCGCAAATCCATGTTCTCGTGCTTACATTTGATCCAATGATTGACCAATGGGGCATTTTCCACCCCCCTGCGGACGCGAGATTTATGTTGCGTGATCCTGTTCCTGATTTCCTGTGTAGTTTTCCCAATGTAGACTAGAGGGCAAGGGCAAATGATGGCATAGACTACGTTTTTGGATTTACAATTAGTGAAGGTATCGTGTTTCCAGTGTATATTGTCAAATGAAAAAACTGATTCCTCGATAGTCTCATCACAACAAGTGCATGTCCCGCACTTATGATGTCCTTTTGGTGGAGGTAATCCAAAAAGGCTGTGTAATGTGGGTGCCCTAGTAATTGGTAATGCTGCCCTAACGACATAGTTGGCCACACTTTTATCCTTTTTGTAAGCAAAAAGTGGTGGTGCCGTGAAATCCTCATGCAGGTTTTTTAGTAGGTGCCAATTTGACATGATCAGCTTTTTATGTAAGTTTGCAGCTGGACCGAAGGTGGTTACACAGACCATCCTTTTAACATCAGGTTTGACTCTTTTCTCCAACAACGCCTCTCGAGGGGTCCACCACGCTCGTTTGAGGGAGTTTTTTATTAGTTTTTTAGGGTACCCTCTCTGAATGAGTCGATTTTTCAATTGTTCAGCATGGATGAAATATTCTTCTTTGCTCGAACAATTTCTGTGAATTCTCAGAAATTGCCCATAGGGCAAGTTCTGTCTTAGGCTGCGAGGATGGTTACTAGTAAAATGCAGCGCTTTGTTCCTATCGGAAGGTTTCCGGAATAGTGTCGTACTCAAACCTCCATCTGAAGGTTCCACTTTGACGTCCAAAAAGTTGATGGATTCATTTGAAGCTGAGACAGAAAATTGGATGTCAGTTGTTCTCGAGTTTAACCAACATACGAATTGGTCCAGGTCATCATGTCCTCCTGTCCAGACCATAAAAATGTCGTCGATGTATCGCATGTAGTGTGTTATGCTGCCGCCAAAAGGATTCGATTGGTAAATGAATTTCTCCTCAAATAACCCCATGAACATTACAGCTAGCTCCGGGGCAAAGGGGCAACCCATCGCCACCCCTTTCACTTGATAAAAAAATTCATTGTCAAACGTAAAGAAGTTCTTTTGCAATGCAAATTGTGCAAGGTCTAGGATAAACTTGGTCGGGACTCTGACTGGTCTTTCCCTTTTGTCAAGGAACACTGTTAAGGTTTCCATTGCTTGTTCTTGGGGTATCTGGGTGTATAAAGACACCACATCCAGTGTCACTAGGAGTTGCCTATCCTGATCAAATTGGATGGTTGAAATGCGGTTTAGAAAAGCAGTGGTATCTTGGAGATGGGCCGGGATGGTCTGAATGAAGGGTTTCAAGAAATGATCGATATATTTGGCTATAGGTTCAAACAGAGATTCGCATCCTGAAATGATGGGCCGTCCTGGTGGATTATGTTCGTCCTTGTGCAATTTGGGTAGCACGTAGAACACAGGCGTTCTAGGGTTTTTATTTTGTAGGAATGCTAACTCCTTTGGTCCTAAAAATCCTTCATCGAAACCTTTTTGGATGATGTCAAATAATTGATTCTTTAATTCATGTGTGGGGTCCTTTCCGATGCGTCTGTAGCAGTTCAGGCCATTGAGCTGACGATGTGCTTCCGATTTGTATTTGTTAATGTCCCATAGGACCACAGCTCCGCCCTTATCGGCTTGTTTGACAACTATGGTGTTATCATTTTTCATTGATACTAGTGCATCTTTCTCTGCTTTGGAAAGGTTAAACTTCACAAATGGTTTCTTTTTTTCAATTGACAAAATACCTGATAGCACGGTGGTTTCGAATGTTGAGACTTCCTTCGGGATTTTGGGTCCTTTAGGACAAAACGTAGACTTTCTCTTAAGGCCTGTGGTTTCCTCATGGGTGTTCTCAATGGCATCTTGAAAAAAGGTTTTTAAACGGATTTTTCGACAGAATTCCAATGTCTCAAGTTTCAATCTTGTGAAATCCGTAGGTCTAGATGGTACAAAATTGAGCCCCTTAGTTAGGATAGATGTTTCTGCTGGTGAGAGCGTCCTATCGGATAGATTGTAAATTGGTGAGGGTTCTAGTTGTTGTAGGATTTCTGGCGCGTCCTCATTTGCCATGGTTGTGTATACCGGGCTCGTCCTCTGGGTTTCGGTTGACCCCGTCCTAAAAAAGGCTGCTGATTTTGGGCTTGTTGTTGGAATTGATTTGGTCGATTGCCTGCCCTATTTTGATTTGATCTATTGCTGTTATCTGGTTCGCTTCCAGAGGAAGATGTTGTATCTGAGAAAGTTAGAAATTTTCGACGTGATCGTCCTTGGTTATCCTGTAGGTAGCGTCGTGAATCCGAATAGGTAAAGAAGTCTTTGTTGAGGTATGGATAAATTGATTCTAATGAAAAGTTTTTTTTGTCCACTTCGAACTTATTGTTTTTTTGAGTCACCGTGAAGTCCTTAAATTCAAGTATTTCTTTGTCAATTTTCTCTAAAAGAGACTTAGAATCAGTAATCAATTGGTTGGTCTCAATTTCCTTTGTTAAAGTTTCGATCTCCTCTAGTTCCTTCAGAGATATCCTGTGTGCCGTCTCTATGGTGAGGACCATAAGGTCCCTGCTGCACTTTGTTTCAATGCCGCTGAAACCTTTTTTATTCAATGGATCATCTGTGAATACCACTGGTATGTTACGGATCACTAGACCCGCTGGGATGGTACCAGCCCGGAGGTGTTGCAGTAAAAAATGACCATGCAGGTCTGTCCGGATCTGTTTTTTACGTAACCGAACGAGCTTATCGGATTCGTTCTGAGTGTTAGCTGTAAGGCTGAGAGCCGCGGAGGCGAACACTGGAGGATCCCTGATTAGATTTTTAATATGTTCTTCACTATAAACTAGTGTGTCTTCTTCAGCCCTATCACACAAGTGAAACACTTAAACAAAACACACAAAGACAATGTGAGTCACGAAAGTGAAAAGGAAAAGAAACAAGTAACAGACTGGGCAGAAACCAATCTTGATTGGTTTCTGCCCAGTCTGTGGGCATTCGTGTTTGGTTACACAGTTGGAACTACTCTTACTCACTTATACTTGTTTCTTTTCCTTTTCACTTTCGTGACTCACATTGTCTTTGTGTGTTTTGTTTAAGTGTTTCACTTGTGTGATATGGCTGAAGAAGACACACTAGTTTATAGTGAAGAACATATTAAAAATCTAATCAGGGATCCTCCAGTGTTCGCCTCCGCGGCTCTCAGCCTTACAGCTAACACTCAGAACGAATCCGATAAGCTCGTTCGGTTACGTAAAAAACAGATCCGGACAGACCTGCATGGTCATTTTTTACTCCAACACCTCCGGGCTGGTACCATCCCAGCGGGTCTAGTGATCCGTAACATACCAGTGGTATTCACAGATGATCCATTGTATAAAAAAAGGTTTCAGCGGCATTGAAACAAAGTGCAGCAGGGACCTTATGGTCCTCACCATAGAGACGGCACACAGGATATCTCTGAAGGAACTAGAGGAGATCGAAACTTTAACAAAGGAAATTGAGACCAACCAATTGATTACTGATTCTAAGTCTCTTTTAGAGAAAATTGACAAAGAAATACTTGAATTTAAGGACTTCACGGTGACTCAAAAAAACAATAAGTTCGAAGTGGACAAAAAAAACTTTTCATTAGAATCAATTTATCCATACCTCAACAAAGACTTCTTTACCTATTCGGATTCACGACGCTACCTACAGGATAACCAAGGACGATCACGTCGAAAATTTCTAACTTTCTCAGATACAACATCTTCCTCTGGAAGCGAACCAGATAACAGCAATAGATCAAATCAAAATAGGGCAGGCAATCGACCAAATCAATTCCAACAACAAGCCCAAAATCAGCAGCCTTTTTTAGGACGGGGTCAACCGAAACCCAGAGGACGAGCCCGGTATACACAACCATGGCAAATGAGGACGCGCCAGAAATCCTACAACAACTAGAACCCTCACCAATTTACAATCTATCCGATAGGACGCTCTCACCAGCAGAAACATCTATCCTAACTAAGGGGCTCAATTTTGTACCATCTAGACCTACGGATTTCACAAGATTGAAACTTGAGACATTGGAATTCTGTCGAAAAATCCGTTTAAAAACCTTTTTTCAAGATGCCATTGAGAACACCCATGAGGAAACCACAGGTCTTAAGAGAAAGTCTACGTTTTGCCCTAAAGGACCCAAAATCCCGAAGGAAGTCTCAACATTCGAAACCACCGTGCTATCAGGTATTTCGTCAATTGAAAAAAAGAAACCATTTGTGAAGTTTAACCTTTCCAAAGCAGAGAAAGATGCACTAGTATCAATGAAAAATGATAACACCATAGTTGTCAAACAAGCCGATAAGGGCGGAGCTGTGGTCCTATGGGACATTAACAAATACAAATCGGAAGCACATCGTCAGCTCAATGGCCTGAACTGCTACAGACGCATCGGAAAGGACCCCACACATGAATTAAAGAATCAATTATTTGACATCATCCAAAAAGGTTTCGATGAAGGATTTTTAGGACCAAAGGAGTTAGCATTCCTACAAAATAAAAACCCTAGAACGCCTGTGTTCTACGTGCTACCCAAATTGCACAAGGACGAACATAATCCACCAGGACGGCCCATCATTTCAGGATGCGAATCTCTGTTTGAACCTATAGCCAAATATATCGATCATTTCTTGAAACCCTTCATTCAGACCATCCCGGCCCATCTCCAAGATACCACTGCTTTTCTAAACCGCATTTCAACCATCCAATTTGATCAGGATAGGCAACTCCTAGTGACACTGGATGTGGTGTCTTTATACACCCAGATACCCCAAGAACAAGCAATGGAAACCTTAACAGTGTTCCTTGACAAAAGGGAAAGACCAGTCAGAGTCCCGACCAAGTTTATCCTAGACCTTGCACAATTTGCATTGCAAAAGAACTTCTTTACGTTTGACAATGAATTTTTTTATCAAGTGAAAGGGGTGGCGATGGGTTGCCCCTTTGCCCCGGAGCTAGCTGTAATGTTCATGGGGTTATTTGAGGAGAAATTCATTTACCAATCGAATCCTTTTGGCGGCAGCATAACACACTACATGCGATACATCGACGACATTTTTATGGTCTGGACAGGAGGACATGATGACCTGGACCAATTCGTATGTTGGTTAAACTCGAGAACAACTGACATCCAATTTTCTGTCTCAGCTTCAAATGAATCCATCAACTTTTTGGACGTCAAAGTGGAACCTTCAGATGGAGGTTTGAGTACGACACTATTCCGGAAACCTTCCGATAGGAACAAAGCGCTGCATTTTACTAGTAACCATCCTCGCAGCCTAAGACAGAACTTGCCCTATGGGCAATTTCTGAGAATTCACAGAAATTGTTCGAGCAAAGAAGAATATTTCATCCATGCTGAACAATTGAAAAATCGACTCATTCAGAGAGGGTACCCTAAAAAACTAATAAAAAACTCCCTCAAACGAGCGTGGTGGACCCCTCGAGAGGCGTTGTTGGAGAAAAGAGTCAAACCTGATGTTAAAAGGATGGTCTGTGTAACCACCTTCGGTCCAGCTGCAAACTTACATAAAAAGCTGATCATGTCAAATTGGCACCTACTTAAAAACCTGCATGAGGATTTCACGGCACCACCACTTTTTGCTTACAAAAAGGATAAAAGTGTGGCCAACTATGTCGTTAGGGCAGCATTACCAATTACTAGGGCACCCACATTACACAGCCTTTTCGGATTACCTCCACCAAAAGGACATCATAAGTGCGGGACATGCACTTGTTGTGATGAGACTATCGAGGAATCAGTTTTTTCATTTGACAATATACACTGGAAACACGATACCTTCACTAATTGTAAATCCAAAAACGTAGTCTATGCCATCATTTGCCCTTGCCCTCTAGTCTACATTGGGAAAACTACACAGGAAATCAGGAACAGGATCACGCAACATAAATCTCGCGTCCGCAGGGGGGTGGAAAATGCCCCATTGGTCAATCATTGGATCAAATGTAAGCACGAGAACATGGATTTGCGATGGACAGTTTTGTCCAAAATAGAAAAAGACCCCAGGGGTGGTGACATTGAAGCTAGATTGTCCCAACGTGAAGCTATGCTCATAATGAAATTCAACACTGCCGTACGGGGACTAAACAAAATTTCTGAAATTTACAAGCCCGGCCCATGAGCTAGTCCACTCCAGCCTTTGTTTTACTCTCCAGCCGAATTCGCGGCTTTGGACTACAAGTCCCAGCAACCCCAGGCCTCCATATTCAAACCAGGAAGCACCGAGGCACCACTTCCACTCGACGACTCGAGCAGTGTGAACCACGGACACCGCCGAAGGAGTAGGTCTCACGCCTTGCTCCCGCATCGGTATGTTTTCATGCATTTCTTCCATTCAATGCACACGCGTCCCCCTCGCCAACTTCCTAACATCTCTCATTGCTCCCTCTTCCAGCAGAGGAGCGGGCGTACAGACACCGGCTGATAGAACAGCGAGCACGAAGCAAGTCACGAACGGGTAAGTCTCCATGAACCCGACCGCTTCCCCGTTACGTTCTAGAGCTGAATGAACCATTGCGAAAGAGTAGACACTAAATGTAGTCTTCTTGTATTGTCTTCCCCCACAGCGACTTTGATCACGCCTATTGGGAAATACTATTCCACTTTGGATTCTCACCTGCCTGCCAGTGTTTGAGTTCTTAATACTTGTGGATTAAGGTAGGGAGCCCCTGTTGAACACAGGGAGTTGATCCCCGTTTATTCATCTCAATCCTGAATTGTTTTCCTAAGCCACTCCCCTTTCTATTTTGTTTCAGAACCATTCCGGTCCTGAGGAGAACCCCCATTTAACTAAAAGGGGTTCGAAACGCGTCGACCAGCTTCTTTGTCCCGCATCTGGTCACCAATTTTTGTCGGAACAGTTGTTCGATTTATTTGGTTCTACAAGACAGACTGTGACAATAACAACTAGAACAGATCGTAAAAACATAGAATCAAATTCTCTCCACTGAACTGAATGACCGATGCTCGGACGTATTGTTTCTCTATATATTGTTTGTTGTTGTGAATGCATGTTGTATGAATGTATGGCCAAGTGTGTCTGAAACTGTATATTTATCCGTTTGTATATTTTGTATATATAATCCATTGTTTTGTATTTTTCGTATTTTCCATGCACGACGAATAGTGTGCTCAAAAAACAGAAAAAGACAAAAAGTTTGATTTATAAATAGAATAAATTTGTCTGTGGTTAAAGGAAAATAGGTTGTTTTTGTTTCAATCGAAGCAGCCGTCGCCACAAATTGACCAGTCATCTAAATTTGACACCCCAGTGTTGGCTCTTGTTTTGTTTAATATATTAGTTGGACTCAGCCATCCTGAGTAATGAGTCAAGGCCCTTCTTGATTCTCTGACTATAAAAATCATGTGACAGTAATGTACAACACTTGTAACTGTGATCATACTCTGATTTGTACTGATTGTTTACAGCATTTCAAGACTTTCATACACGCGTTTAGACTCAGTCGCATTCAAGTCTGTGTCCGCTCTAATGCCAAAAAGGAAGGACCTAAGCAACGACTCTCGCTAGGGCACGTAAGACGCTCTGGAGCGTAGTGGCCATCTTGGGTGTGGCTCTAGTATATAATGCCACACCCAAGTTCTGGAAGGCGCTTTGCCTTCTGTCCGTTGTCAAGGAGATAACAGAATCCAGGAAAGCTTACCCGCAACTCGATGCAGCATCTTCATGCTTCCTGTTCTTCCCCTGGATCCATTCCGGTCGGTTTGCAGCAACAAACCTGAAATAAAGAACAATATAGAAAGCTAAGTGATAACTATTTCATCTCAGGCGCCCATCACAAGACAGCAATGGAACTTTGTGCATTTGTTTAAATTAATGAAAGACAAATTTTGAAACGTTTTTCTTTCAAATAAAGGAAAAACACTTTTTGAAAAGACTTTTAACCCGTTTGGTGCGTAGGGGCTGTCCAAAACACGCCTACTCCATAAATCACCCGCACCGCAGCAGAATTTGCGCCACGGTCAACGGGTTTAAAAAAGGCTCTGCACTGTAATCAACAAAAGAACATTGTAGATTGTTTGGTCTTTGTTTGTTCTATTTTTTATATCATTTAACAGCAATTGTGATGGAACAAGTTCTTGGGGTCTTTTACAAGTAAGTGCTTATCTATTGACAAGCAGTGTATACCATTGAATGTTTTAAACAAATGTTATTATGGAATATTGAGTAAATAATTCATCATGCCTTTCTAACAGAAGAGTTACCGAATGCATCTTTACAAAGCAACGCCCAACAACTACAACGCCCCACAACAACCTCTAGGAATTTCATCACATGACTACTAGGACACTATTCACTACTTTAATAGTTCGCAGGTAGAAAAAATCAAATTCAATGTAACAGTATTTCCAGTAGGAAAGAAGCATAAATAAAGAGTGTGTAAAGATCAAAAAAATCGAAAACGTTAACTAATCAAAATCTTGTTGCATAGCAGGTCGACAACAAGAAGTCCAGTCCTCAGCGTCCAGTATCCGGCCCTCCTCCCTGAACCCTATCGCGTAGCCCTAGTGCTTATAGAAAACACAGGTTATAAGGTAGGGTACTGTGAAGTTGGCTCATAGCGTCTCTGCGAAACTCAACCGCGCACCCTACAGGTAAGAGTGCATTGATTGGTCTAACATAATGCCCTTGATGCTTCTGATCAGGAGAACAGTCAACTAGCCTTTGGAGTCACTCTGAGGTCCTGGATTTAGAGATGTAGGTCCAGTTAAACTGCACACACAGGCTGCAATAGATTCCTAAGACATGTTTAAAGGGTTAATCAAGTGGGTGGCACAATGAGTGCCGCAGGCCAACTAGTAGCAGTTAGATTACAGAAAGCTGTGCCAGTGGAGTGCATCAATAAAGGTGCCATCTTTCCTAGTGCTCAAGCCACACTCATACCAATGTGACTATTAACAGCACAGTTCTGTTTGAATATATGTCATATGCCTTTTTTATTTAAACTAATATTGCTGCCATCCAAAAAATGACCCTGGTTCGGATAAACACATTCTATCAAAAATGTTAGGCTTTTTAATGGCCTGACAGACTGCCACTCACAGACCACTGCAGGACCGCCCGCCAGACCAGGAAAAAAACACCTGATCTGGCGAGCAGTCGCACCACTGGTTTGGCGGTCCCACAGCAGACGGTGCATTGCACCGTCTGCTGTGGGACTGGCAAACTCGTAATCAGGCCCTTAGTTTTGCATGATCTCAACTTTTGATCCCCTATAAAGTGAATCTCTCTCCCCCTGTCTGCTTTGTTTATCCTTGTACCTATGCTCTACTTAATCTCCCTCCCTGTCGCCCTTTTACATTACCCCCATGCCCTTCTACATGCCATGATCCAATGGATGTAACTTGTAATTGATGTACCTTCTGTAACAACGTGTAATCTTGTAACTTATGTAACTCTCCTCATGTAAAGCGCGATGATACCTCCGGGTCTAGCCAGCGCTATATAAAACTCAAGTAAATAAATTAATTAATAAAAGAAAGTGCCCAAAATGATGCATCATTAAAAAAAAACTCCTAAATGTGTGTGGTAAAATATTACTTGTTTTTTTGTAAGTTTCATTATTTTACTTTATAGAAAAAGGCAATTTGTCCAATTTGTAAAATAAGACAAATTGTACAAGAGAATGCATTTTGTTAAAAGCATTGCAGCAGTGTGCGAGACATATGGAATGTTTTAAAAATGTTTATAATGGCTGAGAAAGCTGTGGCTTTTTTGCCCCTCTTCTGAGAACACTGTGGTCACAGATTAGTTATTTAGTGCTAGCAACAATATCACTTCTTGATGAAATTGCACAGGTGAGAAAAAGAGTTTTTTAATTCTTTTGTGGGAACCTGTTCTGAGTAACTGCGTTGTCAGTCATCAGATTGTTTCGGCCCGGAAATTGCTTTGATTTCATCACCCTCTATTAAATCGTTAAGGGAAATGCTGACTTGACTCAGCTTCTCTACGTAGCAGTCTAGTAAGTATTGTATGTGTGTGGAAATAACACATTATCATAAACAAAGAAATATGCTTTGGAAGCCACGCTATAATGCAGATTGGTCATCGAGGGACATTCCCAAATTTCAACATGTGGGGCCTGACTCACAAAAAATAGTAAATCTGTACTTCCAATAGAATTCCTATAAACAGCTGCAGATTTCCTGCTTTTTGCAAATCACTACCCTTCCAGGCAGTACCCTGAAGACTGTACGGATACATTTTGTAGCTCATTTAACAAAAAAAGAGGTGGTAGCTCTTAATTGTGGAAATACCTACCATCCATTTACATATAGAGGCTACTTGATGGATGACAAGCACAAGGAAGAAATACCAGCTACAAATTATCACACCAAGAAAATACCAGAGTTATGATAAATTAGTTTTACCAGTAAAATTGGGTGGAGTACATAACTTTAGAACTTTGCGATTTATACAATGTTTTAAACAGCGCTCAACTTAGTTTGGAAGTAAAGTTTTCAAACGCAAATTCTTTTGCAAATAATTTTCCAATGTTGGTAGGACAATTCTCCTACTAAAGTAGGTTTTTACTGAGGATAGCTACTTGTAGTTGGCATTTTTCTGATACCACCTTTTTAGTATTTATAAAGTGGGCGAAGTTAAACTGTGTTTGTGAAATAAAATTTTAAATAAAAAGTAAATGATGTTTATGTAAATCAAGTCACTGAACTCTTACATTCCTGAAAAATGCCACTTTAGAACGTGCCAGTTGTGGTGGTACAGTAATTGCATATTACTATTGATGGTTTGGCATTCCGGCTCGGGTGTGTACCTTAAGCAATATAAACCCCAGGTTGTAAATGCAATTGCAGAAATAACGTGCCAATGATACATTATGGTGATGAGAAAAGTGCCAGTATAGTTATGGTTGAGTCAGATTTTTCATATGAATGGCATTTTTTGTTTTTTTAATACCTTTGGAGCCATTCAATGAATCTGCACAAAACTTTCTAAAATAAAGTTTGTCTACTTTGAGTCCTTCGTGGCAGGCTTTGTACAGATTTGTTAAGTTGCTGCCAAAAAAAGATGGTGGGGGTTCCCAAAAGTGTAATTTTCTCTTCGAAACAGAAAAACAACCCACTAAATTGAAGTATACCAAATTTAGCATTTAGGGGCCCATTATGATCGCGGACGGACTTGAGTCCGTCCGCGACCATAGAGGAGGAGGGAACCTCCGCATGGCCTGCGGAGTTCCCTCCTGTCCAATTAGGATGTGAGCGCCACCCTGGCGGTCACATCCTCTATTTTTACCATTGCGGCGGGTGCGGCTTCAAGCTGCACCCGCTGCAATGGTAAAAATGCATACATTGCATTTGTATGCAGAAAGCAGCAGGCACCGTGCGGTGCCTGCCGATTTCTGCATACAAATGCAGGGGGGTACCATGGGTACCCCCCATGTGCACCCCCCACCCTCCCCCTTCACCCAGGGGGCCCACAACGGGCCCCCGCAGTGAAGTTCCACATGCTTTTCCACGGCGGAAAACCCGCAGCGGAAAATAATTTTTTAAAGCCCATCCTAATATGGCTGGCGGTGTCTGAGAGACACCGCCACCATATTAGAGCTTTTCCGCCACGGTTGTAAGCCAACGGCGGCGGAAAAGCTGCGGACAGAAACCAGGACCCACCAGCCATCCTAATGTGGCGGTGGGTCTTTGGTGGGTCCGCTGCGGTTTTTCCGCATCCTCCGGGCTGGCGGTGGCTTCCGCCGGCCCGGAGGATGCGGAAAAACCGCAATCGTAATAGGCCCCCAAGTTCGAACTTTACTCCAGGAAGCACTTTTTTGGTTTGGTGTAATTCTGTTCAGTAGTTTTTAAGAAATTAGCATTTAAGGAAGGGCATGGAAAGGTCATGAAGGGTTCTACTTTACAAAAGGATAGAGTTCAATTTGACAGTTGAGGATCAGTACATATCAGAAGATACAGCATTCAAAAACTACTTAGATCCAATTGACCAAGGGAGCTTTTTCTTCCATGGGCCATTTTGGGCCATCAGATTGAGTAAAGGTGCAAAAGGCTTCGATTGGCTGCTACAAT
This sequence comes from Lissotriton vulgaris, assembly GCF_964263255.1. NCBI lineage: Eukaryota > Metazoa > Chordata > Amphibia > Caudata > Salamandridae > Lissotriton > Lissotriton vulgaris. The sequence goes on from NC_141696.1 coordinate 1,166,335,008, forward strand.
ATTTAAAGAAAATGTTGTGGCAGCAATTAAAACTTTGTCCCTCGGTCTTGAATTTTTTTTAAATGGCACATAAGGGGTGAGTGTCAGCACAAGGGAGGTGTCGCAAAGGGACCACCCCTCTGTTCAAAATGTAAAACAAAAATATTTTTCGCAGCATTCCTGTGTGATTTTGAGGTTCATCAGCAGATTCAAGGATCCACAAATGAAGCGTGAATCTGGCATGAGTCAAGGATTCTTGTTCTAGAGTCTCTGATCCCACTTGGGATCCAAATTTCCACCCCAAAAAATGTAAAAAAGGAAAGAAGGGTCTTGCAATAGAGCCACCATTGCAGTGGCCTTGCACAGTAGGTTTTGGCCAGGCCCTACAGCCAGTCCTTGCAGCCTACGGTCTAAGGCCATGCACAGAAAAGGGTTGTCCGCTGGTTGAGTTTGGGTTGCATGGAACTCTTGGATGTGGTATATGATGAAAAAAACAAAATTCACAGAACAAATCCAAAAGTTAAAGTTATGGCTGGCAATTTTGTAACAACTTAACATATATTTAGAAAACTTCAGAAACCCACCTAAAAATCACAATTAAAGTCCAGTTATGGTTATGAATTAAAACAAAAAAACACTGACATTTGCAAGTTATGGGTAGAAACACAGGGCCCGATGTAGGTCGCCAAAAACCGGTCGGTATAGGCCGAATTCGGTCGTTACCGACCGGTATTTGGGAATTGACATGCAGGTGGCATTTAATTTACAGAATCGGTATATTTACCGATTCCGTAAATGTACCGATTCTGTAAAATACCAAATCGGTAAATTTACCGAATCGGTAAATACAGATGTAGGTGGCACTGGAAACAGTGCCACAGGCCATTACCGATTTGTTATTTACCATGTAATACTATTACATGGTAAATAACTAATTCCAGTGTACATGCACATCTGTGCATGTACACCTGTGCCATGTGGCACACAGACATGCCCTAAGGGCATGTATGTGTGTCACATGGCACACAAGCCAGTAACAGGGGTGCAACAGGGTGTCAAAGTGACACCCTGTCCCCCTTGTAAAATCGGTAATTTTACAGATTCGGTAATTACTGAATCGGTATTTGCTATTGAATCCTATGGGCTTCAAGGCCCATAGAAATCAATGGCAAATACGGATTCTGTATTTTTACCGAATTTTTTACCTACATAGCAATTACCGAATAGTAAATACCGAATCAGTAAAATTTGGTATTTACCATTCGGTAATTTGCTATTACCTACATCTAGGCCACAGTCCATAACCCGCAAAACAGCAATGTAAACCATGACACACATACGAAATGCAATGCTTATGACCTCACAATATGTATATCAATAAATAACAAATGCAAAATGTAATTAAAGTACATAACAGCAAATCATTAAGATATTCAAGTACATCCCATTCATTTAAGTACATCATAATTAATCAAACCAGTTAATGATAGTTGTAGGGGGTTTGTTGGAGTGCTTATGTAGCAACTAGTGTGCTGCCCCCAATGCATAAATCCAGTGTATATATTCAAGGCTTCATTCACAGAAGTAGTCTTAAAAATTGGCATGCTTATTTAACAAATGCACATTTGTGTGATCACAATTTATGAATTTATTTTTACTTGATCCTCATGATGTAGGGGAAAACGCATCTTAATTTTAGGGTTGCATTATAATCACACATGTGTAGTTCGCATCCACTTATAATCCTTTGATGTATTAACACAAGATATTAGAATGTGAAACGTAGTAACGAAAGTCGTGATTTATTTTAGGATACTTCAATGTAGAGATTTTAACGTAGTAAATCAATATAACTACCTGAAAACATTAACGTGCAGAATTTGTGTGTGCAGCTGATAATTATCCATGTGTTTAATTTGCTTATGAAACGTGTTAATTTAGATGAAGATAGTAATACTAATTTAATGTTTTTTTTATTTTCTATGCAATTCGTAGAACTCATGTGCCATTTTTCTTATGTTAGCAGAAATCTTAGGCATGAAATGTATTTTTCCCGGAAAGCTCTCGTTTAAAATTGTCTGGGGCACATTAACAAGAAAATGCAATAAATATTGATATGCACGCTCAACGAGATTTTAATTATCCCCGTTTTTTATCGCCTGGTTAGGGCGTTATTAACAGCGCTCATCACCCAGTTGATAAAACTCCAGTGACAGTCAGCGAAATGCGGGAATATCGCTGGAAAACCAGCGATATTCCTGCAGCGATATCGAATTCCTAGTTGATAGCCTATAGTGGTCGTAGGATGACAATCCACCCCCCCTTACACATATAGCTAAGTCTGAAATTTATGAGACGTTAGCTTACAGCGATAAGAGGGATTAGCGAGGATTTCAATATCGCAATGGGTGTCAGGGCATGGGCTTGTTGCGGATGTGCGGTTTCTGAGTTTTTCCCTGTTATGTTGCCCGGGAAATGCCTCTTTGCATCTCATTAACGATGCGTTGCACGGCGTAACTGGAACAGGTGCTAAGATAAGGAAACACACGGTAGCGTGTCCTTGTTAATACTGCAATGGAATTATTGCTGCTTTTCGGACGAAAACGGCCACAAAAGTGGCGAAAATGGGCTTGATAATATTCCCCACAGTTTGAATTTCATGTGTGCTGTGTATTTTGCTCTTTCTCATATTTATGGTGCAGGTGGAAGAAGCGTCCTTGTTAGGTAGAATAATGTGTTTGTTTTCGTAGTCAGGCAAGAGGAGAAAGGTATACTTCATGAGTTTACTTCGATAAGAGGAGCTGTTGTATTTCACACTGGAGAAGGCCTGGGAATCAAGATCAGCAATGGTGCAGTTCACGGTAATCGCTGTCCAGTGGAAAACTATGGGATTGTGTATGAAGTGGATGGCTTGACTCATCACAAGGCCTCCTGGGAACTGTTACCTGTAAAATGTAATGCAAGTAGGGAGAGTGCCCACTCCTTTCCTCTCTGCCTTAGAAAAAAGAGCCTCTTAGATTGAGCTATGTAGCTTTATGCTACTGACCCATTGATGTGTAGAAAACTTCTTAGGAAGACTCCACATGATTTCACACTATTGGTAATGTGGGGATAGACAAATGCTTTATTTCCATCAACCCTTGATGCAGAGAAAACTAGATTTGTGTTCACTAATTCTTTGTATCCTATTTCTTGAATTGATTGTCCTGTTTATGCTGCACCATTTGCGCTGGGTGCACAGAGTTGGGTTCATGCTAATTACGATGTACTTGTACACCCTCATCTTAAGATGTCTTGATGCCCAATTGTTCCTGGCTTTGTAATAAGTTACCAAACCGCACGTAGTTGTCTGTGGTTATTATGAGACTAGAGAATTTCCAGTTGAATTGATTTGGTACTAATGACACATTTTCTCCACTCTACGCTTTCATGCTGCTCAAAAGAACCATTGGATTCCAAGTCTAGAACTGATCTAGAATGCATGGGCCGGGTTCCATCACTCTCACAAGCCATGAGTAAAAAACAGCAGTAGACGTTGTAAGCCGAAGACCTTCATTCAGTCTTGAAGCTAATGGAGTATGTGGAGAGAAGAAGATACTCTTTCATATTTTCGTAGACCGCAGCAAATCACACTGTGCAACTTATCCTTAAGTGAATACGTGCAAATAAAACAATCCAAATAAAGCTGCCATATTGAAGTGGGTATCAGTTCAATTCATAGTATATTCATGTGATATCTAATGGACCTAATTCATTACTACACAGTAATTCATGAAAAAAATAAAATTTTAAAATCTGAGTTTCATATATATAAATACACAAAGCATGAATAGCTTTGCTTCATTTGTATCTGTTGTGGATTTAAGTTATTATCCACCAAGGTCAAACCCAAGTGGGCAAATCCTCTATTCTCTGTGGTACTTAATATTTGCATAAATACCATCCCAAAAATCCTACACATTCATTTTCTCAAACTCTTCCGCTATGTCATATGACAGAAACATCCTACATAAATATTTCTTCTTAATACAAACACTAAAATTAAGTAAAATTTCATAAAATACCTTCAAAGGCACAATGTAGCAGCAGAAATACATTATCCCAGACAAGTATATATTTATTCATCAACATGTAGGTTCTTTGCTATCCATATATAGGATACATTAGGTTTCAAGTCTATGAAGCTGCTTCTCTTTAGCACAACCCCTGATGTTTCCAGCAACTTGGGCAATACAGCTATATGTCAAAAGACTTGAATCCCTATTATGGACTGCTTCGAAATGCTGAGCTACTGGGTATATGTAAAAAAGACAATGGTTTAGGGGTGGCCTAATTAGGTCCAAGGAGAAGCACGGACTTATTTGGTCTTGAAACTAAATCAATAGGGAGCAGAGTAAGTAGGGCAGCATGTGTAGTTTTAATTACAATTAACAGAATCAAATTATAAAGATAAGTTCAGGGGCTCACAAAAGTGACAGGGTGTGTAACGTGACTGAGTGAGAGTGGAAAATACATGAAATACCACATGGACAACAAAAAGAAAACCACAAGGAATATATACAATGAGGGGATTTTCATTGGGGGGTCAACAACGTTTCGATCTTTATTGAGTCAAAATCATCATCAGGACAGGGGGAGCAGTGTGAAATATTTTTAGAAAGGTAGGTAATTACACAGGAGGATTTTGCGTAGTTCTCTCAGTTGGTTGCAGGGGTGGTGATTGCTTCACTCGGGTTTTGAAAGTTTTTTAGTTACTTGGCAAGGGGGTCCTTCACAATTAAAATTGATTCATGCGTTCCAGGTGCTTGTGTGCGCTAGCTTTGGGACAGAGTTGACTGGATAATTGGGCTTGCAAACGGGGTCGGTCGTCTAAATCCAGTCTGGATCAGCTGTGGAAATGCACCTCGGGTTGTGATTTAATCCTCATAATCCACGGCAGCAATGGCCTTCCTGGTCCTAGCGGTGTATTCTCCAGACGCTGTCACTGCCAACCAACTGAGAGAACTACGGAAAATCCCCCAGTATAATTACCTACATTTATAAAAATATTTCAGACTGCTCACCCTCCCCTCATTGTATATATTCCTTGTGGATTTCTTTTTGTTGTCCATGTGATATTGTGTTTATTTTTCACTCTCACTCAGTCATGTTATACACCCGTTCACTTATGTGAGCACCTGAACGTATCTTTATAATTTGATTCTGCACAGTATACTAACTTTTACATACAATTGTCCCCTTAATTTTGATAATTTTGTAGCTCATTCGAATTAACTCCATGTTGACATGCCTTCCATTTAGTGCATGTCTTGAATCCTTCTCTTTGAGTGTGCCAATTTGCCTTCTTCACTACACTCTTAACATCACTTTTGACTAGTTGGTTGCTCAGAGAGATTGATCTTTTAAAACAAAATGAGGGGTATTTGGGCAGCACAGGTACTATAACAGGATCTGTTTTAATCAGTGCCCACTGTTTAGTAAGTGACGCTGGTACCTGTTGATGTGCTTTGCTATAGGTGGTGATAAATCTAAGAGCATAATCCTCTTTATTTTTTATTTTAGGAGGGAAAAGCAACTTATCCCTCGCCATCCTTCTAGCTTTCTTAGTTGCAGCGTTTATGATGTTTAGGGAGTTCCCTCTGGATTGAAATCTTATTTTCATTTTATTTTCTAATTTTGCATATTCATTCATAGAGCTACATGTTCTTCTTGACCTCATGTTTTTGCCAAATGATATACTCCTTATCAGCAGGGTAGGGTAGGAACTTTGGGCATGTAATAGATTATTGCCTGCTGTAGGTTTTCGGAAGAAAGTAGTTCCTAGTTTTTTTCCTTCCACTTTGACTAAAACATCTAAAAACTCTTATCTCTTTCTTATTTGGTTTGCTGGTGAAAGTTAGATTGAGTTCATTGCAATTTAGTTCATCCACAAATTCTTTCGTTGTTTCACCAGTACCTTTCCACAGTATGAATAGATCATCTATAAATCGTAACCAAAACAAAACATTTCACAACCCTTTTTCCAAAGATTTTTCACTGACCACCCTCTCCTCTCACCAGCCAAAATGCACATTTACAGAGCTGGGGTTGAAGCAGGTGCCAAGCTGTTCCTCTGATTTGCTGAAAACCTCCTCATAAAACATTAAAATGTTTTGTGTTAAGCACCACTCAACCATTTCCAGCAGCATCTCATTGTGTTGTGGATATTTTATAGGTTGAGCTCTTAGAAAATGTTCAATGGCACTAAACCCATCTCTATGATGTATGCTCTTATAGAGCAAGGTACCATTCATTGTTATCAGAAGCCTACCCTCAAAGATTCTGCACAGAAAATCTGCCTTATCTTTTATATGTGAAGGTAAAGTGGCCACTATAGGGTTTAAAAAATAGTGAATACATTTTGATACATTTTCAACCAGACTTTTCTGTGCCGCTATTATAGGACACCGGGGAGGAGGATTGTCATGTTCTTATGAACTTCGGGTATGAGATAAAATATAGAAAGTTTGGGGTTGTGATGACTGAGATAAACAAACTCATCCCAGCTTAATAAGCATTTATCTCTCCAACCTTTCAAAACGTCACCAAATTTTGCCTTTACAGAAGTGTATTACACCATACTGATCTTTTTATAAAATTCTCTATCGTTAAGATGTTTGTACCCCTCTTTCATGTCGTCATCCAATTTCCATAAAACAACATTCCCACACTTAACCGAATTCCTTATCACCACATTACCAATGTTTTTCAATGTTCTTTCAGTGGAAGTATATATGTTGTTTCTTTCACTTTTTTTCAACAGTATTGCTTCATTTGATAGCTCTTAACTCTTTAAACATAACGTCTGAGAATACATCAATATTATCATGTACTGTTTGGGGAAGGTACTTAGATTTAGATCTAAACATGGTTTCTCCGCCTTCGGATGTACAAATATTAGAGTTCAATATGTAAGGGAGTCTCTGTCCTGTCAGCAGCTTCTGCTGTTTCATTAACTGGTTCTTCCTCTAGCTCAATTAATTCTAGCAGAAAACTAACATCAGATATCACTAGATTGGTAGTTTCCTCCACATGGTCTTTAATGGTACCATGCTGAGGTTTGTTCTAATGCAATTTTGATCATTTCAATCTCCTGATAAATTTGGACAGGTACACCCTGCTTTGTGCATATTCAAATGTTTATCTCTGACAATAGTAGAGGTCTAAGGTTAATATCTGAGTTTCAGCCACTGTCAGTGTTTCATTTGTTAAATTATTGACAGTTTGTCTCTCCATGCTTATTTCTTGCTCCTGGTTGACCTCCCAGGGGAGTTCCCTTGATCGTATTTTTCCTTCACCCCCTCTCCTTTGTTGCCTCCTGCTTTGTGTTTTACTTGGCTTCTGTTTGACTTGAAATTGTATATACACACACACACACATATGTACCAAGATATTACGATATGAGCCACACCAAAGCCGCTAAATATTTATTTCATTCATAAGGGCTGCACAGAGGGACAGTGACACGTCTCGACCCAGAAAGGTGTGGTGACGTGTCTTAGAGCGTCCTGCGATGTCATGGAATCTGCCCCGTCAGATTCCATGACAGGCAGTTGCTCTCTGGCCCCGTTTAGTCAAGACACATAGCCGTGTCTTTTATCTCAATAAACTCCTGTATCCTCCTTCAAGAGTCTCCTGGTGCTATCTTCCACATTGGCGACGATCGGGAAGAACAGCGGAGTTCACACTGAGTGAACCAACACACAATACGTATGAAAACTCGAGCGGAAATATTTTCAAGAAAGAACGCTGTGAGGGGCCAGAGGAGCGGTGAGATTATTATTATTTTTTTCTCACTAACGCGGAGCTATTAAAGCAGCGTAGCATTTTAGAAACCATTTAACAGTTCATGCCTTATGTCAACTGCGGCGCGAGCTTGTGCACAACTTCATGAATGGCAAGAGATCGTTAGTAACAAGCGCAAGCCTATTCTACCAGCACGAGTGCTAACATCAACACGAGCTTCTACTGCCAGCGCGAGCCTTTATCATCAGCGCGAACCAGCGCGAGTCTCTGTCATCAGCGCGAACCAGCGCAAGTCCCTGTCAGCGCGAGTCTCTGCCTTTAAACAGACCGCATTTTACAAGGAAACTACACAGGCACAACAGCGCGAGCACAGCGCAAACACGGCAGAATAAGAAAGTGGCAATGTAATTCAAAACAAGAACATGAAAACAAGAACCTGCTCCATCTTCATACAATCGACGAATCCCAGTGCATTTTGGGTAACCAACAAAACCAAGAAATAGAAGACAGCTTCTTCTCATCCATTGCATTCTGGGATATCATTGGGATAAAGGGGAAGCAAAATAAGCAACATATAGAACTTAAACCTTAGTTTACTTGTTTACATTTTTTTTTCTCTTTCTTCTTCACTTTATTATTTAAATTAAATCCATGGTGAAAAGTAGAGATACAAACATACTGAAGTGCAGATCTTAGTAACATTTTGCCAAGCTTTCCTTTTGAACACAAATATTGTATGGACGAAATGCAAAGCGTACAAGCACCAGCACCCTTCCTACAAGATCCTGGGGATCCACCCTTAGAATGGAATTTATGGTTAAGATCGTTTAAAGCTTACCTAGGTGCAATTGATACACAGAAATTCAGACCTGAAAGACGGAAAAATCTAATGTACTACCATCTGGGAGTAGAAGGGTAGAATAGAAATTCTGGGAAAAAAGGTTTTCAAAGGTCTTCAATGATAAACTGGGAAAAATTTCAGATTTCACTTATCGTATTAAAGTCAAAAATGATGTCATTCCGGTAAAACATAAATTACGAAATATACCATTAAGCGTGAGAAGTGATCTTTCTGCCATGCTTAATGATATGTGTTCACAGGGTATCATCGAGAAAACAGATGGAACTTTGTGGTTATCTCCCATTGTTCTGGCGAAGAAAAAGAATGGGGAATTACGCATGTGTGTTGATATGAGGAGCGTAAACAAGTCAATTTGGGTAGACAACTATCCTTTGCCTAGAATAGAGGACTTAATAACTAAAGTAGGCCCAGCAAAGTGGTTTAGTAAGCTGGATCTAAGAGCAGCCTACCACCAAGTTGAATTAGAAAAAAGTTCTAGACACTTGACTGCATTTGTAACTCCAGATGGAGTTTTTCAATTTTGCCGCATGCCTTTTGGCATTGCATCTGCTGCAGCAGTTTTTCAAAGACTCATGTCAGAAATGTTTATTGGCAATAATCATGTGGCAATCTTCCAAGATGACATTTTAATTTTTGCCAATAATGAAAATGAACATGTTCTTGCTTTGATTGGTGTATTAGGGACTTTAGAGAAAAGAGGTGTGACTTTAAGGAAAGATAAATGCATCTTCAAGACAAAAGAAATCGAATATCTTGGACATGTATTTTCTGAAGAAGGTATCAAGCCTAGACCAAGTCTTGTGAAAAGCATTGTAGATGCTCCTGCTCCTCAGAATAGAGATCAGCTCTTATCTTTCCCAGGGTTGTGTGAATTTTATGCCAAATTTATGCGTAATTTTGCAAGCATCACAGGATGTTTTAAAGTTTTACTCAAGAAAGGAGAAAGATTTGTTTTGTCTGAGCTATGTCAACAAACATTTGAACAAATTAAAAAAGATATCACTTCAGCACCAGCACTACAACCTTTTGTAGAGGGAAGGAAAACTTGTGTGACTGTTGATCCTTCTGAATACGGTTTAGGTGCTGTGTTAACTCAGTCTAAAGATAACCATGAAACCACTGTAGGTTTTGCTTCCAGAACATTGCGCCCTCCCGAACGGAAATATTCTGTTATAGAAAAAGAATTACTGGCATGTTTGTGGAGTGTGGAAAAGTTTAGGGCTTATTTGTGGGGAAGACCATCGCCCTTTAGTAGAAATTTTATCTGGGAAAAAGTTAAAACACACTACCGCACGTATAGCTAGGCTTTCAGCAAGACTTTTAGAGTTTTGTTTTTCTGTAGAATACATACCAGGAGGGAAAAATTCGAGAGCTGATTGTCTCTCGAGACTACCCATTAGTGATTGTGACGAGTATGATTGGGAGTCAGAAATAGAGGAGTGCTTTATCGCTTTCATTGGTGATTCAAATATCTGCAAGGATGAGAGTGAATGGATTCAAGAGCTACAAAATGATTCTGTCTTGAAACAAGTCCTAAAAATGGTGGTCTCAGGTTGGCCGAAAGAAAAAAGCTTGGATGAGAAATTACAAAGTTTTTGGAAAGTATCTGATGAATTATCATTAGAATGCAATAAATTAATGCGTGGTGATAAGCTTATTCCACCCTCCTGTTTCCGTGAACAGATTATTAATTTAGCACATTCTGGCCATTTAGGTGCTACTTCTACTAAGAGGAAAATAAGAGACCATTTTTGGTGGCCTAAAATGGACCAAGAAATTGACCTGTATATACATGATTGTAGAAAATGCATGCTTAGGGACAAAGTATTAAAAACAGAAAAAGTTATTGATTGTCCCACTGTATGTCCTGAAAGAGCTTGGCAGCGAGTTGGAGTAGATTTCCTGGGGCCATACCATATCTTACCTAATCACATGAAATATTTTATCGTTTTGATTGACCACCTTTCTAGATGGGTTGAAGTTAGAGATGTAATGGAATCAACAACGAAAAATGTCATCAAATTCTTTAAGGATGTATTTGCAAGGGAAGGTATCCCAAGTGAAATACTCACTGACAATGGCGTACAGTTTATTTCTTGTGAAATGCAACTTTTCTTAGAAAAATGCAACATCAAACACATCAAAACGCCGTTGTACAGTCCACAAAGCAATGGCAAAGTAGAACGTTTTAATAAGGTTTTAGTAGAATGTATTCAGTCTACTTTGAAATGTAACATGGATGTGGAATTGGCTCTTAAGGAGTTGATTTGGAGCTACAGAACAACACCCCACAGTGTCACAACCAAAACTCCGTTTGAGTTAATGCAAGGAAGAAAAGCTAACACTGAATTGTGTCCTTCTTGGATGTCTTCTGACTTTCACAAAAATGTGGACATCAGCAATGCACGGGAGGTAGCCAAATATAATTCAGATGTTTCCAGCGCAAAGAGAATTGTTCAAGATTCTGAAAAAACAAAACTTGAATTAGGAAATTGGGTACGGGTCAAAAATCCTTGTCTTGTTGGGAAAGGTTACTCTAAATTTAAAACACCGTTGCAGATTGTGGATTTAAGAAGGAATGCTGCCAAGTTGTCTGATGGAAATTGGTGGAACATTTCTCGCTTAGCAATTGATCCTAGCTCCAGTTGTGTTAACTTCAAGCAATCTAATGACCACTTCAATGTTAGTAATGGAAAAATTGAAGATGCAAGTGTGAGGAAAAGTTTGCGTACAAAATGTTTGCCAAAAAAATTAGAAGATTTTGTTTGTGATTAATTGTTTTTTTTTCCATTAGAAGAAAGGAAAGCCAGTATTTGATCTATTGTTGAATTATTTGTAATAGTGTTTTAGTTCTAGTACTTGTTATTGTCTTCCTGCTGTAATGTTGTTTATTCTTCTTTTCATTGAAAAGGGGAGATGTGTGGTGACGTGTTTTAGAGCGTCCTGCGATGTCATGGAATCTGCCCCGTCAGATTCCATGACAGGCAGTTGCTCTCTGGCCCCGTTTAGTCGAGACACATAGCCGTGTCTTTTATCTCAATAAACTCCTGTATCCTCCTTCAAGAGTCTCCTGGTGCTATCTTCCACAAAAGGTCTTGCTCATATGATTGAGGTAGAATTGAAATTCAAGTTGCATATCTGTTTTGTGATAACAATAGAAATGCACGTGCAGCAAACACACAAACGGACAAGATGCCACAGGCGAGTCGAGACACGGTAAACACTTTTCACAAGTAAGTAAGAGAGCACATCTTTTTTGCGTCCGAAGTTAATTTGTAAATAGACGAAACCATGGACTCATTCACCACCGGCCCAAACTTTTTAATCAGCATGATGATACGATAACACGAGGCACTTTAACTACGGCATCTAGAATCGGCACTAACTGGCTATAGGTGAGCCGAGACGGGGTCAATATTCACAATAGTAAGCAGGTGAACATAGCCTTATGTGCACCAAGTCAATCTTTAAACAGACGAACTCACGAATACATTCACTACCGGCACACATTTTTTAATTACACGATACGGCAATATATGAATACCTTAACTACAACGTTTTAGATCGACACAGTCTAGTAAATGAGCACAATATGACCACACGGGGCTCTTTGGAGCACACGTAGATCACTAGTAGTCACAGCAAGCACAATGAATGAAATAACACGGAGATGCCTTTAGCTGACCACTAGCGCATTACATGCAGCGCTTCCACTCCTTGCTAACTTGCTAGCTGCTCTCTTGAGCTTTTAAAATTACCCGTTTTGTATTTTTTTGTACACTTTAGTTAAAATTGTTTACCCTGTTCTTAATTCAGCTGGCACTCGCCTACTTGTATTTGCACCTTCCTACACGCACTGTAATCGGTGGAACCACCGCTCTTTGCAGGTCCCTCGCCTTCGTTTGTTTGTTGTTGGCGGACATCTTTGGTTGGGGAAGAGGGTGCACGCGCTAGTCCTCTCTCTAGGAGGTGACTAGGGCTTAAAAGCAGACAAATCAGGTCAGCTCGTTCTTGACCACTAGCGCATTACATGCAGCGCTTCCACTCCTTGCTAACTTGCTAGCTGCTCTCTTGAGCTTTTAAAATTACCCATTTTGTATTTTTTTGTACACTTTAGTTAAAATTGTTTACCCTGTTCTTAATTCAGCTGGCACTCGCCTACTTGTATTTGCACCTTCCTACACGCACTGTAATCGGTGGAACCACCGCTCTTTGCAGGTCCCTCGCCTTCGTTTGTTTGTTGTTGGCGGACATCTTTGGTTGGGGAAGAGGGTGCACGCGCTAGTCCTCTCTCTAGGAGGCGACTAGGGCTTAAAAGCAGACAAATCAGGTCAGCTCGTTCTTGACCACTAGCGCATTACATGCAGCGCTTCCACTCCTTGCTAACTTGCTAGCTGCTCTCTTGAGCTTTTAAAATTACCCGTTTTGTATTTTTTTGTACACTTTAGTTAAAATTGTTTACCCTGTTCTTAATTCAGCTGGCACTCGCCTACTTGTATTTGCACCTTCCTACACGCACTGTAATCGGTGGAACCACCGCTCTTTGCAGGTCCCTCTCCTTCGTTTGTTTGTTGTTGGCGGACATCTTTGGTTGGGGAAGAGGGTGCACGCGCTAGTCCTCTCTCTAGGAGGCGACTAGGGCTTAAAAGCAGACAAATCAGGTCAGCTCGTTCTTGACCACTAGCGCATTACATGCAGCGCTTCCACTCCTTGCTAACTTGCTAGCTGCTCTCTTGAGCTTTTAAAATTACCCGTTTTGTATTTTTTTGTACACTTTAGTTAAAATTGTTTACCCTGTTCTTAATTCAGCTGGCACTCGCCTACTTGTATTTGCACCTTCCTACACGCACTGTAATCGGTGGAACCACCGCTCTTTGCAGGTCCCTCGCCTTAGTTTGTTTGTTGTTGGCGGACATCTTTGGTTGGGGAAGAGGGTGCACGCGCTAGTCCTCTCTCTAGGAGGCGACTAGGGCTTAAAAGCAGACAAATCAGGTCAGCTCGTTCTTGACCACTAGCGCATTACATGCAGCGCTTCCACTCCTTGCTAACTTGCTAGCTGCTCTCTTGAGCTTTTAAAATTACCCGTTTTGTATTTTTTTGTACACTTTAGTTAAAATTGTTTACCCTGTTCTTAATTCAGCTGGCACTCGCCTACTTGTATTTGCACCTTCCTACACGCACTGTAATCGGTGGAACCACCGCTCTTTGCAGGTCCCTCGCCTTCGTTTGTTTGTTGTTGGCGGACATCTTTGGTTGGGGAAGAGGGTGCACGCGCTAGTCCTCTCTCTAGGAGGCGACTAGGGCTTAATAGCTGCCATGTCCACGCGCAGCGGAGACGCGCAGCGGGGATGCCGGAAAATCGCCGGAGTTTCGCCAGAGTCAAGCCCATCTGTGCCCGTCCGGGCCCAGACGGGCTCAGGGCATGCCACTCTGCTCAATCCACCTAGACCCCACAGGTATTCACGGGACTCACTGCTCTCGCTTCGCGCGCCTAAACTGCCTAGTTGCCGTTACTACTGGGTTGAGGGTACTGCCTTTAAACACTGTCTTGGGTGTCGTTTGTCTAATAGCTGTGTGACATTAAATTCACTTACTATGGCTCTGCTTAATTGCAGATCACTGCCTTGTCACGCGATGGAAATACACTCCCTCCTTTTGGACCACTGTCTGGATGTGTTATTCCTGACGGAAACGTGGTTGACCGCGTGTTCAGGTCCCGATATTGTCAATGCTCTCCCACCGGGATACCTCATTTTCCATCTTGATAGGCCGGATGGGAGAGGGGGTGGAGTGGCCATCGTGTATAGAGATACTTTCGTGTGCAAAGCTGTAGACTGCGGTATTACCAACACTGAAAGCTGTCATTTCTCCCTTGGCATATCTTCTTCCGTTTCCATCTCCGGCCTCCTTTTGTATCGGCCTCCTGCTGCGCTGGGGAATTTTGTGGACTCTCTCATTGAGGCCATCATTCCATTAGCCGCTGCCTCATGCAACTTTGTACTTCTTGGGGATTTTAATCTTCACTTTGATGACCCCAACGATGTAGTAGCAAGAGATTTATTGAGCTCATTTGGTGCTCTCGATCTTCACCTCGCTCATCTGGGAGCTACTCACAACAGAGGTCATCAGCTTGATGCTGTTTTTGCTAATACTGCCAACCTGCAAGCCCTCCAGATGTTGGCCCTTCCCTGGACGGATCACCACCTTATTCCTTTCAGCTGGTTGTTGAAGAACCGGGGAGATCCCGTGCCCAGACAATATACTGTGGAACGACTCTGGTCGAAGCTGCCGGTTGACAGTTGGGTTGAAGAGCTAGCTATAACTCGTCCTGACCCTGTAGATGACCCCAATATTGCTGATCAACACCTGGCTAATTGGCTCACTAACTCTCTTGATCTATTGATTCCTAAAAAAAGGAGGCTTATCAGGGAGAGAAGAATTGCTTCTGCCCCCTGGTATACTCCGGAACTTAGGAGTTGCAGAACTTCTTGCAAAAGGCTTGAACGTGCCTGGAGGAGAGAGCAGACGGAAGAAAGCCGGGCTAATTATAAAAGAGAGATGAGGAAATACAAAAGTGCACTGAAGGATGTCAAAAAGAATTTCTTTAGTGATAGGATTGAGAGGGCAAGTAATTCCCCAAGAGAATCGTTTAAAATTTTTAAAGAACTCTTGAAAGCCCCGGTCCCGCCAGTCGTGCATGTTAATCCTAAAGATAAATGTGAAGAACTGGCTAGTTTCTTCCATTCAAAAATAGATACAATCCTATCCTCTCTGCCCGCTACGCCTCAAATCTCTGAGCCGGCTGCTGGTCCAATAAGCTGTCCGACCGAACTTGTCTCCTTTGGCCCCTTCTCGGAAGAGGAGGTTACAAAGGTCTTGTTGGAGATGAAGAGTGGATCTCCGAGTGATCCAGTGCCTATGAAACATCTTAAACTTGTGGCTAACACTCTGTCAGCTCCGCTGACTGACCTTATCAACCTCTCTCTCTCTCATGGCATAGTCCCTCAGAGATGGAAAAGGGCAGTAGTAAAGGCCTTACTGAAAAAAACAGGCTTGGATCCTGCCAATCTGACCAACTTCAGACCAATCTCGCTTCTGCCGGGGTTTTCTAAAATCGCCGAGAAGCTGGTTAACTGTCAGCTTTCTTACTATCTTGAGTCCAACCACCTGTTGGGAGACTCCCAGACTGGTTTCCGTCCCGGCCAGGGAACGGACACAGCCCTGCTGGCGGTAGTGGAGGAAGCAAGGAGCACTCTTGATACTGGAGGATCAGTGGCAGTGATCCTCCTGGACTTGAGTGCTGCCTTTGACACCGTGAGTCATCAGGTGCTCCTCCAACGCCTGTCAGAGGTAGGTGTCTCAGGGACGGCCCTGAAATGGTTGGGATCCTTCCTCTCCAACCGTTTCTACCAAGTCTGGGAAGGGGCAGAGCAGTCTTCCCTATTCCCTCTTCAATGTGGAGTCCCACAGGGCTCATCGTTGAGCCCTACTTTGTTCAATGCATACATGACTCCACTTGAAAGAGTGGTAGCCCCTTCGGGGCTGAAGATCATCAGCTATGCTGATGATACCCAGCTGGTGGTGGGCCTCACTCAGCTGGCGGAACAACCCAACTTGTTACATGACTGCCTGGCCAATGTCTACCAATGGATGTCCAACTCGGCTCTTAAGCTCAATGGAGGAAAAACTGAGTTGATGCTCTTGGGCAACTCCAGTCCCTCCATTATTGCCAGCTGTTCGCCCCGGTCTCTTGGCGATCCACCATCTCCCAAGAAGGAGATCAAGTCCTTGGGAGTATGGTTGGAGGAAGATCTGTCCTTTAGGACCCACGCCAGAAAGACCGCGGGGGTTTGCTTCGGTCTACTGAAGTCAGCCCGAAAGGTGCTACCACTGCTTCCGGATCCAGCTAAGAAGCTTTTGATGCGTGGTTTAATCCTTTCAAGGCTCGACTTTGGTAATGCCCTGTTTCTTGGTGCCCCTGAAGCGACCTTTAAAAAGCTCCAACAGGTGCAAAACGCAGCTGCCAGAGTTTTGATGGAGATCCCTAGAAGGCAGTCCGCTGCCCCGGCCCTGAAAGCACTTCACTGGCTCCCTGTTAAGGAGCGGGTGAAATTCAAGGCGTTGTGTACGGCCCATAAAATTCTACATGGCAAAGGCCCCCCCATCCTTTTTAATATGGCCCGTCCTTATAAACCTCCACGCCTTCTGCGCTCGGACCAGCAACATCTTTTGCAATCTGCGAGAGTTAGGAGAGCTCGGACTGGGGGCAGGCGTTTCTCGGTACAGGTGGCATCTCTGTGGAACTCTCTGCCCCTTAAGATTCGCTCAGAGCCCAAGATCCTATTATTTAGGAAACTCCTTAAAACCTACTTGTTCCCACAGTAGTGAGTAATCGAGTTCCTCCTTCTTTGGTCTGTCGCGCCGGGATGCCCCCGGGTAAGCTGAGCGCGTTACAAGTTTCATATAATAATAATAATATAATAATAATAATAATAGCTGACTAAGAATAATTAGTACATGTGGTCCATCTGGTATATTTAGCGATTGCTTTGAATTATCATTTACAGACCGTCCCTTGACGAAGGCCTGACGAGTCGAAATGCATTGGGATTAGTGAAATGTTTACTGGTATATGTAGTGCCTAAACTGCAAAATAAAGTAAACCATGAATGAAAAATTACAATACAAAGAATAAATCAACGTCATTGCAACATATGGCTTGAGTTTTTTCATGCACATTGGGAGACCAAAATTAGTAACCTAATTTTGAGAGGACATTAAACCAGTGCCCTGGGGACATACCCCACATTAGTGGGAATGCAGCTTATTTAACAATAGAAATGAGACTACTGTTTTTGATTACAGAATGAATTACAGATATCTTGAATGTTTAAAGCAAAAATTCATCACCTTGTCAAGGTGTTGGTGTAACCCTCCTCAATATGTTGTTCCAAACAATGTGTATGATTTCTTAACAGCTCTTTGCAGAGTATACATGTTAGGGTACTAAGCTGAGAAAACTGTCTTAAAAAAATATCTTCCACACTATTATTATTAGTACCACAACAACGGATATGCTTTCTATTCTATAATTGTGCTGGTATAATCTAGCAATACAGATAGGTCTTTCTGTCTTATGTGATTTCTGGGGGACCGGCCAATCAGATTTCTTTTTGTGTTGCTTTTTACCGCAAGTCTCCTGTGACAACAGATATGTAAACGTTTTACACTAAATCACAAAATTAATGCCGTCTGGAAAAAGATCAAGTCTTCTGAAAAATTGAATACAAGTCTGTTCATTTATTTTTCTATATCGTTGCCTATTTTTCCCACTTAAATTTCCAGTGGAAAGTATTTTTGGGCCACCCCTTGTCCTGCTTGAAAGGTCACCCCTAACCATTCCAAGAAACAACTGAGGTGGATAAACTATTTTTCTAGAACGTTTTGTGAAGGTTCGCCTGACAGAGCCAAAGTTACATGAAGGTGAGACATCAAACTGGTCAAGAGGAGCCTGTAATCTCTCACACACGAACCAAAAATCAAATAGAGACCAGTGGCGGCTGTCAGGGAATGGCAGGGGTAGCGCAAGGGCGGTTTGAAAAAAAATAATAAAAAGTAACACTTATTATTTAAATGGCCGCCATCTTTCTATCACGTTGCCGGTCTTCTTGGCAAGGTGCAAACCAGGAAGCACCCAGGCTCCCCATAGCCAATCACAATGCTGCAATGGAGCTTGTGATTGGCTCCCCCATAGCCAATCACAACGCTGTAATGCAGCGTTGTAATTGGTCTGAGCGCTGTGGTTCGGTGCTCAGACGGGGACAGGGAGCCTTTGCATGTTCCTCACCAGGTTGTGCATTACAGCCTGGTGGGGTAGATGCAAAGTGCGCATGACTGTTTGGCCAGCCCAAGATGGCCAGCCAAGCAGGTCGTTCCCACTTGAAGTGTGCAAACCACTCTTCCTCCTGTGACCCTAGCCCTCCTAACCCAGGCCCATAGCAAAGAAAATGTAAATGATAATAACAAGGCGATTATCATTTTATTTAAAAACAAAAATCTGCCCTGCAAGCAGTGGGGCAACCCTCCTCTGCCTTAGCAGAGGAGCCGCTCCTAATAGGGACACACTCACAAAAGGAGCATATCAAGCAATTTAATCAAACTGCAGAACATGTCCTCACACACCATGTTTCAGCTTTTTGCCTTTGTCACAGGTATGAGTTCAATATCATCAACCAACATAAAAGTGCAAAAAAGTGAACATAGAAAAAGGACACCAATAACATATCACACATTTAGTTTCATAGTCGCCATTTTGAAATGGTACATATATACATAAAAATACATGATATCCAATAGTATGTCTGCCAATTCAACATTAATAGTTACATCTTCAAAAAGTAAAAGAAAAACCATCTAAATTGAAAATGAAACCATAACACAAAACAATAGTTACAGGGAAAGCAACATTAATAGCACCCTATTATGTGGTAATAATCATAATCCTTCATACTCGAATGGGCACACTAAAACCCTCTCATGTAGAAGGCTCTCCTACTCATTCTCGGGCAAATACTGTCCAAATGGGTTGAAGGTGGTGACAAAGCAGATATAGTGTACAAAATCAGACTGTACATATGCAAAGATGCAAAGGCCACACTTGTCTTCTCAAAAAATAATGATGAACAACAATGTTGTATATTGATAAAATATTCATTTAGACTAAGGTGGTCCCTCACTCTGCGACTCTCAGAATAGATAATATCTTTTATATGGGGAGACAAGTAATGTCCAATTTAATTAGAAGGAATGTGAAGACATTAGTCAATATACAAAATAATACTTAAAACTAAGGAATCAATTTCAAAGTGCCTTTACACTACTGGAATTTCACAAGTCCATCAACATTCAGCCTACACAGGGTTATTAGCTCTTTATCAACAAACTAATGGGCATATCATCAAGGGACTTATCGCCACGTTAGCGTCATTTTTTGGCAAAGAAGCGGTGATAATTTTATCGCCCTATCAACAAGGCGTCGCTAACCCCCTTTAGCGTACTTTTCCAGGGATAGCAACTGGAAATTTATATCAATAATCAACGACAATGATGTGCAAAGTAGGCCTTCCCGACTAAAAGTTCATGAAAAAAGTCGCTAACACAGCTTCTCACTATTATCAATGATATCGCTAACCCGCTTACCTACAAAAAAAAGTCATGCTAACGCCTGTTATCTTCAGTTATTAACACCTGATAAAAACCTGATTTACACTGGAGACTAGGCCAGAGCTCCCTCAGAACAGCCACAGAAGGTAGAGGTAGTCATCATGCAGAATGGAGTCCCACCAAGGCAACAATAACACCCACCGCCAATCCCCCCCCCCCCCCCCCCGGACCACTACCACCTATGCAGCGACGAAGAAGAAGCGGGCACTGCGCAGACGTGTCTACCGATATAGAGTCAAAATATTGAGTTTTTATTATCGACTAGACATAATAATGAGTAAAATTTATAGAATAGACATAATATCGACTAGACATAATAAAGACTACCAAAATATCGACTAGAAAATTTTAATAGCGAATAGAATGGACATATTATCGAATCAAAAATATAGAATGGACATAATATTGACTAGACAGAATATAGACAACAACAAAATTGAATTTAAGGTAAGTTAATATTAATTTTTAATTTTTGTGTAATATAATTCTGTAGCGGGTTGTGGGTTTATAGGGGAATAGGGTGGGAAGTAATTTAATTATAATTAATTAAATATGTTATTTTATTTATTGGTATTTATTTAGGGTTAATTGTTAATTAATTATTCATTGGTAATTAATTAAAATATAATGGGTAATTAATTTTAATTGATTAATTGATAAATATGTTAATTTTAGTAATTTATTTTCTGTTGCGGGTTGTGGGTTTATAGTGGAATAGGGTGGGATGTAATTTAATTATAATTAATTAAATATGTTATTTTATTTATTGGTATTTATTTAGAATTAATTGTTAATTACTTATTAATTGGTAATTATTTAAAAAATAATTGGTAATTAATTTGAATTGATTAATTGATAAATATGTTAATTTTAGTAATTTATTTTCTGTAGCGGGTTGTGGATTTATAGGGGAATAGGGTGGGAAGTAATTTAATTATAATTATTTTTTTTTTATTTTCTTTTTTTTATTTGTTTTTGCAAGATGCATGAGACAGTCGGATTGAGTCACTGTAACAAAGGAACATACATAATGAATACATTCATGTCAATCAGGAAAATACAAGCATAAAGTCAAAACAAAGGTAAAGATACTGTCATATCCTTAATTCCAAAGATAAAAACCATAAATAGGACACTAAATCAGGCAGTCCTAAGTCCTATCGTACATTGTGGAACACTGAGGGTTAAACACTTAAGTCATAAAAGAATCCAATATCACATATCACACGCAATACTAGGGTTCATATTTCAGGCTCAAGATACTGTGAAACTGCTCCCCATATCTGTTCACCAAGCTTCCTCTTTCGAGGACCTTTGAGAGCATACAAACTATACTCCATGTTATAAACTGACAAAAACCGTGCCCTCCAAGCCTCGAAAGAGAGCGGCTCTTGCTGTAACCAAGAAGAAGCTATACATAATCTTTACACCGCAGTCACTAAGAATATTAAATTAGCCTGTTGTATTGATATTCCTGTCCCCGCCAATCCCATTTCAACACCCAGAAGGATCTGTGTAGCGGATAGCTGAATTGGTTTGCCCATAATCTCTGAAATACATTTTTCGATCTGTGTCAATAGGCGAGCTAGAGCTGGGCAGGTAAAGAAGATATGAACATCGTCTGCTGATATAGCTCGACAGCGAAAGCATTTCCCAATCAGATCACCTGGCAATTTTGAAACCTTATCAGGTGTATAATATAAATTAAAGCGATATTTAAAATGCTGCGCGGACAGTTTTGCAGAAAGGAATACATTTTTAGCCATCCCCATGGAAATTTCTATTTGCATGTCCGGCCTACCCAATCTAATCCCCCATTTGTCATTCTGTTGTTCGATATCACTCCCCCTATTACTTAACATATGTCCATATAATACACCTATCCTTGCATTTTTCAAATTGTCTTCAACCAAGGGGTTTTACCGAAAAGTGACTCCACTATTAACCAGATAGTTCCTAATCTGCAAATACCTAGCAAAGTTCTCCCTAGGTAGTTGATTCTGTTCTCGTAATTGTTCAAAAGATTTAGGTCCTCCATTAAAATGGAGGTCTCCCACCACCTTTATTCCCTTCAACCTCCAGCTATACACCACCCGGTCCCACAAGTCTATTGGCAAAAATGTTGAAAATGTCAATGGTGTATACCATGAGATTTTTTTAATGTCAAACATGCCCCTTAATGTTCTCCAGACCTTATATGCAGCTTCTAATATCTTGAACCTTGTACGTTTGTAGTAACTCCACTCTAAGTACAGAAACAGACAATTTTTGGCTTTTACGCCCAATAACATCTGATATATGGATAGACACTCGGCAATATCCTTCGGGCCTGCCCCTGTTAGTAAAATGTTCATACCTTGAATCATACAGGCATAATAATATAGCGAAAAATCTGGCACTGCCCAGCCACCTAGGTTTCTTGGTAATATCATATATCGTCCTGCACTTCGGGCCTTACGCCCAGCCCACATGAAACGCATACAAATTGCTTGGAGCTGTGCCAGACTCGCCTTAGGAACTTCCAAGGGAACACATCTGAAAAAATACAGAATTTTCAGGAGTATAATTAAATCCCAACTCATCCAATAGATGCCGCTTAGACCACACTATATCAGTCTCTCCTAGACACATTATGTCGCAATATAAGGCTCGTAACTCCTGAGCCACACGTTGCCTTTTATCAACGGAATTCAGTCCCCTAACGTTCAGCGTACCTATCCTAATACCCCTACACACCATTTAACTATCTCTAAATTCCTTTCTCTCGTCCACAAATTGCCTAAAGAAAAGAAATCACTGACTGTCCATAATAGACTCCTATCCGTCCTGTACTCATGCATCATTTTCTTTTTCACCCCTCCCCCCCCTCCGCCCTCCCCCCAACCTCCAACCCCATCCCTCCCCGCCAGACCCACACCACCCATTATGAGGCTTAAGGACCATGTCCTCAGCGATGTTAAAGTGCTTTACCTGTGCCCTCGTGTTTGATTCCCCTGCCCCCTCAGTCTCACTTTCCTCTCGTATTTCACTTAACAGCCTTACATCAGGCTCTTAAAAAAATTGAAATAGTACAAAATCCTCTCCCCTCTTTTCATATCACTTCAAGAGCAAACGGTAGTCCATAGACTCCATTAAATATATCCCCATAGCTCAGTGCTCTAATCTTGCACCTTTCAATGTATCTTAGAGGACCAGCATTCAACTGAGTTTTGGGAGATTTAACTATATAAAATAAAAAAGGACCAAAAAGCCCGGAACTAAGAGAAGTAGAGGAAGGAGAAGCTATGGGAAAAGAGACCCCTATAATCTGAAAATAAAAATCACAACCGCAATTATGCTTACTACCCTGTGCAAAACCCAAATAGGCATAACATTAACAAACTCCTTAGTTTAATCAAGTGTCTTTTAACTTTTCGGGTTCTGACTTCTCGATTTTTATCCATTTCTATTAAATAATCCTGCGCAACCGTCCCGGATGTAAAATATCTGGTTTGTCCTCTGAACATAACCTTCAATTTGGATGGATTTAGCAGGAAAACCTGGGCCCCTTGTGCTTGAAGAGGTGCAATTAGTTTCCGCAATTGCCAGCATTCATGCACCGTTGCAGGGCAGAAATCCGGACGCACGAAGAACTCACACCCCATGCCTTTCCGTTTTTTCTCAGGGCGTGCTAAATCATATAGCGCCTCTCGTAATAAGTAGTTTATTAGACATATTAGTATTGCCCTGGGATATGAGTTCTGATTTTTCCCATACTGCCGTGCAAGGAATGGGAACCTGTGTGCCCTAATCACTTCAGTTTCCCAATTCCAAGTATTGAGTTCAGGGAACGCTTCCTTGAAGAGCTGGATAATGAATTTCCGTGGAACAGCACCTTCCTTTGCCTCTCCAATACCCAGCACACGCAGGTTGTTGCGTCGCGCACAATTCTCCAAGTCCGTAAGTTTCCAGTCATTATCAGACTTAGATTACTGCAAAGTCTCAATGGCAGCTTGCTAGACAATCCTCAGCAGAGGAAACTCTCTCTTCCACCTCAACCACACGAGTGGTGGTCTCTGCACAAGTTTTGACTAGAGGTCGTACTGTGTTTTGGAGTTTCCTTACTGCCCCTTGTGTGCGTAAACCTTCCGCTTTTGATCCGCTACGATGTGCCATTATACTCTTGTAGATTAAACCTAATGTAATAGAGTCCTCCTCGAAATCGTTGTCCAAATTAAACTGCACTAATGGAGGGCTCTGCTCATGCCCAGATGGTTCTCTAACCTCCACTACCTTTCTTACTGTTTCATGGAACAGTGATAGATCAAAATCATCTCCATCTTTGTCATCCGGAACATCTGCCCAGTCACCTGGGTTGCTAAGATTTTCCTCATCCTGTTCCTTATCTGAGACGTTCGTTAAATCAAACATTGAATAAAACTTGCCATCCGATCCAGCATACTCCGACTCGCCGCCTTTCTCAGTTTCTACAAATATTTGGTCATTAATTTTGATTGATTAATTAATAAATATGTTAATTTTAATAATTTATTTTCTGTAGCGTGTTGGGGGTCAATCTGATGGGGTTCCCTCCAATTACAGGACACCACAAATGTGGTACTTGTTTATGCTGCGACTCTACATTGGAAGGGTCACTATTCCAACATAATGGAGTTTCTTGGAAGCACAATGCTTTCAGCAATTGCAAATCCAAATTTGTGGTATACGGCATAAAGTGCCCCTGTAATAGCCTGTATATAGGAAAAACGAATCAAGAAGTACGCCAGCATATCAGTCAACACAAGTCAACATTGAAAAGAAAAGTCGAAAATGCACCTTTGGTAAATCACTGGACACGGATGCAACACCAAATCAGTGATTTACGGTGAACGGTCATATCAAAAGTTGAAAAAGATCCGTGCGGCGGAGATTGGAACCTCATGTTGTCCAAAAGAGAGGCATTGCTTATCATTAAATTTGATACGGCAATGTCTGGCCTAAATGAATTGAGTGAAATCTTCAAACTATGAAAACGCTGCAGGCCTCTATTTTCACCATCGCTTCTGTACCATTTATATTTCTGGAATATTATATAAGTGCCACATTTTCTGACACCCCCTTCGCTGCTTACAAGTAAACTGTGTCTGCCCTTTGCCACTATGTGCAGGGCACCCAACGCCCTCCATCAAGCGTTTTTTTCGAGCCTCTAAGATCGTTTTTTTCGAGCCCCCAAGATCGTTTTTGTTTTAATGTATCTCTCGTTTGCTACCTTTTCAAAAAAAAATCCTTCCCCCGCCCCTTTTGGGCGTGATTCGGTAACAGTGTTCCCTTAAAAGACTGCTCCCGCAATACGCGCCTCTCTGCCCATGCGCGAGCGACTAGTGCCGATTGAGACGCCGTTTGCTACGTCCGGATACTTCGACTCATTAGTAAGTTTTATGGCCCCCTCTGTTAGCCTCCAGTCTTTGTTTTTAGAGTATTGCACCTTTGCTGAAACTTATGGTTTCCGTCTTGTCTATACAGCCGACCGTGCCTCCTATTGAGAGGATATTCGCACAAGTTTCCATTGAACACGGAGCCTCTGAATCCCGATCTGAAGTAAGCGGTCCCGCTGCTAGTGACTGGCATTTGTTCTCATAGCCCATTGCTCCGAATTTAACCTTAGTTTTTTTCTTTTTGCACTAGTGACGAGATTTACTCGCTAGAAACCCGTATGACATCCAGCCGCAATACCCTGAAAAGTGGTTGTTTTGCAATTCACTGCAACCCTCAGGTGAGGTCTTATGATTCAGGCTGCTCTCGCCTACATTTCAGTTTATCTCAATTTTTGCCGCCCAACTAATGCTCACCGCCTTTTCTCCAATTCTTTTAGAAAATTCCGGAGATCGGGTTTAAATTATAAACTCGAAGCAATATACCCTGTGGTTCTACATATTGATAGGAACAAGGCACCAAGCGCAGCGGGTAAGAAGCTACGTTTACCTTGCGGGCCCTTACCGTTTACATTAGCCATCTCAAGCGCCTCCCTCATAGTTCTTTCCTGTCATTTACCCCTTGTTTCTTGAAACGTTTCTTGCAATTTATCACCCTGGAGACCACCAAGAGTATCCTAGCAATACCGGTCCCATTATCCACGAAACTGTTGGACTTCTGTTATCATATACATAATGGTTTCTTCTCCATTATTCCTCCACAGTTTCGACCGCCGTTTAATTATCAATACTCTAGCAGTCGGTGTATTCAAGAACCCCTAAACAAAAGGACAAGAAGTTAGGGGTAAGTTCATAATACCCTTACCCACTGTCGTTAAGAGAGGTCGCCAGTTTGACTTAGGAGTCTAAATGATATTTTTTTCTATTATAGGTAGTTTTGTACGCTCTAGCGCATTGACACAACACGTGGACAATTATCACAAGGACACCCGTCCTTTCATCAGTTAAAGGTGAGTAAATTCTCAAGCCTTTTTCACAGTGCAGTTTCCCCAAAGTTAGCCTAGTGCCTATTAGTAGGAGACCTATTATACACTTCAGGTCCACTTAGATGAAGGGTTTTATTTCCAAAACGCTAGTTCAAATGTGGCCTTAATGCCGTCTAAATCTCTGGTTGTTTGCATCGCTTGGTAGGCTACTTGTGTTGGTTCTCGCCTGTAGAATACAACTAATAAACAAACGGTCCGAATTCTGCGCAACTCATGATTGTTTTTTCCTTCTTTTTTCTCTTTTTTTCTTTACAGGAATTCTCATGGCCCTGAAGAGAATCCCCTATGATTGCAGTGGGATTCGAAACGCGTAGGCCCCACTATACCAGTCTACATTAGCTCTTGGGCATCTAATTTCTTGTACCCAAAACACACTATTGTACATTACCATATAACATCACTCTTAAGTTCGGAATGATTTTGTAAATATAAGAATGTACATACAAAACAGCCACTTCAAATGGTTTTGCAAATATTTGTAGACTTTGGTATTTGTCCTCATTGTTTTCTCTTAAAACCCCCTCCCTTTCCCGAAAGTGCTGTATAATTGTTGTGGTTGCTTGTGATATGCCTGAATTTTGAATGAATGTTTGAAAGTTAAGCCTATATCCTCATGTCCCATGTGTTTTTTTGTAAACCTTTTGTATAAAAAGAATTAAAAGTGAAGATATATGTTGCAAATATTTTGAATAAAATACTATTAAATAGTAATCCCCTTTTCTGTTTCTTTGCTCAGATTTGTGGTAGTCATTAGTTGTTTTGAAATTATGTATATCAGTACTGGCATTCTCATTTTGTTGGTTTAGTATTCCACTCTGATTAAGCATAAATTGACCCCTAATCCGTTACAGGTTACATAACTAGAGCGTGTGGTTTATGTTCAGTGTTATGTTTGTTTTTTTCTTTGTCCTTTTTTACAGAGAGCACCATCACCAGTAGATTGACAAATGTTGTCTAGTTGCCTCTGCCCTCACAATCATTTTTTTCTGGGTCACTGAACCTCTTTGAGTTGCCAATCTATTGTTCCACTCTTTATGCTCTTGTTTCAGGTTCTCAATTGCAGAAATCTTAACAAAGGAATTCAGGCACATATTAGCCTTTATTATTTTTTCACTTTTCTGTAAGTACCAGACTTTTTAAAGAAATGTGAGTAAGGTGGGGATTTGTGTACCCTGTCCTGAAGAAGGAGCTATGCTCCGAAACTTGTTGACACACACAAGAGGTAACGTACTTTAATATACAAATTGCACATATCCTTGCACTAGGCACTTGCCCCCAGGCTTCAGGCTCGTGTGCTCTGACCCCGGTCCACCACAGCTGACGCTGCTTGAGTGGAGGACGGACACTCACGATCTGACATTCCCCCTGGCACGCCCGACGCTGGAGCTAGGCGGCAGGCGGAGCAGTATATAGCCGGCAAACAGAGAGCGCGCAGCCTAGTGTGAGTGTTGCTAAATGCGATTGTTTGTGTGTTTTTAAAATGTACCTTGTCTTGTTCTGCTGATCTTTTTTAAAACTCATGTTGCCTATTTTGCACAGATCCTTGCACTAGGCACTTGCCCCCAGGCTTCAGGCTCGTGTGCTCCGACCCCGGTCCACCACAGCTGACGCTGCTTGAGTGGAGGGCGGACACACACGGCCTGACACTCCCCCTGGCATGCCCGACGCTGGAGCTGGGCGGCAGGCGGAGCAATATATAGCCGGCAAACAGAGAGCGCGCAGCCTAGTGTGAGTGCTGCTAAACGCGATTGTTTGTGTGTTTTTAAAATTTACCTTGTCTTGTTCTGCTGATCTTTTTTAAAACTCACGTTGCCTATTTTGCACAGATCCATGCACTAGGCACTTGCCCCCAGGCTTCAGGCTCGTGTGCTCCGACCCCGGTCCACCACAGCTGACGCTTCTTGAGTGGAGGGCGGACACACATGGCCTGACACTCCCCCTGGCACACCCGACGCTGGAGCTGGGCGGCAGGCGGAGCAGTATATAGCTGTCACGCAGCGGGCACGCCAGAGGTAAGCCTGTCTGCGTCCGTACTTGCCAGACCGGGCCCAGGGCCTAGTACTATACCCTCCAATACCCCCATTTTACTCAAGGGATTTTCTGCTTCAATTGAGACAGCCCCCTCTGCCGTCTTGCGCCCATTCCATCTCATTAGGGGAATCATCCAGTCATTGCATCCATTGTTCATATGCATTATCCAGTCATAAGCCTTGTCAATCCACGGATATTGATATTAGCATGGCCCTGCTGAATTGCAGGTCCCTGCCCAAACATGCTCTCGAAATAGCATTACTCCTGGAAAACCACCATATGGAGGTTCTGTTCTTAACTGAAACGTGGCTTTCTCCAGACTCGGGGCCAGATCTCGTTCAGGCCTTGCCCCTGGGCTTCCTTATTCAACATCTTCATCGATCAAAGGGAAAGGGAGGGGGGATAGCAATAATTTATAAAGATCATCTCTCCTGCCGTCTTCACGGTAGCCCCATATCAGACTATGAAAACGTCCTCTTTTCCATTCAGCTGTCCCCTTGTAACTCACTCTCTGGGATCCTTATCTACCGCCCCCCTGGCCCTATTGGACAGTTTTGCAATTCCCTTTTGGAAACCTCGTTAGCCCTGTCCAGTACTCTTCCCAATCTGATGATCCTAGGAGATTTGAACATTCATTTTGATAGCCCAGGAGACAACTTAGCTACTGAACTGAAATTAGATCTAGCAGCCTATCAACTCCACCTGGGGAACTGCCAACCCACCCACATAGTAGGGCACCTCCTAGATACTATATTTTCCAACCTCCCCGAGCCTAAAGTACTGGCACCCCTTCCTGTGCCCTGGTCTGATCATTTCTTGACACTGTTTAGTTGGCGGATTCCCGCTACCCCTCGCTCTAGGCCGGCCCTTAGCACACTGACCTGTCCCTGGTCGAAAATCGTCCTGGAAGAATGGAGGAATATCCTTGAACTTTCCCTCCCTACATATGATTGCAATCCCGTATTAGCAGACGCTCAGTTTTCTGCATGGATTGTAAGCTTATTGGACATAGTTCTCCCTAAAAAACCTGCCCTCAAACCACGGAGAAAGGCCACCTCCCCCTAGTTTACTAAGGAACTTCGCCTCCAAAAAACAACTCTGCAAAAAAGCAGAAAGGGCATGGAGGAAAGAATTTGATCCCCCAAAAAAACAAGACTATAAACAAATGATTCTAAATTATAAAAAGGCATTAAAATCTTCGCAGGCTGCCTTCTTTGAAGAAAAAATTAGATCATCATCTAATTCATCCAGGGAAACCTATCGCATCGTGAAAAAACTTCTTAAAACCCCGGACCCCCCTCTCCCCTTGGACCCTTCCAATCATCGCTGTAATGAGCTAGCAGAGTTCTTTGATCTTAAAATTCAAAATATTCTGAGGCTTCTTCCTCCATGTAAATCTGTCGACCCGGTTGAAATGCCTTCGTCAGTATCGCAGCATTCTGCTCATAGCTTAGAAACATTTTTTCCTATCACAGAAGATACACTTCTTCCTATTTTCCAATCAATCAAAAGCGGCTCCCGTGGGATCCAGCTCCAATTAACATCCTTAAGCTAGTTGCACCTACTATCCTCGCTTCAATGGCCAGACTGATCAACATCTCTCTCCTACAGGGCATTGTCCCTCCGAACTGGAAGAGGGCCATAGTAAAAGCTCTTCCCAAAAAAACTAATCTTGATCCCTCGGAGTTGAGCAACTATCGGCCCATCTCCCTACTTCCAGGTATCAGCAAGGTGGCTGAAAAATACGTTAATCGTCAGTTATCTGCCTTCCTTAAGTCAGGGGACTTACTCCAGCATTCGCAGACAGGATTCCGCCTTGGTCAGGGCACGGAAACTGCAATTATTGCGGTGGTAGAAGAGGCTACAAAGATCTTAGATTCAGGGGGATCAGTGGCAGTGATCCTCCTGGATCTGAGCACAGCCTTTGACACCGTGAACCACTCTACCCTGTTCCACCGGCTCACGGGTTTAGGAGTTACGGGGCTTGCCCTATCCTGGCTATAATCCTTGCTCTACAGTCGCTCCTTCCAGGTGGCTGTGTACATGTCTCCTCTTGAAAAAATCATTATCCACATGGTGTCAGACTTTTGACGTACGCTGACGACACCCAGCTCATTGTATCATTGAGCCAGCTGGATCGTCCCCCTTCGGACCTCTACTCCTGTCTTAAGGATATAACTAGTTGGATGGATAATTCCCATCTCAAGTAAAACAGTGACAAAACTGAGATTCTGGTCATGGGTAACCAATCACACTTCCACCCTGAGACCATGTGGCCGCCCTGCATGGGTCCACCACCGACCCCTAAATCTGACATTAAAAGTCTGGGTATCTGGTTGGACCAAGATCTTACGTTCAACATGCAAGCCAGGAAAACCGCGGGGACCTGTTACGGCCTCCTCCACACTTCCTGGAAAATTCTAACTCTGCTTCCCCCTAAATCCAGAAAGCTTCTGATCCAGCGCCTCATACTGTCCAGGTTGGATTATGGCAATGCCTTGTATCTCGGTGCCCCCAAGAAAGTAATTGCCAAGTTACAAGTTGTCCAAAATGCAGCTGCCAGGCTCCTCACAGCACCAAGAACCGCTGCGCTGCGAAACCTGCTCTCAGCCTACTCCATTGGCTACCTATTCAGGAAAAAGTGCATTTTAAGTCTCTATGCACTACTCATAAAATTTTCCATGGCAAAGCCACCCCCCATCCTGAAGGATCTCATTGTACCCCATAAAACTAACAGACCCCTTCGGTCTA
The DNA here is from genome assembly GCF_964263255.1 of Lissotriton vulgaris. Lineage (NCBI taxonomy): Eukaryota > Metazoa > Chordata > Amphibia > Caudata > Salamandridae > Lissotriton > Lissotriton vulgaris. Next base: position 1,166,366,096 of record NC_141696.1, read on the forward strand.
CGCATCTTCACCTGGCTTCCATGCCCAGGATCAAGAAAGCCCGATCAGAGGGGTCGCCTTTTCTCTTATAAGGCTTCCAAACTGTGGAATTCTGTACCACTTGCGATTCGTGCCCAGGCCAACCTTTTTTCTTTCCAGAAACAGTTGAAAATGTGGTTATTCCCTTAAAAATTCCTTTCTTTCCTTTCCGTTAGTTCACTCACCAGCGCTGGGATGCTCACGGGCAGCCATGCGCTTTATAAGTCTTATTTCATTTCATTTAATTTCATTTCACCTCCAATTTTCACCCCTTTTAACAGTACCAGCACAGGGGTACATAACATTTTTTTGCAAACCCCATGTGCCAGGTCCTTTTTAACATTTTCACTCTATTCACTATAACCCCACCACTCACCAACACTTAAATGACCCCCAATACACCACACATAGCCCTAAAAAAGTGCTCCTGCGTAGTCGTAGTGTAGCAGCACGCCGCATCCCGTAGAGGGGTGCGAAGACCCCGATGGTGAAGCATGACACCAAGGGTCCTTTTGGTGTGTGAGGGTTATTTAAAAACACTGTGTGCTCCCCACCAATGTAGGGATCACCCTCACAATTTGTGTGCATTCTACTTGTTTAAATAACTCTGTATAGGGAGAATGAATCCACTATTACTCTCTCTCTGCCCCCCTTTTTGTTATTATTGTCCATTGTTTATGTCACAGGGCACAACAGTGTTTGTAAATCACATGATGCATGTGGTACAGACTCATGACTTTGGAATTGAGGTCATTTACAGATGGCATTTATGATTTGCACTGTTAGGTAGACTGACGTAACTTCTACTATCTTCCTTTTGTGGCACCCTTAATAAGTTAAGTGGTGTTTTAGTCACTGATGACATTTTCTTGTAGGCACACAGTTCAGCATCACCAAGGTGGAGACTTGTTGCATTGCTCCCTGGACCGACAGTGTCATAGCCACTCATCCCACCTGTTTGTTTTGGCATTGGCTCATAGTGAAGACACTCTTGAAATGTTGCAACAGAATCACACTAGATGTAAAATGCAGTTCTACAGACATCCATGGACACATTGGCCAATATGCTGACATTGTGCACAGCAGGAGAGGGCTCAGAAGTTATTAGGCATTGTTTGTGCACAGGTAGGGACAGAATGAAGCACAGCACTTTGGCTACAGTCACTATTGTGGACTCAAATATAGTGTGGCTGACTTTGTAGTACCATATATGTATGTTACACATGTGACCTTAGGTCACCTCATCAATGTGAATCTGCTGTGCAACATCTAGGGATGTGATATGCAATGCGCAACGTCACAAAAACCTTCATCCAGCACATCCAGTGTAAGTAGATATACCAGTAGAATATGGTTTGCAATCCTTCTGGGGGGGATGTATGATGGTACAACGCTTACCGTTACAACGCGTCCCTTTACGACGCAGTTTTGACAACGCAAGTCGTTACAACGACTCGCGTTGGGGGGGCGCTGATAGTGAATAGTTTAATTTACTATTCCAACACCAGTCCCTGTGGATAGTAGGGAAGGGGTTGGATAGTAAATTAAACTATCCCCTATCTTAGAGCGCCCTCCAGCGAAAGTCGTTGTAACGACTTTCGTTGTTAAAGCTGAGTCGTAACGGTACCGCGTTGTACCAGTTACATTGTAAAGGATGTTTCCCTTCTGGGGGACATGGATATGGGTCAGAGTTAATACATTGCTAGATTTCTACGTCTGATAAATGTGGGCACAGCATTTGTACTCTTGTTTTAACCCCTGTGAACCTTCTCCACTATCTGCCTTCTGAAATTTTTTCGGTACCTTGTGTACAGATGTAACATTATTTTGACCACTGTGACCCCTTCAGCTTGATTTGGTTGTATTCCTCCTTTTCAATATTTAGCCATGTATTGTTTACATCTTTTCACGCACATCTCCGCCCTCACTTCCTGCTGCAGCATCCCCTGCGTCCACACCTCCACACGAGGTGATTTTACCCGCTACCTCTCAAAGATGCTCCTCCCTCCAGCCTCCCCTTCTTACGGCAGCCACTGTGTGCCCACATTGCAGGGACACCAAAGGCACACATAATGCAGGCCCATCTATGCACGTCTGCGCCTGGACCGCCCACAGCGACAGCACGCCTGGCACACACAGATTTCACAAAACACGCCACTACGATGCCAGCAGCCTCCACACACTCAACAGAGGAGAATCACACACCTGATTCCGAGCGTCACCGGAACACACACAAGGACCCTTCTCATGTTGGATCTGCAGCTCCACCAGATTCCGATCCACTAACCCACCAACCGGGTGAGAACCCAACTACCTCAGATCCATTCTTCTCAACACCCACTCTGCCTGCATACACACCGTTGAACTCTGGGACCAACTTGTCACGGCATCCCCAGACGTAGCTTTCCTGATGGAGACCTGCCTGAACCCCTCCTCAGCACACAACATCGGCATTGCCATCCTGGACGGCTACAAGAGCATCTGCAGGGACCACACCAATGGAGTAGGAGGACGAATTGCCATCCTCCACAGGCGCACTATCAGAGTCTCAAACAACACCAACAACATCCTCAGCAAGGCTGAACACCTGCACTTCATGATCCACACCGATCCCAACACCACCCTCAGAGAAACAATCGTCTACAGACCCCCCAGACCAGATCACAGTTCAGCTACTACATTGCCTACTTCGTTAGTACACTCGCTCTTGCATCCACAGACTACATCCTTCTCGGGGACCTGGAGTTTTACCTCAGGAACAACACCACCACCAACTCCACCGCCCTGATTGACAGCCTCACCAGGCTCCGACTCAGACTACTCCTCACAACACCCACCCACTCTGTTGGTAAAAGGCTTGACCACATCTTCTCCGCAACCTCACACGTCTCCTTCAACCACATCAACAAACTCCACTGGACTGCCCATCTATGCATCCACTTCACCGTCCAGCACCCCACCACACACCACCGCACACAACAGATCCCCTGCCACTGCTGGAGAAAAGTCACTGAAGACCAGCCACCACCACCCTCGCCCGTAGCCCAAACGATACCACGCCGACCCCCTTTGACGGCCCGAGACAATGGCTCAATGCCTTGGCCAGCCAACTCTCCCCAACCACAAAACCCTCAAACAGACACACCAGCAAGTAAGCCATCAGGCTCACTGAGGACCTCCAGGACTCCAAGCAAATGTGGCAAAAGCCAGAGCAGAAATGTCACTGTATACAGACAATGGACTGCTACGCAGCACCCAGGAACGCCACCCGCATACTCCATCACCTCATTTGATCTTCAATAGGGCCTCGGTCTAAGACCACCAAGGCGAATACAGCAACTAAATTGCCCTCATCGCCGCCAACAATGACATAAGGGCCCTGCTGGTCAATGTAGAAACAGCGTCCCTGATCCTCCTGGACCTGTCAGCCGACTTCAACACTGTCGGCCACCACACACTATGCACACGCCTCCACGACGCAGAGATACGAGACAAGACTCTGGAGTGAACACCTCCTTCCTCTCCAGCATGACCAGAGCATCCGCCTCCCCCTTTCAGCTGAGAATCTACCACAATCATGTGTGGCGTACCCCAGGACTCATCCCTCAGCACAACATTGTTCAACATCTACATGTCACCGCTTGCCCACGTTGTCACGTATGACATTGTTCTACATTCTGTCCATCAACTGTGTTTTTTTGCAATTTTCACCCCGAGTGTGCTGGGGATGCTCAGACGCGAGTCCCAGGCTCTCCACACCACTGGAGTCAAGCTACCCAGGATGATGAAGGCTATAAGCCAGAAACCGGTCCTTGGATGCTTGATTCCGGTCTGGGAAAGACATGGCTTGGTAGTTTAGACTGGACTGTTCCCATGAGGCACAGGGTCAGAGCTGATTTGCATATAGCCAGTGTCTAACCCAGGGTGGTGTGGAGTGCAAAAAAATGATGGATTTAGGCCCAGATCCTTGTATTGGGGTGAATGTATGACATTGTTCTACATTCTGTCCATCAACTGTGTTTTTTGCAATTTTCACCCCGAGTGTGCTGGGTATACTCAGACGTGAGTCCCAGGCTCTCCACACCACTGGAGTCAAGCTATCCAGGCTGATGAAGGCTGATAGCCAGAAACCGGTCCTTGGATGCTTGATTCCGGTCTGGGAAAGACATGGCTTGGTAGTTCGGACTTAACTGTTCCCATGAGGCACAGGGTCAGAGCTGATTTGCATATAGCCAGTGTCTAACCCAGGGTGGTGTGGAGTGCAAAAAAAACGATGGATTTAGGCCCAGATCCTTGTACTGGGGTGAATGTATGACATTGTTCTACATTCTGTCCATCAACTGTGTTTTTTGCACGTTGCCTGACGGCATGACCTCTACATCATATCCTATGCCAACGAGACCCAGCTGATCCTCTCCCTCACCAAGGACCCCTTCACCACCACAACCAACCTTCATGTAGGAATGAGAGCCATCACTGAGTGGATGGAGTACAGGCAACTGGAGCAAGATTTTGACAAGACGGAAGTCGTCTTCCTCGCTCCGCATCCTCAGCTTGTGATGACTCCTGGTGAACAACCGCACTGGTAACAGCTTCAACACCAACCAACCACGCACATAACCTGTGCTTCTTCCTCAAATCTACTATCTCCGTGACAATGCAGGTAAAGAGGTAAAGGCCATCTGCTCCTCCGGCTTTAACACCCTCTGCATGCTCAGCAGGATCTACAGGTGGATCCTCACTGAAACAAGGAGAAAGGTCTCCCTGGCCCTCGGCAGCCGCAGGTTGGCCTAATAAAACACCCTCTCTGCAGGCCCCTCAACCAAACTCCTGAACCAACTTCTACACATTTGAAAGGCCTCTGCACTCCTGATCATCGACATTCCTCGCAGCAGCCACATCACACCCCACCTGTGAGACCTCCACTGGCTCACCGACAACAAGAGGATCACCATCATGCTTCTCTTCCACGCACAAAAGGCACTCCACAACACAGGCCAAGCATGCCTCAACCGACGACTCAGCTTCTACCCTGCCAAACTCGCCCTCGCAACACTCCCCCTCATCCGGAAAGCGACCTCCGGTGGCAGATCATTCTCCCTCCTCACCGCCCAGACCTGGAGTACTCTCCCCATCCTCCTACGGCACACCCAGCACATGCTAATCTTCAAGCGGCTTTGCAAGACCTGTCTTTTTATGCAGTAGCAGCACCCCCCCCATTCCCCCCCCAGCGCCTTGAGACACTCATGGCTGAGTAGTGTGCTTTACAGATGTGCTGCTTGTTAACTTAATCAATATATTTAGCACATACGCGGTCATCTCACTGCCTTTCCGTGTCAGACTACACATGTAGATTGGTTCTATTTCCCTTGGTGGACCTTCTTGCAGATTCACAGCCCCTTACTTATTGCCTCAGTTAAATACTTGATTGGTCATGTAAACACGCATCTGTGTGAATTAAGTGAACTTATTTACAATACAAGGGGGAGACTGGTCCAGTACTGGCCAATTCAACGCAAGACTGGATGGATGTTAGAGTGGCAGACAGAGTCCATTGTGAGTGTCAGAGCCAAGGGAAGAGGCAGAGTTTGCTGTGCTATTGTCAAGGAAAATAAGATTTTCTGCAAGACCATGCATGGGTCACAGGGGAGTGAAGGTGGACGTTGGAAGACAGTGGAAGAGGAAGGTCAGTGGAATGATGTTAAGAAGAATACTAAGGTGAGACAGGCCTTTGTAGGTCACTGTTTGGTGTACTTGCGCCTTACCAGTGTGGCAGTTTCATCCTCAGCTTCGTCCTCTGAGGTGTAATGTGTCTCACATGTGGGTGATGGTATGGTGGGAGCAGCACTGTGAGTCAGACATACACATCAGTGTGCGGAGCTGAGGATGTGGATGCGCCAGCAGCAGCATCTGTTGGCGCAAGACCGTGGGTAGGCGCAGATGTGCCATAACGTAGCAGGGCCTGGCATATCCCTGCAAGATTGCGCTGGTGTTCAGCTGTGGCAGACATCTGTGGAGTTCCCTCTGCTCCCTGGTGTCCATTATCCGTGCGAGGCGCGACAATTCAGCACAAACACTACTGGGACCAGCCTGCTGGGCCAGTGTGTCAGCTGTCAGGATCATGACTCCAGCAATGTCATCCAGGGAGGGTTGGATGGCATTGAGGGGGATGTGGATGTCTGACATCCTCTGCATGTGGTTGTGGATGTGAGTCAAATTTGTCTGCCAGGCTCTCCAAGCCCACATGCACATAGTCAGTTAGTCACGTGTCTCACGCTGGACCGCAAGCACCATGCGGTGAAAGGCCACATATGGGTCACCAGGGTCCTGTGAGGCAGCTGTGGTGAAAGGTGCTTGCTGCTGGGTGGTTTGTGCAGGGGGTGGGCTTAGCGCAATGCTGATGGGTGGCCCTGCTCCCGGAGGTGGTGTTTCAAGGCAATCCAGGATCCGTTGGAATTCCTCCACATTGATGGTCGGGGTTTTAGACAAGTCATCATGGCTGTGAGAAGTTGGCCTGGTATATAATGCTCACTAATTCTAGTGATCACTTTGTACCATGCCAAGCAACCCTTATGATGATGGTTGTAATTCAACCTTGTAGACCAGTTATCCTAGTGGTAACGTGGACAAAGCAGTCTTAGGCTAAACTCTGAAAGGCATGTGAAGCCAGCTGTTATACCATACACAACCCCCTTGAATACCAAATGAAAGGGACACCACACAGATATATATTGAAAATATATATTGATTTATTAACTATAAAATCCCCTGGACTCTTTATGAGCACAGAAGCACAAGCGTTAAATCACAAGACAGTTTAAAATACACAAAAGTTGCACAATATGGATGAGCCCTAGGGGCCACCTAAACCATATACTAAGAAAGTGGTATAAGAGATACCAAGAGGAAAGTGAAGAGGCCTAGGGCCTTGAGAATCGCTGGAGCTATTCGAGACTGGAGTTAACTAAGTCGGGAAAGGCCCACGGGACTCGGGTGCAGTGTTCAAAGTGCACGCACTTCTCAATACAAAGTCTATGGTGCGTAAAAAGCACAAAGTTAGAAAGTTAGGAACCTTCCGAGTGACCTACGGAGCTGAAACTTAAAACACAGGCCCTTGGGATGTGTACCAGTGCAGGAGCACCGGCGGAGCTGAGTTACCTCACCCACAGGAAGCGGGTGCACAGGGTCGAAGATGTGTCGGGTTTCGTCACGCTGGTCGATGGTGCTTGGAGCTGAAGATGCTGCAGGCGGCTCGATGAGAAGAGTTCCGGTGGATCCAAGGGTGGATCGGAAGATGTGAAGACCTGAAAGCAGAGGGGACAGTGTTCAAAGTCACTAGCCAGTGACTACCGTGGAACCAGACTGGAACCAGGCGATGTCGGGTGCAAACAGGCGTTGTCGGGTAGCTTCTTTCTGCAGCCACGTGGATACCCGGGGTCGAGGACGTCCAGGAGTCGGTCACGAGCTGTCCCACGTAGGCTTCTCGCTGTTGGCGGTGTCGGCGACCTGATCGGAGCAAACAGGCCTTGGCAAATGCAAGCCACGCAGAAGTTGAAAGATGCTGTTCACTCGGACCAGCAAGGTCAGAGCGGGTGCTCCTTTTCACAGGAGCTTGGGTAGGTCTGGAGCAACCAGACCTGCTGTTTAAATCTTCGGGTTCGTCGCCAAGATGGCCGCTGACCACGTGGCTAGTGGCCGGGATGGCGCGTCGAGTGGCACAGTGCAAAAGGGCCCCACGCAGATCGTGGAGATGCTGGGGGGCTGATCTTCGGTGCAAGGGCTGCTCGGTGGTGGGGGTTCTCAATCCCCAAAGCACAACGTCGAGGATGCCTCAGAAGCTGCGCAGTCAGCTTTTCGAGTGTCTTCCAAGAGGTCCGGTCCCACGTCACTCGGTGCCTCCACGGGTCCCTTCTTCGCAGGGACTGTGGATCGGGCTCTGAGAGGTCTGGGAGTCTGGTTCTTGTCGGGCTCTGGGCTCGGTCTCCGGCGGGAGGCGGCGGCAAAGCAGACGTCGAGTCGCTGGTTGGTACCTGTGTTCACAGGGTGGTCACTCCTTGGCCACAAGGGAGATTCTTCTTCAGTCTTCTGTGCAGCAGAATGTCGAAGTCCAGTCTTCTTCTTAGTTTTAAGTTGATTTCGGGATGATCTGCTGTGCAATGGCACTGCTCCCTCTCTTATTCCCATCTGAGGGGTGGATCTCCTGCTAGGTCCCTCCCCTATGGGTGGGACCAGGAAGGGGGGTGGTTACACCCCCTCTCCTTTGTCCAGCTCCTCGCCAGGAATGGGGCTGGAAAGCCCCAGAACCGGTTTGGGCTGGCTTATGCACAGGGACACCTTGTGTGCCCCAGGCATGTCTCAATCTATTCAGCCCTGTCCTACCCAATACACAAAACCCTGTCTGGGGTGGTGCTCGCACCTCCCCAGGCAGGAAACCCTTTGTCCAGGCCCTCCTCGCTGGAAGGACTCCCAGCAGCAGGAGGTCAGACATGTGTCTGTGGTGGCAGCATCCATTTTGTGATGCTGAGGTTCTGTTTAACTTTAACCGGGGTTAAGGCTACACACATGTCGTGTCCCTCTAGAAGGGTGGAATGCTATCCCCGTCGCCAGAACTGGTGAGGGGATAGTATTCCAATTCGTATGACACCTTACTCGACATGTTTTGATAAAGCCAAACCAAAGATAGCATTTAACCGCGAGGATTATAATGCACTTAAGAGTATATGGTATGGCAATATCCCGGAACAGCTTAGGGAGTGGTTCCCGACAGCTGCAGACAGGCTCAGCTCATGCTAGAGCACCATCTCACATATTTCCAAGCACTCTGCCTCCAGGATTGATGAGGCCTTCCATAGGAGTGGCTGATAGGAACACATGTGTCCAGTTTAGGGTTAGGCACAGGCATACTGTACCTAAGTAAGAGGTGATTACACCAACTTACCCCAGCTGAGTGATCAGCCAGTTGTGTCAAATATGGAGGCCAGGCCAGGGGTGGCACAATACATGCTGCAGCCCCTGGTAGGCCTTGGCTACACCTATGCCCTGGGTACCTATGGTACACTGTTACAGGGGCCTATAAGGTGAACCAATTCCAATTGTGTTATGCACCTAAGGTACATGGAGTCCATTTTAAGGAGAGAGCAATCAGCCTGGGGCCCTGAATAGCAGGATCCCAGGCCAACTAAGTCAAAAACCAGCTAAACACCAGGCAAAAAGTTTGGGGGTAACCATAGTCAGATATCCACCTTCCTACATAACCCCCCCCCCAAACGAAAGGAGATAAGGCTATCCTTGACCAGGTAAGCCTATATTGCCTAAGTGGCCATATAAGGAAGTACCAGCTCTGGCTTGGTAACCCCCTGTCTCATGGTCCACTAAGCAATCCCTCACCCTAAGGGCATCTGAGGGTCTCCACCATAGGGAATCTCTACCTGTGGTGTGTCTTTGCAAAGTCAAAGGCTGGTGTTGGGATGGAGTACTGAAGTGAGTTTCCTCTGTAGGGCTCAGCTTCCTCCAATCACTCTCCACCATGTGTGCCTTTCTTTCTCTGACTGAGTTGCACTGTGCTCTCAGGGTCAACCTCTGGCTACCTAAAGCTGGAGGCTGGGTCCCTCTGTTTGGCTTACTGGAGGGACAGGTCAGGTTTGGGGCCTTTTGGTCCCAGGTTTGGCTGTGCCCAACAATATCCATCTGGGGGAGGTCCCTAACTACTTTTAAGGGGGATCCCTCAGGAGTTTTTAAAGTTTTCACCTCACTAGGGCTACTAGTTTCGGTGCCCCTAATCTGTTGATGGGGGTGCTTTATTTGTAAGGGGGCCCTTTGGGTCTCACTGTCCTTCTTGTCCTCTGCAGCCCTGGGCTGAGTAAGGCAAGGTAGAGAGGGGCAGGTTACCTGCTCCAGACTGGGTCCCTCCTGAGAAGGGTCCACTGCCATCAGAGGTTCTGTCAGGCCAGGCCTAACAACCTCTGGGACAGTTCCTTCATCAGGGGTAAGATCAGTTCCCTGAGGAGGCTGATCCTTTCCTAAAGTCTGGTGAGGGGGAGATTTCTCTTCCTCCTCCATGCTCTCTGTTTGGGTGGAGTGATCCATCATTTCAGGCTTCACTACCCATGTATCTGTTTGAGTTTGGGCTGTGGCCATCACAGCCCCTCCAACCTTTTCAGGAGGAGACTCAGTTTGGGTATGGGCTGTTACCAGTACAGCCCTGCTACTCTTTCCAGGAGGGAAGTTATCTAAAGATGGGGCTGAGGTTTGCTCAGCCCTCCCAACCTTTTCAGGAAGGACATCTTGAATTGGGGCTGTAGCCATTACAGCCCCACTAACCTTTCCATGGAGATTTACCATTCTAGAATGGGTTTGCTGTTCAACCTCAGCCCAGGCTGAGATTTCCAAATCATTACCCAGTAGGCAATCTACAGGCAAGTTTGCTGACACTGCCACTCTCTTTGGGCCAGTGACACCTCCCCAGCTAAGATTGACTACTGCCATGGGATGATTGGTTTCTATGCCATCTATGTTTGTCACCTGATATCTGGCATCAGGTAAAAGTTGCCTTGAGGGGACTAGACATTCAGCCACCATGGTGATGCTAGCCCCTGTGTCTCTGAAGGCCTCAACTTTCAAACCATTGATGAGGGGCTCCTGTCTATACTTGCTCAAAGTGTTTGGGCAAGCTGTGAAATTGGCAAACCCCATGCCAGTCTCATAGACAAGAGTATCTGAGTTAGGGGACCTGGATAGGCCAGAGTCCACCTGTCCTCCAAAAGTAAACCCACCCAAATTCTTGGGGGTGCTCCCACCACCTGGGGGACCACTGCTAACAGTGACAGGAGGTGTTGGAGCCTTACCTGGAGGTATATTCTCCTTATTGCCATTCTTGGGACAACAGCTATCTGTTTTGTAATGCCCCACCTGTTTACAGGTATGACAATAAGGCTTTTTCTGGGATGTAGAAGTGTCTTGGGACCCACCCCCATTCTTGGAGTTTTGGGGCCCTGGGGAAGTCTTTTCCTTACTTTTATCCCCACCCTTCTCTTGAGGCTTGGTAGTCTCTTTCTTTTGGTCACCACCCTGGTTCTTAGGCCTGATCCTGGTTCTGACCCATTTGTCTGCCCTCCTACCCAATTCTTGTGGGGAGGTCAGATCAGAGTCAACCAGGTGCTGATGTAGAAGCTGATTTTGACAATTACTTAAGATTTGCTCTCTCATAATTAAATTATACAATCCTGTATAGTCAGTAACCTTACTTCCCAGCAACCAGCCCTCCAGAGCCTTAGTGGCACACTCAACAAATTCAGACCAGTCCTGAGTCTGTGTCTTCTGGGTGTCTCTGAACATTAACCTGTACTGTTCAGTGGTTAAGCCCAACCCATCAATCAGAGCACTCTTCAGGACCATGTAGTTTCTAGAATCCTCATCACTAACTGTGAGGAGTCTGTCTCTGCCTCTACCTTCAAAGGAGAGCCACAAGATTGCTGCCCACTGCTCCTGAGGGATCTGCTGTACCATGCAGGCTCTCTCAAGTGCAGTCATCCATTTGTGGATATCATCCCCAGCTTTGTAGGGGGGCACAATCTTACTCAGGTTTCTTGTATCAAAGGACCTGTCTTTATCCTTCTGGATATTGCTGCCACCAGCGGATCCTAATCCACTCTCTCTAGGCTGTCTTGCTCTAGCAAGTTTCTCCTTGGCCAGGGCAACCTCTAACTCTTGCCTCTGGATCCTAAGCTCAGCCTCTCTCATCTTGGCCTCATGTTCCCTTCTCTGAGGGCTAGTCATCTCCTTTCTGGAGTGACCATGAGAGCCTCTAGAGACATGGGAGGTATTGGATTCACCTGAGTGATGCCTCCTCCTCCTATGGCCCTGGTTAAGTCCACCTGGGGGTCTGAATGGGTTGTTACCTGATTCATTCCCAAGTTGACTTAAGTTAGCCTGGTTCAGTCTACTGACCAGCACCTGACTATCTCTGTCATCATCTGACTCACTGCTTTCCACCTCCTCCTCCTCTTCTTCTTCCTCTTCCTCTACATCTACTTGAGGAGCTCCAGTGGTGGAGGCTTCCTCATCTACTAGGATGATAGGGGTAGGGGTGTCTACAGTGTCATCCTCTGAAGGATGGCCTCCTTCAGCATCCCCTGTGGGGTTTGCCTTAGAGGGCTTTAGAGTCTCAGACTGGTCCAAGAGCTCTCTTAGGTGGTCTGTAGTAGGGGAAGGCCCTGTCTTCAGACCCCTTAAGACACAAAGCTGTCTTAATTCCTTAAAGGAAAAAATAGCAAATTTGGATGGTGCCCTTGGAGGGTCACTCTCAACAGGGGTAAGTCCACTGGACCCCTCTGCTCCAGACATTGCTCTAGTGTGGGTGGATGTGTTGCAATCTACCTACACTGGTGTTTACCTACTAAACCTATCTAGTAGTTGTAGCTAGGGTGTGCTACTCCCTTTGCTCTACAACAACTAAGTTCAGTAGAACTTAAGTATACTAGTCTTGTTTTATATGTACCTAGCAGGTACCTGTATGATCTTTCAAATGATAATCTCAAAGATTGTAATGGTAAAACAACAGCAAGCTCAGATCCCAATCCGCTGCTCACCAATGTGAGAAGTTGGCCTGGTATATAATGCTCACTAATTCTAGTGATCACTTTGTACCATGCCAAGCAACCCTTATGATGATGGTTGTAATTCAACCTTGTAGACCAGTTATCCTAGTGGTAACGTGGACAAAGCAGTCTTAGGCTAAACTCTGAAAGGCATGTGAAGCCAGCTGTTATACCATACACAACCCCCTTGAATACCAAATGAAAGGGACACCACACAGATATATATTGAAAATATATATTGATTTATTAACTATAAAATCCCCTGGACTCTTTATGAGCACAGAAGCACAAGCGTTAAATCACAAGACAGTTTAAAATACACAAAAGTTGCACAATATGGATGAGCCCTAGGGGCCACCTAAACCATATACTAAGAAAGTGGTATAAGAGATACCAAGAGGAAAGTGAAGAGGCCTAGGGCCTTGGGAATCGCTGGAGCTATTCGAGACTGGAGTTAACTAAGTCGGGAAAGGCCCACGGGACTCGGGTGCAGTGTTCAAAGTGCACGCACTTCTCAATACAAAGTCTATGGTGCGTAAAAAGCACAAAGTTAGAAAGTTAGGAACCTTCCGAGTGACCTACGGAGCTGAAACTTAAAACACAGGCCCTTGGGATGTGTACCAGTGCAGGAGCACCGGCGGAGCTGAGTTACCTCACCCACAGGAAGCGGGTGCACAGGGTCGAAGATGTGTCGGGTTTCGTCACGCTGGTCGATGGTGCTTGGAGCTGAAGATGCTGCAGGCGGCTCGATGAGAAGAGTTCCGGTGGATCCAAGGGTGGATCGGAAGATGTGAAGACCTGAAAGCAGAGGGGACAGTGTTCAAAGTCACTAGCCAGTGACTACCGTGGAACCAGACTGGAACCAGGCGATGTCGGGTGCAAACAGGCGTTGTCGGGTAGCTTCTTTCTGCAGCCACGTGGATACCCGGGGTCGAGGACGTCCAGGAGTCGGTCACGAGCTGTCCCACGTAGGCTTCTCGCTGTTGGCGGTGTCGGCGACCTGATCGGAGCAAACAGGCCTTGGCAAATGCAAGCCACGCAGAAGTTGAAAGATGCTGTTCACTCGGACCAGCAAGGTCAGAGCGGGTGCTCCTTTTCACAGGAGCTTGGGTAGGTCTGGAGCAACCAGACCTGCTGTTTAAATCTTCGGGTTCGTCGCCAAGATGGCCGCTGACCACGTGGCTAGTGGCCGGGATGGCGCGTCGAGTGGCACAGTGCAAAAGGGCCCCACGCAGATCGTGGAGATGCTGGGGGGCTGATCTTCGGTGCAAGGGCTGCTCGGTGGTGGGGGTTCTCAATCCCCAAAGCACAACGTCGAGGATGCCTCAGAAGCTGCGCAGTCAGCTTTTCGAGTGTCTTCCAAGAGGTCCGGTCCCACGTCACTCGGTGCCTCCACGGGTCCCTTCTTCGCAGGGACTGTGGATCGGGCTCTGAGAGGTCTGGGAGTCTGGTTCTTGTCGGGCTCTGGGCTCGGTCTCCGGCGGGAGGCGGCGGCAAAGCAGACGTCGAGTCGCTGGTTGGTACCTGTGTTCACAGGGTGGTCACTCCTTGGCCACAAGGGAGATTCTTCTTCAGTCTTCTGTGCAGCAGAATGTCGAAGTCCAGTCTTCTTCTTAGTTTTAAGTTGATTTCGGGATGATCTGCTGTGCAATGGCACTGCTCCCTCTCTTATTCCCATCTGAGGGGTGGATCTCCTGCTAGGTCCCTCCCCTATGGGTGGGACCAGGAAGGGGGGTGGTTACACCCCCTCTCCTTTGTCCAGCTCCTCGCCAGGAATGGGGCTGGAAAGCCCCAGAACCGGTTTGGGCTGGCTTATGCACAGGGACACCTTGTGTGCCCCAGGCATGTCTCAATCTATTCAGCCCTGTCCTACCCAATACACAAAACCCTGTCTGGGGTGGTGCTCGCACCTCCCCAGGCAGGAAACCCTTTGTCCAGGCCCTCCTCGCTGGAAGGACTCCCAGCAGCAGGAGGTCAGACATGTGTCTGTGGTGGCAGCATCCATTTTGTGATGCTGAGGTTCTGTTTAACTTTAACCGGGGTTAAGGCTACACACATGTCGTGTCCCTCTAGAAGGGTGGAATGCTATCCCCGTCGCCAGAACTGGTGAGGGGATAGTATTCCAATTCGTATGACACCTTACTCGACATGTTTTGATAAAGCCAAACCAAAGATAGCATTTAACCGCGAGGATTATAATGCACTTAAGAGTATATGGTATGGCAATATCCCGGAACAGCTTAGGGAGTGGTTCCCGACAGCTGCAGACAGGCTCAGCTCATGCTAGAGCACCATCTCACATATTTCCAAGCACTCTGCCTCCAGGATTGATGAGGCCTTCCATAGGAGTGGCTGATAGGAACACATGTGTCCAGTTTAGGGTTAGGCACAGGCATACTGTACCTAAGTAAGAGGTGATTACACCAACTTACCCCAGCTGAGTGATCAGCCAGTTGTGTCAAATATGGAGGCCAGGCCAGGGGTGGCACAATACATGCTGCAGCCCCTGGTAGGCCTTGGCTACACCTATGCCCTGGGTACCTATGGTACACTGTTACAGGGGCCTATAAGGTGAACCAATTCCAATTGTGTTATGCACCTAAGGTACATGGAGTCCATTTTAAGGAGAGAGCAATCAGCCTGGGGCCCTGAATAGCAGGATCCCAGGCCAACTAAGTCAAAAACCAGCTAAACACCAGGCAAAAAGTTTGGGGGTAACCATAGTCAGATATCCACCTTCCTACATAACCCCCCCCCCAAACGAAAGGAGATAAGGCTATCCTTGACCAGGTAAGCCTATATTGCCTAAGTGGCCATATAAGGAAGTACCAGCTCTGGCTTGGTAACCCCCTGTCTCATGGTCCACTAAGCAATCCCTCACCCTAAGGGCATCTGAGGGTCTCCACCATAGGGAATCTCTACCTGTGGTGTGTCTTTGCAAAGTCAAAGGCTGGTGTTGGGATGGAGTACTGAAGTGAGTTTCCTCTGTAGGGCTCAGCTTCCTCCAATCACTCTCCACCATGTGTGCCTTTCTTTCTCTGACTGAGTTGCACTGTGCTCTCAGGGTCAACCTCTGGCTACCTAAAGCTGGAGGCTGGGTCCCTCTGTTTGGCTTACTGGAGGGACAGGTCAGGTTTGGGGCCTTTTGGTCCCAGGTTTGGCTGTGCCCAACAATATCCATCTGGGGGAGGTCCCTAACTACTTTTAAGGGGGATCCCTCAGGAGTTTTTAAAGTTTTCACCTCACTAGGGCTACTAGTTTCGGTGCCCCTAATCTGTTGATGGGGGTGCTTTATTTGTAAGGGGGCCCTTTGGGTCTCACTGTCCTTCTTGTCCTCTGCAGCCCTGGGCTGAGTAAGGCAAGGTAGAGAGGGGCAGGTTACCTGCTCCAGACTGGGTCCCTCCTGAGAAGGGTCCACTGCCATCAGAGGTTCTGTCAGGCCAGGCCTAACAACCTCTGGGACAGTTCCTTCATCAGGGGTAAGATCAGTTCCCTGAGGAGGCTGATCCTTTCCTAAAGTCTGGTGAGGGGGAGATTTCTCTTCCTCCTCCATGCTCTCTGTTTGGGTGGAGTGATCCATCATTTCAGGCTTCACTACCCATGTATCTGTTTGAGTTTGGGCTGTGGCCATCACAGCCCCTCCAACCTTTTCAGGAGGAGACTCAGTTTGGGTATGGGCTGTTACCAGTACAGCCCTGCTACTCTTTCCAGGAGGGAAGTTATCTAAAGATGGGGCTGAGGTTTGCTCAGCCCTCCCAACCTTTTCAGGAAGGACATCTTGAATTGGGGCTGTAGCCATTACAGCCCCACTAACCTTTCCATGGAGATTTACCATTCTAGAATGGGTTTGCTGTTCAACCTCAGCCCAGGCTGAGATTTCCAAATCATTACCCAGTAGGCAATCTACAGGCAAGTTTGCTGACACTGCCACTCTCTTTGGGCCAGTGACACCTCCCCAGCTAAGATTGACTACTGCCATGGGATGATTGGTTTCTATGCCATCTATGTTTGTCACCTGATATCTGGCATCAGGTAAAAGTTGCCTTGAGGGGACTAGACATTCAGCCACCATGGTGATGCTAGCCCCTGTGTCTCTGAAGGCCTCAACTTTCAAACCATTGATGAGGGGCTCCTGTCTATACTTGCTCAAAGTGTTTGGGCAAGCTGTGAAATTGGCAAACCCCATGCCAGTCTCATAGACAAGAGTATCTGAGTTAGGGGACCTGGATAGGCCAGAGTCCACCTGTCCTCCAAAAGTAAACCCACCCAAATTCTTGGGGGTGCTCCCACCACCTGGGGGACCACTGCTAACAGTGACAGGAGGTGTTGGAGCCTTACCTGGAGGTATATTCTCCTTATTGCCATTCTTGGGACAACAGCTATCTGTTTTGTAATGCCCCACCTGTTTACAGGTATGACAATAAGGCTTTTTCTGGGATGTAGAAGTGTCTTGGGACCCACCCCCATTCTTGGAGTTTTGGGGCCCTGGGGAAGTCTTTTCCTTACTTTTATCCCCACCCTTCTCTTGAGGCTTGGTAGTCTCTTTCTTTTGGTCACCACCCTGGTTCTTAGGCCTGATCCTGGTTCTGACCCATTTGTCTGCCCTCCTACCCAATTCTTGTGGGGAGGTCAGATCAGAGTCAACCAGGTGCTGATGTAGAAGCTGATTTTGACAATTACTTAAGATTTGCTCTCTCATAATTAAATTATACAATCCTGTATAGTCAGTAACCTTACTTCCCAGCAACCAGCCCTCCAGAGCCTTAGTGGCACACTCAACAAATTCAGACCAGTCCTGAGTCTGTGTCTTCTGGGTGTCTCTGAACATTAACCTGTACTGTTCAGTGGTTAAGCCCAACCCATCAATCAGAGCACTCTTCAGGACCATGTAGTTTCTAGAATCCTCATCACTAACTGTGAGGAGTCTGTCTCTGCCTCTACCTTCAAAGGAGAGCCACAAGATTGCTGCCCACTGCTCCTGAGGGATCTGCTGTACCATGCAGGCTCTCTCAAGTGCAGTCATCCATTTGTGGATATCATCCCCAGCTTTGTAGGGGGGCACAATCTTACTCAGGTTTCTTGTATCAAAGGACCTGTCTTTATCCTTCTGGATATTGCTGCCACCAGTGGATCCTAATCCACTCTCTCTAGGCTGTCTTGCTCTAGCAAGTTTCTCCTTGGCCAGGGCAACCTCTAACTCTTGCCTCTGGATCCTAAGCTCAGCCTCTCTCATCTTGGCCTCATGTTCCCTTCTCTGAGGGCTAGTCATCTCCTTTCTGGAGTGACCATGAGAGCCTCTAGAGACATGGGAGGTATTGGATTCACCTGAGTGATGCCTCCTCCTCCTATGGCCCTGGTTAAGTCCACCTGGGGGTCTGAATGGGTTGTTACCTGATTCATTCCCAAGTTGACTTAAGTTAGCCTGGTTCAGTCTACTGACCAGCACCTGACTATCTCTGTCATCATCTGACTCACTGCTTTCCACCTCCTCCTCCTCTTCTTCTTCCTCTTCCTCTACATCTACTTGAGGAGCTCCAGTGGTGGAGGCTTCCTCATCTACTAGGATGATAGGGGTAGGGGTGTCTACAGTGTCATCCTCTGAAGGATGGCCTCCTTCAGCATCCCCTGTGGGGTTTGCCTTAGAGGGCTTTAGAGTCTCAGACTGGTCCAAGAGCTCTCTTAGGTGGTCTGTAGTAGGGGAAGGCCCTGTCTTCAGACCCCTTAAGACACAAAGCTGTCTTAATTCCTTAAAGGAAAAAATAGCAAATTTGGATGGTGCCCTTGGAGGGTCACTCTCAACAGGGGTAAGTCCACTGGACCCCTCTGCTCCAGACATTGCTCTAGTGTGGGTGGATGTGTTGCAATCTACCTACACTGGTGTTTACCTACTAAACCTATCTAGTAGTTGTAGCTAGGGTGTGCTACTCCCTTTGCTCTACAACAACTAAGTTCAGTAGAACTTAAGTATACTAGTCTTGTTTTATATGTACCTAGCAGGTACCTGTATGATCTTTCAAATGATAATCTCAAAGATTGTAATGGTAAAACAACAGCAAGCTCAGATCCCAATCCGCTGCTCACCAATGTGAGAAGTTGGCCTGGTATATAATGCTCACTAATTCTAGTGATCACTTTGTACCATGCCAAGCAACCCTTATGATGATGGTTGTAATTCAACCTTGTAGACCAGTTATCCTAGTGGTAACGTGGACAAAGCAGTCTTAGGCTAAACTCTGAAAGGCATGTGAAGCCAGCTGTTATACCATACACAACCCCCTTGAATACCAAATGAAAGGGACACCACACAGATATATATTGAAAATATATATTGATTTATTAACTATAAAATCCCCTGGACTCTTTATGAGCACAGAAGCACAAGCGTTAAATCACAAGACAGTTTAAAATACACAAAAGTTGCACAATATGGATGAGCCCTAGGGGCCACCTAAACCATATACTAAGAAAGTGGTATAAGAGATACCAAGAGGAAAGTGAAGAGGCCTAGGGCCTTGGGAATCGCTGGAGCTATTCGAGACTGGAGTTAACTAAGTCGGGAAAGGCCCACGGGACTCGGGTGCAGTGTTCAAAGTGCACGCACTTCTCAATACAAAGTCTATGGTGCGTAAAAAGCACAAAGTTAGAAAGTTAGGAACCTTCCGAGTGACCTACGGAGCTGAAACTTAAAACACAGGCCCTTGGGATGTGTACCAGTGCAGGAGCACCGGCGGAGCTGAGTTACCTCACCCACAGGAAGCGGGTGCACAGGGTCGAAGATGTGTCGGGTTTCGTCACGCTGGTCGATGGTGCTTGGAGCTGAAGATGCTGCAGGCGGCTCGATGAGAAGAGTTCCGGTGGATCCAAGGGTGGATCGGAAGATGTGAAGACCTGAAAGCAGAGGGGACAGTGTTCAAAGTCACTAGCCAGTGACTACCGTGGAACCAGACTGGAACCAGGCGATGTCGGGTGCAAACAGGCGTTGTCGGGTAGCTTCTTTCTGCAGCCACGTGGATACCCGGGGTCGAGGACGTCCAGGAGTCGGTCACGAGCTGTCCCACGTAGGCTTCTCGCTGTTGGCGGTGTCGGCGACCTGATCGGAGCAAACAGGCCTTGGCAAATGCAAGCCACGCAGAAGTTGAAAGATGCTGTTCACTCGGACCAGCAAGGTCAGAGCGGGTGCTCCTTTTCACAGGAGCTTGGGTAGGTCTGGAGCAACCAGACCTGCTGTTTAAATCTTCGGGTTCGTCGCCAAGATGGCCGCTGACCACGTGGCTAGTGGCCGGGATGGCGCGTCGAGTGGCACAGTGCAAAAGGGCCCCACGCAGATCGTGGAGATGCTGGGGGGCTGATCTTCGGTGCAAGGGCTGCTCGGTGGTGGGGGTTCTCAATCCCCAAAGCACAACGTCGAGGATGCCTCAGAAGCTGCGCAGTCAGCTTTTCGAGTGTCTTCCAAGAGGTCCGGTCCCACGTCACTCGGTGCCTCCACGGGTCCCTTCTTCGCAGGGACTGTGGATCGGGCTCTGAGAGGTCTGGGAGTCTGGTTCTTGTCGGGCTCTGGGCTCGGTCTCCGGCGGGAGGCGGCGGCAAAGCAGACGTCGAGTCGCTGGTTGGTACCTGTGTTCACAGGGTGGTCACTCCTTGGCCACAAGGGAGATTCTTCTTCAGTCTTCTGTGCAGCAGAATGTCGAAGTCCAGTCTTCTTCTTAGTTTTAAGTTGATTTCGGGATGATCTGCTGTGCAATGGCACTGCTCCCTCTCTTATTCCCATCTGAGGGGTGGATCTCCTGCTAGGTCCCTCCCCTATGGGTGGGACCAGGAAGGGGGGTGGTTACACCCCCTCTCCTTTGTCCAGCTCCTCGCCAGGAATGGGGCTGGAAAGCCCCAGAACCGGTTTGGGCTGGCTTATGCACAGGGACACCTTGTGTGCCCCAGGCATGTCTCAATCTATTCAGCCCTGTCCTACCCAATACACAAAACCCTGTCTGGGGTGGTGCTCGCACCTCCCCAGGCAGGAAACCCTTTGTCCAGGCCCTCCTCGCTGGAAGGACTCCCAGCAGCAGGAGGTCAGACATGTGTCTGTGGTGGCAGCATCCATTTTGTGATGCTGAGGTTCTGTTTAACTTTAACCGGGGTTAAGGCTACACACATGTCGTGTCCCTCTAGAAGGGTGGAATGCTATCCCCGTCGCCAGAACTGGTGAGGGGATAGTATTCCAATTCGTATGACACCTTACTCGACATGTTTTGATAAAGCCAAACCAAAGATAGCATTTAACCGCGAGGATTATAATGCACTTAAGAGTATATGGTATGGCAATATCCCGGAACAGCTTAGGGAGTGGTTCCCGACAGCTGCAGACAGGCTCAGCTCATGCTAGAGCACCATCTCACATATTTCCAAGCACTCTGCCTCCAGGATTGATGAGTCCTTCCATAGGAGTGGCTGATAGGAACACATGTGTCCAGTTTAGGGTTAGGCACAGGCATACTGTACCTAAGTAAGAGGTGATTACACCAACTTACCCCAGCTGAGTGATCAGCCAGTTGTGTCAAATATGGAGGCCAGGCCAGGGGTGGCACAATACATGCTGCAGCCCCTGGTAGGCCTTGGCTACACCTATGCCCTGGGTACCTATGGTACACTGTTACAGGGGCCTATAAGGTGAACCAATTCCAATTGTGTTATGCACCTAAGGTACATGGAGTCCATTTTAAGGAGAGAGCAATCAGCCTGGGGCCCTGAATAGCAGGATCCCAGGCCAACTAAGTCAAAAACCAGCTAAACACCAGGCAAAAAGTTTGGGGGTAACCATAGTCAGATATCCACCTTCCTACAATGGCAGAGTGGGTTGTGCTGCTGTTCAGAAGGTGTTGTCTCTCCCTCTGCAATGTTCATGAGAGATACAGTTTAACAGTGTGTTACATGTATGGGCATGCATGATTTGACTTAACAAGCAGACTGCAGGAGACTGTACATTATTGATATTTTGTACAAGATGCATGCTATTTTCTGGATGGTGATTATTTCAGAGACATCACAGATGTGAAGGTACTTGTACACTGTAATATTCCAAGTTACCTA
This sequence comes from Lissotriton vulgaris, assembly GCF_964263255.1. Lineage (NCBI taxonomy): Eukaryota > Metazoa > Chordata > Amphibia > Caudata > Salamandridae > Lissotriton > Lissotriton vulgaris. The sequence goes on from NC_141696.1 coordinate 1,166,387,791, forward strand.
TGTGAGATATGTGTCTTGTCTGGTGAGTGTCTACACATAAATGCTACCTGTTGTGTCCTGTGTTATGATGTGTGTCTAATGCAGTCCAGGACACATAGTAGGCATGTTCATGTACTCAGATCTGTATGTGTGTGCACTGCATCCTGTGATGGTGGCACCTGCTGCTTTTGTTTGGCAGCCCCTTGTCCTTTTCATGAAATGGGCCTTGGACTTCTGTGGATGTGCAATGCAGACATGTGGAAAGCTGTGGGGATTATGTGTCTTGGTCAGAGTTGTGACACTTGTGCATAGTAGGTCATCATGTGTCTTGTTCACATCAGGGGTTGTGTGTACATAAGGTTGTGTCAGGTTGTGACATGCTCCTTTGATGATGTATTCCACACTCCGCAACATCAGTGAGGTGTCCTGCACCATGCAAATCTCGTTGTCCTGCATGCATGCCATTCATCATGCCCTGTCACTTGACTTGTCAGTGTTTGTGTGCAATTGGTTATGTGTGAGGAGGGCCCACTTTTGGAACATTGGCAATGAGGGCCTACTTGCTTTTTCAACGGAGCTGCACTGTGTAGGACACATGTGCCTCTAAGTTGCTTTTGCTCCTTGTGATTTGTGTTGTGTGCATTGCGTCTGCCATGTTTTATCTTGCATGCTTTGCTTACTGCTCTTCTGTTGGATTGCCCTTTCTGAGTGTGGTCAAGCATGTACTGCAAATTTTGTTGCTGTCTGAGCAGACAGTGTCCACACACATTATACGCAAATTTTGGCCCACATGTGGAGTGTGTGTGGCAGTGGTGGGCCTTTTTGTGCATCGTACTAGGTGAAGACCTTCTGTATTCTGCATAAGCGATTTGATTGAAGAGGGGGGTCTTCCTCGTCACAGTCACAAAGGAGCGTATACCCAAGCGCCGGACAAACAAAAAACAGACATCTAGGATGCCAAGAAAGACACAATGCAGATAAGCACACAACCAGTGAACAGCAACAAGGATGGCGGAGCCAAAATCTCCAGACGAACCACCCCCAACTGGAGGAAATTGGGAGAAGGCACGTGGGGAGGACCAAGATGGCGAAGCACAAAGCACCAACAAGGAGGCACATGGAAAGAAGCCCAGGAGGAAGACACACACCGGGAGGAACAACCCCGAATGACCAGGGGAAGAGAGACCCACGAAAGCAGGAAGGCCAAAGACAAAGCGGACCTGTAATGATTGAAAGCAGCGCAAGAAGTCGCATGCGCCACTAACCTGAGTCCAATGCCCAGCAGGGACGACGGGATGACTGTCCTCGCCACCTCCCACTGCACGTCACCCAACAATGGGACAAGCACCGCTATTAGAGCGCGCACAGCCGGAGGCCGCAAGGGAAAAGGGTGGAGGGATGTGGGTTTCTCTGATCTCTTCAGTTCAGGTTCTAGGGTCAGCGGCTTTACTGGGAAGACCTCCCTGGAGGTGGGTGAAAAGATGAGAAGAGAGAGGATAATGTAACTCTGTACTGCCTCGAATAGCCCCACTTCCCCTGTGTTCCGGGACTTACCACTAGCGTGAATGGATACTCCGTGGATGAAGTCTGCAGGTTATACGGAAGTTGGTATAGCTGTTCCACAGGTGTCGAAGAGTTAACTCACTTTCCAACCAGGATCCAGCACGGAAAATCTGGGAAGTATTACTTTCCACGATAAATGTTTTAGACAAGGCACTGCTTGTAGAAAGACCCAAAATGCACCTTTTGGGGTAAGTATAGCAGTAACGGTTCTGCAGGCTCAATCACGCCTGTTATACAAAGATTCCAAATAGTTAACAACTAAGAATGGTGCGACCTGCACAAGTATTCATTTAGGCTTTGAAACGGATAACAAATAGGAAAAGAAAAATGTAGCGGAAGAGAGCGAGCCCGCTCTCCTTGATGTTTCCAAACAAGCGCGGCTCTGTTGAACTCACAGGGACGCGCTGGGTCTCCGCTGATCTGACCACGCAGGCACTTCGTCGTCGCGGCGGGTGTTTGCTCTCTGACCACGCAGGCACTTCGTCATCGCGGCGGGTGTTTGCTCTCTGACCACGCAGGCACTTCGTGGTCGCGGCGAGTGTCTGCGATCTTGACAATTAGGCTTGATCACGAATCTCCACGGCAGAACTCTAGATGCACAAACAAACAGGGAACGAACCAGGAACAGGATTGACAAGCCCCGTTTTGTTCAAGGGGTGGAGCTTAAGTAAGTTCTTCCCATTGTGCCTGATCCCAGCGCCGCTTGGCCTTCTGGGACTGGTAGTTTTTCCTTAGATGACCTACAATATGATGTCTGCGGCAACCTGCCGTTCTGCCAAGGGCGATCGCTACAGAACCCCCTCTCGAGGACTGCCGTCCCGGCGGTCGTCCTGGCTTCCCGGGGCAACGTTCATGAAAAAGCGCAACCAAATCAGGACAATGCAAGTGATCCACAGGTTCCCATGAGCGGTCTTCGGGGCCGTAGCCCTTCCACTCGACTAGATACTGGACCCGACCCCGTACTATACGGGAATCCAAGATGGCCCCTACTTCATACTCCTCTTGCCCTTCCACTTCCACAGGGCCAGGGCGCTCTGGCAACCAGACACTAGGTAGGCAAGGCCGCAGAAGTGATACGTGGAAAACCGGATGTATGGACCAAGACACGGGCAAAGAGAGTTTCATGGCCACAGTGTTTATCACCTCGCAGATACCATACGGACCGATATATTTAGGTTTCAATTTGTTCGCTCCTCTCAGGTGCAAGTTACGAGTAGAGAGCCAAACTTTGTCGCCCACCTTATACTCGGGCTCCTGGGACCTTCGTTTGTCAGCGAAAGTTTTCTGGGCGTCCTGAGCCTTTCTCAAATTGTTCCGCGCCTCTATCAAGATCACCCGGAGATGAGCGTGGTGTTCCTGGATGGCGGGTACGAGGGAATGAACTGGCCACTCAAAGGGAAGCACGTTTGGGTGGTATCCGTTCAGACAGAAGAAAGGAGAACATCCCAGAGTGGAGTGTACTGCATTATTGTACGCAAATTCCGCCAACCATAAAAGGGTGGTCCATTCGGTGGCGTTTTGTAGGGTGAAACAGCGAAGGTATTGTTCTAGGGTTTGGTTCAACCGTTCTGTCTTACCATCCGTTTGCGGATGGTAACTGGATGATAGGCGAGCGTCTATCTGTAGGATGGTACATAGTGCCTTCCAAAAATGAGAGGTGAATTGTGTACCCCGATCTGTTATCACCACACTCGGTAGCCCATGCAGACGTACAATATTTTGCAAGAATACCTTCGCTAATTCTCCGGAGGTAGGCAAACCCGGTAGGGAGATGAAGTGTCCCATCTTGGTGAGATGATCTACCACCACTAAGATGACTGTTTGTTTCTCACAGGGAGGCATTTCTACTATAAAATCCATGGACAAAGTATGCCAGGGTTTGGACGGAATAGGTAAGGGGTGCAACAATCCTGCTGGTTTAGCATGACAAGATTTTCCTTGCGCACAAACCGCACAGTTTTTTACGTAGTCCTTCACATCCTTCCGGATACTGGGCCACCAAAAGTACCGTTCCACAGTAGCAATTGTTTTGTACACACCCATGTGTCCTCCCAGTACTGAGTCATGGGCCCATTCCATCACTGTGTTTTGCAACTCAATTCGGGGAATGTATAAAGCATGGTGATGGTACGCTAATTGATCCTTTTCACAGCGATGATCTGGCTCTTCAAGGACCCATGCGGGAATGTCAAGGTCAGTGAGAGCGATTTTGACGTCCTCAAGAAAGTCGTCTGAGGTGATCAACGCAATGGATGCCTCTGCGTTCTCGATGCCCTGAAGTATGGAAGGGGTTTCAACCGGTCTTAATGTGTCTTCCTCCCCCAATCGAGAGAGAGCATCTGCCTTACCATTCCGTGTTCCAGGTCTATATCTGATAACAAAGTCGAAGTCAGAAAAGAAAAGGGTCCACCTCAACTGACGAGGTGTCAATGCCTTTGCTGTTTTCAAAAACAGGAGATTGCGATGATCCGTAATGATCTCCACGGTATGCACGGCCCCAAGGAGGTAATGTCTCCACTCCTCACATGCTCTTTTAATGGCCAGGAGCTCCTTGTCCGTGATGATATACTTTATTTCACAAGGAGTGAGCTTCTTTGAATAGAATGCCACTGGATGAAGCTGCCCGGTGGTAGGGTGACGTTGTGACAGTATTCCACCAAGAGCATATTGGGAGGCATCCGTTTCGAGAATGAAAGGCAGCTGTGGGTCTGGATGCCGAAGGATAGGTGCTTGAGTGAACTTCTCCTTGAGGGTTTGAAAAGCCTTTTCTGCTTCTGCCCCCCATTTGAACAAAATGTTTTTCCGCAAGAGGGACGTGATCGGATGTATTATCTTGGAAAAATCCTGAACAAAGCGCCTATAATAATTGGCAAAGCCAAGAAAACTCTGAACGGATTTGACATTCTGCGGTGTTTTCCAAGTGAGAATGGCCTCGACCTTTCTCATGTCCATCCTAAATCCTTGGGCATCGATCACATAGCCCAGAAACGCCACCTGTTGGACGTGGAAAAGGCATTTCTCAAGTTTGGCATACAAAGAGTTTCGTTGTAGCCTCTCCAATACTTCCTTGACATGTGTGATGTGCTCTGGGAGAGTGGCAGAATAAACCAGAATGTCATCGATGTAGACGATACAAAAGGACTCCAAACACCCCCGCAACACCTCATCCATAAAGAATTGGAAGGCGGCAGGGGCGTTGCAGAGGCCAAACGGCATCACACGATATTCATATAGGCCGAATTTGGTTCTGAATGCCGTTTTCCACTCATCCCCGGTTTTTACTCTCACAAGATGGTAGGCCCCTCGAAGGTCGAGTTTGGTGAAGTACTGTGCCCCTTTAAGTTGGTCCATTAAAACGGGTATCAAGGGCAATGGATACCGATTTTTAATCGTCACCCTGTTGATGGCTCGGTAGTCGATACATGGACGCAACTCTTCACAATCCTTCTTGGGAATAAAAAACATAGGAGAAGACACAGGGGAAGTGGAGTGTCTGATAAACCCAGTGGCCAAATGGACATCGATATAGGTTTTTAGATACTGTGTCTCCTTTTCGGTTAAGGCATACACTCTGCTGCAGGGGAGATCTGCCCCTGGAACAAGGTCCACACGGCAATCATATGCCCTATGTGGAGGCAGATGAGTAGCCTTTTTCTTGTCAAACAATGAAGCGAATTCGTGGTACTCAGATGGTAAGACCGTGGCACAGCAGAACTTGTCAACTGAGCAGGCCCCAGCTAAGTAAGAGGCAGGCGAGGGTTCGAAGGAACTGTGGATAAGTTCCCTGTTCTGACAATGTTCGTGGCAGTATTTGGATGTCATCCTTACCGTACGAGTTGACCAGCATACTGAGGGGTCATGTAGGGTAAGCCAAGGCATACCTAAAATGAGCCGGAATTGAGGGGCGTCTATGAGGTCGAATTGGATGTATTCGTAATGATTGGCTCCGTATTCCATTAACAATGCCAGGGTATGCTGAGTCACAGGTCCTGACGACAGGACTGAGCCATCCACTGCCTTGACCGTCTCGGGCGTTGTTTTCTTGTCGCAGGGGATACCCATTTTTAATGCATAAGCTTGATCAATATAGTTCCCTGTGGCCCCCGAATCCAACAAGGCGTCGACCTGAAAAGGTTTCTGATTTATCACCTGTAGAGACACATTAATATTCATGTGCGCAACTGCAGGGTGAAGGGTGTTAGCTATATAAGGGGAGACCGGAGTGGACGGGAGTCTTGAATCAGTGGTCTCATTCTGATCCAAGACCTTCAGTTTTCCGACGGCTTCTCCATCCTCAAGGTGGCCTGTGCTCTGGGAAAGGTGTTCTTACCGGCTGTAGAAGCCCGAGCTCTACATTCATTAATAAAATGTCCACTTTTGCCACAATACATACATAGTTTGAGTCTTCTTCTCCGGTCCTTTTCTTCCTTGGTAAGGGGGCACCGAATTCCTCCAATTTGCATGGGTTCTGGCCCTTCTTGAGGCTTGGCTTTTTCCTCACCCGTTTGTCGGGGTCTGACCAGAGGATAGGAGTACCTAGCGTCCCCTCTGCTCCGATCCCCTCTCCGCTCCAACAATCGGTGGTCCAGTTGTACTGTTAGATCAATAAGTTCTTCACATGTAGAAGGCAATTGCACCACCTGTGCTAATACGTCCTTCAATTCCCCCCGAAGGCCCTGATAGAACAGAGAGATCCGTTTCTGAGCTGGCCAGTCTGTCTCTACTATGAGACGATTGAAGATCGTGATATAAGATAATAGATCCTGTGATCCTTGGCGTAGGGTCATCAACTCCCGGTCTAATGACAACATGTGGGACTTCCTGTCAAACAGTTTTCGTAATTCAAGACAGAAATCTGCAAAATTGTGTAGCACGGGATCATTTTGCTCCAACAAAGGAATGGTCCAGCTGGATGCGTTTCCTCCCATGTAGGACATTACGAAGTCTGTCTTGGATGATTCATCCTGAAAGATTTGGGGTTTACAGAGGAAATGAAGCGACATTGGTTTAGGAATGTCTCAAACTTACGAGGGTCTCCGTAAAACCTTTCAGGAGGAGCTAGAGGTATGCCATGGGTCTGCAGTATGTGCACCGTAGGGGCGGCGTCTGTGGAAGTGGAAGGGCCTGCAAACGCTCCTCCAGGTTGAAATGAAGGAGGTGGGGGCAAGGTAGCAGGCCGAATCAAAGGTTTGGCTCTCGGCTCCTTTTGGGCAAGATCGGACATGTCTCTGCGCAAGTCCGACACTTCCTTATATAATGCTTGATTCTCGGCACGAGATGTTTGGACCTCGTTTTGTAACTCCGTGAAACTCTCCAACAAGGAGGTGAGGACGGTATTGGTATCCATCGTCCGGGCTGGTTAGCGTTCTTGGGCTTGTCAATCTGTAATGATTGAAAGCAGCGCAAGAAGTCGCATGCGCCACTAACCTGAGTCCACTGCCCAGCAGGGACGACGGGATGACTGTCCTCGCCACCTCCCACTGCACGTCACCCAACAATGGGACAAGCACCGCTATTAGAGCGCGCACAGCCGGAGGCCGCAAGGGAAAAGGGTGGAGGGATGTGGGTTTCTCTGATCTCTTCAGTTCAGGTTCTAGGGTCAGCGGCTTTACTGGGAAGACCTCCCTGGAGGTGGGTGAAAAGATAGAGAGAGAGGATAATGTAACTCTGTACTGCCTCGAATAGCCCCACTTCCCCTGTGTTCCGGGACTTACCACTAGCGTGAATGGATACTCCGTGGATGAAGTCTGCAGGTTATACGGAAGTTGGTATATCTGTTCCACAGGTGTCGAAGAGTTAACTCACTTTCCAACCAGGATCCAGCACGGAAAATCTGGGAAGTATTACTTTCCACAATAAATGTTTTAGACAAGGCACTGCTTGTAGAAAGACCCAAAATGCACCTTTTGGGGTAAGTATAGCAGTAACGGTTCTGCAGGCTCAATCACGCCTGTTATACAAGGATTCCAAATAGTTAACAACTAAGAATGGTGCGACCTGCACAAGTATTCATTTAGGCTTTGAAACGGATAACAAATAGGAAAAAAAAGGTAGCGGAAGAGAGCGAGCCCGCTCTCCTCGATGTTTCCAAACAAGCGCGGCTCTGTTGAACTCACAGGGACGCGCTGGGTCTCCGCTGATCTGACCACGCAGGCACTTCGTCGTCGCGGCGGGTGTTTGCTCTCTGACCACGCAGGCACTTCGTCGTCGCGGCGGGTGTTTGCTCTCTGACCACGCAGGCACTTCGTCGTCGCGGGGAGTGTCTGCGATCTTGACAATTAGGCTTGATCACGAATCTCCACGGCAGAACTCTAGATGCACAAACAAACAGGGAACGAACCAGGAACAGGATTGACAAGCCCCGTTTTGTTCAAGGGGTGGAGCTTAAGTAAGTTGTTCCCATTGTGCCTGATCCCAGCGCCGCTTGGCCTTCTGGGACTGGTAGTTTTTCCTTAGATGACCTACAATATGATGACTGCGGCAACCTGCCGTTCTGCCAAAGGGCGATCGCTACAGGACCGAACCCAACGGGAATAGAGGTCTTTGAAGGGCGACGGCCCTACCGGGCAACCCAAAGGTGACACAAAAAAGGCCACCAGGCGAATGGAGGCTGTACGCCAAGGCAGACCACCAAAGTCCAATGCAACCAGGGATGGAGCCATATTCCCCCCCCCCGAAGAGGGGCACCCAAGGCACGTAGGGGAAGAAGGTCCGGACAGGATGAAGGACCAGGCAGGCAGGGAAGAAACACAAGATGAGGATGACAGGCAACATCAACGATTTAGAAAAGGGGGTGGTGATGAACAGAGTGTCTGAGTTAAACAGACCACTCTTACCCAGTCCAAGGATCAGGGCTTGATCCATCACCGTTATTTATCTCACTGCCCCATCCCAGCTCAGAACCTGGCTATATGCAAATCAGTCTGTCCCTGGCCCAGTGCATCATGGGAACAGGGCAGACTAAACTACCAAGCCAATTCTTCACCAGAAAGGAGACAAGCTACCGGGGACCGGTTTCTGGCATTTCAGCCTTCTTCGGCCCGGCTTGCTTGAATCCTGATGGAGCAGTGAGAAAGGGACTCATGTCTGAGTATACCCTGCCACACCTATAGTGGCCAAAAATGATTTAGAAAAGGGGGTGGTGATGAACAGAGTGTCTGAGTTAAACAGACCACTCTTACCCAGTCCAAGGATCAGGGCTTGATCCATCACCGTTATTTATCTCACTGCCCCATCCCAGCTCAGAACCTGGCTATATGCAAATCAGTCTGTCCCTGGCCCAGTGCATCATGGGAACAGGGCAGACTAAACTACCAAGCCAATTCTTCACCAGAAAGGAGACAAGCTACCGGGGACCGGTTTCTGGCATTTCAGCCTTCTTCGGCCCGGCTTGATTGAATCCTGATGGAGCAGTGAGAAAGGGACTCATGTCTGAGTATACCCTGCCACACCTATAGTGGCCAAAAACGATTTAGAAAAGGGGGTGGTGATGAACAGAGTGTCTGAGTTAAACAGACCACTCTTACCCAGTTCAAGGATCAGGGCTTGATCCATCACCGTTATTTATCTCACTGCCCCATCCCAGCTCAGAACCTGGCTATATGCAAATCAGTCTGTCCCTGGCCCAGTGCATCATGGGAACAGGGCAGACTAAACTACCAAGCCAATTCTTCACCAGAAAGGAGACAAGCTACCGGGGACCGGTTTCTGGCATTTCAGCCTTCTTCGGCCCGGCTTGCTTGAATCCTGATGGAGCAGTGAGAAAGGGACTCATGTCTGAGTATACCCTGCCACACCTATAGTGGCCAAAAACGATTTAGAAAAGGGGGTGGTGATGAACAGAGTGTCTGAGTTAAACAGACCACTCTTACCCAGTCCAAGGATCAGGGCTTGATCCATCACCGTTATTTCTCTCACTGCCCCATCCCAGCTCAGAACCTGGCTATATGCAAATCAGTCTGTCCCTGGCCCAGTGCATCATGGGAACAGGGCAGACTAAACTACCAAGCCAATTCTTCACCAGAAAGGAGACAAGCTACCGGGGACCGGTTTCTGGCATTTCAGCCTTCTTCGGCCCGGCTTGCTTGAATCCTGATGGAGCAGTGAGAAAGGGACTCATGTCTGAGTATACCCTGCCACACCTATAGTGGCCAAAAACGATTTAGAAAAGGGGGTGGTGATGAACAGAGTGTCTGAGTTAAACAGACCACTCTTACCCAGTCCAAGGATCAGGGCTTGATCCATCACCATTATTTATCTCACTGCCCCATGCCAGCTTAGAACCTGGCTATATGCAAATCAGTCTGTCCCTGGCCCAGTGCATCATGGGAACAGGGCAGACTAAACTACCAAGCCAATTCTTCACCAGAAAGGAGACAAGCTACCGGGGACCGGTTTCTGGCATTTCAGCCTTCTTCGGCCCGGCTTGCTTGAATCCTGATGGAGCAGTGAGAAAGGGACTCATGTCTGAGTATACCCTGCCACACCTATAGTGGCCAAAAACGATTTAGAAAAGGGGGTGGTGATGAACAGAGTGTCTGAGTTAAACAGACCACTCTTACCCAGTCCAAGGATCAGGGCTTGATCCATCACCGTTATTTATCTCACTGCCCCATCCCAGCTCAGAACCTGGCTATATGCAAATCAGTCTGTCCCTGGCCCAGTGCATCATGGGAACAGGGCAGACTAAACTACCAAGCCAATTCTTCACCAGAAAGGAGACAAGCTACCGGGGACCGGTTTCTGGCATTTCAGCCTTCTTCGGCCCGGCTTGCTTGAATCCTGATGGAGCAGTGAGAAAGGGACTCATGTCTGAGTATACCCTGCCACACCTATAGTGGCCAAAAACGATTTAGAAAAGGGGGTGGTGATGAACAGAGTGTCTGAGTTAAACAGACCACTCTTACCCAGTCCAAGGATCAGGGCTTGATCCATCACCGTTATTTATCTCACTGCCCCATCCCAGCTCAGAACCTGGCTATATGCAAATCAGTCTGTCCCTGGCCCAGTGCATCATGGGAACAGGGCAGACTAAACTACCAAGCCAATTCTTCACCAGAAAGGAGACAAGCTACCGGGGACCGGTTTCTGGCATTTCAGCCTTCTTCGGCCCGGCTTGCTTGAATCCTGATGGAGCAGTGAGAAAGGGACTCATGTCTGAGTATACCCTGCCACACCTATAGTGGCCAAAAACGATTTAGAAAAGGGGGTGGTGATGAACAGAGTGTCTGAGTTAAACAGACCACTCTTACCCAGTCCAAGGATCAGGGCTTGATCCATCACCGTTATTTATCTCACTGCCCCATCCCAGCTCAGAACCTGGCTATATGCAAATCAGTCTGTCCCTGGCCCAGTGCATCATGGGAACAGGGCAGACTAAACTACCAAGCCAATTCTTCACCAGAAAGGAGACAAGCTACCGGGGACCGGTTTCTGGCATTTCAGCCTTCTTCGGCCCGGCTTGCTTGAATCCTGATGGAGCAGTGAGAAAGGGACTCATGTCTGAGTATACCCTGCCACACCTATAGTGGCCAAAAACGATTTAGAAAAGGGGGTGGTGATGAACAGAGTGTCTGAGTTAAACAGACCACTCTTACCCAGTCCAAGGATCAGGGCTTGATCCATCACCGTTATTTATCTCACTGCCCCATCCCAGCTCAGAACCTGGCTATATGCAAATCAGTCTGTCCCTGGCCCAGTGCATCATGGGAACAGGGCAGACTAAACTACCAAGCCAATTCTTCACCAGAAAGGAGACAAGCTACCGGGGACCGGTTTCTGGCATTTCAGCCTTCTTCGGCCCGGCTTGCTTGAATCCTGATGGAGCAGTGAGAAAGGGACTCATGTCTGAGTATACCCTGCCACACCTATAGTGGCCAAAAACGATTTAGAAAAGGGGGTGGTGATGAACAGAGTGTCTGAGTTAAACAGACCACTCTTACCCAGTCCAAGGATCAGGGCTTGATCCATCACCGTTATTTATCTCACTGCCCCATCCCAGCTCAGAACCTGGCTATATGCAAATCAGTCTGTCCCTGGCCCAGTGCATCATGGGAACAGGGCAGACTAAACTACCAAGCCAATTCTTCACCAGAAAGGAGACAAGCTACCGGGGACCGGTTTCTGGCATTTCAGCCTTCTTCGGCCCGGCTTGCTTGAATCCTGATGGAGCAGTGAGAAAGGGACTCATGTCTGAGTATACCCTGCCACACCTATAGTGGCCAAAAACGATTTAGAAAAGGGGGTGGTGATGAACAGAGTGTCTGAGTTAAACAGACCACTCTTACCCAGTCCAAGGATCAGGGCTTGATCCATCACCGTTATTTATCTCACTGCCCCATCCCAGCTCAGAACCTGGCTATATGCAAATCAGTCTGTCCCTGGCCCAGTGCATCATGGGAACAGGGCAGACTAAACTACCAAGCCAATTCTTCACCAGAAAGGAGACAAGCTACCGGGGACCGGTTTCTGGCATTTCAGCCTTCTTCGGCCCGGCTTGCTTGAATCCTGATGGAGCAGTGAGAAAGGGACTCATGTCTGAGTATACCCTGCCACACCTATAGTGGCCAAAAACGATTTAGAAAAGGGGGTGGTGATGAACAGAGTGTCTGAGTTAAACAGACCACTCTTACCCAGTCCAAGGATCAGGGCTTGATCCATCACCGTTATTTATCTCACTGCCCCATCCCAGCTCAGAACCTGGCTATATGCAAATCAGTCTGTCCCTGGCCCAGTGCATCATGGGAACAGGGCAGACTAAACTACCAAGCCAATTCTTCACCAGAAAGGAGACAAGCTACCGGGGACCGGTTTCTGGCATTTCAGCCTTCTTCGGCCCGGCTTGCTTGAATCCTGATGGAGCAGTGAGAAAGGGACTCATGTCTGAGTATACCCTGCCACACCTATAGTGGCCAAAAACGATTTAGAAAAGGGGGTGGTGATGAACAGAGTGTCTGAGTTAAACAGACCACTCTTACCCAGTCCAAGGATCAGGGCTTGATCCATCACCGTTATTTATCTCACTGCCCCATCCCAGCTCAGAACCTGGCTATATGCAAATCAGTCTGTCCCTGGCCCAGTGCATCATGGGAACAGGGCAGACTAAACTACCAAGCCAATTCTTCACCAGAAAGGAGACAAGCTACCGGGGACCGGTTTCTGGCATTTCAGCCTTCTTCGGCCCGGCTTGCTTGAATCCTGATGGAGCAGTGAGAAAGGGACTCATGTCTGAGTATACCCTGCCACACCTATAGTGGCCAAAAACGATTTAGAAAAGGGGGTGGTGATGAACAGAGTGTCTGAGTTAAACAGACCACTCTTACCCAGTCCAAGGATCAGGGCTTGATCCATCACCGTTATTTATCTCACTGCCCCATCCCAGCTCAGAACCTGGCTATATGCAAATCAGTCTGTCCCTGGCCCAGTGCATCATGGGAACAGGGCAGACTAAACTACCAAGCCAATTCTTCACCAGAAAGGAGACAAGCTACCGGGGACCGGTTTCTGGCATTTCAGCCTTCTTCGGCCCGGCTTGCTTGAATCCTGATGGAGCAGTGAGAAAGGGACTCATGTCTGAGTATACCCTGCCACACCTATAGTGGCCAAAAACGATTTAGAAAAGGGGGTGGTGATGAACAGAGTGTCTGAGTTAAACAGACCACTCTTACCCAGTCCAAGGATCAGGGCTTGATCCATCACCGTTATTTATCTCACTGCCCCATCCCAGCTCAGAACCTGGCTATATGCAAATCAGTCTGTCCCTGGCCCAGTGCATCATGGGAACAGGGCAGACTAAACTACCAAGCCAATTCTTCACCAGAAAGGAGACAAGCTACCGGGGACCGGTTTCTGGCATTTCAGCCTTCTTCGGCCCGGCTTGCTTGAATCCGGATGGAGCAGTGAGAAAGGGACTCATGTCTGAGTATACCCTGCCACACCTATAGTGGCCAAAAACGATTTAGAAAAGGGGGTGGTGATGAACAGAGTGTCTGAGTTAAACAGACCACTCTTACCCAGTCCAAGGATCAGGGCTTGATCCATCACCGTTATTTATCTCACTGCCCCATCCCAGCTCAGAACCTGGCTATATGCAAATCAGTCTGTCCCTGGCCCAGTGCATCATGGGAACAGGGCAGACTAAACTACCAAGCCAATTCTTCACCAGAAAGGAGACAAGCTACCGGGGACCGGTTTCTGGCATTTCAGCCTTCTTCGGCCCGGCTTGCTTGAATCCTGGCAACATCAAGCACTCCCACCGCCGCCCACATGGAATGGACCAGAAAGCAATTCCTCGAAGGACCAAAGGAAGACCCCCAGGGGAAACAGGCGTAGCAACCACTGGCGGCGCAGGAAACAAAACTGTGCAGTAGGCAAGAAGCCAAGGACTCAAGGGAGACAAGAGAGGACCCCCGGATAGCCGGAATGGCGGACCAGTGGCAGCGGAGAGCAACCCAAACCGTTCTGAAGGAACTCATCCTCCCCACAGGCAACAGGGAGAAACACCATGAAGAACAGTAAGCCTAGAAAACAGCCAGTGATGGCAGCAGACCCCAAGGGTATAGCAAGTCCGAAAATTTGGGGAAGAACATGTATCACAATGTGAAACTTCGAAAGCATTGCCAGGATCTGAAGCCTAGTGTGGTAGGAGCCAGCACTACCAGAGACACAAAACGTACCAATAAGTTATAGCTCCATGGCAGAATCATAGCCATATACTTAACCGTGAACTACAAACCAGGGAAACACCAGAATATGAACACATAACCTGCGGAGGAAGAACTATGACCATAAACTCTAGGCCACATCACCGCCATCAACTTCCAAACCCCCAATTCCAACCGGCTGAGCACCAGATGAAATAGAAGAGGAATGGAGAAAAGGACAGCAGGAACCACAACAAAGGAACAACCGCTAGGAAGGAGGATGGGACACCAAGGCACCAAAGCACCAACACCCCACGCAAGGAAGCAGGGCGAAAACAATGGCAGAAGAGCAACCTGAGGGGACGCAAGAGATCCAACCAGGGCCACTTGAATCTCCCTGCCAGGACCCTGAAGAGAAACCCAAGAAGGAGAAGGCGAGCCAGCTGAACCGCACGTCAAATCACCGTCCCCAGCAAAGAAAGAGCAGACACAGCAAAATGACGACCGCACAAGACCCAACCGCACCAAATCAAAAGAGGAGAGCGAGCGCCCCCCAAAAGGCGAATTAGGCACGGGGCACATGAATGTCTGATTAGACCGAACTCTACATGACATCAGGAGATGGTCAAAGTGCACAGGATCAGCGAATACAGTAGCCAGTACCACCCAAGCCAAGGACACCCAATGATCCGCGGGGAACCAAGGATCCAGAGCCAAAAGAACTGAAGTACATTTAAGGGAGTAGACGGGATTCAATGACATCACATGGAACCCATAGAAACTCCAGGCCAAGCCACATCAACCCCACAACCACCAGGACAAAAGAAAAGATGAGGAAGAATCACCCAGTCGACAGGGAAGGAGAAAGCAATGGCAGGATCCGAACACTTGTCTTGCGAGAGTTGATGCCACCAGAGGCACAAGACTTACCAATAAGCGAAAGCCCCTTGGACAACAAGGCACCCCAGGAGCATATATTAGAACTACCATGGGAGCCAAGACCGAAGGAAACACCCAAGGGACAGAGGACAACCCAAAGGGGAAGACATGAAAAAGGAGGTGCAGACCCAGGGCAAGAACCGCAACACCTCCGGAAGAGAGGATGCACAGGTAACCCAAAGCACCCAGTATATCCTGGGAGCACACATCCAGGATATAAACCAGTCCCAACCATGCAGACCTCCGAGAACAGGCGAGAGCAGTTGTTTACAGGGTCGTATGGCAGTAGGCACCAAAGGGGCAAGGAGCCAGAAGGGCACCAGAGGAAACAAGAGACAGGAACCACGGCAACACACCAACTTGTCTTGAAGGTATATATAAGGCCACGGTCAAGAGTCCCAAGAAAGGGCAGAGATACCTGACGGGCTAGATCCCATGAAATCATGTACTGTGTGAGCCAGTGCCACTAGAGGCACAAGACTTACCATTAAGCTATAGCTCCTTGGTAATAGAGTGCAACAACCCAGACCCAACACCGGCCCGGGAACCATCAACCACCAGGCGAAGGACACAGGAGCCGGAGATGTCGAAAGAATCAATCCGGTCTCTCACCGTGAGAGAGGCAGGATGTGTCAGAGGCAGCGGGTAGGGCAGCATCAGAAGCCAGGGGCCTTATTTATGAAGGCCTTGCGTCAGTTTTGCGCCGCCGGTGCGTCACTTTTTGTGACGCACCAGCGGTGTAAAAAATGTGCCTCGTTGCGCCATATTTAAAAAGTGACGTATCTAGGTAGATGCGTCACTTTTTAAACCCCTGCGCCACATTATACCTGCATCAGGTATAATGTATGTTGAGGGGGCGTTCCCCCGCAAAAAGCCTTGTAATAGTGACGCAGTGAAATCTATGAGATTTCACTGCGTCACTTTTAGGACGCTGTTGCGTCAAAATTTTGCGCCTGCCTAACAGCAGGCGTAAGACTGACGCAAGCCCTTTCAGATGGGGCTTTCCCCATGTGAAAGGACGCATTGCTGGAGTTGCGTCACTTTTGTGACAAACTCCAGCAATGCGTCACTTTTGCTCTTATAGATACGTCAGAGATACTGACGTATCTGTAACTCCTTGCGACATGATGCATCATACATTAAATATGACGCCTCTGGAATGTCGTAAGGAGTGCGCAGTGAAAAGTGACGCATCGCTGTTTTCACGCAGCGATGCGTCACTTTTCATAAATGAGGCCCCAGATGCCTAGAAGGGGCGCCACGGCCATGACCGCACCCCCAAAAGGGCTGGGAGGAACGCCACACAAGACGGGGGATGACCAAAGGCACGCCCGCTTGAGCCTGTGTCACCAGAGGCACAAGATGAACCCTTGAGTAATAGCTCCGTGGGGCCAAAGCCCCAACCCCACAGAGGAGGCAGCAGAGACAATACTGAGAAACACCCACCCCCCAAAAACACACCAGAAGGCATGGCGAGCATATCGGAACAACCAGACAAACGCACCCCAGCAAGCCCGGCATGTGACAGCAAGACAAGGGATCAATAGAGGCCATGCCCCTACAGAGAGAGAGGTAATCCGAACCTGAGGACCAAAAACACAGGACCAAGGGATCTCCCAGTAATGAAGCCACCACCACTGAAAACGCCAGGGAGCGAACCCAAAACCAAAGGGGAAGAGTCAGTGACCAGAGCCACAAGGCCACAGAGACACAACAAGGCAAAGCCGGCTGTGAGACAAGCGACAATGCACAATGAATACAGAAGAAGCATTGGATACCCAGAGCCGGATGAACCGGACTGAGGGCTTTATCCCAGGTGTTAGAGACAGTAACTGCATGACAAACACATGAAAAACAGCATACAAGGAGTTCAGACACCCCGTCCAGCGAACGCGCGCTGCACAAAGTGGCAAGCAAGGCATAATGCCAGAGTTTTCAAGGAGCACTACAGAAACCAGAACAATGAAGACTCCAGGAATGGAACACATACCCTTTGGAGACTGAAAATAAAAAATGTATCAACATACGATACAAAGTCACGGGAGTTAAAGTGATATGCCCACAAACACAGGATGTTAATGTCGTTGCCGAGACTCAAACCCAGTTCTCCAGGGGGGGTCAGTCGCCCAAGACAGAAGGCTGCATCCACACCTCTCACAGGCAGGAAGCGAACCCTTGCCCTGCAGGAAACCCTCCCCCATCAGTAAACATCGGCCGGTGAGAAGCTGCATGGGAGCCAATCCGGCAATGACTTGCCACGCAAGAATGCAGAGCAACACCGAGCCAGAACCCCAGTGGGCAGGACAGAGGCAGCTAGAGAGAAAGGATGTTGGAGGGCAAGCCTGCTCTCCACAACCCATGGGACAAGAGCCGAGGAGCTGGAGCACAGCCCCCGCCCCAAGAAGCACAGCCGCCTGCGGGGAACCAAGACGTAAATTAAAAGGACCGGGGGCATGGATCCTAAATTCAGAAGTAATACATCAAGTCCGGAATCAGCGTGCATAACAAGGGCATTTGCCTCATTCTGGATACAACAGATAAAGAGCGTAACTGATCACTGGGAGGCAGTAAGCGGCTCGGCCAGAAACATACATGAGTGAAAACACTGCACGAATATTATTGTGCCGCCGAGACCTGGCGGGAGCTGCACCAAAACAGAAATAGGAAGGGAGCGGAGGTTGTAAAGCAAACAGGGACGCTAGAGCAGACCTCAGAAAATAAAAAGTATACATTACCGAGACTGGAAAAACTTTACCGTCCTCGTTCTGATAATGGGTGTTCTGCAGGAACTCAGAGACAAAAACAGGATGTTTCTTGTGTTGGTCCCACCCTTAAAGGCCAGGTTACAGGTACTTCCTGTCAGACGGCCATATTGGGTGAAGACCTTTTTAAGTTATGGGTAAATGCTGTGCCTGGAACACTGGGTGCTCCTTTGTGACTGTGACGAGGAAGACACATTTTGAAGATTTGCTCCTATCTTCAATATATGATTCACAGCCTAAGAAAGTCCAGAAAAGTCACTCTCAAACAGAAGATGATATTTCTATGGAATGCACTGACGAATTCTTGGATCCTCTGGATATAATCGTGCTGTCCGGTATTTAGCCGCTGGTATCTGTATAGGGCGGTCATAATAGGAGAGGATGTAGGACTGGGGAGAGGATGTACCCTTGCGGTTAGAGCTGTCAACCTCGAAGTTGGGGAACCGGGTTCGAGTGTCGGGCAACAAGGCTCAACATCCTGTGATTCTGGGCAAATCCCTTAATCTTCCTGTGCCTAACAAAAATGAATGTGTCCGTCCGTAACAAAACTGGTGCTCATGTAAAGTGATCTGATACCCGATGTCTCGGATCTAGTTCGCGCTATATATAAAACTCTTTTTTTTAAAAAAGCGTCCACCTACTCTAGTGGGAAACAGTTGAGGGAAACAACAAGCCTCTAAGCTTTTTTCCAATCACTTAAGGGACTTTTTTTTCTTGCTTCATTTGAAACAATTCAATAGCATCACCAATTACTTTTGTATAATACAGAGGGTGGATGCTATAGTGTTGAAACACTATACACTATACACAGATACTGTTATACCCATTTGCAAACCCATACATAGGCTTTCGATAAAGACGTTATTTAGTAAATTAATAATTAGATGATTTGATCTGGACCTTAATGTATTGTTTATTACTTTTCCATATATACAATTTTGAAAATGAAGAACTCAAATGCCCGGCAAAATACAAAAAAGAAAAAAACAGTATTATCAACTTCAAAGCGAAACAGAAAAACAAAATAAGGTGGAAAAAGTAAAGAGGAAAAAAAGAGGCTGATAAGAGTACTAACCAGTTTCTCAAAAAAAAATTAAAATGCAGAATGAGAGTATCTAAAAATTGAATTTGCACATCAAGTGGAAATAGGCAAGGAGTATGTGTTTCAAAAAGTAGGAACTGTTCTAAGAAATCAGAGATAGAAACAGTTTAAGTAGTTAAGAGCTAGAATGTTTCACACTAGGCTAACACAACATTTGCAAAAAAGAATGAAAAAATATAAGAGGAGAAGTGATGCATTTAAGCAAAAGCAACATAGTGAGAGTGTTGTAGAGAAAGCATTTGCATTAAAGAGGAAGTCATTTATATCAGTATTTAATAGAATGAATACAGTAGACAAAACTGTGTTGGGTATGAAGAAAAGAAGTACTAGAAAAAGGTTTCTTAATAGAATTAATTTTTGCAAATTTTTAAATGTGAATGGAAGCATACATCTAGTGCAGAACATTATTTCAATTAGCAAAGCTGTTTCCAAGAGAATACACTTGTGCATGTTGTTGATTTAACTGGTCGTTGTTATGAAGTTAATGATGGTCCTCCAGATGCAAAAGAGGAAATGGTCCCTAGGAATATAGAAGAAGTGATAGAGGTGCAAGGAAGGTGTAGACAGGACCCTGCATACAAATGGAATTGTAGTCATATTTGCAGTATTCATCAGGAATTAATTGATTTATTACAAAATTGCATGTGTGATCTTCTATGCGGAAGTCTTAAAAAGAAAAATAGATCCACAGATTAAATCCATTCAAACTTAGGAAATATGAAATTTTCAGGGACATTCACTGGCATGTCTTTCAAGGGAAGTTTGCAGGATCACGTTTCATTAATTCAGGATGTTACCTGTTCACCACTCAAAAATACAAACTTTGGTTAAAAGACTTTACTATGTAAAAACTCATGCTTTATGTTTAGGAGAGATGAATAGAACTTTATTGTATGGGACATTAGCAGAGTTAGAGAAAGTTTGTGAAGATGTTCAGTTTTTGTTGTTTGTTTCAGAAAAAGAGTTTAGGGACAATTAAGAGTTGGTTGTTTTGGTGCAGAAGAACATGAGGCAGAAATTACAACATAATACCTTGCTCAAGACATTACAAAGCGTAACAAAGTTCCCTCAGAAAAACCAAACTGTGTTCGTATTTGTTGTTGACGCACTCGTTACAAAATGCAAATTCGGAATGTAACTGTGTTCTGTAAAATTGGAAAAGAGAACACTGATACTTAGCAAGAATTCAGTGCATATTTATTTGTTGAGGAATGATTTGATTTATCCACAGAACAGATTATCTGTGGGTAGTGCTATGCTAAGTTAAAGAATAATGAAATGCTGGAAAGAGGTAGGCATAACAAGTAAGAATTGGTTACCATTCCACAAGAGCTTAAAGCATTGAATGTTTCTGAATCAATTCTTGTACAACACATACATCCTTTTTAAGCAACAGTTCTTATGGAGCCAAAGACAGGGAAATTACCTTCAACTGAGCTCTAGAAAAAACTAAAAGGAAGAGTTGTGTATTGACCTTTAGATTTTAAAAGGAACATTGAAACTGTAGGAGTAGATAGAGAGATATAAGAACCAATTATCATTTTAGTAAATGTGGTTCCAACGAAATATAGAAAAATCTGGCAAGAGTTAGTAGATGTTAAAAAAGTAAGAAAAAAACAACAATATACCTTGTTCAAAATAACATTTACTATAGAAATGTTGATGTTGCTAAAAAATGACATTTGCACAGAGGATAAAACCTTATCATCTTGTGGACAGATTGAAAAAGTGGATCAATCTGGGTCAGAGGAAATGTTTCAACACTAAAGCATCCACCTCTGCATTATAAAAAAAGTAATTGGTGGTACTATTGAATTGTTTCAAATGAAGTAAGAAAAAAGAAGTTCCTTAAGTGTTTGGAAAAAAGCTTAGAGACTCGTTGTTTCCCTAAACTGTTTCCCACTAGAGTAGGTGGATGCTATTTTGACTGCCCTTTACAGATACCAGCAGCTGAATACCGCACAACACAATTATATTCAGAGGAGACAAGATTTTGTCAGTGCATTCCATATAAATTTCATCTTCTGTTTGAGAGTTAACTTGTCTGGACTTTCTTATGCTGTGAATCATACATTAAAGGAAATTAGTTGATAAGTTCAAGAAAAAGATGAAAACTTGGAATATAATGTAATGGATTTGATGGCTTGCCAATGGTGAACAAATGAGTATTGGCAATGTCGTCACGGAGAACGCAAATGCATGTTCAGAAACTCAGGAGCACCTACTTGGTTTGTTACACTTAGTTGTGCTGAATATGCATGGGATGATCTGATTGAATTTCTGAAAGAGGAAAATTCAAATATTGGGGACATTAATGTAAAGACAGCAGGAGAACTTGACTATTTGGATTCAGCAAACGTTTTCAGATATTTTAACCACAGATTCCAAGTCATGTTGTCTTTCATCTGCAACAAAAATAATCCCCTTCTTGGTGAAGTAACTGATTTTTTTGCGCGTAGAGTACCAAGCAAGAGGAGCTCCTCATATTCACATGCTGCTATGGATAAAAGATGCTCCAAAATAGAGTGATGAGTGTGTGCTCTCTTTCATAGAACAGTATGTGACTTGTGCCATCCTGAAACACACTGCTGACAAAGGCCTGAGACAACAATTTCTGTGGTTTCAAACTCATAGATGTGGAAATACTACCGTAGAAAATACAGTTCTAAAGAAAACTTTTACACAAGATGTCAGTTTTGATTCCCACACCTGTTACTTCACAAGGAAGAGTGAATAACTTTTTGTCTGCAGTGAAACATACAATAACACAGAAGTCACCGAAAAACACATACAGTCTGAGAAGAACAGAGATTACAACGCAGTCATTCTGAAAATGCGAAATGCAAATATGGGCTTACAGTTTGCTGCACACAACTCTATTGATGTTGCTTGATATGTCACTTCATAAATAACAAAAGTTGTACAGCTTCAGATTAAAAATGTTGTCGCATAGGGAGATTGGTTCTTATGAATACTCAAACAGGTTGAACTTGGCAAGTTTATATTCTAAGTCAAGGGAAATAGTCTGGGTAAGTTTAGGGCTTGCAAGTACATGAAATAGAGTGTTAAAGTATTTTCCGAAAATTCAGTATCTAGCAGAGTTTGACCAGGAAAGTACAGACATAGTAAAAACAAATATGTTGGATACATACTACCCAAGAAAAGTGTATACTTGAAATATATGTGCCTATATGAAATTCTTCAGTGCTACAAATACAGAAGCAATGTAATACAAAACATAGAAGAAGGCAACTTTGTAGTTCTTGGATGTGATTGTCCTTTAGTGAGACACACAAAAGAAATGTCATTAACGACATGAAACTTAGGGGCATATTATCAAGACAATTATCGCCGCTTTAGCGGCTGTTTTCGGCCGAAAAGCGGTGATAATTCTAATGCGGTATTAACAAAAACACACTAACAGGCTTTAGCTTGTGTTTCCTTGTGTCATCACCCATTTCACTAACGCCTTTCATCTCATCACTAATGAGATGCAAAGTAGGCGTTCCTCACATTTACTACATGGCAAAACATTGATAGCGCAGCTTTGCGCTATTAACAAGCAAGCCCCATACCCGCGTTGAGACTATGAAAGTCGTGCAAAGACCCAATTAACGATGGTTTCTAACATCAGGTACATTTCTGACTTAGACATATTGCCCTATGGGAGGTGGATTGTCAGGCTAGATCCACCATGGCTTATTAGCAAGAAATTCCCTATCACTGACATTTTTATCGCTTTGGAGATAGCCGTTGATAATAACGCGCTATCTCAGCGATAAAATCCAGCAAAAGCCGGCGATAACTTTAAGCGTGTTTAGCGATATTTATCGTTGCCAGTTGCTAATATGCCCCTTAGTTGCCAAACTCAAGAGAAAAGAGATTTTTTCTATTTGGCTCTTCTTCAACTTTTTAAACCCTAGTGTGCAGAATCTGAATTACCTGGAGAATATGATTGTTATGAAGAATCATTCAATACTGTAAAATACAGTATTCAGTGTCAAGTCTTTTAAAATTATATGCAAATGTTAAGTGATGAGATTCAACAAGAAGAAGCAATTACTGCAAAGGTACGTAGGGAAAGTTCTCAGAGCAGTCAAAATTCCCAAAGCAATCAAAGTTCTCCATTGCATAGTCAAGATCCTCATGGAGCACCCAATATTAAAAATGAAGCTGCAATAGCAAAGACCAAGGTGGAAACTGCAATGGAACAAGCTAGACAGGAAACTGAAGATCTGGAACAGTTACTTGCACAACTAAATAACAAACAGAAAGACATTTATATGGAAGTAAAAGAGAAAGTAGAACATGGATTTCTCCATGACAACAAAGAATGCAGTTGTTCTGCCTTTAAACCAATTCTATTATAGATTAGTGGTCATTCTGGAACTGGGAAAATCGTTTTAATTAAAGTGCTGATCGCTTACCTACAAAGGACAACACATTCGAATGTGCCAAGTTTAGTGGCAGCCCAACAGAATCAGCTGCAAACAATATGAAGAAGTCACCTGGTGAAGCATGTCATGAGGTGGCAAGAGTTTTGAAGAAATTGAAGCTCTTCGTTATTGATGAGGTAAGTATCGTCTCAAACTGAATGCTTGCTTGCATTCATTCATTTACGAAATCAACAAATTTTAAGAACAGAGTACAATGTTCTCTTTGGAAGAAAGCATTTAATTGTGTTTGGTGACCTCCTGCTGCTAACCCCTGTAAAAGAACAAACTGATTTCAAGACCCTTGTTCATGAACAAACAAGTAATTAATTAGGAAATATTAGAAATGTAAACATTTGGCTTAATTTTCAATAGAAGGAATTGTTGAAAAATATGCCTCAAGCATTTGATGACGTATATGGAAATATTCTGAAGGACTTTAGAGTTGGAGTTCTGACCAATGAAGTTAAGAGTACCTTACCAAGTCTTCTTAGCAGAAAACGTTTCTCTAACAAGACACCAGCATGGCTCATGTTCAATTTGACTGAAGATGGAAAATGAATACTGTGTCTAAGGCCTACACTGCAAGAGTTTAGCAAATTTTAATGATTAATTACTGAAATTGAAAGAAAAGGTAATTTTTGTAACTAAAAACTATTGACAAAATGGAGCACCGGAGAGTGACAATAGTGCTGACTGACAAACTGCAAACAAAATTGGATTCTTTAGAAAAATTTGTGTCTAGAACAGCTGGCTTAGAAAAGTGTTTATGTGTTTGTAGAAATTGTAGAGTAATTTTATGGCAAAATTTAAATGTTGAGGAATGCTTAGTAAATGGTGCAATAGGTTGAGTAATTTATTTTATTAATTTTCCAAATAGGAATAAAGTTAAATAAGTCGCTGGAAAATGTTATCAGATTGATGGCGTGAAACAGATTGGCCGATGTGTTGTACATTTTTTGCTTGTGAAAAACTTATATGTGAGGCAGCACCAGTTCCCATTCTCTCTAGTGTATGCTGTAACCATCCATAAATCAACAACGTTTAAGTGTAGATGCAACTTGTATTAATATTGGAAGTAGGTTATTCAAAGAAGGTATCTCATACGTTGCATTGTTGCGAGTTAGAGCATTGTCCGGTTTGTTTTTAGTTGATTTTTAAAACAAAGTTAGTGCTTATACTGGTTGTGTTAGAGATATAACCCGTTGAGAAGTGAATATGCTTCTCACTTAAGACAGTATCTTATTTATGAGAAGCAGACAGTCTGTCCTAGGCACAAACTCATTAAGCAATCAATGAAGGGTATGCAAAAAAAGGATCAAGATGAGGATAGAAGGAAGAAAAAACAACAAAATGAAAGAGAAATCGTAGGGTTTCAGTTGGAAAATAGAAATGGTATCAACTGCCATGCTAATGTAGTTCTGAATGTAGCCTTTCATTTACCACATCAAGTAAATGCAATTGAGCTTAAAGAAAACTGATGATTTTACGGCAACGTTTACACAATGTTAGGACGGTACTACATTCTGCTTCAGAAATACAACATTTAGTGGACACAATCCGTGGATTAGTACTATATTCTCAGAACACTCAACAATACACATAAGAGTTTATTATAGTAATACTTTGACTTTTGGAAAAAGAAGAAGTGAATATTAAAGTGTTATTTGGTTTAGGTTACAAATGGGAACATGATTGTGTAGATTGCTCTTTTACATCTACTACTAATTTAAATTCTGATAGGTTCAAATATTTAACATTACCGGATTCGAAAACTGCACAATTTGACAACCTGATAAGAAATGCAAACCAGAACATGACCTGCACAAAATGTAGATCTGATTGTATGTTTACATTACAGCTACACAGAAGTGGTAAGTACATTATATTGTTGCTTCAATGTTGTAGAATAGATGTACCAAAAATAGAAACTGAAATTTTAAACTTTGAAGCTGGACAAATTTAAATATCTGGAAGAACGGACACAACCCTAGCTATCATTTTTCACGAAAGAGTACATATAACTTCAGGACACTGAACTGTGTACTTAAAAACTCTAAGTGGATGGACGGAATGCAAGGAAAATATCCTGACTTTAAACATAAACCGACTTTTAGACTTCCATATTCATGCCTTTTCTTTTTAAAACCAAAGTTCTAAGAAGGATTTCTCTTTAAAAGGTGGTATACTGTGTTTGTCCTGTATGGGTTATTAGTCTTTAAGACATCATTCTGCCTAGTAAGGGTAATGTCTTGAAAAAACCTACTTTTACAAATGGATATATGTAACATCTATTTTCATAAATGGACTACTTGAATGTCATACTATTGTTTTTGGGGGATATATTCATTTATAGTAATTGAGTAGGTACAAGTGAAATTATTTTTTATGGTTTGTAGTGCCAGCATGCATAGTATGATATATTTACAGTGCTATAATCTGTAAGTCTGTCTTTTTCTACAATCCATGTGATTGTTTTACCCCGGTGTAAAACAATTAAACTTCATAGAGTACATTTTTTAAGGTGTACCGATATGAAACCGGAGAACAGCAAAAAAATAAAAATGAAGATACATCTTTAATTTATTTAAAGATTTGAAGCGTTGCAATGTGTTTTATTAACAAAACTATTTATATTGTAGAAATGTAAACTTTGCTATGTAACTCTACACCGAGGAACATTAACTTATCTTTACGTTTTCTCTCTTTTATCACAGATACAAGGGAGGATTTATAGCAGTAATGGTGATACCTATTTATATGTTTACTTCTATAGTAAAAATAATGAGGAAAAGTACCAAAAAACTCTTCTGTTTCTTCAACAAGAAAATAATGTCCTCATATTTTCAAATGACATCTTGGGACAACCACTGTTTAGATTTTAATGATGATTGATGAAGTTTTAATTTTCAGAGATGGTTGGCTGATGGTACATCATCCTGGTTCTCCATCACTTGAGGAACTCCCATTGTCTTTAACAACTATAACATTAGCACATGTCCTTGTTCTTCTGTACAAAGGTGATAATTGCAGAAGGTTGGTTGTGCGATTCCCCGACATCAGTAAATGTTGCTTTTTTCTTCTGCATTCTTAAATATGCATTTTCATGGTTGCTGTTAATGCGTTTCCACAATGAAGATACCTCTGGAAAGCTGTTTCGCAAACAGCATACATTCAACATATCTAGTAATGGCTTTCTTCTGTCAGAAGGAACAACAAAACACTTCCACAGGATCAAAGTGACTGTGTTGAGTGTTGTTTTCTCAAAAGGTATGTATGGTTAATAGGAACCAATACAACTGAAGCGTTAGTTTTATTAATGAGTGACTCTGGGAATTCAGCTGCACCTTAAAAAAGTTTTAAATATGTTATAATACAATTATAATAGTTTCAATATATATGTTTATATAGAAGTATAATAGTTATGATGGCTATATGTTAATTATTATTGTTGTTTTGTTCCAATAAATGTATTTTGCTGTCATTGTCACTTCTTAGTCTTCTATTTTTCAACTCTACTGCATTGTTTCCTACCTTTTTTATGATTGTCACTGCTTTCACCTTATTGCTTTTGTAGTATTTACAGTTCTTTGTAATGTATGTTTCTAAAATATGTTACTTTCTCCTTTGCAGGCACACACTAATGTATACACTGACACACCCCATTAAACACTGATGCATACACTAACACACCCAGAAACACACTGATGCATTCACTCACATATTCAACCACTCACTCATGCACACACTGAGACACTCTGGGAGTCACTCATACATACACTGGCACAACCATAAACACACCAATCCATTCAATGACACAGTCACACACTCATTCATTCACACCCTGACACATCCTAGGACTGATTGATACATACACTGACCCAGTCATGCACACACTCATGCATTGACAGACTCACTCAGTCACTCACTCAAACATAGATCCAGGCACCCATGACACACTAATTGATACACTAACACACCCCTGCAT
This sequence comes from Lissotriton vulgaris, assembly GCF_964263255.1. Classification (NCBI taxonomy): domain Eukaryota; kingdom Metazoa; phylum Chordata; class Amphibia; order Caudata; family Salamandridae; genus Lissotriton; species Lissotriton vulgaris. The sequence continues at coordinate 1,166,415,198 of NC_141696.1, forward strand.
ACACTAATGCATTAACAGACTCACTCAGTCATCCACTCATGAATAAACCGAATCCCCCTTACACATTGAAACATACAATGACAGACCCATGGACACACTGATGCACACACGAACCCACACTGGTATACACTGCCACATACACTGACACACCCATGCACACACACTTTCATGCTCTGAAACATCCAGAGATACACTAAGACATACACTGACACACCCAGGAATACACTCAGGCATGTAGTGAAAGACCCAAACATACACTTAGACATACACTGACACAAATAGAGACACACCTTTGCATACACTGAAACAGCTAGGCACACAGTGATACAAAGACTGACACACCCACTAATCTATTCATTTACACACTCACATAGCCAGGCAGACATCTACAGATACACTTTCACACCCAGACACATACTGACATATACACAGACACACCCATACAGACGCTCGTTCATTCACTGAGAGACCAGACACATACTAATGCATGCAAAGTTACACCGAGGTATACACTGACAGATGGACTGACGCACCCATAGACGCACTTTTTTCTGCATTGACACCTCCAAACACAGAGTAAGACATACACTGTCACATCAAGACACACACGTATTTAAACACTGACATACCCAGCTACACACACATGCATACACTAACACACCCAGATATACCCTTATTCATACAGTAAAACACAAAAGCACACACTAATGTACACAGTTACACACACAGGCACAAATTAACACATATAACGACACACCTATGCACATATTTATTCATACACTAACACATCCAGACACACAGTAACACATGTACTAAGACATTCACAAAGACTCTTATTAAAACACTGATACAGCATTACAATACTAAGAGCATTGACACCGCTCATTCTGTAAAATGTTGTCTTTTTTTATTACAACAAATGCACTATTTACCATAGTAAAAGTGCAAAGAGTGAAATTCTATGCAAAACTGTAGCAAATAAAAAAAAACGACTGCTTTAAAACCGTTAAAAAAGGGGGAAAATTAACAAAGGTGACTCTTCTGTTTCTTCAACAAAAAAATAATATCCTCATATTTTGAGATGACGTCTTGGGACAACCACTATTTAAACGTCACTGATGGTTAACTGACGGTACATCTTCTTGGTACTCCATCATGTGAGGAACTTCCAGTGTCTTCAACCAGTGTAAGATTAGCACATGTCCTTGTGCTTTTTCAATTAAACAAAACAAACAGAAATAAAGTAACAACAATGTCCCTTCACCTTCTCAAATATGGTGATAATGTCATAATTATCTTTTAAAATAAGTTGTTGGCATTTAGAACAATGAAATACCATTTCTTTAAACTCTGCACTATTTGGTGCAATGCTGATATATGCAGAAGGTGGGTTGGACATAGATGACGATGTTCCTGTGTCTCTACAAAATGCTGTTTTCTCCTTCAGCTTTCTAAGATATGCACATTCGTGATTGCACATTCGTGATTGCTCTTGATGTGCTTCCACATTGAGGTGCCGTAACTGTACTTTTTCATAGTACCTCTTGAAAGCTTTTCCCCACACAACCTGAATTCAACATATCTAGCAGTGACTTTCTTTACCCCAGAAGGTACAATGAACCAGTACCACGCATCACTCTCCTTTCAGGTGGAAGTAACTCCTTCTTTCACTACTCCTTCTTCTTCTTGTGCAGCTACAGTAGCTGATGCCCTGCCTTCTACCATAATTGAAGGCACCAATCAGCTTTGCAGCTTTTCCTAGCCAGGATCAAAGTGACTGTCTTAAGTATGGTTTTATCAAAATGTGGGTGTGGTTCAAGAGAAACCAATGGACATTAAGGTTTGTTTTGTTGTTGTCAAATGAATCAGTGGATTCCACTGCAAATCCTCTGATTCGCATAATAATAAAACCCTTCATTAGAGCAGGACACTGTTAAGAAACATAAAAAAAGTTTGAAATATGTTCCCCTAGTAGTTTCTAAACCCCTAACAAAATTGTTAAGTATTTTGGTGAATCTACAAATCGGATCGGAAGTTCATTGCTACCACATGATCGGAATGAATCAGAGAAGCAGTGCGGTTCTGTCGGAAATCCATCGATTCTAAATTTTATTTTTTTTAAATGTAGTTTTGATACATATATGTATAAAATATTAATAGTATTCAATAGTTTTTCCCAAAAACATGTACTATAATAATGGACATTTTACTATGATTATCACTTGTCTCTCATCTATATTTACAGTACTTATCATTTGATATGGCATCAGTAATGTCACTGACCATGTCATAAGTGATGTAATGTGTGAGGTCATAAGCAGTGCATTGCACGGGCATAAGTTATAGTTAGCTCAGATAACTCTATCTGCTGAATTTCTCTGAAATCCTTGATCTAGTGTGTGCGTGTGTGTGTGTGAGCATGCGTGTGTGTGCGTGCTTAAGTGTGTATGTGCTTACGTGCATGCATGCATGCGTGTGTGTCTGCGTGTGTGTGAGAGGGAAAGCAGTTCGACCATCCCTTACAGAAACATATTTAGCCAGTGGCGGCTCCGGAGCGTCGCCTCACTGAGCAATTAAAAATGGAGAAATAAAATGATAATAACTTAACATTATTAGCATTTTATTTAAATGTGCTGGCTCAGTTGTTTGGGGCAGCCTGGGCTGTTTAGAGGCTGGGGGAGGAGTGGTAGGCACTTCTTAGTGCTCATGACATTTTGGCCGGCCGTCTCGGGCTGGCCAAAATGTAATACGCACTTTGAATGTTCTCCACCCAGGCAGCATTACAACCTGGGTGGAGAACATGCCCAGGGTCCCATTTCCTATCTGAGTGCCGCATCACTGCGCTCAGACCAATCACAACGCAGCATTGTAGCATTGTGATTGGCTCAAGGGAGCCTGTGTGCTTCCTGCTCCCACAGAAGCCAGGAAGAGGAGGGCAAGAAAGGAGGAATGGCTGCGGCCGGCCGCATCCAGGTAAGTGTTATTTTTTAATTCCCTCCCCCCTCTGCTCCCCCTCCCACCCTATCTGCCCCCAACACCAGTTCGGTAGCAGCCGCTACTGTATTTCACATCATGAAAAATGGAGAAAATACCGATCCCGTATACTATCAATCAGATTGATAGATTAGAACATCATTAATTCATGTTAATTCATAATGTTTTTATTATCACAACATGTACATCCATACTCATTATGTTTCAAGCTACCAGGGAAAACTGATTACCGTAACTTTTTTTTATAAAAAGGACAACATTAATCAAATTAGCAAGGCTACTAAGTGCCGTTGCGAGGCACTCATATTGACATCCAGCCCCAGTGTGTTAAAATACCTATCTAGAAACTGTTCATCCAACAACTTGGTTGTGGATTTTAAAAGCCATGATCACAAATAAGATGAAGTGTTATATCTTGCGAAATGACTTGCTTTATTCAGGATCTTCCCCAGCTTGCAAAACGTGCAACACTGGTCTAGACTGGATGGATGATTTCTAGTGATGGTAAATACAAAATATGTTGCACAGCCATAATCATTTAGAAAAGGCTGTTGAAACGGCTTCAGGTCCGGCAGCTTTTACTTTTGGCATAACAAGCATACGATAAAAAGTCACAAAGGCAGTAGCACTGTGCTGCCAAGGCCATAGAATTATGCTGCTGCCCAACCTATTTCACAGAACAACATCACTGAGAGCTGACCTATCACCACCAGTTGCAAGTGGAAGATAATAAGGGACAACATTTACTAAAGTTTTGCTCAGGCATACGCATGACACAAAAGATAGCATCAATGTACTTACCATTTTAAGAGCAGTGGTACATAGTGCTAAATAGTTTCGTGACAATCGAGCATCCTTTCCAAATGTTAGCAAATGTTGGCCTAACTATCCACCTGTGTTTACCAGCAAGAATGAGAGGGAGGATATAAAGACACTTCTGGGGTAAATACCTTTGCTAGGCCTCTTGCCCAAGGTGCTCTACTTTCCTTCCCTGTGACCTGTGTGTTGTGATGTGTTGACTGTAATATTATGGACACTGTCCCCATGACGTGTGTTGAATGTAAGATATAAGGAGCTACAGAAAAGTTTTCTTTTTGCCAACCGTAGTGAACTTTTATTTGCAAAGTAATTTCTATATTTTTCATGTGTTATTACACTTCAGGGGTATTATATTAAATATGTGCCATTTGTATGTTATCTGTATCTTAGCATTGATTCCCACACCACCCTTAAAGATTAAGCAGCAAGGTCGAGATTTCCTAGGAGTTTGCATTGGTAATGCGTACTTTTTGGTTTAGCCTAGAGGCATGATGTATTTCGGGATTCACAAAGCCACACAAAGCTCGATTCGCAGTGCTTTTTGAGACTTTGTAAAAAAACAGTAACACAAGGTAGAACATAGCTCTGCCTTCTTTTTCCCACATAAGGGAGGCGCAACATGATTGGAACATGGGTGTTCCCGTGAATGCACCCATGTGTTTTGACGCAAACCCAGCTATTAAAGTCTGTAAACATTAATGCCAAAAGGATGCGCCTTCATGAAGCTGGGAGAAATATCTTTTTTTTTTACCACTGCAAGGCTTGAGCAAGCACAGAAGGCTGGGCCTAGCATGCAGACTGGGTTCAGAACGCACTCTATGCACTTTAATAGGACTTTCCGGCGTTTTTATCAGCACTGACCTTGGACGCCCTCTACTACAGAGGACCGAGCCCGCTCCCCAACCGGAACAATTCTAAGGACATGAGTACCTTCTTGCATGAGGCACAAACACATGGAACTCCTATTTTATAGTCACCGATAAGGGGAAGGGTGGATTGTAAATATCAACCATTACATGTTTAATAATAAAACACCAGGAGAACGCTTTCTGAAAGGGATGATTTCCAACTGAGTCAAACAAAGCTTAACCGAAACCAGCCTTCTGCTTTTTAACAATGATACACTCATATTTGAAATCATATTGTAATTTGTGTTATGGTAGCATTTGGTACTGCATTAAGTCATGTTGTTTTATATGTTCTATTCTCCTGCAATGGCTTTAATTAACCACACAATAATAAACGAACTAAAGAAGAAATATCTTTATTTCTTCTTGTTCCTTCCTCTTGGCCTGTGTGCTTCAGCAGAACGCACTCAAAGAGGAATATGCCTCGAAGGATAGTTTTTCTGCAGAAGGGTACCCCTTCCTGCACAAACCTTTCCTGCCTACAACACAGGCACCATTGCACCATGGCACACGGGTGCCTTCACTAGATCTAAGTAGCCACAAGTCCACCAGCACAGTAAGAAAGGCAAACAGCACCACCTATTTGTAAATGAGGTACTGCCCCACTCTCTCCTATTCATGCAAAGCAATAGGAGCAACTAGTCTTTCTGCTTTGCATCATGTGAACTGTTAGTAAATCTGAACTCGTCTCAGAAACCCATGCATAAAAATCCTAAAAACGCAAAAACTGTAGCATCTGCTAACTGCGGTTCAAGGTACAGTGGGCAATGCCCGTTACAAAGATTGCCTAGTTTCCCTGGGTTCCATAGCCCTGAAGAATTTGTCTGATAGAATTTCTTAGAAAGATACCTTGATTTTTGTTTATTTTTTATTTTACAGAGTTTTATATAGCGCGAACATGACCCGATCGGGTATCAGAGTGATTTGCATACCACCAGTTGCATTACATGAGGATACATTCATTTTTATTTTTATGTTATTAGACACGGGGAGATTAAGGGGTATATTCACAAGAACATGTGCTAAACATCACCAAAAAAGCGAACGCACCTTTACACATCGCAGCCGATCGCTGGAAAATAACCCCACGTTAATGTGGAATGCACCACAAGGCTGTAGCATGCGATAGTCTGCCGAAACCGCGGCCAATGTCCGTAATACAACTACCTTGATGGCGATAAAAACACAAACCCCAACACGAAAAAACATGCGATGGGCCAAAGTGCGATGAGGAAATCAGCGAGAAGCAGCACCAGGCCTACAATACACACATTGCAGGCGGGAAAAATCACTACAAAAGTAGAAAAAACACCCAAACACAAACTGACCAACACCCAAGCACCATGGAGGCAGCCAGAGCAGGTGCAGAGGACGAGCGCAACCCCACAAGTATCCTGGATGACCAGCCTGGGATCTCGGGGACAGGGAAGGGCAAGGACAAGAAGAAGAGGAAGACGAAGTTCAGTCCGCAGGAAAACAGGATCCTAGTCACGGAGGTGATGGAACTCCATCAACAACTGTTCGTCACCTCCAACGTGTCATTGAGAACAAAAAATGGGATATGGCGGAACATTGCGGACAAGGTGAATGCTGTTTGAGAGCTCAGGAAGTCAAGAGGCGATGGATTGACATCAAGCCAAAGACCTAGGAAAAACTCACAGCAAACCAGAAGGCAGCAATGCAGACTGGAGGTGGGGGCCCAGCGCCACAGCTCGTGCTGGATGACATGGAGGAGCTGGTGTCGACGGTCATCAGTGTGGAGATTGTGGCCGGAGTCAGGGGCCAGACACTGCTCGACAGGACACAACACAACCACAACAAGGTGAGTGACCACTAGGCACTGGGGGGATGGGTGGAATTGGCCACAATGGCACACATGCACAATCAAGCAGGGCACACCCACACTGACCCTGGGTCATGGCCCTGATCCCCACACTGTCACAATGTACAATACCATGCTGTCTAAATGTCAACATGTACCCTTCACATTGCAGGGGCACCGGCAACACCCCCTGCAGAGCAGTCCCAGCCACTCTTCACTGATGACGAGGAGGACAACATCAGCAGCGACACCCAAACCCTCCAAAACATCATGGACATCATCCGCAACTCACCTCCAGGATCAGGGCAGCCCAGCTACATCAAGGAGACCCCATCCACTACCCAAACCACCAAGCAGGAGGCACCCACAGACCCGGCAGTCCCCCAAGACCTCCAGGAACAAACCATGGCCTTCCAACTCCGTGTGCTGGAGGGCCAGAGGGAGACGACTAGGCAGGTGCGGGTGGGGTTTGGCCTCTTGGCTGACAAAATGGACGCCATCCATGGGTGTCTAGGTCTCATCAGGGACCAGCTCCAGGCCCGTAACGGACAACCACGGCCCGCTCCACGGTCTCCAATGATCCATGGAGGACATGGTGCGGATGGAGGCGGAAAGGATGGCAGCCACTGCTGCACATCAGCGAAATGTAGCTGGGATCTACCATGCCCTGCAGATCCTCATCATGGCATTGCTGCCACAAGGCGTGGCACTGATGAATGCTGCTGCCCCCACACCATCCACATCTCCGCCCCTGGTGTGTCAGTGCCTCCCAGTGCAGCAGGCGTAGCCACTCCGGCACCTGATGTGTCAGTGGTACACAGTGCCGCAGCCGGTACTGCAACACCCACAAGTGAGGCAGAGCACACATACAAGGACGTGGATGGGATTGATGTCAAAAGGAGGCAGTAGCATTCATCTGGCCTGTTTCTGCTTGGTGTTGCACATGGCCTTATGACCTCCCACTGACCCCTGATACACTCCGCTGCACTCACCTTGGACTGCGACAAGGACTGCCATATCCTGTTTGATGACCAATGACACGGCGACCAGACTGAAGACTGTTCCCTTCCTCTTCCGCAACACCTGTCATCCCCTGATGGACTCTGGCTGGCCCTCCATGGGCCCATATTGTGTGGTGTGCCTGGCATAGCCCTGTACCGCTCCAGCTGCAACACTCCACTGGCAATAAACATCCAGTAACACACTGCTATGTCATGTCTTTCATCATTCCTGCATGAATGTGCGGATGAAAGTGGGGACAGTAATTTCCCTTACGTCATCTAGTGGGATGCCTGTCACCGTGTGCTACATTGCCTATTGTGTACCGGGTGCCATGGACACCACAACTGGGACACAGGCATTAGTCACTTCCTTATTCAGACAGGGACTGAACCATGCCCAAAGCCACCAAGTCATTGTTGCAAGCCCTGCGCTGGACCGGTGTACGCCAGGCCAGACCACTTGGCTGACGATCCGAGGGGGGCCCACATAGCTATCTGTCGCAGGCGTACCCGCTAGTGGTGGTCACTGGTCTAGTTGTCAGCATGTCACGGCCACTCCCTGAGGGCAGGCCTGCATACAAACCACACCCATCCGGCACAGGCGTCACATGCCATGTGACCCCGCTAATATAAGGGGCGACAACATCACATTTCCCTCTGCCGGTGGTGACTGGATGGCGGACGCTCCACAGTGCTCAATCATAAAATGCCCATGATTTGCTGTGCACAGGGTTAGTGGCACTCAAGGCCTTGCGGCCGACACGGGCCTACCACCATGTGGCGCTGACTGGCGTATCACAGGGTTAGTGGCACTCGAGGCCTTGTGGCCGACACAGGCCTACCACCACGTGGCGCTGGCTGGCTTTGCACAGAGTTGGTGGCACACGTAATTGCTGAGCGGTTGTGCAGCCTGCGATGATCATGTGTGCACTGATGTGGTCTCCGTCACTGATGACTCAGGACTCAGCGTCATGTGTGGAACATGCTGAGCCACACGGCTAACCCGCATGATGTGGACCCTGCCATGGTGGCGTGACAGGGGCCTAAAGCTTGCACGGGCACGCGGTGTGCCTACTGATGGACACACCGGTGGCAACAGGTGAGCAGTGGGGCCTGTGTACGCAGGGGTGGCGGTTTCTCTCTCTCTCTCCCTTATCTCTCTCTCTCTCTCTCTCTCTCTCACTCACTCTATCTCCCTTCCATCTCTCTCCCTCACTCTATCTCCCTTCTCTTTCTATCTCTCACTCTATCTTCCTTCTCTCTTTCCCTCACTCTATCTCCCTTCCCTCTCTCCCCCACTCTATCTCCCTTCTCTCTCTCTCTCTTTCTCAATATAATTCCCTTCTCTCTCTCTTCCTCACTCTATCTCCCTTCCCTCTCTCCCTCTCTCTCTCTCTCTCTCACTCTATCTCCCTTCTTTTCCTTCTCTCTCTTTCTCTCTCTGGCTCACTTTCCTTCTCTGTTTCTCTGTGTCTCGCTCCTTTGATGTGCGCATGACACACGTCCTGATTTTGTGCTTTCTTTTCCAGGCTGTGACGTCAAGGTTGTCCCTGACGGACCCAACAGGAGTATTCAGCATTGCTGTTTTGTGTTGTGTTTCAAAAAGTTTTTGGTTCTTACTTCACTGCTGTGTGACTGTTTCTCGTTTTTCTGGCCACACATGTTTGTATTTATTTTGGCGCTGTGCTTCATTGTGCGTTTCATGTGGCTCTTGTGTCGTGTACAGTATTTGTATGTCCAGGGAGGAGGGCCGGAGTGGGGGAAACCTGCGGTGGTTGCTGTGGGTGTTGGGGCCCTCATGGGTATCCGCGTTGCATGAGCATTGTCTCCATGGCATCTGTGGGTCTTCCGGTGTGGGTCTTGGCTGGGCTCCCTTTCCTGCTGTAGGTAGTCATCCTGCTTTACACCAGCAATGAGAAGGTGTTAATTTCCTGCTGCTACCGTGGCTTATCACCTGTTTTTGTTTGCCATCGGGTTCTTGCATTTCGATGTGAAAGTTGTGCTGTGGATTTTTCGTGTGTTTTCGGACAGGAACGCCTACTCAGCATCTCATTAGGGTTAATTGGTGGTGTCCACTGTGGTGATACATTTTGGGGCAGATGTCTGCAGTTTGCACCAGCTTGTGAACGGGGTGTTAATTCTATCTCAGAATTTGTTGCGTTAGGGTGGGGATAATTTGGAGGTGAGTCCTTTTGAATATCCCCCTAAGTGATTTGCCCAGAATTACAGGATGTTCAGTGTCATGGCCAAGACTCAAACCCAGTTCCCTAGATTTGAGGTCAACAGCCCTAGCCTTTAGGCCAACTCCTCTCCCCAATTCGGCCACCTCCTCTCCTTGATGTTTATAACTCCCAAAAATGGAGATGCATTGGTAGATCAGTAGTCTAGGACAACTCTGAGTTACTAAATCAGAATGTCATCTTTTTGGAGACATATCACGATGGGCTTTTCTGATGCCACACGGAGCAGAGCACGTGTTTTTATGCGCTTGCAGGGCGTACAGTTAATCCATTTAACTTGATACTTTTCAGAGTTAGTGTTTTATTGTCATACAGTGTAGCCAAGAAACAGAAAGAAGCAAACTTGGTTTTCTGTTTCCGAGCTGTACTATTTGTAAATAAATAAATAACTCAAATATCGGCCTAAAAAATGTTCTTTAGGCATCATTGTTGAAGACTTATTGAGATTTGAATTCTATATAGATAAATTGACACTTCATTGCAGGACACTGTCAATCACACAGGTGTCATGAGCACTCTGCATGGATGTATGTCGTTAGAACGCATACTTTTACAACGCATACCTTTACAACACATTTTTTACACCGCAACATCCATTACAACGCATTCCATTACAACGCATGCCATTGCAACAAATTCTTTGAAACTACCTTTACAACGCATTCCACTACAAGGCCTTCTACATTTACAACGCATACCATTACAACACATACCATTACATTGCATGTATGGTAAGTATTGGATAGTGTAGGGTTAAAAATTACTATTCTAACTCCAGGGGGGTGTAACAGTAGGGTAAGTGTTGGATAGTGTAGGGGTAAAAATTACTATTCTAACTCCGGGGGGTGCAACAGTAGGGTAAGTATTGGATAGTGTAGGGGAAAAAATGACTATTCTAACTCCAGGGGGTGCAACAGTGTTGGATAGTTTAGGAATGCGTTGTAATGACATGCGTTGTAATGACATGCGTTGTAATGACATGCATTGTACTGGTATGCGTTGTAGTGACATGCGTTGTAATGGTTGCGTTGTAATGGCATGCGTTGTAGTGGATGTTGCGTTGTAAAAGTATCGTTGTAAAGGTAGTGCGTTGTAAAAGTTGTGTTGTAAGTGTTGTTTCCCCTCTGCATATATCAGGCTAGGCTTTTCACATAGACTTTCAAATTGTAAGGCACAATGTACTTCAGTGTAAAATGAGTGCTCATAAAAGGGTTTTCCTAATCTATGCGAAAATGGTAAAATATAGAGCAAACCACACTCCATTTAACGTTCTTTTTAAAGTAGGATTCTTGATTTCAGCTAATTGCATTTGCTCATAACACATAACATATGTGTTTTTAAACCAGCGGGTGGAAAACGTGGTTGTTATACATCGCTGTTTGGATTTTGGGACTGTGTGGGCATAAATAAGTCTTAAAGTAAGGAGAATCTTACAGTGTTGATCTTCGGAAACATTCCGTTTTCTCAAATATGCTAAAATAATAAGAGCCCTGGCACGCCCTGATCTTTCACTCCCGCTTGATATGTGACCTGACAGCTTCAGACCGCAGAGGGGAAAACAGAAATCACAGTAGGTTATGACTATTTTACGACACAAACACGGACCGTAATTTGTTTCTGCTTGTCCTTTACATGACTCGCGAATGGAAAAGCAAGCCATGCAGAACTTGTGTACACTCTGTGATACCAAAGGCTGGTCTGTGATTTTTTTAGGAAATAAGAAAGATCACAGGATTGACTACTGAAAGCAGACGAGCGAATAATCACGAAGGAATCACATGTACAGCAAATCATTTGAGAAGAGGATTGTGGAATGGTTGGTGACATTTTCTCACATGACTCCACCTGAACACCTGCACAAAGGAATCACGTACAATATGTAAGCAATTAAAATAGTTGCAGTCTTATATTATCTACCTATCACTCCATCTATACATAATATAAAAAGTGAGTTATGATTCTGATTCAAACTCGTCAAACCACTGAAATTCGCCAGTTATGGTTAGTAACACACACAACCCACACCATGACTCGTGCCACCCGCCATGGCTCCATGCTGTTCACTTGATCACTCTTTTGTTTGTTTCTGCACCCTTGCTAAATTGGTGTTTTGAGCATGGCAGCTGGTGCGAGTTGTGGCATGGTGGTGATTGGTTACACTGTGGGGCATATTATCAAGGGATTTATCTCCGCTTTTTTGGCTTTAAAAGCCAAGAAAGCGGAGATAAAATTATCTCCCTATTAGCAACAGGGTGCTAACACGCAAATTTGCATGTTAGCACCCTTTTTCTCTAAGCTTCCCCTTGCATCTCTAATGAGATGCAAAGGGGGCATTCCAGAGAAAAATAATAGGAGAAATGTTGTTAAGCGACATTTCTCCTATTATCAAGGAATTCGCTAACCCTGTTAGTGATAAAAAAAAGCAGCGCTAACCGCGGTTAGCACTGCTTTTTTTACACCTGGTATTTTCCTGACTTAGCCATGATATCCTATGGAAGGTGGATATCATGGCTAAGTTTGTGAGTCCCTATTATCAAGCTAACGCCAAACTTCGAGAGATTATCGTTGGTTTTCCAGAGATAATCTCTCAATTGGCAGTTAGAGCGAGGATTTTTATCACTACTGAGATAAACCTTGCTAATAGCAAGTTATCTCTGCGATAATTTCCGGCGATGCTTAGCGTTAAAAAATTTGTTGCTAAGCATCGTTAGCGGTAAATATCGCTAAACGTTGGTAATATGCCCCTGTGTCCGCTCAACCTTACTGCCACAACCTGCCATGTACTTATTCTGCACTGTGTGTAGCCTTTGGCTATTCCCTGAGCCCAACCACCTGCAGTGATGTGCTGTGGGGCCAGGTTGCAGGGCTTGATTGGCTCTGCGAGGGGTTTATTTGCAAGCTGTCAAATTTCCTGCACATTAATTGAACAGCTCCAATGTTGTTAGTGGATAAAACTCTAATGGCCCTCCTATTAATCTTTGCCCCACACCGGCTCAACGCCTGACAAAACCAACAGTAAGCTAAACCTGCTAAAAGCAGCCACATTTTGTGTGGACTCATTAAAGAGTGCCAAATATATTAACACTTTGCCTACCGCATTACTGCAAAAAGCTAGAAAGACTCAACCATGTTGTCCTTGCAGAGCCTACTCTAGGTAAGGAAAGAGTCAGGAGACTCCTTGTTATTGTCTCCAGTGCCCATCTTAGCCAGCCTTCTGTTTCAAACTTGCTGTATATTGTTCCATGCAAAAGGGAAGTATTGGGAAATTGAATGAAGTGGAGCTGCTTTCACTGTCTGTGCATGTATACATACATTCCATGGGCCACTACTTCACCAGACGAGAAGACTCAAAAATGGTTTACTTTGTTTGAGGAAATCGTGGAACCTGCTTATGGCCAGCTCAACACCTGTACCTGCTGACAGAATGGGGTAGGTGTTCTGTTTATCATATGACAAGTGCATTACAGGCACCATACTGCACATAATGGTAGACGGAACAAAGGTCACATTGACATGGAAATCGATGCATGGCAAAACCTAAAGCCTTAAGTGCTCTTTAGGGAACTTAGGCAGTATTCCCCAGCATGGTTGCCTTAGTTTCAAAGGTGGATATGTTCAAGAAGTTAGAGAAATGTGGGCCTCCGAAAGTATTCTCGGACATCCTCAACTTGCATCCACAAACTGGAAGGAGTTGGATTTAGTACAGTGAGGGCCCAAAAGATGTATGAAAGACACACGTCATAGAGGGGCACACTTGTGACGGACCCCTCATTCGTAATGGGACCTCCGCAATACGTAACTGCAGTATGGAAGTCCCGCAATGAACGCAGGACCCCGCCACATCTACAGAGCCTCCGCCATGAGCGCAGAGGCCCTGTAAATTTGGCCGTCACTTTGGTTTATGTTCTCTATGACATCTGCCTATTTACCACTATTGTTTTATTTTACATCAGCTCAGTTAGAAATGTCAATGTTTATTAGTAAAAATAAATAAATAATAAACTAATTTAATTCTAGATCATATAAAATGAATCAAATAAATCTAGATTAGATCACCCAGAGATAACTGGGAAGCACAATGTAAGATCTTGCCTACACTCCTATAATAACTTCCTATAGTAGAAGTTGATTTTTGTGCCTGCATGTGTGTTTTAAATATTCCAAGGCATATTTTTTTACCCAAACACAATAAATACTTTGTACCTTCTGGCTCCCTAGTGCCCCCACCTTTTCTTTGCACATGTATGCTGTTCCATTGGGGTTCTTTTATAGACCACTGGGGTTAAAGTATATAAGGCCATATGAAGGAAAAACATGTTTTGCGGTTCTCAATTTGAGATTTTTAGGGAATCCCAAATAGAGAATCGCAAAACGTAATGTAGATAGGATTAACAAAATATTTTGCGAATCTTACATATTCCTTATTTGCGAATCGCAAATTGAGATTCGCAAATAAGGAATACCTTCCCATTCATTCCTTTGGGCTAGAAGGCCCATATGAATGAATGGGAAGACATTCTCAATTTGTGATTCCCAATTAGAGAATCGCAAATTGAGAATGCAATTTTAAGGTTGCAAGGGTGTCAATAGGACACCCTGTTGCACCCCTGAAATAACAATGTGTGCACATGTGGTGCACATACATGCACTAAGGGCATGTATGTGCGCCACATGGCACTCTGAAAAATGCAAAAAAGTACATTCTTCAAAGAAATTGCAAATTACCACCAACCTGAAGTTGGTGGTAATTTGCGATTCCTTAAGCCAAAATCGCACAAATTGGGTGCTTCCTACATTGCATTCAAGGAATCGCAAATTGGGAGTTTGCGCTCGCAATTTGGCTTCCTACATATGGCCCATAGGTAGCAGAATGGTTAATTTATTAGATATCCAGTCACTTCCCGTTCCCCTGGTCCTCCAGGAAAGATGGAATCAGATACCTGCAACCCCGCTGGCTAATAGATTTGTGGCTCTGGAGGGGCTTGAATCTTGTGATTGACAGGAGGAGAATAGGGAAACCCAGCACTCACCGTAAAGATGCGGACAGAAGCAGTGAATTCCTTTATTACCTAATCACACACAGGACCTGAGGGAAGGAATGGTCAACATTCTTAGCTGGAATATAGCAGGGCTTAGATCAAAGCTAAATAATGATGATTGGCTCTAAATTATTGAGAGTTATGATATAGTATGTTTGCAAGAAACTTGGGAAGTGGGGGGTATTCATATCAGTGGATTCTGCTCAATTCAAACGCCAGCTATCCTATCACAGTCCGGCCAAGCAAGAGGGGATTATTGACCCTTTTTAGAAACACACTATGAGTAATAATTAACCAAACTGAGGTAGAGTCCATTTCCTTTCACATCATAGTGTGTAGTGGTCCCGGGGAAGAGGATATTATGATAATTAACAATTAGAATAATAATTCTGAGGGTAATATGGCAGAGGTTATCAAATTATTGGAGGGTGCTATCGACAGGGCTATAATTACTCACCAAGATCCCTTGAACATAGTCTGGATGGGCCATTTTAATGTATACAGCTGCACAAAGACTTCAAAACCTGTTTGTGGACTGATAGATGACGAAGGCGAAGTACAAATATATGTTTTGCACACAACCTATGGGAAAGAATTAAAGAGGCTCCTGATTGTGCAAAATTTGGTTATTCTTAACCCTATTGATGAGTCCTTGGGTACCCTGGAAAAAACTTTTGTTGATACCTTATATGGCTCTACGTTAGATTATTTGTTGGCGGCACTTAGTTTAAAGCCTTTATTTAACCAGATAGAAGTACTAGGTTTAAACTTTAGCGATCACGCTGCACACTGATTCCAGATTCGTTGGAATAGCCCTTTTAATCAGTCTGAAGAAAGAATGCAAATGCCATCAATAGCTAGGAGAAATGGTAGTGTACTTAAATGGGCAAAGATAGATAAGGATGTTTTTGTCCCTAATATAATTGGCTGTACCCAGCAGGAACTGAAAATCTGCCTTGGTTTGAATAGTGATCCTTTGATTATTGTAGAGGCTTTTGTTTCACTGCTTAAGGCAGTGGAAAGTAACTTAAGTTCAAGTAATACAAAACCGCAATCAATGGCCTGCCCTGGTTTGATACAGCCTGTACTAAAGCTCTCTGCAATTTACATAAAGTGTTAAAAGGGAGACCAAGAGATATAGAACTGACTACTTCCGCCCATGCCCATTATAAGGATTGTAGACGATTCAGGTTGAAAACATTGAAAGAGGAGGCCTGAGCCAATCTGCACCGTGCAAGACTGCTAAAAGATTCGAAGAAATTTTGGGCCGTCGTTAACTCTCCCTTTTTGAACCAAGAGGCAGGTCATTCCTTAGAGGTCCACGTGGGAGAAAGAGATTGAGTGGACCAATATTCAGGTATTTTCAGCACACCCTAAAACGAGGAAAGGTTAAACAAAGTTGCTTTAGATATGAATGTTTGAACCCCCATCGTTTTTTCTATGGCTGAAGTGAAATGTGGTCTTATGCAGTGCAGTGTTTTTAAAGCCCCAGGCCCGGACGAGGCCCCAGTCGACTTCTGCTTTGCTAGCCAAGATCTCTGGGCCCCCCTTTTAACAAAAGCGTTTAACGCCAATTCATAAAAAGGGGGACAAGTGTCTGCCTAAAACTATAGACCCATTTCACTTTAAGATGTAACCCTAAATCTAATGGGTTGTCTGCTCTTAAATAGATTAAAAGAATAGGCGACTGAAAAAAATATTTTGATACCGGTGCAAAAGGGATGGGCACTTTAGATCAGTGTCTAAACCTGAATTTAATTGCAGCAATATACACACAATTTAAAGAAGGAACCATGTATATGGGGTTTATGGACCTTTCGGCAGCTTTCGACTCTGTTTTACACTGTAAACTGTGGATCATCTTGAAAGATATAGGGGTTGATGATAATGTAATATTCTTCATTTGTCAACAATATTCCGAATGTACAGCATTTGGTAGATTTGGTAGCCAGGGCGAATGCACTAGATCATTCCCTAATCTTAGGGTTTTCAGGTAGGGGTGCGTGTTAGCCCCCTTCCTGTTTTCCCTGTATACTAATGGCATTGAAGGAGCAATTGATCAAGCCGCAGCTGATGTCTCCATGATAAATAATAAACGGATCTCGATTTTACTTTATGCTGACAACGTCGTTTTGATTGCAAGGACTGGCATAGCGCTTCAAAAGCTGATCAATACCTATGTATCTTACATGGCCTCCTTGCATCAATGAGTCGAAAACCTTTATTTTGATTGTGGGTAAGCAACCCAAAGAAAATTCCTCATTTTATATTGTGGAACGAAAAGTGGAGATTACTAAGTCCTTTTTAGGTCTCGCCTTGGCAGTGCATGCGCTGTCTCAGCGAGACACAAAGTAATCTGTATGTTGGGTGAAACTCAGTCTAATTTGTCCTACCGCTTGCGATTCGTTTAACTGTGCCATTGCTGTTCTTATCTTGCTTTCTATTGGCAGTTGATCCGATAGTAACTTCCGTGTAGTCCGGAAGCAGCGGCGCCTAACTACAGTTTTTGTCCGCTCGCACTTGTTCTGTTTGTCTCCTTCGTCCCCCTCCTTCTCCGCCTCTTCTCAGAAAAGAGCCGAGCTGCTCATGCCATCCAGTAGAACATCCCAGCTCAACTCCTCCAACATTTGCAACGTTCCGCACACAATCAACAGTAAAATTATCAAAGTACAATACATGCGTACGGCCCCCACAGCATGCACTTTTCTGAACAGGCAGAAAGCGCTGTGCAGGCCTGGCTGCTTGTCGGGACACAAGCAGGAAACATTACAGTGCAATCTGCATACCTACAATCTTTCCCACAGCAACAAACCTTTAATGACTCTCTGGCCAAGGGAATGTAAGAGCCATGTTTCATTTGCACTACGTGTGTCAATGAAGGGTTCTTTTTAAAACAATTTATGTAGGATCTCTGTATAGAAAAGAGATCTGTAATGAGTGTCCGCTCGCACTTGTTCTGTTTTTCTCCCTGGCTGCTTGTCAGGAAACATGCAGGAAACATTAACGTGCAATCTGCATACCCACAATCCTTTGCACAGCAACCAACATTTCTCCTTTATTTTAAGTGAAGCTACAGCGATTTACATATACTATAAAAAACTTTAATAGCTAGATTTTGTTTTATGGCAAAATCAAAGGTATTTGTCGAAGTTCCTCTAATAAAGTTCAGTAATCAATTTCTCATTTTTGCAAGCAGACCTCAAAACTTTACCTACTCACTAGCCAAGGGAATGTAAGAGCCATGTTTCATTTGCACTGTGTGCAGCAATTAAGGGTTCTTTTTATAACAATTTATGTGGGATCTCTGTATACAAAAAAAAAGATATCTGTAATGAGTGTCTGCTCGCACTTGTTCTGTTTGTCTCCTTCGTCCCCCTCCTTCCCCGACCCGCCTTTTTTCTCAGATAAGAGCCGAGTTGCTCCTGCCATCCAGTAGCCCATCCCAGCTCAACTCCCCGAACATTCTCAACGTTCCCCACACAATTATCAGTGGAATTATCAAAGTACAATACATACATACGCTGCCCAAACACGAGCCCACAGCAAGCACTTTTCTGAACAGCCAGAAAGCGCTGAGCAGGCCTGGCTGCTTGTTGGGAAACAAGCAAAAAAAAATAATGTGCAATCTGCATACCCACAATCCTTTGCACAGCGACAAACCTTTCTCCTTTATTTTAAATGAAGCTACAGAGATTTACATAGAATAGCTAGATCTTGCTTCATGGCAAAAACAAAGGTATTTGTCGAAGTCCCTCTAATATAGTTTGGTAATCAATTTCTCATTTTTGCAAGCAGACCTCAAAACTTTATCTACTCTCTAGCCAAGGTAATGACTCTCTGGCCAAGGAAATGTAAGAGCCATGTTTCATTTGCACTGCGTGCAGCAATGAAGGGTTCTTTTTAAAACCATTTTTGTAGGATATCTGTATAGAAAAAAGATCTTGTATGAGTTAATGAAAAAGCTTGAATATTATCATCGAATAAGTTCAACGGTTTGTGGTTGTGTATAGAGAATTAATTGTAAATAAATATCAATTGGATAGTGTTAAGCTTGAAGAGTCTTGTGAAGTATTAAGCTAGTTACAGGATTTTTGTACTGTTCGTGCTTCATTTGAATACATCTGGGTGAACGGATGCCTTGAGTTCCCACCGTGTCCACTGTGCTGCTCTCCGCCTCCTCCGTGCTAGATGTATTGCTGATAGGCAGGTTTGTCAAACGAACTTTGTAAGTCTAGTATATGTACGAGTCCCACAGAATTCTTACAAATATTTGGGAATGTGATAGTATTGTGATGTTTTCTTAATGTGTTGTCCCACTTCCAGAATGTTTGCACATTCTACAATCATGAGACTTCGGCACCAGTATAGTGCTGTTAGTTCACACGTGTGTAAGTGGAGTTGTGAAGCGAAGACCTAGTTACAGAGCAGAGGAGTGCTGGCCATGGGCAGAGACCTGGGAGAAGAGTCGGATTGGGATTATAATTAGGCCCGAGCACCAAACAAACAAGCAACAGGTCTCCTATTTACGCGAGTTTGAGCTATTGGCATTGTACATGACAATTCCTTTTATTTATGTTTTGGTTTTTGAAACATAAATAAAACACATTGTCATTTACAATGCCAATAGCTCAAACTCACGTAAATGCAAGACCTATTGCATTGCAAATGCTTGTTATATTTGGGGGTACTTTTTAACAACAGGGGAACATGGGCAAATATGATATCAAACAGATTTAACACTGTAGATTAGTGCACTGTGGCTATGTTGTCCGTTATATATAAATTAGGCAGAAAGCCATTAGAGGCAATTAAAAAGATTTATTCTGCTAAGGCCATTTCTTCCGCAACACATGGAGCTGGAATTTGGGGGACATCGAATTCTAATCAACCACAACGGCTAGAAGATTATGTGCCCGATGTAGGTCGGTTGGTAACGGCCGAAAATCGGTATTTTCGGCTGTTACCGACCGGTATTCAAGAATTGGCATGTAAGGGGCACAATTTTACAGAATCGGTAAATTTACCGATTTGGTAAATTTACCGATTCTGTAAAATACCGAATCGGTATTTTTACTGATTCGGTAAATCTCAGATGTAGGTGGGACTCTTCTGAGTCCCAAAGGCCCTACAAAATCGGTATTTTAACACACAATCCTATTGTGTGGTAAAATACCGAATTCAGGTGTGCATGCACATGTGTGCATGCACACCTAGCCATGTGACAGACAGACATGCCCTCAGGGCATGTCTGTGTGCCACATGGCGCACATGCCTATTTGTGGGGTGCCAGAGGGTGTCAAAGTGACACCCCCTGCACCCTTGCAAAATTCGGTATTTACCGATTCTGTAAATACAGAATCGGTATTTCCCATTGATTCCTATGGGCTTCAAAGCCCTTAGGAATCAATGGGAAATACCGATTCTGTATTTACAGAATCAGTAAATACCGATTGTTACAGATTCGGTATTTCCACATCTGGAAATACCTGCATATCCACCCTTTAGATTTACCGATTTTTAATTACCGAATCGGTAAAATTCGGTAATTAAAAATCGGTAAATCTAATTTACCTACATCTGGCCCTATATCTTTAAAAAACTATTATCTCTATCTAATAGTTGTTCAAGCTATACAATGAATCACAAATTGAATGTACCATATATAACATATGCCATATCACTTGCACCAGTTTTACTACGGCTCTCAATCTGGCAGAGGGACACGGTGGGCCTTACCCAAAACATCATTAAGGATTGCCTCGATTGTGAACAGGCACTCAAGGCCCCTTGGCTCAAATATGTAAGAGAAACATTAGTAAGTTTCGGCCTAGAAGCATTATATAATGATCCTCTTAATTCCCAGAAAATCCCTGAAGCTGAAATTAAATCTCGCTTTCAAATCTTTATTGAAAATAAGAGATATGCATCTAACTGCAATAAAACAATGGTGGCATTATACCTGGGACTCCCTTCCTGAGGGCCCAAATTCATACTTGGTTGCTGTGACCAACATCCGTCACCAATATGTATTAGTACGTTTCAGATTAAACTGCATCCCTTGTGTGTTGGGCTTTCCCTCGGGAGTGTATTCAATTAGTGAACTGCCAGTATGCCCGTGTGACGGTACTTCCCCTCAGTCCAATCTTCACTTAATATTTTTCTGTAAATGTTAAGATTACTGAGCGTAAAAAGTTTATTCGCCAAATATTTTAGAAATATAAATTCACCCAATGTTGTCCACCTCTGTTTTTCCTACAAATGTTGCACGATCACTATGTATGTTTCTCCCTTGCATCCTATTTAAGTCATATCCTAGTAAATCAGAAATTGATTAGCCCATAACTTGCACCTTAACTGATGACTGCACCGTTTAGTATGTATCTTTTTTATCCCAAATGATTTTACTTGTCTTTTAATATTGTATTTTTAATCCAACTCTTTTTACCTTGTTTTTATCTGTAATTATTGATTATTATGCTATGAAAATGAGATATATTAATTGACTGTATGTATGACTTTCACTCTTTTATGACCTTAATGGTTAAGGTCGAATAAAGTTAATTGAATTGAACTGAATACCCAAACGCACAATACATGGCTATTAAGTACACTTAAAATTTTTCTTTTTTTTTTTTAGATTTATGAACGAGATTTATGTGTATTTTCCTGACTACCTACCTTATAACATAGTGCTGAGCTAATCTTTGTTTAGCTTTAAAAAACATAATAAAAACTCTCAAAACAGTGTCCACGTAGAACGACCTCCCTGTGTTGTCTGACCTTTCAGTGCAAGCTAGTGATGTTGCCAAGCACTAGGGCGTTTGTGCTGCCTCCAGGTTTTTGCAGACCGCAGAGACATGTTAATCAGATGAGGTCGGAGACTTCCTTTCCTTGAAGCAGTCCGCTCACGGGCATTAGTAGCCCACAGAAGTCACAGGCCTCACTCGGACATGGGAAAACCAGCGCTGAGAGGGGCCCCGCTGCTCACAGCTGGGCCAGCCAGTATTTACCTTAGGGTCTGGCCCTGTCTGCGCCGCTCGGGCCCAGCAGTAAAGGGCTTATTGGTGTTATCTGAATAAACATTACAACAATTCGATCCGAGTGAAAAGGAGGAGCAGTTTCAGGAAGGAAGTTATCAAGATTGGAGTTTTATTTCAAAACGTAAGAAAGCAGATTCGAGCTCTCTGTGCAGTTATATGGTTCCTCTCCCACACACAGATATTTTTATAGCCTCCGAGTAACGCATGGGCCGGTTTAGAATCCAGGATGTGGTAAATGTTCTTGCAAGGTGCAACCAGCGTACAGTGGACCTGATTCACAACCCTTTGTGCAGACATAATTTAAAATTCTACAGTCATCAGGATGGCACGATGAGTTGAACGTGTGATCTGAAGGTCACAGTTCGAATCTACAAAGCCATCTCGGCCTTCTGTTCTTCTGAGGTCAGTCAATGGAGTACCAATAGGTTGGGTAAAAGTAACAACTACTTTTTTTCAATACTTAAAACAGAGGGGCATATTTACAAGCCCTTATCGCCACAAAAAAGTCACTTTTAGTGACGTTCCTGTGGAGATATGTGCTTCATCTTATTTACAAGGCAGCCTTAAGCCACTTAACGTGGCTTAAGGCTACTTTGTAAATAAGACCAGGGAAAACCTGGTCTTAAACAGGCGAAATGAGGAGAAATGCTTTATTGCTCCTAATTTTTGCTGTTTCCCAGTGTGCAGCACTCATAGAAACAGCAACAGGCCATTAAATGATGATGTGCGGGAAGGTGGTCCTTCCTGTACATAAACAATGTTCCCCTCAACACAGACACCCTTGCACTATGGTGCAAGGGTGCCTGCATTGGCACTAGGCTGCTAAATTTAGTGCCACCACAGGTGGAAACCCAGGGCTGCACCATTTTGGTGTAAATATGGTGCAGCCCTGTATTTCAGAAGTGGCAAAGCGTGGCATTAAGCAAAGGAGGCCGACGCCACACTCCGCCACTTCGTTATAAACACGCCCCAGAGTGTTTTGTAAACAAGAAATCGTTAGACTCAACTTTCTGAGCAGGTGCTGCTGCCACAGAAAATCTTCCAATGTAGTGCTTTTTCACATTATTTAGTGAGACTGTAGTAGCATGGGTGTTCCCAAGGCACAGGTGGGGAGGCGGGGGCTGTTGGAAAGTAGTGCACATCCACAAATCGAAACTTTGTATGCATTTAGAAACCGTCGGAATATGCTATTAACTTCACATTTAAGTATGTGAACTATATAGAAAATGTTACCAGGGAGCCTGGGGAACTGATTTCTCCACTGGGATAAATATTTTTCTTCAATAGAAAAAAAATGAGGTAGGTGTGCTTATGCACATTTCTGCTACAGTTATTCTATCCTGCAGACAATCCACAGGAGTATCTTTTAGTTGGGAGGAGTAATCACAAAAATCAGGAATTTCCATGGATTTCCTCATCCACTTGTGAATCTCCTAAAAGTCGGAAGCATACTGAAACCGTAGAAAGAAACCATGATGATGAGAATTTCTATTTTTTAAATTAAACACCGAAATGTGTATTGACCAGTTGATGCAAGAATTGCGTTTTGCACCAGCCACAAAGTGCAAATGTCAATTTTGAACTAATATGATGCACATGTGCGTGAAAAATTGAACTTCACAGGGGAAATACATTTAATATGGAAACGCTGGAGCAAAATCACATGGCACTCCTGTAATCTATACAACCTGGTCCCTATTGTATTGACATTTTACTTGCATTGATAATGGACGGATAAGTGGCAGATAACCGCACAGATCGATGGACGGGCCTTTTTTGCAAAAATGGGAAACTAAATATGAATCAACTGGTGCTGTCCTTACTTCACTGACCCAGAAGAAGAAACTCATTTTAAGAGCAAAGGAAAAACCAAGAACTAATTTCTAAAGCTACAAAGATTTAAAAAGGACGAAAAATTAAATCTGTATTCCAGACATCGCTTTTGGCAAATAATTCAAAAGGGTTAGGTGGATGCTAAAAGAACCACTCAAACAGCCAATATAAAATGGTGAGGTTAAAATATTTTTGGTGGATTATCCAAGATGGGATTACAAATGCCCCAAGCCAATCCCTGAAGTGTCCTGACCTAAAGAAGCTAATTTCTTAAGAAAGGTGACCCAAGGCCTCTTTCCTTCTTCAGAGAGTATGCATTGAATGCAATAGGCTCGTCAATAATGGTACAAGTAGCACCTAAAATGTGTAAATGACTCAGGTTCCCCATGTTCAGTTCTGTATGGTGCGTTTTATGTTCCAGTGATTGGTTGTGTTTTAAAAAACTCCTTTCAAATTAGAAGAAGAAATTAGTTGTGAGAATTGCTTAAGTGCTACTAATGATGCTCAGAAATAATGTGTAAGTATTATAATGCTGTAAGAGTTTTTTTAATGATATTACAGTTTAATATATATATATATATAGAAGTGCACTTAATTTGCTGTGTAGTAAATCTACTCATATTTTATTTATCTCTGGATCACATTTTATATTCTAATATATTGTGAGAAACTGTTTTCTGTTCTTTCCTAATATGTGATTTTTTATTATATACATTTTATGGAAATTTAACAAATTAAAATATTATGATTATTGACGGATGGACTATGGACTAAGTGAAGCTAGTGGGTGCATGCCATTTACACTTTGCCTTTAATAAGAAGAGAACTGTTAGACCTGTTAGTCTTGGGGTAGTGTTTGCCCAGACTTTTTGCCTTCCTCTGTTTTTACTGACTTTGTTTTTGCTGGCTTCTAACCAGTGCTAAAGAGCTTGTGCTCTCTCCTCAAGACATGGTAACATTGGCTTATACCCAATCGGCATATTTAATTTACTTCTCATTCCCTAGTAAACTGGCAATACATATGCCCAGGGCTTGTAAATGAATTCTACTAGTGGACCTGCAGCACTGATTGAGTAACCCACTTAAGTAGCCCCTTCAACATGTCTCAGGCCTGCCATTGCAGAGCCTGTGTGTGCAAATTTAAAATGCCATTTTGACCTGGCATATTAAACCCTTTGCCAGACCCAAACCTTACTTTTTAATACTTATAAGTCACCCCTAGGGAATGCCCTGAACAGCGCAGAGGACAGGGTGCAATGCATGTAAATTGAGATTAATATGTCCTGGTAGTAAAAAAAACTCTTAAATTCTTTCTTTGATTACTGAAAGGGCTATATCTCCCATAGGAAAACATTGGAGTTGCTTTGTTGCATTATATAAGTGTAATAAACAAATGGGAAAGAGATAACCAGTTCATGTTAGGTGTCTCTGTTATCGCAACGTAAAATCCTAACTTATGGTGAAGTCGGATTTTAAATTGTGGTTCTAAAAATGTCACTTTTAAACTGCTGGTGTTTTCTTGCCTTAGGCCCTTATTACAAGTTCGGCTGCCTGTGTTGGCAGTCCGCGGACACGCCTGACTGGTTGTCCACCCACTGCTGTAGGACTGTGGTGGTTGGACCACTACAGGACCTCTGCTGTTGTCAGGGATCCACAATCAGATCCCTGGCGGTGGCACATCAATCTGAGGACTCTATTATGCTGGTGCGGCCGCTGCGGGACCGCCAAGCATATTAAGAGGTTTTCACCACCCCACTTTTCATGGTAGTGCAACCGCCATGAAAAATGTGCCAGTGAGTAAACAAAGGGGGCCTACAGTGCCACCTGTTGCCTGTGCGTCATGGGGTGCATGGAGGGAGGCACATGTTGTGCCCCCCTGTGTGCATGCACCTCTAGTTCCTGCTGGGCATGGACTTGACAGTCCATGCCCTGCCGGAACTGCCTTAGACGCTCCCATTGGGGTGCAGTGGGGCTGTCTCAGAGAGGGGTGGAAGCGGGGCACAAGCGTGGCAGCCCCACTCCGAGGCAGCCCCACTCCGAGGCAGCCAAAATCATAATAAGGCCCTTAGCTTAGTGCCTATAGCCTGTCTCTGATCACATGACTGTGAGTAGCTGACGGTTGAGTTTTGTGTATTCCCACTAGACAGCCAAACACAATAGGGAGCTTGGGTGTGTCCGGATAAGCCATCACTGGCAGGATGGGAGGGAGGGGCTGGGCACAGCCCCACTTACTCCAGAATATGCTGTGTTTTGCTGCCATTGAAAGGGCTGCAGGCCCCTGTAGTTAGTCTGAAGCCGGTCCGGGGAAGGCAGGATGCCTGGGGACTTCAAAGGGAAACCTCTAGAAGTTTCTCACCTACTTCAAATGTACATCTGGATATAAATACTGGACCTTAGACCCCAACTCTTCAGTACAATTCTGGACCTGTGGATAGTCTGTAAGGACGACGGACTGAAGTGCTGCTACAAGGATTGCCACTCTGATGAATTGTTGCTCTAAAAGGAACTGCTGCCCTGCTGGGCTGCCCTGCTGCCCTCTTGCCTGGGAAAGAAGAACTGGACCTGCAACTTCATCTTGAATGCAGGACCCCAGAATGACTACAAAGCTAGTCTGCTGGCCTCCTGATCTGAACCTCCGGGACATAAAAGGGCTCCCCAACCAGCTCCTGGACCTAGCTGCAGCGAGTTTATGACCCCCAAAGGGACCTATCATGGCTTGGACCTTTGGTGCAGCTTACAGGCTCATAAATCAAGCTTGTGGTCTGTTTGTGATCATGACCAGGCCCTTCCACATCGGGACCATGCTGTTTGCATAGAAATCCAGCATGAGCCACCACCAGTATTTTGCTTCACACAGCAGCATTGACTTGTGGAGGACTGCCAAAGTGAAGCACCAGCCCTCCCGGCCTGCACTTTGTGCCACTGTAACAACCGCTGGCTGCGCTCTCCTTTCTCTCCGTGACCCTCTTCAACCCGAACATCGCTCTTGGCACAAAACTTGAGAAGATAAAACTTCATCTAGACTAATCTGGGACTGTATCTGACCTGTGCAACATCGCAGTTGGCCTGAACATTTGACTTTGACCTAGTCGAGCGCAACCAAAGAGCTGAGGTTGATGCTTTGTGTTTTAGGTGCTATTTTACACATTATTATTTCAAAATTCATAACTCAGGTTGTTGTTTTGGTCTTGTTTTATTTATTAGACTAAGCACTATTTTTCTAAATTGGTGCAGGATCTTTATGTGTGATGTGTTCACTGTTTTACTGTTTGGAGTGTTGCACAAATATTTACAAATTGCCAATAAGGTAAGCCTGATTGTTCTGTGCCAAGCTAACAGGTGGTTGTGCACAGGCTAATTTGGGGTATGCTAGTGCCTTACTCCGACAAGTATTGTGGTTGCTGCTTGACCAGGGCTTTCATCCCAGTCAACCAGTAACCCGATTTCTTATAAGAACTTTCCATGATGTTAGTGACAAAACATTTATTAGAGCAATAACTACGTTTATTTTGCTCTGCCAAGGGTGAGAATGCCATCCTTTAAAGTAGGCCATCTACATAATTTGCCTCATGCACCTAGCATCAAACTCCATAATCACACTCATAATGAGACTACAATATCACAAACATCATGTACTTCCACTTCCTCCTCTCTAGTCTCTTTTAGAGACTGGAAACATATCAACCTTGTTCACTTAACAGAGATGATGCAAGAGAGCCATATTCCCAATGAACAGGACCCCACACTAGTGTCTTCTAATTACTTGATTAACCTAAATATCGCTTGCAACAAACTAGCTCCGATTAAAACCTCCCACCGCAGTAGGAAAGTGCCTTCAACTCAGCGGTTCACGGAGCCCCTATGAATTCAGAGACAGTACTGCAGGAACCTTGAAAGGCAGTGGCGCCGCCATTACAGCCCTGTGGACAAAATGACCTACAAAAACGCCCTTGCTAACTACAAAAAACTCATAATCTCAGAAAAAAGTCGCTATTTCACTTCACGAATCAACCAGGCGAAAAATTCGGTAGGAGAGTTATTTCAGGTGGTCACCCATCTGTCCAATCCCCCCGTCTCGCACCTAGAAGGCTCACAGTCTTTATCGGACGCTTTGGCCAGTTTCTTTGAGGAAAAGGTTAGCTCCATTTTTCTGACCTTTTCTCACACCGCCTCCACCCCCACTCCCGTGGCACCTCCCATCAGTAACCCTCCGATTTTTTCATCTTTCAAAACGTCCAACCAGGAACACATTCAACACCTGGTAGCCAGCATCAAATCTGGATCCCCCCTCGATCCATGTCCCCCCTCTATCCTGAATCTCATCCCGGAAGCTGTCACTCCCGCATTAACCACTATCTGCAACGCTATGTTTTTAACAGGCACCTATCCATCGGTTTGGAAGAAGGCTATCATTAAGCCACTTCTAAAAAAGCCAACTCTGGACCCTCGTCTCCCTGCTAGTTATAGACCTATTGCCTGTCTCCCCTTCCCAGCCAAGATCTTCGAAAAAATAATGAACACCCAACTTTCGAAATTTATCAATGACAACGACCTACTCGATGACACCCAGTTTGGCTTCAGACAGGGTCACGGAACGGAGACAGCACTACTTAAAGCAGCAGATGAAATTAGATCCACGATGGACAAGGGAGGAGCGGCGGTCCTAATACTTCTGGACCTTTCCGCTGCCTTTGACACGGTCGATCATATCACCCTGATCGACCGTGTCTCGGCTTTAGGAATAAGAGGCAAGGCCAAAGATCTTATTGCCTCATTATTGGCCAACCGCCCCCAGACAGTCAAGATGGGTAACTATACCTCACAGACCTTCTCCCTCCCCTGCGTAGTTCCACAGGGCTCCTCGCTAAGTCCGACGCTTTTTAATATCTATGTATCGGACTTAGCGAGGGTGATAAAATCTTACGGAATTGCCCTAACAACGTACGCAGATGACACCCAACTAGTGTTATCGGTGCACAACAATGGAACCTCAGTCGCAGCCAATTTCCAAGAGGGAATGAAGGCAATAAGTTCCTGAATGTCATCAAACTGTCTCAAACTAAACTCTGATAAAACAGAGGTGATGACATTCGGGAACTTGCAGCCTGCCTGGTCCCCTCAGTGGTGGCCATCTCAGTTGAGTGCCACCCCCCCCAACCGGTAGTCAAGGTGCGTAATCTGGGAGTCACATTCGATAATAAGATGACTTTTCTCCATCACGCCAACGCTGTGGTATCTTCCTCCTTTTATATCCTAAAAAGGATAAAAAAACTACTCCCTTACTTACCACCGTCTGCGGGCAAAACCTTGATCAGCACCTTAGTGTTCTCAAGAACTGATTATTGCAACTCCCTCCTGCTGAATGCTCAGGAAAAGGTACTCAACAAACTCCAGACGGTGCAAAACGCCGCGGCCAGAACTTTGTTATCCATCCCTAAATTTACCTCAATTTCTCCCTACATCAGAGAGCTGCATTGGCTCCCAATCAGGAGTCGAATTAAATTTAAGGCTCTATGTATAGCTTATAAAGCTATCAACAATCCAGGCCCACAGGTCCTAAAAAAGGCCCTCTGTCCATTGGAACATTCCAGGACCTTACGATCATCCTCAGCCCATTTGCTGAAAGTTCCACGGACAAGAAAGACCAACTGGGGATACAGATGCTTCACCATAGCAACTGCTAAATTATGGAAAACACTCCCATTCCACATCAAAACCGCCCCCACGCTAATAAAATTCAGAAAGAACCTCAAAACATGGTTGTTTTCATCCTAAACTCCCCTACATCGCAAGAAGTGAGTTCTGTAACGATAGCGCCGAGACACCCGTACGGGTATTTGCGCGCTTTAAAAATTGCATTAAATAAATAAATAAATAAATAAAATGTATGCACCCAATAGCAGTAGAAAATGTGTGCAAGCTCAAGCTCATCCACAAACAGACTTCAACATGCAACATAACCTAGTTTCACTCTTCATCTTTGAAACATATATCATACCCACATTCTACTTGTCTTAGACATCCTCAGCCCCAGGCTACAACATTCAACAGGCAGACAGTGAACATGAGATAGAAGGAATGATTGCTGTTAATCACAAGTCCACTTGGCATTGTACCTTAACCAACACAGATTAAGTCAAATCATTTGACCACCTCACCTTCCACTTTCCACTCTTGCCATCTCAGAAAGTTTGTCAAATTGATGAAGAGTTCTCCTAGAGCCAACAAAGACTTCACCAAGTAAGTTGCAGAACTCTTCACCAGTGTGACTATCTAACTAACCCACCCCACTTTCCTTAGAGACTTTATCTCCCTTGGAGATGGTAGCATCAAGAAAGTGAAAGACTGCCTCTACATCAAGCAACACATAACCAAACTTACCCACTGCAATGGCAACCCCACTGACCTTATCATAGCAATCTTACTTGGCATCAATCTTGTGGGCTCTACTGACCCTGGGCTAGACCAAGTGTCTCAGAAGTCTTCGTTTACCTCCACCACCCCACACTAACGGATCAAAGGCAATCCAAAGGAAAAAAACAGATATAACGTTTCTCTCCATGGACTTTCAAGGAAGATATTCATCAAGCTCTCCAATACTCACAAGCCACATAAAGATGCCAATTCCCTCCATAACTTACTCAACAATGCCCTTGAAAAAACACAAACGCTACGTTGAAAACATAATACCCTAAAACAAAAAACTCACCATTGTGTTATTTCCGAGAACTCACCGATAGCAAACTAACAAAGACAAAATAAGAAAGGAAAAGCAGGTAGACTACAACCTGGCTGCAGATGAGACAATAGCAAAGACCAGTACTATTCGTGTGGTGATCTCTGACAAGAATGGCACCTGCCTCCTGATCCTATTCTATCTCTCCACAGCCTTTGAAACCACTGACCACCAATCACAGATTTACACTTCGGAAACATACACAGGTGTTTCCAAAATGATCCTGCAGTAGTTCACCTACCACCTTACTAATCCTGATCGCCAAAGTGAGCCTGAATATGCAAGAACTTATCCATTCCTGCACTGGTGTTAAGCATGAACAGAACAAGATATGTGAGAACTTTCTAGACACAGAAGAATCTACTATCGATCCCTGCTGGACGCAGTGGCAGATGTGGTTTCAAGGCAAAGTACTGAATGGTTTTTTGAAAGTATCTTTAAGTTCCCCGGTTTTATTTGCCCTCTATATCGATCCCCTTATTCAGAAGTTATTAACCTCACCCGCAATTCAACCAGTTATCACTGGGTCTTTCTCCACTAAAATCATGGCATATGCAGACGATGTCGCTGTTATAACCACCAATCCGTCTGAAGCAATTTCCGAAATTGAGTCAATCACTCAGGCATTTGGGTTGTATTCAGGGTACTCTTTGAATAGGGACAAAACGGTGGTATTAGCCACTAATAACACCCATTGTGAAAGCATACTTAGGGCTAAACAGGCTACATACTTAGGAGTATGCCTCTCTGCGGAGGTAAGCAAGATTAACAATTTAAATTATTCTCCCCTTATTGATAAAATCAAAAGTGATCTTAGAAGGATAGATAGCTTGCACCTGTCGATAATAGGTAGGGCCAATTATGTTAAAATGAATATATTTCCAGGGGTTTTATATTTTTTTAGAGCAATCCCTTTACTGCCTGGAGAACACTTTATTAAGATTATTGATTCCCTTATTTCTAAGTTTATGTGGAGCTATGGTAAAATAAGACGGGCCCTTCCCCTGCTGGCGCTCCCTCAAGATAGAGGTGGCTTAGCTTTACCGAATTTAAGATTATATCTTTGGGCAACACTAGTACAATATATGGACCCTCTTCTGACTGCTAAACCTGGTGTTTTAACCTCTACAGTAGACCAGGTCAAACGATGGTGTGTAACTGTACCAGTGACTGAGAAACAAATAGAATGCATGTGTGCATCAATGCCGTTGGTAGTTATTGGCAGCAAATAACTAGAAAGAATCCCATCAGACCACCCTTGTTGGTGGAGTTTACGTCACTTGGGAGTCATTGATCATACCATACCACAAATGGCCATATAGTGCCGTAGTGAAATGGATGTCAGTAATCCAGTCATAGTGTTTGCCATAAGGTGGACATAGTGATGTGCAGTGCTCGAGTGATAAGGGTGAAATAAAATTGACTACCCTAGTTCTGACAAAGTGTACATACAGAAACTTTGGTGTCAAAAATTAAAAACGCCTGGTGAAAAGTCTACCCTATGGCGCTGTGCAGGACGGTCGACATGTTTCAGCCTCTGGGACATTGTCCCGGCTTTCTTCAGGACCATAGATACAAGGAAGCTACTGCAACTAGAACCACAAGCAATGCGTTGGGTACAAAACTGATACATATCTACCAGAAATTCAAACGTTTTAGGCGTCCACTGGTAGGAGAAGATAGTCTTCTTCCTAGCCTTGTGTGGGTGAAGACCTCACCTCACCCGGCAACCGCTCGGGAGTAGGAGGACCCGCTCTGTCCGTCGTTGCCCCAGTGTGTGAGCCAAGCGGAAGAGGAGGTCACCCAACGCATTGCTTGTGGTTCTAGTTGCAGTAGCTTCCTTGTATCTATGGTCCTGAAGAAAGCCGGGACAATGTCCCAGAGGCTGAAACATGTCGACCGTCCTGCACAGCGCCATAGGGTAGACTTTTCACCAGGCGTTTTTAATTTTTGACACCAAAGTTTCTGTATGTATACTTTGTCAGAACTAGGGTAGTCAATTTTATTTCACCCTTATCACTCGAGCACTGCACATCACTATGTCCACCTTATGGCAAACACTATGACTGGATTACTGACATCCATTTCACTACGGCACTATATGGCCATTTGTGGTATGGTATGATCAATGACTCCCAAGTGACGTAAACTCCACCAACAAGGGTGGTCTGATGGGATTCTTTCTAGTTATTTGCTGCCAATAACTACCAACGGCATTGATGCACACATGCATTCTATTTGTTTCTCAGTCACTGGTACAGTTACACACCATCGTTTGACCTGGTCTGCTTCGTTGTACGTTTCATAGTCTGATTAGGGGTGATAGCAGACAGGTCGGTAAATATGCCCCTTGACCCTCCACACACATTTTTTTGTTAACCTCTACAGTTCCATATATTCCATCAATATATGAGCTTAGCTTGGGTGAGAAATATAAGGGACTGTTTTTAAGGCAGGTAGAACCATCATACTACAAAAAAATTAAATTAAAGACAGTTTCAGACGCACGTGTGGTATGGAAAGCTATCTGTAAACATCTGGATATTCCTACATTTACGAAATATACACCACTATGGCAATGCAAAATTTTCTCCCCCATTCTTAACGACATAAGATTTAAGAGGTGGGAGCTCCTAGGTATTAGTACAATAGGAGATTTTTTTGGTAACAGTATCCCATCATCTTTTGAGTCTTTCCAAGAAAGATACAACATTCCCGCTCGTGATTTTCTAAAATTCTATCAAATATCATCCAGCATCTGTAATATTACACCAAAAATTCTACTAGATAATATACCATTACTGGCCATTATATGGAAAAACTCTACAAGAATCGGGGTTTTATATCAGATGTTTATGGCCAATGCCCCTGACGACCTTGAACGCACGGAACAATCTTGGACCTCGAAATTAATCAACCCCAATGTAGATATAGATCTCTCGCTAGCTCTCTCAGCAAAGTACTTCATAGCTTCTAATTTAAAGGCCCAATATTACAGAACCATTTATAACCTATACAATACGCCAGCCAAATTGTTTGCTTGGGGGCTCAGGACTGATGACAACTGTCCTAGATGTAATCAGCCACTTGCAAATCTCTTGCATATGTTCTCTGAATGTCCTGCATTGGCAACAGTCAAGGCTATGATACTGGAATACTGGGCCCAAATCTTTGGGCATCGGATAAGAGACTCTATAACATTGCTCCTATTAGGCCATGACGATTCCTTGGATCACAATAGTGAAGAACAGGCGATACTTTTCCTGGGATATGCCGTGCTTCGAATAATTTTGGCAGCCAGAAGGAAAGATGCAGAGCCCCCTACCTTTCATATGTGGCTTAGTCGTTTTATTGCCATCTATAAACAGGAAATCGCAATTTATGCCACAAGAGGTAGGAAAATGAGGGCAATAGGAAAACAGCTGTGGGAGCCAATTACTAGGTGGTATAATATTGAAAGCGGAAACCAAGTTTTGGTTATTTGATTATATATTTTGATATTATGTTTCTTTTTGCTTCCTGTCCTATTCACCTTTTTTTCAATGCGTTTGACTTTGCATTATGACGCTGTTCGTTAAGTTTAAAAAGTATATGCCTTGGGTTGCTTTTGTTTTCAATCCATTAAATATATATATAATTCACGGATGTCCCATACTCTTTAGGTATTATATTGGTTAGTCACTTCAACATATAACATGCTTCTACGTTGTATTCCATGCATATCTTATTCATCTGTATTGTTTATTTCTAATAATTTGTTCTGCTTGTCTGAATTTGCCAATGAATAAATAAAATAAAAAAATAAAAAAAGAAAGTATCTTTAAGTTCATTAGATGGTTGGATACAATTTTGAAAATACTTCTAAATGTTGAACAGGCTATACTAGTCGCAGGCAAAGAGGAACTTCCCTAAATGAGTGTCTTTCGAGAGTGATGCAATGAATGCAGGGCAGACAACATTCATCTGTTTTGTAACTGCCTAGTCCTGAGCAAATATTGGAAGGTGTGGGTGAAGCTATTTGTTATAGTGGGTTAATATTCCTATTCATAAACCTCTTGATTGTGAGTTCAAACTAAATAACTTTCTGGTGCTATATTTTCTGATGGAGCACAAACGAATGCATGGGAGCATATGCTCATTTTATTTTTAGTGTTGATCGCTAGGATCCAGATTTGCAATTGTAGATAGCGAAATTGCCCCCATCAATATTGAGCTTTTGCATGTTATGTGTTGCATGCCTCAAGGTAAAATTTCTTGGAACTTAAAGTACAACACTTTTTGGGTGCCAATCCAGTCATGCAAGTAGTTACATACAACTCAGAATTAATTAATAGATATATCACTGGGTAGTGGTATGGAGCCCACATTTATCATTTTAACTACCCTGCTAATACCATGTATATTTAAACCAGATGATACTTATTGTCATCCCCCGGTCAAAATTCTCAATGTTGCGCCTGTTTGATGATGCCTATGGAGATACAAAAAAGATCCCACCAACTCCCATTTCCTGTGGGGTACCCCATGATTTCATCCTTCCCCCCATCATCTTCAACCTTTACTTGGATCCCTACTTATTGACAGCAACATGGAGATTCATCAGTATGCCAATTGCACTTAACTCTGCCTAATAGTCACACCTATTTACGACATTTAGGCCAAGATTTACAAACATCTCACAGGTACTGTGCTGCATTGCGTGAGTGGGAGAGAGCAGGAAAGAACCATGTATAAACTGTTGAAATGAAATGAATGAATGAAATGAAATTAGATTTATAAAGCGCATGGCTGCCCGGGAGCGTCCCAGCGCTATAGAACAGGGAACAACTGAGGAGAGTACCGAACCGTAGGAGTCTTGGGGGAACAGAAAAGTCTTGAGAAGCTTTCGAAACCTAGGATAGCTAGGTTCAGTATGGAGTCTAACAGGGAGAGCGTTCCACAGGGTAGCCGCATTGACAGAGAAACGGCGTCCCACTGTTCGGGCCTTCTTAACTCTCTGAACTTTGACTAGGTTTCCATGAGCAGAGCGAAGAGTCCTGGTGGCCTTATAAGAATAGATAAGACTCCCTAAGATGGGGGGGACCCTTCCCCTGTAATGCCTTGTGAACAATACAATAGGACTTGAATTTAATCCTCTCCCGTATTGGCAGCCAATGGAGAGCTCTAAGAGCGGGTTTGGCTGAGGATCTAGGGGAAGTGCCAATAAGCAGCCTGGCCGCTGAATTCTGGACACGTTGGAGGGTGTTAATGGTGGTTGCTGGGGCAGCTAGAAAGAGGGCATTGCTAAAATCTAATCTAGACAAGATTAGCCCTTGTACAAGCAGCTTTCTTGAGTGAGCTGGTAAGAGAGGGAGAATCTTCTGGACAGATCGAAGTAAACCAAAGCAGATGCCCGCTGTTTTTTTCGCATGGGTCTTGAATGACAGGTCTTGCTCTAGCCAGACCCCCAGACTTTTCAGTTCGTTCTTAGGGGTAGGGAGGTCCCCCAAGCAGACGGGCCAGATGGCGCTGGGTACAGATGTTATATGATGACCTAGGAGCATAAGCTCTGTCTTAGCTCCATTCAGTTTGAGTCGCGATCTGCTCATCCATGAATGTATTTCTGAGAGGCACAAGTAAAGATTTTCCGTGCAGTGCTTCTCTTGGGATAGTGAGACGACTAGTTGGGTGTCGTCTGCGTAAGTGACCACTCTAATTCCAAACGGAGTAACCACCTCCTCCAGAGGGGCCATATATACGTTAAACAAAGTAGGGCTCAACGAAGAGCCCTGAGGGACCCCACAATGGAGGGGGGTTGGTTTAGAGCGTACATTGCCTTCCCATACCTGGAAGGTTCGGTCACTCAAGAAGGATGTCAGCCAGAGAAGCGCTGTTCCCGTGACTCCCAGACTGGTCAAGCGTTGGATTAGGATCCTGTGGTCTACCGTATCGAAGGCTGCACTCAGATCAAGGAGGATCACCAACGCTTATCCTCCCGAATCCAAGATGCACCTTGCCTCCTCAACCACAGCTATCAGGGCGAACTCCGTGCCCTGGGCGAAATCCTGTTTGGGAGTTGCGTAAGAGCCCATTAGATTCCAGGTAGGAAGAGAGCTGCTGGTTAGCAATTTTCTCAGCGATCTTGCTGAGGCCTGGTAGCAAGGAGATTGGCCGGAAATTGGCCAGCTCTGCGGGATCCAGCTCTGGTTTTTTTAATAGAGCCTTTACCATGGCCTGCTTCCAGCTGGGGGGCACTATTCCCTGAGCAAATGAGGCATTGAGTAGGTCCGTAGGCGATGGTGAGATTACAGTTGAAACTCGTTTCAGGATGTACATCGGCGCAGGATCGCAAGGGGAGCCACTTATCAAGGAAGTAAGAGTTTTTGGGAATTCCTCCATA
This sequence comes from Lissotriton vulgaris, assembly GCF_964263255.1. Taxonomy (NCBI): domain Eukaryota; kingdom Metazoa; phylum Chordata; class Amphibia; order Caudata; family Salamandridae; genus Lissotriton; species Lissotriton vulgaris. The sequence goes on from NC_141696.1 coordinate 1,166,452,009, forward strand.
GACACCGAAGAAAAGGCATCAAGGAGGGGGGCAGAGCTATGAGCATTCGGTCGCACAGGGTCCGAAGCCACATCGCTTTGTGGTAAGGTATTTAATATGTTTTGGATTTTATTTTCAAAGAAGATCGCTAATTGGTTACATCTAACTCCAGCCACATCCTGCATGGCCGGGGGATTAGGTATTTTAAGGAGATCTTTCACTATCCGGAAAGTTTCTCTAGACGAGTTAGAGGAGGTTCTAATTTTCTCCTCATAGAAAGAAACTTGGGCCATTTTCAGAGAGGCCTTATAAGTCCTTATCGCAGCTCGATAGTCTGCTTTAGAGTGGGAGGCCCAGTCTTTCCTCCACGTGCTTTCCAATTTTTTGCAGGATTTCCTTAAGTCTCTGAGTTCCGGTATATACCAAGGTGATTTGAATACACTACTCTTCTTTCCTATTCTTTTCCGGGGAAGGACGTCGTCCAGGGAGTTAGTCAACCACTTGGAAAAGTCTTTGTCCGCCTCTATGGGGTCTGGGTCAGGGGGGGGCGAGGACTGTCTGCTCCAGTCTAAGGGTCCAGCTCTCCGTCGAGAGTTTGGACCATGCTCTCTCTAGTGAGCGTGATGTCGGGATAGATGGAGACTCGGTACTGTTTTGCCAAATAAACGGGATCAGTAAGTGGTCGAACCAGGGCAGAGGTAGGGTGGTGGTAAATTCTAAGTGTGCAATGTTTGTGAATATAGGATCTAAAAGGTGTCCCTTGATGTGAGTGGCGTCTTTGTTTTTTTGGGTCAGCTCGAGCGATTTGAGGGTCAAGCTAATCTCCCTTGCCATCTTATTGTCAAGATCCTCAAAATTAAAATTTAAGTTCTTTCTCTAGCCATGGTGCACAATCATGCTGCTAGCACCACACGCACATCTTTGCACTCTATTGCAAAGGTGTCTTCATCATGTCTAGCATAGGTTTTGAACTTGAAGAGTATTCTTCCAGTACAAATACAATGCCTAGACAAACTTTAAAACTTTTCCCATTTTGGATGTGTGTTGTACACTGTAGTGCACAAGCAAATTCAGAAATGTTTAGAGAAATAAAAGCATTTCTCCTTTTTTACGACTTCCTCCAAGAGGCTTTATTTTTTTGGTGCAAAATCCTGTCTACTATTGTTAGTAAATAGTGTTTTGCATTAAAATCCATGCATGATTGCATGGGAACACCCATGTATCACCCATGGAATGCCCTTGATGGAAAGTAAGGAAAAATCTGTGCTTTCTGGCAACTTTCCAGAACAAAACACGTTTTGTACTGGAAAGTAAATTCAAAATAAACAGTTTGGTTTTGTGACACAAACCCGGCACATTATGTTAGTAAGCCTGCCCCTTAGTTACCAAAAACATGCCTAGATCTTACACACAATTTGGCCAGCACCTATCTAAAGTTCAACCCAACCAAGATGAAATTCCTCCATCCCACCAACATCAACAAACAGCAGCAAATTCAAGAATCGTTTAACTTGGATGGCCTATTGCCCAACTGACACCCAGTGCTTAAATCATTTAGATTCACCCTTGACACATACCTCTCCTTCAATGAATCCATAAATCTCCACGGTTTCCCCAATGCCTGACTTGTCTCCTGGAAAGCATCCTTCATGCTGCATCCGGAAAAAGCTCAACCACAACGCCCCAAACCCACATTACATCTACATCTGCACTCCATACAAGGCACCAGAAAGAACAGCCATGCTCCTTTGGCAGAGTAAATAAACACTTCAGACAGTCAGAGCCGCACAAGGAGTCAGAATAGAAGACAGACCTTGTTCAACTATGCTGCCAGGAACTGGAACAACATTACCATCAATGAGAAAATTGTTCCGATTATCCTGAAATTCAGAAAGGATCTGAATGTTCACCTCCTCAGAGAATACCACATCTTTACCCAACAGGTTTCACCCAGCAAAAATATTCTGCCTCCTTGTCAACAATAATGTGTCATGTCCCAGCGTTCCAATCCATGTTCAGACCTCTATTGTTCCCTTGTTAGTTTTGCGCTTAGCACTAACACCCATACATACCTGCTTTGACACCCAGCTAAATTCAGATGAACTGAAAACATGTACTCATGAACCTTTATCACTGACTCTTATTTATTAATTGTGACAAATAAGGTGGTTGACTTTGCTGTAGAAGAAAGATGCGAGAGCGACCACAATCCTATAGTCATGGTCTGGGATCACCAGTGGAGTCCTTCTAGAGGACCCAGTGACGACAAAAGAGTCTCGAGATTGTAGAGGGAGGGAGGCGGATTAGATGGACCAAGCAAAAACAATCTGAGGAATCACTTCCTAAACTATATGCCAGTGTTATCCCCGTATTGGAGAGAACAAGTGAAATAGTTTCCAAAACAAGATATCCTGGGTTTGATAGCCAGCTACGTGTACTCTACCAAGAACTCACTGAGGCTTTGACCAGTTCCTTTTTCAAAAGCGGCACTAATAATAACCATAATTCGGGTGGCCCAAGGAAATCATGGTACACGAAAGCTTGCAGGGTAGCGAAACAAACCCTTTTAACCGAACTGAAAGGGGCCGACACTTCCCGTATCAAGGAGGCTAGAAGGGCCTATAAGGGTATTATTTTAAATGCAAAAATTGAATGGGAAACTGAAAAATGGCAAGAGATCAGGCTGGCCCTTGATCACAAAGACAGTAAAAAATGTTGGAATCTGGTCTACTTTGGGAAAGTGGAAGGTAGAACCACGCCTGATCCCAATATTGCTGAGGGTGCCTGGTTTTCATATTTTAAGGATCTGTACTCTTGCTCTTCTCCTGACCCAAATTTTAGTAACACTCCGCTATGTAATTTTAACTTTCAAAGTCTAACGGATGCACCCCCATTTGGTATGGGAGAATTGACATCTGCATTGGCCAAACTTCAGCCCAATAAGGCTCCGGGATTGGATAAAATCCCGGGCGATTTATTTAAAAGCGAGCAGCTAATCTGGGGCCCATATCTCTTAGTACTCTTTAATGCAATCCAATACGGCCTCCCCACACCTCCAACTTGGGCAGGTGCTGAGATTGTTCCCATTTATAAGAAAGGTTCTCCTCTGGAACCGTCAAATTATAGGCCTGTTAGCCTTATTGATGTCCCCCAGAAATTATATGGAAGATTGCTGTTAGGGAGACTGCAGGAATGGATGGAAGATCATGACAAACTCACCCTACTACAAGCTGGTTTCAGGGCCAAGATGTCGACGGTTGATCATTTGTTTAGATTACAGCTGATCCACTGGAAGCATGTGGTACTTGAACAGGGGAGTTTATATCTAACTTTCGCTGACTTAAAGTCAGCGTTTGACATGGTTGATCGAGACCAGTTATGGAATATCTTATCAACGATGGGGGTTCCATCCTACCTTTGTTTACAACTTCAACGGCTTCATGAGGCCACATACGCCCGGGTAAGGTTTGGAAAAGATGCGCAACTGACGGCCCCCTTCCCTGTTGACAAGGGGGTTCGGCAGGGCTGTGTGCTCACACTGACCCTCTTTTCACTTTTCCTTAATGGATTAGTGGACGACCTATATCTTGCGAAAGCTCTGGATTCCCCAAAAATAGGAACACGTAAATTTCCCGCACTTCTGTTTGTGGATGATACCCTGCTCCTCTCAAAGACACCAATGGGGATGCAGCGAGTATTAAGGGAATTCACCCAGTTCTGCAAAAAGAGGAAACTGTTAGTTAACATTGGTAAAACTAAATATATGGTTTTCAATGCCAAACTTCTACTTATTCTCACCCGGCAATGGAGGACATTCCGCTCGAAAGAGTCCATATCTTTGAATATCTGGGTCTGCCCTTAAATGATGTAAATGTATTGGCATTTATATAGCGCACTACTTACCCGTAGGGTCCCAAGGCGCTTCGACCACTGCGAAACCCTTCCTGGCTTCCCTGAGAGATGGTCCCTTAATGGGTATCTCCAGGGTGAGACCAGGCATCCCCGGCGGTCTGATGGGGCCGTTAGTGAAGATGAGGCAAGCTAATGCCCAGAGTTGCCGAGTGTGATCGCTGATCAGAGTGGGCACCGAGGCGAGAGAATTATCGAGTCCGCTGACCCTGGTCCAGAAACCTGCCGCACCGGGAATCGAACCCTGGTCCCGGGCTGTCCTCTGCTCTCGGGTCTGCCGCCTCTAACCAGTGAGCCACACTACTTCACAGTACTTTCAATGATGAAATGTCCTGGACACCCCAAATTGATAAGGCGAACTTGAGGCTTCCACAGACAATAGGGGGCCTATGAAAAGTGCACAAGGGCTGTGCGCAGAAGGTAATCAGCCCCCATTTGGAGATCTATAAAGTGCAAGCTCGTTCAGCAGCCATGTATGGGGCGGAACTGTGGGGGCATAGCAAAACAAATGCACTAATGCTTACTAAAAACAAGTTTATTAGAAGCATTATGGCCCTCCCAAATAATACCCCGTTGGTTCCACTTAGGATGGACATAGGAATTCTCCCAGTAGCCGATTTAATATCGAACCGACAATTGTTATATTGGCTTCGGCTATGGCGTACAGAAGAATTGAGCCACTATAGGGATGAACTCAAGGCACTCCTATTGTTACCAGGAGTTGTGGAAAAGATACCATGGCTTGCTTTTGTGAGAGACTCCTTCACTGCCATTGGCAGGGAGGAGCTATGGGCTTCACTGGAGGAGGCGTGCTCAGCTATTACAAAAAATGTTTTATTTAAAGAGCTGAAAGATTATAAATTATTAACTTTGTACCGTATAGTTAGCTCTTCAAGCTTGACCTATGGGTTCTACGATTTTAAATCACATTACTCATTTGAACAGGTCCTGGACACAATACACCTCTCGTTTACCCGGAGGCTTTTCCTCCAATTTAGATATGGGACCCTTCCACTGTTCGCAACAACAAATAATTGGCTGACTTGTTATTTATGCCCTGGATGCCACGTGGAAGAGGAAACCGAAATCCATGTAGTTTGCTTCTGCCCGGCTTATTAACAGGCTAGGAGCAAATGGATTGTACAACTGTGTAGGAATTTGGGCATAAGGGATTGTTTTGCACTATCCAGAATTCTAAAATCTGATATGAACACTTTATTTGTTATTGCAATCTCTAAATTCCTCCAGGCTATGTGGCTGAAACGAAGGTTTCTCTTAGAAATTGATATTTAGATCCAAGACTGTGCTCATTATTATTATTAATTCTGGAGTGTTTATTAACTAATCCCCTTAAAATGTTTAAATAACTTTTTTAATGTATTTTATACTAATTTATGTCAATTTTAAAAATAATTGCCGTTTTAAATTTAGGAAAAGTTTCAGAATATTTTTGATGTACTGTAATTTCCAATGTACACCACCTGAATTTAGGTTACTCCTGTATTAATTTGCATTATTTCTTTAATTTCTGTGCTTTTACGACTGTAAAGAGTCGCTATAAAGGTATTATGATGAATTGTGGCAAATCTGAAATTATTAAAACAAATTAAACAGCGCAATACACATTCATGAGTTCCTAATGCTGTGTATCAGCCACTAACGTCATTTGCTAACAAAATGCATAATAGTGTAATGTTACAATTGAATCAATCAATCAATAAAACATTGAGTGCGGCAAATCACCCTTGAGGGTCCGGAGGCATTGGAGATATTGGCTGCTGCAAGGTGGGTTGTTCATTCGAACATCCAGATCTTGAGTTCTCTCCTGAATTGGAGTGGTGGTGCGGTCCTGAGGTTTAGGGGAAGGTTGTTCCATGCTTTGGCTGCCAGGTGCGAGAAGGAGCGCCCTTGGCTGTTGGTTCGGCAGATCCGCTGGTTGTTTGCAAGGTAGAGGAAAGCCGATCGAGGGTGTCTGGTTGACAGGTGGAAGGTGAGGCGTTTGTTGATGTATGCTAGTCCCTCACTGTACAGGGCCTTAGAAGCGTGGGTCAGCTTCTTGAACTGGCATCTTTTCTGGATTGGTAACCAGTGCAGCTTCTTGAGCTGGGGTGTGATGCTCGTCCGTCTAGGAAGGTCGAGGATGAGTCTTGCAGCTGAGTTTTGTATTGTCTGGAATATCTTTAGGAGGCGTGCAGTGATTCCTACGTAGAGCGTGTTTCCTTAATCCAGTCTGCTGGTGATGAGGTTCTGTGTGGCAGTCCTTCTGGTGCTGACTGGTAGCAACCGAAAGATCTTGCAGAGCATGCAAAGGGTGTGGAAGTAGGCAGCTGAAACTGGGTTGACTTGTTTCTTCATAGTTGGCTTGTTATCCAAGATGATGCCAAGTTTGGGGGTGTGGTCAGTTGGGGGAGGGGGGCGAGCCAAGTTCCCAAGGCCATTGTGCGTTGTTCCATGGCGAGGTGTTGTTCCTGAATATGAGAACTTCTGTCTTGCTCATGTTGAGTTTGAGGCAGTTGTCCGTCAATCAGTGAACAATGGTCATATGTATCTGTGGAAATTGGCGCTGGTGGTGGATGGGTCTTCGGGCAGTGAGAGGATGAGCTGTGTATCATTGGTTTAGGAGATTATGCTGTCCATGTAATGTAATGTAATGTAATGTAATGTAAATGGTTCTTATATAGCGCGGCTTTCACTCCAAGGAGCATCTTTGCGCTTTGACAAGACTTACACAATAAGACAGGGATCGCTTTGCTTTAGCTGGAGCTAAAACTATGTGTGTTAGATCATATCAGGCTTTTACATAGAGTGTCGAATATACCATATATCCATGTTTTGAGGTTCTTCCTGAACGCTGTTTCCACAGAAATTTGACGGAGATACAGAGGCAATTTATTCCAGGCCAATGAGCCTAGGACCGCCAGGGCCTTTCCTCCTCTGGTTTTTAGTCTGAAATTAGGGATGGTAAGGAGGTTCGCTTTGACCGATCTGAGATTTCGTGAAGGGATGTAGCGTTTAAACATGCTCTGAATGTAGCCAGGTCCTCTTCCATAGTAGGCCCTGAAAGTGATTAGGAGAATTTTAAAAAGGACCCTTTTATGTATCGGCAGCCAGTGTAGAACGTCCATTGACGCCGTGGCGGATGACTCTCTGTTCCATCCCAGCACCAGTCTTGCCGCTGCATGTTGTACCATTTGTAGTTTATGGCAAACCGTCCTATTAGTCCCTGCATAGAGACTGTTGCAGTAGTCTAGGCGTGATGTAATAAGCGCTACTGCAACCATTTTCCGTGCTGTGAGTGGTATTAATTTGAAGAATTTTCTTAGCCCCTTTATAATGCCAAAGCAGATTCCTGCCACGGCTACTGCTTGCTGTTTGAACGTTAGGGCTGAGTCAAATTTGACCCCTAGATTTCTGACTGATGTTAGGGTGCTTGGGGGGGCGGTGGTATCTTCCGGCCACCATAGTGTGGGACTGAACAAATTGTCTTTTCCATATGCAGAATCTCAGTTTTCTCTGAGTTGCATTTCAGATGGTTATCAGTCATCCATTGGAATGTGGCTGTGAGGCAATTTTTAAGATTCCTTTTGGCCTCCCCGGTGTCATCGTCCAATAGTAGGATGAGCTGTGTATCATCCGCGTATGCGATGGTGTTTATATTAAAGGATGATATAAGTGTGATCAGGGGGGCCATATATACATTGAAGAGCGTAGGGCTCAAGCATGAGCCCTGCGGTACTCCTGAGTTTAGCTTTTTTCTCCCAATCTGAAATGGCCTAAGGTGATTACTTGGCGTCTATTTGCTAGAAAGCTTTTTATCCAGTCCAGTACATTTCCCGCTATTCCGGCCGTGGCCAGACGGTCCACTAAGATGGAATGTGAAACCGTATCAAAGGCCGCGGACAGGTCGAGCAGGACTAGGACCGCCTTCTTCCCCTGATCCATTGCGGTTCGAAGAGTTTCGGAGGTGAAAATAAGGGCTGACTCCGTTGAATGTTGCCCCCTAAAACCTGCTTGGTTTGGGTGCCAGATGTTGTTGGCCTCGAGAAACGTAGTGAGTTGTTTGTTCACGGCTTTTCATGTGAGTTTGCAAAGGGCAGGGAGCAGGGAGATAGGTCGTAAATTTTCCAATGTTGTTGGGTCTGGTAGCTGTTTTTTCTGTAATGGTTTTACTGCTACTAATTTCCATTCTTCCGGAACTGAGGCCAAGCGTAACGAGGAGTTTATTATACTATTTATGGTGGGGTTTACAATGTCCACTAATGTGTGCAGAACCAGTGATGGACAGGGATCAAAAGGGGAGCCTGATTTAGTCGCCAGGATTCCTGCCCGGGATTCTTCTAGACTAATGGGATAGAAGGATGACATGCGAAATGACGCTGTCAGGCAGGGGCTCATGTAAGTGTTGAAGAGCGTGGGGATGAGGGACGACTCTTGGGGCACACGGCAGATGATCTTTTGGGCTCCGAGGTGAACGGTGGGAGACGGATCCTCTGCATTCCACCAGTGAAGTACAAAAACCATCAATTTGATGGTGTCTCTGTGGATCCCGATGTGGTGGTGTCTGTTGATCAGAATGTGATGGGAGACAGTGTCAAAGGTGGCTGACAGGTCCAGAAGGATGAGGGTTGCTGTTTCTCCGTGGTCCAATTTTATCCAATCAATATTGTGCTGTGTTTGTGAAATAAAAATTGTGTTGTTATAGTTGTAAATGTGCACAACATTTAATAGAGTATTAACACATCTAAATAAAAGCTGTCAAATAAAGTCTTGGTCAGTGTGCACTCATGTAGGTTCCCATTTCGTATGCATGCATTGCACTGATTGGTAATTTTAAAGTTTCAATTCTCTTTTGAAAAAATAAGTAGAATAAACTGAGTTAAAGACTGATAAAGTAATGTTTGCAAAGTCACTGTGAGGAGTTAATTATTGAGCATGCAGACTGATTCCTGAAACTCTGTTCTGCTTGTACGGCATAAACACAAATTAGCACACTCAAAGGACATCGACCACTAATACTTAGTTTACTCATATCAGTTGACAGTGTGGTGGTTTGGACTAACAGACTCTTTCAGCATATGTCCCTTACTTTAAAGTGCATTGTTCACAGGAAGAGAAAAACGCATTGAGGAGTAATGCACTTCTCTACAAGGGCTTAACAGTTAAATGTATTGGTATGTCTAAAGCCACATCCTGCAGATGCAGATCTGACAGATTAATTAAGTGCCAACTTGAAGAGGTGTAGTCTGACACACGTCTTTTAGTCAGGGGGAGGCAATGGAAACCTGAGGTTTCTGTTTGTTCATCCTTAGACGTCATTGGCCTTTGCTGTCTGGAAACTTACAAAACCAGATTGCGCCACACCCCGGTGGAAAATAAAAACCTTTCCAGGTAATCCAGCCTAAATCGCAATGTTTCCATCCTCCATCAAAGAAAGAAGAGGCTGCCCTAATAGCCCAAATCGCTTAACAGAAGTCTGTTATTCCATTATTGACAAAAGGCGAAAACAGTATAACAGGATAGAATCAATCTTACTATTAGACCACTTTACTTTAGTTGTAAATTTAGAAGTAAAGGGATCAGGAAAGTAAGCATTTTGTTTTCTTCTGAATATTTCCCACAAACATCTTGTCACGAGTTTAACATCCCGTACAATGTTACGTTTGACAGCATTCCTATGTGTGAAATAGAGGCACTAGCAAAACATTATTTATCCAAGATAACAGTAGTCACTGACACTTCATAAGGGCTGATGTGATCAAGCTATTTTTGCTGCACTGAGAAGCCTAGCTGAAAATATGTTTGTACATACAAGTTGGCTAAGTTTTAATAGTTTTATATATAGTCATCTAGGGTAGATAGTGGGATGCATTACTTTGATGCTGCAGCAAATACCCAAAGCGTTTATAATGTTTAGTAGAAACAATACATTACTCTCTCAAGGGCACTTCCTTCCCCTGGAAATCAAGAGTGACTTCAACATTATTACCTTCGGGATCAACATATTTGTCAATTACAGTACTCCAAAGACAGCAACAAACACCAACAACAAACGTGCACACAGTCGAAAAATCTAGACATAAAAAACTCAAATCCCAGTCTCAAAAGAACCACAATTGAGAAGCGACCTATAGACATATCCACATTCTACAACTGGATCTCCACTGCTTTGGGCAACCAGATACAGATAAAAAACAGATCTACGGTTAGCTACAAAACACACATATATTAATGACAACATCAAAAAGAATGGTAACACACCTCAACGTACTTCAACTCAAGTGGAGAAAATCAAGGGAAGGATAAAACAAAATCATACTTCCCCAATATAACAGAACCCACTCAATAGTCATTAGACCCACATTGAGCCAACACTACTTCACATGCATAATTGAAGTTGACTGCCCTTTTGAGGAACTCCACAAGAATCTAGCCAAATTGTGCAATTCAGAGGGCCAAAAAACAGAATCGCTACAATCACAAGTCTCCTGTGACAAAAGCCCAATGGAATTGATCTCAAAAAGTTAAAAAGATAGAAAATTATCTTATGGAGAACACAGATAAGCCTCCCATCCAGCCAACCAATCAATCAAGGATTTATAAAGTGCAGCAAATCACCTGTGAGGGTCTTGAGGCGCTGGAGTTGCCAACTGCTGCATGAATATCTGTTTATTCAAACAGTGAGGTCTTGAATCCTTTCCTATATTGCCCGAATGAACAGTGGTCCTGATGTCCAGGGAGAGGTCATTCCAAACTTTGGTCACCAGGTGTGAGAAGGAGCGTCCTTCTATGTTGACTCGGCAGATTTCAGGGGTCTCTGTGAGGAAGAGGGAGGCAGATCGTAGGTGTCTGGTTGTTTGGTTCAGGTCATGCATTTCCTAATGTATGCTGGTCCTTCGTTGTGCAGGGCTTTGTATGCATGGGCCAGCATGTTGAACAGGCATCTCTTCCGGGTCAGAAGCCATTGTAGCCTCTTGAGGTTGGGTGTGATATGGGTCTGTCTGGGGAATTCGAGGATGAGTCTTGCCACTGAGTTTTGTATTGTCTGTAGTGTCTTCAGGAGGCATTCGGTGATTCCAACATAGAATGTATTTCAGTAGTCCAGTCTGCTGGTGAAAATAGCCTGCATGACGGTTTTTCTGGTGTTGACTGGGAGCTACTGTAAGATCTTGCAGTGCTTGCGTGTGGTGTGGAAGCAGGCGGATGGGACTGCGTTTACCTGTTTCTTCATAGATAGCTTGCTGAACATCTTCGCATGTTGGTTGATTCTGGTTACACGGCGGCACTGGTTCTTCTAGATCTCAGTGCCGCGTTTGACACTGTCTCCCATGATATCTTACTTCAGCGTCTGGTTGAGGCTGGTGTCGACAATTTGGCACTTGAGTGGTTTCGATCTTTTCTATCTGGTCGCACCTTCAAGGTTGCCACTCCACCCTTTGAATCCAAACCATATGCGATTGCCCAGAGAGTTCCGCAGGGATCGGCTCTTAGCCCCACTTTATTCAACCTCTATGTGCAGCCGCTAGCTGCTGTCGCCAAGCGTGGGAACCTGACTATGGTGTCCTACGCTGACGACACACAGCTGGCGGTTGCCATAAGTGGGGCTTCCGATCTCGAGGCTGCTAAGTTCCGCGAGGGTCTCATATCTGTGGCTCGCTGGATGACTGACAATTTCCTTCAATTGAACGCCAAGAAAACCGAGGTGCTCATCGTCGGAAACAGACCCATTTATGGGGCAACAATTGGTGGCCTCATGAGCTTGGTCCTACTCCTATCTCTGTCACTGAGGTTAAAAACTTAGGGGTATGGTTTGATTCTCAATTGAGCTTCTCCACTCACACTAAAAAGGTTGCTGCCACGTGTTTTGGGACTCTGCATCAGCTTCGATCTATTTTTAAATTCTTTGACACACCTACTAGACAGCTCATTGTACAAGCAATGATTCTGTCCAAGCTAGACTATGTCAGTTCTCTTCTTCTCGGAGCTAATCAGGCTGAACTCTCTCGTCTCCAACGCGTCTAGAACGCTGCCGCCAGGGCTCTGGTTGGCTTACCCAGATTTTGCTCAGCCAGACAAACCATTCACAAGCTCCACTGGCTCCCTGTTGCTCAGAGAATTAAGTTTAAGTCCCTCTGTCTGTCGTTTAAGTCCCTCTGTCTGTCGTTTAAAAAACCTTAAACATTCTTCCCTTAGATCCTGGAGCACCTTATTTCCTCTTATGTTCCAGCACGGTCTCTGAGGTCCTCTGGTCTCCACTTGGCTATAGTGCCACGTTTTAAGAGGTTTAGGATTGGCGGCCGCTCCTTTAGAGTCCTTGCTGCCAAGTTATGGAACTCCCTTCCTGTTCATATTCGTGCTATTGACGGACTTCTATCATTCAGGAAGGCTGTTAAAACTTTCCTTTTTCCCCCAGCCCCCTAGTGCTGTTGTGTTTGAGTTCTGGTATCGCTTTTGTCCGGTTTTTCTGTTCTGTTAGCGCCAGGACGCCCCTTTGCTGGGGCATCTGTGCACGCTGCAAATCCGGCTAACATAACATAACATTACATAACTGTCCAAGTTGATGCCGAGGTTTGGGCGTGGGCTGTCAGGACAGGGGATGAGCCAGGTTCAGCTGGTCACCATGCCTCATTCCATGGAGAGGTGTGATTCCTAAAGATTAGGACTTCTGTCTTTTCCATGTTGAGCTTGGGATAGTTTTCCTTCATCCTGTTGGCGACTTTTACCAAGCATCCGTGACATTTGGTTTAGGTTTAGGTTTAGGGGATTGGTATATTGCATGGCTAGGCTACCCTTGAGCATACCAGTGCTGAGAATAAACAGGACAGGCAGATGTTAGTGCATGAGTTCAGGGGAAAAGCCATGTTTTGAGTCTTTTTTGAAGGACACTTCGTTTTAAATTAGTCAGACTTCCGGATTCATACTGTTCCACAGTTTAGGTACCAGGTGGGCAAAAGACCTTCCACCCCACCTGACTCTCTTGAATCTGGTAGGATTCATCAGAAAGTTAGAGCTTGACCTAAGGTGGCAACTGGGTGAATAATGTGAGACCAACTTTGTATCAGGGTGGGGCCTCTCCCATGCATGGCTCTGTGAGCCAAGCTTATGGACTTAAATTTGATCCTGGCTTGGACCGGGAGCCAATGAAGCTCCCTCAAGGAGGATCTGACTGATTGATGTCTAGGTATATTTAACAGCAGTCATGCAGCTGCATTCTGTACAACTTGCAGTCTGTTCTTAACGTATTTGGGGGAAGCCAGATAGAGGGAGTTGCCGTAGTCAAGCCTCGATACCACCAAGGCCTGTACTACTGTCTTCATCAATTTTTCTGGGAGCAGGGACATTATTTTTCTGATCAAACGAAGTATCCCAAAACAGGTACTAGATAGTTTTTTGGCCTGGACCTACATAGTCAGGTTCAGGTCAAGCCACATTCCTAGATTTTTATAGCTGTTTTAGGAGGGCGGCGGCCCCTCCTCCCCAATTGGATGGCTAGGGTATCTCTGAGTGGGGGCTGAAGTTGCTGCCCAGGATCATTAGCTCGGTTTTGTCCCCATTCAGTTTAAGGCTACAGTCAGCCATCCAGGTTCCGATTTTTTCCAGGCAAGGGACTATTTATCTATGGTCCGAGTTAAGGGAATCAAAGATTGAGACAACTAGTTGTGTGTCATCGGCATATGACACGATGGAGAGGCCAAATTGCTGTATTATGTGGGCCAGGGGGCTAAGGTATATGTTGAAGAGTGTTGGGCTTAGGGAGGATCCCTGAGGGAGTCCCCATGGTGCTGAGAGGGAGTCTGACGTGATTCCGACCTCCATGCATGGGAAGGATCTCGCACTTAGGAATGAAGCCACCCACTGATTAGCTGTTCTTCTAATTCCCACATCCTCAAGCCTTTGGATCAGTACTGTGTGGTCCACCGTATCGAACGCCGTGGTTAAATCCAATAATAAAAGCACTGCAGCTCTCACATGGTCTAAGATGTATTTAAGTTTTTCATTGACCACAAGCAGTACTGACTCTGTGCTGTGTTTTGGTCGAAATCCCATCTGGGTCTGGTGTATGAAGTTGTTATCTTCCAGGAAACGAGAAATTGTGCTGTTCGTGTGTTTCTCTGCGATCTTGCCCAGAATGGGCAACAGGGATATTGGGCGATAGTTAGCCAGAACTGCAGAGTCCAGTTAAGGTTTCTTCAGCAGGGGTTTAATGATGGTGTGCTTCCACTCTTTGGGAACCTTGCCATTTTCGAAGGAGAGAGTGATTAGATTGGAAAGTTGGCTTAGGACACCTTTCCCGCCCTGGGCAAGAATATGGGATGGAGCCGGGTCAAGAGGAGAGCCGGGTTTGATATTCTGTAACAGGGAGCCCACCAGTTCTTCACTCACTTTGGGGAAGGAAAAGAGGGCAGGTGGTGGAGAGTCCTGTTTGTTCTTCCTTCCTTGGGAGGTTTATAGTGCTGTTGGGGTCCTCCGGGGTGCCTAATTGCTTGGTGGAGTTAGGGTGGAGGGAATTATAGATATTTTCCACCTTGCTCTTGAAGAATGAGGCTAGCCCATTGCATTGTTCTTTAGAATGTTGTGAAATTTTTGTTCCGGGGTCAATTGTGTTGAGGGATTTGACACTTTTAAAAAGCTCCTTAGAGGAGTTGGAAGACTTTGCTATTTTTTCTTCGTAGAACGCTGCTTGTGCATTCCTGCTGTTCTTGTGATAAAGCTGTATGGCTAGTTTATAGGCTATTTTGAGCTCTGGGTGATAAGATTTCCTCCAGTTACGCTTCAGCCTTTTACAACTCTTCTTTTGAGCAATCAGCATTGGGCAAAACCAAGATGACCTGTTCGAGTTTTTTTGTATCAGTGGACCTGGCTTCTTGATATTCCGATCTATGGAACCATTTATCCAGGTTAGCCAGTTGTTATGGGTCTCTTCTAGGTCTTTAGTGTCTGGTGGTACGGAGGACTCAAGATCAGTGATGCAAGCCTCAGGGACTTTTCTAGGCCATTTGCGGCCCACTTCGGTACCTGCTTTTTATTGTCACCTATGTGAGGTTTAAGGGGGCGCAATGGGATCAGGGAATGATCTGTCCAAGGCATCCTCTTGGGTGCTAGCACCTCCAGTCTGGCATCATTTGAAAAAATGGGGCCTAGGATATGGCCTATTTTGTCAGTGGCGTAAGGTTCCAATTGTGTAAGCTGTAGTGCGTCCAGGTCAGTTAGGCATCTCATTGCTGAAGGGTCATTAAGATCGTCTAGATGGATATTAAAATCGCCTAGCGCTGTGAGGGCGCTTTTCCCTATTAGCATGCTAGCCAGGGTGTAAGGGGCAGCTTCTAAGAACTGCGTACAGGCACCTGGGGGCCTGTATATAAGTCCATCTTAGAAGGAACACAATGGGGAGAGGGACAGTCTAAAGGCGAAGGCCTCGCATTTAGCGATATTGAGAGTGATAATGGCACAAGCTAACTGTGTTTTACAAATAATTACAATGCCCCCTCCTATAGTTCCGGCTCCATCCAGGCGCAATATTTCAAAGCCCTGGGTAAGGGCCTCGATAATCTCTGGGGCTGAGCTTTCTCAAAGGCAGGTTTCTGTCAGAAACAGGGCCTCCAATTCTTCCTCCTCTATAAGTAGTCTAATCTCTACTGCATGCTTTGGGAGGGATCTACAGTTGAGTAGTCCCATCTTCCAAAATTTTCAGTGATCAATCCTACTTTCTAATCCCTGTCCATTTGGCAGCCTGGTCTCTGCTGTGAAACCACAGACCGAACAGCTCTAGGGCAGCTCTGCTATCAAGGCGTGCATACAGGGTGAATGAGCTACTGTGTTCATAGCCAAAAGCTCTATGTTAGTGAATATAATAGGTTCTATAGGATAGAGGGTGGTTTGGGCAGGGTTCCTGGCACTGGTTCCGGATGGGCGCGGACAGGCACAGACAGGCTTGCCTTAGGCACGCCTTTGGCACGCCAGCAGAGCACCCGCTGCGCGTCGGTACCATCCCGAGTTTAAATCTAGCCTCGGGCAGTGCTTCTTGAGAGGACTAGACTGCCGACTTCCAAGATGACCGCCGTCTAGAGGCCACCCGGAAGTGATTGTGTTCGGCGGGAGTTTCTCCCTTCACACAATCAGCTATAGAAGCTGCGGTGGACCGGGGAGGCTCAAGGGCTAGGAGGAGTTAGCAAATTGCAGGTATTTACATCAATTCTTATTTTTTTAAATGTTTAAAACAGCTTCAAAAGTGCAAAAAGTTCACGATGTGAAGAATGCGCTAGCAGCAGATTTGAACAAATCAGTGGCGGTTAAAAACAATGAAGAACAATGTGGACAATTTCTCTCAGCCCAGCGCGTGCTTGTGTTCGTGCCTGCCTGTTCCTGTTCTGGTGGAGGTGAGATCTTCTGACAGCAACAGGATGAGCTGGGAGTCGTCGGAGATGATGTTGAGTCTGTGCGATCTTACAGTGTTGGCCGGGGGGGGTCATTTTCATCTCGAAGAGGGTGGTGCTGAGGGACGATCCTTGGGGGATGCTGTAGAGGATATTATTGGGTTCCAAAGTGAATGATAGGAGACAGATTCTCTGGGTTCTTCTGGGGAGGTATGAGGCCATCTATTTAAGGGCATCTCACTGAATTTTCAATGTGGTGGAGTCTGTTGATCAAAATGTGGTGGGAGACGGTGTTGAAGGTGGATGGCAGGTCCAGGAGGATGATGACTGTCATTTTGTCATGGTCCAAGAGGTCCTAGATGTCGTCAGGAGCTGTGGCCAAGGCTGTCTCAGTGCTCTGGTTGGCTCAGAATCCAGATTGAGAGGGGTTTAGGAGTTTGTTGAGTTCCAGGTGTTCGATGAGTTGCTGGTTGATTGCCTTCTCAAACCTTCACTGGAAATGGGAGCAGGGAGATGGGCTGGTATTTCTTTGGTTCTGCTTTGACAGAGGATGGTTTCTTCAGGTGGGACCTCACTTCAACATGTTTTCAGTCCTCAGGGCAGGAGGGCGAGGTGATGGAGGTGTTCAGGATTTTCTTGAGTTCGTCACCAAATGTCTTACTCCTGAGGTTGAAGATGTGATAGGAACAAGGGTCCATAGGTGCTCCCTAGTGCGCGGAGGTCATGATGGAGATTGTGGCTTGAGTTGAGTGAGGGTCCTAATGGGTGAGCAGGTGATCGAGTTTTGTGTTTGTGGATGTGAGGAGGCTTATGCTGTCAGTGGGGGGTTTGGGATTTGAAGTTTTCCTAGATGACAGAGATCTTTTATTGAAGAAGTCTGCCAGAGTGTCACACAGTTCTTGGGAGGGGGTGCTGTTGTTCTCTGACTACATGGTTTGAGAACTCCTTCTCAATGTTGAAGAACTCCTTGCTACAGTTTTTGGTGTCTTCTATTTGGCCTGCTAGGTCGGTTGTACTGGTTGAGTTCTGTCTTGAAGGTGTTAATGTTTCTTGTCTCTTTGCTGGTGTGCCACTTCCTTTCTAGTTGCCAGCAGTTACATTAGGTGGATTTCAGCTCCACAGTGAATCAACTGGCTCATCTGGCATGT
Source organism: Lissotriton vulgaris (assembly GCF_964263255.1). Taxonomy (NCBI): domain Eukaryota; kingdom Metazoa; phylum Chordata; class Amphibia; order Caudata; family Salamandridae; genus Lissotriton; species Lissotriton vulgaris. Next base: position 1,166,469,416 of record NC_141696.1, read on the forward strand.
TCTTTTGATCTGGCTGGCTTGACAGGGGCGATTGTGTCAGTGCATTCTGTGATCCACTGGGAGAAATTCTTTGGAGCCTGTTCTAGGTTTGATGTTGTGTCTGGGAGGTGGGTGTTGACAGCGTTGTTCCACTGGTCTTCTATTATCTTTTTCCAGCTTCTACATGTGGAGCTGGGGGCATAGTGCCAGTGTTGTTTGGCCCTGAGATGGTGAAGTGGATGCTGTAGTGGTTGGTCCAGTTGAGCTGTGAGACGTGGTTGCACTTGACTCTATTGCTAGATGTGAACATGTGTTCTGTGATGTGGGTAGGGTCGGTGACAAGTTGCTTGAGGCTGATATGGCTCATGCTGTCCAGGATTTCGGTTGTGTTGGTGTTGCTGGGGTTATTGAGGTGGAACCTCTGTGTTTTGGTTTGGTCCCGGTATGTTATCTTGTAGCTTTTGCGGGTGGCGATGGTGATGTTTGGCGAAGAGGCGGGGTTCAGTCCGGTCTCTGTGAGGAAGATGATGACCTGAGTGAAGGATAAGTTGGGGTCCCAGATGTCCATAGCGTGTTTGCGGAGTGATCGTGCGCTGAGCAGAATGCACTAGAGCTATGCCATAGCAGTCTTAGTCAGCGGGGTAGATGCAGTGGTGTTTCCGGTGCCTCTGGCATCATTGGTTCATTCAGTGTTGCAGGTGAAGCAGGTGTGCTGGCAGGAGAACAGTCCTATGGTGATACGTGAAGATATGCAGCTGCAGTTGTTGTTGTCGATGCGCCTGGGATCCATGGCTCGGACGGGCGCTGTTGTGTATCTGTGCATGGTGGAAGAGCCAGGGTTCCTGCCACGGTCCAGATGTGACGGGCGCAGAAGGGCTCAGACAGGCTTGCCACTGCTCTGCTCTGCGGCTTCCAATAAATAGGTTCTGAGAGGGGGAAGATGCACTGGGAAGGTAGGAAGTGGGAGGGAAAGGAGTGGCAAAAATATCAGGAAAATTAGCAGCGGCAAACAGCAGACTCACAGCAAAGCAAACAAAAAGAGCCAATACAGACAAAAATGGGATACAATGTAGCAACAAACAGTTAGAACAGTGAAAAACAGGCAATGAAGATAGACAGTGATAAAATGAATAAGAGCCAATTCAGACAAAAATGGGATACACTGTAGCATCAAACATTTAAAGCAATAAAAAGAAAGCAATGAACACGGGTGGCGATAAACTGGGGGAATTGAAAAAAAATGGCTGCTGGAGGCGATTAACACGCAGCAGAGGAGGACCTGGCACTAGGACCTGCTCAATGGGGTCATGCTGTAGCCTCCATTAAGTAGGTCCTGAGAAGGGTGCTGGGAGGAAGGAAGTGGGCAGGAAAGGAGCGGTGAAAAACTGTGGAAAAGCAAGCGACGGCAAGGGAGCAGTGATAAACAGCAGACTCCGAGCAAAGCAAACTACAAGAGTCAATATAGACAAACATGGGATACAATGTAGCAGCAAACAGTTAAAACAGTAAAAAGCAGACAATGAACACGCTCAGTGATACAATGAACAAGAGCCAGTACAGACAAAAATGGGATACAATGTAGCAGCAAACAGTTAAAATAATGAAAAGGAGGCAATGAACAAAGGTGGCGATACACGGGGGGGGGAGCTAAAAAGACCAGCCACTGGAGGCAAGCGACACGCAGCAGAGGGGTAGCTGGCACTAGGACCTGCCCATGACTCAACCCAACACACTATAGAAAGAGACAAAGATAATTGCCCATCACTAAACACTTCTATCACCATCTCACATAAAGACATGAGACTTCCTCACCATTATCATCTCAAGCAGACCTTCAGGATTTCCTTCAACACCCAGCACTTCGAAAATATTTAAACAAATTCTTCACAAAACCTGCATAGGGAGGTGTCCAGAAACCTACTCAACAGGTCCTCAGAACAAGGACTTTTCCACCGAGTTGAAAACCTGCCTACATTAGGAGGCTCCTCAAATAGAAAAACCTAAATGCATTTCATTCAGCAATCTATTGACCACTAGCTAATTACCAGTTCCTCTGTAAAATATTTGAAAGAACAGTTTTTTCTCAACTTTACAAGTTTATAGACGAAAATAACTTGATGCTTGAACAACAATCTGCACGCAGACAGAGGCACAGAGTCAGCTATCACATGCATCTCGGAAGACCTGTAACAGGCAATTCTATTAAATGAGTACAGTAAGAGCAAAGGATCATCATTTCATTTGGGACATGTTGGCTGCTGGAAGCATAGATAGACAATGTCCTATAGAAAAGAACATTTCAGCAGCAGATTGGTTGTAACTTTTTTTTCAGCCCTTTGCTCTTGCCCATCTGAGCTGGAATCTCACTAGACTGACCCAGTATGGCCAAAGGCATTGAACTCTGTTCAAATTGCAAGACCACTGGGGTTGGACACCCAGCAGAGAGGTTTAGCTGAGCCGGTTATGATAAATCTGGATACCATTTATATTTCTTCCATTGAAATTCATAAAGCTATAGAACCGACTACGCTTAACAAAGCACCAGGGCTGGATATGATTTCATGCTCAAATTGATAATTGGTGTCCCTATTTCCTATTGTTGCTCAATACCATACTGGGAGGTGCACCTTAGCCTCCGACTGGGGATCAGACTGAGATCATACTATTCCCTTCAATATTAGGCCAATTAGCCTTATCGACAGTCCTCAAACATCATTCTTCAGGATTATATTGGACAGGTTTGCATGAATGGTTAACTACTGGGAATGCACCTGTACTATGGATCAGGTGTTCCATCTTCAAATATTATATTGGAATACTGTAAGAGTGGAGGTTGGACGCCTATATGTGGTATTTGTAGACTTGTAGTCGGCATGTGACCAAGTACCAAGACCATCTTTGTGGCAGACGCTGGCCAAAATGGGAGTCTTGAAGTACTTGTTGGATATAATCATTAGAATGCATCATAATAATTATGCACAGGTCAGGGGTGGGCAAATGGATGAAATGACGGACTCTATCCCAGTCAATTCAGGCGTTCGTCAGGGCTGTGTCCTCACCCCTACTTTGTTTACTATCAATGGCATGGTTGAATATTTGAAGAAGTGTGAGAGCAATGCCCTAAGGTTATCAGATGTCAGAGTACTGGCCCTTCTGTTTGCAGATGATACACTCCTAATATCTAAATCACCCATGCAGCTTCATGAATTACTGGATAATTTTTGTTACTGCTACAAACAGAGGGATCTGGAGATTAACATCGGATAACAACGTTTATGGGTTTCAATTCCTGTAGATACACCAGAGCGAATACATCGCTCAATAGAGTGCCTCCGTGGGGGGCCCAAATCTTTGACTATTTGGTGATAACTCGATCAGTGCACTTTGACTGGCAACCCCGTATTACACATTGAAGGCTTAAACTGGAACAACAGTCAAGGTGCGTAGCAAAGATGCAGAGAGGATCTCAATTTCGACCAATCTCTCCAGCACTACAAATATTCTATCTTCAGGCTCTTGGGGCAGCTCATTATGGTGCAGAACTTTGGGGTTTAATGATATTTCCTCTCTAGTGGTCGTTGAAAGCAGATTCATGCACTCACTGACTAACCTCCCTTTAAGTGCTTCACTAATTCCCCTCAGACTAGACAGCGTTTAAATTGATATCAGATCAAATAGATTTGAGACTCATTCTATATTTGAGAAGTACTCGGGCAACTCTATAGTTTATTCCTGGAAATTGTAGGCATTTCGTATCAAGTAATACACCCTGGATAAAGTACATAAAAACATGCCTTACACGGATAGAGTGTGAGAGACTGTAGACCACTCTAGATGAGGTTTGTGTAATATCTAAAACTTTTATTGAGTAGATATTTGCAGTATAAACATGGACTTCACTTGGGCAGCCAAGGCAGGGTACTCTTACTGTGTGCTTTTTAGAACATAAAGATGAATAAATATTTGAAGACTACCTGGATGAGGTTTTTTTTTTTAAAGTTTATTTCACGTTTATTCGGACCGTTGGTCCACAAACAATACATATCTTTGTAAAAAATACATCTAAAAGAACATTTCATTAACACACATAAATACATCCTAAAAACATGTTCAATCTAAAGACCCACTTTTACCTAAATTGTGGGTAAACTATTTGCTAAAACTCATTAAAAGGTATAAAAAAATGCCTTCACTCTTTGCATAAATTTCCCCATAGTCACGGCAATATCTAGATGGGTCATTTCAGTCATCAGGGTCACAGCCTGGGCCCTTGTTTTAATCTCATATTTCTTAAATATTGGTTTTAAGAACATAATACGTGAATCCAGGAACTTCAGCCAATCAAATAAAATATGTAGCAGATCACATTGGGTGCCCAAGGAACAGGTGCCTCTTCCCGTCTTATCAATCACCACATACTTTACCAATGTGTTTATATAACAAGTGTTTACCCCAATTCTTACCCTCAAAACCTCATTTCGTAATTGGCAATTCGGTAGCCTATCAATGTAGGGGAAGCATTGATCATTTTTCCATGCAACAGTCATAAAACGAACTGAGGTTTTATTTGCAAGATAATTTTGGTCCTGTGCATGAGATATTTCTTTCCCCAACAACCTAAGTGTCTTCTTATCAGTGTTAACCACTGAGATAGTGGGGCACACATTAACCTCCATCTTATTGCATAGCTTTGTCATAATCACCCTAATCTCTCTTGCCCATTTTATTTCGCTATTCTGTATTTCGTTTTTACACCATTGAAATATTTTGGTGTTTACGCCTACTCCTAGGCGCTGCCAGACGCGAAGTAGGGCCATACCGGCTAGAATACCCCATTAGGTCAATCCTAGTTCCAGTCTTACAGCCTGGACCATTGCTGACAAGGGAAGTGTAAATAACTTTTTTACGTTTTTACCTTCCTCGACATCCCAGTTTTCCTTGCCGCTTAAATATAACAGTTCAGCGCCATACAAAAATTGTGGGGGTACAATAGCCGAATATACTTTTAGCACTGGTCTATCGGACATTGCGCCATAGGCTTTATTAAACAATTTCAGGCTGCTGATCAATGCAGAAGTTCGTGGTTTTGATGCCTCTAAGTGAGTGTTCCATTTCAAACTTTTCTCGAACCATAGCCCCAAGTATTTGTATTCAGTAACCGATTCCACTTTCTCTGACCCTATCCACCATGAGAACCCAGTTTTTCTTCAGCCAAAGCTCAAGGTTTTGGTCTTATCCATATTAATCACAAGTTTTTTCCTGGAACAATAGTCTTTAAATTAATTCAGTTTCCTTTGCAGGCCAACCTCGGTCTGGTCCATAATCACCAGATCGTCGGCATAAAGTAAACATGCATTCTGCTTGCCATTTAGTTTCGGGCTTGCCCCAATGGCATTCCCCAAGGACTACCTGGATGAGGTTGAACTTGTTGGGGCAAAGTCAATTTTCTTGAAATTTTGATTAGGGATGCTGCAACTTCACTACTTACAGCCAACTGGCTGAAAGATCCCAAGGAGGCTGATAGGCTCTGCCCCACTTGCCTAGGAGACGACACAGAAATAGTGCACCATGTACTTTTATTTTGCCCAGTATATTTAGGAAGCAGAAGGGAATGGATACTTCCCATGTGCCATAAATGAGACCTCAGGATTTATACAGTGGCATTCAGAATCTTGAAAAGTGAAGGCAGGCAGTCTGTAGTGTTTGCGGTCTCTCACTTTTTGTTGTCCATGTAGAGAGACAGGCAAAAATGAGCACATGTCCAGCGGCCTTTTTTGATGTCTGATAGATAAATGCACCCATTGTCTTAGTGATGAGTCTAGTGAATACAGCGTTCTTATTTGCACCAGATGCTTGTCTCAGGTTCTTTGCACCCCCTCTGGGGGTAAGAGAACCAGGAGGTTCTCTGGCTGCCCTTTACATTTTAGGTGCAGTAATAATCTAAATCTGGGAGAAGGCTGTTTGTTACACAGGAGACTCTAATCTATCTGCTTAAGAAACTTTGTTCCCCAATCTGGGAGTGCTGTGTCATAAACTGTTTGGTAATTGGTTTGTGGGAGTCAGTGAAACTTTGTTCTAATATGTTTTTAATACACCAACACGTGAGAAAGTGTCTATTATTGATGGTATTTTGTTACTGGACGCTGATAAAATAACTAACATTCTTAACGCATATTGATCTTTTCAAGACGACTGTTCATATTCTTATTTTATTTCTTTTATACATTGATTATACTGATTGTAAGTGCTTCTATGGATTTTCTGCTGAATAAAGTCAATTTTGGAAGACCTATAACTCACAGTGGACAAGAAAAGAGAAGCTGCTATACTCCTTCCGGATGTATCCGAATCAACTGGCACTTTCCACCACAACACGATACTGCAAATAGTTCATCATCTTGGAATATGTCAAAATGCTCAAAATGGACTGCCTCTTACCCCGAGAGATAGACAAAGCATGGTAATAACTATCACTTTTCACATCAGTTCCTCGCACTCAACAATATCGTATCCCTCGGGGTCCATCATATCTCTTCTAACATTCAACATCTACCTAATCCACCAACCGGACTGATTAGATCATGCAATGTCACCTGTGACAACTATGCAGATAATATGCAAATTATTCTAAAAATGGATAGCTTAAAAGCCTTCTTCAACTCAAAACATGACTTTGTTTGTGTCATAAATGCATGAATGATGAGCAACCAGCTAAAGCTCAAGACTGCAAACACAAAGATCATGAACTGTGGACAATGGAAAAAATATCAGCCTACCACCATGGCCCAAGGAACTCATTGAACTTATAAACTACATCAAAAGAAGTAAGGAACCAAGGGGCAAAGATATATTCAGACCTATCATTAATACCACATGTCAACAATGTCACAAATAGCACCTTCACCGCAATAAAACACTGCAACACATCTTCCCATACCTTGAACACCAACAAAAACTATAGTCTATCCTTACACTGGTATTATCTAAGCTAAACTATGCCAACATCCTATACTTTGGCTTCCCAACTTTCATTTACGCACAATACAGCTAATCCAAAATGCTGCAGGAAGACTCCTCCTCTCCCTCCACTCAAGAGAGTTTAATAATCCAGTCCTCTAATCATTCAATTAGCTATCTGTTTGCAAGAAGAGCAATGTGCAAGACACTCTGTATTCATGACACAGAGCCTCCATAGGAAAGGAATCACTATACCTACAAGTTAAATTCAAGCAATACGAACACAATAGAACACTGCACTCCATGACTGCACCATGGATCATTTTACCACCTTACTATAAGGAATCCTGTCTCATTACAAGCCATCACACTCTAGAACTCACTACCAGCCAAGATTAAAAGCATTTTGGAACATTTACACTTCAAACGAGCGGTCAAAACATGTTTATTTCTAGACAAGTACATAATTCCAAAACTCTGGGATAGAGTTCACGAATAATAATCACTCCTTCGAGTACAATCTACTGTCTACAGTCCACAAATATGGAAAGATCCACCCAGCACATACATTTTATGTCTAGGTATGTCATGTTCAGCTGACCTATGTCTAACCTGTGCATTATATAGTAATGTCAATTCATATATAACCCTCCTGGCCTGCACTAATGCCAATACCATAATACTGAGTGGGCGGTCAGCTGATTATAGTTCAAACTGGCTGCATATTAATAACTCTATACTGCTTACACTCACATAAAACAGAACCTCTACAGGATATGTCAGTCACCCAGCACTGTACCAGGTCCACGGCAATAAACCACCCATTACAAACGGCACAGGCATAGAATAGCTGAAGAGGTCTGCCACATACTGCAGGTATGCATACTTTAACCGCTTTTTGACATCTCACTATGACAATTATATAAGGAATGATTGTAACAAAATCCACCCCATCCATCAGGACCCTAAACTTTAATAAAAAATCTCATAACCCAGTTTAGTAACTAGTTAATTGGACTATGATGATAGGAAATACCATAAAACAACCTGAAGATCTGTTTATAGCTGCCAGCCTAATGACACCCACAAACTGTGTGCCTATTCCTAACCCTCCTTCATCCATAACATTGCTAAGCTCTGCATTCTATAATGGTATAACCGCACATTGGTGGTCATTGCATACAACATTGAAACTCTTTCCACAAAGGATCAAAACAATGGCAACACTCTTCCAACCACACACTCTACCCACATCCATGTCAAATACTGTGTTCCATCCAAACAAAAACCTCCCCAAGTATTCTCTACACATGTACATTAAGTATCTATTTTCAATTAATCCCGAATCTGCTCATTATCCTTGTCACACTGGTCTTCAGGTAACCCAACATCTTGATTAATCATTTCCAGACCACTCTCATGGTCCGAGCAGATTTCCAAACCATGCAGGCATTGCTGGAGCAGAAGCTCTGACCCCAGGGTTCATTTTCATGTGTTAGCAATACACCTAACTAAGCTCAGAACAGCACCTCTCCGTCACAACTTCCTCAGGGTCAGTGAACTTTCCCACTGCACCATCTCTGGTTCAACCCACTACCTGTCTCTTTGTCTCACAAAATGTCAAGCTCTATGTGCCGTACCCACCTTAATTGCCGAATGTTCTCTCCTTTCCTCTCACCCCCCTACATTCCACAGTGTTCTTTCGATTTCATCCCCAACAATACTATGCTAATTTCACAGGTCCCTCCCCTAATTCAGCCTCCAATTCTGCATCCTCTACCACATTCCCCATACTCAGGCTATACCACATTTTTCCACCCTACACTCAGTCACCAATTTTACCTATACCACACCCAAGTTTTACAAGATTTTATTATTATGATTTGGAACTCCAAGAGGTCCAAATAAGATACAATACATTTTTTCTCAAAAAGCAATTGATGCAATATAAAATACATACAGTTCTTAAATACAAGGAGAAGCCAATCGATGTACAACTATACCCAACTGTAGATTAAAAAAAGGCTTCATAGACAGAGAAAAGTACAAATACGCTATCAATTCAATTAAACATTATAACACAATACTAAACAGACCTAATAAATATGACAAACAAGTAATGGATAATGTTTTACAGTACAACACTAATATAGTACTTCTATTTGTGCATTACATCCATCATTACAAGGAAAGATTAATAGAAATTTTTTTTTTATACCGTAGAAGGTATTAGAGACCTAAAAATGGCACATTCCACAAATTTATGACCAAATGCAGTTACTATGAAAATACAAAAAAATCGAACAATTCTACAAAATATTTAAAAATTGTGTATAAAATGTAACATGTTTTGCACAAACAATTTTTGATGGTGGTGCAAAAAGACATTTCCTGGCCTCTGCTACTGTAGTTATATTATACTTTAAAAACAATGGTCTTAGCAATTGGTGCCACAATAAATGAAGATAAGGACAAATAAAAAGCACATGATTTAGATCTTGTACCCCATTTCCCACAGAGATCACAGAGCTTCTTCTCCTTTGATAGTCCCTCCCAGGATACAGTAATAATTTGTAAAGGAAGGAGATTCAACCTTGGTAACAAAATAGTTCTGCGCACACCATTGGTGAGGTTCCATAATACATATGGTTGTGTTTTTATACAAATGCTACTTTCCAGTGTTATTTAATTTCTTGCATACTGAGCACGCAACACAATGTCCTTTTGCTGGCTCGCTTCATAAATTGATTTATTAATCACGTTTTTTAAGGTGAACTGCGGAAGGTGTACCATCTCACTCTGACCAATTTTTAAACATATCTAGAGCTTTCATATAGTTTGAAAAGAGGGCACTTATTTCCTTCAAACAGTAAAATATTTCATTTTTCTAGGCAGCTCTGATGGACCAAGGTTCACCATTCAATAAATTATTCCCACACCTAAAAACAGCTGCCATAGCAAACACATTTGGAGACCCGAGGGTACAGCCGAAAAAATAAAATTACAGATTTGACCAATGATGCTCTTCCATTACCTCACAGGCATAACTCAGTAGGGGGAATCTTAATCTTATAAACCGCTAAACATGGGCAAAATGCCTTTGCCCGAACATTACTATAGCCTGCATATGGCAGAGGCTTGAAAGAACGCCTTACTTCTACACTGGCTAATGAGATCCTTATTCGAACAATTACTGGAGAAGTGTGGCTCAATGGTTAGAGCAGCAGAGGAGAGGTGTGGCTCAAAGGTTAGCGCGGCAGAGGAGAAGTGTGGCTCAATGGTTATAGCGGCAGACCCTGATGCAGAGGGGTAGCCCGAGACCACGGTTCAATTTCCCGCCTCAGCGGGTCTTGGGCTCAAAATTCCACGGACCTGATAATTCTCGCCTCGGTGCCTATTCCAATCATGGAGTCCCACTCTGCAACTCTGGGCAATAGCTTGTTTAATCTCCACAACGGTCCCCACAACGCTAAAGATGCCTGGCCTCCACCTTGGGGGTTCCCAGGAGTGGATGCCTCACAGGGAAAGCCAGGATGGGTTCCACAGCGGTATTTGTACAAGCGCCTTGAGACCCTTGCAGGTGAGTAGTGCGCTATACAAGTATCAATTTACATTTACATTACATTTACATTCTACCTAAATATGGATACAACTTCACCACTTCCATCTTGTCATTCCCCAGGAACTAGTGCAAACCCTTCCTAACTCTTCACCCCAAAACCTAAATGCCATCACTTAACTCTTAAAAGTTATTAATTTTTACAAAGTGCTCATCAGCATAATTTCCTAACTCTGAGAGATGCCTCTGTAGTCCTATTGGGAATAAATCCAGTATAACAATGTCATCAGCGTGGAGTATATAGCCAATACTCATTGCTCCTAATTCAGGCGTATCCCCTTTTAGGCTGTCCAACTCTGCACTGTAGGTCATGTATGTAAACAGAAAAAAATAAGGGGCGCAAGTAAGCACCGCTGCTTCAGACCATTATGTGTGTCTACTTTGCTACAAAGACCCTGATTACCTTCCATCAGAACCGAAGTCCGAGTTGAAGAATGCAAAGCAACAACCAACCTGAGAAAATGCACAGGGATCCCAATGCAACCAATTTCCTCCACAGCGTCCCATGGTCAGCCCTATCGAATGCTTTGGAGAACTTTGTAAAGGCAGAATATAAGGGCATTCCTTTGCCCACAGGATACTTGCCAATCAGTGTTTGAAGGGCTGTAAAATTATCCATGGTTCCGCAGTTCTTACAAAAACCAGCTTGCTCCACCAGAACAAGGTTATTGCCAAATGCCCAATCCTGGAAGTGGTGAAGAATACTCTTGGCAAACAATTTGCCAATCACGTCCAATAGTGCAATCTGCCTAAAACTAGCAGAAGAAGGTTTTAGGACCCTTTTTATATAGCGGCACAACGAAACTACCTTTCCAAGAAATCAGTAAAACCCCATGCAGATAACAATATTGGAACACTGGGCACAAGAACGAAGCCCATTCAGAAACCTCTTGTTTGATAACAGATATTGGAAGTTCATCTGGACCCATTGCCCCAGAGAATCTTCCACCATTAATAAAACTTTCCATCTCCTCACGAGCGAGTGAGGAGTATTGGTTCAAAGAAGGAGGCTCAGCACTCGACTACAAAAACATCCTGCACCTGGAACTGATGGCATGTAGCTGCGAGATGTATTGGGACCACTATGCATCAGCTATAGGAATGGCCTCAGCCTTAATTCTAGGTTCACAGTGTTCAGCTATTAATGACCAGAATTTATGCAAGTCACCAGAAAAAGCGGCTTCTCTCAACTTGATCCTTTTCTGGTCCTTCGTTCAGACACCTTCAGTCTAGTTCGCACCCGCTTCAGTCGATTGATTACCCTTTGCCTAAATATCAAACATTGCTTAAATTGTTTCCTTACTAATGCATTTATTTCACGATTTACCTTCTTTACCTCCTAAGAGAGAGCTACAAAGGGTTTAACGCTATTAGTACTATTTTTTCTCCCTCATAATCAAAACAGGGACAACTGCTCTTCATACCAGGTGATAGGGTTTTCTAGTGAAATAACAGAAGGGTCTGAAATTGCTATTTTAACATGAACAGCCAGGTTCATCTTATTATTATTTGACTAAAATGTATGCCCATTTTTTTTTTACTGTAGACAATAGTGTCATTTCTAGAATTCCAGCTCTCAAATGCCATAAGCTTTTGGTTGAACATCCTCAATACCTCAAATTGGGATCAAGCACCAAACATTTGGTTAGATCCCACCAAATAATCAATTAACAATTGCTCCCGAGAGGAATGAAAGGTGAGAGAGGCTGGTAAGTCCTCTAAATACCTATCATTTAGAGCAATAAGGTCATTAAATCTCAGGCAGACCAGAAAACATAGGCCCCACTTGTCTAATCTAGCATTACCAGGCAAAACAGCCTCTGGAATATTCCACACTTCATCCAACTCTGTTTCCAAAAATCATAGAGGAACAGTTTGAGATTAAAGCATTAAAATCTCCCACAGTAATTATCAATGCACATTCTTACTAAACACTAATATTGTGCACAAAGGAGAGCATAGGTTCAACTACAGTGTCTCACAACCTCCTTAGGGGATATGCACATTCACCAAAAGAAAGGATGTGTAGGGTCTTCCAGGCACATTGCACAGAGCTAACTTTAAGAAAATGCATAGTTTTGAAGAGTGAACAAACACTCTTGGATTCCAATTTATGCTATTATTAAGTACAATGCCTATACCTCCACTGGCACGTCCTGTTACCAGGGATTTTGCTGCACAAGAATAAATAAAATAATTCTCATATTTAAAATCAGAGCGCATCCAGGTTTTGTATAAGCAAATTATCAATCAATGTGTTTTGATTTAGATACCCTTACATAGGTTTCCCGAATCATGCCCTTATATAGGCACAATTCACATTGCCCTTATTTAGACATAGTATCCCAGTGCTTATTTAGACATCAGCCATGTTATCCAAATACAGGCATGGTCACCTACATCCGTCCATCCCCCGTCACAACGAGTTCTTAGAAACCAGACCCTTAAGCCATTGGGACTTTCCCTGCTTGCATTAATGATTTCGCCAAGAACTCATTTATTATGCATGAACAATTATTCCTTAGGGGTCATTCATGATGTCTTCCTCTGCCTGACTTTAAGTCAATGATAGCATTCCTAGGCACCTTCCAGGTATAAATATACCTTCACTTACCATGGCAAACCACGGCTCGGCTACACAGCTCGATACGGCTCACCATGTGAAGTTTGGAAGGAATTCGAGTCCCCGCCTGATGTACTGACCAGACGCTGTCATCCTGCTTGCAGAGAATCCAGCTTCCAGTGTCCTGACTCCCTTCGCGGGGTGTTAGGGATTGAGATCCGGAAAGAGATTCCAACCGCTCTCATTCTAAGGTATGGAGATGACTAGAACTAGAGGGACTCTTGGCATACAAACGCAATACAAACTGTGGTTCACCATACTATAGAAAACAGCACCTACTTCTTACCTCGTACTATACTTAGGTTAGGAACACTGGGGCAGAACTATTTAGAGGCACCAGACGAGTATTCACATTTTAGCCTGTGTTATTTATGTATGTTTATATGAATATATGTCATAGCTAAAAGACCATGCTATTGCACTATTATTTCTTCTTACTGCTTACGCTGTACGTATTATATTTTCCACACTTTCTTGAAATTGTAACAGCTCATATCTCTTGCACGAGAAGGAGTACTTTCTTACCTGTAACTCCAGTTCTGTAGTAGGGGTATCTCTGTGATAGTCATAATGATGTGAATAGTCCTGCCCATGTGCGTGGACCCCAGAGCACGTAATTAGATATATTCTCTTAAGTTGTCCTCTTCTGCAGTCCTGCATAGACACTTAAGAGATAATAAAAGACAATAATGCAGCCTAAAAACAACTACGCTACCCTGGCCATTACTTCATCCTAAAGTGAAAAAGATAGCCAGGTAACAGTTACGTTTAACTATTTTACTGAGTTTCACACATAGAGAAACTCACCTTCACAAAGATCCTTTTTCATGATATAGATGAAGGCTTGGACAGACAAGCCCGTAGGCTGCCATTATGTGTCAGTAAATGGATACTGTGCCTTTAAGAATCCTTCCAGAGACCCTCGGTATCCCATGATGCACAGCCAAAGGCTAGTTACTTTCAGTTCTTTTTGAAGGCATGTAAAGCAAGGCCTGCTTAATTCTGGATATCTCTGTTTCATCCACCGGGGAGCAGGGCAGATTGCTTATGACTATCAAAGAGATACCCCTACTACAGAACTGGAGATACAGGTGAGAAACTACTCCTTCTGTAGTAGGGGATCTCAGTGTATAGTCATAATCATGTGAATAGAATAGCAAGCTTCTCCCCAAACAACAAACCCCAGCAGCGGAAGGAACAAACAGACCCACTATTGTGCAAATAGATTCCTCAGTGAAGCCTCCCCACCTGAGCATCTGCCCTGGCATCAGTGTCCAGGCAGTAGTGTTTAGTAAAGGTATGGACTGACTTACAAGTGGCAGCCTTACAGATTTCTGCAATAGGGACGTTACGGAGTAAAGCCGCTGTAGCAGCTTTACCTCTGGTAGGGTGAGCCTTAGGCTTTCTAACTAGAGTCTTGTTGGCTTTCTGATAACACAACTGAACACAGGACATAATCCACCTGGAGATGGATTGCTTGGAGGTAGGAATATCAGTCCTGAAAGAGCCATAGTTAACAAACAACTGATCCGATCTATGAATCTCCTTAGTCTTATCTAAGTAGAACTTCAACACCCTTCTAACATCGAGAGATGAAGGGATCTCTCAGCAGGAGAGGAAGGATGCTGAAAACATGTGGGTAAAGAAATCGTTTGATTCACATGAAACTCTGACACTACTTTCGGAAGGAATTTAGGTTGAGTTCTCATGACTACCTTAGGAGAATGAAAAACAGTGTAAGGCTCTTGACATCAGGGAGCCTGGATTTCACTCACCCTGAGAGACGATGTTATGGCTACAAGGAAGCTGCCTTCCAGGACAGATGCTGGAGAGAAGCCTTATGAATGGGCTCAAAAGGCTCCCGCATCAGTCTAGAAAGCACCACATTAGCAGGTACATGCATCAAAGGATTTAGGAATCGCAAATAGTGCGAATCGCAAAATTCGGCCATTTGCGATTCCTTAATCACTATTTGGGATGCATCAACAAAAAATCACAAGAAATCGCAATTTTTTGCGATTTCGGAAAATGCGATTGCAATTAAGGAATCGCAATTTGCGATTCCTTAAATGCAATGCATGACACTTAAAAAAATTGCGATTTTGCAATTAGGAGGACAAAATTACCATGAGGTTGCACCTCATGGTAATTTGCGAAAAATCTGAAAAATGCAATTTTGTGCATTTTTCAAACTGTCATGTTGTGCACACACATGCCCTTAGGGCATGTGTGTGCATAACATATGTGCATGGATTGATTTCAGGGGTGCAACAGGGTGTCCTTTGGACACCCCTGCACCCTTGAAATCGCAATCTCATTTTGCGATTAGCTAATTTCGAATCGCAAATTGAGATTGTCTTGCCATTCCTTCCTATGGGCCTTTTGGCCCATAGGAATCAATGGGAAGGGATTCCTTAATTGCGTCTGGAACATGCTTTCACGGTTAAAGTATCTGGCCCTCTTAAAGGACTCCTTGATTAAACGATGGGGGTACCCTCGTTTCATGAGTTTGATTTTCAGAAGATCGGATTGTTCTAAAAAGTCACTCATCCGTGAGCAGTTTCTTCTTAGTCGTAAGAACTGGCTGAAAGGGATAGAGTCCCGTTGACAGCGGGGGTGGTAGCTTCCGTACTCTAAGAGCGTATTTTTGGCGGTGGGTTTAATGTACAATGACACATATAGGCATTCGCCATTGTGTCTCACCCATACGTCCAAAAACTCTACTTGTGTGTTGCTCGCTTTGGCAGTGAGTTTGATATGTTCATCTGCTAGATTGATCCATTTGATGAATTCGTCTAAAGAGTCCTGGTCGCCACTCCAGATGAAAAAGATGTCATCTATGAAGCGCGACCAGGCTCCCACATTTTCCGAAAACGGGGCCATTTCGTTGTAGATGTTTTTGTTTTCGAATTGACCCATGTACAGACAAGCTATACTCGGTGCACATGACGCCCCCATGCTCACCCCCTTGACCTGGTGGTAGAACTGTTGGTTAAATTCAAAGTAATTCTCATTGAGCACGATTTTCGAAAACTCAATGAGGAGCTGGGCATTGGGTAAGGCATTTTCCTTCAGAAGCAGTTCTTTCAAGACCATAATGGCTCCTTCCTTTGGAATATTAGAATATAATGATTCCACGTCCATGGTAACCATAAACTCTTTGTCCGGATCGAATACACAATTCTCCATTTTTCCAATGAAGTCGCCCGTGTCCCTGATGTACGATTTAAGTTTACATACTAGGGGTTTTAAGAACTTGTCAATGTATTTTGACAGTGGTTCCGTAGCAGATCCAATAGTTGAAACAATTGGATTCATGGGCGGGTTGGTTTGGCTTTTGTGCACTTTAGGTAGCCCATATATAATGGGCATTCTTGTATGAGTGGGGGTAAGATACTCTGCTTCTTTCGTGCAGATTATCCCCTCATCTGCTGCTTCTGTCACAATAGCTAGGATTTGTCTCTTCAAGTTCTCCTCAGGGCATCTAAGGATCCGCTTATAGTGGGCATCTGACGCCAAGAGGCTGTCCATCTTTTCAATATAGTCGCTGGTCGCCATAACCGCAATTCCTCCACCTTTGTCACATGGCTTAATCGTTAGGTTGGAGTTGTTTCTAAGGGCTTTCAGGCCCATCTTTTCCTTGGCAGTAAGATTATGTTTGGGGGAGGGAGTGAACTTCAGTGCTTTTGTCAATTTAAGGACAACCGCCTTTTCAAAGACCCCTACTTCAGGCCCCACAATGTCAAGACCGGGGGTGAAATTAGATGGAGGTTTAAGTCCAGACATATTATCGGTGTTCTCACAGTCAGGTCTATTGAGAAAGATTTTTTTTTAACGTATCTTTCTAAAAAAGGCATGTAGGTCTCTGAATATCCCGAATCTATCGACCTGAGTGGATGGAACATATGATAGACCATGGGTAAGTAAGGATAATGATTCTTCAGGGATATCAAGATCAGATAGATTAAACACCGGGATCTCTTTTACCTCCTCCAGTACTGTGTTTGCCGGGTTTGGATGTATCTCTGTGGAGGTCCCTGGCTTCGAGCAAATTGAGGTCTCCGATTTCTCGGACGGTGGTTGCCTCGGTGATTGCCTAAAAAATGATCCTGTCCATTTGATCTATCGAACTGTTCAGGGTATTGTTGGAACCCATAGTTGTAATTAGGATCATTATTCATTTCGTTTTCACCTTCAGAGTCTGTTGAATTAGAGAACGTTTGTACTCGTCTCTTAGTGTCTCTCTGGTTGTCAAATTGGTTGGTCCCTCCATTGGTAGTATAGAATTGGGGGTTCAGGTACGGATATGCTTTTTCTTGCGAAAAAAGTCTAACATCTTTTCTGAACTTTTCAACTCTTCTCTTTACCAGGTAGTCAGAAAAAGAGTCCAGTTCGATGTTTATTTCACCGAGAATCTGTTTACCGAGGTCAGAGGGATTGTCCTTCTTAAGCTTTTCTTCTAGTTCTTGAATCTCTTTCGCTAGCATAGACAGTACCTCACGTGCGGTCTCAATAATAAGCATCATATAGTCCCTGCTACATCTATTGGAGATTAAAGTCCATTTTTCAATGAAGTGGCGTAGTTCCACAAATAGCCCGGGGATGTTTTTGACCCTTAGGCCTATGGGTATTGTACCTGCCTTCAAGTAGTCTAGCATGTATTTAGCGTGGGCTTCTGTTCTAATGGATTTCTTTTTTAAGTTAAACAGTTTGTCCTATTCGCCATCAATCTTTTTGGATGGAGCAAAAGTATTGGATGTTCCCTCTGCCCCAATCATTTTAGAGAACTCTTCATCAGAGAAACCAAAGGACTTTATGCTGTCCATTTTTGGATGGTATAAAAGGGAAAACCTCTAAGGAGACTCACTACTTAGGGGAGTCAATGGAAACAGAATTGGATCAGTCTCTGTTTTTGATTACATACACATTCACACAGCTGTTGCACATATATACCTAACTACACTTACACCAAACATCAGATGTTTCAAACAGTTAAGGGAGGGTCCCTGCATGCACAATCAAACAGAACCCCACAGCACAGGGCTGGGAAAAGTATCAAATAAGTCACAAAGTGAGGGGCCCCCCGGGGTAGGATAAGAGGCAGATCTGCGGGGGGAAAAACAATCAAATTACATAAAGGAGAAAGTAGATCTGCCCCGTATTTAATCAGATATCGGCTCAGTTAGAGTCCAGAATTTTCAATAGTCACCCATTTAGTTGCTCACCAATTAGTCAAGGCCAGATACAGATTAGACAGAAGCATTTTTATAAAAAATATATCATTTTTATTCTTATTTACTTTATAAATTTTTATATATAGCACAATTATACAAGGTCATTTTTTAGACAATTTTCATGATTATAAGATAAAAACATATATATATACAACCCATCAGCCTTCCAGCATTCAGACTTCAACAAGTTCATACATCGCAACCAATCATACTCATACAAGACTCATTCATACATTCTACTCAGATAAGATTAGAGACAATTTGCTCTGAGAACATCCTGAATATTCATCTCAGCCATAGGCCGGGGATAGATGGTAAGTGTTCAGGGTAGATGGTTTCAACGCCGACGCGCGTTTCGGTGCCAGGCCCCAAGATAGGCCGCACCTTCGTCAGGGCAAGGAAAAGGAAGGAGGGGTTGTACTCAACAATAGGATTAATACTTCTGATATCCAGGCACTCTGTAGAGAAAACACATTGTTAGACCTGTCTGCTTTTGGGAAGACTCTAACCACTATGATTTATTTTTGTCCCCTTAACCTCCCAGACTTTCTATTTTTATTTTTACATATGTCCATCAGGAGTTTTTTTTAATGCTGTCAGGAGGCTAGGTGCTCCTTGGCGATGACGCCATTTTTCCCTCATAACCTGTGAGGCCTAGTCAGCCCCCTTGAAAATCTAGGGATCTCCAGAGACCTAAGATGGTGTCCACCAACTGTCATAACGGACACCACTGGAGGACAGGTCCATAGGTTAGCATTAGGGAACTTTCTAGAATACACTAGAGACTTCTGCAGGTCTGAGGCCAACCTATATAAGGCCAGTGACCAGCAGCCATTTTGGGCTGACCAGAGTAGAGGAGTGAGGCAGTGGTGAGAGGAGGTGGACACACTGAGAGCAGCTAGTTTGTCACTGAGGCTGACAGTTACTTCAGAGGATTGTTCCCCCTTCAGCCTTTGACCGATCCCTCTCTCAAGACATCAACTATTGATAAGGAAATTGAGCTACGTGAGAAGGAAGACTCTTCTTAATCAGCATTCCTGTAAAAACTGACAGGACCTTCCTTCTGAACCCTAATCCCATATCCCCTGCCCAGCGCTGCACTTACCAGGGTGTCGAGTCAGTGGTGGACCCCTTGAAGCGCCTTGGGGAGGTTGGAGAGCTGGGGCACCCTGGCGACCTGAGGAGCGAGGGCGCCGTGTGTGGACATCCTTCCTGTGAGGCCAAAGTGAGAAGTGACTGAAGGGAAGCAGCGGCGCTGCTCCGATCGGCATCGGGACCCCGGGGGCACCGGCCGTGTCAAGGGAGAAGGTAGGCGCTTCCGCGCATGCCCAGCGTGTAAACGCTTCTGTGGAGGCAGGAGGGGCCTAGGGTCGAGCAGGCCCAGAAGAGACCGAGCAGCGTCCCTGTGGAGAGCAGCGTCCTTCCTGGGAGCAGGTGCGCCGAGACGGAAGAGGAACGAGCGCTTCCGCGCATGCTCCGCCGAGTAGTGCCAGCGGAAGGAAAGGCATCGCGCCAGCTGAGGAGCGCCGCGTCGGAGCTCCAGGAGGTCGATCCCCTCAGAGGAGGCAGAAGCGCCACAGCGGACGACGCGGTAGGGAGCCCTGGGCCGGGGAAAGCCTTCCCTGCCTTCCCCCTTCAGCCCGTCTGTTACCGGGCTCCAGCGCGTGTGGAGGAAACACCCGCGACACGCCCCCAACCTCACAAGTAAGCCGGGTAGTGTGGGAACGGGAGGCGGCAGAGCCAGGTGAATGAAGCAGGACAGTGGGGCTACGACCCACGCGAGTGATTGACTTGTCCAGGGGAACCTGACTCGAGGAAAGCAAGTTAGTGAACTGAACCTCATAGAATAACACTTATCTGATATCTGACTCAGAAAAGAAAGGTGGAAGTGGTGCAGGGAACCACAGGGTTCCCGGGTGAGGATCCCTACAGTTAATAATAGGTGAAAAGGCAGACTCTCAAGCAGCTAGGTGTACCTGTCAATCAGAAAAGGGGGGAAACCCGTACTAAAATTACTGGGTCTCCTCTTTTAGCACATAACTGGTGGGGTATACAGTAAATATCTACCTTCAGGTCTTGTTGTTGAGTCAAACAGTGTTTAAGAGCTGTGGGGTAAAGTACCTATTAAGGAACCTGTAAAAACGTATTGCTTTATCAGTCTGCATCTTCTTTTCAGTAGTTTTATTGGTGGAGTAATGTGTCACTGTATGTTAATGTGAAGTAACCTGACAGAGTGCGAAGCTACTGAGATTCGCTCAACCAACCGAAGAGTCATCTTTATGCTTTACTGTACCAGTGACAAAAGAATGTGTTTTATTGCCCTTTTTCCACAGCAGGAGGAGTAAAAAGTAATTTATTGAAGTAAAAGTGTAATGTTGACTCCTGAAAGAAACTGATATTGTAACTTGTATAACTTATATCCAAAGAGCCATATTATTTTTTATAAAAGGTAACGGTATTTTTGCAAACAAAGGTGTTGTGTCTTTATTTTGGTGGTTCATCACTGTGTTACTGTGGGTAAGATTTGTAAGTACTTAGCCAACGCCTGGAGTTAGCTGTAGACCACTACTGTGCCAAGCTACCATATGTAGGCTTGGGGAATCCAGGTCCAACATAGTTGGTGTTTCAGCGGTGGGATAGCGGATCTGTACTTACACTTACTTAGTAGTAACGCAGTGACAACCACGAGACCCCACCTGGAGTTTTCTCCCTGCGGCCCTCCTAATTTACATTTTTGGTTTTTCTAAATTGACTTCTGGCGGTGGGTGGAGGTTGACCTCAGGTCACTCTGTGGATTTCTCCTGTATAGCATTTTATACTTCAAACAAGAATGGAGATAAATGTGGAAGAGCTAGACGATTATACTGTGCCTCAATTGAAAGAATGGTGTCAGCAGCAGGGGGTGTTTTTCAAGAAAGGCGCCAGGAAAGTGGAGCTGCTGACCAGTATTCGGGCATGGGTAGAGGCTCATTCCGGGGAGGAGGTAGATCCTGAAGAGAGTGACAAGGACACTGTCCTGGAGACCACAACACTGTACCAGGCGGGAGGGGAGAACCTGGTAACAGGTCCTAGAACACCTTCTAGAGTGGGCAGTAGTGTGTCAGAGAGGGGATTGACCGACGCCGAGCTAGAAGACAGGAGGGAGGAGAGGAGGATGAGAATAGAACTGGCCAGGATGGACATGGTGAGGGAGGAGAAGAGGTTGGAGCATGAGCGGACCATCAAGGAGATGGATTTGCAAGCCCTAAACTTACGTACCCCCAAACCAGAGAATGGTGGCAGCGATAACCAAACCAACACCCGAGAACCTAGACCGTACCTACCAAAAGACATAATGGCTTGTTATGTACCCAGTGACGACATTGCTAAATGGCTAGCCGCCTACGAGGTCTCGCTGAGGGCCCATGGGATTCTGGAAGTCCACTGGGGAGGTGGGTTATACAAATACATGCCCCCCACTGGCAGGGACACTTTGTTGGCCCTTGACTCGAGTGAACAGACCTATTATCCGGCTATGAAATTAGCACTGCTCAAGAAGTTTGGGTTGACCCCTGAGAAATATAGACAAAAGTTTAGGGGCAGCTACAAGCTGGGCACGCAAAACTGGGTAGATTTCTTGGACTACTCCCGGAAGGCCCTGGAGGGTTGGGTAAGAGGCAGCGATGTAGGGGACTATGAGGGACTATATGACCTCATACTCAAGGAACACCTACTCGAGAAGTGTCTTCCCGAGCTAAGACAGCATCTGGTGGACAGCAAGCTGACCAGCCCCAGGAAGCTTGCTGAGGAGGCGGACATCTGGGTTAGTACCCGGGTGTCGACTAAGGGGACTGGAGGGAATTCCCAGAAGCAAGGACAGGGCGCCCCCCAGAAGAAAGAGGGAGGGGAAACTAAGAGGGAGTTCTCTAAAGGGCCACAAAATACTTCACAAGGAAGGGGCAGGGGATTCATCCCCAAGAGTAACCCCCCTCGCAACCCTACCCCTGGCCAAAGCCAGCAGCCAAGGGTTGTTCATTGTTTTGAGTGTGGTGGTGTGGGACACTATAAAGGAGATGTGAGGTGCCCAAAAAGACCACCCCCTCCCACTGGAGGAAAAGCCCCGGGAATCACTAGTGTAGTGCTCGGGGAGGAGATGCCGTTGGTTAATGGAGGGGAGCGGGCGGGTGTCACTTTAGTGTCCCTGGGAGATAAGGAGATGGTTCCCAAGACCCAGCTGCCCTCCAATACTATTAAGTATGAGCAGTGGGTCACCATCAATGGCCGTAGAGGGGAGGCTCTGAGAGACACAGGAGCCAGCATGACTATGGTAAGGAGTCAGCTGGTGTCTCCAGAGCAGGTCATCCCAGATGTACTCCATCCCGCCGTAATGGCTGACGGCAGATTGGGCCACTACCCTGTGGCTGAGGTTCCCTTTGAGTGGGGAGGGGTTGCAGGTCCACTTCGAGTTGCCGTAAGCCCTGCCGTGCCTGTTGACTGCCTGTTAGGGAATGACATGGAGCACAATGCTTGGAGGAGGGTGGAGTACCAGACTCACTCTGAAATGCTGGGACCCCCTGACTGGACTTGTGTCAGCACAAGGTCAGCAACTGCCCGAAGGGGAAAGTTGCTTACGCTGGAGCCTGGAACAATGGCCCAGCCGGCTGCCGGAGAGGAGAAGGACAAGAGGCCGGAGGACCCTGCCTCGACATCTCCACCTCGTGAGACAGCTGGACCACCTGCGGAGGTGGATCTGGAGTCCACAGGGGAGAGTGTTGCTTCCTTGGAGAACCTACCCATCCCTACTGAATGGCATGTGGAGGGAGGTCCTTCCCGGGAAGAATTCTGTGAAGCTCAGAAAGAGTGTCCTACTCTCGAGGGGCTGCGGCAACAGGCCAACGCCCAGGCAGCAGGAAACATTGAAGGGAGTTACCGGATTTACTGGGAGGATGGACTCCTCTACAGTGAGCCCAAGGCACCTGGCCATGGTTCAGCCAGAGCCTTGGTGGTCCCTCAATGCTTTAGAGCCTTTCTACTGGAATTGGCTCATGAGATACCATTGGCAGGACATCTAGGACAGGACAAGACCTTTGCCCGGCTTGTCCCCCACTTCTATTGGCCTCGAATGAAAGTGGCGTCTGACACATACTGTCGGACGTGTGTGTCCTGCCAAGCTAGTGGGAAAACAGGAGTGAAGCTTAAAGCTCCCCTGGAACCACTACCTGTCGTTAGCACCCCCTTTGAGAGGGTGGGCATCGACATTGTAGGGCCATTGGATCCACCAACGTCAGCTGGCCACCGGTTCATACTGGTTTTGGTGGATCATGCCACACGGTACCCAGAGGCAATACCTCTGAGGACCATCACTGCACCTGTGGTGGCAAGGGCCCTGATGGGGATCTTTACCCGTGTAGGTTTCCCCAAGGAGGTTGTGTCCGACAGGGGGACTAACTTCCTTTCAGCGTACATGCGGGCTATGTGGAAGGAGTGTGGAGTTACCTATCGGTTCACCACTCCTTATCACCCACAAACCAATGGTCTTGTGGAAAGGTTTAACAAAACCTTGAAAGGTATGATCAGGAGTCTACCTGAGAGCCTGCGGAGGAAATGGGACATCCTCCTACCCTGTCTCTTGTTTTCTTACAGGGAAGTGCCACAAAAGGGAGTGGGCTTCAGCCCCTTCGAACTTTTGTACGGGCACCCTGTACGGGGACCTCTCAGCCTGGTGAAGGACGGATGGGAACGGACTCCCAGAAAACTTCCCCAGGACGTGGTGAGCTACATGCTGGCCTTCCGGAGCCAAATGGCTAAGTTGTGGAAGCAAGCTTCAGACAACTTGGAGGCCAGCCAAGCAGTGATGAAAGAGTGGTATGACCACAACGCTCACCCAGTGGAACTGGAGCCTGGACAGAAGGTGTGGGTGATGGAACCTGGAGAGCTAAACGCCCTCCAGGACCGTTGGACAGGCCCCTTTGAGGTGTTGGAGAAGAAGGGGAAGTCTACCTACTTGGTGGATCTTAAGGCCCCGAGGCAGCCCCACAGGGTGCTGCACGCCAATCGCCTCAAGCCACATCATGAGAGGCCCGCGGTTGTCTTGATGATGGTAACCGATGGAGCAGAGGAGGAAGAAAGCGAACCTCTCCCTGATCTTCTCTCGTCCCAAGAAAAGGATGGGTCGGTGGAGGGAGTGATTCTCTCGCCATCCCTAACTCCTGAACAGCAGAGTGATTGCCGCCAGATCCTGGAGCAATTTTCTTCTCTGTTCTCCCTTGTCCCGGGTAGGACCCACCTGTGTACCCATGACGTGGACACAGGAGACAGCCCACCTGTGAAGTCTAAAATCTACCGGCTGTCGGACAAGGTGAAGGCCAGCATCAAGGGTGAAGTCGCCAAGATGCTGGAGCTGGGAGTGATTGAACCTTCTGGAAGCCCTTGGTCTAGCCCGGTGGTTTTGGTACCAAAGGCTGCCCCACCAGGCACCACACCGGAATTGAGGTTCTGTGTGGACTACCGAGGCTTGAACTCAGTGACCAAAACTGATGCCCATCCTATCCCACGGGCGGATGAGCTGATTGACCGGCTGGGAGCTGCTCAATACTTAAGTACCTTTGACCTAACTTCAGGGTACTGGCAGATTTCCCTTACAGAGGAGGCGAAGGAAAGGTCAGCCTTCTCTACACCTGAGGGACACTACCAATTTCGCGTGATGCCCTTTGGGCTCAAGAATGCCCCTGCCACTTTTCAGCGGCTGGTGAACAGGGTCCTTTCTGGAATGGAAGCTTTTTCTGCTGCATACCTGGACGACATTGCTGTCTTCAGTAGCAGCTGGGAGGACCATTTGCAGCATCTGCAAGCTGTTCTACATGCCCTGCAACAGGCTGGATTGACAATCAAGGCCAGCAAGTGTCAGATCGGCCAGGGGTCGGTGGTGTACCTAGGTCACTTGGTGGGCAGAGGGACGGTGCAGCCCCTCCAGGCAAAGATTGAGGCTATCATCGCCTGGGAGCCCCCCAAGACTCAAACAGAGGTCCGAGCCTTCCTGGGCCTCACTGGATATTACCGTCGCTTCGTGAAGGGGTATGGCACTATCGTGGCCCCTCTCACTGAGCTTACTTCCAAGAAGCAACCCCGACGGGTAGTTTGGACGGAGGCTTGCCAGCGAGCCTTCCTGACCTTGAAACAAGCATTGTGTTCCGCTCCCATTCTCAAGGCCCCTGATTTTGCTAGAGAATTCATTGTCCAAACAGATGCGTCAGAACATGGCATTGGGGCAGTGTTATCGCAGCTAAATGATGAGGGCTTGGATCAACCCGTGGTCTTCCTGTCCAGGAGACTACTCCCCAGGGAAAGGAGGTGGAGTACAATTGAGAGAGAAGCCTTTGCGGTGGTCTGGGCTCTGAAGAAGTTGCGACCATATCTGTTTGGTTCGCACTTCCTAGTTCAGACTGACCATCGCCCCCTTCGTTGGCTGATGCAAATGAAGGGGGAGAATCCCAAGTTGCTAAGGTGGTCCATCTCCCTACAGGGAATGGACTTCAGGGTGGAACACCGACCTGGGGCAGACCATGCCAATGCAGACGGTCTATCCAGGTATTTCCGCCTTAGTGATGAGGACTCCCAAGGGGTTGGGTAGTTCTCCCCACTTTCAGCTGGGGGGGACGCGTGTTAGACCTGTCTGCTTTTGGGAAGACTCTAACCACTATGATTTATTTTTGTCCCCCTTAACCTCCCAGACTTTCTATTTTTATTTTTACATATGTCCATCAGGAGTTTTTTTTAATGCTGTCAGGAGGCTAGGTGCTCCTTGGCGATGACGCCATTTTTCCCTCATAACCTGTGAGGCCTAGTCAGCCCCCTTGAAAATCTAGGGATCTCCAGAGACCTAAGATGGTGTCCACCAACTGTCATAACGGACACCACTGGAGGACAGGTCCATAGGTTAGCATTAGGGAACTTTCTAGAATACACTAGAGACTTCTGCAGGTCTGAGGCCAACCTATATAAGGCCAGTGACCAGCAGCCATTTTGGGCTGACCAGAGTAGAGGAGTGAGGCAGTGGTGAGAGGAGGTGGACACACTGAGAGCAGCTAGTTTGTCACTGAGGCTGACAGTTACTTCAGAGGATTGTTCCCCCTTCAGCCTTTGACCGATCCCTCTCTCAAGACATCAACTATTGATAAGGAAATTGAGCTACGTGAGAAGGAAGACTCTTCTTAATCAGCATTCCTGTAAAAACTGACAGGACCTTCCTTCTGAACCCTAATCCCATATCCCCTGCCCAGCGCTGCACTTACCAGGGTGTCGAGTCAGTGGTGGACCCCTTGAAGCGCCTTGGGGAGGTTGGAGAGCTGGGGCACCCTGGCGACCTGAGGAGCGAGGGCGCCGTGTGTGGACATCCTTCCTGTGAGGCCAAAGTGAGAAGTGACTGAAGGGAAGCAGCGGCGCTGCTCCGATCGGCATCGGGACCCCGGGGGCACCGGCCGTGTCAAGGGAGAAGGTAGGCGCTTCCGCGCATGCCCAGCGTGTAAACGCTTCTGTGGAGGCAGGAGGGGCCTAGGGTCGAGCAGGCCCAGAAGAGACCGAGCAGCGTCCCTGTGGAGAGCAGCGTCCTTCCTGGGAGCAGGTGCGCCGAGACGGAAGAGGAACGAGCGCTTCCGCGCATGCTCCGCCGAGTAGTGCCAGCGGAAGGAAAGGCATCGCGCCAGCTGAGGAGCGCCGCGTCGGAGCTCCAGGAGGTCGATCCCCTCAGAGGAGGCAGAAGCGCCACAGCGGACGACGCGGTAGGGAGCCCTGGGCCGGGGAAAGCCTTCCCTGCCTTCCCCCTTCAGCCCGTCTGTTACCGGGCTCCAGCGCGTGTGGAGGAAACACCCGCGACACGCCCCCAACCTCACAAGTAAGCCGGGTAGTGTGGGAACGGGAGGCGGCAGAGCCAGGTGAATGAAGCAGGACAGTGGGGCTACGACCCACGCGAGTGATTGACTTGTCCAGGGGAACCTGACTCGAGGAAAGCAAGTTAGTGAACTGAACCTCATAGAATAACACTTATCTGATATCTGACTCAGAAAAGAAAGGTGGAAGTGGTGCAGGGAACCACAGGGTTCCCGGGTGAGGATCCCTACAGTTAATAATAGGTGAAAAGGCAGACTCTCAACCAGCTAGGTGTACCTGTCAATCAGAAAAGGGGGGAAACCCGTACTAAAATTACTGGGTCTCCTCTTTTAGCACATAACTGGTGGGGTATACAGTAAATATCTACCTTCAGGTCTTGTTGTTGAGTCAAACAGTGTTTAAGAGCTGTGGGGTAAAGTACCTATTAAGGAACCTGTAAAAACGTATTGCTTTATCAGTCTGCATCTTCTTTTCAGTAGTTTTATTGGTGGAGTAATGTGTCACTGTATGTTAATGTGAAGTAACCTGACAGAGTGCGAAGCTACTGAGATTCGCTCAACCAACCGAAGAGTCATCTTTATGCTTTACTGTACCAGTGACAAAAGAATGTGTTTTATTGCCCTTTTTCCACAGCAGGAGGAGTAAAAAGTAATTTATTGAAGTAAAAGTGTAATGTTGACTCCTGAAAGAAACTGATATTGTAACTTGTATAACTTATATCCAAAGAGCCATATTATTTTTTATAAAAGGTAACGGTATTTTTGCAAACAAAGGTGTTGTGTCTTTATTTTGGTGGTTCATCACTGTGTTACTGTGGGTAAGATTTGTAAGTACTTAGCCAACGCCTGGAGTTAGCTGTAGACCACTACTGTGCCAAGCTACCATATGTAGGCTTGGGGAATCCAGGTCCAACACACATCTTTTAGTATAGTGTTTAGCCCCCATTCCAAACAACATTTTATAGTGATATATTCAGTGCTGATCGCATCATTACTAATCACAGTAAAGGATCCACAGGTACGAGAGACACTCATTGGTTATCCTCATCCTTTTCTTTTTTTTAAAAAACCATTTTCAGTATATCAATACATAGGGGAACTAGTCCCGTGATGCTTCAATACAGTGGTAATATCCTATATAAGGGGGCATTGGTGAGCTCGAGAAATGGGTGACATACAGGATAGGGCTAATGAACAATTAAATAATAGTAGGCATTCATGAAATCTTCAATATCCATGCAGTGGACCCTCACACACACGCTAATTCACCTGTTATATTTCTTTTATACAGTAAACATAGCTCAAATGAGCGTAAGGTAAGAAGGGAGTTGTTAAACCTTAGAGAATAGCGGCTCTATTTTCGGTAAACATGACTCTGAGAAATGATTATTACTTTTGTATAGGACTTCACGAAGGCGTTGAAAACGTGCCATCTATTGAAAAAGACTGGTCATTATTTTCCAAACAGCCCATTATACGCTTAGGTGTACTTGAATTCCAGGTAACGTTATTACGTTATATAAACAAATGTTATATGCCATGGAGCTTAGAAAGATGCTTGAACGGCACGTGACACGCGGATGTACACCTGAATGCCAGGTAGCGCCTTTAATGTGCCATGGGGTTGAGTAACATGCTTTAAGACTCAGTGTCCTAAAAAACCAGGCCCCATTTGATGGATTACGTAAGTGTGTATAATTATACACACAAAAGATAGATGAATGAATGAACGCTCATTTGAGCTATGTTTACTGTATAAAAGAAATATAACAGGTGAATTAGCGTGTGTGTGAGGGTCACTGCATGGATATTGAAGATTTCATGAATGCCTACTATTATTTAATTGTTCATTAGCCCTATCCTGTATGTCACCCATTTCTCGAGCTCACCAATGCCCCCTTATATAGGATATTACCACTGTATTGAAGCATCACGGGACTAGTTCCCCTATGTATTGATATACTGAAAATGTTTTTAAAAAAAAAAGAAAAGGATGAGGATAACCAATGAGTGTCTCTCGTACCTGTGGATCCTTTACTGTGATTAGTAATGATGCGATCAGCACTGAATATATCACTATAAAATGTTGTTTGGAATGGGGGCTAAACACTATACTAAAAGATGTGTTTTCTCTACAGAGTGCTTGGATATCAGAAGTTTTAATCCTATTGTTGAGTACAACCCCTCCTTCCTTTTCCTTGCCCTGACGAAGGTGTGGCCTATCTTGGGGCCTGGCACCGAAACGCTCGTCGGCGTTGAAACCATCTACCCTGAACACTTACCATCTATCCCCGGCCTATGGCTGAGATGAATATTCAGGATGTTCTCAGAGCAAATTGTCTCTAATCTTATCTGAGTAGAATGTATGAATGAGTCTTGTATGAGTATGATTGGTTGCGATGTATGAACTTGTTGAAGTCTGAATGCTGGAAGGCTGATGGGTTGTATATATATATATATGTTTTTATCTTATAATCATGAAAATTTTCTAAAAAATGACCTTGTATAATTGTGCTATATATAAAAATTTGTAAAGTAAATAAGAATAAAAATGATATATTTTTTATAAAAATGCTTCTGTCTAAACTGTATCTGGCCTTGACTAATTGGTGAGCAACTAAATGGGTGACTATTGAAATTCTGGACTCTAACTGAGCCGATATCTGATCAAATACGGGGCAGATCTACTTTCTCCTTTATGTAATTTGACCATAGGAATCAATGGGAAGGGATTCCTTAATTGCGATTCGCAAATTGTGAATCGCAATTAAGGAAAAATAAGGAATCGCTAAGAAAATTGCGAATTTTTGATGCATTGCCGTTTGCGATTCCTTAATTGCGATTCCTTAATTTTCGCAATTGAGGAATCGCAAACGGCAACAATGATGCATGTACCTTTAAGCTCCCACAGAGGTGAAGGATGCCTAATGGGAGGAAACACTTTCTTCAAACCTTGTGGAAAATCTTTGATGACTGGGATTTGGAAAAAGGAAGTTTGTGAAGGACATTTCCTATACACAATTAAAACTGCTAGGTGAACTTTAACGAAATGAAAATTCAGGCCAGATTGAGCCAAATGCAGCAAGGTAGGATCTGCATTCTTAGAGGCACACCATATACAAAATCTCTTCCATTTATATGCATAGGAAGTCCGTGTAGATGGTCTTTTCGCTTCCTTTAATATCTCCATACAGTTCTGAGGGAGATTAAAATGTCCATACTGCACTAGCTCAGGAGCCATACTGCCGAAATTAGTGACGAGAGGTTGGGGTGCACCATCTACCCTCCGAACTTCGTGGTAAGGTCCGGCCGACACAAAAGTCAAATGTGCGGCAGGAGAGACCGGTGTAGTAGATCGGTGAACCACCACTGATGGGGCCACTCCTGAGCAATGAGGATCATCTTGGCCCGTGATTGGGAAAGTTTGATCAACACTGTCGGGATCAGGGGAATGGGTGGAAAAGTGTAGAGAAAGCTGTTCGACCAGTTGATCCACAGTGCATTCCCCAGCACCCCTGGTTGGTAGAACCTGGAGGCGATGGCGCAGCATTTTCTGTTTTCCGAGGTGGCTAATAGATCAACCTCCGGAGTTCCCCATCTTTCGAATATTTCTTGCACCAGATCATTATTTAAGACCCACTCGTGATTTTCGAGAACGAATCTGCTGAGAGCGTCTGCCTGAGTATTTTGCACACCCGGGAGGTGAGTTGCTGTGATGGTCAAGTCCCTGGCCAGAAGCCAATGCCAGATCGTCTGGGCCTCCTGAGACAGTGGGCGAGAGTGGGATCCCCCCTGCTTGTTGAGATAGAACATCATTGTTGTGTCGTCCGTCTGTACAAGCAGGAAATTGGTGCAAAAGGAAGGCTGGAAGGCTTTCAGTGCCAAGTGAACAGCGCGAAGTTCCAGGAAGTTGATGTGGTACGTGGACTCCTTCAGGGACCACGTGCCCTGTATCTGTAGGTGATACAAATGCGCACCCCAGCCGTGGAGAGACGCATCTGTCACGATGGTCTGCGTTGGAATCTCCTTGTGGAAAGAAGTCCCTCTGAGGAGATTGTGTGGAGAGCGCCACCATTGTAGAAACTCGATGGCTTGCTGTGACAACAGAATCCTGTCCTCCCAACTCCCCTCTTTCTGGTTCCACTGATCCTCCAAACATTCCTGCAGAGGCCGCATTCGGAGGCGTACATGAGGAGTGAGAAAGATGCATGAGGCCATGGAACCCAGGAGAGCGGACACCTTCCTAACCATCAGGAAGGGTATGGTCATGGGAGTCTGAGCCTTCCAAACGATTGATAAGCGTCTCTCCTCTGAAGGACACACGCTTCCCTTGCGAGTATCGATGGAGGCTCCCAGATACTGGAGACACTAGACAGGAGTCTGGACAGACTTTGAGAGATTGATGTGTAGACCCAAGCGATTCAGCAGAACGGACGTGTTGTTGAAATTCAGTTGTGCTTCCTTGAATAGCCAGTCGTCCAAGTATGGATAGACGAACACCTTGCTCTTCCAGAGGTGTGCTGCGACTACTGCCATGCATTTTGAAAAAGTCCTGTGCGCTGACTTAAGGCCTATGGGCACATGAAAATATGCATCTTGCCGATCTATTGCGCATAGCAAGTCTCCCTGATGCAGCTGAGGGTAGATCTGATGCAGGGATAACATGCAGAACTTTTCTCTGCTGATCCATTTGTTCGCTTGACGCAAGTCGAGAATGGATCTGAATTTGTTCTTGTCCTCCTTGCTTATAAGAAAGAATCTTGAATATAGACCTTGTCCCCTCTGGGTAGGGTAGGAGGAACCAGTTCTATCGCTGTTTTCCTTAGCAGGGTATCAGCCTCTACCTGAAGCTCGCACAGCCAATGTTGAGAGCGAACTTGCGGTATCGATGGAGGAGGGCTGGTGAAAAGTAGACAGTATCCTTTGCAAACAATCTTCAGCACCCAACTGTCCTGAGTTATGTTTTTCCACTCTGCCAGATAATTTGGAATGCTTCCCCCACCGGAGTGGGTAACAGAATAGGGGGAAGTAACCCTTCAGGGTTTGGTAACCTGCTGGGTTCTTGTTCCCTGGTGTCGACTGCTGGTTAGACCTTCCTCTCAACTGGCATCTCGGAAATGGCTGAAATGACTGTTGAAACTGTTGCTGTTGTTGCTGTCCAGACTGACAGCCCTGCCCAAGCTGGAATCACTGAGAGGAATAATGCTGTCGGAAAGGGCCAAAATTCCTACACTGCTCCTTAGGCTTTTCCAAGCCGACAGCTTTGAGGGTTTCCATCTCAGCCTTCATGCGGGCCATCTCCTCATCTGCATGGAAACCAAAGAGGGAGGAACCCGAGAATGAAAGGTTTGTGATACGCTGCTGAGCCTCCGGTTTTAAAGAGGTGAGATGCAACCAGGAATGTCATCAGAGAGTAACGCCATGGCAATAATCGTGGGCTGCAAGGAGAGAAGTGTCCACTGCCGTGCTGATAATCTGATTAGAGACCATCAGTCCTTCATTGAGTACCTCCTGGAAATCCTTCCGCTTGTCCCTAGGTAGGAGGTCCATGAACTGGTGGAGAGACTCCCACAAGGAATGGTCGTAACGGCCCAGCAGGGCAGGAGAGCTAGCCGCCTTCATTGATGTGGCTGCAGTGTTGCAGACTTTTCTCCCTACAGAGTCCAGCTTACGGCTTTCCTTAAGCCGCAGTCCAGAGGGACTGTGGACGAGGGGACCGTAGCATGCTGCTTCTTTGCTGCCACCACAATGACTGAATCCAGGGGGGGTATGCCCGAAGGAATGCAGGGTCAAAGTCCGGGGGGCGGTATTTCTTCTGGAGCCTCGAAGGCGCAGATTTTACATAGGAAGACGCGGGTTCCTCCAATCCGGGCACCAATGGAAGCAGAGGACGAGAGAGTTTGCCTCTGCCGCTGCGTCTCAAAAATGACTGAGTAGTGGGAGTAGACACAGACAACGCAATTCCCAGCTTCGTCGCTTCCCTCACAAGAACCTCCTGAAACGTGGCAATGTCATTAATAGGTCACACTCTCAGAGGTGGCGAGTCCGATAATGTGGGCAAGTATCTGTAGTGGATACAGTATATATAGTGGATGCTGTGTCCCTAGTATAACGAGAACGAGAACTCTCATGATGACCACGCTGGTGAGACCTCATAGAAGAATGGTGCCAGCTGCGAGAGCGATGTCTTGGCCGGGACCTTGATCTTGCCCTTCTAGGTTCTGCAGGGAGCACAGGCACGGGAATAAAGGGCACCGGCAGAGATGGAGGAGGAACTGCAGGAGGTTGAGACGGACGAGGAGGAGGGGGTGGAGGAAGCAGAGGAGGAGGAGGTTGAGGAGGCGGAGAAGTTTTAGGAGGAGGCGGAGGAGTAGGAGTCCTGGGCCGCAGAGGCGGTAACTGACGAGGAGCAGGTTCCAGTATCCTAGTTGGAGAATAGGTCCTGGAATACTCAGAGTCCGAGGAAGATACCACCCTTCTGCGTTTAGGGGCTGGCCTTGAAGAGGGAGCCCTGGATGTAGTGCCCCTCTACGGCAAGCACCGACGTCATCGTGCTCTAGAACTTGCAGCTGTCATTGAAAGACTGACCACAGAGGGAGACTAAGCTCTCAACATCGAGCTACGATGATACCTCTCATCGTCGACCGTCTTCTCTCGATGTCAAACATCTCATCGATGTCGACGATGAGCAGCGGTGTACTCTCGACGGCGAGCGCCAATATCTCCTAGACCCAGATCGATGGCGATGGTGTGTCGACATTGACCAGGATGTCCTCGACATCGACCTCAGATGAGGCCTCGACGTCCGTCCCCTCGACGTCGATCTTCAACGTCGTTTTGACCCAGAGCCCTGAGTCGACGGGGAGCATATCATCGTCATACCTGGTCTCGACGTCAATGTTGTTGCCTTCGACGTCGATCGGGACCGGCATCGTTTTAGAGCCTTCGCTTGACTGGGGAGCCCCCCAGAGGCCGACGTATGGGTCTTGGAGGAGGACTGGCTCTCTCCTTGCCCAGATGTCCCACCTGCAGCCTGTTGTCATCTCTGCTCCAGGTCTTGAAGACAAATCTTCTCTCTGTCACGCAGGGTCTCCCTGGAGAAAGATTTACAGATGGCGCAGATTCAGGAACATGTGAAGTAGGTAGACAGAGAATACAAACTCTGTGGGCATCCGACTTGGCCTTCTTCCTGCCACATTCAGGGCACTTGTCTAACAAAGATGGCATTTCGACAAAATAAATGTGGGCTAACTGCCCAAAAAAGACAGAAAAAGGAAGGAAAAGGCGAAAGACGTTGAGTAAAACACTCAAACTAACTTTAGAAACCTTAATTATTGAAAAATATACCACTCAAGGTAGAGCTCAATGCTAGCAGTATCTGGAAAAAGAACTGAAAGTAACTAGCCTTTGGCTGTGCATCATGGGATACCGAGGGTCTCTGGAAGGATTTGTAAAGGCACGGTATCCATTTACAGACACATAATGGCAGCCTATTGGGCATGTCTGTCCAACCCTTCATCTCTATCATGAAAAAAGGATCTTTGTGAAGGGGAGTTTCTCTATGTGTGAAACTCAGTAAATTTAACTGTTACCTGTCTATCTTTTTCACTTCAGGATGAAGTAATGGCCAGGGTAGCCTAGTTGTTTTTAGGCTGCATTGTTGTCTTTTATTATCTCTTAAGTGTCTATGCAGGGCTACAGAAGAGGACAACTTAAGAGAATATATCCAATGAAGTGCTCCGGGGTCCACTCACATGGGCGGGACTATTCACATGATTATGACTATACACAGAGATCCCCTACTAAAGAAATAAGACTGTTCAATAAATCCTTTTATTGAAACGCCTGTCTATCTATTTCCGTGTAACTCTGAAGAAACTAAGCATGCACGATTGACTAAGTGAAACTGTTATCTATTGTTTCCACGATTCTGAGAACTGTTCCGATTCTAAGGGAAACAAAGTTGTCATGTTTATGCGGTTGTCAGAAACGACTCCCATCTTGTTTATTCGAGAAGTTTCTAGTGACCTCTGAGTTAGCTGGCACACAAAGTAATTAAGTTTAATATACTCGATAGATGCATACTGACCTCAGTCCTATGCAAAAACTATAGTGTATATTATTCCAATGCGCAGACCCTATAAGAGAAATAGGAACTACACTACACCACACCCAAGACTAGGTATGGGCGGAAAATCCGTTTCGCTCGCGGATTTTGCGGATTTTCGGGAAATTCGCAATCCGCGAGATTCGCGAATCTCCCGCAAAATCCGCAAATCCGCGAGCAGCGGATTTTGCTCGCACTGCTCGCACTGTTCGCGTGAGTTCGCGGCTTCCCAGTACAACTTCGCGCCCCGCGAATAAGTGCTAAATTGCAGAAATACGATCTTAGCAAAACTGAAACTACTTGCCAGGTTCAAAAGTTCAGGCTCATCATTAGTAGCCATTTCCTGTAGTGCTTCCTGAGGGGCCCCTCCAGAGTTCAGTTGCCAGTTGCAACTATTATGTGACCCTGCTCTGAACCTCAGAATAGTTACACATATGCCACAAAGGTCCTGAATTACAGCTAAGGGAGACAAGCAGGAGCCAGGCTGGAAGTTAAAATCCATTAAGCAGCCCCTAATTCATTATTGTCAGTTGGGGCAGGGCAGGTGTTGTAACTAATTTTGCAACAATGAAAGCACTTAGCAAGTGCAAAAGATCACTAATCAGGGCGCACTAAGGAAGCAGGTGCCAGCTAAAAAAATATTCTGTGACACATTAATCAGCCCCAAATTAATTCAGGTCACTTGAGGCAGGGAAGGTGTGCTTTGCTTTGCCGAAAATAATGTACACTGGACAACCAGAGGGTGTGGTGATGAAACAGAGGGTGGCATGGGTGGGCCAGAGGGTGGCATGAGTAGTCAGAGAGTGGCAGTGGTGATAGAGAGTGGCAGTGATGAAGAAGAGTGTCCCAAACAGGCTGGACACGTAGAAACAACAAGTTCGCAAAACTTGCGACCCGACAGGTAAGTTCGCAAATTGCGAAATTGTAAAAACCCTCGCGAACTGGCAGAAACACAAAAAAAAAAATCCGCAAATTCGCGGGAATTCGCGGATTTTGCGGATTGCGAGTTCGCAAATCCGCAAAATTCGCGAACGCGAGATCCGCAAAATTCGCCCATGCTTACCCAAGACTCAATTATTGCAGATTCCCCAATATGTCATCCCAATTCCACATCCCTCAGCTTTATTCAAAGCATTCTTCCCCTTATGCCTATTGTCTAGTCCCACTGGCATCGCAACCCAGGGTCAATCAACCTGCCTCACCCCCACCTTCAGTGTTGTGCCATACCAAATCTATCCCAGGTTCATAAATATCTCTCTACCCTTCATTCCACTTCAAACTTATGGAAGCTTTAAATACTTTCACTTTTTCTTCCCATTAAATATCTAAGTAGGTTACATTTCTGGCATGTGGCCTTGTGTCATGTATGGCACCTTCAGCGCGTTTTGGGTGTTTAGAAAATATGTATAAAAAGTAAAAACATAGCCAATTATGCATTTTATACAGCAGTGTACCCCTTTTGTAGTCCCCTGTAAGTGTCCATTTCAGGGCTATGCATAGCTTCTTTTTTTCTAAATGTTTTTATTGCTCATTTTTTTACATAACATTCGTGTCATATGTATGGTTGATCATGAAACCAGGCATGAAGCTCCACATGGATAATCCTTTGTGTTTGGTGTCAGCGATTCGAACAAGAGCCCATAGTGGAGAAGTGTGGCTCAATGGTTAGAGCGGCAGACCCAGATGCAGAGGTCTAGCCCGGGACCAGGGTTCAATTCCCCGCCTCAGCGGGTCTTGGGCTCAAAATTCCACAGACCTGATAATTCTCGCCTCGGTGCCTATTCCAATCATGGAGTTCCACTCTGCAACTCTGGGCAATAGCTTGCTTAATCTCCACAACGGCCCCCACAACGCTAAGGATGCCTGGCCTCCACCTTGGGGGTGCCCAGGAGTGGACGCCTTACAGGGAAAGCCAGGATGGGTTCCACAGCGGTATTCGTACAAGTGCCTTGAGACCCTAGCGGGTGAGTAGTGCGCTATACAAGTATCAATTGACATTTACATAGCCAATGACAAGAATAAGAGGATTTCATTCCAGCAATAACAAATAACATCAATAACTTTTAACTTCTAAAGTATGCCTTGTCCATAGTGAAGGATCATGTGCTGTGAGTGAATCAGATGTGTTGTGTGGAGTGAAATATATTAATACCAGCATTTGTAAAGCGCACAGTTACCAAAGGCGAGGTGTCCCAGTTCTGGGTCACAAGGTGCTGGGCCAACCTGCTGCTGGCGATCGAACCATGAGCCCCTGTGTTCCGGAGTCAGCCACCATAGCCACTGCACCCCACCTCTTCCCTTCTGGTCCATACTTCAGGGTCACAATGGATCCCGTTGTGTGCAGTGTCATGTAGTTTTATGGTTACGGGCCAAGGTCCCTGCTACCTGGGTGCAGCGTGGTTACGGTGTGGGGCCTTCAAAGGAGTCAGTCAGTTCATTTCTGAGGCCTGCTATCAGGTGTTTACAGAGCCCTCTGTGATCTTCAGCTGGGAGGGTAATGCCCTCAGACTTCATCCATCTATAGACCTCATCCCTCCAACGGCAGTGAGGAGGTCCATCAGGGGACTTCCAATGCATCACCACAGCCCATTGTGCTATGTCCAACACTAAGTTCATTAACCTAATCCGCACCCTTTGGGGTTGCCTAAGAGGATAGAGACCCAGTAAGCAATCCTCTATTGTTAGCTCATGTGGGATTTCAATCGCCCTCTCTAGGTCTGTGGTGACCCCTCGCCAGAACCCGACTATGGTCGGGCATGTCCACGTCATATGGAGGAAGTCTGCATCTGGTGTCAAGCACCTGGGGCATGCATTGTCTGTTGTCATAAACATTGTGTTTAATGTGTGAGAGGTGGGATATGTACTGTGCAAGTAACTGAATTAAGTGTGATGGGATCTAGTGTTTCTGGAGACCTTGTGTGGGTAAGGCAATATGTGAGTCAGTTCCTTGTCCCACAGATCCCATTCCAGCACAGTCTCCCAGTACGTTCTTCGTGTAGTCAGTGGGGTGATTGTCGCTGCCTAACGTGATTTATTTAGCCAGGAGATGAGTTTGCGCCTGCTGCAAAGGGTCAACAGGATGTGTAGCACCTCATGGGTTTGGGGTTCAGTGAGGGTATCTCCCCAGAGGATATTCAAGGAGCACACCAGTGCCCCAGAGGTCAGGAACTGAGTCCATCAGTCCGTCCTCGTCAATCAGGAAGTATAGCTCTCACAACCGCCCCTCCACTCATCAGAGGCCTTCCATGGTCAACTGCGCCTCTGTCCAGGTTTGCATTCTCCAAGCAGTGAAGTAACGACCTCTCTTCATAGGGGAAGCCACCAATGGAAGGGCAG
Organism: Lissotriton vulgaris; assembly: GCF_964263255.1. Classification (NCBI taxonomy): domain Eukaryota; kingdom Metazoa; phylum Chordata; class Amphibia; order Caudata; family Salamandridae; genus Lissotriton; species Lissotriton vulgaris. The sequence goes on from NC_141696.1 coordinate 1,166,508,135, forward strand.
AAGCATAAATAAGGTGCGGGCGGTCCGTCTTAGCGTCCCACCACCAGTCTGCCCAACCACCTTTCCACCCACTGCAACTGAGCAGCCTGGTAGTATAGTTAGAATTCGGGAGACCCAGGCGTCTCATGTCAATAGGGTGTTGGAGGGTGGTCAGGGACATTCTATTTCTGGCTCTGTCCTAAATCCGGTCCCTCTGAAGGGAGTCTGTTGACTCATGCACAGGAACTCCACACTGCCCCTGAGACGTCTTAAAGCACTTCTTGGGCCATGCATAGCTTCCTAGTGTTAACGTCTGTGAAGGAAATGTTTTGTTCTACTTGCATCCAAAAATGTAAGCTGGCTTTTGTTTGTCTTGTTTGTGCATTTATCTGCACCTTTTTAAACGGCATTTTTTGCTATAATGTAATTATGCTAACTTCTCTTGCGAAGCACAGAGACATCATTCTTGCAGGAACTGGGCCACAGAGCAGTATCAAGATTGGCAGAGAATGCACAGGAACATTATTTGAATTTTCTCAGAGAATTTCACTGATCACAGCTGAGTTCATCCTTTAAGCCCACCCCTAAGGAGAATGGCTGAACAGGGCTAAGAAGAGAGAAGACAACCTACATGGATAAATTCTCTTGTGGTAGACAGAAGAATTGAGAGGTGAGGCTACAGCTTTTCCCTCAGTGTCTAGGCTTGGAAACTCTCTGAGTGCTAGGGAAGCTAGGTCGATGCTGGCTCATAAGGGCAAAGAGGGTCCAGGTCTAACCGTTAGGCCCTGCCTCCTTTGGAACTTCTTTCATGGTACAAGGAAAGTGTGGAAGAGCCAAGAGATAATGCCAGATGTGTCATCCAGAAGAAAACCTTTATGCTAGCTTAGTAAGTGGCTGTGGACTTCATTGGAATTCAGGCTATACCTTGTCTTCCATGGACTGATGCCCAAGATGTTTGTGGCTTTGGGGGCGCCATAAAACAAAGTATGCATCTTTTAGGAAAAGTTTAGACTTCAAAAATGTTTTATCTCTGGTGGAAGGCACCAGACGTGGGTCCTTTGCTCACTTTGCCACCGGATTCAAGCTAGCCTGGCTGTTCAGGGCTATTAGCCCAAATCCGGTCCCAGGATGCTTGTTTCCGGTCCAGGGAAGACATGGCTTCGCAGTTCGGCTGGAATGTTCAATTGAGGCTCAGGGTCAAGACTGATTTGCATATAGCTGTGTCCGAACTGGGGTGGCGAAGTGAGCTAAAGAACAATGATGGATTCAACCCAGATCTGTGACTGGGGGTGAGTGTCTGAAAAGCTTCAGCACTCCGTTCATCATATCCTTGTGTTTGCTTTATTCGCCCTAAGTTGGCAGGATATGCCCAGACATGGGTCCCTTGCTCACTTTGCCACTGGACTCAAGCTAGCCTGGCTGATGAGGGCTGTTAGCCCCAAACCGGTCGCAGGATGCTTGTTTCTGGTCCAGGGAAGACATGGCTTGGCAGTTCGGGCTGGACTGTTCCCCTGGGGCACAGGATCAAGACTAATTTGCATATAGCTGTGTCTGAACTGCGGTGACAAAGTGAGCTAAACAATGATGATGGATTCAACCCAGATCTGTGACTAAAAAGTTACAGCGCTCCGTCCATTCCATCATCTCCTTGTGTTTGTTTTGTTCTTCCTAAGTAGGCAGGGTATGCCCAGATGTGGGTCCCTTGCTCACTTTGCCACTGGATTCAAGCTAGCCTGGTTGATGAGGGCTGTTAGCCCGAAACTGGTCCGAGGATGCTTGCTTCCGGTCCAGGGAAGACATGGGTTGGCAGTTCGGGCTGGGCTGTTCCCATGAGGCACAGGGTCAAGACTGATCTGCATATAGATGTGTCTGAACTGGGGTGGCGAAGTGAGCTAATGAACAATGATGGATTCAACCCAGATCTGTGCCTGGGGGTGAGTATCTGAAAAGTGTCAGTGCTCCGTCCTTCATCTCTTTGTGTTTGCTTGGAACGAACAAGGTGCCATACTTACCTGAATAAGCTGTATCAGCGCCAGCAGCTATATTTTCCAGATGTGTCCTGCAGAGAATTTGGAGGCTTTGTGCTACTGTGAATAAGAGCTTTTTCTCTCATGCAGACTGTTAGAAATGGGATCTCTGGTTGGCTAAGGCTTGCGCCTAAGCCAGGCAGAGACCACCACTCTAGTCAGGGCAAGGGAGTTACACATCAAAGATAACCTGTGCTCACCCCCTTGGTAGCTTGGCACGAGCAGTCAGGCTTTTCCCAAAGGCAATGTGTAAAGCGTTTGCGTAACACACACACAGCAGCGACAAACTAGGCAAACCATATAAGGAGCTCCATGCAAGGTTATATAAAAAATAGCCTTTGTATTGTCATAAATACATTAGAAACATAATCACATAATAAACATTGTGCCACCTGGCACTATGCAATATTCACACAGGATTATATACAGGACTGGGCCAATCGGGCCATGGTCAGAACCATCAGAATGCTGGCAAGTAAATATAAAACACAACCAGTAACTACTGGCACAATAATGACCTCAACATTATCACATTAGGCATAAAACATATTACGCCCAAACCTCATTAGCATAACACATTATGCAATAGGCATCACAGTAGGAATTACAAGCATAAATACATTATGCAATAACTGTAAGAATGAGCACCATCACATAAACACGTTGGGCATCGCATTAGGGCCTTGCGCTCTAACAATACTCAACTGACCCCCCTGGTAAACTGGCCTTCCAATGGGGCTCAAATTCCCTATGTCAAGATATGTCAGGGCTCTACAGGACCATCTACTGGTCCTCTGGCTGCCAATGCAGCCAACCAAAAAGTGAGCAGTTGCTCAAGCCTAAACGTGGCAGCTGCCCACTAATTGCTAGGCAGCTGTGAAACTGAGCCCGGGCATCAGCGTGCCTTCTGAGCCCCTCTCTGGGACTCCAAACGAAATGCCCTCAAGGAAGAGAATAGGGCTGGCACTGCTGTACCTCCTGAACCACCACTGGGGCTCCTAAGAATGAACTATGGCCCCATGTTGCAGCTGCCGGTCTCTGCTGCGCACCTGTGGTGAAGGTGAGCCCCCCTCTGGAACTCAAAAGCATGGGGAGCCCCTACTCTGGAGACCTCAAGTCAAAATGCTGCCCACAAGGGTGGAAAAACATTGCAGCGGCTGCAACTGAGGCGCCGCTCTGCAGCCCCAAAGGGGTACAAGGCTGGGCTCAGGCAGGCCAGCACACAGGGCCCCCCAGCCAGGAGGCAGTCCCTTGTGGCAGTTCCTCCTGGATCCCAGCATCTGCAGCCCACAGCATCAGAACAAGCACAGGAACGACATTTTCATGGGGTCACAGCCCCTACATTTATACCACTTTTCCTCTTTGTTTTGCAGAGCACAGGGCTTTGGGGAACCAGCAAAACTGGCTCAGGGGGAATTGGAGCACTTTGTTTACAAGGATCCTCTTCCCCTTTGTTAGGTGGGTGCTTGTCATCAGATACACCACAGGGGGGCGGAGCCAGCATTCACTAGGGCAGGCACACTCCTATTCAGGGACCAGGGACTTCTCCTCCCACTGCTCAAAGTAGATGTCCCATTCAGCCTAGCGCTGACTCACCCTGCCTTCCTGGAGCCACCCACACCTCACCAGCCTGTGTCACTCAAAAGCCAGACATGCAATTCACATCAGGCAGGCAGAAATATAGCACACAGAAATGCCCACTTCTAAAAGTGGTATTTCTAAAATAACCACAATAAATCTGCACACACCATTGCGCAGCATTTCTTCACACAATTTCATACATACCAGACTTGAACACACTGGTCCTCTCATAACAGGAAACACCACTGACACACACTGATTAGGGAATCCCCATGCATTCCTATGGGAGTGCAAGCCAACCTTACAAATGTAACAGAGAAAGCGCAAGCACTTTACACTGGACCACAGTGCTAAAGTGCCTAGAGGCCTAAAACCACCAACACTACACATGGAAAAAACTAGGAGACAGGCATAACATTTAGGGATGAACCCGCCAAAAGGGCCAAGTCCAACAGAGACCTGTTTGGCAGGTGCTTCCAATTTATGCCTGTGAGATTTTCAATAACCAGAAAGGTTCAATGTCCTAAGGTACAAATTTGACGCATATAAACCACGATCCGTC